>NC_133935.1:34250991-35548402 GCF_031877795.1 Strix aluco
TCCCGAACTTCTGGGCTTCCTTCCAGAGGCGGGAGGTGGAAGTGAAACGGCCAAATCGCACCCTGCTGCCTACCATGGCCTCAATATATGTGTCTTTTACACCCCTGTGCACCCGGTAGCACTTACGTTTCCCCACACTCTCCTTGCTGCTCTGCCTTTGCTTCATTATCTGGATAGCAGTTGTTAAGTAAAAATGAAAATATTTGAAACTGAAGTTGTGTCTGTAGTGCTCTGGAGACCTTCCTGCTGTAGATGTGGCCCAGTTCAGCTGAGAGTGCAGGGAAGAGTTCATGGTGTAGGCCATGAGGACTATGGCATGGCTCTCATGCATCTCCCTCAGGAGACCTACAGGGCTCTTTAACAAAGTCTCCTGAGCCTTTTTCCAGAGACTCAAATAGTCCTTGTTAGCAGCTATTTCCTTTTGGAAATAGTCTCCTTGCTCCAGTTCTTCCATCATCTTCTCTCTGCATCCCAGATACTGGTCATCAAAGGACTGCAGAGCCATATCCATCATGAGGTGAGACACAACCTACAACATAAAAGCAAATTAAGATTGGCATCAAAAGTGTGAACTTTTTGTCTATCTCTGTGGATGCAAGACAAGTTTTTCCCTACCCTCTTCTTGCCTCTTTGGCATTATTGGCAAAGCAAGCACAGCAGGTAGACATCTTTGACAAGACCTTTCTGAGCAACCTCAGGTTATTGTCCAGGCCCCACCTCAGGCAAATGCCAGCCAGGATGCCAGAGTTCTTATTTGATGTGGATCATTAAAAACTTCAGGAGAGTTGGTTCTTCAGAGGGTGAGGGTATACAGCCTGCAGGACAGACCCATGGTCCATTTATTTCAATATTCTGCTCATGATTAATAAGTGGTTTTGAAGAGGGAAAGAATAAAGAAAACAATGTGCTAGAGGCAGTGCAGCCTGAACACTCTCAGAGGTGAATTTCTTCTTTCTGTCTTCTCATACCCCTCCAACATGTTTTGGCTCCAGATAATGATGTTCAGTAAACAAATGAGTAAGGATTTACACAACTGGGTGCTATAACAGGAAAATAATCTCTAATATATTCTGTCTATGAAATGACACATTAATTATCTCTTTCTAGCATTCTAATTAATAAAAACCTTGTGTAATAATTTCTAAGAAATGGTGTGAGTTATGGTGTGGTTCTTTTTGATTTTTGATCTCCTAATAGACTAGTCAAGTACTGTAGTCAGTTGATAATTAGTTGAATTCTACAAGTAGATATTCTCTTCATCTCAAATATTCATACTAGACACACAACCAAATTGATACCTCTCTTAGCCTCTGAAGTTATACTGGCCCATAAACTATGGGATTCAGTTTATCTCTCCATGATATCATAATTGCTTTGAGGGAAAGCTAAAAGACAGCCACAAGAAATAAAGCAATATTATCACTGTCCCATAACACATTAATTTTGTCAGAGCCTCAGCTGAGACAGGCTGGAAAAGGATAGGAACAATTCCATGAGATCTACTCACAAACACACCCTGGGAAACCATCGGGCTCCAAACGAGAGGAAATTTCCAACCAAGTGGTTAAAAGGAATTGGGACAGGTGAGAAATGGAACAGAGCAACTGAAAGCAGAAGAATTAAAACTGAACCCAAAGCTCCTTAAATAACATGTTTCAAATGGGGGGGGGGGGGGGGGGGGGAAGAAAAAAAAAGTTTATTTCACCATTTCAAATAAACAATAATGTTTACCCCTTTTACCAGCATTTGCAGGGAGATCAGCAACAGAAGGCTGGTTAGCAGGACTGGCATCCTAGATTCCACCCAAGACACTGTAAAGAACATTTTGCTCAAGTAGAGGTCATTTACATCTGTTTCTTTCCCTTTTTTCTTGATCTGGAAGATTTTGCAGTTTGTTATTTGTCCTCAGGTTTTGTTAACAATTCTTCAACCAAAGATCATTCACCAGATTCTTACAGCAATTCAGAAGTCATTAATCAATACAAACAGACAAGTCACTGGTAGAAGTGTGCCCACAATCCATAAGGAAGGGTCTGGTTGCACCAACTCCAGCTGGTGTAGGTGTTTTTCACCTTGATAGTTCTCTTAATTCCAAGGTATCTGGTGTTCTTGTTCTTGCAAAAAGGAAGAAAACTCTGTCTTGGAGAAGTCTAAAGCAGTTGTCTACCAAGGACTGATGTCTCAGGATGAAGTGGAGAGCACCCCTTGGTCAAGAGCTTAAAAAGCCCTTTTAAAGAAGTGCAGAGCTCTGATAAAGTCAACATAGAAATGCAGGCTAGGTTGGGACCCCATCTGGAAGCAGAGATAACCTAACTGTGCCTCTCAGCTCCCCCTGGTTTCTGATAAGTGCTGCCAGTCCTACCCTTACAGCACTGTAGAGTGGCATCATGTTGAACTGTTTACATTGGATACACTCAGAATGAGTGTGTAATACAGATTCTATACTGCGACTAACCCCTCTCTAGTAGCTGCTTTCCAGTCACACTTCCCAATAAAGGGTAGTTACTCACCTGCAAAGCCCCATGGCCTCTGACAACTCCTCTGCGTGGAAGAAAGAGCCAAGAGGAGGTGTCAGGGACTCATTCTGACTACAGAGAAGTGAAGTCCATTTTTAATTGCCTGCTAGTGATAGGCTGGGTGAGGAGGACATTTATAGTCATGGTGAGATTCCCTGAGAAAAGATGTCTGTGCAGCTGCTTGGATTCTGGGGACAGAGATCATTTGTCAGATATTGCTGAAATAGGGTGAGAGATGGATGACATAAAGGTCTCATACTAGGTTGTTTTCAAAGTGATCTCTAACACTGCACCAACTGATGCTGCTGACAATATCTGCAGTGACTGGTGATATGAAATGATGACATGAAGGATGATGCAAAGCGGTAAATGAAGCCTATCTACTTCTCCTTCTTGGAATTGTTCTATCATTTTGGGCTGTATTTCAGACAGTGGTTCTTCAACTGCTAAAAGTGAGTCCACGAGAGGGTTTGTGAATTTATTCAGGCATCTCCTCTCCTGTTTGTGTTAGAGATAAAAATAAGCTAAACTGTGACAGGCTCCAGTGGGAACTTGACAATCAATATAAATAGCCCCACTAAAATGTTAATTCAGCTGCATATAATCCAGTTGCAGATTATGTCCCTATTTTTCCCGTCTGGTCTCTTAGTGTATGTTGTAGTACGAAGTGAATGAGGTAGAAAGCCCACTGGATTTGCATTTTCAAACGCTTCAAAAGCAACGTAGTGTATTATTAAATACAATAAATACAACATCCATAAGATGGCAGCAGAGCATTTGTAGTGGTACTTAAATGCGCATTAACCAGACGAAAATCGCAGTAAATTTGTAACGTCACTTGTGCACTCTGATCCCCAAAGGTTGTACTGACTTCAGCTCATATAGAGTTCTGGTGACACAGAGAGGATTACATGATCGACATCTTCGTATGCAACGGGAAAGAACAATACAAAACTAACAGAAAGATGCAAATACAGATAGGAAGATTCATTTTCTTTTTGTATGAACAAAACCGTGCAACAAACCCCCTAACTTGTTCATACAGTACATACTAGGATTTCACTAATCTCTGTAGTACTTTTCCCAGCAAATTTTTCACTGCTTGCAATGAGCACTTTGTTCAGCTTTGCTAGATGGAGTTCAGAGGAGAGTTGTGCTGTGAGCAGTGAAAACCCATCAGTTTATGCCAATAGGGAAACCAGTCCCAGGTGTTTGACCAAGGTGAGCAGAGGTACTTATTAACTGTCTAGCATAGTTAGTGCAAGTCATAGCAGCTTGCTGAACAAGAGATGCTCACACTCACACTGGCAGCCATCCCTGGTGACTTATCCCATGTCCTTACTTCAGGGCAAGGTCTTTCAGAGAAATGCTGAGCTTGGTGGATCAGGAAAAGCCTGGCCCTTCTCTCCCTCACTGTCACAGTGTACTGGGATCATGACCTGAATCTCAATGTAGTCACTTCTGATTCACAGTGGGGCACAGGAGGAGAGAAGGAAGCCTCACGTACCTGTATCCTGCTCTTCAGGCTTCATAGGAGCAGGCTTTATCTTCTAGGCATCCCTAGCCACAGATGAAGGTTGTACAGAGGAACAGAGAGAAGCAGCACACCAACCTGCTTTACATAAGCAGTATTTATTGCAGTCAGCAGCTGGGGATGGCTACCCCAGCACACATGCAACCAGAGAGATTTGGTCTTTCTCAGTCTCCTCAGGGTGAGCAGTCCCTGTCCTTGGAGATGGGATCTGACATCCTACCTCTAAGGGAAGGAAAGCTGACAGAGCACATCAAGGGAGGCTGTGTAGAAAGTTGCTAAGGTATAATGTTCACACCAGAGGACAGAATGAAGTAGTACAGAAAGAAGAGGGTATGTATATACAAACACTTTTTTTTTTTTTTATTTAATATATGTATGGAGAGATACAAGTTTCCTTGAATAAACCAAATGCTGACTCAACTTCAATCCATCCTTGAACCAATTTCAGTTTTGTGTATTTCATAAAGTTTATTGCTTCTTTTTTTCCTTTGGGGCTTTTTTTTTTTTTTTTTTGAGATGTTTAGACACTTTTACTTTCAAGCATAAATGCTAAAGCATCAGAGTGGAACAGATTATTTTTTTGTTCTGCTTGGATATATTCAGTTTCACCAGAAACCAACTGTAACAAAACCAGCAAGAGATTTCCAAGTTATTTTTTACACAGTCACTGAATGCAGCATACAAATGGAAGGGCTCATGTAAAAGAACTCCTTATACACACCTTTTGGGATTTTTCTGTTGTACTATACAGGCAAATTTTGTGACAGAATAATCAGAAGATTGTACCAGAACCTGATTTCTGGCTATGTACTAATATTTCCACACTTCTATCTCTACAAAATGATCCTACACTTGCATATATTTAAGGTGATTATACTACCTGAAAATACTGAACTTTCCCAGTCATTGTACCAGAGGGCAGCCATTTTGCCTTCTTCCCAGTGAGCATCCCAGGATCAGATCCATCACATTTACACACGTTGTGACATTGTTCTTCTGTAATCCTCCTGCATTTTGTAGAAGAGGACAAAAGGTCTTGTTATGTTTCTAAGGCATACATTGATTTTCTTGAGAGGAATCCCATTTTTTTCACCTACTGCTTCATGAGGATTCAAATGGAAGGAAGTAAGACAGTCTTCTCAATCATTTCTGGTGAAGCTCAAAATATCACAAAAGATGACTGAAGAGAAACATTTTTGATGAAAGGAAGATAGCTAATGCAAGCTCAGCAAGTAGGATAATTATTGCCTTGGCATTCCAGCTGGCTAGGGAGACAACAGAAGGCGGCCCCAGTCTAGATGTATTTCTTCCCTCCTTCTGACCCACAGCCTTCTTTCTCCTGGGGGGTTCAGAGTAGTCCCAAGCAAAATGAATGAAATGACCATCCTATCCTTAGTATCTCCCAAAGAAATGGTTGTAGGCCATAGGAAATCCTATTTGGTCAGAGAGGTAGTCACAAGGTGGGTAGTTTTCACAACGCTCATGCATCTGCTCCATTGGACTTTTGTAATACTCAGAATACCTGGAGTAGACAAAGAGAGAGATGCCATTCTGCAGATTCAGTTGATGCAGCTGGAGAGGTTTCACACCCATGATGCTAACATGAAAAGGGTGATTCCCCAAGGTGTCCTAACAGCGAACTTCTCATGCTGAGTTAAACATCTATGTACATGAGGATAGACTACTTGATTAATGCTGGGAAAAGTTGAAACTGAACCCAATTTAAAGCAGTTGCTTTTGAGGTTTTATCACCAAAGGAGACCACAAAAGCAGTTAGTGTTGGGGAGTTTTGTCCCCAGCCTCATTTCCCAGATACCCAGGAATCTTTTTTGTTGTTGTTATTTATTTGTTTGTTTATTTATTACCTGCTTACCTTTATTTGCTTCCAGTTTCTGCTCACTTTCCCACTAGCCACTATTTTCCTTTAGCTTAAGGAGTTTCCTCTAGTCATCCTCACTTCTGTTGTTGACAGCAACGCTATCCCCACTCAGCTAAGCAAGCCCAAATCTTTTAGTCTCGGCTATACTTTTTGGATGCCCTTCTTAACTCCTGTTCCAGGTTTGGTTAATCTCTCCTGACAACCGTACACAATGCTACAGGAGAAGTCCCACCAGTATCTCATTAATTGTTGCTTTATTTCTGTATTGGATGTACCCTGCAACACCCTTGAATTCAATTTGTTGCACCCGTATTTCTAGACTAACATTACCTGATCAAATAATACCCTGAGCTGTCTGCATGCCTCAGTCCTTCCTGATTATTGCTTATAGCAGAAGCTATTTTTATGATGCCCCACCTGTAAGAGGGTAGTCAGTACAGTTGCTACTACTGAATTTCATCTTGGTTTTACTCACTGCAGGTTTCAAGATCAGCCAGTTCCTCTGCTACAATACTCAGATCCTCTCTTCCAGACATGGGGCCTCTCAACCTTCTATTATCTAAAAAACAATATTATCCTTCCACTCCTTCCAGACTGAGTAAAAATTCTTTTTGCACAAACAGTGACATAAAAATCTCTTCCAGGAAATATGTGAAGAACATTCTTGGATGACCTCAAATTTCTCCAAATGTTTATAGCTCAGATTTCTCCAAATCTTTGTGCCTAGGATTTTTGCACAAATTGATGTTGGATCTACAGCTTCAGAAAGAACAGCCATTCTGATCTAGCCTCACCCTGCAACAGAGCTGTGCTTCCTTTGTAGGGAGCCAGGGGCAATGACCAGGGCTCTGTGATGCTCATTATCCTGTAAACTGGCTCGGATGACCCTGAAAGACAGAGCAGCTTCTAACTTGTATTCTGGTGTCCCCATGGCTAACCCAGACAGCTAGTACTGTCTTCCTCCCTGGGAGGAATATCAGAGTCCAGCTATGAACTGGAAAGGATTTTGACAAAAAAATAAACATTTATCTATCAGTAAGTGACTCCTAGAGCCCTTTTGCTTCAACACATGAAGGTAATAACATATATGCACAACAAATTAATGCCTTTTCATGTCCTATTGCCTTCCCACTCCCTCTTCAGAACAGGTCCAGAGTCCAGCACTCAGCCTGTCTCGTGAGTTGTTACCGTTCAAGCAGGCTGGATCTCTTCTGCCTCTTCACAAAGGCATTGGCAACTTCCTTTGTAATCTTGATGCCTGCTAAGAGAAGACACAGCAGGTTAAAGATGCAGGGTCATTGTCTATGAAAAACAGAGACCAGTCTAATCTCTGAAAATGGGCTGTCTACTCTCTTCACAAGCAGATGACTGCCATGAACCATCCTAATTGCACATTTATCTCATCCAACCCCACTGTCCACTCAGAGCCCAACAGCTGAGCTCCCTCCTCACTCCAACCTGCACATCTACATGGAGCAAAGGTCTTTTCTGTCATAAACTCCACTCCCTTATCACACAGCATGGTCTGAGTCCACAGCAAATAAGCAGAAGGCAAAGTCATGACAGCATAAAATATTAAGAAGAGGAATATGAAGGAAATGTCACCCTCTATCCCTAGCCCACTTAACTTCAGAGTCTTGGCTTCCTTTCTAAATTTTGACTTAGACTGAGAGTGATGTGGGATACCAGCCACCAGGCCTTAAAAATGCCTCTAATGAGCCATAAGCAACAGGTGGCACATGGAAATACCAATGCTCACATGTGCAAAGTTCCACGAAAGGTGAAGGGTATAAAATAATGATGGTAAGCATCACTCAAGGAGAAATACACCCAGGAGGTGCGAAGATCCTGGTGTTCAAGACTTGGAGAACATGAGAGGTCTTCCTGCCATGACAGCATTGGGCCCTGCTCTCCGCTAACACACTGTGTCAGCACAGTTGCTTATTTGCTCCCTTGGATTTGTGGTTGTGCAAACACGTGGGTGCTGTGGAGCACTTCACTCTCCAGCCAGGGTTCAGCACAGCACAGCCTCACTCCACAGGATGAACCCAGACCAGCAGAGGTGTGCACAGATGCCAGCACACCAGTAACACAAGTAGCTGTATACCAATACACGTTTCAGCAGGGAAACTGGCAAACTGTAGCTGTCACTGGGGGAAAGAAGATCCCTGCCTCTGGGGAGACGGTGGGGTTTGTACCCTTCCGTCATCTTCATGGGGTGTTCGACTGCATTTCTGTTTGGCAGGTGAGAGGTATCCCCTCTCTAGCAAGCTGGGGTTTAGTCTGTATCAAAAGACCAACTACACAGAAACTGCCAGTTAATGAGCTGTCAGAAATCACTACCTTTCCCTGAACACTCTTCTAATTTTTTTTCTCTTTCACAATCTGTGTTTGTGTTGGTTCACTGCAGAAATACCAGCTTTCACACTCCTCAGCAGCAATGTTATCCTTTAAGGTGTGAGAAACCAGAGACAGAGGAAAACGAAAGGGATTTTCTACACAGATTTCTGCCAGGATCAGCTTGCTGCAAGAGCTGTGGACATGCCAAGGTGTGCAAATCCCATGTCCCAGGAGACCTGACAGGAGGGACTGCAGCCCTCAGGAGCAGCCAAGGAAGGTGCTTGCTTTCAGGGTCTCCAGGTTATGGGATTTGGCAGGGATGTCACAACCTGTTGCCATGTGGCACCAAACCTTTCTGCTGTGTGATCCTGCACACCAGACTGACTGTTCAGCAGATCCAAAAGACCAGTGCCTGAAGGCCCTGGGACAGTTTTTGCTCTCTTAACAGTCTGGGGATGAAGCAGTCACTTTAGATAGGTCTCTGAGGCCAGCTCAGAGAAGCAGGGAGACTGGCCATGTTGCTCGATCCACATCACCCTGTTTCACAGAGGGCAGATGCATCCATCTGCTAACAACCTGCAGGACTCATGTCTTGCCTGAAGGCTGCTCAAGGGTTTTGGAGATGCAGGCTGTGGCACCAGCATACCCGGAGTGATGCAAGGCTGACAGTGCAGGGAGGCTGACCTCCCCGGTGTCTTCTGCCCCCATAGCTGTGAAAGGCATCTCTTCTGTTTGCTGCAGGTGCTCCTGCACCTCAGGGACTGCAGCACTGAGGAAGCAAAAGGGGGGCAGCTAGAGGGACTCAGAATGGTTCTTGTTCAGCCCTTGAACCTCTCAAAGGGAAGAAAGGAGGCAGATGCAGAAGAATGGAGCTGAGCATCAGTCACAACAATATACTCACTGTCAGCATTGCGAGATCCTAAGGGGTCTTTGGGATCTGGAAGAAAGACAGACAGAAAGGAGTTTGCTTGTGAGTCCTCCTCTGCTCCACTCTGTAACTGAATCCTTCTGCCTACTGTCTGGGTCCAGCTCCCCCCACTTTCCCAGAAGGTCTGTTCCTCCCAAAAAGGGTTTTATTGACACCCACCATTTAGAAATAGACTTCTCTACCACAGCAAAATTCACCTATTATGCCTGGATTTGTTTAATTTCAACTTATTCTGAGCCAGATTAAATGACACAATAAACATATAACCACTGTGGAAGCTGGAGGAAGACATTCCTCCTCCTCCCTCCCCACCCTTGCTAAGACAGTTGTCAAGGAAAGCGTCCTCTAAGAGAAATGGAAGGTCTCCTGACCTTGGCTCTCCCACACTGCCTTATTTCACATTTTTTTTCTTTCACTGTTTCACCATATTTTTTTTCAAGTGTCAGTTCCACCCAAGCCACCAGGTATTTGGCATAAGTGTATTTATGGGCAGAAAGAGGACTCTAGAGACCAAAAAATAACAAGTGTACTTAAACAACTTTGTGTGAAAAGGGTTATGTGTAGTTCTATTTTTAAGCAATGTATACATTTCTTGGATGAAAAAAAAAAAAAAAAGAAAGAATAATTAGAAGTTACTCCAAGGCCATTAAGCATTCAGGAACTTAATGTCTAAATAAAAGCAGACATATACTCAAGAGTGAAAAAGTGAGAAAGAGACTGACAGAAGGAAAACACTGATCAAACAAAATATATTTGCCAGTATTGAATCATGATATATCTGATGCCAAGAACTGAATAAAATTTAACTCTGAATGAGATAATATCAGAAAAAACAGAGCTCTCTCCTGCTCAGCTTCTCTTTCCTGCTGTGAAGGGAAAATACTTGTTTTTCTGATCTTTTCCTCCTTCCCTCTCTCTTCATCAGCTATAGAGCTGCCACTACATTACTATCTCTTCATCATGAAATCACCATCGCTAAATCACCTTCAAATGTGATGTGCTCTTATGTCAATGGGACAACTCCCTTTTTTTAACCACCAATAGGAGGCTTTTTTTTCCTCCAGGATTTCTCCACATCGCACATTTTCCTGCAGGTGAATGCTTGACTTGGTGCCTATCTCTGTGATCCTACAGCACTCCAGGTCTGTCAGGCACAAAATCCCTCTCCCTGTGGTTGAAACAAATCTTCCTTCAGCTCAACCCTCTTACTCAAAAGTGAACATCCAGCATACCTTTGCCAGTTCACCTAAATGCTAAACTGGTTTAATACTTAAACATATTAAAATGTTCAAATTCTCTGCTGCAATTCAATAGTGCAATTGCAGGGGTGGGGTTTGACCAGTGGAAGAAAGTGCCCAACAAGAGATGAGACTTTCTATCCCCAAGCCCTCTCTCATCCATGACTCTGTCTCTCAGACAGAGATCTGAAGTTGTGCACTGACCGGCAGTGCACCTCTTCCCCTCAAAGCTGTGTGTGTCTCCCAGACCAAAGAGAGGTAGGTGGCAAGCTTCAAGGTTGAGCAGTGCTTCTGAAATTCGCCTTCCTTGGGAAGAGTGCCCTTACCTTTCTCACAACAGTAGAGCGCTGCCAGGGCCAGAGTCATGATCAGCGATGCCAGCAGACTCCTCATGTCTTCTTTGGCCGTGCTAGTCTTCCTAACCTCAGAGGTTTCCTGGAGGTTACTGAAGTTCTCCGGAGCTAGCTTTCGGGCAGCAGTTTATATCCTGTGATCGCCTTTATAATTCAGGGCTCTGGCTTGTGTTCCCACTTCTGACCTCCAAAACAAAGCCCATCCTTTGAGCCAGGAGATATTGGGTCCTGGCAGACACTTTAATATCCATCTCAGGACTCATGCATTTCCAGATTTTAATCCAAGGTTTTGAATGGGGCTGTTGAAGAAAAACAACTGGATAAAAAAATCAGTTTCATTACAAACATGAAAGTCATTCAGCTTCTTGCCAGAAAGCCAGGGGAGAGACCAGCACATCCTGAAGTAGAGCAGATTTTTTTGTGTGTTGGGGCTCTCTCATGTGGAAAATCAAATGAGACAGAACCCAATAGTGTCCCTTTTCCCCCCATTCCACACTGACCCATTCCCCTGAAGGCAAAGAAACCCATGAAAGAGTTTGCATAGACCAAACACATGGTAGATTTTCACTTCAGGCATTTTCACCAAATCACTTCAGAGAGCTGAGATTTTTATGCTGTTGAGAACTTTGGTTGTTAGTTTGAGGGAGGGTCTTTCTTTTTTTCTTCCTGGAAGTCTTCCTAGTTTGGAAGCTTTAGTTTGGCTTCTCTTGTCTAAAAATCAAATAAACCTTTAGACTAGAAAAGTGTTTTATTCTTCAGGACTTGGGTGGCTGTGGTTACCTGGTATGTCAAGAGACCTGAATGGGCTCTTCTACAGCTTATCTACCAATAACCCCATACTCCCCAACCCACCATCCAAGTACCCAAAACCATGTCCCACAAACAGCATATGGATCACATCTTCCTCCACCTCATATCCAGTCCTTCTCAGCCCCACACGCAAGGGTTACAGAATTAAAGCCTAAAAGGCTCTCAAGGGCAGTCAGAGCCATTAGGGATTTTGCCAGTCCTTAGAGACATTGTCTTTTTAGCTTAGAGACATTTCAGGATTTGGGGGAAAAAAAGAAAGAAAAAAAAAAAAAAAAAAAGGTTAGCAAAGGTTAACTTTTCCACAGTCCAGGAAAGACTGAATATATATACTAACAACTTCCAGCAAAAGTATCTTAAAGAGCAACAGTTTAAAAATAAATAAATATCTAAAAATAATAGGTATTCTAGGAAAGTTATACTTCCAAAAGAATACTTGAAAGAATATAAATATACAGTTCTAGTAATCCAAACAGCTTTACTTCTCTTCCCAACTTTTTCCAAGCTTTCTAACCAGCATGTAGTCTCTCGAACATGTTTGGTGATTGCTTACACTAATGAAATCTCACAGAAATCTCTGGTATTATTCATTACTTATACTGGTAAACTGTAGTTCAAATCACAAGATATTTCTGGACACAGACCCAGACAGCACTAACCCTGTGCCTTCTGTTTTGTCAAGTCAAACCCAGACACCGCACACTTGTCGACTTCAGGGCATGAAAGTTTTGCTCTTGCTGATCATCATGAGATTCACCTACTTAGGAACATGCAGACCAAGTGTGAGTGCAAATATACCTAATTCATGTGGCTTTTTTTCCTTAAATTCATTTAGTTCTTTTTTTTTTCCTTAAAAAAGGAAAAAAAAAGCTTTAGCAACTGTCATGGTGGAGTTTCCTATCATCAGAAGTGTTTTCAGTAAATAAATTACATTTCTTTCCAAAAGTTCATTTTCAAAGATGGCAAAGCCTTGAAGCATATTTTGAAAGAAGATAGATGTTTCTAATGTGGCAGCTAGATTTGGCTCTAGACTTAATTTCACAGATAAGTCAACAATTTGATATTTTATACCTCATAGCCTTTGATAGTGTTCCATGAATCTTTCCCACTTCTATAATTTACAGGCGCCTGTAGAAGCCTGGAGATGTGAATATTGAAACCAGCTGTACTGAGCTGAGCTGAGCTGAGCTTAGATAGAAGATGTTATGTCTCCTAGGCACCACACACTAAGGAGTGTCCAAGCTGCTGTGGCTGCTGACCAGCCCAGGGCAGCATTGAATTCCTGGGCATGTCAGCACTGGTGCCTCTCGGCCTGGGGACATGCTCTGTGAGGTGCTCTGGTGCTGGTGGTGGTGACAACCCAACAGCAGACACGCTCACTCCTCCGTGGTTCAGGAGGTGCTCAGCAACCTGTGCACAGGGTCAGGCCACATCTTGGTTTCAAATGAGTTATGAACAGCAAAATGAAATTGTTCTAGGTGAACAAAGTTGGGCTTGATCCGAAACACTGGGCTTCTTTTATTTGTTTATTTGCCACCTGAAGCCCCTCTTCACCTTTGGTTTCTGCAGCTTTCTAGCACTACCAAAATCATTCTAAGTGGAAAGTAAGGGCATGAAAGGGTATTCCAAAAGGAAATATGAGTAAAGACTGGACCACACACTCCTTTCTGCAGGAGCACCCTACATCAGGACCTGAGGGCAGCTGCATAATCAAGATGTAATTTACAGGCTTTTTCTGTTACTAACTCTCACCCTAACTTTGTTTTTAGGATTAAACAGGCACTTTCTGAATTTTGTTTCCCCAACTGAGGAAAGATAATATAGATTTCACTTTCAAAATGTGCATCTCACCCTGCCTTCTGAACACAACATCATTTTAAGATGTCTTAAGATGGGGAACTGAAATTTGCCAGTGGCCTCTAAGAGAAGCCACTCATAGACCCTGGAACAAAAACTTTGTAGATCCTTTCAAAGTTGTGTGATTGCAATGTAGTGACTTTTTTTTTTAATCCACACCAGATTCTATGATAAACAAACTCAGCTTCTTCATGGAAGATTGCACACCGCCCCCCAAAATACTGTGACTCATGAAAAGATAGTATCAAACCAGCAATTTATTGTGTAGTAAACACCCACATCCTGAACTCTCTCTGATCTCTGTTACATCAGCTCAGCGCTAATTAACACAGTGTAGGAATCCATGGCTACATGGGAGAGAAGCAGCAGGCAGGATAACATAAAGGGACACAAGCAACTAAATATGTTTCAGAGCCATTGCATTTTTGGGGAGGATACCCTGGGCTCCAGGCCCCAGGGCGGGGACAGGTCATCCTTTACTTAGTCCTTCTCCTCCCAAAATAGTGCCTGTAAGCAGCAGCATAGCCATGGTGAAAAGCGTACTGTTCGCAGGGGTAGTAGTCCTCACAGATCTCCCTCTGACGTTCCTGGGGTGACTTAATACGCTTCCTCATCCTGCAAAAGTAGGATACATGAGGGGTAAGTGCTGTCATCTTAAATACCTGTCTACAGGCCTTTTCTGCCCCACAACCCCCCATCAGGATTAAGGGTCCATCACCAGATTCCATCATCCAGCTACGAAGATCTTAGCACACCAGCTTCTGTGTTCACCGCACCCAGGGGAGCAATGTGACTGCAGCAGGAATGTTTTTCCTCCTCAGGTAACCTTTTATTTCAGGGCTAAGTAGGATGGTGGGGAGAGGAGGGTGACTTCTGCCTCAGCCTGAGGAAGAGTCCTTCCTCCACAGGCCCCCAAGCCTGTTGCCTTCAGTTCTTCTGCTCTTCCCCAAAGCCATACACGGAACAAAGACCTTAAACATACTGCAAAGGGGCCACCTGGTACTGGAGAGAAGGTTTGTCTTGACACCTCACTAAGAGGTGATTTCTGTACTTCAGCCTTTATTTTCACAAGCCCTGCATGAGGCATGAAACTACCTATATCTGTATTTTATAGATGAGACAAGGAGGCCCCCAGGTCACCCTGTGATTTAAAAAAGGTCATGCGAATTCTGCATGAGATCTGAGGACTAGAACAAGATCTCAAACTGATCTTCCTTTCTCCTTCTATTGGTGTTTCCTTCAGACAAATTAAGAAGAGCCCTCCCAGCACGTGACATGTCTTAAAGTGCAAGAATTTGCTCTCTACTATCTTGAGTTCCATCTTCTCTCAGGGTTGGGGACCTCACAGGCACTTCATATGTGCTTCATAGAGGCTGAGGCTTTCCAGAAGTCACCATGGCTGTCACCCTGATACCACACCATGCTTGGCAAGAAGAGACCTCTCCCCACTCCCATCCTCAGTGTCCTGAGGCCATAACATACCTCTCCCGAGAGATGGCTTCTAGTCTTGTGTCAGCTTGTATGAAGTCATTGGCCCTTTGCCTGTTGATGAAGGGATCTGAGAAGGCAAGGAGTTGTTCAGAGTAGATAGACATTTTTTCAAGACCAGATTTCAACAAAAGCTAGCTTCCACACTTATAACAACCTCTTTGTCCGCCCTCCCATCCACAGTGAAACCCAAAACCTTTTAATATTCCCTGCTGTCCACCCTGCTGGTTCATGCACAGGCTCTCCCTCTGGTTTGTGCAGTCTGTATGGAAGTGCACATGTCACTCTTGCTCTGCTGTTACTCAAGACACCCAGGGGAAAGCTACTGTGATTTTGCTGCCACAGCCCCTCTGAGTGAGTGGAGCTTGACCAAGAGGTAGGTGCCAAGCTGCACAGACTGTGAGAGGTCTGGGCACGCTCAGCAGAATTAGCAGTATCATGAAATTACAGGTAAAAACAGGAAGGACCTGAGTAAGTCTATCTGTCTCCAAGGTTAAGTAGTTACTGAGTAGTCTGTGTGGCAGTTTTGGACTGAGGTGCCTGAAGGTCCCTTTTGTCCTTTTTGAGAAACATCACAGTCCTATTGCAGAGTTCAGGAGTCTGTGGATGTCTTTGGCATTGGCTCCCACACGTGCCTGTATGCTTCTGACTAGCTGTTCTGTGAAGTCCTTCTCCCAGATGGACTAATTTCTTTTTAGTTTTGATCCATCTGTTCTCTAACCTCTCCAGGATATTACTTGTTCCAGAGTGAGACTCTCCACCCTTTCATGCTTTTCCTGTGACACTAACTCTCTCTTCCAGCCGAAGGATCCCTCCTGCCCACACATGCCACCTGCTTCTTCCAAGCTGCTGAGAGTAAGGCTCTCCCCATCCTTGGGGGAGAACAATCATGTTATTGGCTTCTGCAGTACCTCATTCCAGGCTCATCCCAGAGCTTTTTGAGCAATATCCTTTTCTAGTGTCAATCTGGTTTAGGTGCATGCAGCAGAGATCTAAACTCATGAGTTTGTTTGCCAATTCTCATTATATTCTTTGCAAAACAGTGATATGCACCTGTGCCCAAACATATGAAGTCTCTTTTTATCTCTCTCCCTTTTCAACCTGAAAGTCCATCACCCAGTAAATTCAATTTCCCTGGCTGAGTGTTTCTGCCTATTTAATCCCTACAGTAAAGTACAAGGAAATGGTCTTGGAGGTGTCTGTAGCACACTTCAAATTCAAGAAAATAGTAAAGCAGTCTCTTACGGAGATACTCGTGGGATTCCATACTCTCATGGGACTCTGGGGAAAGAAAGAGTAAAACATGTGGTAAGACACTGTATTGATGGGATTCAGTCTTTCAAACACCACAGATCAATAGAACACACACAGTGAAATCAGACAAGCCAGGTTTCAGGTACCTGTTCAAAGGGAAGAGAAAGGGATCAGTGGTGTGACCTAGCATTTATATGAGGAGTTTAGGGTGTTCAGGAGTTTAGAATGAAGCTACCTGGTGTCTTAGCCAGGACTTCAAGGTTCATGCTTGGTCTTCCAGTGTGTGATTCTCAAACCTAGTTCCTCACCTTCATGTTCCTGACACTACTGTGGGTATGATACCTGCTTACCTTCAAAGCCTGCATGTGTTCTTAAGGAATAGACTGGCACAGTGAGATGTGCTTGACTCTTGCCTGTAACAGCATCTTAATTCCATCAGTATGGAACTGTGTGCCTGACAGGAAAAGGGCTTTGCTATTACAAAAGGAGAAAGAGAAATCTCCCCAATAATTAAGAATAAGACCTCTTATTGTAGTTCAGACAAGAGAGGGGCAGAAAAAGGAGTAGTCTGTGAGGTGAGCTGGAACAGAGAGGGAAGGGCTGAAGCATCCTGAACCACAAATCACAATGACTGGATCTGAAAGCTCTGGAGCAGAGCTAGGAGGATCTGACACAAGGGCAGAAAAACAGGCAAGAGATTGACTTAAGGGGAAAGAAGACACAAAGCTGAATAAAAACCATCTGAACAGACCCAAAGATGTCTGCAGTTTTGGAGTTATCACTCTATCCACTAAAAAAAGTCACCTACCATAACAAGTAGCAGCCATCACCAAAACAGCCAGGAGTGTAAGGATGATGAGAGTGCGCATCATGCCAGTAGATGGAGGAATCTCTCACTCTGTCTCTCTTGCTGTGTCTTGCTCTCTTCCCACTGAGGGCAGCTGGAAATCCTGGGCTGCCTGCAAAATTATCAGTGGAATGTGTATTATGAAAACAGAGCCAGGAGGGGGCCCCATGAAAGAGCCTGGGGAGGGCAATGGCTGGCTGGTACACACTCTTTATAGAGCCATTACAGAACATCCTCTATTAGCAGATTGAATCAGGTTTCAGGAAGGAGCGGGTATGCCCCCTTCCTCTCACAGTTCAGGACTGGGGGCCATAATTCACAGGCAAGCATGTCACTAGCACTCCATGCTCAGAAAAGCTGGCCTGTGCAAGTGGAAGGAATTTCAGGGGCTGCCAGGGGCCCGGAGGGAGAGGTGTGTGCTGATCCCAAATGTAAATGTTTGCCTTTCTAATTTTTCCTCTGATCTGCCCTTTTTGCCCTCACCATCCTCTGTCTGGATACACTCAGCCCAGACTGTTCTGGTAGCTTTGTTGATGGAGACATGGAGAATGAATCTTCGAACACTCCCTCCCCACTCGGCCCCCCCTCCCTCCAGTTGGCCCTTGTTGTGGTCCCAGCCTGCCTGTCGTCAGAGGAGGAATCCAACCCTCCTGCCCCTTCCCCTCTCCTACTTTACTGCCCCAGGAGTGACAAGCAGGAACCTAGAAGGATCCCTTCTGCTGGAGGCATCATGATTTTTACATTGAGATGACAGCAGCACCCAGAAATCTATCTCTGCAGGTCCTCACTGTGGTTCTGACCCTACACTGCTCTTCCAGCCCAAGGGACAACATCTTGGTGAATGTAGAGGTAGCCATATCTCACAGAACTGCTGCCTCTGGTCTAGCACTAGAAGTCCTTGCCCCACTGGGCACCGAAGTAAGATGTCAATACAAGGCTTTTCAGCTGGGATGAATCTCCCAGGTCAGCAGTCTCTGGGAGCATTACTTTGCCTTCTAGCACCTAAATAACTTGTCTGGGAGCAATGCAATGGACAGAAGTGATCAACAAAAGATGGGGTGTTCCCCTTTTCAGCTCTGTGGTATTGTAGGAGGGAGTGAAAGAAGAAAGAAGGAGTTACAGAGATGACCATCCCTGCTGGGTGAAAAGCAAAGGGAAGTAGCTTACTAGGGGCAAGGCAGGGAGGGAAGGTGGGTACCCAGTGCCTGCCAGACCTCCACCATGGCCATGGTGGGTCTGGGACCATGCACACTGTCTGGAGATGAGCCTAAGGCACAGTAACCATTGTTATGTCTGATCCAAACTGTGGTGACAACCTGTGTTGTCCATGTGTCCATGAAGGCATCAGGATTTCTCACTGACAGGGTGCAGACTGACTTCATTCTGGGTAGAGACCATTCCCCCAAAACAGTGTGGTGTTGTCACTGCTGTCACCCACAGAGGCCAGTCTGGGGAGCCATGCTGCAGGTGACACAGCCAAGAACTACAGGGACAGCGAGCCAGAGCTTAACACTTCCCCAATGGGGAGTGAAACATGTTTACCCTGGTCTGTACAACTTACCTTTTCAATGCCAAACTCGTAGCCCTTGCCTGAAGCCTGTGGACTCTGGGAGAGAAACAGAGCAGGGCCTTCAACTTCAGACCAAAGAGAAAGAATTGTTTTTCTTCCCCATTATTCCACCCCATGCAGAGAGCAGCTCAGTCCTGCACCATCAATGCCCCCCATACCATCCACATCCTGCTTGTTCAGTGCTGAGCCTGAGATGGGAAGAAAAACTAGGCTGTGGCAGGGCAAAAGCCAGAAGTCTGCTATAGACACAAAGTCAAAGGAGAACTGAGACTTTTCTGCTGTCTCTCCGTGCTCTGTCTCTCTGGTCTCTTTAAGGGAATTCTCTGCTGTAGGATTGTATGCATTCCTTAGAGCCCACAGTTTTGAAGTTACTGTTGAATATGGGTTTTATATGTTTCCTGAATGTCTTGTACACCCTGGGAGCTCATGGGAGCTGCCAAGAAAGGGAAGCTTGAGGGAGAGACTGGAGGAGAGACCCTAGCAGGAAGGCAGTGGGGCACAGAGAGGAAGATGCTGGGAGTTCTTTGGAATAAAGATGAAGCTGCACAGTGGGAAACTTCAACACACTTTCCAGATAAACCGTCTTTATTTATCAGGGCAGAGCACTCTGGTCCCTGAACACTCTGCTCCCATTTCAGAGGACTCTGATCCCAGAATGCCTGGAGCATCCCCTGCCATCAGCCACAGGAGAAGAGCCACAAACACCACTTTAACCCAGATGTTTCATTTTTCACCACAGAGGCAATGCATTTTCCAAGTGATGAATGAACATGCCTGCTACACAGCCCTGTGCCAACATACCTCCTTCAAGGAACACTTTCCCTTGCAGAAGTACATCTCCTTTCTATTCCCCCTGCACCCCGTACTTCTCTAGCACACATCTCCCCTCCCCAGCATCAGTGGGCTGCCCCAGAGACCACACTGCTCACATCACAGCACAGTGAGCCTAATCCCCATTGGTTAGAAATACAGAAAGAGGGGCTAAGACAAATTGCCTGCAAATGCCAGGGAAACCTCTGCAGTCCCCTAAATAAAGGGGAGATCAAAAAAACAGCCCTCTGACCTGTCTCCTGCTGGAGTGGAGAATCACAATGTTATGCATGCCATAGAAATCACTCCTGACATTTTGCAGCTGTGAAGCACCAGCAATGCATTAATAATGAGCAGCCATCCAGGAAAAACAAGGCAGTCCCTGCATACTCACCAAGCCGTTGCTTCCCCACCAGCCTGCAGCTTTTATCTGAGGGGGCAGCTCTCCCGGAGTCCTGGACCCTGGACTGAAGAAAAGGGGCCTCTTATTTATTAGCATTGATCAGTGACTCCTCCCCTCTTCTGCTTCCCACTCTTGATCCACCCCCAGGCTACCACCTTCTCTGTCAAAAACACCTTCTGCCCACAGCCAGGAAACCAACAACCTCAAGGAACTGAGCCAAGAGGGAGACGAAAGAGCCAGAGCAGACACCACAGGCTAGTGGGGGCACAGCCACATCCAGGCTGCCTTTCTGTGCCCAGGAGCAGTGAGTGGGCAGAGGTCTGAGGACAAGCTCCAGTCTCCCTCTTTGCAGCAAGACCTCCCCTCTTCCACCCCATCCTGTGCTCTGACTAGATACACATTACTGGCCAGGGCACCTGTTCTTCCACTGGGAGCAGGAGACCAGGACCCTTCCCCCATCTCCTTTCATGCTCCTTTTGCAACTATCTGATCCTCCTCTTCATGGCAAGCTAATGTCACACTGAAAACTCAGATAACAAAGTTGTCTGCTTTTGGAGACAGCTCTAAAACCTCCAAAAGTGACAAACCATATGAGGCAAAGAGCTGGCTTACACAAATGCAAGCCCCTGAGGTGCACGGTTGCTGCTCACATGAGACCCACAACAGTTCTGGACAACACATCAGACAACACAGGACATGCGCTTGATGGACTGGGCTACCGGGCTTCTGGCCCTGCCTGCACCCAAGTCAAGATCATACAGGCATCACGCTGGGATGCTGAACCTGTGCGAGTAGCAACCCGCAGCAGTGCTCCCTCACTCAGCAGAGATCCATGCCTCATGCATGTGGGTGCTGGCAGGTCCAATCCTTAAGTAAGGGTAGGCACAGCCTGAGGGACTGAGATCAGCAGAGGTGAGATGGAGGGGATGACCAGCTGCAGAATCAGTGGCTCAGGAGGTTAAAAAGAAACATCGCATCTATTTACTAACCAAACAGCTGGTGAGTGTGGCTTCTCTGGTCCAGGAAAATATCAAGTGTGGCCTGATTTACAGCCTTGGTTGCAAAATGAAAATGATAGCATAACCGGGGAGTTAAAGAACAACCACATGATTGGAAAAGAGGTGGGATTTGCTTTGCTTCTGTCACCTTGTCACCTTACAGATAACATGCATTTTTGATCTATGTACTTTTGCCTGGTTCACAGAGAGCAGTGAGGGGTTTCTGTCCAAGGGTGGGTTCTTTAGCTCCTACAGTGCTCAATGAGTTTGGGGAAAGTTCAGACCTATCTGTGGCAGCAAGGTACCATGTTACGTGTGTCCTTGTACTAGCAGCTCTTGGCATTCAGAGCCTGAGAACAGCAACCTTGATCTGCCCTCAAGGTATATGGTTCATAGTCACGACCCACCTTTGAAAAGCATTTGTTGCCCTCTAACAACCTTCAGGGACTGCTGAATATTCAGCCCTGTGACATGCTGAACCCCAAAAGAAATCAGGACCCAGAAGATCTGATCATCCTCATTTACCTAGGTATTGGAAAAGCTTTGGCCCTAGTGCCATCTGTCAAGTTTTTAGTTAAGTTGGAGAAAATGGGCATTAAAACCAAAATTGTGAGATGGTAAGGAAGCAGACAAATGGGGCAGAAGCTTGTGCAGTGGAAAGGAGAAATGATGAGAAATTATTAATTGAATCTCTCTTGGGACTAGTTTTATGGAATAGTTCCATTAATGACTGGCTTAAAAAGGGAATACTTGTTGAGGAAGTTTGTTGATAACACAAAGCAAGAAAGCAACATCAGTGTAAAGGAGGCATAGGAGCTTATACAGGAGGAAAAGGATGACCTTGAAAATGAGTAATATGCAATAGCACAAAGGCAAGATCTTCCACAGGGATTAGCAGTAAGAATCCTGTTGTAAATTAAGAGCTCAAAAACTGTAAGAAGACGGGGAACAGAAGGAATAACTATGAACCAACAATCATAAAGGTGATCACAGAACACTGATTCTGAGATGTCTACTAAGAATGTGCCAGCAGAGATGGACACCTGTTAGTGCTGCCAGACAAGATACCAGTGATACCTCAGCAGGAGTCTGCTATATGGCCCAAGTCAACTATGGAAGAAGAATTCCTGTGGGACTAACAAGGCAAGGTGATTTGCAGTCACCCCCAAAATTACAGACCTTTTTACCAGGGCCTGTGGGAGCCACCAAGCCTCTCCTTCCCTCTGTTGTCCACAGAGCTTTTCCAGCAGGACAATGGACTAGCAATTAGGTTTTGTTTCCAGTCTTCAGGAGACTTCAGGGGTTGTTTCAGAGCCCAGAGCTCTCATGATTAGGAAAAGTCCCATTTCCAGGCTCTGTGTCTTTAGGGCCGTAATTCATATCCATGTGTCCGTCACCAAGTGCCCAGCTCATGCCAGGAAGTCTCCAGCAGAACCACTGAGCACTGCAGCAGGTGAATACACCCTATCAGCTCTGTGACAGAGCAGGGTTTCTAAACCCAGGTTGCCCAGAGTATCAAGTAACTGACTCACCAATCTGGATAGCCCTTCCCAAGCTTGCTCCTGTGTTTCAGGATGTAAATTAGTCAACCACCACATGGTCTATGACTTAGGAAGCAAATTCTCAACATGATAAACAAGTGCTTTTTGGAACAACTAGTTCTACAGCACATGAGAAAACAAGACTTTATTTTTACTTTTCATTTAGTCCTAAGTAATACCTAGGAACTGATCCAAGAAACGAGTATAATTGAGCCACTAAGTAACAGTGTCCGAGTATCCACAATATAATTAAAGTCAACAACCTCATGGAATAAATCGTGCTGAAAACTAGCATACTGACACTAAGCTTTAGAAAGAGAGATGTTTTTTAAACACAGGAGCTAGTCAAAAGACTACAAAATAAAAATAAACAGAGGACATTTCAGACATTTAAAGAACTTGATATACATATCTAAATGAGTGTTAGCTCTGGCAGCAAACTCACTCAGCTACCCGAAATTCACCCTAAAACTAGTTCAAAAGCTAGTTCAACCTGGGAAAAACACAGATTTAAACATTTCAAAACTAGATTTAAAAAGTTCCAAGGATTAAAAGAAAGGGGGAGCACATAAACAGGAAAAATCTAGCTTCACAGCAATCAAACAATTTGTTTTCAAAATAACTAAAATGATTCATTTCCATTTCAGTGGTGGGATGGGCAGAAAAGAGTAATATCATAACAAATAAGTGGTTTTTTTCCCAAAAAATATTTAAACACATATCTTTGAAATCTGTTTCCACTTTTCCCCTGAGAAGAATTTTGCCTCCAGCATGACAACTTTGTCCAAAAATATAAGATTCTAGTGCAAACATACATATTGATTCTAATTAAAACTTCTAACAAAGTGAGTCTATGTATAGTCTTATGAGTATTGTAGAAACCACTGTCTGAAGCTTACAGATAGTGTCAGTCTCCTGTGGGAGATGCAGGTTCCCATGCCAGCTCACAGCTGTTTTCTTTTATTCTTCCTCCAACGTTTTGAGTCAGGGTGCATTTTAGAAACTCCCCTTACCATCCTACAAGATGACTTCCAGTGACTTTCTCCTGCCCATGGATGTGGAGCACAGCTGTACATTCAACCTGAGGGGTGTCACTCCGGACTCTGGGACAACTGGTTGCTCACTATCCCAGTGCCAAGGAGCAGAATTGAAATTAAACACCACGAAAAAGCCCAGATTCTTCCTCCCTAAACAAAGCCAGAGGATGAGAGGATAATTCTTCTTCCACCTGCAGCGTTCTACAGAATTTGGGTCTGTCTCCACATTAGCCATGACCATAGGCAGAGGTTTCCAATTGGTGAGCTGCAGGGTTTGTTTGGCTGGTTGGTTGGCTGGTAAATTGGGGAGGATTTTAGCCACTGTATTCTGCTGGTGGTGGTAAATGTTTAATCTATTAAAATTCAGAGATTAGTGTCCAGCCACAACATCACAGCCATGGTCTATGGAGTTGTGATCCCTGAAGTTACTTCTTGCAATCCATCAGACTTCAAAATGAAGCTCAGTGTCCTGGAAAAATCACAGTCTGGGTATAAATACAGGAGCATTTGGGGTCAGCAGTACAGTTCAGTGCGAACATACTGCTCTCCATTTCTACTTGTTGCAAAAAGTGAGCCTGGCTCAAGCTTTTGACTATAATACTCAGCACTCTCCATGGGATATCAATGAGTTACCTTAAAAACTGACTTTCTCTGTTTGGCCAGGACTTCCCAGAACAGCTGTGTTTGGCTGAAACAATGAAAAAAGATTACTGGTTACGGGAAGTTCACGAGCACAGAAAACTAAAATTTCGCAGAAGGCAGACCAAGTTTATTTAATTCACTGAAGAAAGCAACCAAAGCATTCAGGGCTAAGAGCTAACTCTGCCTCTTCCTTTGGCTTCACCCCCATCCACCCACACATGTCCACAGATCAGCCTATTTCTCTTGCTGTCTGGGAAGGAAGGAAGAGAGAGGATAATGTTAATATTTTTTTGATGTTGAAAAAATTGGCAGAGGCTCCTCTTTAGGGATTAAATAATCCATATAAGTAACTAGAATTGCTTGTACTTAAAGTATGCTATGAAAAACTGAGCAAGCAAAATTTTGAACTCTGACTATAAAAAACAGAGCGTGCTTCGGGGTTGCACCCTTATGGGAAAGGGGAGCAGAAATCTTTCTTGCTTTTCAAAACCCATCCCCCTGGCTTCACCACATGAGCACAAAAATGTCCTGACCTGATTCATTCTTTGGGATCAGATGAGATTTACCCATCTTATTTCCTGTCCAGACATGCACAGTGATAAGAAAGCAGCTGTGGTTTCTCTCTTCTCATCCATCTGGTAAATAAAAAATAACAATGATACCTCTTTTTTCAACAATAAACTTAGATAGCATCTTAGATCCAAAATCTGCCAGTCCTTGTGAAATCAAGATTGGACTGAAACATTTCTGTTCTGTCTGTCTTGAATGCAGGAGGCCACTGAAATATTTACAAGTATCCTGCAGTGCTATATATGTTTCTTTGTTCTATCTCGAGTTCAGTATCTATAGTATCATAATTTTTGTCTTCAGTAAGTAAATAACTTTTTTCTGTGGCACACCAAGCCCCCAGTCTTGGCCTCTGTTGTCAAAATCTGACAACATAGATAGAGTTGGTAGAGTTCAAAGGAAGGCTAGAGGGTGGGGGGAAATTCACGATACCCAGTTAATTGTGAAATGCTGTTTGTGGCTGGAAGAAATATATTCTTATTCCTTGAAGCATGAAATCTGATTAGTCTTATCTTCCTGTGCATAACTACAAATCATATTAATGTTCCTAGCTTCACATATTAGACAAGTCATTCAACTTGATGACCTTCCTTAGTAATGAATTTCATACACTAATTATATGCTCTTTGGATACATATTTATTGCTTATTTGTATCAAATTTGACAATTGATTATTTTTAAGAAGAAATTTCATGTTCTCATACAACAGGAAAGACTTTTAAAAGGAGAAGGCAAGATAAATCAGATCCATTTTTATTGCTTTTCAATTAGTTTTTCCTTTTTCCTAAAATGGCACTGGATTCCAGAAGTCACCACTTTACCAGGGATATCTTTGTCATCAGTGGTCATAATTTCCTTTAAATTCTAAAATTATAAAAGAAAAAAATAAGAATAGCATAAATGGAGAACAAAGAAGAGGTCTGGGTGTGGAAGCACTGGGAAGAAAGGCAGTAAGAAGGGCTGCAAGAACAGCACATATTGATGGCACCTAGATTAGCAGATCCTTATGATCCCAGCATATTGACACACAGATCCTCTGAACATCTAGACTGGGAAAAACAAAGAACAGTTTAACACAAGATATGTCCTAAAACAAGGGACAGAGCACACCTAAGACTTAAAAAAAGGGAAAATTCAAACCACTAGAAATGATGGTGCTAAGATAAAGAACAAGATTGAGTCATAAAATACCTAGATGAGGAGACAAGACCATGAGACCTAATGATACTCAGAGGTGGGAAAAGATGCAGAGATAGAAGACCACAGTCACTGCCAGCTCCTGAAGGATGCAAAAGATGCATCTAAAATGAGCATATGGTGGTTAAACTAAGAGCAACCAAGGAGACATTATGAGGACTCCAGATTCCATGCCTTGAATATTCTATGTGATTGCGAGAAAACCAAATTGTATCAACAAATGCATCTCGGTGTTTGTGAATATGTGGCTATGAGAGTGTTAGTCTGAGTGAGTGAAATCAGCAAACAAAACAAAATAACCTTCCTTTTCTATAGTGGCTCACATTGACCTCTGTTACTCCAATACTGCAACAGTATTTACTACAAAATTAAGTATCAAAAGGTAACATGAAGACTTTTTGTGATGTCCTCAGTATGGAAAAGTCTTCATCCAAAACCATCTCACATCATTCTGCAGCTTTGGCAGTGGTCTGTGTGGTAAGAAGCTTCTTTCAGAGTTCTTTCCCCTTTGGTTCATGGTCCTTTTAGCCAGACACTGGGAGGAAACCCAGGACAAATGCACAAGAAAAAGAGCAAGGCACCAGTGCTGCAGGCAGGAGGTGACACTCTTGGATTCAACATCCTCCCTCACTTGGCTTGGTCAACGTTGGCTGGGATATGCTGTACTGAAACTATCTGCCCTTTTTTCTCTTCATACTTGATAAAGGATGGCATTTTAAGACTCAATACAGGTGCCAAAAATCACATAAAATCACACATATGACTTATAGCATATATCAGTCCTAGAAGTTGCACAGAGCTTTTTCTATAGCAGGACTTTTCTTTAAAGACTCTTGCCAACAAAGACACATTTGTCCTTCCTGGGCTTTAACTGATGTTTTTTCCCCTCTGTTCTAGTAGTAGGATCTGTTTATAATACTTCCTGGCACCAACTAGGCTTTATTATTTGGGATTTTGCTTCTTACTGTCTCCCACCTACAGCCATGCCTGCACTGGAAAATGTTGCTGTACATTTATCAGCAAAATATACCGCATGAGTCACATGTTGGGTACACAAGCATTTACAATACTGCTGGCTGGCTAAGCCTAAGATTAATGAGGACATTGTTTAATACCATACATTTTCCTAAAGCAGACATTCTATGAGAATCTCTGCTGTGCATATACACATCTGTAGAACAAGCCTTTCCCCATGTTACTTGGCCAACCATCTGCCTGTCACTTCAGCTCTCTGAGGTAGGCGCCTGTCTTTCTTGACAGTCATTTCACTAGTGAACCTGCTGGAAGACCCAATAAATAAAATACCAATACTACCCAATAAATAAAACATACTCACTAGCTCCTTAAAAAGACCTATGTCTATTTTGAGGCCTGAGTGTACACCTGAAATGAACAGCTAACTCCAGTAAGGACTGCAATCAGGACAGTCATTTCATTACAGTCACTCACGGATCTCATTAGGAGTAAGGTCCCATTTGTGCCAAGTCCCCAGAAAGGAGAGACGTGTGGTTACGTGCCTGTCCTCACCCCTCCACAGGAGAAGAGGCCTGTCTGGTAGAAGCACCTTCGTCAGCCAAGGACTGTCTTATCACTGCCTGGCCTTGCCAAGCCTGGGGCTTGGAGATGACAGATGATACACAGGTGTCCCAAAGGCTTGGATGTCAAGTTCACCCTCTTCTTCAGCCCCTGGAGTTCTTCTGCATTATCTGATCTTTATAGCCCCCTCCATGCTATCACTCTAATGATAATCATCGCTGACCCCCAGCAACTATTGCAGGCACTGGGCTGCTAAACAGAAATCATTATACCTTAGCTAGGGAGATTTTGAAATAGTAAGAATATAAGAAAATAATTTGTCACAGTGGGTTTTCGCTTCCAGAGAGGGGCACCATCAGTAAAAAAACAGCGGGAGCGTTATGAGGAGCTCTGTACAGCCACTGAAGTGAGAGATGTGCAAGGCTGGAGTGACAGCTGAGAGCTTCGTTTTAGCTCCTTGTCTCCTGCCTGAAAGCAAGCACCCGAGATTGCTTTGGTCAGGTTTCTGCCTCCTCCATGCAACACTTAGCACTGAGGCACAAAGCTGACCTTAAGCTGCTCCTGAGAAAAAGGCTCCTGCTGGCTTGCGCCTGAGGCTGTTTCATGCCCATCCCTGCCTGCCTGGTGACTGCTGTCCTTCATTCCTTCAGTCTGATGAACCATGTGAGCTCCCTGAAAAGCCACTGGGCCCCGGCCCCTGTGCTGCTATCCTGCAGTTTTTCCTGTGGTGACATGAAATCCCACCACCTGAGCCGATGTCCAGCAGTTGCAGTGGAGAAAGGTGGCTCAGGAAACGAGGGAAAAGGGCATAGGGACTTTCTTGAGAGCCATGAGGTTGGGATGACCACCGTAAACTAACTCACACATATACATCTGAACTCCACTTGATTGTGTTGGGAAATTAAGTTGATAAATAAGAATAAAAATAAAAAAAAACAGGTGGCAGAAGACATGGATTCCAGATGACTAGCTTGATCTAAATTCCCATATCAAGGTCTCCAAGGTATCAGAGGGAAAGGAGCTGCAAGCAGGACACTGAGGGCTGCACGCAGCAGCAGGGCCATTCCCCAGGCTCAGACCAGCTCCATTCCCAGGGTGGAGGAAGAAGGACAGACCCTACAGTGACTGTGTTTACATAAAATACAAAACAAAGTGAATGTCCAGATCAATGGCTGTGAGCAAGACAAGGATGCTAATGCCAGTCACAGGGAGCAGCTCGCCCATCCTACCCTGCAGAATGGATGGGCCCATGATCTGCCTTCAGCTGTGGGGTGTGAGGGGGCCTGCCTCACCTGTCACATCATCAGCCCCCCGCACCCCCACCACCACTCACTCAAGCACCCCAGCTTCTCCTGCAATAGCTGCATGTCTATGTGTCCTCCTGAGTATGCATTTCTTTTACCTGATCTGCCCTGCTGTCCAGAAACTGAATCAAAAGGCAGAGGGACACCCAGGGTACACCCTTTTCTGTCTTTAGGGTTGGTGATCATGGTGAAGTTGAGCCTACAACTTGTGCTGGCTCCCAGTGCTACAGGGAGTCTCAGTGTAACAGGGAAACAGCAGCCCCAAGCAGGAGAGGGACCAGCTCTTCACTCTGCAACTGCACACCATGCTCCAGCCATGGGGCTGAAAAACAGCAGCTACGTCTGGGGTCCACGGCCAGCCTCAGCTTCCCACATCCTGCTCTGCTTCCTCTCTTCATCCTTGTCCCACTTGGCCAGTGGGACACACCATGACACCAGCTCCGTCCCCTTCTCCAAGTTGTCTGTCCCCTCCACCACAGATATGGCACTGCCACCTCCCACCTGCTCCCTGTTCGACCCTGGGGAAGAGCCTGCAGGAGGCTGTCATGTCCAGGGGAGCCTCATGGAGAGGGCCCCAGATGCTGGGGAGAGGGGCGGGGGGAGCATGCACAACCAAGCCCAAATGACAGACCAACGCAGTTGCCAATAGCAGCTGCATAACCAACAAGGAAGCAAACTGAGGTCTTGATACCCTGGGACCCATATCAGGACCTTGGTGTCTCCACTCTCCAGTTGGGAGCATTTTGGGGCAGACAGCCTTTCCTCCCAGGCCCCTCCTCCTTGCTGTCAGTGGGAGCCTTTGCTGCTTTTGTGAGTGACCTGGGGAACAGGGCTCCCTGTGTATTCTCTAAGTAGGTGGTGGGGCTCAGGGAGAAGCAGAGGAGGAGAGTGCTTATCCAGAAATGAAACACCCTCCCACACACATGACCCATCTGTGGCATGTCTGTCTGTCACAGAGAAATTCGCAGAGACAGATTTAATATATTAAACATAAACAAACCAGCGCCAAGCCTTTGGCTGATAGTCACAGCTAGAAATAGAAGCCAAACACCTCAGGGGCTTTGGATTTGCATGCTCAATGGGTTCCCAGCACAAGGACAGAGGTTCAGCTAACCCCAGCCCGAATCAAAGTAAACACTCCCACCTGAATTTTCAAGAAGGGGGCACAGAGGTGATTCAGAAAACATTGGTGCTGTTCAAGGCAATGGACAAGAAGCAAGGAGCAGCTCCCAAGCAGCTCATCATGGGGGGGTTGAGGGCCCCAGCAAGGATGTGAGGGCATGTTATGAGCAGGACCACAGTACCCCTGGCATAACAGAGCTAACGATGTAGCCTTTGGGACTTTTCTCCTCTGCCTAATACCTGTCTCACAAAAACAGGAGCACCATAATACCTTAGACACCACTGCCCCACTGTCAGGCATGTCTGAGCATTTGGAAGGGGTGACAGGACAAGCAGACATACAAACCACCCCATTTCCACAGGAACAGCCACAGAAATAAATTTGCCGTATCATGTGAAATGCTGGTAAAGCAGTTTCTCAAGTTCTAAATATCCTGGATACAGTTATCTTTATTATTAAAAGAAGGAGGGGTTTATTGTCCTAGATCACAGAGCCAGACCTGTCAAGAAGGACTTCAGTGAAATACCAGTTGCAGGACTCGAGACCAAACAGAAACCTTTGGGTGGACAGGGCCCCTAGGGCAAGGCAGCTAATCCACTCCCTTGTGTTGCTAAAGTCTTGCTTCATCACCACTCTGACAAGGGTGCCTGGTGGGTTCTCTTTGTTCTCCCTTTGCGTGGGATATTTGTTCTTTTTAAAAGGGAGTGCCTGGGACACGTGCAACGTGGCAGGCACCTTCCCTTGGGAGCAGAAGGGTTATGCTTGGGACAGAGCTGCTTCCAGAGCATGGGTTAGGCAAAAAGAGAAATAAAATCATAGCAAGGGTCAGAGGGCCTGTCACCCACACAGAGACAGGGAGCCAGCGGGGAGGAGGAGGGTGCAGTTAGAGCCAGCCCTATCCTGGAGTCTGAGAGTGTCCATGTGGAGTGGTTTGTACCCTTGAAAGTCTCCATGCTGCTGAACAGACAGCAAGGCAGAAAGAAAAGACCCTGGTTTGGAATACTGAGAACAACCCTAATGGGATGATTCTTAGGTCACCCTACTCCTGACCGTTTCACTGTGGGAGGATTGCATCTTTCCACAGAGCTTTGCAGCTCTGTGAAGTGGTGGTGAGTTATCAGGTCACAGGAGATACACCAAAGGTGCTGTTTCCATGCTAGGGAACTGCAAGACAGAAGCAGTTGGAAGATGCATCATCCAGACTCCTGTATGACAGAATGGATCTGTGAAAAGATGACTGGTGACCATTTAAAGATGGTTGAAACTTTGATATAAGCATAGTTACCTCGGTTATAGCATCAGAAATAGCCTTTCACTTTACCAATCCCTTCCTTCCTGCTACTGTCTTGCCAAGACTGAAATGTACCAAGCAGTGGCTCATTCACATTTTCCTCTCACCTGACATAGAAATTTTTTGAATATGCAAGGATAACTTCTTAATATATTTGTAATAAAATATTTCAAATAAAACAATATTTACCTAGTTATTATTTAAAATAATGTTAAGATATTCAATATGCAAATATATCTTCTTAATATCTTCTTAACTGCCAGAACCTCAACAGGGGAAAAAGCCTGAAAACATTGCTACAAGATTGGATCTGAAATCCAGGATGCCCAGGGATCCAAGAGAGTACTGCAACTGCACTGGGAAAGCCACATGGCAAGGGAGGACATTCCCCATCGGCACCCACAAAGATAAGACAGTTGCTCCAGGAAAAAACCTCTCCTGGCAGGGAGTGAGAGATGGAGAGAGAGCGGTGATCCAGATCTGTTCAGCTTCAGCTGTGCCAAACTAGAGCAACCAAACAAGGCAGCCTTTGATTCATTTTCTTTACAGAACAGGTTGTTAAGCATTGGAATGGGCTGCCCAGGGAGGTGGTGGAGTTCCTGTCCCTGGAGGTATTTAAGAGTCAGGTTGACATAGCACTGAGGGATATGGTGTAGTTGGGAACTGTCACTGTTAGGTTAATGGTTGGACTAGATGATCTTCAAGGTCTTTCCCAACCTAGATGATTCTGTGATTCATGGCAAAAAGACCTGCCATTTCAACTTAAAAATAGCCATTGCAATTCACAGGGAGATGGAGGGTGAACAGAAAGTGGGGCCATCTGGCTAAGGCACGGGAGATCTGAGTGCAGGAGATCTGGGTTTTCTCTCCAGCTCTGCCCACAGGCTTCCTCAACAATCTGTGGTAAGTTACTGTCTGTCTCTTCTGTTTCTCAGCCAAAGAACAGAAATAATTGGCCAAGAAAAATAAAGTCTTGATTACAATGGGAAGTCATGAAATAGCCTAGCATCAACACCCACACTGAATTTCAAAATACCAAAGAACACTCAGAGCACAGCAGATATATACCAAAAGCATCACATCTTTATTTTAAAACACCATCTTTTGGGCATACAGCCCTGTATTCTTCAGTGGATAAGAAAACAGATGAAGAGTTTTTCTTGGGGTGATTATTCCATTGATTCCAGTGATTAATAGGAACAAAACAAAACACAGGAAAACTGCAAGATCCTATCTTACTCCCCTGACAGCTGATTAGCAGACCCTTTGTAGCTGTCCACAGACCAAGGAACCAGAAGTGGTCTGCAACAATGCTATATCTTCTGGCATCTATGGAAGCAATGACATGCTATCTCAGTCTTGGCCAAGAAAGTTACAGATAGCAATACTTCCAATGTTTCAGCTGCTAGATAAAAGACAAGAAATAATGCTGGTGATGTAGGTGTTATGCAAATCACATGACATGGGTGGCATAGAGTTGCACACAAGATGATGAAATGTGGACTCTGTCCTAGGAGGCGAGGGAGGTGGAAGATATGAAGGGTATATAATACTCATAACACAGGGATAGGGAGGAATCTGGAGTGCACACAGAGCCCATGAGTTTAGCCTGGAAAGTGGATGGGTCTGGCTTTTCACCCTCTACATGGACAGGATGTAGGGGGGGCTCCAGGGACTGCTGTGGTGTATGGAGGATTCATAGGCTTGAGCCCTGGTGAGCATGTGGGGAGGAGGACACAAAGCTGGTTGCAGCCATGATACAGAAGGCAACTCTGCACAGCTGCCATATGTGGAGGCCTGGTGCAGGTGTAGTTATCTATGGGCCTTTCGTCTAACCTGGAGAAATGTGCTGCTTTGTAGTTCATGGGACTAGTCTGCCTGCCTGGATCTGTAGGTACATTGGCAGAGAAGGGAGAAATTCAAAGGTGAGAACAAGTACTTTCTTCAATGTTCATCTTGTGGCTTTGCAGATTTTTCCACTGAGAATATTCCTCTGAAGTTTCCTTAGTGGCTGAGCCAAAACAGATCAAAGAGGTACTTCATTCACAGCCCCAGACAAAACACTGCTATGTTGTCCTCTCCATCATTATCAGTGGTTCCCACCCAGTACCGTCCCTCACTGACTTTTGCCTGTCCCAGCCACATCACCCCCTGGGCAAGTCCCTTCCTTCTCCCAGACCACTCTCTGGCTCTTCCCTGCCCTCCTTTTTCACAGTCCTGCAAACCAATTCCCCAGTCGCATCCTTCAGACAATATTTCCCCCTCCTGTGTCAACTGCCCCCACCTCTTTGCCAGCCTGTGGGCTGCCATTAGTGGTACTGAGCCATCCTGTGCGGAGGTGCAGAGTGACTAAGCTCTGTGGTCTGCTCAACTGAAAGACAGGATTTGCTTCTGCTATTGCTGCCTGGATTTATTGATTCAGCTTCCTTCCTGATGAACAGAGGTGTCAGACAGCCATACCCCTCCTGCTTTTATTATAAGGAGGACAATGGTTCTTACCATATCTTACGCTAAATCTTCACTATCTCCTCCCTGTCCTGGGAACTCAGGCTCAGCTCAGTGCTGGACCTCTGTGAGTGAGATGGGATCTGACCTGAGCACCATAAAGTTCATCCTGTGACAGCTATTCTGGCATATAACATAGAGATTTTAAAAATTTTTATTCAATGTTGGCAAGTAGGCACCAAGCCTGGTGCCTAGCATGGTCTCTAGAAGAAAGGCAAGAGGTTCAGTCCTGCCTGGGGAGCAAGCCAGGCAGCCTCGCTGCACTGGTGGCTGTCCTGCTTCTCTGCACACATAAGGCACTGGGGCTGAGAGCCCTGGGAGGTGTCACTTCCCTTCATGCCAACAGTCAGAGGCCTCTCAGCATCTCCCAGGCACCGCTGAGAGCAAGAGAAATCTTGACCAGGCAGATACAGAGGTCAGGGCCTGCTCCTCTTCTTCAGAGTAGGTGCCAAAGAATGTTCTGGTCCTTCTCCTGTCATCCAGACTCCCTGTGGCTTGGCCAGACCCAGCACTTCATGTGCAGGGGGACTGGAGCGACAAAGCTGAGGTGCAGAGATGTTCTTATTGAAAGTCTTGGTTCAATCTGCAGCAGAGGGGGGCTAGTTCAGAGGTCTAATTCCCTTGTATCCATTCCATCTATGTATTCAGACTTTGGTTTGGCATTTAAATCCTTTCTCACTAAGGATGAATGCAAAGTTGCATCTTCCACAGTGCAACACAATTCCCTGTTCACTGGGGTAAAGACAGCAGCTCTTACACACCTCCACAGCCTTGATTTGCTGTCAAACAGGCTCAGCTGCTATCTTAGCTATTTTGAATGTCCCTTGATTTCAGGTGCTGCTGCAGAGCAGGGGTCTCACACCACAGTATCTCCACAATACTGAGGGGAAAGGGAACCCCCTCATCCTTCACTCTGTCAGTTCACATTCAGCACTTCCGCCACTTAAAAACAAGCCCAGACTCCTCGGTCAACTCAAAACATCTGGTGCAAGTACGTCACAAATTCAAATCAGAGATAACACAAGGGGTTACAAAACCCAAAATAAAACAACACAAGATTCTGCCTCTGGTTTCTACCTTGGATGTTCCGTCACAGTAGCTAAGCCCACTGAAGGTGCATCGCAGAAGCCTTTGAGCATTGGGATTAAGGCAGACCCCCTGGCTCCACCGCCACCACCATCTGTGCCCAGGGCTGTCTGTACTGAGTGTAGCACTCTGGGGCTGTCTGTACTGTCCAAGTCCCAGACACCACTGCAGAGCAGCTGGAGGAGGAGGAGGCTTTTCCTGTGGCTGCCTTGTGGCTCCCAAGGTTGTTGGTTAGGTGCAGAGCTCTGGAAAGTCAGGGGGAATTAAGCTCCCCAGTGTACATAATGAAGCTCCTGAAAAGCTGTCCCTATAATTAGCTGTGTACACAGTGAACACAGTCATTGGGGACATTGCTTTTGCTCGCAGGTTTGTTTGCAGAACCAGAGCTTCATACATGTCCTGTTTTGTTTCCCTCCAGCACTGAGGAAGAGTCACGTCGCTGTGCCCAAATCATGCAGCTGTTGTGTCTGCACAGGGCCAAGACACGAACCTCAGACACCCATGCAGCAGGCCAGTTCCCCCCACATTGTTTGGTCTGGACCACAGAGGTGCGTGACACTAGAAACATCTACTACGCCAAGGCTCCTTGTAGGTGTCTCTGCAGAAGACCTTCCCAATTTACCTTACTGCAGAGAAAGCAATGCAACCCTTCCTAGGGAGCAACAAGATATAGCCATAAAAAAGAAAACTTTCCTTTGAGGGAAAGCAAGCAGGGCTCTTGCTAGGACATACAGCCTTGCATATTCTAGGACTGGTATAAAACTGGGAGTTCTAAATCATCACACATCACTGACATGGGGATGTTGGAAGGTAGGTGTGAGTTTGCTCTGCCTGGGTTTTGGGCCAGCATGAGGTGAGTCATCTCTGATCCTCAAAGCTGTAGTATGTGCCAGAGTCTGGGATGAGACCCTGTGTCTCCCCAGCGCTTTGGAGGGGCTGAGACCCTGTGCTCACACCCTCACACAGCCCTAGGGTCAGAGGCAACTGATCCTCCCTCCATCATGCCCCTTGCACAGAGCACACAAAAGCCTGGCAAGCCTCATGCACTGCACAGGGAATTCCAACACCAAAGTCGAGGCTTCATTCACGATCTTGAGTCCAGCACTGCAACCTCTGCCCACATCCAGGGGCTGAGCCACCAAAAGCAGTGAGGCATTCTGACACCTTAGACCCTTCCCCTTTCTTTGGGGCTCAGCCTCCTGCTCTCAGAATCTTTCCCATACTTTTGCAGCCCTTCTTCAATGTGCAAAAGCCACAAAAGCATCCAGCAGGATTCAGGTATATATACTGCCACTAGACACACATTCATTCAAGAGGTCATCTGGTGCAGATAGTTCTCTTCCCTGGCCCTACCAATGGTAAGGGCATGCTTTGCTCTGCTCACCAACAGCATCTCCTGAGTAAGCTCACCGAGGAGAGAGGCTGCATCACAGCCACGTGATGCAAGGGCCCCCATGACAAGGGGTGCCGCCAAGAAGCACAGTCTTCACTTGCAGTTCCAGGACTAGCATGTAAATCCAACGCACCACAGTGGCAGGTATGTGATCTACCCTGAACAGTCTCATGCTTCAGAGAAAAGGGCACTTAAGAGGTCTGCAGAGGTAGCTTACTCCAGCTGTTTTATGAGCACTGCACCCGTGGGCTAAACCTTATGGCCTTGTAGGCTCCAGCTGTGACACCCCCACTTCTGGGACCACATGCTAGTGGCAGAAGATCACCGCAAAATGGCTGCTCAGAAGAGACTACACCTGAGTAAAACAGTTTTATGGGCTGAGGGCAGGTGCCTTCATTTTCATCAGCCTAAAGAAAGAAATATGCAGCATGTAATGCCCTAAACTTGCCTCTTCCTTGACATCTTTGGTGTTATTATCTAGCTGTGTCCAGAAGCAATACCACAGGTTCTCACAGGCCACATGCAAACCAGAGGTTAGGGAGCACTCAGCTGTGACAAGGGGAGATCTGAACAGACAGAGGTGGTTTGCCTCTCCTCTCCTCTCCTCTCCTCTCCTCTCCTCTCCTCTCCTCTCCTCTCCTCTCCTCTCCTCTCCTCTCCTCTCCTCTCCTCTCCTCTCCTCTCCTCTCCTCTCCTCTCCTCTCCTCTCCTCTCCTCTCCTCTCCTCTCCTCTCCTCTCCTCTCCTCTCCTCTCCTCTCCTCTCCTCTCCTCTCCTCTCCTCTCCTCTCCTCTCCTCTCCTCTCCTCTCCTCTCCTCTCCTCCCTTTTTCCTGCTCTTTTCTGAACTGCCTCATTTAGGAAACAATTCTTGGCTATTGCATTGGCCATGGAGCTTCTGAGATCCCATATTGCCCACCGCCCTGCCTCTTAGGGGAGAGCTCCCTGTGCAGGGAGACAGGTTCCTGGCCTTGCCAACACAAGGCACAATCCTGAGTGCTTTTTTGGTCATATCACTCTTCCTTGGAAATGTGCTGTAATTTTGATTCCCCATACTAACTATTACAGTATAGGGCTTGCTTTAGGTAAGCAGAGGAGAAGGGAGAGTAGAGCACTAAAGGAGGTAAGTTCAGCTGCATGGGAGACAGAGCCTTAGGGAGATGAAAGACATCAGCTTGACTCACATGGAAGAAGCAAGAGCTATTGAAGGCCTGGCACCTGCTTCTCTATTCTACTGAGAGCCTCCCTGCTGCGGCCTTCATCATGGTGGCTGGCAGTTACTTTGCATCCTTTCCAGCTCATGACTTCTCTCTCCCTCTGTGGTGGGGAGCTGTGTTTGCCTCACCCACAAGAACAACTTCTTTCTATTCCCAGTTCTTCGCCTTGTGCTAGTCTCTGAGAAAGGGCTGAGGTTTCTCAGTTCTACAACTCTTAGGCTCCCTGTCCCAAGCCAAGTTTCTCAAGCCCTGAGAGACAATGCAATCACTGTTTGACCAGAGCATCCATACTCCATGCCAAATGATGCTGAGCCAAGTATGAGGCAAGCCTACTGCATGGATTTAGTACAGCAGACCACAGATGGCTCAAACGTCTCGCCTGCAAAGTCCCCATCCACTGTATACCACCACTGGGACCTCTGAGGGATGTCTGAGGTCAATACACAGACATTAGCCTTTCCCTCTAATGCAGTGTAGATGTCCCTGTCTTGCAATGCAACTTTCTACCACCCTTCTGACACAGCTCTCATTCCTCTTAGCCTCAATCTGCATCTTGGGCTCATTCATTTACGCTACACCAGCTCAGACCTGCTGTACCCAGTGCTGTTCTGACCCCAAACCTTCACAGAAATCTCTCATCCTTGTGGAAGTATCTGTTGATGATGGGTCCAATTCCATGGGGAGTGATTCTTAGCAACCAATCTGACTGTTTAGGCATTGCAAGCCTGGTTAAATTCAGAGAAATGAGATTTTTGAACTTACTCAGAAATACACAGGCTTTGTCTTTAAGTGAAAGGCATGGGGAGTGGGAAATCACATATTTGCATAAAAAATCAAGCTATTCACTTTCTGCTTTATTTAGTAAAATAAATGGAAAAGTTCATGTGACGTCAAGCAACCAATCTATTCCTAGTGTCAGAAGAAGCTGACAGTGGATCCCAGCATGGCACTAAAAGCAAAGAGAATGAGGGAAACAGATCTCTCTGGGAATTACAAGCTTTATCTCCGATACTGCCATTTTGCTATATCACCCTTTGCTCCAACAGAGGTAGCATGGACGGACACAGAGTAGGGCAATACCAGAGCTCCTTGAGTACTGAGAAAAGAGAGCTGAAGCCAACAAATAAGAAGGGAGAAGATATTCCTAGAGGACAGAGAGCATATATGTAGATGGCATGGAGATGGAGATGGGAATCCATGGCTGACTTGGCCCCTTAATCCTACTACTCCAGAAATCCATGAGCTGCAGGGCTCAGTGAACTCTTCATGCACCAGAAACAGATGACTCTGGGCACAGTCATCCTGTTGACTGAGAAATAATCAGAGTTCCTCACTGAGGGCCTTCTCTTCAGGTTCGTCTTCTTTCTAAAACACATTAGAGGCATGAAATCAGTTTTGACCTTGCTTCATTTCTCAGCATAGTGATAAAAGAAAACAAACCAACTTAAATGCCTCCCTCTGCTGTCTATGCCACTGCCCTGCCTATCCCATTTCAACTGTACAACACAGGGTTCTGACACAAAAAGCCTCTGTGCTATAGGAAGATGAGCTTTGACAAAGAGATAACTCTTAACACTGAACGAACATGGAAGTTAAATTGTTCCTCTCCCAGCAGAGACCTCTGGTAGAGTCCTAAGCCTTTGTCTGTATACTCTGTTCTGTGGTCTTCTTGATAGATTTCCATCCTATCCATGCCACTGTCTCTCTGACCCTCTCCTGTGGGCTGCCAGCCACCACCCCCATTCTCAATGTCCAAAAGCACCCTTCACTCTGTCTCCCCAGCTGCTGTTCCCAGAGAATAGATGCTTCACTGAGACCTTCATACAGTTGCAGGGGTCAGTGAAGTCTTCTTGCTGTACATAGAAGACAGAGGTCAATGAAGAAAGAGGGTCTACAAAGACATCCACCTCTGCTCTAGATCTAATGCTTTTCTGATATTCAGGTGCAAATGAAAATGAAAGAGGAGGTGACAGGGCTGGGGAGGAGTTCGAGGAACTGAAGTCATCTTCTTCAAGAGCGTTTGAGAAACAGCATCATCCTACAAGATCCCAGCTTCCTGTAGACTGTAGAGGAATCCCCCTTTACCTTCTGCATTCTTTGTAAGAAACGATTACAGAAGTCCTGTATATGCTCAACAGAGACTTCATCCAGAGTCAACACATCCTGCTCCTCATCTGGTGCGTGGAACATAGCCAGAGCTGGCAGCTGGGACTTCTTCAGTTTGAAGAATGACACTATTCGTTCATTGCTTTTCAGATTGCTGTCTATCAGGATAAAGAGAATCTGTGATGGAAACATGAGCAAAACAGAGACTGAGAGAGAAAACAGATCCCCAGATGGTGATCATGTGAAGATTAACAGTGATATTTTTATAAAGGGTTAGAGAAAACCTACCATACCCTGTTAGGACAACACTTTCCTCTGACACTCTCTAACTGCTCCATGCAGTGCATTTTCCTGTATTTTAGCAAGTCCAGACTTACATTACCATACAAAATATCTTCTTTCACCTTCTTTAAAAATATATCTACAGTATGGCAGGAAGGCAGGCTCCACTTCTATTCTCTTAATAGATGAGGAAACAAGATGTCTTTTATCTTAGTGGTACATGTAAAAGAAGTGACTCCTCCACTTGCATGTTATTTGGATAAGATGCTCACATCCATGCAAGACCCAGAGTGGCAGAGTAAAAAGGTGTTTTGGTGTGTGGAGAATCATATTCAATTTGCAAGAATGTGGGAGTGAAGCACAGGGCAGCAGGAACTTGCAAGCGTAAGAACATGAGAGTACCAAACAAAAAGGACATATTTAAGTGAGCTGCAGTGAATAGAAATGAAGATGCAATCATTTGGGAAACAAGGGTTGTTGGCAAGACACCAATGTCCATACAGCCCAGCTCAGTGGAAGGTTGTTCAGACCTGGGGAGAAAAGCCCAACAATGAATAAGCCGGGATGATAATGACCTACAGTTTTCTGAGATCCTGAATATTCTTGGAGAGCAAGATCAAGCCAAGGATTAGGATTCAATAGAACAGATTTATCAGAATTGGTGACCAATTCCATGACTTTCTTTTAAGAGTAAATTTCAACTGAGATCTTACAGGTGCAGTAGGAATTGGTACAAATTTAAAATTTTGGAATCTCAAAGATTATCAATAAAATACACGGCTATCTCAAAAATCTTTCCTAAATTATCTGTTAATACTAAACACAAACTTTATGTATAAATTGTATAAAAGAAAACAAATACAGCAATTGAGCAATGTAATCAGTGACCTGATTAGAATCCCTTGGCAGGTGACATCCAAGTCAATGAAACAAACATCCAGCTAACATGCATCATTTTATCTTCTCTTTATCCTGTGCAGTCTACTGGGCCTAGCATATTCAATGTACATATGGACATGGATATGACTTAACTTACACAAGAAAAAGAACAATTTAAAAAAGGTAATGCAATGTGATGATGTGCCCAGTTCCCAGGCTGTGATTCATGTTTTCCTTTCTTTTCAATCAAGAACACTCAAGTAGTTCAAAACTTTTTTCTTCTCTGAAAATAAACTCGGTAAATCTCAAAATCTTTACTTTATTAAATTTATGTTCTATTAAAAAAAAATATATCTGGAAACTTTCCTAGGCAACAGCCTATGGGAAGGAGGGATAGTTAGTCTGGTGTAAGGTTTAACTGCAGTTAATCACTGTGATACAGAAACAGGAACAATGCTTTCACTGGATATGTGATATTTACCACTTGCAATTTCTCTTTCAAAAGTCAGCTATGCCCCAAGGGCAACAAGCTAGTGAGCAGACTGGTTGTGAGGAATTTCTCCCAGAGTGTTAAATTCATCCTTTTGCAGGATAAAATAACAAGCTACAGAACGGTTAGAGGCCTAAGGATCTGATCTAAGAGGCTTTCAGCTGGAGCAGCAATACTTATGTTTTAGGCATCTCCTTCCAACTACCAAGCTGGAAACAGAGTCCGGTGTTGGAGAGAAGCACTTTCAGAGGGTTGGTACAGGAAATGGTATCACATTTTCACCTGTTCATTCACCAGTTTTGGTTTTCTCTATGAAAGATTCACTAGACAACAACTTCTTTTAATCAAATGTTAAACAAGAAGTTAATCCAAAAAAGCATTTAGAATACCTAGGTTATTAAATGTTGTCACTCTTTATACAAAATCTCCCCCACCTTTAAAACAGATTAATAGCATTTTAAAACAGTAATATAAATAAGTGTTAGTCAACATTCTTCACTTTATCAAGCTTTCCAGTCTTTGTTAAAAATCCCAAAAACTAAAAAGCTGTACTTTTTTATCCATGAATACAAAGAATAGAGTAAGAATAAAAGAATAAAAAGGTAGGTGTTTAGAACTCCAAACACCTTCTTCCTTGCAAAAGAAAATGAAAACACACAAACAACTGTCCCCTCAGCCAAGAGGGCTTAAGAATCATCATTCACAGTTCCTGACTTGGATCTCTCTAATGACTCACATTTGGCTCAGGGATTTACAGAGTGCCAAAGTATAGCAAAAGTTTCCTTCCCCTCTTATATTCCAAACACACAATTGCATTTGTCCACTGTTGCTCGAAAGAGTGTGCTTTAGAATGACACATTCCCGGTAGGTACTGAGGTGAGATGAATCCTTCTTCAGTAAAAGGACAGGCCACACATCCCATGCTGGTTGTGTTCCAGGGATCCTGCCAAGGCCTGTGTGGCCTCAAAGTCACACCTGTGAGGCAGTTTGTAAGGTGTGGTGGTACTGAGGCCACAAGCACTAGAAGCCTAGTCTCCTTAGCAGCTGGAAACCAAGCAGGTTTCTCAATGGGGACACTTCCACGGTAGATGCCACCTGGTAGAACTGGCATTTTCTCATGAGGAATTTATTTTGTTCAGAGATTCCCAGCCATCTCTAATCATAAAAAATGAATGTGGTGACTATGGAAAATTATACTGACCATGAGACAAGATTCACCTTACCTAACTTCTGCCATCTAGATCTTAGCCTTGTCTTGGACAGTCATCTAGGCAACCTCTATAATAAATGGTGACAGGTACTTTATTTCACCTATTTTAGAAGGACAGGAAGGACATGCTAGTGCTAAGAACAGCCTAAAGCCTTGGATCAAACAACTTACCAAAGCTATAATTCACCAAAACAAATCCCACTTATGATGTCAACTCTCACAGTACTGCTAGAAACCAGGTAGTTCCATCCCAAACAGGAAGTTCATTTTCTATTTCATACTGTCCTGTACAATGGCTGGTTTTTTAAATTCTGAAATGATTTCCATGAAATTGTTTCATTTTGTAGCAATCTTCTGGCCTGTGTTCAGAGGTCTGCTGTTACAGGCAGTGAAGGATCTCCTGCATGGATGAGGAACCCCTGACACAAATTCTCCCCTCCACACATGATATTATCTGTGTACTGTCACCTGCAATAAGCTCTCTATTAGAAAATTTTGTACACTGGTGTTTTCTTGGTGTCTCACCAACTTGATTCCTAGCCCAGTGTTTTTAGAACATCAAGTTCCTGGTAAATACTAAGATATGGAATGATGTTATTGCCCAAGGAATTGAAAATAGTACTGCAAAATTGGCAATTGAAAATTGCCCAAGTTAATCGAAAATAGTATCGCAATGTTAGAAACCAATTTGATGTTGCTTAGTTTTTCTTCTAATGAAGACAAACAGGAAGGATGATCAAGCCTCATATCCAGTGTTTGACTTTGAACTTCATGGAGCTGCAACCTTCATTCTTTGAGGAGACTTGTACAAGCAAAAGGATCAAATTCTGAAGTTTGAGTAATTTCACACATAGCTTACATAGTACATCAAAGCAAAATTAAAACATCAGTCATGAATTTAAAAAAAGCAAGCTATAAAAACAACTTTACTGCAGATATCTGTTAAGTGACATAGAAAAACCATATTTACAGGTTCCCCTGTTTATGGCTAAGAGGGGCATCTCTAAGTATTACCTCTCTTGGTTCTGGAGCCATCAATGTCTGACAAGAAAAATAAAGTATATGAATGACTGTCTGCAAAAGAAAGGGCACTGTCCTTCCATTTCCGTGGAAGAACTCCTTAAGGACTCTCAGGAGTTTCTCAGAACCCATTTCTAAAAAAGCTCACATATAAATTAAAAGGGACTTTGCAAACATCTTTACCCAAATCATTTTGACATTGTAAACCAGTTGTATCAGTTGCAGCAAAAGCTGTTTTTGTTATTTCCAGCATCACCTTACTGAAACTTCTGCAGACACCCATGAGGTACACCAGCTGTAACTGTCGTGTTATACTCATACTGTGGAAAGAAAACTGAAGATGCTTATGGTAGTTTGGATCAGCACTGCAAACCCTGCATTTCCAGAAGAAAGCCTGGACTCTTGGCAGTACTTTCTCAAATAAGCACATATTTGATTGCAGTAGGATCCTTCCAGGAAGGCTGGTGGATTCAGTCCTGCAGCTGCAGCGCTCTGAGCGATGTCTGTTCACTGTTACCCACCCACAATTGTTTCTCAGAGTCTGCTAGAAATGTACCACATTTCTTCTTATTCTTGTCAGCTCTTGCTGTCTTAGTATCATCTAACATTTGCACTTTCCTCTCCAGCATTTTATAGCCCCCAGGTTCCACAATAAAATCTAGAGGAATCTAGACTGCTTTCAGACCTCACTGCTGCTCAGGGTGCAGTTCAGGCTGTTTTCAAATAACGGTCCTCACTATACAGCCTCATGGATCCTCCAGCTAAAAATCTCAGCTTCCTCACAGGCAAAAATGAAATGATCATAAACCAGAGATGAAGGGACCATAATCCAGAAATTGGCAGGTGAATCACCTCCTCATGATCCATTAATGGTTGGACTCAATGATCTTAAGGGTCTTTTCCAACCTAAATGATTCTATGATTCCATGATTTCCTTCACTCTTTGGGGTCAACCACTAAGCAGCAGCAGTTCCTCCTCATCTCTCCACAAATTCAAGCAACAAGTTTCTCTTCTCCCTCCAGCTGGTGACAACAAGAAAGACTCCTCTTCCCTCAGAGTACAGCAGAGATGTGTGAAAGGATCGGTATCCCTTCTCCTGCTTGGGAACCCTCTCAAGGCTCTGTATTCTGTGCTGGCTTATAGAGAAGTTGCAACACACCGAGTCTCCCCAGTCTTCTCTGGCACTCCACAGTCACTGTAAAGTGCTGCTGGATGCAGTGGTACATGCTCATAGGGAGCCTGAACACCTCTCCACTGCACAGCAATGATTCCTTGCTCAAACCACTGATAGCACTAACCCCACAGCACAAACAAGCCTTTCACCACAGGCTATGAATTATTTACTGGTAGTCCTGAAAAAAATTCAAGTCAAGAATCTTGTATTTATTCACGGACAACCTTCAAGCCGCAGAAAGGCAAAATCTACTCAATACTTCACTTGTTTCAAAGTAAACCTGAGTTAACTTGGTAGTCCTGACAACAGATAACTCCATTTAGAAAAATTAGCTGGCAGAGATTTCCATGGCATTGTGCAGTGGCTGCTTCTGATACCCAAATTAATTCATGTCTTTCTACATGACAGAGCAACGGAGACAAACCTAAGAGGGCATATCACTTTGCTTACTCCTTACTATCCAGATCTAAGACCCAAATAGAGGGATCCTAGTGCTATCTTACTGCTTTGTAAGAGGGCAGTCCAAATCACAATTTACTCCACTGAGTGCCACTCTTTTAGGAAAAACAACTTATTAGACTCTAAGTCCCTTCATCTATGTGTCCTGCAGTACCACTGCAGTAAAGTGGAAATAATCAGTCAAATCCCCACATCTTTAATCTCTCTATTTTACTCTGGCAAACTTCTACACTGATTTAGTGGGAAACTTGCCTGCATCAATTAAAAAAAGTTAGATTTTGACTTGCTGGCAATTCATAAACTATCTGGACTTCAGTACAACATTTTATCCAATGTTTTGTGAAGTATTTCTAGGAAAATTATTCACATTTTCTCAGATCTAGGCATGTCACATGAAGTGAAAACTAGCTGCAGCTGCATCAGCAAAGGATAGTGAAGGTAAACAGTAATGTGCTGTGTTAGAAGAATAGGCTGCTTGGGGGACACCTGTATCAGACTCAGCTGCTCATGGAAGACAGTGATAATGGTGTCACTATAACACACAACTCACATGAGATGTCTCGAATTTTTCAGATAAATGAGGGAGTTTTTATCACTATGTATTCATCAGAGCAAAACACATTCAAAGAGATCTTTTGACTTCAATGTACGGTTTCTGCTTGGCCTCTTGCCAATGGGTGGGACAGATGGCAAGGTCCAAAGTAGTCCTGTCATAAACAAGTCTCAGGACTTTTGAGGGTGCCCCTCCATTTGAAGATGAGGATGTACTTGATTTTTAATCTTCCCCTTCAGTACCACAAACAGATGAATGCAGATGTTCTTGTTTGCAAACCCTAACTCTTTCCAGCTCTACACTTCTCCCAGGAAGGTCACTTCCACTGCCTCTCAGCTCAACATTCCCCACTGCTATGATCTTCTGCCCTCTCCCATCTGCTGTTCTCCCTTGCCCCAAATGGCTTCCTGTTGCTCCCAGTCCTCCTTTGCTTGCCAGTTCCTTTCTCTGTTCCCCGGACACAAATTCCCCTGTAATCCAGCTGCTGGCAGAGAATCAGCCATGGGATGATTTACTATTTGGGGAGCTCTATTCACAGTGGGGTGGGAAACAGGCAAAATTTCTCTGAAAGATCCCATCTATCCCATCATCTTAGTGTGGGAAACCCAACAAACCCATTTGCAACTCCTTTAAAATAGCCATTTATCCCTGGATCCAACCAGAAGGAAAAAGGTTAAGAAGCACCATGACACTAATTGCTATCTGGTCACTTATATAATGCTCCTTGGCATCTTGCAGGCTGTGTATACAAAATCACCTCTCACACCAGTGGAATGCAACCGTCACCAGACTGATGCGCAGCAGCTGTTTGTCATCTCCCAGTGCAAGGGAACAAAACTGGACCAGAAGCAAGGAAGTACATAATGTCCCACTGAGGGAGCAGAGGATATTTTCCCCACAAGGAGGCAAACTGGCAAAAGGTGAACAGATCCAACCCCTCCACTTAATTATCTAGCTAATCTTCTTTTCCTGCCACTTGGCCTTTGCTCTCCTAATGCACAGAGAAGGAGATTATGCCCTCCCCATCCACTAAAGAAATCACTGTTCTCCTTTTTTAATCCCTAATGGCCCCCTTTCCTCTCTGTTTGGACTTACCTTCCCCTTGAAGAGCTCTGCTGCCGCCCGATATCTGCGCATGTGCTCGGGGTGCTTTGGGGACATCTTGTCTGTGATCAGGAGAAGATGAAGCTGGAGCGAACTCTGCATCACACCTATTGCTGTCTGCCGAAAAAACAGCCCCCACAGACACAGAGAGAAACAGGCACAGACAAGAAAATTGAGAACATTCAGTCTGTATCAGATGCACTGCCAGAGGGACAGCAATCCTCATGCCCCAGCTGAGATTTCTTTGCAAATCAGCCTCACAAGCAGGACAGCTTTCTTTAAAGCAGGAGGGATCCAATCTGGATTCTCTGTGGAAGTGCTTAACCTCCTGGCTTTGGTTATTCCCGAGACAAGAGTCTGAAGACCATAAGGGTTCATCACTGGCCTCAGGATAGTCAGTGACTAGGCAAGGGGGCTGCCTTGATACAGCAAGCTGAAGCCTAGAGGAGCAAGGAAGTGGAGAGGGAAGGTGAGCAAACATTGAACATAAGGGTGTGTGGAATGACTGAGGTCCAGCACCCAGCTGAAATGGGAACAAGAGAGTGGAAAGGATTTGTGGTGTCAGGATTGGTGTCTCCCCTTATTTCCTTTCTTTAACATTAAGCTGTGAGTAGGATGGGGATGAGTCCAAAGTTTCAGCAACCCGAGGGACTGGGCATTGCAGAGTGCTGAGTGTTGAAATTGCCTCTGCAGTCCCACAGTGAGAGAAGACCTGGAGCTGGCTGCCCCTCATCGCCTGGGCAAGGCCAAGTAGGCAGCACACATTGGCCCTCTGTGAGGAGACAGGGCTAGCACTGCCCAAGAAGCCACTGCATCATATTCAGGTACTCAGGTACTCACTCACTCACTCACTCACTCACTCACTCACTCATCATCTCCCTTCTCCTTCTGCCTGCTTTCTGCAGCTCTGCAGCCTCTCCCTCAAACAAAACATCAGCTGGGACAGACCTGCTGCCTCCCTGATGCCACCAAAACCACAGAGGTGCAGACTGTGCAGGTCTCCACTGGCGGAAGAAGAAAGTTTCCACACACTCCAGGAGTACTGTGTTGGGTTTCGGGAGGGGGTTGGTGTTTGGTAGCAGGGGAAGGGGCTACAGGGGTGGCCCCTGTGAGAAGCTTCTAGAAGCTCCCCCGGCTCCAAGTCGGACCCACCTCTGCACCAAGGCCGAGCCAATTAGTGGTGGTGGCCACATCTCTGTGATAACATATTTAAGAAGGGAAACCTGGGAGGAGGAGTGGGAGTTGTGAGGAGGAGTTGTGAAGGAGACACCTATGAAAACACCAAGGTCAGTAGAAGAAAGGAGGAGGAGGCAGGGGGGAAGGTGCACCGGAGTAGAGACTCCCCTGCAGCCCATGGTGAGAGGGCAGGCTGTGCCCCTGCCACACATTGAGGTCAGTGGTGGAGCAGATGTCCACCTGCAGCCCATGGAGGACCCCATGACAGAGCAGGTGGCTGTGCCAGAAGAAGGCTGAGACTCTGTGGGAAGAAGCCCTCACTGTTGTAGTTTGGCACTGGGAGGACTGCAACACGTGGGAGGGACCCACACTGGAGCAGCTCGGGAAGAGCTGCAGCCCATGGGAAGGATTCACGTCAAAGAAAGTTCATGGAGGACTGTCGCCCATGAGAGGGACCCCACACTGGAGCAGGGGAAAAGTGCAAGGAATCCTCCTCTGAGGAGGAAGGAGCAGTGGGACCAACCTCAACCCCCATCCCTTGCCCCCTGCACTGCTCAGGAGGAGGAGGTAGAGAAATTGGGAGGAAGACTGAGCCTGGGAAGATGTGAGGGCTGGGGGGAAGGAGTTTTTAAGATGTGATTATACTTCTCACTGTCCTGCTCTGTTTGTTAAGTGATGTTGTTAGTGTTTGAATTAAAGTGATGTTCTTTTTCTTCTCCTAACGAGCCTGTCTTTTGCCCATGACCATAATGGGTGAGTAATCTCTCCCTGCCCTTATCTCGATTCCCAAGCCTTTTGCTTTATTTTCTCCTTTCCATTCCTGAAGGGGAAAGAGGTGAGCAAGCAGCTGCATGGTGGTTGGCTGCCAGCCAGGTTTAAACCATGACAAGTAATAAGGAAAGGGTCAGGAAGTGCACACCAGCAAGGGCCATGCACCACAAAGCATCTAGTTTTTGGCAGCCAGGATTCTGCCATTAGCCTAATGTTTATCAGACACTTTGTATTCCTCCACTTCTCCAGTGGTGTGCAGATGAAGCAGGGGAGAGTAGAGTGGATGCAAACCAAGGCTGATGAGCATTAGAAGACCTCATAGGAGAGGATGGGTCTGAAGGTGAGGGTGAAGTCAGCCGGTACTAAGGGCCATGACAAGGCTGGGCTGTGAGCAGGTAGAGCTGGAGCAGCAGTTCCTCGGGCAGCTCCACACAATGGTATGCTTGTCCACGCAACCCTGTGCAAGAGCGATCAGCAGAGCTCATCAACATGGCCAGGTCACATCTGGCTCTCCTGGAAAGCCCACAGGGTAAGCATTGCCTAAAAAATGCCTCTAAAGTATGTGGGAGAAACAGTAAGGGCTCCAAGATGGGGAGAGAAACTCTTGGCAGCACTCAGTGTGATCTGTGTGACCCCAGCCTCCGCTAACCGGCAGCATTCTTAGATGTAAACAACATATGCACTGGGAATAAATATTTACAAAAAACCAAGCTACGTTAGAGGATCTGGGAGGGCTTTGGGATGGAGACTGCAGGAGGCACTGTTAATTGCAGCACCTTGATAGGACTCCAGAGTATCTGGGAAAAAAAATAGAACATGTGTACTGCCAGTTAGGGTAGAGGGGACCAGCTCAACACCTCAGAACTTCTCGATCAGGGAGACAGCCTGGGTGCCGAACAGGACACCCTAGAGCAAGAGCCCAAAGCATCAGCAGAAACGCATGAAGAAAGACCCATGCTCTAATGAATTGCCAAAAGATGCAGTGGAGGTTCAGAAGGCCTGGGCAATTATAAAGATAACAAGAACATCCCAGCTAATGGGACTTGGGTGTTCTCAAAGGGCTATGAGGACAGTGGGGCAGGATATAGCTTTTCTGCCCCCAGAAATATGTGATTTGAAATGCATTTTTCACATCCCTTATCAGGATTAAAAAACAAATCCAAGGGTTTTTTTAAGAAAAAAACACAACTTCTACAGTATTTCATTCTGGAAACAAAACGTTGCATTTCCAAAAGAAAATGCTTTCTCTACTGGGGGGCTGCACCTCTTAGCTGATCCTTGGCATCAGCTTCAAAAGGTATAGCTTTGAAACAGGTTGGGCCATTCTCCTTTGATTAAATTGAGCTTGGTCAGCACTGTTGTAGTTATCCAGAAGTCCACAAAAGGCCCCATAAGCAATGAAAAATCTCAGCTTTGCATCCATCAGGGCTTCTAAGACCTACTAACTTCACAGCAATGAGCCCAGTGAACTGCCGAGATTTCAGAGGAGTCTAAATCATTGGTCACACCCTATAGCAGGAAGAAGCACTGCGACTCTGCCACTGCCAGTCCACTTGGTGAGCTAATGAAGATGGTCAACATGGAAGCATCCTATGTCTGATAATTTTTTTTTGTTGAACTGATGAATTCTGGAACAAGGGATAGAGGGGATGGGAAAAATTTTGCTTGGGAAGTTTCCAGCTGGCTCTTGAATATGCCTTCAAATAGCTGGTCTTATGTCAAGCCCTATGAGCTGGGTGATGAAGAAAAGCCTGCCTTCTAGGAGTAGGTCAGTCAAGTTTCTATGTTCCTCAAGGCTTTTCAGCCAAAGAGAGGGGATCCTGGCTGAGCAGGGTCTGCAGGGATGGCACAACACGGCAAATGCCCATGGGAGGAAGCAGCACTGCTGGCAGGAGTGTTAAGAAATGGAGCTCTCTGCACACCAACACCCCAGATTTACTGGAAAGCTAAAGGAACCGCCATGCCTCCCTTCCTCTTCCCACCCCACTCGCACACCCCAGACAGCATCTACTTCCAGTCCCCGTATGAAGCAGCAGCAAAGAGCTGCATGTCTTCCCCAACCCCATCCACACTGTTGCCGCCAACCCTCTCACACATCTGGGTGTGCAAACTCTTGGGCCAGAGGACGCCCATGAGGAGGAGGCCTAGTGCCAGGGTGAGGGCTACAGGGAGCTGGTAATTACCACAGGGTTGTACTCTGTCACCAGGCGGAGCTCATTCATCCGAATGAAACGAGTCATCTTCTCAGCATCAACATCTTTGCCATTCATATCCACATCCCTCCGGTCATTGTCTATCTGAAGACATGCAAAGACACCTCCAGTAACAGCTGTCCTCTCCTCCCAGCACCCCCTCCAGAGGCACTGATGGCACTCACTCATGGAGACACCCACCCCCTGGAACACTGCCATCCACTCCCCACCACCACATAATCCCCACTTCTGGATGTCCAGAACCTACAGAGACCAGACTGCACTTGAAGATAAGGATCTTCCACCCTTCTTCAGTCTCCCAAGGACAAGGCAAACTCATGGCATAACAGAAATCACTGAGGACTCCAGACATCCCTACAGTATCAGCTCCTGATGCACTGGAGACAGGGAGGATTAGCTGATAAACTATTATAGGCATTGTGGGGAGAGATTATTATATAGCCTAACTCCTTCCATCGATTTTGGCTTTACATTCCCTTTTAAAATCTTCATCTACTTACTGTATTTGTTCTACAAGTAATAAACATTGGCATGGGCCTGTATGGATTTCCTGGAAACATTGTGCAAGCAGAAAATCTCTCCAATAAAAAGAGGTTTTTTTCCAGTACAGCAGAAACCAAAAAAAAAAAAAAAAAAGGAAAAAAAAAATCAAGTCCAGTACATTTTAGCTGTAGAGGAAAACGCATCCTACCACGAATCTCCCCACACTCCACCCCTCCCACCCAAACGATGTGATTTTATTGAGGTTTTTGTGACCTGGTAAACAGAAGAAAAGCAGGCAACCATTGAACGATAGCTAAACCACCTGAAGGGGCAGAGCTGCTGTGCAGTACCACCGCAGGATGTAACTGAGTTGAGCCATGGAGACTGACACGCATTGGGATCAAAGTCTGGGATTTGAAAGCCTTTGATACACATGTTGAATGAGGTTCTCGGGGCTGAGGAAAGGTCCACATGCACACTAGATTTTATTCTCTGCATCTGTACAACCTCTGACAGTGCTTGTGTTAGTTTTTCCAGTGATGTGCAGACATCTAAAGCTCTTTTTGCTCTCTGTGGTCATTGGAAAGGTCTTTGATCTGGTATGGGGCCATAGTGCCCTGTCTGGCAACCCAGACTGGTGCTTTTCACACTCTGCAGCCTGATTCCTCTTGCAGATTTGCTCTGCATAAAATGAAAGGGCAGCTCTACTCAGATAAATGAGATCAGAGCAGTGAAACACCTGGGCAGGTAAAATCAGAAAGGCCTTGGAAACCAATCTAAAGCACCCTGGACTTCACAGAAAGTCTTCTCTTGACTTTCATGGGCTTCTGGAAACACCTGATTTACATTTTTGGATAATAACATCCTAAATCTGCGCTCAACATTTATGATCTTTAAGAAAATAAGTCTGGAAAACAGCCTGCATCTAACAGTTGAAGCTCTAGTCAAAATCTTTATCACTCCATATAATTAGCTTGTTAGCATGTTAACATCATGTTCTTTTTAGGTCTACCAGGCCAGATTCCTCACTAGAATAAATCCATTAGCCTCCACTATATGCAAAGAAGTCTCACCAATTCACAGCAGCCCCTCCTACTACTGTAATTATGGTTTAAGATTCTAAGCATTGTAAGAAGTGTTTCATACTCTGCAAGAGCAAAGAAAAAATTAGTTTATGCCTCTGATTCACAGCTATCCTGGTCATGCATCTTTGCATTCTTCAAAAAAGTATTTGATTCCAAGTTCCTGTCTCAGTTCTTTTTTCTCTTCCTTTTTAGCTCTGACCCCTTATTCCTACACAGTATTCAGTACAGAATAAAAGGAAAAATAATGTGTCTGAATAATTTAAGAAAAACTGACAATTAGACAAATGAATTGTCAACCACATTTGAACTTGACTAGTGCATTAGTTGCTTGGTTGTGGTTTTTTTCCTATTAAACAAGAGTTCAGCTGCAAAAACTGGACTGTGAACAAAGAATATTCAGTATAATCCAAATTCCAACAATCCAGACACTTTCTTTTATCAAACACCTTCCCAATGCAGTCATCCTCACTATCTGCCACAGCTCAAAAACAAAGGATCTTTTCAATATTTTTGGAAGAAAACCACCATGACTAAGAACTAAAACTGAGATGGGTGTTGCTTCAAATTGCAAATACGCACATAGCAAATAAAAGGTTAAATTAAAGGACCTGCCTACCTATTGCTCACTCTTAGATAATTCTCTTTGAATTATTTGGATAATGCCAGTAGTAAACATGGTGCAGGAAACCACGACAAAGAAAGGGGAACAAACTGGCTTTGTCCAATCTTTGTACAACCTGGATCTAGAATTTGGCCGAGCTGCCACATTTAGTTTCCCTAGTACACGCGGTGTTTCCCTGTTCCCCCCCACTCCATGTGCTTAGAGCTCTGGTGACACAACACTTCAAGGACTTTTAGGTCACCTTGTGGTACCTAGAGCCCCTCTCCTCCTCAGATACACCTCTCTCTCAAGTTTTTAAGTGCCATACTTGTGTGAGAAGGGTCAACACAAGGAAATTGATATAACCAGTAGAATACCTGCTCTTTTGTTGGTACTCTTGAAGCAAGTACATGGCCCTTCCCAATATCATCTCCTTAGATTTCAGCAACCATAGCTTCAAATTCAGTGAGGCACCAGCACTTACAGCTGGAGTCAACAAAGATTTAATCTTGCACAGCATCCATCCCTAAGAAATTGCAAAGTAACATTTTTAATGGGCCCACGCCCAAAGCGTATTTAGGGAATCACTCTGCAAACCACAGTGTAGGAGACAGAAAGAGTGTTTGGGATTTCTTTTGGGGGCAGAGCATCTGTAACTGCAGGGACCCAGTCTGGATCTGGTTTCAGTCACGATGGAAAAGTTGTGCACCCAGAGAGACAGCTTTGCCTGCCTGAAGTGGCACTTGGCAAGATTTGATATCAAGCCTGCTGTGTTAATCCATTATAACATGGCCTCTAGATGCTTTTCATGTATGTGTCTCAGGAGCTTTTCCAAAACCATGGAAATCCCGTCCAAATAACACCGAGTTCCAGGCAGGTCACTCAGAAACACAGACATCGTTCTTTGCAAAGCACTGGGTGCTGGAGCAGATCCATAAGGCAAACACTTAAAATGGAGAATCTCATCAGGTGTAATAAATGTTGCATGTCTCAGCTATGGGCTGCAATCATTCTGCAAGTGAAAAGCAAAAGACCTCTTTGGGCAGGAAACTACAGATGCGCTTTCAGGTGAGCAGGGAGAGTGATCGTCAATGACATCTAAGGAGAGATGAGCAGCTTGAATCTTCTCTGTTACTACTAGCCGGAGATTTCACTTCTTTTGGAGTCTGACTGCGGGCAGTTGTTAAGGCCTTGCCCTAGCAGACCCTCTCACCAAAGCCAGCGGGCAGGGGAACTCCTACACCAGAGCGTTCATTTTGTAGATACGGCCTTTGGCACGGCATCCTGTTTCCCCGGGGGGTGAGCTGCTCGGCGGCAGCCGCGGCTCGCCCCGCGTAGCTCCCCGGGTTCTCCGGCCACGGCAGCGGTGGCCCCGTCCCCCCCCTCACACCCCCCTCCACCCCCCGCCGCGGGCCCACGCACCCTGCGGAAGAGCGTGACGGTGTTGGCCGCGACGCCGTAGTGGGACAGGACCGCGGGGCTGGTGCTGAGGCCGAAGGGCACCTCCGGGACCCGGCCGGCCGCCAGCCGAAACTGGGACGCTTCGGGGCTCTCCGGTTCCTGCGGAGAAAGGGGGAGAGAGAGGGGGGGGGCGGGGGTGAGGAGCGGAGCCTCCCGCGGGGACACCCCCCCTCCCGCCACCGCCGCGCGCCCCTACGTGGGGCGAGGGCGACACCTACCGGCCGCCCCGCGACCCCGCCGGGGAGGGGGGAGAGATCGGGGGGGGGGGGACAGCCGAAGGGCGGGGGAGGCCGCGGGGGGCCGCGGGAGGCCGGGGGAGGCCGGGGGAGGCCGGGTAAGCGACTTTCTCTCCCGTCGTCCCCGTGCCTGCGTGGCCGGAGTGCTGCAGAGAGCCCCCTCTCGCCCCGCCAACCACCTCTCCTCCCAAAACGGGGGAAGGCACCAGGGCCGCTGCCGGTGTCAGCGCCACAGACAGCAGGTGGCTACGGCAGGGCGGGGACCTCGCCTTCCATTTGTCTGAAACCTCCCTGCTTACCCCCACGCTCACAGGTAACATCGTGATGATGCAAAGCCCTAGAGCTCTCAAAAGGGAGGGGAGAAACCCAGAATATGGATGTAGCACGCTCAAATATATATAATAGATATACACACACAACACGTGTGTGTGTGTGTGTGTGTGTATAACATAAATATATAAAAATATAATTTTCAAGATAACCTTGATTCTAGAGTCAGGGGTTTACAATTTTTGAACACCTTGCATTAGCAGCATCCTGATTCCTTTTTAAAAAGGTGTCTTAGACATATCCTTTAAAAAGTAGCTAATGCAGATACATCGAAGGATATAAATGTGCAATTTCTCGGTAATTTGAGGTCCATTCTTTCTTGCAGCGAGAACGTTAGCTGCAGCATTAGCCCATATTAAAGCCTCCCTTGCTATTCCCATTCCCAACTTTTCTTTAGAGTGATGTATTTTTGATACTTCTACTTATAGGATTTAAATTCTCAAGACACAGCCTCTACTTGGAAATTGGTTTGTTTTTCTTTTTAGTTTGAACCGTCAGCTCAGCTGTTTGTGAGCCCAGAGAGAATGGAAAACAAAATTCTTCCATCATTCAAAAGAAAAACAACTCTCGTGACCTGTTTTGGAAATGCCAGCTCATCGACATGGCTCTGGTAGGAGCGTGAAAGCCTGAGGTGGGAATAACCTCACTGAGTTTTGGAGCATTCCTGGGAAAGCTGGGGTTTAATCAGGCCAAGCATGGCCCCTTCTCACAGACACGTGGGGTTTTTGGAGCAGCGTGATGTTTTTCCGTCATGGCATGCTGTTCCCAGTCAGGGAGGCTGTTCTCATTATATGGGGAGCTTGCTGAGCTGCCTACTGCAGTGAATTGAAAGGCTGCAGCAGAGAAATAATTTACAATGAACAGAGAACATGGACATTATTTGGATTAATATAGTCTCAGGCAGAGGGCCCAAGACAAGTGCTCATGGCACACATATGTCTTTATCTACTGTTTAAATGCAGCCTTGTCATGCTTCAAGCATTGAACACCCAACACATCGCTGGCAGCTGCTGGGTCCGCATGGCAGTAGCCTCCTGTCTGACTCTGATCAATAAAATCCTGCAGCGGGTGGGAGGCTGCGATGGCACAAGACACCAGCAGTTATGCCCCCATGATGCTTCACCCAGCAAGAAGCCACGGGCCCTGCTGTAGCTCGGCAGAAGGCTCTATGCCCCAGGGACAGCCCTGCCACAAGCCTGGCCAGCTACCCTGGGGAAAGGAGGCATCAGAGGCGTCTCAGCACTTTCATTCTGCATGTGCAGATTGCCTCGCTGGTTTGCAGGACTGTAGCTCTGCAAGAGCAACCCTTGAGGAGCTCCAAATGCCTGCAGGCGCTGAAAGTGAGGTGGCTGGTGCTTTGTGATCTGCACTTAGCGAGGCCCCTGGGGTACAAGCCTCCACGGCTCATACACTTGTTGCTGCCCTCACAGGCAGCACCATCGGTCCTCACTCTGTGGTGGGCTGTGAGATGCCATTGCCCTATACCAAGGGTATGATGCTCTCCCTGCGCTGCCCTCCAGCCCCAGGCATGGGCAGAAAGAGGAAGGAGATTGCAGAAAGGAGTTGTTTTTGAAAGGCTAAAGTCTTCTCTGACAGAAGCCATGAGGCAGTGTGTGGGGCAGCAGAAGGCCAGAGCAGAGCTCAAGGAAAAGGTGGAAAAGGGCACAACTTGGGGACCTTAAAAGTAATGAGGATCCTGTCAAAGAGGCCTCTGATTGATGATGCTCTACCTCAATAAATATTTTTGTCTTCTTTCCTAAGGAAAAATATTCATGCCATTTTGAGGGCAAGAGGCACATACCTATCACTCATCTTTGAATTCAATTGAATTTAGACACAGAGAGGCAGAGATCTCAAGGGTATCACCTCTGGGGAACAAAGCAGTGAGAGAGACAAACCATGCCTACACCTTCCATGCGAGGAGGCTGCAGCTTGAGCCCAAACCCTCTTGGACTTCAGAGGACCCACACCAGCACTGCTCCCTGAGACCTGGCTTCCTCAGCCCCATCATCCAGGCAGTGCCCTGCTCTGTCTTTGCTGACCAAAGCAAACAACTGACATTCCCTCTCACCCCTTGACAACACTGTTTCTCTGCCACCCACATTCCTGTTTTGCTTCCCATGAAGCATTTTCCTTTTACCAGTTCCAGGGCTCCTACAACTTCCTTCACCTTCCTCCCTTGCTCCATCTCCCTTTCCACACACAGACTTAATTCCCTGCATTCTCTCTGTGGCATGTCATCTAACCCCTCCAAATGCCTGTCACAGCCCCAGCACCTTTTGGGATAGGAGCTGCCTTTAGGTGTTTACGCCACATTCAGACCCAAGCTCTCGTCAGGGTGGGATAGGGCTCACAGCTGGCGGCAGGGAGATGCTGTGAACACACCTGGAAGAATCCAATGACCGCCACCTCCGCACCACTGATGAAGGCTTCAGCATCCGCAATGTTGTTCAACAAAATAGGTTTCTCTGCAGTGCTGGCTGTGCCTGGAGAGGGAAGGTCACGATTGGAAGAGGGTACACAAAGAGCAGCTCAAAGAGGCTCCCCCCAACACGCACAGAAGCATCCCACCCCTTACAAGCTACCCACACACCTCTCCTGCAAGCTCGACACATTTGCACTGCATACCCTTGGTGAGGACTCCCCACAGCAGACCCAGCCTTTCCCTGAGCCAGGAAGAAAGTTCACTTACTGTGGGATGCAGAGCTGTCGTCATCTCCAGCACACCCTGCTGGGGAGCCCCTGGTGAGCAGGATAACGAAGAGGCACGGGAAGACAGAGGTGCCCATGGTGCCAGCTTGCCCTCTCCTTCCTGTTTCACCCTGCTCCAGACCTCTCCTCGGCAAGAGACACGTCAGCTGCTGTGTGGGCCCACAGGCACTCCTAGGGCGGTGGGAAGGGAGCAGCTGGCCCAGGGCAAAGCCTTCAGCTCCTGAGATAAGCACCTGTCTGGGAGAGAGCCTGTCCTGCTGTGTGGGCACCAGCCTTGGAGAGCCTCACCACACTGCTGCCAGCGCATCCTCCCCCACAGCACTGGATATCTCGCAGCACCCCAGCTGGGTAAGAACATCCCTCTGTGCAGAAGGAGCCCCTGCACTTCTCCAAGTGCAGTGTCCCAGAGGCTGACATTCCCTTGTGCTTGGCCAGCAGGCTAGCCACTGGGACACGCAGCTCTTGCATTGGCTCTGGCCATGGGGAACGGCTGCTGTGGTAAGCATTAAACATGAGAAGACCATGTTATAGCTCCCTGGGGCTCATTCAATTGCCACCCGGGGTGAGAGGTGGGGGCTGTCGAGCCCTGGAGTGTAGCCCCATCATGGGCCAGACTTTGGGCTTCAAAGAAGGATCCATGAAACCCCTGAAGGAAGCAGCTCTGCAATAATTTGCCTATTGAGTTAGGCTGATATTTTGAAGGAGGAGGGCTATTTCCCTACTGAAACAGGCTCTTAAGCCTTCCTATAATGCACTCTCCACATACACATCACTGAAAAACGTACTCTAGAAAAGAACATGACACTCATACAGAAAAGAAGAAAGAAACTGGGTTTATTCTTGGGACACTGAAATCTTGTTACAGCATCTAGCTGCATTCCCCCTGACTGGTTTTGCCTGCACAAGGATGGATTTCAACGGGGTAGGGCACCAGATACAGACCAGGAGATCATCACGGGAGGTAACCATTTACAATGAGTCAGAGCACATGGCAAGTGTAACTCAGATAGGGATTTTTCAGGGACCAGTCCGCCCTGCCAGGTGATCTTGTTTCCTAGAAAAGGCACTTCCGGGACCGGAGTTGGTACAGGAGAGATGGAGGCAGCAGAAGGAAGTACTGGGAGAGAGGGAGGGAGATGCCTCCCAATTTAATCCATTATGTGTCATGATGGGGCAGTGGTGAGAACGGGCAGATTATTTTCAGTGTATCAGAAGAAGCAGTAAAGGCCACCTGCAGGCCCGTGCATCAACCAAGGCTGACACAGAGCCCCGGCACCCACGGGAAGGGCTGCCAGGGCTGTGGCTGGCCATGGTGGCAGGAAGGAGCAGCGTGGTGGGCATGGCCCACCTGGAGACTGGTGCAGGAGGCAAGGGGATGGGAAGGGGGAAGGCAAACGGGGTGAACTCATTCTGTCCATTCCTTCTTGATGGACAGGTTCCACTCCCAGGTGAGATGGTCATGCTTGTCATCATCCGTGAAGAAGGACTTGTTGTGGTAGGTGCCTCGAGCCAGCATACCCTTAGGAGCCTCCTCAATAGGCGTCAGGAACTCGTACTCCTCTGGCCGTGGGCCGTAGCTGCCAACCATGAATGTGGCTTTGTCCACTAGGAGAAAACAATCCACAAGAGATGAGCCCCTCAGGTGGGGAATGATAAAGGACAGAAGAGGCCACAGGTCACAGACAGAAAGGAGATAGTGGGGAGAGAAAGGGACAGTCCATGTCAGCAAGGGGAATAGAATCAGTGGAAAAAGTGAGTTAGTGAAGCACAAGGACAGCTGGAAGGATAAACGGATGGATGGGCAGATGGACAGGCAACTCAGTCTGTACCCTCTCACATATATATGCTGCTGGAAGAGAGTGGATACACCCAGCATATGGCTCAAGATCTCTCTTGATCCCCTGCTACTTCTTTTTTCTGGTGAGAAACCACCACTTACGTGTGCTGAATGGGAAGCTGGAGCCTTAGAGGTGGTTGCATGCAAAAATGCACGTGGGATGTTTGTGTGTGCAAAATGGGGCTTCCCTCTGCCTTGTCCAGACAGGGCAGCACTCCACAGAGTAGAGGCCATGGAAAAACACAGGGCTCTGCACACAGCAGGAAGCTTCGTAGAGCAGCTCTGAATTTTTACCAAGTATATCTGGAAGAGCTTTCAGGAGGTAGAAAGCTCCACACAGGTTGAGCCACTCTAGCAGGGGTTGGAGGGGAGGTGAAGACCTCTGTATGGAGAGGAAATCTGTGGCAAGCACTGTCTAGGCGGTGTCTCTGGGGACTTTTCTGCTGCAGACAGCGGTGTAGCATACGAATACCAGAGCTGGCTCATATTGAGTTTGCACAGGAACAGAGAACAGTTGGCCTGGGTGATGCAGAGTGCAGGCTAATGCACTCTGCTGAGAAGTCTCACATCCTGTGTGGTGGCACAGGAGGGGCCATGGGACCAGGGGAGGCTCTGTCCCAGCCCAGAGCTGCAGGAACATTTCTTTGAGCAGAGGAAACACAGGGGTAGAAGCACTACTGCAGGGCATGGAGGACTCTTACTCACCCTTCACCCCTGTCCGATAGGTGTGCTGCACATATTTCAGTCCCGACACAATGTCCCTGTTCACCTGCAAGAAGTGACCAGAAGTAAGTGTCAAGGGAAGGGTTTTGGTTCTGTATCTGCTGATTTTCTCTCTCCTTAAGACATACCCATCTTGGCTCCCTACGCCACTGCTCTCAAAGGCTCAGCACAGGACACATTGTGGAGAGTCCTAACACTTCTCCATAGGCACCTGGAGACCTACAGCATCCTCTGTGCATCTCCTGTACTTCCCCATCCTTTCCCTGACTTTGAAGCTGACTGGAGCACATCAGTCAGCTTCACAAGACAGGCCGATGAGGACAAAGAAAAGTGAAGCAGGGAGTTCCTGGTTAATAATTTCCATATTGAAAACCAGACATGGGTGACTAGAGTCATCCCTCCAGCACAAATGGGTGGGCAAGATTAGCTGAGCACTCCCAGCTGTCCTCTAAGATCCATGGGGAGCTGGCAAGTTTCTCCGCAAGAGACAGAAGGACACAGTTTTGTTGATAATCTTTCCTCAAATCTCCTATGGAGAGCTTGGAGGTATCCCTCGCTGTCCCCCTCCAACATACACTGCCTCCCCACAGCACTACTCAATCTGGAAACAAGACTGGCAGATCCTTTTACATCCCAAGGGAGAATTCACATGGTGCCAGCTCTTACCAGCTTTAGGACTGAGGGAGGGAGTTAGAATAACTGGTCTGGCTCCAGGTGTCTCCTGTCAACAGTGCTCAGATACAGATAGAAATATTTCATAGCACAAAGGAGAGATGGAGGCGTCTCTGGGGACAAAGTCATCTCTGAAACAGCAAGTGAGCCTTAGAGAAGAAGGGAAATCTTTCCTACAGAACTCACAACACTAACATTTTCCTTCCTCTGTTTCAGGAGAGCCATCCTCCATCCCTTTTTGCCTTCTCTGCCAAAGCCAGCTTTGCCTGCAGCAAACATGTGGAGATGATCACTTCAGTGCTGGATGCCACACTGCAGTGCGGCCAAGTTTCATTTTCAGCTGGAAACAGAAGAAATGGCTGACACACTGGTTAATGGGAAAGGAGGAGAAATGAATCCATCTGGGTATATTGTGATCCAGAAGAACTCAGGTATCTTCAGCCAAATGTTACAGTATTATTAAATCTTTTTTTTTTATGCATACATGAAGCCCAGCAATGCAGACTGAACTAGTACTTCATGGAAAGCCACTATCTCTTCTTCTCCCTACCCATTTCCACTTTGTGTGAATTAGAGGTTTTCTGGCGGCTAAAAAACCAAGCCAAACTCAGCCAAAACTACCCATCTGGCTTCCAAATCACCTGCTATTCACTACTGTGCGTGAAGAGAAAGCAACCTATTCCAAGGGGCGAGCAAGAAGGAATTCCCTGGAAAGACCTGGTCCCTTGTTGGGTAGAAGGACACCTGAAGCTCAGGGAGCTTTACAAGGGCCCAGCTTTCAGGCAGGCATGCTGCCCATCTCTAGATATCTGATAGACTTCTGGTGACTGAACTCAGCAACTGATAAGAAGCAATAGGAAGGAAAACAACTCACTCTGAAGTGGATCTTAACTCTGTATTCCACTCCTTCCTTTAATACGAAGGTCTCTTTCTTGAGTGCTTCAAGGTCACCTGTAAGGAGGGGATCAAGGCGTTAGCTAGAGGTGTTACAGCAAGAAGAGACCACATGTGGTGGGATGGGGCTGGGACTGGTGCTGGAGGTAAGCATCCCTTTGAAGGATGGCACACCTGCAAAATGAGTACACAGAGGTCTATATAAGCAACTGCACTGAGAGAGCACATACACAGAAACGCCTGGGTGTATGTATGTGCCTGTGTCCACATCTATGAAGATAACACGTAAATAAACAAAGGTCTGGGCACATATACACAAAGATGTTTATCACCAGACTGGTTGCTGGGCAACTGCAGAAATGTGTGCCTGCTTCATCAATGCCCAGCCCTGGCTTGGGTGAGTGGAGCATGTTCTGCAGCTCCTGCACAGCTTGCAAGGGCTGCCCAGGCTCTGGAGGGCTCTGTGTGGTTTTGGTTGAACAGGAAGCCTCTCTGCTTCTCTGGGCCCAACTTCCTCTCTCTGCAGAAAAGCCCATATAAGGTGAAGCCTGTTCTCTCCCCATGCTCCCAGGAGCCGGAACTGCAGTATTGCTTGATTCTAAAGTTTCAAAACAGCCCGTTACCCTAACACATGCACATCCCTTGTGCTCGTGAGGCCTCACTGAAAGCAGATGAAGGCAGGAGAAACCCAGGAGCTCCTAGAGCAGTCTAGAGGTCAAGAAAAAGACCCTTGACGTTTTCCTCTGTTATATCTCCTTTTCTTTTTCATACATGTGTACCTTAAAATAAGAAACAAGGCTAAGATGCCCTCAGAGTTCCTCTAAAACCCACTGTAGCATCCCAAGGACAAACTCCCTTTCAATTTGAAGCATGCCAGGGCCTTTGCCAGGCCGCTTTGTGCCTAAGGACAGAGTCTGTGCCTACCTGTAAGGTCCATAGTGATTGGTCCTGGAGCAGAGTCACATACCAGGGTGAGTCGGGTGACCACCACATTGGGAGCTGTTGGGTCTGCAGGTAGAAAAGTCAGGGGGAACTGTCAGTTTGCAAAGTTAAATGCAGGGGGAGGGGAACGACACCAAAGAAATAGGGTTGCTTTCCCACACAGAAACTGCACTTCATGAAACACCCAGTAACGCTAGACTTCTCTTAGCACAATAGGACCACGCATCTACCCCAGTCTTTCAACACGGATCTCTCCAGCCTCCATCCCAATACCTAGAGGAGGTCTTTCCACTACAGGATACTCCCCTCTTAAGATCATTCTGAGCTGCAAAACCCCTTTTCAGCATAGGCTGGTCCCCTCATGTTTCTAACCCCTCAGGTGTCCTCCAAGGCCCACACACCTCCCACCACAAGTCCCTTTCTAACGTCAGCACTCCGTAGTAACCTTACACCTAATGCTCAGAGCATCTTCCTTGCTTCCTTTACATGCATCTCTCCACCTGCCCATCCCCAGTCCTCCAGCAGAAACAGTGCATGTGCCTGGTCAAACAAGCTCCCTCTTCTTTGAGGCCACCTTGCCCCATCCCCACAGCACACTGTCACAATGCATCTCCCCAGTCCCTTCCTATCAGCGTGCCCCAGCCTACCTACTACCACAGGTCCATCTCCCAGCAGGGACTTCTTGTACTTAGCGAGGCTTTCATCATCCTTGTCCAACTCTTGCAGCTCCTGCAGTGTTTTCTGAGGAGGAGGTTTGTAGTTGAGTTTCCCATCCAGCTCATCATCATCTTCCTCCACATGAGGTTCTTGGGTCTTCTCAGTCATGGTCGCTTGGTCTGTGTAACAGAGGAGGGGACAGTCAATGGGATTGCTCCGAAGGGGACTAGCGTCCCCAGGGGCACTCAATCTGGGCACAGCACGGCTCAGACCTCCAGGCAGGCAGGCACCCACCCAGCACCGAATGCAGCAGGATCATTACAGGCAAATGGCAATGGTGATCAGCTGCGATTCTGACACTGCCGTGCTGATATTCCGACTCGAACACAATGCCCCTCTGCTCCCACTCCTCTCCCTGCAGGCACCACGTGCACACGCAAACCTACACCATTCTTCCCTCCTGGGGAGGAGGTGCAGGAGTGGCGGCTGAAACTGGAGTGATTTACAGCCACTCTGCAGCACAGTTGCTGGCCAGCAACGCTGCAATTGCAAGCCACCGTACAAGGTTTCAGCCCTCGCCAGCTATCTTGCACAAAGAGCCACTGCCACACACAGACATGAACAAAGCCAAGGCCAGAGGTTTCACTCACCCTCTCCTAAGGGGTTAAAAACCACTGTCAGGCAGCATTTCATACAAAGATCAAATATGTGACAGCAACTCCCTTCTATTAGCAAGTTTTCTGAACCCCTCAAGGAAATGCACCCGCTAGAGTCGAGCTGCTGGCATTTCCAGTGCTTGCTCCCAGGAACAGCTCACTTCACACACCGATCAGGTCTCCTTCCAGCTGAGGAAGGAAGAGTGACGGTGACTGCATCCAGCCCAGCTGCAGAGCAGCCCTGCATGCCTGCGCTGAATCAGTGGGGCTTCTCAGCGAGGAAAGGCAGGACAGCTGGAGCCTGTAGCCACGCAGCCAGGACGGCTGGGACATGTGCTGCTGAATGCAGGAGGGCAGCGAAGCTGCTTAAGTGGCATCCCAAATGGGAGCCAGAGCGGGGAGAGATCAACTGATGGGCAGCCAGGCAGAGGGCAGGGAATGGGGAACAGGAGACAGAGGCAAGAGAGGTGAGCAGTGCTGTGCCAGGTCCCCCTTAGTCAGCTGCCTGCCTCATGGAGCCAGCCGCATGCTCTTGGCCACTTCCCCGCTCTTCAGAGAAAGGCTGAAAAACAGAGCAGTGCCCTGGTGCAGTGATGGCAGTTGTAAATGGCCAAGCCATTCCTTTGCCGTTTGGCCACAAGGAGATTTGGTCAAGCTACATAGATCATTAGTTCACTTCAGCTTATCCTTACATTAATTCCTTCTCAGAGGCTGTCCCTGCTAAAAATTCCGCTCTTGCCTGCTTATTTGCAATTTCCCCAGCAAGCCCTTTTATCCCTCTCTGCAGCTGTGGCCTTAACATTTTCCTCTCCTCCCAAAAGTTAAATTGGGAGCTACTGGGATAGTTTTCTCATTCGTTAAAACAGAAAGGAAATACAAAAAAAAAAAAAAATATGCAACAGTTCAGGGTGAATCAGCAAGCATCACTGGGCAGCAGTGAGTAATAAGCAGACCTCCCAGTGCAATCCCAGCATGGGTGAGACCAGTGGAAAAAATTCAAGGAGGGGTATATTGGCATGTTACAGAAGGACAGAAAAGGACCAAGCAGCACAGGAACAAGACGACTCAGTTGGGCACGCTAATGGACAACAGCTCTGATGCAAGAATACTTTGCAATGGCATTTTGTGGTGAGTCAGGAAGTAGTGCAGAGCGGGCAGCTGGGAAATAAAAGGGAATTCCAACTCAAATGGACAGGAAAAAAAAGCATGTCCCAGCAGCTGAATAACTTTGTCTGAGTTCACACTCATCCCTAGGCGTGCTCCATATCATGGAAAAGGCCCTTGAATTTGTCCTCATGAGGGAGGAAACCAGAAGCTCCCTCATGAAAATAATGATTGCTCATGCCCCACTGCTCTGCAGCCTCAGCACAGTCAGCTTACAAAGCCTCACAATCCCCTCAGTGCCATCCCACACTCAGCACAGGAAGAGGACATGATGAACTATGGCAGCCACCACCAGGTCTTGCCTTCCACTTGGGCTCCAGCTGCAGATCTGAGTCATTTCCACTCTCCCGAGCTCTCTCGCGATACTAGGCTGCATCTGTCACCACTACAGTCACAGAGCAGAGCTGCCTGTCTGTCCTTGTCCTCCACGGGGGGTTTTGTGGTTTATCACAGGAGAGGGAGAGAGTCAGGCGATGGAGAGAGCGAGCGAGCTCTGGCCACACGCAGAGAAAAGGCAGAGAGCCAGGACTGGACAAGCAGGTTGTTTCCCATCCCTCAGACCTTCTCTTTGCATCACACATGCTGCAGAGACTTTCCCTGCCAGCCCGTGGGGGTGGCTCACTTGAAGGGGGGGATGCTTTCAGGCTCTGAAAACCTCCCAGAGAGGTGGACAGGCAGCCTGCTCTGTCAACAGCAAAAGCCTGAGTTGAACAGGACCAGCCAGGCTGTCTGGGCTGAACAGCCCCTGGCTCACACGCATCTCACGATGGCACTGATCAGACCCAAGTCCAGCATTTCTCCCCAAATTGTGGACCTGACCCTGCCTGCCTGCCTGCCAAATTCCCAGGCAGGAGGGTGACTGACCAAAACGAAAGCTCACATCTCAGCTGCCCCTGCCTTCACTCGCTCCAGCTCTGGGACTGGTCTCCTCTGCAAGCTGAGACATGCTACTGGGCTCAGGCACCAGCACTTCCCCAGAGCGAGCATGTCGGTGCTCAACTGTCGGGGTTCCTGGGCTCCTGTGTCACTGCTCAGGCCAAGGGCTGGGCTAAGATGGAGACTCCCATACGGCCACGAGCCTCATTAAAAACTGAAAAATTAACCCTATAAATGTTCTATGTAAGGAGAAACCTGGGTGATTTGTGCCCTGCCCCACCGCATTTTTCTTGCTTTCCTGCAGCCCCAACCCACAGTTGTGTGTTGTCACCTGTGCCTCTGAGGCCTGGCAGCACCCACAAAGCAGCAAAGAGAGGGGCAGATGCAGTGCTAGGGACTGACTCCCTGCCAGAGAGATGGCTGCAGCAGGCGAAGGAGGAATCATGCCCTGCCGAAGGCTGCGAGCGTCTCTCAGCTGGGCTCTGCCTGTGCCGCGGGTGGGTGGCTGCCCTCGCACCTGCAGCAGAAAGCAGGCGGAGGGGGAGGGCAGCAGAAGAGGTGGATGGTGGGCACCTCCTCGACCCCCCAATGCCACCACGGGGCACAAAGAGGGGTGTCACAGGAGCAGCATTTTATTTGCTCTCCCTCTGTGCATCACTCCCCCAAAACACCCCCTGACCGACAGCTTATCTCCAGGAAGCGGGTTTGGCAGGGAGGAAGCAATTTTCCACGATGGGGGAGTAACATACTGGCCCCAGCAGCACCTCCGGACCTGACGTCCCCATCCCACTCCCTGGGGTGCGAGGGCAAAAGGGGAGCCCATTGCCCAGCCACCCCCGGGGACCGCCGGGTACCACCCCGCAGGGATACACCCACCGTCACCCCCCGGGCCCCCTCCGCCACCCTGGGGGCTGCCTCCCCTTCCTCTGCCCCATCACAGTGCAGAGCCTGACTTCCCCCTCGGATGCAGGCAGGGCCCTGCCCGTCTCCCCGGGCAAGGCTGGGCAACGGAGCCAGCCGCCGGGAACAAAGGCGCAAAGTTGCGCGGCGCCGGGGGTGAGTCCGCTCCTCTCCCCCTACCCGGCTCCCCCCGCCCTCCCCTGCCTGGGCTCGTACTCACCGGCTGAGCGGCGCCTGCGGCCGGGGTCCTCCTCCGCTCTCAGCGCTGAGCTTTCAGCTTTGGCAGTTAGAGCAGGAAGGAAGTTGGTGAAGAGAGGAAAAAAAAAATAACACTCACACGCAAAAAAAAAAAAAAAAAAAAAAAAAAAAGCAGCCGCCGCTGCTGCCGCCACCACCACCACCAGCCCACTGGCACAGGAAGCCCTGCGCGCCCCGCATGCTGCAGCGCTCCGCCGACCCCGCTTTGTCTGCGCGCCCGCCCGCCCGGCGCTGCGCTCTTTTTGCGCAGAGCTTTGTCTGCGGAGCTGAGCCCGGCTGCGGACGTGGGAATGCTCCCCGTGCGCGGCTGTCGGTGCCTGCTGCTGTGCCTGGGAGCGAGGTCTTTGCTTTTTAAGCCCTGGCTTTTATTTTTATTATTTTCCTGGTGTAATTAAGGTCGATTTCAAAAGCTGGCCCTGATTTATACCGATTAAAATAAGTGGAGAATCAGGTTGAGTGTATTCCTGCATATATGGGGGGATATGGGCATGTGCAAATGGGGTTCCTTACTGATGAACCTCATTTTTCCTGGTTAACGCATGCTACCTGCTGCACTTAATCAGCTAATTGTTCCCAACTCCCAGCCATTTTCACACAAGCAGTTTCAAAGATCAGTTACCTCAAGAAGAACAAGCTCTCGTTTCCCAGGGTGCTTAAATGAACAGAAAGATTTTACACTACTTCCTTTCTGAAATACCAGCAGATTTTCTCTTTCTTTTCCACTCATGGAGTGCCCACTTCGTTCTTCAGTCACATAAATCCTTCACCCACATGATCCTCAGTGCACAACAAATTAGATCACCGGTTTGCAACCAACAAATCTGGATCTGCAATGGCTGGTAGACTGCTCTTAATGCATTTGCAGACGCAAAATAAGCAAAGCAAATCTATTGTCACTGGGCTTAAATTCACTGACCCAGATTCACATGTCCTTTAGAAAGCATTTATCGCCTGCAAAGTTTTAAAGGTTACAAACAACTGAGTAAGAGGGGTCTCCTTCAGGGATGGACAGATCTCAAAAGAGGGAGACTGATTTTCCCAGTTTACCATTGCTTTCATTTAGGCTATAGGTGGCACTTTCATTCTGATCTCATGCATTTCAAGGAACAAACAGAGCATATGTCTGTCTGTCAATGGATTTCCATTTAAGAGGGGCTGCAGCCTCAGAAACATTTTAAGCTTCCATGAATTAGCTTCACCACCAAGAGAAATTATTTTATTCTCTGCTGCTCTTTTTCACTCCTATGCTAACCCTCCCCATGGGCCAGCACAAGAGAACTGAGCTGAATACAGCACTGAGCTGAATTTAAAATGTACCTGGCAAAAATATGTAAGCAAATGCATAAGTATATACCGGTGAGCTTTAAACCCAGATGTGTTTTCCAATCCTTGATCATGATGGCCAAATATGGCTAAACCCTTGTGCCAGCACAAGGGAAGGAACTGTGTGGGATAGTGATGGGGAAAGGACAGAACAAATTCTTTCAATGACAGTGCCACATTATGGTGGCTCAAATTGTTCATGTGAACAGCCCTAGCCTGGGAGAGATGTGAAGAGCTGGATGTGTTAACTATGGGGAGCTTTGAGGAAATGGTCTTGTTAAGCAGCCCCTGTGTTGTGTACATCAACTTCTTGTCTTGGTTCCTGTGCTGTCTGCACTCTCTCTGATTTCAGTACACTTCCTAATTGGTACTGGGAGACCAGAACACCCTTTTGGCTGGGAGGGTGTATGGATTGAGGTTGCCATTTGCTCATGGCTTGGCTTGCGATTTCCTTGGTTTTGGCGGCTGTGTACAGAGACACCAGTGCAATCATAACCTCTAGCTTTATTATGATCATTTTTGCTGAAGGACAGTAGGGTTTAGCTTTCTCTCATTTTTTTTCAGTTGGAGATAAGTACCAGACTGCCTACATCTTCATGCAACTATTTGCACACTATTTTTAAATGTGTGTGAGCATACATCAAGACCAGTATATCCACAAATGTGCACAGAGGTATAGCAATGTATAACTGTATGCCACCATAGGTATGTACACTCAGCCTGTATTGGCATGTCTGCCTAGCATGCAGGAGAAACAGATTTTACTCCTAGATTAGAAATTAGCAAGTATGTAATCATGGGCAAATCATGTTATTGCTCTGTGTTTCATCTTCCTATTGGTAAGACAGGTGAGAAGGATTTACAGACCTTGGATATGCACCATGCCGAGCAGATGGGAGCTTAGAAACCAGGCATCATCCTTTGGGTCAGCATATCCAACATCCCGCTGGGGAACCACGTCACTGATCTGCTGGAAGAAAGGCAGGTTTTGAACCACATTGGAGCAGAACATCGCTGAAAGCAAATCCCTACCACCAAGTATTTAATCTCCGACAAACTGATGCCATGCAAATGTAGATCATCTCTTGGCAGACGTTGTCCACCCCCAGCCAATTCTTGTGTCTGTGACAGAAGGAGGCAAGGACAACAGCCAGAATATACCTGCTTTATTGCAAAAGAAACAGTAATATTTCAAATGTTTTCTTCATTGGAAAATATTATTTACTTTGACCCCACTGATCACAGCTGGTTGTACAATTAGTTGACCACATTAATACGTGTCATCAGCCACTAGTGTCTAAACTTATTTCAATGGGCAAAAGCTTATGCAAATTTTTAAATGCATATCCTTCAACTACACAGCCTTTACTCTCAACAGTCATATACTTTCTGTAACACCTTATTGGACCCAGCAAATCTTGAGATTTCTTAAAAATTGTAAGATTTAAAAAAATTAGGCATAGCATTTTTTTTCTATTTGAGTTTGGATTGCTGCCATAAGCTGTCCAGCATTTCTGGATTTGAATCTTTCAGACTGGTGGTACATTGCTGCTGCATGCTGCTAAGTGTCATCTCCATCTTCTGCAGAAGAGGAGGCTGTGTTTGAAGAAAGCAACTATTTTATAGCCTTTAGAAGTGAATAATTCAGGAAACCCTCACCTGTGAAAATCCTTAACTTTCACCTACTCTTAATTTCCAAACCAGTCTAATTTGGAGCTGAAACTTCCCAGGCTGGAAGCTCTGAGGGGAAAAATAAAAAGATACTTCAGTCTGGGCAGGGAATCCATTTTTGTAATTGTAAGAGGCCAAATAGTGTAATATATTTTAGTACTGCTCTTGTAAAGTGGTTTGTTTTGGAGCTACTCAGTTGCATTAGCACTGAAATCAGTACATGGTGTTTTTAACTTAGATTTCTCTCTAATGAATAATGTTGCTGAATCCTGTCACTGTCATGAGCTTTGCTTCCCCCGCAAGAGTTTTGCAGTCTCCAGAAAGACTACAGGTGATACACTGAGAAGACAACGTCATGGTGCAGCAAATTCACATCAAAAGCTGCTGCGAGGTAAGCATCAGTTTCAGCTGTGGGTGTCTCCCAGGTGGGTGTCCCCAGATGATGTCCCACACTACTTGCACAGATCCTTTCTCCTCCAGAGATGGGAGGAGGTAATCTGGGCCTGAGGCAGTCACAAGGTGATGAGGATGGAGGAAGGTGACAGGTCAGGGATCTCAGACACGAGGCCTTTCCCTGACTTATGAGAGGGCATTCACTGAATCATAAAGTGCCACCCAACTCCTTGGTAAACACAGCATTGCCTCCTCCACCTCCCAGTTAAGCAGGATAAACAGGGGGATGCAGCCAATAAAGCATTAATTCATTCCATGTGGATAAAATACAGGCACAAGGTGTCCCAGGATTTGCTTTAAAAGGGAGCATCCTAAGGTTGATCCTGCTGTGCCTAGCACACGTGGTGCCACTCACCTATCCTAAAGTGCTGCAAAGGAGTGTGCAGCTGATGGGGTAGAAAGAGAGGAAAGAGCCCCTGGTAAGGGTTTAGCTGGGTTTCCTACCCCCTGATCCCATGGCAATCCCTTCACACCACCCAGCCACAGGACTTGAGGGCTCTCAGCTGGACGAGACCTGACACCAGAAAACGTGACTGGGTGCTCCATCTCTTCAGCTCCTCCAGAAGAGATTTTCTTGAAAGATGGAGAGAAGATTGGAGATTTAATGCTTGTCTAAGCAGCTTTCACGCCAGTTAATGTGCTAATCCCATAACCCCTATCTCCAGCCTGAAGGTGCACAAAGACTTCACATGTGACTTCTGGATGACTTGACTCCCCTGGGGGAGCAAGGGGAGCAGCAAGGAGAAAGATTTGGTTGGGGATGACAGAGGAGGGGCAAAACAGAACCAGTTTCCTCCAGAGGCTAGCGTGAGAAAAGCTGAGGGTGGACAGAGCAGCCCAGTAAAGGAGAGCGTGAGCTAAGGGGGTGGAAGGGGAAGAGTGAGAGGACAGGGCTGGGTGAGGGGAAGAAAGACATCCCTGCCACTGGGAAGCAGGGATGTCTTCTCTGCACCCCCTGCACTTCCAAGCCCAGCATGGAAGAAAGCAGCTTTTCCTCACCATCCCTCAGTGGATGTCGTGGCAGGAGACAGCATCTTGCAGGGGATGGTGTCCTAGAGAAGTCATCCTCTGGAGCTGGATTTGAAAGAGGACTGGATTATTTTAGGACCTCACAGAAAACAGGTGGTTGTATAAGGTCAAATCTCAGCCCTAAGCTGATCACCAGGAAAGGCGTTAGAAGGTATTTATCCAAGCACTCCTCCGTGTGTTGTGACTTTCCTTCAAAACAGCCAGACCTGAAGCTGTAACTAAATTAGGGGTAGAGCTGTGCCATCCTCTCCTCCTCTGCTGGCCTTAGAAAACCTCCCTTGCCAGCTGCACCCTGCCTTGCCCGTGCTAAACACTCCTCTTGACAGAGACCTTGATTTTATACTGGAAATCATGGCTTTGTGTGAGGCTGTGTCCAGGCTCCCACTAGCTCTTAGGTGCCTTATGTGTCTTGGTGCTTTAGCCTTAGCAGTGCTCAGGGCATGCTGCTTGCAGATACATAACCTGTCTCTGAAGCCGTGAGGCAGTAATTATGAGCGTCTCTGTGGCAACATTTTTCTTTTATTGCACTTGTGCTGTTCCTCATATTATTGCTCTCACGGCCCTGCCTCTGCAACCCGCCTCCCAGCTTTATTGTGGTGGATTCTCGTGGAAAACACCAGTGTGAGAATTGCCTCTCCTCCCTCTTCTTCTTTATCTCTTGTTTTGTAGACTTTAGTACATTAAGGAGAAAAACAAATGTAGTGCTCAACAAAGCAGCTAACAGCTATTTAACTTCTCAATAAATATTATCCAATAATATATATTCACAGAAGCTTAACAAGCAATGAATGCACATCATTTGCACATGATGAGCATTGTCCTCCCAGAGTTAATAGAATCACAACCAGGAATAACCAATAGGGAGTTTAAGTAGGTCCTGATGAAAAGTATATAATGTTAAGGGAAAGCACAGGAAGAAAATATCGTCCCCTATCATTTCCATTGTTGTCACCTGCTGCACTGGAAGGACCCCTTAGAGGAGGATGCTCCTATGGCACCCCCTCATTTCCCTTCCCAGCTGGCCACTGAGGAAAGTTTCCCCTTTTTCTCTCTCTCTCCTCTTCCTTTATTTTCAGTTTTCTCTAGAAATAACTTTCACCATTACAGTCAAAGTATGCCATCAGCTATGGAGCCCACAAATAAATCTTTGTGTATATGAAACTGTCAGAACATCATTTCTGCAATATGTGCATGCCCAGCATGCAATGATGGCTACTAGACAGTTCACTTTTAGTCTATGATGTGTTTATGATGCTTGACTGGACCCGAGAAGCAGGCTGCAGTTCCAGGCTCTTGGCACAGAAATATACTTAGGGGCCTTTCAGTAAGAGGCTCTAATTCACTTTGTAGAGGTGTGTGCCTCCACTGGAAAGGAAGAGTGTAGAGGATCTAAATTAAAAGAAAGGTTGGAATCTGCCAGTGAAAGGCCATAAATAAAAACATTAAAACATTAAACCTTACGCATTTGCAAGATCCTGAGGGGAGAACAGAAGGCTTAGTACCTAGCAATACACCTGAGAAATAAAAGGAGAAAATTAAAAAAATAATATTCTGATTCACATTTTCATCCCCTGGCTTCTCCCCTTCCACAGTTATTTCCACCAGGGATCTGTTATCGCATGGCAGCCAGACCATTTAGCATCCATGTGTCTGGGAGGTGAGCAGCCACCCAAGAGACAAGATAATGGAGCAGGAAGAGCTGCCTCCTCTGCCCATTAGTTGAATGTTCCCAAGGAGAGTGCAAGATGCTCCCCAGAAGCAATCACTTCTGTTTGAAAGCCTCAGCTGTTACATGAAAAAAAATCATCATAATAGTGGCAAAGAGCTGAACTGAATGATATTGCACAGCGGTGCTTTTATCTGGTAGGAGGAGAAAAGAAGAGTATGTCTGTAGCATGGTGTGAAAGCCATAAGAGATATGTCCCCTTAAGAAGAAGAAAGAAACATTTTACCAAAATGTTTTAGAAGAGCCTTTCTTTATTGGGCTGCTGGTTGCCAAGGAGAAAGAATTGATCGTTCAGAAAAAAGATGAGAAAAGAAGCTGTCAGGAAAGAAGACATCTGGAGCTGACTTGTGTACAGTTTTTTCTTCTTAGCCCAGTGATCATCTGATTTCCATTTAAATAAAAACACCCTCTTGCAGTCTCTTCTTGTCTTTTCTCTTTTTTTTTTTTTTTTTTTAAACAAGGCAGTATTACTTCTCTGTTTAGTTCAATGTGTTATCACTTTTAGTGAGTGCTAGTGGATCATTTAATCACTGTTCACAGGTATATGGCATGTAATTCATACAGAAAAAATCAGTTAGGAAAAGAAAAAAGCTAAAGAAAACCCTTGAGACAATATTGTACAAACTGTGTTATTCAGGTGCATTTTTAAGAGCAATCACATGCTCTGCCTTCTGGAAGTCACACAGGTAACAAGATTAACTACCTGGGTTTGGTCAAAAAAAGGAAAAAAATTGTTAGGTTCACTATATTAATGTTGAGATTGTTCTGTAAATGGCATTCAGGAGAAAACCTATCTTATAAAAGAAAAGCCAGATATTTTAATTGTGGGCAGAATGAAAACAGGAAAGAGGGGAAGCTTTTTAAAATGATCTAACAAACTCAATCCCATTGCAGCACTACCAACAACCTAGATGAAGACATTAAGCAAAGTTAGTGCACGGAAAGGAGGCTCACTAATGTTACTGCTTTCTCATGAGACAACTCTGCAATGAGCATGGGGAATGCTCTTAATGAATCACAGAGCAGTTATAAAGTCCTGAGCTTTTTGTGCTGCGTGGCCAAGCACATCAGTCCCCACAGCAGGTGTCTGGATGGCTGGGTCTCATCTGCAGGTCTATGAACTTTTTGTGCATCAGCTTCCATATTTACAAATAAGGATGATGAAAATTTAGCTCTGTGTTTTGAGATGTGTGGGTGAAAAGTGCTATCTAAAAAAAGAGATCATTCATTCTGGTTTTCCATTTATTTATGCCAATCAAGGAAAAGTTTGTGTAAGTTAATAAAATCATACCAATGTAACAGTGTTGTATTACATGGTAAGGCTTGCTTATCTGTTCCAAGAAAGACCAGACTCACTACTCAGAAGAAAATGTAACTCCCTGGTAACTAATGAAGTGTATGACAGGCTACATGGATTTTATATCATCTGCTATAAAAAACCCCAGCACCTCCTAAAGCATTGGTGCCTCAAAGCCTAGGGCCTGTAATGATGTTCTGACATGCATAAATCGAGCCCCCTTGACTGAATGAGAAAAGCAAGACTTCATTTTTCCTCAAGAAGCCTTGGCAATGGCCATTTGGCTTGCAGACTTAGTCTTGTCCCCAGTGCCGTCTAGTTTCTAACACAGACAGGGCCATTGCTGATAGTTCAGCTTAACCTTATGCCTTGATTTATGTTTCCTTGAAGGACCCTTTTCTCCAGCTTGACCATGAAAATCTCTCTTTAGAGCCCTGGCAGTGGAAAAACAGACCTCAGCCTCTTTAATGCCTGCCCCATTGCCAGAGCAGCCTCCAGGGCACAAGCGGAAATAAGAATTGAGACCAGGCTCTTTTGCAAGCTGAGCTCAGAGACACTCAACATAATTGTTGTATCCAGCAGCAGGCACAGATTCCCAAAGCCAGCACACCCAGTTTATTGTAGGCTGTAATAGATGCTTAATCCTGACACCAGAATAGTGGTGCATGATTTCCTGAAGGAAGAGCAATAAAACTCACCATGAGGATGCCTTCTTCTCTGCATCTTTGATGGGCTGATTTGCATGTATTCAAACAGCTAAATATCTGCACCAGGCAAAGCCCAGTCCTCTATATCTGTTTCTCTTTCTTCACTAGCACAGACAGCTTAAGAACATAACGGGCATTCAGGAAGGAGGTTACAGCATGCAAATCTTCTTTTACAGGCACCTTGGTACACTGCGTTTCTCAACAAAATGCTCACCAAAATGCTGTTGACATGACAACCTCACTGACCTTCTACAATACCAATAGACAATCTCATTCCAAATCCAGGTCCTACCACTGTCCTTCCCTTGCCAGGGATTCAGAGGCACTTGGTAGGCTGCCTGTCTGCAGGAGGGAAACCAAGGCTTAACTGCAGATGCCTGGGAAATTCCCTGCTTGTTTCCAATCAGGTATGTCTGTGTGGCAAGTGATAAAACTCTATCAATAAGGCACAAAGTCTCCCAAGCCCCTGGCACAAGCTTGTAGAGCTATGTTTCAAAAGAGTTGTCAGCCACAGCCCTCATCAGCTGCATCCCCGAGTCTGCACCTCATCTGGGATTTCCTCCCACAGTCCCATGAGCTCAGCCAGCCCCTCGAAAAGTCACTGTCTTGTAAACTTGTGTTTTCTTTGTCATTCAAGTGAGCTGCTATTTCTGGTATAACTACAGTTACCATGGCTACACCAGCTCATAAATAGGGTCAGAAACCTTGGAGATGTTTTTAAGTGATTCCTTGGAATAGGGAATAATCTGGCCAGAGGTAATGAAGCTCATGGGTTTTTGGGGCCACAGGGACTACACTCCTGCTACTGATTGGACCCCATGGCTTCTGGTGCAGCTCTGATCTGAATTGGGTGGCAACTGAAGTAGCCCAAAAGACCAGCACTGGCTGTCCTGGGGCCAGGGGAGGAAGAGCCTGGGCAGGGAAGGACAGGGACTGGGTACTCGATCCCGGGGCAGAACTTGTCATCCATCTGTCACAGCCAGGCAGTAACACAAAGCTGGCACCTGTTGCTCTGAAAAGGAGCTGCGCACCTGCATCCCTGCAAAGCAAATGCCACCTGCTTTGTGAAGAGAAGGGAGAGAGAGGGGAGAGGGGAATGACCTGATAATCATGGGAGATAAGACAGAACATGATAAGTGGGGCCCTTTAGGGAGTTTCTGCCACATTTTGTCAGTGGCCAAAAAATAGCTTCATGTGACACCATGGAAATTTTTTTCCCACATGTCCACTTTTGTTAAAGAGAAATGACAGATTTCATTGGGAAAACAGGAAAACGAAGGGGGTGTTTTGAAAACAAACAGCCTGACAATATGTAAATTTTTAAGGTTCAGAAAAGAGGAGTAGGGGGCTGTAAAGCCAATTTCCCCAGCAACGCTACCTACACAGGAGAAGGCAGAAGGGGAGGGAGAGCCCCCAGAAACCCGTCTGCAGCAGATGGAGGCATGGGAATGAGCAGCAGGGATGGGAGTGGAGTCTGCTGCCAGCAGGCTGCACCTCTTTATATCCATACAAACAGGTCCCTGCCCACAGTAATCACTTCTGCTGTCAGGAGCTGCTGAGCGCAATCAATCTCCACACATTTGTATACAAGCTCTAATCGTCACAAGGAAGAGATGACGCCAACACGATGCTGCCCCCGTCCTCTTTCCTATACCCAGGAATTATCACACAAGCCTCTGAAAGCTGTGTGATCATCCTCAAACACGTGGGAATGCTAAGTGTGCTTGCTCCTTCTCTGCTAGATTGAAAGCCCCTCAGCTGCACCTAGGATTTACTTCCCAGCTTCTCTGTGCCCACTCCAAGGGCTAGGACCTTATTGATTTTTTAAATGTAAGCTAAGAATCTCACTGAAGGATTTACCTCATATAACTTCAGTCATCTGAAAGGCCAGAGGCCTCAGCCGCGGGGTTCCTGCTCAGCACCAGAGCAGTGCTGGACTGGTCACTGCTGCCAGGGTCTGTCATGTCAGAAGGAGCCTGTCCTTTCTTGGTCACATGTAGTCACAACCCTGCCTGGCATGGCTGCTCCAAAATCCCCTCCTCCATCCTCATCCAAAGACAAAGCCCACCCATCACTACACAAACCCACACCTTGGTTCCCTTCTGCCCTTGCGCTGCTCTGATACTCCTAGTGCAGCTCCATTCTCTGGGACCATTTTTGGCCCTGCCAAGCCCTGATCTCATGGTGTGAGCTGGATGCTCAACAAGGGTAAGTGAGCAGTGCTTCACCAGATCCAATGGACCCCAGAGGATTGTTAACCCTGTGGTTATGCCTCGAGCCAGGCAGCTACAGTCCATGACTTAGGTGCTGCTGCAGCTGAGGGTAAGAATGATCTTCCAGCACCTTCTAACAGGGCCCTGGACCCTCTCTTTTCATCGTGAGGCTCCACCCACTTTTTCCACATCTCTCACACCAATCTCCCAGGCAGTCACAACAGACTATTAAAATGCATCGGAGATATGAAGCACCCAATAAAACAGTGTGCATTACCATGCATGTACTTTTTTGAGTTAGACTTTGGACTGAGGCACCAGCTCTTCCCTTTCTCAGACAGCCCCTCACAGGAGCAATGCTACCAGTACCCAGATGTGACCTAGCTGTTAACCTCAGACCAGTGTCTTGGGTCTCAGATGTGACAGGCCACCCCACTGGCTGGTCCCCTGCGTGTAACACAAAGGTTCCCCCTTCTTCCCCTGCCATCCCATCTGCTGGATGCAGTTAAATATTCACCGGGACCCTCCGCAGCATCTTATCAGTGTTCCTATGACTCCCTTGAGCAACTCAGCCCACTCGGCACTGGGCTGACTGCATGCACTGCTCTGTAAGGTACATCTTGACCCCTGTGGCACTGCTGAGAAGTTTGCTGGAAAAGTTTGCATGCCTCTCTATGCATTCACCAGCATAGGGGAGGGACCTGGGGTGATTAGAACCAACTCCTCCCTTCCCTGCATGTACAGACAGGCACGTGTGTATGTTCATGAGCAGCGGCATCACTCAAAGGGCAGGTGATTTCCTTATTCCCCTTTGCTTCTCCAGAGATGTCCCCCCAGGAGCTCCAGAGAAGCCACAACCTTTTCTTTCAGAAAGGGGCACATAGCGCCTCAGGACTGTGTCGAGGATCTCCTGCTCCCCCAGATCTCACTGGAGCTGTGTCTGCAGAGCACCAAGGTCACAGCACTCCCCTCACATGCCCCCCCCCCCGTCATGCAGGGGCCCGCCCATGATTTGCGCCCTGATGTCACCTGATGGCAGAGTATATCTGGAGGAGAAAGGACACCTCGAGATCCTTTCTACACAGGCTGGAGGACCGGAGTTGAATGATTTGCAAGAGGAGCCCTTAGCACTGTAAGTATCTCCTAGGAGCTCAAAGCAATAATGAGGGTGGCAGGGGGACAAAAGCAGAACTTGCTGCAAAACCCAAAGGAGAAAAAAGTCCTGATAAAACCCCATGTGGGAAAACTTTGGATGTTTGTGCTTAGAAAGTGTGAAGAGACCCAGTAGCTGAGAGAGGGAGTTGTAGTTCTTGGGTGGTTGTTTTGTTTCCTCTAACATTAGGGCAAGTGCTACAGCAGTGGTTTGTCTCAAAGCTTCCTGGCTGTGTGAGCAGCTCTGGCCTCCGCAGGGCCGCTTAGTTTCTCATGCCAGGCACCCCTCGGTCAGGGGTCCCTGGCACCCCCTTGGCTTGTGTCTTCAGCTGGCTTAGCCTGCATGTGAGCAGTGCCGGGGGGCTCCGGAGGAGCGTTCAGCACAGGCAGCTGGTGTTTCCTGCCCCAGTGCCCAGCCATACATGCAGGGCACATCGGTGGGGGGTTTATACTGTGTGATGCTGTACCTCTGGTGTTACTGGATACTTTCTTTCAACTGGGATAGTCTTTCCAATGATTCCCCACCTGGGAAGGAGTTGCAGGAATATAGTTCTGCTTGAAATGAGTTTCTGTCTTTTGGAGTGCATCCTCTTTCATTTGTTCTTGGTCTTAAAACTGCTGCTAGAATGAAGGGTCTGAGATCCTGTGTAAAACACAGGAACAGAAAATGTTGAACCTGCATGGACTTTTTCCATCACTATGATTAGCCAGCTCAAGCAACTGAGACTGGAGCTGTGAGAGTCCTCACTCCTCACAGGCATCTTACACTGGATACTATATTCCCAGATGAATGATGCTAGTGTCTCTCAGGAGGTCAAGAGATGAGCATGCAAGAACCACATCAAAAGGAATGTAAAAATGAGAGTATTTCCTTCTGCATGCCATTTTCTCCCAGCACATCATTGCATGGAACCCATGGGGGTTCTGTGTCTGACACCCCTGAGGCACCACGAAGACAAGTGCACATGGAGAAGTCTGTATTTTTGAAGGTTTCAAACAGGGCAAGATGAGTTCCTACACTGAATCTGTCTCAAGAAGGTCAAGTGAGGCATCTGCATTATCTGTCAGGTAAATTTTCCATAGAGAATCAGAGATTAAGGAAGGAGCAGATTAAAGAGTCAACATTTGTCAGTAGTATTCAAGCCTCTTTAAGTTCAAAGAAAACTAAAAGAAGGATGATTAGCCTAGCCAGCAACCCAGAGGTGGGATATCTGACGCAACTGAGATAAGCCCATTACCATGTATTAGGTATAATTAGCATTCAGACGCAAGCAAAGCTCTTACCCAGAGGATTAAACCCTGGACTGAGCAGAAATGCTGTCAGGGGCAATTAGGTAACACCTAATCAGAGGAGGGGGCAGAGGAAGTGTGTGTAAGAACGTCTTGTTCCTCAACCGCCTTTGCATCCACAGCTGGCAGCACAGCCATCAGCTCTTACCCATGAGCTGCATCCCAGTGTCAGTGGCAGCAGAAAAGCTCTGGCAGCCCAGGAGGCCCTGGGAGGGAGGCAGCATAGCACTTGCAGAGATCTAGAGAAGGAGACTCAGTCTCATCAAACGTTTTTCAAGCCATCTGTTTGGTGTGGTGCCAAGGACTACCCAAATACCCAGGTACGGAGAGGTGAAAGGCTGGGAAATTCCCCTGGGAAGCTGCTGTGGGCATTTCATTCCCATCTATGATCCTGGGCTTCCTGCCCACCCACGTCTGGCTGTGTGCAGGGGCAGCTGGTTCCCAAGGTGTGGGAACTGAGGCAGCTCCCATGCTGTGGGACAGGGCCCTCTCCAGCGTGAACATCTTTGCCTGCATGTGATGGCAAGCAAGTCCCACCAGCTCAATGGTGGGAGGGCAGCTTGATTCCTGCTGCAAGATGGAGGCTGTTATGTGACATTAAGGTTGCTTTCCATCCTCCGTCATTTCTTTTGGTGATGCGTGGAGAAAATAGGTAGAGGGAGGTTGGTAAGGAAGAAGTTAGAATTGTCCCTTTTAGTTTCATTGAGTGCTCTTTCTTGATTCATGCATATGAGAGAGAGGATGAAGTGTGATTTGGGTAGATCCTTTTTCCTACCAAATCCTGGGTTATCAAGTAGGTGATACAACTACTTCAGACTGAGGGAAAAGGAAACTCCAAGGACTGTCTTCCCATTAGCTACTTCTCTATTGAGTGAAGGCCAGGGGCAAGGCATGGACTCAAAGAACTAAGAGGAGCTGACCCTCAAAGACGTTTTTGTGGTTAAGGTACTGTGCTGGCAGACAGCAGGCATTGGTGAAGTAGGGCACGAGCTCACTTGGAGATGGAGCTCAAAGGCATCTTACAAGTTTTGTATGTCAGTCCAAAGAGTTGGAAATCTGTTAGCCAGTTTGTTTCTTCTGTTGTACTTTTGGGAATAGCCCTTGAGAGGAGTGCCAAGTAACTTGACATGTTAAATGAACATGGTGCTTAGAAGTGAATGTGTGTCTCTCATAGTTCAGGAGGGGTATCTACTACTGAGACAGGCACCCTACTGATGAGAACTGCACCTGAGGCAGAGGTGTAATACTATACTTTGGGGCATCAGCAGACATGACATGGAGGAGTTTTCCAATGCAAAGCATTTTTTTTAGGGTAGTGCCATCTGAATTCCTCACTGGTCCTGAGTAACAGTGAGACACCAAATTCTCTCTTTGGTGTGGAGCCAAACAGCCTTCACCTCTCAGTTTGGCCCTAAAAAAATGCCAGTGAAAAGATTTTGTCACTCCTCCGAGCTGTGCAGTCCAGGTCATACCAATCACTGTGCCCATTCCCATTCTGTAAAAAATGAAGGTGACAGTGTTTGCTTGTTCTGCCACCGTGCTGTGAGGATAAAGCTGTAAATACTGGGTGATTGTTCAGGTGCTGCAGAGATGGCAGCCAAATAAGTAACTTCTACGATTTCAGCTGATCCCTGTGTTTGTGGGCACAGTGTGTGCTTAGGCAGCGTTGTGTTACAGGCAGGGAATAGCATCTGTGCATACTTCAGCTGCAGACATGACCATCTGCTGCTCCATTTGGGGCTGCTGGAACCCATCCAGTCTCCTGCTTGGGATATTACAGCTGAGACAGGAGCCCTACCACAAGCGACAGAAGAACTAGCATGCCTCTAGGTGCTATCATTAGGATCCATCCTACTGTCAGAACAGATGGAAACAAGTCAGGGGTGAAGTGTTCCCAGACTGCCACAAACACAGAAACACGGCTCTTCTCCTTGCTCTGAAGTGGAAGTGACACAGGGGGATTGCTTGGATGGTCTTTCTCCTTGCATCTCAGGCTTTGCTTTCCAGCACTCTGGCTATTTCAGGACTGTCAAAGACATAAACTGTCTTCAGACTAAGAAAAAAAAAATCTTTGATGGCATTTACAGTTCTGAGATTAAAAGTCCGGAGTGTCACTGCAGGTGATGTTTGGGATTGGGTCACTATGGTGACATAATGGGATTAGCCTTTAATACCAAATCCTGAAGTCAATTCCATCAGTGATTCGATCAGCCTGGCTGCACAGGGATAAACACCTGGAGATAGGAGTTATGTAATGGTCATGGGGAAGAATGTGACTTCAAGGAGGGGAGAAAAAGTTGGCAATTATTTATGTGCCATAAATGCACTTGGTCAGACCATTCTAGCATACTAATTAGCACAAAATTTGATGAAGGGCTGCGAGCTCCCCCTTGAGCGCTGGTGAGATTTATTGCTGTCCTCTCTGGGAAGGAAGCAAAGGGCTCTGATACAGCAGTTCTGCCCGCTGAGGCAGGAGAGATGTCTGCCACACAAGAATTGCTCCCTGATAACTTTTTAGCCCCTATGAAGTGGAGCTTGGCTCATGTACAGTGTGGTGCAGAAGAGGTCAGTGCACATAATATAATGCTCAAAAATACCAAAATGGACATATCCTGGGGAGACTTACGGGCTTTGCTCTCATAAATCCTAAGAAATTCACTTCTGTCTAAAAGACAGTCTCCAATGGCCTTAGCCTTCTTTACAATCTTAAAGATGCTGTGCTATTTCCCTTAAGGTTGGTATTGACAAACATAAGGCCCTAGTTGCAGCTGCACCCAGACTAAGGGCCCATCTAGCTCAGCATCCCATCTCCATCAGTGTCCAAAAAGGTACTGCTTAGGCACAAGTAGAAGAACCAGTGATGATGATTCAGAAGGATAGGATATTTCTCTAAGCCTTAAGTGGATCTTTGTGGCTCCTAGTAGTCATATCCTGAACCAGTCCCTGGCTTGAATGTCCTTTGTTTGGCATCTTAATTCAAGCATGCCAGATGAAAGGCAATGCTATCCTGCTTATTTTGTAATCCTGTCACAATTATACTTTCTGTAATTCTGTCACCTGACTACTGATACCTAGAAATGATAAGCAGAGTGTTATGTCAGTCCTTGCCATTATCTTGCAGGCAGAAGGATCTGAGAGAGGCGTGGGCCTGCCACACACAGTAGCCGAGTGATGAGTGAGAAGCCAGGCACCAACCTCAACACTGGAGATGCTCCAACTGGTCCCACCACACCACGCAAGGGGCCTCCCAAGTTCAAGCAGAGACAGACAAGGCAGTTCAAGAGCAAGCCACCTAAAAAAGGAGTAAAAGGGTAAGGGCATTTTGGAAAGAAAAGAAACCATGCTAGTCAGGTGGCTTCCCGCTGCTAAGATGGGCTTCTGCAGTAGCATCTTCCCCTGGGCAAGGAGCCAGGAGGCTTCCCCCTGCCCCATGGTGCCATTAACTCTCCCACCTGGAGCTGTTTGTCTTCCTCTTCTGTCCGCTCACAGTTCTTCTTCCCTGGCTGGGGGCACAGGTCAGCTCCCCTTTTCTGGGTGCTGCTGGCCCAAACTCACCCCTCACCTGCTCTTTTCTCCCCTAGGTTTGGAGATGACATCCCAGGCATGGAGGGACTGGGCACAGGTAAGCCCTGTGGGATGTTGTTGTCATGCCCTGCTTTAACACAAGTGCAGTCATGCTTCAGCACAGGAGAGGACTCTATGGGGTGGCCTCTCTGTCTCCCTGGTCTCTCTGCAGCTCTCAGGGTCACCAGAGAAGGCTTAGTACCCTCTACAGGCTGCCACGGTCATGCTTATGCTTACATACACTATGAAACAGAAACACTATTTAGGCATGCTTCAATTTCTGAATGCTTTCATTTGGCTGCAGATGTGCTTGTTTGTTTTCTGCTAATACTCTGGTTAAGAATTTCAGCAGAATGAGATTCTCAAAGAAATGCCAAATGCTAAGCTATTAATACCAAAACTCACAGGAACTAAATCCCATCTGGTTAAGTATTTGTGTTATTACCAGAATCCTAATTTTAAGAATTTTATACACCTGTCTGGGATTGAGAAACACACACTGGATGAGTTGTAGCCAGTCAGAACTTAGGTATCAATAACAACTGCACCTATCAAAAAGTTACACATCCTGAATGTTGTAGATCAAATTATTCAGCATCTGATTTAAGATTGCATATGTCTTCAAGGACATCACAGTTTGCCTACAGGTAGTTTATAAGAACAAGAGAAACCACATAACCGGAATGAATTTTTATACCAGTTTACGTAGTCGCTGAAGAGACTTACAGGAAATGCTGGTTTCCTTTTGCTCCCAGAGAAAGATGGCACAGGAGAAGATACACTGATGTGGTTCAGTCTGGCAGGTAGTACCAGATTTGAAGAGCTCATCTGCTCCTTTAATCTTCAAGTGGAGTCTCATTTTTCTTAATGTTTCCTGAGTAAATCATCCTTTACATTAATAACAAAGAAATTCAAGAACTGCAGTGACCAGAACCCATTTCTCATTCTCTCTGTTTTGCAGATATCACAGTGATTTGCCCATGGGAAGCTTTCAGCCATCTGGAACTGCATGAGCTGGCCCAGTTTGGAATCATCTAAGGCACCAGCATCTCTACTGGTGTCACCTGATGACTCCACAGATCCCAGCATGGTCTTCATCACCTTTGACGCTTATTTTTGGCCCTTACATCCACCTGCTCATGAGTAGGGTGATTTTGTGAGAGCTAGTTATGAGACTGTCCTTTGCAGATTAATTTGGCAAAGAAGTTATTTGAGACCCTGAACAGACCTCATGCTCCATGTGATGAAACTACTGAAAAATGTCTTAATGCCTCCCTGCACCATATTTTGTCTTCTCCCACTGCCATAGGTCTTAGTGTTTATTGAGATAGAGGGAGGCTGTCTTTGAACTTTTCCCCTGGTTAGCTTCTCCCCGGTAGCTGAGATACTGTGTGCATGGGTGTGCATGTATGTCCAGACCTAATTATATCAAGCCCATTCTGGTTTCTTTCTTCCTTCCCTGACAGCTTTCTATATAGGATTTCCATGAATATGTCCCCATGTTATTTGGGTCACCAATTATTTGGTGAGAGTATATCTGTAGAGAACAGCATTAGAGTCACCAGTCCAGGCATTAGGCTGTTTTTCCATAGGAGACCCTTCCCCAGGAGTTCACCATAAGAAACTTGCTGCTAAGATTTACGTCATCAGCAAATAGGGAAAAGGGCTTGCAAATGTCTCTGCTGTACTGCCCACAAGCTATAAGCCATGAGACTCTGGCTTTTATAATAATGTTAAATGAAAATGTGTGTGTCTGAGATCAATAGTTAAGTGAATTAATCCTACTATTCATTCTTTTGTGGTTGCAATTCCAAAGAAGCAGCACTCCAAATGACATTGTGTTTCCTCTACTTTGGTGTGACACCCCTGTGTGACACCTGTGCTGTTCCCATACCCACACATACTTACACGAAGCATTTGCTCCCCAGAACATATTTGCTGCCACTTAAGAAGACAGAGAATCGTTACGATCTGACAGCGGACAGTGCCAGTCTCCCTTCACACACACTCCCATCAGCAGGAAGGCTTTTCTCTCTTCACCCCCTGGCAACTTCAAGCTCTGGAGCTTGTCTGGACAAGCAGGCAAATGGTGGTTCCCAAGAGAGAGATAACTGCAGAGCAGGCGGGGAGGCAGGGGGAGGTTAAGATGTGTATATGCAGGCAAGCACAGAGCGAATCCACTTAACCCTATTGATTTGTGTCTCCTGGTCTCTGGCAGCCTGAGTGCTAGTGAGTGGTGAGGCACTCGTAACCACTTAAATGCACAGGGAAGGCACAAAGATTCCCTGCTGACCTGGCATTAAGGAAGGGCTTTTATTTTGTTGGGAGGTAAGGAGTGAGCTGTTGTAACGAGGCTTTGTTGTAGCTACATAATATTCATAAGACGAGGTGGCATTTTTAATCATTGCCTTCAGCTTGACAAGCCTCATTACATAAGAACTGCCTCCCCCCAGATTATTTTTCCTATGCTGAACGTGTTCATGGGAGCAAGGAGTGATCGTGGAGAGGAAAGCAAATCATACCTAAAAGTTCGATCTCCATGCATAAAGCATTGCTATAAATCCATGGCTGCACTATAGTTATCCACTACTGTTATTCCAGAAATAAAAGCTACCAGTTTTCATTTAAAATATAGCTTCAGCACCAGAAGCTAAAGAAAATTCCTGATGGCAGTCCAGAGTACAGCTTTTATTATTCAGCACTCTTGCCATTGGAAACAGCAGTAAACCAACAAGCAGTTCAGAACGCACCACAATCAGAGCACAGGAGTCATGTATCATTTAGCTAATTGCAGCCCACAGCTATTTCCTTGGGCAGAGGCAGTCTGTCCTTTCCACTTACTGGAAATTTCTCCTGCCTTTCTCACCTTTTAAGGCTTTTCTTCTTTCCCTAAGTGTTCTTTATGTAAATTATGTTTTATTTAGCTTTTATTGTAGGGGACTGATTTAATTTTTTTTCAAGATCATGTGCTAGTCTTCTCCTTCTGTGGTTAAACGTGAATGTTCCTATGTCAATGCTCTTCCTATGTCAATGCTCCTATGTCAATGTGCGTTCCCTCATATTACACCATCCTGTAGCAGGTGATCCTTATTCCACCTTCTCAGTTTGTCCTCTTCTATCTGGGAAAAGACCCATTGGATTCAGTTTTGGATCCTGCAAGCTGGCTGCCTCTATTATCATTGAGTGTTCCTTTTTTTAAGCAGGAGAACAAGAGGATAACCTTTGAATTATTCCTTTTGCTCCCATTTCATCACAGGCTTTGGGAAAGCTGTCCAAAGATAGTGAGATCCTCTGTCAGAAAATCTGTGGGGTAAAAGCAAACTTCTCCTTAGTCCAGGGACTGAGGCATTTCAGCAAATGGGAGGGTCCCGGTGTAGGTCTACATCTGATTGCCATAACCCCAGCTCCCATCAGAGAACTACTCCATTCTCCTTCCTAGAGGAGTCCAACAGGAATGTGCACATACTCCAGCTCTCATGCCTGGCTGATGAACTGTATCAGAAGACGTTTTAGGTCAAAGCAGTTTGCGTTTAAAATAATTTCTATTTATTATTAAGGATTACATTCCTTCCTTTACTTGTAAGGAACTTTGAGACTTAGAAGAGGAATCTTAAAACATCCTCAGAGTTGTTTTGTCTGAGGGTCAGAGTTTTTTCTAATGAGCTATAGCCCCTGAAAGTTCAATTTTTCAAACAGTGAGAGATGACTATGGTGCAAGAAAGCAAATGTATTCAAGTAGCTTGTTGAAGGACTTCAGCCTATCGTAATATGGTACTCTTTGTTCTTTTACTATAAAAACAAGTCAAAACCAATAAAAACTAATAAAAAATGTTTTAAAAATCATAAGAATGTAGTCTGACTTGCTTACAAAATACATCCAGAGAAAAGGCAGATGACTTAGCTTTTCATTCTAAAATCCTTTCCTGAGGAAAGCTCTAAAAGCCACTCACCACTCCTCATGAGAGAAAACCAGCTATTTATCTCCAAACAATAGGCAATAAAGACTAACTGTGATATCATCTGAGAAGCAGTTTTTCCCTGAGTGATGACTGGTGTATTCTCCCAGGCATGGTGCACATGATTTCCTTAGGGCTGAAATCTTTTGGCCAGTTATGTCTTCTGGGACTCTTTATGCAACTAAGTGTCAGCATGTTTCTACCCTACAGCAAAAAATGACTGATATGTGAATGCCACTTAGTTGCTTCGCATTGCTATGACTGCAAGATAGAACTGCAAACACTCGTTTCCTTTTGCTTCTTGTTCTTGTCAAACTTTTTAAACATTCATAGGGTTTCAAGTTGGTCAGGTTCAATTGCCTCCTGGTGTATGGTGCCAGGTCTCAGCTTTAGAAAGTGTTTTCTTTTGTTCCATCTTTGGAGCTTTTTTCTTGCAACTCATCACTGAGTGTCTAATTTAAAGTCTTTTGTCTTTGAATTCTTTCTGTCCTGTGAGATACAAATATGAGTTAGCCAGGAGTCATCTGGGGGGAACTTTTTATAAATCCCTTCCCAACAGCACTTTTTTTAAAACAGGACTGCTATTTAATAGCACCAACTTTAAATCTGGGTTTACCTGATGCCTGGAAAATTCTGTATCACACCAAGAGTGCCTTCAGAGATGAGTCTCATCCTCACTGACCTCAGTTTGTGGCTCTAGTGAGAAAGATAAATAAACCTAAATATCTGCAAGAAAAGAAGAATGAACCTTGGGAAAAGTAAGAAGCACTTGTCTTGGTTTTCCTCATCTAATATATCTAAATCACCTCAGGAATCTCAATTTAAAAAAAAATCTTCAGTGTAAATTGGATTCTTCAGGAGATCTGAAGATGTTCAGTGCAAGATTCCCATCCTCCACAACAGTTTGAAAATCAGCACCTCGGTATATCGCTTTTTCCTACGGTATTGATCAATATGGTATGGACTAAGAAATGTACTCTGACAATATCACTGTGTGTTTTGTGAGGCATTTTTCTATTTTATAAATGGGATTTTGAGAGTTAGAAAAATTGACGTCAAGAGTATCCATCACCTTTAGGTTGCCGGTAACTGATTTTTCAGAGTACTTAACATTATGTCTCAGTGTTTAAAATACAGCTGTCATTGGTTGTGGTTGCAGCTATGAGTACTCATTAGTGAGCCTCACTCTCTCTGAGTCTGATCTCACTTGGACAGTAAGACACAAGGCCTCAGCTTGGAGATCCGAGGAATAATGTGTATGCATTTTGAGAGTATTTATGTAATGCCTCATAGAAATTACTTGTTGAGTATCACTCAGGGTGGGCAGGTTATTCCAGCCAACAGTCTGTTTCAGCATCACCACAACACTGCGATGCAAATCTAGACAGCTATGGAAAAAAAGAACAGAAGATCATGTAATTAAAATTAAAGATAGTATCACATGCTTATAAGCGTACTTAACTCTGGAATTTCCTCATACTGGACCGCTTAACTTTGAAATCTTACTCCCCATGTCCATTGTACTGCCAGGGTTGTTAAAGCTGGGCTCAGCTTAGTACCTGCATCTCCAGAGGTGTCCTGACTGTCCAAGGCAGAGAGCGCTTATGGCTTCCAGCCTTCCCCACACTGACTGTAATCAACCTGTAAGGAGTGGGATGGCTCAAGACTCTGTGCAGGGAGCACATAAAGATTTAATTCTATCAGTTGCAACTTTCAGCTTATCTTTAACAAGTGCTCTCATTTTTTATGTGGTTCCGCTTCTTAAAGTTAGCATAACTGTGGTGACATTTTTGGCCCTTGTTACTCCTGCTGGGTGAAACAGATACCTTCACTATGAAGGCTTGTTGCCTTCAGGCATTTTGAAACACTTTCTTGTCTCTGGCATTTTTCTGAGGGTCTCTCACATTCCTGAGGCTGTAAATGAAGTGGCTGAGCATAGCAACCACCAGCACATACACAACATACACCAGGCTGTCCTGATGGCTTGGCAAACCAGTGATGCAACACATAGATGAACTTCATTACCCTATGAAGAGTATGTCTGATGAGGGGGGCACTGGGAGTGGAGAAGGCTTTTTGTACCCTGAAAGCTTGGTCAGGACAGTGATGAGCACAGGAAAAGTGCATAGGAAGGAAAGATTCCTTCAAGAACATGGAGAGCATGGAGCAGCAATGCAGTGAAGCCCCTGATCTGTGAGCTGCCTTCCAAAGCAGCACACCAGTCTCTACCCTGCGGACCGTGCCAGATAGGGTATGGCAGATAGCCAAGGAGCACTTGCAGGAGCTCCAAGTCTGTTACAGTACTGAAAAAAGCATTCACATGAGGCACAAACTATCTACAAAGGGCATCCAGTGAGCAAGCTGAACTTGGTCCCTTGCAAGAGGCCTTGCTCTATCTGGGAGACAGTGGCTGTAGCAGCACAACCATCTGGGAAGAAAGAGAGCTTGGAAAGAAACACATCAAAACGTGGGAGCAAGGGGTGTTCCAGACTACCACCACAATGGCCATGTAATCACAAGTAACAGAGAAGGTAAGCAGGAATAGCATCAGTGGGAGAATCTGTATCTTGTGTTATTAGGAGAACTCAGTAACCTGTGTTTTGTTTCCCCTCACCTCTGGTTAGGACACCAGAAGGAGCAAAAGATGGAAATCTCAGGACTGTTAACACCCCCTCCGGTGTAGGCTGCTAGAGCACATCCCTTGGAAGCGTGATCTGTGCAGGCTTACAGAGGGTGAAGAGGGGCGCAGCAGGTTAGAGACAGATGGGACACAGGGCCAGTTCCTCAGCCATACAGAGGTTTCTGCCCCACAGGTGACCTGAGGCATAAACTCACATTGCTTCTTCAAAACCCCACATTGGTTTCTCTAAGCACAAGGAGAAGACAAGCTCATTTGTTCATCTCGCAAGCTAGTTGGATACAAGTCACCTCAAACCTGTACAACAGACAGCCTCCTTATCATCCAGTCAGCTGCTATCACAGGCACAGCAAGCTTGCATCTGTCTGCACCAGGGCAGCTGGCTGCAGATCTGAAAGTAAAGGAAGAAAACTAACAGCAGGCCAGCCACGTGGGAAACAACAAGTAGTGTTAGATCTGGCTTTAGCAACAACAGTGTTACCAGAAACTATCACTGGGATCAAGGTCCCTCCATGCTAGGCACTTTGTAAGTACATCACTGGGAACTAATGAATTAGTAATAATCTTGATCTCCAAGACAGTGTGTTACTCCAGCCTGTGGATACTGAACTTCACTAACAAGGCAGGGACAGTGGAGATGCAGCACAGTTTTGAAAATGTCAGTACATAGCCAGGTCACATATAGACAGTTGGGATGAGGAACATGCAGATGGAGGCATCAGGAAACAGTCCTTTCAAACACAAATCCTTCAGCTAGGAGAAGATCTGGTAAGCACCAGTCCCAGACAAGAGCAAGGGGAAAGCAAGTCAGCAATGAAATTGCAATGAAATATGGTCAGCAAATGAAGCAATTTTGGACTAAAGTTGCCTATATGGAAATAGCACCACAAGGAGCTATATTATGAGAAACCTGAGCGGAACTTAACACTATTGCATGCCCATCCAGAAAGCTGCATTCGGTTCTAGGTGTTTTGAGAACAGAGGCTAATAAACTGTTAAGCATTTTGAGATAATGTAGAAGGGGAGGGAGAGGAAAGAAACATAGAGATAGAAAAATTAAGAAAGGAGGAGTAAGGACTCCACAGGCAGCAGGGAATTTGCTCCAGCATTCACAGCCCCCTGAAACAGCCAGGTGAAGTTGTGATTCCCATCTGGAGATAGCTGTAGGGTATAGATAACAAAGCAGGACAAATACTAGCTAGGATGAAACAAAGAATATCTATCTGAACATAATGAGACATCAAAAATTTAAGTAGTTGTTATCAAGAAGTTCTGACAAATGCCTTTCTTGGGAAAGCTGGCCTCTTGTCCCATGGGAAGTAGGAAGGCTCTGTTACTTAGGACATTTGTGACTGGCCTGTAGAAAGTATCCAAGAATCCCCTGCAGAGAACATCTGGTATAGATCAGGCATAGTTCCTGCATGGGGCAGGGCAGTTGTGCTGGGCTATCACCATCGCTGCTTTCTCTCAAGCTATATAGTAGTGATTCACAGAAAGTAAGTTTGGTTTTCATGTGAAATTTATGCTCAGTCATTACACTATCAAAGTTAAATACACAGGAATCTCTGTTTAGCAGCCATCTGTAAGCTTCTGATAACAAGACACAAACAAACCAGTGAAGAAATAGAGACACATTAATATGATAGAAGAAAAACTTCTGAGCTGAGCTTTCATCCCTGCTCCCTGTTAACTGTCAGGAGTTATTATTTCTCTGTGGAAACCAAAAAAAAAAAAAAAAAAAGAAGAAGAGTAGGAAGCATTGGCTCATACCCACACTCCTGTTAGCACCCAGCAAGCTCTCTCGGAAAGGTGGCTGTATCTGCCCTTCACCCTCAACAAGCACCAGACAGCCTAAGCGACCTCCTGCTGCCGCAGGACCATTTCAACATCAGAGAGCAAAGTCAGCAGCAATGGAGCAATGGCCTCCCACTTGCTGTGCACTACAAAAGCATGGTGCAGACATGTATGCAATAAATGGCAGACCTCAGCAACCCTTCATCAAGTTGAGGCAGGGGGGGCCTGATCTCCACACATCATCTACATGCCCCCATCCGTGGTCCCTGGCACTACACTGTCTGCTCTTCCCCTCCATTGTCCTCCCTGCCCCTCTCTCCTCCCATTTCTGCCTCCTCCTTGCTGTGTTCTTCACGTTTCTTATCTGCCAGACAATACACTTCAGGAAAGCCTTTTTCCTCCTCCATCTGCTACGACTGACAGCAGCTGGTGCAGGTCTCTCCCTCTCCTCTCCCCCTCCTCTCCCCCCCTCCCCTCCCCTCCCCTCCCCTCCCCTCCCCTCCCCTCCCCTCCCCTCCCCTCCCCTCCCCTCTCCTCTCCTCTCCTCTCCTCTCCTCTCCTCTCCTCTCCTCTCCTCTCCTCTCCTCTCCTCTCCTCTCCTCTCCTCTCCTCTCCTCTCCTCTCCTCTCCTCTCCTCTCCTCTCCTCTCCTCTCCTCTCCTCTCCTCTCCTCTCCTCTCCTCCTTCTGCAGCACCGGGTTTCCTTTGCTGATTTTCTAGGGGCTAAGGGAGCAACTGCAACCAAAAGCTCATTTGGAAAAATAAATATAAAACCCCAGCAAAAATCTAAGTCTCAAAAGAAAAAGCATGGAAGTAAATGAGACATTTTCATATCACTGATCAGCAAGAGCTACTTTTGGGAAAAAACAGTGAGATCTTAGTTCCACATCCTAACTTTAATGCCAGATTTCTCCACTTCGGAAGATACAAGATGCACCTCATTATGTGTAATGCTATGATATGTCATTTTTTTTCTTGGCTCCAGTCTGGGACCATTTCCCTGAAAGGTGAAATAAAGCTTTGCAGCTTTAACCCAGTCATGTAACCTCTTTGCATTCATTCATGGTAATGCCTAATCCCATTTTCAATCTCAATAAGCTCTTTAGTGCAATAATATCCTATGGCACTAAGGCATACAACTTAATTCCTTGACTTAAAGCAAGCAGTCTCTTTGGAGTTTTTCTACTGACTTTCACTGGCTTTGGATCAGGTCAGGCTGCAGAAAAAATCAACCCACTTCAAACTGGTAAACTACCTGACCAAAAAAGTGCTGTGGTTTTACATCCTTTTAACACATAACTTTTCTATGTATATAAAATCTGCATTCACAAGAACTTCAAGCAGTGTTTAACCTGAATAATTAGTTACCCTGATCCCAATATGTTCTTCATAAACTCTGCAAGATGGAATATTTCCTGATGTTCACTACCCTGGGCCTGGGTTGATACAGTGATTCAACATGAGGAGTTTGGAGCCTTTGGGTGCCTACTCCCAGAAGAATCTTATCTCTTGATCTATCTAAATTAGTCAATTAAAAACAAGATTCCCAAGTTCGTGCAGACAAAAATGATAGAGGTAAATTTAATATGAACTAAATTACAAGCAGGAGGAAATTACTGCTAGTTATAATATTTTAATTACAGAGCAAATTTTAAATCACCTCTTCTGAAGGACTGAGAAAAGTCATACTATGGGGACTGCCTGGAATTTCTCTCCGAGCCCCAAATAAAGGTATTAAGTGGTCCCAATAGAACAAAACTTCTGCCCTGCTTTCCAACTGGAATTGTGGCCAGGAGCTACACAACAACGTGAAAACCATTCACTGCCCTTCATGTGTCTTCACTTTGACACTACTTAAAAACAAGAAGAGAAATCTGTCTCCACAGTCCCTTCAGTCCCTCAAGCTTTGTGATGAAGGACTGAATGTGCACAGAGCAGCTCAGGGCTCAGATACACATCCAAAGCAAGGGGCTTGCCACAGCTTTAAAAGCTCATTGACTGGGTTGGAGAAGGTGACCTTTTTGGCTGCTCCAATTGCCCAATAAAATACAGTTCACGATGGCTTATGCTTGCATCTATCCTTTCTGCTTACAGCAAGCTCAGAGCACAAGCACAGCTCATTGCTGCAGTACAGCTGCTGAGCAGTACTCAGTAAGCCAAAATGGCTTATTACTTTCCATCAGGGATCCATAACCCCTGTTTAGTTTACTAAAGAGGTGGTCAAAAGGCCATTTGATCAGACCCAGCAATGTCTTCATGGGAACGCATTTCTGATAGGAGATGAGTCTTTCTTCCAAGCAGCAAAAGTAAAATCAGATCTGGTGCCTGGAAACTAGTGTTTGACAAATTCAGATAAGAACCACATTGCTCATTTCTGACAGAGGAAATAATGAACCTCAGAAACAACTTTCCACGTGATCTGTGCCATGTAGGTCTTCAAACAAAGACTGTGTGACAGGATGGAGGATAGATATGCTGTGGTCAACATCTGTGGTTCAGGCAGTTCAGAGGTCTTGTGCAGGATCAGTGGAGAAGTTTTCAAGTCATAGCTATTCAGGATGTCTCTAGGATGATCCCAGCTGGTTTTGACAATCTATCACCCATGCTTACCCATTGGTGCACAGGTGGGAGCCCATGAACAAAAGCTGTGTTTTGATATGATAGCCTTTATAATCATACGTAAATATTTGGAAAAATGGACATGTACATTAAACCAATGTCACTGAGTCTGACACAAGCACTGCAAAATTTCTAGCCTGTTGCTATGGAACAGGGCTTCATTACTGCCTTCTGCATTTCTAATTTAAATCAGATATATTCAGAAAAGCATAAGAAAGCAGAAGTGTCTCTACTAAATCAGACAAAAGGTCCCTCAAACCCAATACTCTGTCTCCAGCTGTGGCCAGTAATGGATGCAAAGGAGAAGATAAAAGAAGGTAACAATATATAATACTACATATGTTACTAACATAATCTAGTAGCTTCAAGTGATTTGCGTTCAAGGACATCCTGAGCCAGAGTTGATGTCTTTGTGTTTCATAGAACTTGGTAAATTTTTCCTTCATGATGCAGTAGAGACACTTTCTGAACCTACAGAAACCTTTACTATCCACGGTACCCTTAGGCAAGGAGTTCACACAATAAACCCATTCATACCTAATAAAGAAAAAAGCGTGACCTTTTGCTTGTCTCAGAATACAGAAAAAAGCATCTCATTTTGCTTGCTGTCACCTTCAAGTTTCCTCAATACTTGCCTTGGAAGAGACAGTAGTACTATACAGACAAAAGCAAAGCTTTCCTACTTCTCTTGGTGCTTCAAAGCAGAGATGTTATGACCATTTTTTGTTTGGCCAGTTGTAATCAACTGCAAATGACGGGATCCAGGTTAGAACATCATTGCTTGAAAAATATTAAAAGCTCTACATTCTTTCTCACCTAGAGAGCTCAAGAAACCTTCTGCCTTTAAATATAGTTACAGAACACTGTAATAAGCAACAGTGGGAGGCTGTTTTTTCTTTTAAGTCAGTGCTACTTAAGAGCAGCATTTCAAGAATTCAGACAGGACATGGTGGAGATTAGTAGAAGTTACTGGAAGTTGGGTTAGTACAGTTCCTGTGGGCATATGAAATAATCTTTACAATTCCTGCATTCTCCCAGTAGTTTCAAGATAAAGAAATACACTTCACAGCCTTCCCCCACACACAGGATCAGAATGTCTGCTGCTGAAAATTGACCTTGCTTACTGCAACTGGTCACAACACCAGCTTTCTCGGTCCTTAGGAGAAGCTCAGGTGCTCTTGTATGCCCTGATTCAATGAACTGTGTTTTCTTCCAGCAAGCAGTCTTTTTTCACATTTGGTTTTTGAGGCACCACCATCCACAATATCAACCCTGGGCTCCTCTAAGGATTGACAGCTGATCCCAGCAGTAAAATCTAGCTAAGTTCATTGAAACAACGGGTCTGAGGGCTTTACTATGAAAAGAGATGTAAAGTTCTTAGACTTCATGAAGTAACTAGCAAGGAGGAACATTTTAGAGAAGACAAGAGAGTTTGTTGGTTTAACATTTTAGCCAGCTATGGCAAACCAGAACACCCTGCCTCGTGCTCACTAATTCTTAACGTAGGATATTACATTTCATGGGTTACTCAAAGCAAAACTATGGTGGAGAATTACTGCCTCAGAAAGCCTGGCAAGACACATCTAGGACAGAAACTGGGTGATTAATGTTCAGATTTGGTGTGTCCAGCAGGCAGGGTCCACATCTGACATAGCAGAATCAGAGGGAGAACTGCAGATTCCTGTGGGTATCAAAACAGAGAGATACTAATAATTTATTTGTAGCAAATAAGGCTTAATTAAAATTAATGAGAAGGTAGCCAGGACATCCCTACTCCCTCAGAGCAAAGTCCAGCTGCAGATGCAAGGCCACCCCTTGGATTTGTTGTCAGTACCACTAAGCACAGACTGGGGCTGACCTGGCATTGCTTTTTTTCCAGTGCTGGAGGCTGCAGGCATGTGAGTGAGCACCCTCTCCAACTCTTGCTCCCCAGCCCCTGTACGCACCAGCCTCCTTTAAGCTCCTTTTGGAGCATGATGGCAGTGGCTGTAAAACATGTCCTCCTCTCTTGGGGCACCCCACGTGCTAGTACTGATTCTGCCTGCTGTTCATCCAGGGGTCACTGTGCCCAGCTCCCCCTCTGCACACAGTGCTGGGCATTCAGTTCCTGGCCATGCCAAACTCAAGGGGAATTTTCTTAACACAGAGATGTCTTTATTGAGGACACAGCCTTGTATGGTTAGACAGTAATGTCTGTGGTGTATTGTGAGAACTGGAGTTATAAATACAGAAAATAAGGGTAACTTTGGCATGTTTTCCCACTTAAATTTTTATTGGACTTTTTAGATCCAGAAATACCAGAAAGCTCCTTTCATGATAATGGCATTCTTTAAGAGGCTGTAAAAACAGAGCCCTAAAACCTCTGCCCTACCAGCCCGTGCTTCCCAGGCCTTGAAGCAAAATCATTCTGAGTAAGGCCGTGCCAAGGGAAGACCCTCCTAACACAGCATCACTGTCCCATCTCACTGCCCTTTGCCATCTTCCAGCCTTTATCCACTTTCTTGTTGCCCTGTAAGTCCATCCGAAAAATGTGGAAAGGAGAAATGGAGCAGCTTTTGTCTTCCAAAATGCACTGCCAGAACTGCCCAACAGCACAACGGTTGGCTTGCAAAGCCACGGCTGGCACATGGCAGCATGCTACATCCTCAAGAAGAGCTTCCCATTACTGGCGCTGAAACACAGGGAAGTCCCTCATCCATAGAAACATTTAAAGAGTTTTCCGAAGCTGGAAGAAGAGGAACCATGGGATTAGTAATACCTGATATCTGAACGCAGAGCATGAGGAGCCCTACTGCCTCCCACAACCCACCCCACCATGCAGGAGGGGAGCAATACTGTAGTGTCTGGGACCAGGAGCAGCTCAGAGGGGTCCAGGATACTCATCCACAATCACGTGTGTGTATTTCAGGGTAAATTCCCCCCTACATGAAAGCAGTTATTTCTGCTCTAAGAAATGCTAGCTGCTGGTACAGACTTACTTGGAAAAAAAGTAGTCTTATAACATGAATTTTATCTTTTGGCAGCTGTCCCATAAGTAAGAACTTTCTCTTACTGGAAGCAAAGATGGGGGCTTTTGGGAAAATGTATTGTACCTTTAGCACTATCAAGTATTATCTGAGCTCTCAACAGTTGTAGAAAAACAGCTGTTGGGTCCTGTTTTGACAAGTGTAAGTCATGGTTTTGACTTTGAATGACACAAGCACAGAGATACAAATAGTTTGTTTTTATTTATTTTGTTCTGAAATCTATAAATATAAGCATCTTCAAGACTGTGAGACTTTGCCAAAAGTTAAAAATACAATTGAATAAGAAAGAGCCACAGACTGTTCCTAACCCCAAGTCAACATTTAAAAAAATGAAACTATCCACAGCAGAATAAGTCTAACCAGTGTTTTCTGCAAACTCACTTACCTCTCACCTCACCTTCCAAAGAAAAGTTTTGAATGAGAAAAGAAAATAAGAAAATAATTCATTATCATCACTAAATATCACTTAACCCTTTTGTTATCTATCAGATTCTTTTTGCCATGCATACCCCACTGTCCTGGCCTAAAAAATATGCCTTCTGTCTCAAATAAACTATGAATGCATTTGTGGATGCATCACCCTGGTTATTCCGCTGAAAGAGATGCTGTGTCACAGGAATCTGCAAGGCACTAGGAAAGAGAATTAAGTGGTTTTCAGCCTGTGGTCTACAGTTCTTAGGGACTCCATGAACTATTTCTAAAGGGTCCAGGAAAAACAACCAAGGCAAGCAGGATCTCACACTCCATTAGAAAAGATAAAAGACATCATCCAAGGTTGGAGGAGGCCTAGAAAAGTCCATGAATCCACCTAAAGAGCAGGAACCTGTTTCATACATACCACTTTCTGGATTATAAGTGTTTCAACTAGCTGAAGCATGAAACTATGGTGATTTTATATAGCTTCTCAGTAGCATTTTGCAGCCCATGCAGAATTCTTGCTGCTGCACCAATTTCCTCAGCAGCATCTATGCCAGATAGCTTAAAGCTAGTGCAGTGGTTTCATCACCTTTCTAGTGCTACTTTAGCTGAGCTGTTGTTATTTCACTGAATCAAGAGGCTTTGCTTTCATCTTAAAAGTAGGAACATTATTGAACTGTTTGTTTTCTGCATTATATTCGCTTTGCTGATTTACTCAGCCATCTCTGGATCTTCTTGACTCATTAAGCGTCACCGTATCTACTCCATATTGTCCTGATCTGGGTACAGCTATCTTGCAACAGACAGACAAAAATAACCTCTGACGGGTTATTACGTGCCATGTTGTGTGTTACATCATGCATCTGTTTGGTGCAGAAACAGGCAACAGAACATACCTGTGTTGTAAAACAGAGTCTGGTACAAAGGTTGCAGAGTTAATGCCCACCAAAACAGCCCTGGACTGGGAAACAACCTAACACCTCAGCACAGCAGTCTGGCCAGCTAATTTTCCCTGCAGAGAAATAGAGTCACTAGTGAAACTGCTGTACCGTTCTCCAGATCCAGACTGCTATCTCAGCACAGCACTGCTCAGATATTCCAGCTGTAACTCGAGCTAGTTCCAAGGACATCTGAGCTATGAAGAACAGACAGGCCACCTATGTGCTAGTCCAGAAATCACTGGAGGGATAATGAGTATTTTACACAGACCACATCACCTCTAGACAAAATGTTTCCATAAAGAAATAAACGAGCAAATAAAAAAATATTTTCCATGCTCTTGTGCAGCAACATAAAGCAGCCCAAATTAAGTGTGGTACATTAGAAATGTAGCAGGTACAAGAAGCCATAGCAAAATAATCTAGTTGCCATTTCACTAGGGAACTGCTTGGTGTCATTCCCAGATTGAGTTAGGCAGGAAAGCCAACTCCAAACCACTGGGTTATCTTCAGAGGGGTTTGGCTTTAGACTATCACTGATGCTGTGGAAATGTAAACTCAAGTTCATGCTCCTTAAGAGGGTACTCAATCAGGATAGCTGTTCTCTAAATGCTCTTGTTTATTGATGCAGTGCTGTAGGATCAGAGCTTGCCATCAGTACGCATGTACTGTCTGCCCACCTTCCCTTTTGTACAACAGGTGTCTCAACTTTTGCCTACAGAGAGCATCTTCCCCATCAGCTTTCCACACTGTCTCCCCTGTTTCTGTGTCATTTTGGAAAGCTGGTCACTGTTCCTCCCAGCACTGATGTCACATTGTTCCTTATGATCAGCCTGTATTTTACAATTTGAGGGTGTACCCTCTGAACTAAAGAAGACTTCTGGCTGTACTGCACCTTACAGACGTCTTCCTAAGTCACAAGCCTCTACAGAGCCTGGTTATTCCAGCAGGCCCATGACTGAGTATTAAATCTGAGGCAATCTTTAGTGCAACTCACAAACTCACTGACTCTGTACGGACACTGAGATGCATCAGACCTGCTACCACTGGTATCCCACAAGACCCTTATCACCCCAGATGGCAATGCTTTCATTAACTGCTTCTCCGCTCTCTGACTATAGCCAATCTCTATGGAGTTTATAACTAAGGAAAAATTAATTATTATTTCATTTTTAAAAATAAGAAAAAGTAATTGAGTTGGCTCCTGTAAGTAAACCCCATGTTTACAAAACAGCCACACAGCCGGCCATGCCCAGTCAAGAGCGAAGAGGGTAGTGGAGGGATTAGACATGACAACCTCAGACCCAGTGCCACATTGTTACCTTGTTTGTGAAAGTTCATGTATTTAGATTCAAAGATATTACCTCTGATTTAGAAAGCTTTTGAGTCAGACCTCTGCAGGCTTGCCCTGCATCCTTCCCCAGCATTGATTATTGGCAGCTATCAGAAACATGACGGCGGGTGTATGAACCCTGGGGCTGGCTCAGTGCTGTTTATCTTATGTCCTAAGCTATTTCAAAATCTGAGGAAAGAATTTCTCTTACTTCTGCTGCCCCTGTAGTTAGAAAGACACTAATGAAAAACGCTCAGTGGAAAAACAGTGAAACCAGTAAAAAACTGGCAGACTGGGTAGAGGGCAGTGTAGGCACAATCACAGTGCTGTGAACAGCAGCAGAGATTAGCCAAAGGGAAGGGCAGGACAGGGCAGGGCAGGGAGGGAAGATGTGGTGGAGGGAAAAAGGGAGAAAGATTATTATCTGGAGTTTACACTCTGCCCAGATGTGATGACTCTGTGGGCCTGGTTATGACAGATTCACAGGACAAGGGAAAGGTTTGGTAGCCCCTTCTCTGGGCCAGGGACACAGTTCCTGCAGCACCCAGCCCTCTGACTGGGATCCAGTTAGGCACCATCTGCACATCAGGTTTCTATGTTTAGTTATACAGGCAGCACGGTAGAGGTCTCTAAGGATGGAATTCATCTCTCCTAACCTTAGGTATGTATAGCATGGCTGCCAAGGGGGATCTAGTCAATAAAATCACTGGAGTTGAAGAACATATTCATCTAACCAAACACTGGCATCTGCTTCAGCATGAGATGAGTTGTACTCTAGTCTCAACTACATTGATTAATCCTCCATGGACAAAGGAAAAACTTAAGGTGACTAGCTCAGATGCAGATATTTGCATGTGATTAGAGGTGAGTGCTGTACTCAGAATACAAAAATAAACTAGTCCAGAAGGCCGTGAGGACCAATCATGGCATGACAGTGACAGCAACAGTCACCAATACGTAGCTGGGGAATGTGGATAAAAATAAAACCTGTGGGAACAAACCAAATTCTCAAAGCACTACAATAACCATTGGTTAAATAGCACAATTTTCACTGGCATTCCCAAAACATCCAAAAACTCTTAGCAGGGTTCAAAGCTTTGCTGTGCTAAGCACTGTACAACCACATAATAAAAAGACACTCCCTATCCTTGGAGAATGTGTGCAGAAGCAGTAAGATCTGTGCATCATCACCACTCATTTTCTCTGACTTTTTTTCCCAGCCATTTCCAGGAGGGTCTCACCATCACCCATTTCTCTCGAGGGGTTGTACTGGCACGCAGTAACATCATTTGTGGAAGCACTTATGTTAAAACAAGGTTGCCTCAGAACAGGGCATATATTGTTGCTTGCAAACTTTCTGACATCAGGTTTCCTTTTGGGTGATCTCAGATTGTTTCAGCATGTCTCAAGAGCTTTAACCAAGGCTTTAAAACAGAACCAGGTAACAAAGAAAAATATTAGAAATATTGCCTAAGTATGTGGGACAATGTTTTTCATATATACAAGAACCAAAGTGTTTGGGGGGAAATGGGAAAGAAACATACTCCCTCTAATGAAAAAATTTACAGAACTCCTTTTTAACTCAGGAAACACAAGAAGGAATTTAAACATTGCAACAGGGTAAGAACAATTTGTTAATGAAGGCAGAATAAAATTTAAAAATTTGTTTACTTTTTCTGTACTCCAGGTTTGAGTTCAGGTGTCTGTCAAGTACCCATCTCCATGTATCTTCAAGAGCTCTTTGTTCAGTCTTTAAAACAAGGTCATTTGGCTTTTTAATCCAAATAGAAGCGTCCAAGTACACAAAGTTTTATTTGCAGTTGCAGAAGAAATCTTCAAAGAAAGCCCAGGAGGCTTATTAAAGTTGGAGCTGGGAAAAGGAAAAAAAAAAAGAAACCCAAGCATGGACACAAGAATCAGTATTGGCAGCTAGGGATGTGACGTTCATGAGATGGCCCAAAAGAAGAAAATATCTGGAAAGAACAGAAGAGAACAAAGCTGAAATAACTGGATTTAAAGGAGCTTGCTTGACTAAGAGCTTCTCAAATACCTGTAAAAATTCACAGAGATTCACTAAATCCCATTAGTAAGCCAGTTGTATAAGTATCCAGAGAGTATATTATTTTTATTTAGCTAAAAGTAGCTAGAATATATCTTCTTAAACAGTTTGCTTTCTGTAAAATGGAGGATGCACCTCTGAGAATTGTGGAATCAAAAGAAAACATAAAAATTAAGTCAGAAATGGAAAAATGTATCAATGATTGTATCAGAGAGAAACAAACTAGACCATTACCTTCAGTGCTGCATTTTATCACTCCATAAGCTATATTACAGCCAAAGAAAACAACAATGAAGGGAATCAGGTCAATTTGGGACATGATTTATTTTGGAACTCCTCTGTAGCATGTTTAATACAAGCATATTTCAGTGTACCACTAAGAATAGTCCTATAGAAATTGAGAGAAATTTAAAGCATGTGTGTATGCTTGCAGTGCTGGGTGAAAGGGACCTAATACAAACCGTTACTTCATTTCATGCAACATTAAGTGACATTTTTTTACTATTTCTTTGCCTCCAGGGACAGAGTCTTACTGAGCAATAAATAGGTGTTTGAATCATTAGCACTGAGGAGGAAAACTTGCACAAGAGCAAAGATGGACTTCGTGGAGGAAACAACAGTTCAGACTGTTGGTTATGGCTCTCAGAAAGCAAATGACAATGAATGTTGAGTCCATACTGTTACTGACACCCTTTTTTTTTTGCTTTAAAAGATTCAAACTGCATGAGACAAAGTGTCTGAGCATTCACATCTGAGCACCATGCCCAAATTAAACTGTTGCTATTCACAGCATAACTAGCATTTATACATAGACCGCAGCAAGAAATGCAGGGCTTATCTTCACTGCGGAGTTAAATTAACCTTATAATGCTGTAAATTGAATGTTGCTTTTATATTAAGTCCCGATGACACACAAAAAACTTCACTCAAGTATGATGTAGAGCAGATACAGGGTAGAAAGAGGTTAGTGTTGCTGGTCCTCATGCACCTTCCCATAATTCACATGCATCAAGAAAGGATTAAATTCTCCCAGAATTCACAGTGAAACAGTTTACAGAACAACCTCCTGTATTTTTTCTGGTAATTGTAACTCAGACCAAAATGATCCCTGCAGTTGTCTGTCCCATTAATCTGTCAGAAGTTCCCCTTTCTCTTCTTTTCTCTCATAGCAGGAGCAGCAGAAGTAAAAGCATATTTTTCTTTCCCAAAACTGTGGTTTCATGCACATTAATAGCAGTTTGCACACTGCCAGATCACTTAGCAGCACAAATTTAATCTTGATCATGTGTGGGCATATGACTGCATTTCTGTCAAATCAGACAGAGCACATGATGGAGTTTTCACTGTCTTTTTCTATTAACACAAACGTTATGTCAGCCCGAGGAGGGCAGATGACATCTGATCTCTCACAAAGCCAGGCAGTATGAAGTTAACCCATTACTTTATTCTGAACCTATCTGAGCTGGCAGAAGGAGTAGGTAGGATGTCAGCACTCTGCAACCTGGGGCCATGCCATTTTGGATGCCATTAGGAGAGCCCAGAAAGCAGAAGGACTGCACAAGCCAGCCAAGGACTCACAGCAGCACACAAGCCCAGATGCCAGATTATGCTGGCAATTTTAAAATGGATTTGCACTTGGTATCCTTGGCCAAGTCACATGCTGGTAGCCTATGGGGCCAACAAGAGTGATGCTATGGTGTTATACCCCATTGCTCTATCTCACACAAGATTATCTCAAAGTGAAATAACTCAAGAAAATAGATCCAAACTAACTCTGCTTGAACACTGCAAATGCTCCACTGTGTGGCATAACGCACACAGGCAGTATTTCCCTCCCTGGATCAAGAAGCAAGGCTCAGAGCCATCTCCTGGCTCTGCCTTACAGACTGCTACCACCTTGTGGCCTTTCTGTTCCCTACGTTGTCAACAGCAGCCGAAACCTTTAAAAGTTAATTCGTTTTCCTCTGCTCTCTTAGCTGCTCCGCTGGAGATAAATTATTTTTAGGGAAAGACGTAGCAAACCCAAAGCACTGTGGGAGAACCGTGTCACTGTAGAAAAAGTAACATTAAAGAAAAACATGTCAAAAACTTTTTTTGTAAAGTTTACACAAGGATCTCAAAATAGCACCTATCACTCCATTTTGCAAATGCAAATAAAACTCTTTTAAGGAAAGATAGCACAGATGCTTTAAGAACAAATGAATAATTTGTGAAGAACGATTCTCTAATATCAAACAAAGCTTTAGTGCACTCATTCTGAAATCCTGCCATCCTTGATTCATTCAGGAACAAATTAAGACTGAGAGGGAGAAACAGTAATATACAGCTTAAAGAAAACATTTTAAATGCAGCTGCTACCCACACAAACATTTTTTCCCAAGAAAGCATATAGCAATATATAACTTCTCACCAGAGGTACCCAAAGTTTCCTGGAGACCCCAGACTAAATTTTCAGCTGCGAACTTTCCCCTGCCAGCTCAGCATCTCACTTTCAAGCTCCTGTAAGGGACAATGCTGCCCAGTGGGCAGGACAGATTTATGACACAGTTTCCATTCGCAGTTCTGCCACTCCATCCTCTGGGCAAAGTCACTCCTGCCTCCTATCCCTGTCCTCCCCGCTTCTCCTGTTCACCTCTCTAAAGGAAGGATGGACTCAGCAAAATACAGCACCTAGTGCAACATGATTCTGATTGAGATGATGATTTTTAAGTACCGTAACGATAGAAATCAAAGTGAATAATTGAAATAAGAGCATATGATTGATTGTATTTGTTTTGTGATTAGATTACAGAGATTATTGTTTATAGAAGGGAAGCAAATCTGATCATTCAACTGGCATTTTGGGAAACCAAAAAAGAAATTCTGGAAATATCAGGATATTGATCAGTTAATATCACTTTTCAGCCTACAAAACAGAATAATTTTTAAGGCCTGTTTCAGGAGGTTTCCTACTATTTGCTCATAGCACAAAGGTTTTCTTGCGGCACACAGTAGCACTCTAAACATAGTTATATTAAACACACAATTTTCACTCATCATAAGTAAGGAAACATTACGGTTCAAATCTCTTTTCTCAGAGACTTAATTTCTTTCAAACATTTTAATAGCATTGTTGCTGTAAAAGCCAGCAGAGGAATTCTCTAAGACTCATTTTGGAGTTTTAGAAAGCAGCCATTCTTTATTGCAGCACTGGATGCATGGGGGATCATTCCACCTAATGTCCATACACTAAAACAAAAGTTCATTCTTTATATACCTTAATGACATGAATATTCATACATTTTCCAAGAAGTCTCCACCTTTCTGCCTATCTACTACATTTACATAATGCTGGCATTTCAAAACTACACTATGCATGCGCGGGGGTCTCGGTTGGTCGTCAGTGGTTGCTTGGGGAGTTAGCCCCCTAGTCCTTTTTCTCTTTTATGGTCACGAGTCTTTTGAGAACAATTTCTTCTCCTTGGATGTTTCCCAACTCTGTTGTCCAGACCGGCTGTTCTTTCTTATCCACCTTGTTTGAGCATTTCTGCCAGGATGCATCTATTCTCAAGGTTAGGATATCTCCTCTGTACCTTTTAATCACCCAGGTCTTGTTAAATACAAAGTTAAGCATTGTTTGGTAAAAGAATTTCTTAATATTCCACTCTCTGAGACTTCCAGGTATACACAACTAGGTGCAACATGACCACATAAGGTATAATGGAATGCTTCTCTTATCACTAATTGTTACAGGCCTCAACTTGCAGGCACTAACTGCTCGCAGGCATCAGCTAGCAGGCATCAGCATGAGACAGATGTTCCACACCTGCATGCATCTCAGGACCATCTTCACTACACAGAGAAACATATACATCCCTTTCCAGAGCTGAAGATGCAGGGTCTGACTCTAGAGGGGGTTGTATAATCATATGTGATTATTGCAGGGAGGAAGTAACTTTCCTACATGTGTTAAGAAGCAGTGATCCTCCATTTCATATACAAACTGATACAACTGTTATACATATTGCTGATATAGAGGTCACAGCATTCATCTTGTGGCGGCAAACAGCAAAATTCCCATGACTGTTTAGTCCTGGAGAGTATTTGTGGAGCTATTAGGTGTTCTGTGATTATACAGATCACAAGTGCATAGTAACATGTCATTGCTGTTAAGAAGCAGATTCAACTTCTCTGTCTTCTGTTCAGTAAAAGAGTACACTTACCACACACAGTCCCTTCTGTGATCGCATGTCACCTTTGTGTCTTGCTTTGGGCAAGGTTCAGGATGCTGGGCAGTCATGCCTGCCCATAATTCACAGAAATCCTGAGAGTGGATATTTACACTTGACCAACTTGGACTCCTGTTTTAGCCAAGGAACTCTCCACCGGTGTCCCTATAACCACTGGAGGAAAAACAGGTCTTCCAGAGAGCAAATCCAGCAGATCCAAAATTTAGTGCTATGAATTGTTCTTTGGGAGAACCTGCCTTCATGGACAACAGAGCAAACTGAGGGCATCCAGATAGTTCACTTAGGTGACTGTGACCTCCAACATCACAGTTATTTCTGAACTCCTGTCTAAATTCTCCTTTCTGTTCGGCCTTCGTTCCTCTCTTTAACCCCTGACCTTGTCCTAGGAAAGCAACGCACAGGTCTACTCTTTTCACTCTCTGCCTTCCTTCACTCTCTGATCCCCTCAGCCTGGGATGGTGAACCACAGGCACTGACATATCAGGAGCTGGGGCTGGCACCAGCAAGTGAGCTGCAGGGCTGCAAAACGAATTTGACACTGGTCAACTAAGAGGTTAACCCTTCCTCCCCTGGGCCCTGGATGGTCTCTGCCCAGGCTCTGGACTCCAGGCACTTCTCTGGGCCTTGTGCAGAGGCATTGCTCTGGAAGCTAGCTCGTTTGGTAATCAGCCATCCAGGCACTACAAAAGGTGAAGAACCATAGGCAAGGAAGCTAGAAATTAAGAAGGTAGCCTGCTCTTAGAGATGACACCAAGGAAGAAGGCACTGCATGGGACTTGGGGTGTTTGCAGCCTTGCTCTGGTGCTGGCAATGACACCTAAAACTCAGTGCAACCTCCTACATCCCCTTCTACCTATTTTAGACAAAAGGAATGCTCTGAAAAAAATAGGATATTAATTATTTTAGCCATGAGATTGGAGTGATAGGGTAATTGCCAGAATGGAACAACTACAAAACAGATTACTACAGCAGAGTATCATCTGTCCATGAAAGGGCTAGTAAAACTCTACAGAAGGCACCTATGATACTGTGCAGTAAGAATGGGAACACAAGGAAATGTATCCTTCTCTCTCCCAGGCACAGAGACCCCAGAGATGTATCCCCCTGTCGTGTTACAGCCGCCTGCTCACGCCTCCTGCGCCAGCTGCACAGGGGGCGAGCGTTATCTAGAGTGGCTACTCTTTCACGGGCCAGGCTGTAGGTATTGCCAGGTAACAGAGTGGGACAGGAGGTGGTGTTGCCTTGTTGTCAATGCTCAGGGTTTGTCAACATTCTGTGTACTTTACGGCAACGCTTTATGCTGCTTGCGTTCCCTGCCTTACCGGTCTACGGCTTGCACCCAAGGGAAGGAAAACGCCTGCTCCCCCCGCGCAGCCCACCCCGCAGAAGCACCAGCGGGCGCAGGGAAGCCGCGGCGCAGCTCCCGCACATCAGGCCCCTTCGGGGCGGCTGCGCCCCCACCCTGCGCTCGCCAGGCGGGGACGCTGCGGCACAAACCCCTGACTCGGCCCCTGCTGCCCGGGCGGCCAGCGACGGTGGCTAACACAAGCCCGCGGGCACCGCTTCCAGCGCGGCCGCCCCTCCCCGCGGCCTCGGGCCTGCAGGACGCGGAGGGGCCCCCCTCGCCCCCTCCGACGGCCGCGGGCGGCGCCCGCCCCGAACTCTCGCGAGAGCGGGGCGGGGGCGGTTGGGGCGGGCGCGGTGGCCGGTGGTGCCGCGGGCGGCGCGGGGGGTCCCCGCTGGGGCGCGGCGGGCGGTTGCAGGTGCGGAGCGGGGCAGCCGCCCCTCGGCGGACGGGATCGCGGCGGTACCGCCGCCTGGCCCGGATGCCCTGTCCCGCCGGCCGCGCCCCTCGGCGACCCCAGGCAGCGGGACGGGACGGGACGGGACGGGACGGGACAGGGAGACCCTCGCCGTCAGGGAGGAAGGCAACTCTGGAAGTCCCGGCGGCGCCTGCTCCCCGTCCGAGGTGGTCGGAGATCGTGGGGAAATCGGCGGTAATTCGTTAGAAGCAGTTGCATCATATTGCTGGTAAAAAACTGGCTGGATGGCCGGGCCCGAAGAGTTGTGGTGAACGGAGTTAAATCCAGTTGGCAGCCGGTCACGAGTGGTGTCCCCCAGGGCTCGGTTTTGGGGCCACTCCTGTTTAACATCTTTATTGATGATCTAGACGAGGGGATCGAGTGCACCCTCAGTAAGTTTGCAGATGACACCAAGTTGGGTGGGAGTGTTGATCTGCTCGAGGGTAGGGAGGGTCTGCAGAGAGACCTGGACAGGCTGGAGCGATGGGCTAAGGCCAACTGTAGGAGTTTCAATAAGGCCAAATGCCGGGTGCTGCACTTTGGCCACAACAACCCCCAGCAGCGCTACAGGCTTGGGGAGGAGTGGCTGGAGAGCTGCCAGTCAGAGAGGGACCTGGGGGTGTTGATTGACAGCCGGCTGAACATGAGCCAGCAGTGTGCCCAGGTGGCCAAGAAGGCCAATGGTATCCTGGCTTGTATCAGAAATAGCGTGGCCAGCAGGGACAGGGAAGTGATCTTACCCCTGTACTCGGCACTGGTGAGGCCGCACCTCGATTACTGTGTTCAGTTTTGGGCCCCTCACTACAAAAAGGACATTGAGTTACTCGAGCGTGTCCAGAGAAGGGCAACGAAGCTGGTGGAGGGTCTGGAGCACATGTCGTACGAGGAGCGGCTGAGGGAACTGGGGTTGTTTAGTCTGGAGAAGAGGAGGCTGAGGGGAGACCTCATCGCCCTCTACAACTACCTGAAAGGAGGTTGCAGAGAGCTGGGGATGAGCCTCTTTAACCAAGTAACAAGTGATAGGACAAGAGGGAATGGCCTCAAGTTGTGCCAGGGAAGGTTTAGACTGGATATCAGGAAGTATTTCTTTACAGAACGGGTTATTAGGTGTTGGAATGGGCTACCCGGGGAGGTGGTGGAGTCCCCATCCCTGGAGGTGTTCAAGAGGTGGGTTGACATAGCGCTGAGGGATATGGTGTAGTTGGGAACTGTCAGTGTTCGGTTAACGGTTGGACTAGATGATCTTCAAGGTCCCTTCCAACCTAGATGATTCTGTGATCCTGTGATATTCTCATAACAAAAATCAGTGAGCACCCCCAGTAACAAACCATTTTTGTAGGCACCTGCAGTACATTGCAGAGCACCCTTGTCTGTAAACTAAGTTTTGGGACTTTGCTGTATATGGCCCGACACAAATCCCTGTCCTGAGAGCTTGTCCCTAGCTCAATGTTACCGAGAGCAGTACAGCTCTGCCTTAGTGAGCAAAGTAAAATCCTCTACATTATGATTTTATCTGTGCTTTGGTTTGTGAACTGCTTTCAGTTCCTGACCTGTAAAAATCAAGCTCCTGATCAGCTACTGGACCAGCAGGTTTTTAGAAACCCTGCATTATATTTGCAAATGTGGTGAGTGTAAGTAGGAGCAGTAAATAAAGCTGAATACTTGATGTGCTTTGTGGTTTAATGAATTAACTGTTCATTCAACGCTACTTTTAAATTCAGTGTGATTTATAGGATGGAGCATTAAATTTTCATTTCAGTGGGATGAAATTTTTTTGTGCTGTGCTTAATTATGTTGATTTCACGTAGATAATCTCCACAGACTGTTCCCAATGGGAAGAGCAAGAAAGACTCATGTGCAGGTTCTTTCACTTTCTTACAGATTCCATTTGTGCCCATCTTTTTCCAAGGGCAAAACAGAATCTGTTATCATCTGACTCAGAGGCAGTGGTACCCTGACCTCAGGAGCCTCAGAATCTGGATGGGTCATCACCTGCTGGTCAGTTTTCTGTGCTGTACTGGCCACACCCATGTGAAGTCATTAGGGACAGAATTGAGCACATTGGTAAATTATTGTCTTATGCTTAAAATCTTGTGTATGGGCAAAGAGGAAGCACACCTTATATATAAATAAAGCCAAGAATTTACTTTTAGTGTGAGTGAAATCTTAAGAGACAAATCATTATTAGTCTAGAACTAGTTGCTACAGAAAAAAAAAATAAATAATGCAGTTAAATTTGTTATACATATGCTTTATTCACACCCTTTTCCTGGCTTCCCTTTCCACTGCTCCTCTAGGTCCTAAGGTCAGCAGTTTCACTGTAGAGGTTTCGTCCTGGTGGAGGGGAGGGAGTTGTTTGTTGCTAATTGTCAGCCTCTGGAGTCCTTTGCTGGGAGAAATGCAATGTTCATATTGATATCTTCTTCCTCATTCTAGGTTCCGAACAACTCCGGGGTAATTTTCATATGTTTTCTAGGTTACTCTTACACCTTTCTCTTTCTTCATTGGTCTGCAGCTCCATGTTACATCTGAATTTACCACATACAGTGTTCTTTACATATGTTAGATATTATTTCCCTCTTCTCTTTATTACCCCTCAAATGAGTTTTGTCCAGCTCTAGGCGTGCATTTCTACACAGAACAACTGCTTGTTATTGCTGTTCGAATGTTTGTTGTCATACCACATAAAAATAGTCAAAAGTAAACCAAATTAGCTATACATACCTGCTCAATTAGAGCAAATGCTGTCACAGCTAAATTAAGTGAAACAAAGCTACAGGCAGATAAAGAAAAGTTCAGACAAAGCAAACTTGACAAGCCTCAGTCCTGAGGTCTTGCAAATTCATTACAAATCTTACATTCTGTTAATAGTATACCGATCTCAGACCAGCTGGGATCGGGGCGGCACGCTGAATCATGACAAACTCACTCAAGTTTGTTGAAGGGGGAGCATTGCCAAGAGCAAAATGCCACCACACCGTATGCAAGCTCCCAATTTATTACAACTTGTTTACATAGGTTCATTTTTACTTCTACATCCTACTGACCTTCAGGTTTTGTCTGCTTACTGCTGACCATGCACTCTGCAGGTGGTGTTCCAACCTGCTGTTTCTCATGCTCGCAACACAGTGTTCCATAATGTTGCCTCAGTTATCCACAATCATTCTTCTAACCTCAAGGTCCGTTTACATTTTGCTAACTACCAATTCTTAATTCCCACATCTCCCCCTTCTTTGTTTTGTAGCTTCGTTTCCGTGGCAATCATTGCAATCAGTCGCGGTTCAGCCTTCCGCACTGTGGACAGGAGGTGTCATATATGTCGTAGGATGGCAAATGCTGTAAAACAAATCAAACATCCAAGGCCTGCTAAAACCCATATCCGTAGGTTCAGACCTGCAACCCAATGGCTAGGGTTGAGCCAGGATAAACTTCCACCTAACTCTCTCATGATGTCATCATGCGTTCATTTCTGAATGTCAATTAATTCATGCTGTAATGAATTACGTAGTTTGGTAACTTGTTATTGCAGATTGCTAGAAAAGGCTCCTTGTAGATGCATGTTAACCAGTTCCCATGTTGTATCCTTCAGTAACATTATTCATAACCTATGCCACTGTGTGGGCTCTTTGAACAGAATGTACAAGGGCCATAGAGGCTACCACAGCTGTGGCCACAATTATAATAGCCAAGATAATAAAGGCTATCAACAATCCAATGAATCACTTTTGTCATTTTTCTGTAACTTGTCTCAACAGCTTGTTTACTTGAGACAATTCAGAGTCACCCTCCTAAGGGCGAGTAAGATTGACTGGTAGCCATAATTCTGTTCTGCTGATCGAGAATGCCAATTAAACTCAGACACCAGAGTGAAAAGAGTAGGCTGATTTTACTGTTAATAATTAAAGGATATAACTAAGTACTACCAAAAATAAGCAGTATGAAAAATACAGAATAGTACACTTAATTATTACTACATATAGTTAAGCAAGGCAATGCACCTAATCATTACTAGACGATGGGGACAACAGTGATTAAGAAAGATACATCACCACTTGCATACGTTACTAACATGCAGACCCACGGTTGCTGGGGAGCCCCGGTTGCAGCGAGGATTTGGAGTACCTTTCCCTGCAAGTGGGAAGTCCTATGTGGTGCGTCCATCCGTAGGTGAGGCATCCAAAGTCGCAGCAAGAGGGTCCAGCCTTATATACAAAAAATCAGCAAGCCAGAATAACTTGCACTTTTCTTTGAGTGGAAACATCTGGTTTCATCCTCCTGTTGGATTCCACCCGAAGCCTGGCCAGGGCTCGGGGCGGGAGAACCAAGGGAGTTTCTAACAAGGTCAAACACTTGAGTTCTCAGCCTTGAACATGGCTAAACAAGGAAAGTTGGATATACATTCTAATTACTAATTACATTTTGTCTAAGCTACATCCTTCACTAGTGAGCATACATATTTCGTTATTGATCAGATACTAATAATGCTAATGGTAATACAGATTTAACTAATTAACAAATACTAATAATGGATAATGTTTAGTTATAAGGTTCATCTAGAGGTCAACTTGTTTCAAGCCTATTATTCAGGCCCTAGCACTACAAATTCAGATCCACATCTCAAAGGAAAAATTACTGTAAGCTTATGGCTAGATACGTTGTCCATAGATAGACAACTAAAATATTGAGGATCTGTAATGATGATCTGATAATCAACCACTACTATTGCTTATTCATGCCTCTTTTCCGGCCAACAAAATATATGAATGAGTTGCACAGACAGTCTAAAATACAGGTGCTGTTGTGGCTGCAGAGGCACACATGCACCTCCTCCTCCTGTGGACATACACACACGGGAGCATCCGCATACAATATTATACTGGCAACGTTCAAACGATATGACTGATTCTGTGTCTCGAGGAGGAAGCCAAGCCCCTCCAGTCCACTGTGTGTCATTATTGGCTACCAGTACATTGGGATCCCACCAGCTTACCAGGGCAAAAAATGGTGGGTCGATGATGTGTGTCCAAGATACATAACCAGCTGCTCCCGGCAAAAATAACAAACCTATACTTACCGCCGAGTTGGTTGAAATGAGGGCCAAATAGTCAAGAAAGGTATTTTCTGGCATTGGCATCACTCCTACCCATGCCATCATGTCTTCTGCTTTCTGTTGTAGTCGTTTTAGACTTCCCCAAACCATAGCTGCAGGTGCCGAGTTCCTAGAGGAACCTATCCTGCACGTCAATTCCTGCATCGTCGGTTGAGAGATCTGGGGTATTGGGTTGGAGGGTTGACCCTTCCAGCTCACGATATGGCTTGACTTTCTTTGCAGGTATCCACCGAGGACCTGTGGGTGACAAAACACAAGCATACCCCTGCCCCCCATACCAGCAGATCTACTGGCCCTCTCCAGGTTGGGTCTCCTTCAGGATCCTTATACAAGACCTGTGGTTTAATTATAGAGTCCATTGTGGTGCTAAAATGATGTTCTGCTGCTGTCAAGGCAAACCGATTTCTGCTTAAAAAATTAAGAGTATATAAAACCATTGGTAGCTGATTATATGGTGTGTCCAGAGAATTCCCCCTTTGTTTTAAAATCAAGGCTTTTAGTGTGACATGTGCACTTTCAACTATTGCCTGTCCTGTGGGGTTATGAGGAACACCTGTCTTATGCCAAATCCCCCAATGCTGCAAAAATAGTTGTATTTTTCAAGCTGTGTAGCCGGGCCTGTTATTGGTTTTAATTTCTTTCGGCACTTCCATGTTTGCAAAACAGCTCAACCAATGACTCTGTATGTGTATGGCCTTTTCCCCAGACGCTGTAGTGGCATGTATCATCCCAGAAAATGTGTCAACAGTTACGTGAACCCACCATAAGCAACCAAACGATGTTTGCCAGATTTCATTGGCTTCCAGGCCTCTGGGATTCACTGCATCAGCAGAGGGGGTTCCCCTGGTCTGCAGGCAGTCCGGACAAGCTCAGATGATGTCCAAAGCCTGGGATTTAGTGAGGTCAAATGTCTTCTGCAGGCTCCGTGCATTTTGGTGAAAAAAATCGTGAGAAGCCTGAGCTTTTTGAAAGGCTAGTATGGCTGCTACAACTGCATCTGCCCAGGCATTCCCTTCTGTCAGCAGTCCAGGCAAATCAGTGTGTGACGAATATGGGTGATAAACAGAGGGTGCCGACGCTTGTCGATTAATGCTTGCACTGCTAAAAACATAGACAACAGTTTCCTATCATCGATTTCTTTTACTAATGCCATCTCGAATCACTGTACGACCTTAACTACATACGCTGAGCCAGCAACCATATTTATTTCCTGCTTCAGAAATGTTTGCACAGCTAGGATGGCTGCTCATAATTCAGTTCTCTGTGTGGAACCTGCTTGATAACATGCACAAGTCTGCCATCTTCCGGCTTGTTTCCATGCAATGCCTGCCTTACCAGTCTTGTCAGAACCATCTAAAAAAACCGTTAACACGGTGGAATGTGGGGTATGGCTGATCTTCTGCACAATTTTAGTGGTGAAATCGGTATGCTTTGTAATATCCTGTTTGCTGGTAACATGAAAGATATTTCACCTATAAAATCCACAAAGGCTGTCTGAAAGGTAATAGATTGCATAAGCAAATAGTTAAGCTGTTCTTTAGTACAGGGCAGATGTATGATCTGCAGATGAAGCCCTGTCAATGCTTGACATCGCTCTCGTCCTTTCTTTACCAAGGTAGCACACTGATCCACAAATGGTGTTATTGTTTTTTCCGGGGTGGCAGGTTAAAAAAATCCACTCCAAATATAATAATTCAGGTGCTAACTGTCTGACAAGAGCCAAGGGATAAGTGGCAGTAGGATATACAAACAACCTAACAGGTACATTGACCCACCGGTGGTCTGCCTGGAGTTGTTCAATATGCTCACACACTGTTATCATTTCCCTCCTTGCCTCAGGGATTATTTGACGCAGGGATGTTAAATCTGGGTCTCCCTTTAACAAATCAAAAAGATTTTTTAATTGTTGGGCAGCTATACTGAGGTACAGTCATACCTAGTTGATTGTTCCCAACAGTTTCTGGAGGTCATTCAATGTCGTGACTTCTATATTAAGGCATAGCCTTTGTGGCCTAACAGTACGGTAGGTCAATATATGTCCCAAGTACTTCCATGGCTCTACTTGTTGTATCTTTTGGGGGGCAATTTGAAGCCCTGACTGAACAAGCCAATTTTGCAAATGCTGATACCCCTTCTGTAAAGGGCTTCCTGCTCCTTTGCTGCTAATAGAATGTCATCCATATAATGATGTATTAAAAGATGAGGGTTTTGTTGTCTAATTGGATTGAGCACTGAGTGGACATAATGCTGACAAATAGTAGGGCTGTTTTTCATCCCTTGTAACACTTTCAATTGATAATGTTTCTTGGGCTGTGCATTATTTATTATGGGTACTGAAAAGGCAAATTTACCCCTATCATTTGGATGTAGTGGGATTGTAAAGAAGCAATCTTTAAGATCTATTGCAATTAAAAACCAGTTCTGAGGTATCATGGTAAGGTTTGGCACACCTGGTTTTAAAGCTCCCATAGGTTCTATTACTTTGTTTACTGCCCTGAGGTCCTGCAAAAGTTGCCACTTTCCACCTTTCTTCAGTATTACAAAAATAGGTATGTTCCATGGACTATTAGAGTGTTTAATGTGTCCTGCTTCTAGCTGTTCTTGAACTAAGCATTGGGCATGTTGTAATTTCTCCCCTTTTAGGGGCCACTGATCAACCCACACCAGCTTTTGTACTTTCCAAGTCAGTTGTAGGCCAGGGATTATGATCGTGGTCCCTTGCCAAAAGGCTGGGTCTGAATGGTTACATTCCATTGTGCCAACAAATCTCTCCCCCATAGGTTCAAGGGACAATCCATTATGTACACCTGTACCCATCCTTTCTGTCCATCCGGACCCTCACTTGGCAAGACCCTCTTACTTTGTTGTGGGGCAGATGTGCCACCTATGCCAGTAACCAATGATGGAACATTTTGCTGTTCCCAATCTGATGGCCAGTCACGTTGTGTGAGAATAGAAACATCTGCTCCTGTGTCTATAAGACCTTCAAAAGTTCTGCCCTGAATTTTTATTGTCACAATGGGTTTATTTGTCTGAATTGCAGTGGCCCATAGAATGTCTTTAACTCCTGTACTACCAAATCCAGCACTACCCGTCTGAGCTGATGCTGCCTGGGGTACCCAATACGGCAATATCAGAATCACAGAATCAACTAGGTTGGAAAGGACCTTGAAGATCATCTAGTCCAACCATTAACCTAACACTACCAGTTCCCATCTACACCATATCTCTCAGCGCTATGTCAACCCTACTCTTAAACACCTCCAGGGATGGGGACTCCACCACGTCCCTGGGCAATCCATTCCACTGCCTAATAACCCGTTCTGTAAAGAAATAATTCCTGATATCCAGTCTAAACCTTCCCTGGCACAACTTGAGGCCATTCCCTCTTGTCCTATCGCTTGTTACTTGGTTAAAGAGGCTCATCCCCAGCTCTCTGCAACCTCCTTTCAGGTAGTTGTAGAGGGCAATGAGGTCTCCCCTCAGCCTCCTCTTCTCCAGACTAAACACCCCCAGTTCCCTCAGCCGCTCCTCGTACGACATGTGCTCCAGACCCTGCACCAGCTTCGTTGCCCTTCTCTGGACATGCTCGAGTAATTCAATGTCCTTTTTGTAGTGAGGGGCCCAGAACTGAACACAGTAATCGAGGTGCGGCCTCACCAGTGCCGAGTACAGGGGTAAGATCACTTCCCTGTCCCTGCTGGCCATGCTATTTCTGATACAGGCCAGGATACCATTGGCCTGTATCAGCTGAGCTGTTTTTGTTCCTGGGGAAAGTACACGAAATCCTGATGTCTGCAACATTACTTTCATCTCATCCTGATAGTCTGCATCAATTACCCTGAGAATTATCCTCAGTCCTTGCATGGACGTGCTAGATCGACCCAAAACTAAACCTACCATTCCTGAGGGTAATTGCCCGTGAACTCCGGTTGAAGCCAGATATGTTACGTCTGGCTCTTTAAGGATCAATTCTGTGATAATGACAAGGTCCAACCCTGCGCTGCCAGCTGTTGCCGCTTGGAGCTCACGAACCCTTCGGCGTGGCTGTGGAATTCTTGGGGATTGCTCCAGAGACGCCCAGGCATTTGTCGGGGCACCAGGCCTCGCGCCCCCCCTCCTCCAGTTTCCAGAAAGAGGCATACCATTCTTATCAAATTTTGACCAACATTGATTAGGCCAGTGAAATCCTTTCCCACATCTGGAACAATGTTTAGAAGGCGATGGGCTTTGCTCCTTTCCTTGTTTACAATCTTTTTCAAAATGCCCAGGCTTTCCACGTGAGAAGCAAGTTCCCCTGGGTGCCACTTGCTGTCGCCCTCGCACTACCGGCACGGCTGCGCCTTGTGGCTCTGGGTACCTACGTGTTGGCAAGCTTTCAGATACTCGCCAAGATCCTGGGTTTGACAGTCACTATTAGCCCTGTCACATGCCAGCTGTAATATTAGGGCTTTGGCTGCCTCAGGGTTATCTACCAATTGAGAGATCACCACCTGTAAATGATCTATAAATTGCCAATATGACTCCCGGGACCCTTGTTGGATGGTCGCAAAGGAACCGATTCTGCGTTCCCCATCAGCTACCTTTTCCCACTCTATTAAAGCAGCTCGGGAGGCCTCAGTAAACAAGCGCTGATCTTGCTGGGCTTGAACGAGGGTGTCCATATACTGCCCTTCACCGACCAGCATGTCGTAGCCTATCGGTGTACCGTCAGCCAAATTTTTCACGGATTGCACAGTACAGAGATCTCCATACTCGGCTTTCCAGGTGGAATACTGTGCTGGCGTTAATACTGTTTTTATAAGTGCTTGCCAATCCTATGGGACCAGTTGATACCCATGGGAGATTGCCTCCAATATACCTGTTGTAAAGGAGCTTTGAAGCCCGTTCTCATCGATGCTTTTCTGCAGTTCTTTAAAAACTGACTATGGCAGGGACTCATGCTGTGGCTGCTGGTTGGATCTTAAAATTACCAGAGATGCCACAGGGTCCCCATTATTTAGTGTCTCTCTAAAACATGTTTCTAGCCTAGACCCTTTTCCCTGAATGTCTACTGGGAATGCCTCCGGTGGGGGAGGTGGAAAATCTGGAGGTACAGATTCTAGTTCTTCATCTTTACCCTTTAACCCCCACTTGTTTCCCCCGGGGGAGCACTGGGAGTTACTTCTTTCTCCTGTTGGGACAGGGTACCAGCAGGTTCTACTGTTTCTCCTGCCAGCGGTTGTAAAGCCATGTAAATCAATTGCCATGTAAGCAAGACAGAGGTCGGAACTACAATCCCCAGCTCTTTTTTAGTTTTAAACTCCTGTCTGACCTTCTACCATAATGCTAAATCAAAACTTCCATTGACTGGGAACCATGTACAATACTTAAAGATATATCGCAGTAACTCATGCGGTTGACCGTCTGTTACTGAACATTGGGCAGCCTTCAATAGCTGCTTTAAAACTTGCATATACAGATTTTGTTCCTTACAAACAAACTGATGGCAAGAGTTGTCAGCTACATATGATTTCTGAGTAGAGAAGTTGCCCATCTGACTGGTGAAGAAACCTGGGGGAGCTGAGTCCTAGAGTCTTTCCACCTAACTCGGTTGCTTTGCCTAAGTACAGAGTATGAATTGTCCATTGTTCATGCAGAGAGACACAGGCACCTCCAAGACAGAGTCAGATCTTAGGCTGGCTGAAATCTGTAAGATTAAGTGGGAACGATCAGCAAAATCTTCATATAATTTCTTTTACGCTTACCTAAGATATGCTTTGAAGTTCAGCTCCATGCAGCTGCCTGTTTCTAGAAGAAATATTCAAAAGGATACAGGCATTCTCTAAAATGACTCAGACTGAAATGAAAGAGATCTGTTCTGCTCCTTCCCCTAGCTAACAAAAACTCCTACTTTATGTATTCCGAAATGAGAGATCTCTACCCCCCGATGCAGATCATCCATCAGAAAGGGGACAACACACTGATCTTCGAAGCATGGTTTGAGAGTGGGAATTTGCAGAAGGTGGTCAAAGTGTAAGTTTCTAATCTTTTTTTCTTTTATTAAGGTGGAGTTATCAGAATTCTTATTATCAGCAGCCTGCTATCAGTTTCTGAGCAGGATGTGTTACTCTGGGTTTGTAACTTGTTTTACATTAGTTGAGTAAGCTTCAAGAGTAGTTTCAGGTAGCCTTCACTTGAAATGGTGTGATAGCCATTCCATAGCACTGAATATCTTCTATAGGTGATAATCACCCACACAAACTCAACACTTTTTCTTAAGCACTTCCATTTAAAGCATAATGTGGAGAATGTTTTTAGAAGTCCTAGTTATTATTAAAAGTCCTAAAGAAGACAGCAGTTGCATTATTGACACCCTCAGTGAGATTAGGCATCTTTTCCTGGCAGCTGTGTAGACTTTGATTTATGACAGTGTAAATCAGATTTCCACCTGATTCTCTGTGGGATGCTTTGTCATGATAGTCCACATTATTTGATACTGCATCACACGACAGTGCTAACCAGCATCACAACTCTTTGTCTTCTTTCTGCCTACAGCAATGAATTTGAATACCAGCTGACCTTGCGCACCGACCTCTACACAAGCAGACACACGCAGTGGTACTACTTCCAAGTAAACAATATGCAGGCAGGGATGCCATATCACTTCACTATTGTCAACTTTACCAAGCACAACAGCCTATATAAATGAGGCTTGTCAGAAGCCGATGCTAAGAAACACAAGGTTGGCTGGCGAAGGACTGGAAATGAAATCAAGTATTACAAAAACAATGCAGGCCAAGGTAGACGTCAGTACTTCTCACTCACTTGGACGTTCCAGTTCCCTCATGACCAGGACACCTGCTACTTTGCCCACTGCTATCCTTACACCTACTCCAACCTGCAGGAGCACCTGGTGGCCATCTCTAAAGATCCAGTGAAGTTCAAATTCTGCAAGATTCACATCTTGTGCCATTCACTGGCAGGAAACATAGTGTATGTTTTAACTATCACCAGCCCCCCCAGAAGTGGCAAGGGCACCAAGAAGAAGGCTGTGACACTAACCGTAAGGGTGCATCCGGGAGAAACTACAGTTCCTGGATAATGAAGGGCTTTCTGGATTACATTCTTGGTGATTCAGACAAAGCTCAACTCCTGCAGGAAAATTTTGTCTTCAAAGTGGTACCCATGTTGAATCCAGATGGGGTGATTGTGGGAAATCACCGCTGCTCTTTAACTGGTCAGGACCTGAATCGCAAATATGGATCCAACATGAAAAAATTTTATCCTTCCTTTTGGTATACCCGAAACATGATCAAAAGGTAACCTCATTTTCTTTCCCTTTAGAATAGATGATTTTCCTTTCCACTGTCTCTTTGTTAGTGTGACTTCTCTATGTCCCTTACTGTTTCGGTATTGTTTACATCTTTGCCCTGTACCCAACCCTTTCTGACCATTTTGTTTACATTCAGTTGCATTTCAGAGTGGGTTATTTTTTTCTTCAGTATTGTGCAGGTTTTCCTTTAATATACTTTCTCCATTTCTGGTAATAACTTGTATTTCCAAAGTAAAAGAGTTTTCATCAAAATGCTTTCAGCATGTTTCTCCCCACTATCCTCTGCCAAAATATACTTGTCAAATTCCTTATTTCTGTCATTTTCTTCTTTTCTGGCATACAACCACATCCCAGAATGAAGTTGGGTTCAGAATAGATCCCAGATGTCTATTTGACAAGATTGTCAAGTTTGCTCCATGTTTTGCTACAAATATATTTGATTTCTTATGCAGACTTCCAGTCACAGACACATTGATACTCTGGATTTAAAACTAAACCTTCAGCTAGTAAACTAAATCCCTCTGGTTTAACTTCTGTAACAAACTAATACAAACAAGATTCTTGTGCAGAAAGCCAGTGTCAGAATTAGTACATTTAATGTTTTTCATCTAGTTACAGCCTATTTTTTTAAAAGATCTGTGTTTTTTCAAATGAATGTTTTGGCATGTAGATCCCTAGCTTACAGAGGATGACCACTGTGCCTCTTCTTTTCCATGAGAATTCCTCTCTCTGTCTTACTATATAGAGACAGCCCGCACTTGTGAGTGCCTTGTAATTAATACTAATTATGTCTGCTGATGTGCTATTGACCTTCAGTCTCATATTCAGCTACTGTCAGCTGAGACAGATACGTTTATTACTGCTTCCTTCTTCATTCCACCATGCATTTCCAACTTCTGCCCAGAGTAAAGCCCCAGGTGACATGCTGTGGTGCCATTGCATCTTCCCTGTAGAGCTCTGCTTTGACATGAATTGGGCAGTGGGGGTGTGGGTTGCTAAACACCAATGTGTCTACCTGCAAATTTTCTTTAAAAAGTTAATTAAGCAATAATACATTGCAGAATCTTGTCACATCATAAAAATTGATGTCTCCAGTTTGATAAAGGAAAGAATAATCACTGCCATTTATGCTTCAGTCTCGTAATTTTATAGCATCTATTATTCAACACATACAATAGTGAAAGAGCAGCAGATAAGAATAGTGGGTTCCAGCTGTACAACATGCTCATGTATACATCTACAGAGCTGGATATATATAACTGAGCCTGAGAGTTAGAACAAACACATGGACAAAGGCTAATGATGCATACACTCATATCTTATTTCTGTGCAGTAACAAGTGTTTTATTCTGGAGGGAACTGAGCAGTTTGGCTTTCATCTAGCACACTAAAGGTTTAACTTAGAGCTCAGAATATAAAACTGTTATCGATTTCTTGTTCTTTAGGTTACACATGAGCTTCAGTGTAATGTATTAGACTAGTTTCTGAGGTGGAGAAAAAAACCCCACTTTTAATAAAGTCTATGTCATCCATATTACAGAGTGATGGGGGAACATGATGTTTTCCTGTATTGTGATATCCATGGTCACAACAGGAAACAAAATGTCTTCATGTATGGTTGTGATAGAAAGCAGCAGGCAAAAGCACCATACATGCATCCACGTGTCTTCCCACTCCTGCTGAGCAAGAGCTGCCCAGATAAGGTATGCAAATGTCTAGCTAGAAATGTACTCACCTGAAAATTCAAGCACTGTCTGGGATCCCTAATTTTTTGTTAAGCTATCACATTTACTAAAAGACTACACTTCATCCCGTAAAATAATCTTCAATTGCCTAAAACTAGAAATGGTACAAATATGAAATTTTAACTCCTTTGAAATTCCAGTACTCCAAAGAGTATCCTGCTGAATTGGGACATAAAGTTAGCATTTTTTGAAGATTTTTTAAAAGAATGAAGAAAAAAGAATATCAAAGTAACATTATTTTAACAATGTCAAAAACTAACATTAAATATTGTGTACTCCTATATTAAATGCAGTTTTAAAATACAATATTGTAGAATTAAAAACAAACAAGTAAACAAATAAGAAACTAAAGAAGAAAAATATTTCTCCGTGTTGAATCCTTTTGAAAACTTATTTTGAAAATTGTGTCAAAATCACCATGTTTGTGTAAGATATTTCAGTTTGGAAAAAAAAAAAAGGTTTAGTAGGAAATGACGGTTTTTAACATATGTCATTTTCCAGCAAAATCTGACTGCAATAAACTTCTTTTGAACCAGAGAGGTTGCAAAGGCTCAGGAATAAAACAACACACAACCTAAACTACTAGATGTCATTGCATACTTGCAGCTAATGCCGTTTTCCTCCAACATCAATAATGAGGTGGTTGTGAGCTCCAGATCCATATGTATCAAACTGTTGGTCTATTAACTCATGAGAGAAGAGTTAGTCCAACTTTTTAGTAAATATGCATGTTTGTATATAACAGGATTTATGGTAACTCAGCTGGTCATCTCTCTATATAGGATCATTCAGAACCAGTAAGTACAGCCACATAAAAAATTATTTGCAGACGTCTCAGAAATCCTTAGAGTAAAATAAGCTTTTAATCAAAGGCCTCATTTCACCTATATCTCCATTATATCAGTAATGAAAGTATGCTCTGAACTATGTTATGCAATATTTAAGTAGTGAAAACTCACAATTGTTTACCTCGTACATAAGATTTAAACAAACATGCAGGGTTAAAATTAAATTATTGCATCTTCCTATTTACTTCAAAATCTAATGCTGTACCTGTCTTTTAAGTTCTCATTCCCAGACTGCCATTTCAGGGTCCAAAAGAGCAAAAAAGGCATAGGTCGAGTGGAAATGTGGAAGATGGGCATCAACAACAGCTACACTTTGGAAGCCTCTATCTGTAGGTCTAAGTTGGGTGAGACAATTCCCTGTAGCTATGTAGTAGGAGTCATCAAACAAGACCTTTACTTTTATTTTTTCATGGAAAATGGTAGCTTGAGCTACCATCCCCTTGTTGGTGTTCTGTCTTTTTGGGTAGAAATGAATGATGATTTAAGATAAGAGTTGAAAAAACCACTAAAACTATGGCATTCACCTAGGAACCTTTCAGGCCACCTCTAGCATTATTGCATATGTACAACATTAGTGGATGGCAAATTAAAAGCAGTAACTAAAGCCAGTTGTATTTTTAGGAAATTTTGTAATAGGTTATAGTTAACGTCCTCTGAGTGGATAGATGTGTTCATATAGGCAGAATAATGATCTGTAATCATCTGTATAAAATTCTGACAGTCATAGACCTTCTAGCATCTGTCAGTGAAAGGTATGTTAGTTTGCAGTCAGCCACAATCCTGAAATATCACAGATACCTATCAGTCAGCAAGATGACTGACATTTTTATTTCTGTCTTGCTCCTACTGATACTGCAGGCTGCAGACAAAGCACCCATTTCAATGTGAAAGACTTGGAGTCAATAGGACAGCATTTCTGTGGTGCTCTTTTGAGCTGCTGTGTTCATAAGAAGGAGGTAAGGGAAGTCCCCCCTAGGCTTTTCTCCTGCCTCAGTTCATCCTACTGTGACAAAGCATATACTCTATAGGGTTGTAGCAATAATAAAACTGATAATGGCTTTCTTTAAGCAGTAAACTAAATTTGTGGTGTTTGTTATTATTATCTGTGCCTGAAGGAACATGAGAAAGTAGTGAAACAGCAAGCCAGGGTGAACTCCAAGGTCCTCAATTCTGATGTGTTAGACTGGGATTCCAGGTAACTTAGAACTATTCAGATATGCCATAATTTATTACATGTTTTCTGCACCTCATAAATACTGCCAAAGTAAATGTTAGAAATATTACTAAAATTAGACTTTTAATTGTCACACTCTTTGATTTAACAGTCCTTAAAAGATTGCATACAAATCTTACATCCAAGCCTTAATAGCCAGTTCATTAGAAGTAGAGCTCTGTATCTACCCCAGGTGGCCTTCCTGGGGAGAAATGAAACTGAGTTGGTACAGAGCTTGGTCTACTGCATCACTTAAATCAATATGCTTTTTTTCAGCCTTACCTTTTGCAGAGCAATCTAGCCACAATATAAGTTATATTGAATGGTTTTGTGTAAATCTAATTTCGTTAACCATGGAAGATGCCAGTCTGATTCCATTCAGCCAAAGGGGCTAAGTTCAGGGTAACTGGTAGCAGTGCAAGAACCTGTACGCTGACCAAACAATACACCTGTTAAACATGATCAGCTCCTTCTGTGCCAGTGCTGACTGGAGTGACTGCAAGATCAGTTGTGCAGGTGATTTGGGAGAGGTGGGCATTTATGTGTTATGAACAGCTGTGGCCCTATGGTCATTCATTAGGGAATAAAACTTTTGTACATTTCTTTTTTGGGGAAACCAGTAGGTTGGATCTATCTCATCAAACTATGCCCAGAGTATAGAAATCAAGAGCTGAGCTTCACAACTGATGCTGAACTGCAAGAAAATAAAAAGAGACACAAGATCCTGATGCATTATCAGAGAACTAGGAGAAGGCTTGCTGGGAACAAAGAGAATGATGTTATGTGAGAGGATTTAGGAGGAGAGTGAGAAGGTGTGTGAAGCAGAACTAAAAGAAACCTAGGTAGAAGCAGGAGGTGCCATCTGGATAGATCACATCTCTTTCAATAATCAAGCTTTCTCTAAAATGATGATGCCCACTTTTTGCAGGTTAGGTGTAGGTCTGTACAATTAAAATGTGGATCTGGAAGACAGGCATGTGGAAAACACATTTATATCTCTACAACTAGGGCTACTACAGAAAACACCTGCTAATGGTTGGAATGAATATTGCAAAATACTGTTTGCAGTCACCAAATTCAGAAATTAAACAAAACAATTCTCATCTTTCACAGCAGCCAAACTTCTGACAGCCCGATCTCCTGTGATCTTGTTGCACACCAGATAAAACTATGCACCAAGGTATGCCGTGACTTTTTCTTGTCTGTTTACATCTCTGTCCTGAATTCCACTGGGAAAGAATCACCAGAGTTTAACAGGCTCCATTTTGAAGAACCTTAGGATTAAGTCAATCAGAATAGTAACTAACAAATCAATAGTCTATAGAGATACAGTCCAAATGAACAGTGCAGAGCAATACTATTAATTTTCCCTGTAGCTTAACCCAGATTGTCCAGAAGGTGGTGGTTTTGTTCCAGAAGAAGGTGGCTTTCTACCAGTCAGGTTCTGCAGTACAGCTGAGTAAGCAGACCTAGGGTCAGGGTGAGCAGGAGGAGGGCACCAGCTTTAAGCTCAAGAAGTATGATGCCCATGTGCACTGGCGTCAGCCATACTTTGCAGAGACCCAGTTCGGGGTGTTCAGGGGTTGTATTCTCCCCTCATGGACACGGGCAAGTCATCACACTGCTGTTAAGTGCTGTCAGCATCAGACTACCCCATTGCCTACTTCTAAGCTCATAGGCAAATGTAGCCCCAGATTTAAGAAAGTGCTCTCACTGGAGGGCAATGAGACATTTTATTTTCCTGAAACCTGTATTTACATGTTTTGTGGAAAAGAATGGGTTCAAACATGGGTTTTGTCCTTGTTTACCTGGTGTTTATTTTTTTGATGCCTGTGATTGCCATATTACTTAAGATATTTCCTGTAGATAAGCAAAACAGACTTTTTTGAGTGTATTACTTTTAGAAAGCTTGTGGATGAATTTTAGCCAACAATAATAGTTCCTGTAATTTGTCACTTCCTGTTTGTGACATAAATACAGTAAATAACCAACAACAAAAGGGGAAACTAGTACCAGGACTGTGTACTAAGAGTGTGTAGAACTGAAGTGGCCCCTGTAACACTTTGCAAAACATGCAGATAGGCATTTCAGATGACTGGGCTGATTGACAAATTGCATGATTTGGCGTTTTAGATCTAGTTTCAGAGATGACAGTTTGAAACATGATGCAGTCAGATAAACTCTGGTGAGTGCACTTGTGGTGAGGGAAGCTGCCACAGATCCCTTCATGTGCTCTGTCCCTCCCTGGAGGCATTTGTCCCTGGAGGAGTTATATGGAGAACACATGTTTGTGCAAAGTCCTACAGTTCCACTTAGTCCCACTGTCACCCAGAGTTTAAGCAAAGCTACTGGGTTTTGTATTTCGGGAAGGTGAAGTCCAGACAGACTTTCCACTCACCCAACCCACTCGGGGAGTAGTAGTTCTGATGGAAGGGCTGTCAGGGTGGTATTGGCTTTTAATGTTTATCCACAGCTTGAAATTTCTTCCCCTATTCTGTTCAGTGCTAAAGAACCAAGCAGGAATTTCCACAACTGATGCTGTGGTATTTCCAGGACCATGTTGTTACAGAAGGTCAACCATAGCTGCATGAAAAATCTCTTTTGCACGGTACAAGGACTGGCAGCAGAGGGTTGGTGAAAGTACGCAGGGGAGGGATGAATATTGAGATATTTTTTCCGTAATGTACCCTCTGTCATGTTTGTTCTTATAATGCTGCCTTTGGGATTGAGTTTATTTATATGTGATTGATAAATCCACATGGGCACATTTCCTGGCACTGGATTTAAAAAAAAATATTCCTGAAAACTTTAGAATGAAAATGGCAAATGGATCCTAAAGTTAGTAGCATTTTCTGGTTAACACCAAGTATCCTGGACCTTTTAGTACTTCTCAGCCCTTCATGCTTTCTTGCCCCACCTTCTCTCATCTAGCTGGTAGTATGCCAGTGCATGGGGGTGTGAGATGGGACTGACAGCTCTGAGGACTGGCAACTTGAGAAAAATTCATCTAAAACTCTGATCCTTTCCACGTCATTTGCTAAAAATAGCCTTGTTTGTGTCTAAACACTCACCATGCCAGTCAGTGGGATTGATTCCATTTTTTTTCTGATGTCCATAAGCACTGTTTCAGTGTGGTCCATAAATGGTACATAGAAGCAAGGCAGGCAGGTTTGCCTGATGTGTGTGACTAAGCTGTAGATTGAGCAGGCTGCCACATAACTCTCATAACTGCTTATTGCAAAACATCTGTGCATGGTATTCATCCCAGGGACTGGGATTAAAGGCCATGTAATGAGATTTATCTAGATGACATGAGAAATGTGGAAACCTGTTGAATAATTGTGATTTCAGGGGACTTTCAAGCTCAGAAAAAGAATTGGAGGGGTGTAACACTGCTTTAGATAACTGAAGTCCAAACAAACACAGAAGACTACTGGAGAAAGTTAGGGTATTGTTTCTCATCCTTTTAGTTTAGTCTTTAAAACTGGTAGACTGGCTTGGTAATATACAAAAAAGAAACATCCAAGAGCCAAGAACGGCAGGGGTGCATTCCTAGAAACACTTGAGAATACACTATCCACACAAGAGCATTTGTTAAAGCTTAATTACTTCAGGGTCTCTACTAAATAATGCATTAGCATATTCCTCATCCCAACAGACTTTTCACACGATGTGATGAGCCATTTAACAATCACTTTCTGTCCTCCCTTGTCTCCTCCTGCCACATTCCTTGCTGTGTATTCCTTCCACTTGTATACCTCTGATGTTCAGTCCCTGCTGTGACCTGGTTTAACACACTAATCTGATAGGAAGGAAACCCAGCAAAAAGAATTACATGGTTCTCTGCTGGGTTAATGAGCTAAATCAGGTCACACAGGAATTTTTTTTTTTTTGAGCATCAGAGTCAGTTTAAGCAATGGAGAAAAATACTAGCTAGGAGCAGGGACCAAAGTGGCAGAGTTTAGAGTGGGAGAGGCTGGACCAAGGACAAAGGAAAAGAGACTTTCTCCTTCAGTAGCAGGAAGCCCTTAGGAGATCTCAGCAGTCTGTGAAACCACAGCTTTAGGTGATTAGTCGAACCTCTCTATTTTAAAAGTAACTACACTTTAGAAATTAGTCACTAATTTAATAAAGAGGAGTCTTCTGCAAGCAGAGATCCCTCTGGGTACTGAGCCTGTCCCATCACCTGCCTGTCTTAGGAGAGGATGAGCATGTTCAGGATTGAACACAGCTTTGGCCACCTAAGAGCCTGATTCTGTAAGGCTATGCCTGCCAATACCTATAAACACACATTGCAAAACTATTAGGTAAGTGGAGCTTCACTAGGTCCTGTTGTGTAATTTCTGTGCTGAAACATAAACAAAGATATCTTTCATGCAATGAAAATGTATGAATTGCATCGATACATCTTTCATGCAATGAATTAAAGTGCTTTTGCTGAGTGTATACTAGGAGCAAAACACGTCAGAGTGATACCGTTGCTGTGTAAAGAAAGAAAATAACAACAGTTTATCAAATGAGTTTGAAAGAACAGTACATCACATCTCCTGCAAGAAGTTTCTTTTGTTCTTTTCCCAAGTGGATCTACTTCAGTGACTAATTAAGGTTATTAGATCAAAAGACTTACCAAATTTCTGTGGTTGTTCTCAGTGGAAGTTCTTAAGGGCATTTGAAGAAGCTGAATAGCAAGGAATATCACAGGTTCAGTAGAGTTTTTGACAGAAATTCATGCTGGAGCTGTATGTACCCCCCAACGGCATTTTGCTGATGTTCAGCCTAGAAAACTATATGGCCCTCAGGTGTAAAATAAGAACACTGTTGTTGTTGCCTAGAGAAAGCAAACTGTCATTCGGAAAGAAGTCACATTAATATTGTGATGGGTAATATTCTTTTTATGTACATAAACATTATAATGCTGGCTGCTTTATTAATTTTTCATTGGTTCAATAGGTAGAACAGTACTTCCCAAACTTTTTGCATTTTATGCCAGTCTTTCTTTCAGAAGCCCCAACAGCGGAAAAACAGAGCAGTGGCAATTAATACTACTGAGAAAGCATGGCTGTCCAGGTTCCCAGACTAAAAATAAACAAGCCATGTTGAGTAGGAAGTGAGGTCCCTTGTCAATAGGATATGTTTGTGTCCAGGTTCATAAATATTTGCTGAACAGAACAGCATAAGGAATTCAATCTTGAGCAGCTTGCTTGCATGTGTTCCTTCTGGCATTGTGATGATCATGTTTATTTGCAACTGTTTTGGTTTTTTTTTTTTATTTTGTAACTCTAATATTCCCTCATGAATCAAAATGGTTACATACTATTTTCTGTGCAGAAAAAAACCAAAACATCAGGAAAACATTTTCACAGCATTGCTAAGAACAGAAGTCATAAAAGCAAAAACGTGAGTATTTTTCATCCCAGTAGAAACATGTTGTCCTCTTTTTTTCTGACTAAAAACTGATATATGACAACTTAATTCAACCACTGTAACTTTAGACAAAAAATTTTGTCACCAAAAGCTTGTGACCTAGAATGCCCATTGCTCTTTATTGTCTGTTTCATCTATGAATCAACACCAACATGTCTGGGGCAGGAAAAAATACTAAAATTATGTCTCATGAAAATATTTTTTGATACATTTAGATCTTTCTGTCAAGGAATATGCCTTGGAGCTGGAGATTATACCAGCTGTTCTTCAGTATCCGAAACTACTAACACCTCACTCCCTCAGCTGGACCTGTTTCACTTCTAGTTTCATTGAATAAGATTTTTACCAAGTCCATTAAAACATTTTCTGTTGAGTTTTCCAGTCCAGTAGTGCTGTGAAGAACTGTGAGAAAGGGAAAGGTCACAGGACGTTCTAGGGAAACAGGCAATAAATTTTTTAATTAACTTGGGGTCATGACCAAGCCCCAGCTCTGAAATACTTGTGCTGACAATATTTGTAAAGCTGCATCATGCTCCTTCCTACCATTCAGAGTGTATGATTCAGTACTCACCATTAGCTGGCCTAGCAATTACCGTGTGATTAAGTTTACTAAAGCGTCATTGTCAGAACAGTTGGTATAAGATCTAATCTTTTTTAAAAACATGACTTCTCCATTATTGCTGTTCGGCATCCTACATAACTATTCGGAAAATGTGAGCCTCATTGTAGTTGACAAACACTTAAAAATCCTAGATGAAAATGGTGGAGTCTAATGTTATGTTCCTATTTCCATGAAAAGGAATTTAACAAGTATTTTTTATAATGCTGAGCACCCAACAGCTTGCAAAGTGAATACAAGTTGATGAGTTTTCTGAGTTTTTGAAAATCTGGCCAAATACCAAATGTCTAGCTTGCCTTCTGGTTAAAAAAAAAAAAAAAAAAAAAAAAAGCCTGATCTTTACATGTTAACTGTTTTCCCACTAGTTACTGAACCCTTACCAAGCTTCCCCTGTCCTAATCTGGTGTACACTCCTTGAACAAGCCATGAAGTGCCTTATCATAAAGATGATAATACCTTCTTTTTGTCATTGTATCTTTTGGAACTTAATAATATAAATAATTTGTTCATGTTTCTATTCTGTTTCACAGACTCAAGGCATCGAAACTCAACATAAGATATTTCAGGTACTTGACCCAGTGAAAAAAGGTAAACTTTATATGTTTCTTTAATTCTTAAAATTGTAATAAGCCATTTTTTTTCTATAATCTCAAACCTCATTAAAGAGTCCTTTGGCTGGGATTTCAGTCAGTCCCAGCATTTGGAAGAGCTCATTTTTCTTTAGTTTAAACTGTCTTCACATTATTACACTCTGTTTACTGATTGGGAACAGTCTCACTGGAGAAAAACTGAACCTGAGGCAAATTCCAGAGAGGTGAAAAAATATTTGTTCCTATTGGCAGTAGGGCACACACATTTGTAATAATGTGGTTATTTGGTACAGAGAGACTAGAGGAGAAAACATTCACTGAAGTCAAACAATGCAGCCCAAATCCTATGGAAAATTTGGATCAAATGGAACTTTTTGGTTTCAGTACAGACAAAATGAAAGAAGCAATATGGAGGCTAAGGAAGCAGAACAAGAGGACTTGTGTCATTGCAAGCACAAGGAAATCTGGGAAAGATTTAGGTGTCAAAGTGAACAAGTAGCTCAACATGAGTTATCTTCATACTGTGCCACAAGGACAAACAGAGTTTTTGCCTGTGTGAAAATAGGAGAGAAAAGCCATCTTGACTTCAGACTGACACTGAATTACTCTGACTACTTCTGGTGTCATCATTATTTTAAAGAATGTTTAAAAAAAGAAGACTGCAAAAGAGAACCCATCAAAGTATGTGAGAACTGGAGACAACCTCTTGTTGTGACACTTAAGAGAATTCAGCCACTTTATGATGAAATGAAACTTTATGGGATGAAAATTGTCTCCTAAAATACAAGGATATTCTTCAGTAGAGTATCTGAAAGTAGCAGAGATAGCTTCAGTCCATGAAAAGAAAGCATGAGAAGCTGTGACTGGAATTGATGACAGACAAACTTGCATTAGAAATAAGACATGCATGTTTTGGCAGGGAGTCAGAACACCCATTACTGCAAACTCCAGGAGATGTAGGGGGTTCTCTGTCCTGCTTCAGTAAAACACACAGTCTACAACAGGGCCCACAGAAAACTGAATGAAACTGCTAGCCTATTTTTCATGGTAGGTGAAACAGTTATGAAATGATCTGTGGTTCTTTCAGGCCTTAAAAATCTGGTTTTCATAAACTTACAATTTTGATGTTTCACATTAAAACAGAATAGGCTTTTTACAATAATGTAGAGTTTATTCCATCCAGGAGTTTAAGGTTAGGGTTTGGTAGAGTTTTTGGTAGAGTTTTAATAGAAAACATTGCTGTGGACTGAGTACTGAAAAGCAATGGGATTTGTTATGCTTAGTGTCAGACTTTGGGGCTTCACAGATACCCACAAAGCCATGAAACAGCCCACTATCAAGCATACAAAATCAACAAGTTAATCTGTGAAGAAAGTATCAAAGTAGAAATGTCCTGAATAGAAAGCTACCTGCCCTCATCCCACAGTACCATAAGTCAGCATTCATTGATTTTAGCCATTATTATAATTTTTATTTATTCCAATAAACACCTTCGAGCAGTGTTAATTACAACATCGTGTCACTTTTCTTAGATTCTTACAGCATATATTATTGGCAAATTTTGCAAAGCTAATAGTACATTTCTCTTCAGTTTTGACGTCTCCTAGACAGTTAAACAAGCCTCATGAAATAGTGTGAGAATTGCAAAAAGTAAAAAAAAAAAAGGGATCTTCTCATTGATATAAGTGCTTTAAAATCTTTTCCAGGTGTGATGTCAGCAAATTATATAGAACAGTACTTCAGCCATTGTTTTCATGAGCAGAGATCTAGAATTCCTGAGTAAGGACTGGATGGGAAATATTAAAGTAGTCATACATATTATCTGTGTTTTAATATAGATCTGTGAGTTTTACAGATTCATAGGGAGCTATCACAGATCAGTTAAACAGTGGAATGTGAGAACATATTCTCTGTCTACATTAAGGATACTGGAATTTATTCTCAGGACATCCTTATTCATGTGATTTTCACACTTTGGGTGCTGAAAAATCTAACAATGTCATGCTGTAGAGATACGTTTTAGTAATGACATTGTGTTTGGTTCTGAATTCCTGTCTTGTTTTTCTCAGACATGCACCCAGAGCTATTCTACCTTATGACTACTTTGGTTTTGTCTTGGAGAACTTAACCAGAAAAAAATAAAGTATCATGGTAGCTAGAAAACTAACAGATGAGTATCTGGTTTGTGAAAGGGTTTGTAGGAAGGATGTGCCTGTGATAGGAGAGGACTGGATTCATTGATTCGCAGGAGGGGATCCTGTTTTCTTAGTCTATTTTTTGAAACTATGCAAATATAACTGGAAGGTTTTCCTGTGTTTTGCCTTCCCTACTTTATTTTGGCCAGGTGGGTTAAATATTATTAATGATGTTCAGCATCAACTATATAAAGTACCTCTTTGTTGAGAATAAAAGGAGCTTCAAAATGTTGTAAATATTATTTGTGTCCGAGGGACATGCCTCCCCACACACTGTCAGACCTGGTTCATCTCACCCGTTGATCATGGGCCCTACCCGGTAGTTTGCTGCCTCACTGTACCCTGCAGATGAGGAATCTGCAGTGCAGCACTAAAGCTAGCTGCAGCTAACCTGGTCCACGGCCAGCTGGCAAGATGCATCTGCCGGGTCAGGTCATGCTGAGAGGATGGGCAGGGCCTGGGCTGCAGCAGTGATTTTGCCACTTGAGGAGATGTGGTCTTCACCTGCTGTCAGTGCCTGTCACACCAGCCAACACGCTGGAGACCCAAGTCTTTAGAAAGAAGATACATGAGCCACCTGCAGTATGGAGGGAGAGGTGAAGTTAAAAGTGACTCTCCCTCTGCCAACCTGAGTCTGGGCACAAATCATTACAGCTGTAATTAGCTTCTGTGGGACAGGCAGTCCAGTTAAATACAGTTTAAGTACAGTTTAAGTAACGGTACAGTTGAGTACATTTAAGTGTTATGTCTGCTAAGAGCTTGCCTGCCAAAGACGAGATTAATAAAGGATGCATTTGTAAATGCTTTTGTAATCTTGGGTGACATTAAAGCACTTACTTCCCCAGCTGCAGCTGTTTGTGCCTAGTTACTGTGTACCGAGGGTAAAAGTGTAACAGATCATGTTCTTCTAGGCTTTCCTGACATTGACATTGCTTAGAGGAAGGGGGGGAAAAAAGTTCAAAACCCTGACTCTTAATACTTTATTACTGTGTTTTTTAGGTCCAACTGGAGTACTATCTCACAGCCTGTAAAACACTTGATATCAGCTTTTCCTCCCTCCTACTGCTCTTTGGGAGGTGTCTTATCAGCAGGGTGCGTAGTGAAGGCAGGTGCTAGATATGTACCTGAGAGGAAACAATTTCTAGACCAAAGGTTGCTGTCACTCAGGTACTTTCATCTCACCTGCACTGGACCCCTGTTCAGCTTCTGCCTGAATGCAGTGGCACCACCACTCAGGAGGCTGCCACACTACTTAACTTCTAGCTTTCCTGGGTGCTAGCACTGCTCGTGTCCCAGGGCACCTTGTTCTGACACAGCCAGCCCCCTCCAGTGAGCACTAGCAGCTGAGCAGCTCAAGAACACATATCGCCTGTCAAGATCAGTTGGGTGGCACCAGCTCTTCTCTTCCTCTCCCACTCATGTTGCTTGACCAGTGGGGCTCAACATAGTATTCATGCTCTGGAGATGTCTGGTATGACTCTAGTCCAGTGTCATTTGAATGTCAAAAACTTGCTTTCCTGGGAGCCAACTCTAGGAGTGAGGACGTGTTCTTCAGCTGAGCTGCATGCTTACCAAAACAAAAAAATCATGTTGCCTTTGGCACATTCACTTCCTGATTTACAGTTTTATGCATAGTGAAGCAGTTTCAGTGGGAGCTACCTAGAGTGTCTTTATCCCTTTATGCCTTTATTAGGAAATAGATGAAGAAGGGGAGGTGGGCATGTGAGTTGGAATCTGCTCAATATGAAGAAAGTCTTAATGCCCACAACTAGTCATCTGAGTAAATGGCTTGATGTCCAGCAATGTCTGCTTTCTGTAACTCTACTTACTGTAACAGTAAGTAACTGTATCAGCCTCAGCCAGTTACTGAGTCTGAACTGGCCAAGACAAAATTTGGATGTTTCATTGTGATTTTTTTTTTCTTCTTCACTCTATTTGGAAGTTTCACTAAGATTCTCAAGGAGAGGAATTATTCACCAAGCAGCTGAAGCCACCATTCCTTGATCATAGTAGAAAAACTGGATAATCATAAGCCACAAAAATCATTCCCCCCAACAAATAAAATACATGTTACACTCAAAAACATTTGACATAAAATCTGTACACAAATAGTCAGTCTGTGGAACTCTTTGCTAAAGGATGTCACGGATGCAAAACACGTACATGGATTCAGGTGAATATGTACCTTGTAGCTAGACCACTGGGAGTTTTTGAATAGACACATACTGCTTGGGAAATCTCCTCAGCTGAAAAGAGAATCTAGGATAGCGCTTGGGAAAACTATTGGATATGGTTGTCCTCTTCCTGCTCTCTCCTGGCCATCCACGCATGGTCATGTTGGAGGCAGGGCGCTGTGATAGATGGTCCCTTAGCCTAAACCAGTATTGCCATTCATGTGTTCTTACATATCTCAGTAATATTTTATTTATTACAGTCATATACCTGCATGGTTTGCATTTTCTTAATGTGTATAGCATTGTACAGACATTTGGGAGAAGAGATGAAAAATACACTGCTTAAGACAGGTACGAGTTTTGTCTCCTTTAAATTTCCTAGCACTTGGGATTGCCCAGTAAGCAAGTCAGTGAGCTTCCTTTTTCTACCTTGTCTCTGTCTCTACAGCATGCTCCATTTTAATCTGTACACTGGAACCTATTGCTGCAAAATCAGGGCCATCAAGTTTTGAGCATTTGAGAGGGGCTGAGCTAGTATTGCCAATAATAAATAAAATCTAAATTATTTGTATCTGCAAGAAGAAACAATTGGCCAAATACTTAAAATGTGTAGCTGGAAGGAAATATCCCATACAGCCCCACTGTTGTGCACTGTATAAGAAATGAGGAAAAATCATACCATATTACAGCAAGACAAATGTAGTAATAAAGACAAAAATTAGACAGATAGGCACAAGTCATCATTACAAGTCCTCCCAGAGACAAGTGGGTCAGCTTTCTGTCAGGGCTAAAACTACATCCAGGTATGGTGAAGAAGGGCACCTTCCAAGCTAAAGGCTGCAGCCAGCCGGGCACCAGTCCTGGGGAATGAGTTCTGGGAACCTTACATCTGATACTCTGTGGGATTAGGGTTCAGTCTCATGGAAGCACACACGCTGACAGCACAAAGCCATTTAGCTTTGCACTGCCTTGGACTCTGGCTTTTAGGTTGCCAGCAACCTCTTCATGACAGCTACAAGAAGAAAAGCAGAGTTGGTTCTGTTTCACTGAGATATATTTTCAGTTGTCAGCAGATTACAGATGAGAAAAAAATAGTCATTTTACAATTTCTTCTGAACAGAAGTGATTTCTAAACAGTGTAGAAGAATATGAACTCCAACCTCTCTTCTCACCACTCTAAGGACTCCCACAGAAATCCCTTAAATCTGGTACAATGGGGCAGAACTAGCTACAGCTGAGAGGGTTTTTGAGTAACTAGAGGAAACAGAGTTCTGCTGTGGAGATTCCCTCAGGAATGGGGAACTGGGTCACGACCAACTTCTGGGAAGCAAGTATAGTAGCTTTTAAAACAGCAGGCTAAAATAACCAATACACTTTTGAAAGTCCCAGCTCATCTCACGCTTTACTTGTGATTGCTAATATTACTAGGACTGCTGACAGTGTTGCTGTGTGTGCTTCAACTGCACCACAAGAGACCAAGTGCTGCAGAGTAGTTCATTCCACTGTAAAGCCAAGTGAACATCTCCTTAACGCACACAATGTATTACATTTCTATTTCAGGAAACAATTCCAGGAAGGAAAATTGCACAGGAATTTAGTGGAAGCTGGCTCCTGGGAAGAGCTCTGCTTTCCCACTCACAGACACCAGGGTCCAGCAGCCCAAACAGTCCATCCCATCTCTCCTACCTCCAGGCACACACACGTAGAAGCCCTGCTCTCTTTCTCCTCTCACTTCCCATTCTTCCTCCATGAGACATGTTGATGATCATCCCCCTGCTTACCCCACCCCCTCACCCATCACACCTATCCTCCCCAACTGCTCCATCATCAGATAGACTTCAAGCAAGCCATAGGGGCAGCCAGGGGACACCTGTAAAATGTCCCTAGGAAGGAGAACAGCAGGGCATATTGCATCCTGCTCATCCTTCAAGCACAACCTCCCCTGCCCAAATGCCTTGAAGGAGAAGGCAAGGGAACTACCTGGCAGAAAGGCAGCCAAAGATGTGGAAGGAGGCTTCCAGAATAAGGTCAGTGGTACCAAGGGCCAGTCTTGAGCCAGAGGTTGACTGTACCTCTTCCTGCTGGCAGCTTTGGCATCCCAGGAGGCATTACTAGCAGCAGAGACTGAGACCCTGCAGGGGAGGAGACACAAGGCTCTGCAGGAAACACTCAGGAAACACTAAGGAGACTTTTGCCACAGGTGCTCAATCAGGCAACCAGTTCTGGCCAGGAAGATGCTACAACCCTAAATGTTGTATTTATTGCTCTGAGCAGTGCAGAGAAGTCTGGGGAGATGGAGGTGTGTGCAAAGGCTAAAGTCAGGATGTGTGGCCATCTGTAACACTCATGAAAGCTGAAGCGTAGGAGATGGGAAGGGGATCAGACACCTATCTAGGAGGACAGTGGCTCGAGAGAGAAGTGCAGTGGCATGATGGAGCAGACACACTGTAGCAAACAGGACCTCAACGCAAAGTGAGGATCTTTGTGAAGGAGCTGCTTGTGCCTCCTGCCCACATGTGGCAGCAAAACGGCAACCTCCACCGTGGTGCTGAGGTCAGCTAAGGAGCTGGCTGATCACCAGATCCAAATCATATACATTTTTCCATTCTGAATGACAAAAAGAGTGAGTGGTGTGAAGCGAAACTGCGTGACTGCCCCTCTTGAGAGCACAAACATGCCTCATGCCAATGCATGTTTCCTCTCTGGAACACAGGCCCGGCCTTGGTGGTCTCAGCTCATACCTCATTTTCCAGCCAGCAGCCCCAATTTTAGATGATGGCCATATTCAGCCCCAAGGCTTCCTTCTGTGTCCCTGCCATTCACCACATTCAGCTCAGCAGCTATGGCATGCTAGGCTTTATTTGCTGCAAGCCTTCTGCCCCCGTCCCTGTTCTCCCACCACAACCCCTGCCCAAGCCATCTGTGATCTGAATCACCTCAATCCAGATTCTTGTCCTTCTTAATGCTAAAATTATTCCATGCACACAGGCCAGATAGTAAGGCACCTCCCCACTGCCACCTGCCTGATGGCTCTATCCATTGAGCTTCTCAGGGCTTCCTCCTATATTTCCTTTCACCTGCCTCTTGTGTTCTTGGATGTGAGTGCCAATATTAAAGGCTCACAATATATGTACCACCTGAAGGTTTCCAGACCGTGCCTAAATGTAGAATTAGTAGGTGGGACTCTGTGAACAGCTTCATGGCTAGGTGTCCCACATGTATCACCCCCCAACACACACCTAACAGACCCACCACCAAAGCTGTTTATAGGACAGGACAAATGATTCTGGACCTGGCCAGGAGGACTAAAGGAAGGAGAGTTTTGCCCTTCAAATCACTCGAGGTTTCACAGGTTTCCTGTTGCAGCAGGCAGCTTGCCACTTTGCGCTGCACCTACACAGGCAGTGTCGGTGGGTGAGGGGGAGCTCGGGCAAAGCTGGGTCTGGGAGCAGCGTTCAAAGTGCAAGACGTCAAAGTGGTCAGTGAACTCTGACAGTGCTGCGGTACTGGGGTCAGCACCGGGACAGTCAGTCACCTCTACAGAAGTGTCCAAACAAAACAAACTTGTCTTAGCCCCCACGGACACTCAAGCCACCCTAGTAGTCCAGCTTTCCTGGGTGAGCTTAGCCTGGTCAGTTATCATGTCGCTTACCACAGCCAGGAGAAGAAAGCCTACCCCCGGCTCAAATGCTAGTGGCTAGGCTCAGCTTGTTTTTTTCACTCATATTTAGATGACGCAGTATCAGAGAACTACATGAGGCTCTCATGACCCTGAAAACTGAAACAGAAAGCAGAGGCGGATGCCAGTGACACAGCAGGGGCTGTGGTGTCAGAACCCATCCAGCACGGGACCAGACAGCAGTCACAGACCAGCTCAGCTCACTGGGGCAGTACCTCAGCACTTTCCAGCGTTGTTTCAGCTCTACACCCAGCCAGATGGGCAGCCCGTAAGTATCCTCCACTGGGTCCCTCACCTTTCTAATGCCGCTAACATCTGGGGAGAGCTGCCAGGAAAAGAAGTGGTGCTGCAGGGTACAAATGTCTGGGGGGGAACAGGTCCTTCCCCAGCTGTGGCACACTTTTGGGGCAGTTCATCTGTAGTGTGATCTGTGTGCTGCTGGCTGGTTTCTGTTTGCCAGCAATCCTTCTTGTCAGTGGCCTTTCTTAACCTGTGGTTTCCCCACAGCCGATCCTGTCTGAGGCGGGGAAAGAGGGATCCTGGGGCGGGGGGGGAGAGGCGGGTAGCTTGAAGGAAAGGTGCCAACTCCAAAGCTGCCTTCCTTTCTCACTGCTCTTTCACGGTATTACTCAGCAGCTGGGGAGAGGGGATGCAGGAAAGCAAAGTCTTCTGGGGGCTCTTCAGTGCAAGAGAAAATGCCCATTCCCTCACCCCTTTGCATTCAGCCTGTTCACCGCAGTGGGGTCTGGCAGCTCCACAGGGATCTGTCCCCTGTGCAGAGGGGCCCAGGCACTCAGTCAGCAGCTCACTGAGCAGAAGGCACAGCCTCAGCCTGGGAAGGTGCTCACCTGCGTACGAGCCAGCAGAGGGAAGGGCCGTGCAGTCCCAGCAGTACAGAGGGTCCCTACAAGCCCCATCTCACACAGACACCCCAAGGACCTCCTGACCTGTGCACAAGGAGCCTGGGAAGCTGAGACACAGAGCTCTCCCATGGTGAAGTTCAGTGCTTCCAGTGATGCCTGCCCAGAAACAAGCGGGCTGAAGCCAGGCTGGGGCTCACTGTGCCATGCTTGGGTTCCTCTTTCTCGCACCTTTGTGGTACAGCTGCAGACTCTCCCATCCAAAGGCACAGGCACCTCCTTAGAGGCCGAGGGGCTGCAGATGTCTGGGAAAAGCCCCAGCTGAACATTGAGTGACAGCTGTTTCCTGTTTATCTCCTGCTTCTCAGCCAGGCTGCCTCCAAAACACCCCCGGAACCAAGCTGCTGAGCTCACAAAAGCTGCGTCTGCAGTTGTGCTGGTGTCAGGGTACCAGGTCTCAGCTTTCATTGCCAAACTGTATGTTACCTCCTGCCATGCACTCTCTGCCCCAGCTGGCGCAGGGCACCCACTCCAGGCATGTTTCTGTCTCTGTCATAGTCACACCTGGGGACAGGGATTTACCTGGTGGGCTGGGCTGGGGAGGCAGCAGGAGACTGAGGGGCAAAGCTGCCTGCAATTTAGCAGAGTGAACAGAGGAGCATCCCTGTGAAGAGAAACTAGGTTTTTACAGATATAAACCTCAAAACAGAGGAGAGGGCAGAGATACCATGGGATTTTTCTGAGCCCTCACACACGCAGAGATCACATAGCAGCACAGTGTCACTGAGGTGGCTCTACTCCACCCCTGCCATATATTTCCATGAACCTTCTAGCAATTTAATTCTCTATCCCCTCTCTGGTAAACATGTGCAACTAGGACAATTTTTAATTGCTCTTATATTTTATGGAGGTGGGGGTAAATAAAAGGTAATGTGAGATGATTGAACAAAAGCCTGTTTCTACAAGCCTGCCTTCTCTAGGAAACCAGTCTACAGAAATTCCGCAGAAAGGGCTGGTGCGTGGGCAGAACCAGGAGCTGGCTGGGCTGTACCGGTCCCAGCTCTGAGTTCTGACAAAAATCCTGGGGGAGGTGGTCAGCTAACCAAGAGCCCCCTCCAAGCACAGCTTGTTCTCCCTCTGAGGGCTGTGAGGCAGGATGGCAGGGAGAACAGTGGGCAGGTGTGAGCCCTTGCAGGACAAGGAGAGGAGGAGCAGCAATGCCTGGCTGCAGGAGAGCACGTGTACAGACAAAACAAGAGGCAATACCAGGGTCAAGACAAACCCTAGAGAAATTACGTGTGCACAAGGTCTCATTCTGCAGCATGTTCTGGGCCTGAGCACAGATATTTTCCTGGTCATTTGTGTCTTCACTGTAGATTCAGAACAATGGGCATTCTCCACGTGACCTTCCAGTCTTTCCAGAAGCCTGTTGTGAAGAAGACCTCCAAGGGAAGCTACAAGAAGAAGTGAGGTATTGACCAGGGGAAGGAGACAGGTCAGTGTCTGGATGCTGTGACACCCTTCCATGTTGGTGTGTGCTCCTTCTGGCTATGACTATGTGGACGAGAAGTTTGGGACAGAGAAGCTTTATCCCTGTGCAAATTAAACATAAGTGACCCACTCCCAAATATCCAGGGAGACAGGGAGTGGGAAGGGGTTGGTGAAGGGTCTCTAGTCACCAGCACTGTAGCCAGGCACCGGGTACAGATTGAGTGGGGTCTCTCCTGGCACTCTAAAAACACAGAGGCTGTACCAAATCCACAAGTGGCTGTGGGGTGATGGCCTATGACACCCAGGACATCAGGATGATATATCACCAGGCAATGGGCAGTGGAAGGGAGACAGCAGGACCAACGTCATGAAATTCTTGAGGAAAGGTAGTAAATGATTCACAGGAGAGAATGCTTGGCAAAGGCAGGAAAGGGGTTATTTGCAGAGCCTCAAGCTGGAGGCTGAGCTTGAAGCCAATGTCTCTGAACTCCTTGCCCTGTGTTTGTTCCTCTGTGCAGATCTGGGTGGCTAGTGCTGCAATGCCATGTGGCTCTGCAGCCAGTGATACCCCTTCCTGATGCCACTTCCCTGTTTTTCAGCACGAACCAGAAGCCTGCAAGAGGGCACTGAGGACAGTCCACGTTTCTGGGAGAGGAGCAGGGAGTCGGGTTTGCCAGGCAGTCTGAGAGAGGAGCGAGGATGACAATCACAGGTCTGTCACTGTAGCACCCATTTCCCCAGGCCTCGAAGGAGGGTGAGTGGCTGCAGGTGGGTCCGGGGTGCCTCTCTGTGGTGGACAACTGCCTGTCTGCATGGGGCATCGGTCCTCACGCAACAGGGACAGAGGAGCACCATGTCTGCCAGCCTCAGTGGGGAGCAGAGCTGCAGGTGATCAGCCCTGCTGTGCCCAGAAATGTATGGGCATGCAAGGGCCTCAGGGGTACATGGATGCTGGAAACGCATGTCATCAGTGGCATCAGGTGTCCTAGAGCTATGGGGGGAGAAGGGGGCCCACAGGGAGGCAGGGGGAGCCCTGCACTTCAGACCCTGTCATGCCTGCATTTTACTCTGTAGTCCAAAGATCACAAGGGATGTCCTTGTCTGAGCAGACCTGAAAGAAAAGCATTTCCCCAGAATAGCTTTTAACCCCCTCCTTACCAGACAGAAGTGTTTTGCTCCCCTCCCATCATTGCAGTTTGCTGACAAATGTATCTCTTGTCCAACATGAGATCACGGTGCAAAGGGCACGTGTGGGGCTAAGGGAGCCATACTGTCCTCCCAGTTCTGTTCCATGCTCAGGACATCATTAAGCCACCTTTGCTGTGACCAAAAATGCACCCCCCTCGACCCAGTAACACAAGTGCAGCACAGTCAGAGGTAGGACTCAGATGCTCCTGCTCTAGTTGCAAGGGGAGTCCTGAGACCTCAGTGACACAGGCTCAAAGTACATCCTGGGAAGGGTGCCATAACACGCAACAACCAAGGAGTCCCCCCCTTCATGTTTTGCAGCAGGCATCCCCAAAGCAGACTTTACCATGCTATCAAGAGAGCATGCAGGTACCAGGATGGGTTTGCTGCAACAGAGGTACACTGGGCACCTGCTCTATGCACTGACCCTACTCAAGTCTGCCGGGACCTTGGCCTTGATGCTCTATGCACTGCTGTGGGAAGCTGGGAACCTGGTTGACCTCCCTGACAAACGCATTGGCTTTTACAACTTCTGCCTGTGGAATGAGACAGCCGGCCGGCTACAGTGCCTGGAGTACGAGCATCTGCAGATGATGGGCATCAGCCTACCAGGAATAGCGATAGCCAGGGTTTGTGTGTATGCCTGCCTGGTCTTCAGCATCTTCTACCCCATTTTTGTTGCACATGTGAAGTGCACAGAGGAGACAGCGGGCTGGAAGGTGATCATCGTCATACTCATCATCAAGACGATAATCCTGTCTGGAGGCCTGGGTATATTTCTTTTCCAAACCACACAGTGGATTCAGCCCTCTGATTTCACTGGGGGCTTCCTGTCACTGCTTGGGTCTCAGGCTCTGCTACTGCTCCAGATTCTCACTGCCACTATGTACCTCAGCTGGGCCAAGCACACACCTCATGTCAAACCCCTTTTACTGAGGAGGCCCTGCCCATTGAGTTTGGCAATGAAGAAGATGCAAGATGCAAGAGCTATTGATAACCTGATTTAAAACAGTAATCCCGCTACAGCTTTAGTCACTGGCACAAACCTGATCCTTAGTCCAAAGGCCCCCGTCCAGCCATGCTCTGGCACACAGCTGCGTGCAGCACTCCTGCAGCGAGCAGGCGGCAGACACCAACACCCACAGCACAGCGTGGAAGCTTTCTAGCAACAGCAGCATGTAATGCACCCCTCAGCCTGGGGCACAGCAGCAAAGCCACAATATTTCTTGTCCTGACTCAGAGGACAGTGAAGGGGACAGATCAGAACTAGCACACAGTGGACACAGCCCTCTGGCCAGATCTAACCTAAGTATAAGCAGGCAGAGATGCTAACAGGCTTCCTTTCTTGGAGTTGCCCAAAGAGACCCTGCTTCTTCTCCACCTCCTGGACTAAGCAGGGATGCCTTTGAGGCAATTGTGACTTGAGGAGCTGTGGCTTCACACTGCCATCACTATAGTGATGATCACTACAGTGGTGGCCCTGGAAGTGGAAATACTCTCTTCAGCAGGAGCCCCTGTACTTCACCTGCTGGAATAATATCTGGAGTGACTCTGCTTTAGTCCATTTGGGTGAAGTGGCCCACATCCAACCCCAGCAGCAACAGAGCACCTGGAGGGGCAGCCTAACAACTTGCTGAACACAGCCCTAATGAGGATAGTTTCCATGAGGAAGCAGAGGATTCTGGTTTGGTTTTGGCCCGAGGTTTGTCCCCACTGATATTATGGAGCTGAGCCCAGCACTCCAGCAGCCTTTGAGACTCCAGAACTGGTTCTGTGCAAGGGCAGCTCTCCACAAAGCTAACTCAGACCAACACATGCCCCACACAAGGGTGCACTCGGGGAGGTGGGCCAGGGCTGCCAAAGGCCAGGTGCAGTGCCCCAGCTGGGCCATCACAGCCAGAGCACTGGAGGGGGTCTCTCTGCTGCAGCAGCACACAGCACCGCTCCATGGCATGTCTGTAACCTCACACAAAGAAGTGCTTCCTTTCCCCTCCATCCCCTTCGGGGACATGAGGGTCTATTTACTCTCCTGCTGCAGTCTTGGTGTGGATGTGGCTGTGGACGCTCATTTGACCAATTCTTTATTTCAGTAAAAGCTTTCAAACCTGCTCCAGTCTCACATGGTTTGTTCATCCCCCCACCTTTGGATTGGGAAGAGGACACTGAGCCATCCTCATCCCATCCTAGACCACCATGCACACTGCCATGGGGTCAGCCCCCTCAGGACGGTCCCTGCCCCTTGCTAGTCTGCTCCCACCCATGTCTTCCTCTTCTATGGGAGGCCTGCCCGAGCCTGGAGGCAAATTCAGCATCAGGTCCAATGGGGACAGCGGGCCAGGCCCCGCTGCAGCTGGTACAGAGGAACAGCAAGGACAAGGGAGCCCCAAGGCTGAACCATGACTATCTGGCTCTGCAGAGCCAGCAAAGGCCTTTCAGGGCCAGCAACTCCCAGCTCCCCTCCAGTCCCAACACCGACCCACCAAAGGGACACTCACAGGAACCCAGGTGTCCTCTTTAATCTGTCCATGCTCTGAGATGCCAAACAGAAATGAACATAACCTAATCTGGAGCCAAATCCCACTGAACCCAGCACACACCAGGAGAAGTGAGTGCCCCCCTCCTTTTTCCCCATGGCCTTCATGGGCCTCCTACCAGCTCCGAAGGCCACCAACACGGCAGATACACAGCCCACTCCAGGACCAATTCCCACCATCCTGAGTGCTGTGGGAGGGGCCACCCTCCTCACCGTCCCCTTTGCTCCTGGGGAACGGCAGAGGAGGCAACGTTAGCTGAAAAAGATCTCCCTGACGTATTTCAGAGCATCGTCCTCAGAGTCCTCCCAGCCTGTCCTCCTCTCTGCATCCTCACCAGCACCAGCCTCAGAGCGCTGTGGGAGAGCTGGACTGCGGTCGGTGCCTCCTCCCGCGTTGTCTGTGTTTCCAGGAGCCTCCTTTGGCCTTGGCTGGAGCTCCTGCTCCTCTTCGCTCCCGGACCGGGCCTTCTCCTCGCCTTCCTTGCACCGTAGATTCTGACCAAAGGGAAAACAACCAGACCCGGCTGTGCGCGACTTCACCCCGACAGCACCTCAAGGCCGGGGGGCGCAGCCAGGTCCTCGGGACACCCCTCGCCAATCCCCAGGTCCGCGGTGGGAGCTGCTTTTGTCCCGCAGGGCCCGGTGGGGCGGCCGGGCGGGACAAAAGCAGCTGCGCCGGCCCCGGCAGCCTCCGGGAAGGGGAGGAGGGGACCAGAACACCCGGGTGGCGCTCGGCAGCGCCCCCAGGCCCGGTGCTCGGAGAGGGACCCCCAGGGAGCTCCTGCCCGCCCGGCCCCGCTCGGGCACGGCCAGGGCCGCGTCCCCACCCCCGGGGGTCCGGGCTCACCTCGGCCAGGACTGCCAGGGCCACGTCCACCAGCTCCGCCTCGTTCATGCAGTGCTGCACCGCCGCCGCCGCCGCCCTGGCACAGCACGGGCAGACACTCAGCGCGAGGGGGGCCCGGCCAGGCCTCGCCCGCCGCCCCCGCCGCTCCCCCCGCCCCAGCGGCGCTACCTGGGCCTTGCCGCCGCCTGCCGCCGCCCGGCCTTGGGGGGCACTGCCGCCGCCCGCTCGTCCCCCGCCGCCCCCATCCAGGCCGGGAGGAGCCGCCGCCTCCGGGCGCCTGCCGCCATCCTCCGCACGGCGGGCACGGTGGGGCGGTGCGGCCCCGGGAGACTCCGCCCCCACACTCCGATCAAAGAGGCGACTTGTAACTCCCCGAAACGGGCCTGAGAGGAACAGCCTGAGAAAGAGAGAAGGGGTGGGGGGAGCGGAGGCCCTCCGAGCCGAGGAACGTCTCAAACGCGCACAAGTAACGAAACCGCAGCCCAGGGGCGGAGGGTGCGGAGCTTGGAGCCGATAAGGCTGCCCGAGAGCACAGGGTGCAGCTGGAGGGGGGAGGGCAGCCCCGTGAAGGCGGGACGGCTCTGCTCTGGTGCATCTTGTCAAGTTTCAAGGGCCATCTGTCCGGTGGTGGACCTTTGCTTCCTTATCCGCGAAATGCATGTTAAAAGTTGACACCCCTGAATATGCTCATGAAGATTAACGAGATCATGCAGGAACGCGGAGTGGTGACTTCCATTTCTGCCTACCTCTCTCCTTTCCTTTTTTCCTTATTATCATTAGTTAATGCAAGGCATACTATATCACCTGCCATAATTCGTTATATATTTAGCCAATTATCACGTGTCCAGTTAGTACATTGTAGGAAATTAATACATGTCTGGACTTTGAGACTTGTCTCCCCGTTGTCCACTCCCTCAGGGATTTACGAGTTTAAGTCACTCATCTCCCTCCTCTGAGCGGGACGTGACACGCCCCCGGCGGGAAGCCCCGGGCTGCCATCGCCGGGACAGTTTTCCCCCGGCACTCTGAGCTCTCCATCGGCTTGAACGGCCAGCGCAGGCGAGCAGCGAGGTAACCCCCGCCCCGCCGCCCCTCCAAACCCCCAGTCCCGGCCGAAGCCGGCGCTAGATGAGGCGCGGCAGGAGGCGGTGCGGGCGGGCCCCCCCCGGGGCCGGCAGCCGGGAAGGACCGGCAGATTCAGCGGGCTGCGCCCGAGCAGACCCAGCTCCCGCCGCCCTCGCAGCGCCAGTGCGGGGCCGGGACAGGGCGATGCTTAGGTCGGAGCTTTGTCAGCGGCCGCGGCCGCGGCCGCCACAGCCACGCCGACACCCCGCCCGACGCCCCGCCTCCAGCAAGGCAGCCAATGGCGCACTCCCAAGGGCACGCTCCGGCCCCGCCCCGACGTCACACCGCCCCTTTGTGACGCCCCCCGCGCGCTCGCCGCCGTTAGGCCGCCCCCTGCCGACACCACCCCTGTGTTGTCGCCGCCGCGGCGGGAACGGCAGCGCGTCTCCGGTCAGGCGCGTTGGGGGCTGCGAGGCGCAGCTCGGGGTTCGCAGCTCGGCCCTTCTCGCCCCTTCCCCTTCCCCGCCCGGGGCTCGGCAGAGCCCGCCGGGCGCCTCCTGGACTTGGGGCGGGCCGTGCCCTCGTCCCCGCCGCTACATGCAGAGGCTCATCGCGCTCCTCAGGAGGCTGCGGGAGCGGCCGCCGCCCGGCACCGCCTCCGCTCCCTGCGCCGCCGGGGCCTCCGAGCTCCGGGAGGAGGGCCGGGGCGGGCTGCACAGCACGGCCGCTAGCGGCGACCTGGCCCGGCTGTGGCGGCGCTGGTGGCGGAAGAGGCTCCGCATGGACGAGCAGGACGCGAAGCCGCAGTAAGGGGCGGACAGGGCCCGGCGCGAAGCCTCCACCCACCCTGGCGGGAGGAGCCGGCAAAGCCCAGCAGGGTCGCAAGCGCCCGCGGCGCCGGGCCGGCTCCACAGCGCTGGCCCTACCGGATGCCGGCCCGAGCTGGGACAGGAGGCGGTGGATGCTACGCTCCGCCCTGCCCGGCCCTCTCCTGCCCTGCCCTGCCCGCCGGGTCCCTGTAGTGACTCTTCTGTAGAGCTCAGCAGCCGTCGCCCAAGACGGAGAGGCTTGCTTGAGCAGGGCATGGGTTCACAGGACACAGCCCAGCCTCCCTGTTGCTGGTAGAAATCCTGACCCTTCTGTCTCTGGGACACATGCGGGTCTGATCGGGGGAAAACCCTGGGCCTTACACAGACTCTGCAGGTTCCGTAGACTTACATAGCCTCCAGAGACTCCAGGCTGCCGAGATGCGGTCTCCGTTGCTGTGCCAGTGGCTCGACAGTTGTACTGGAGGCAGGGACCAGTGCCCAGGCACAGGAGCCTGTGCAGGTTCATTGATGCAGCTGAGGAACTGACTCAACAGATGTGTTGGGGATTTTCCCTAGTCAGTCCCAGGCTTTGGGTGTGCAACTGCTGCCACCGGCTCCAGAAGCAGAAAGCTTGCCATCAGCTTGTTTTTTGCCAGTTGGGGCTTTCACCGGTTGCGGTGGGTACCACAGCCTGAAACAATGTCTTCAGCTGTCTGTCTGTGTTAACTGAATATGTTTAATTTCTAGGATGCCTCTGCATCGTGCTTGTGAGAACGACCATGCAGATGTTCAATTTCTAGCAGGAAGGAAGTGCCACCTAAACCCTCGTGACAATTTTCAGAAAACGCCGCTAATCAAGGTACATGGAATAGTTTATGCTGCTGTACATTGGGCTTATCAATGATGCACTGAGCGATATATACCTTGCACAGTTCTTTACATGTAGGCCTGCATAGAAACAGGTGTGTTGTGGTCAGCAGGGAAGGGGCACATGCAGCCTAATCCTTGAAGACGCTCATACTTAGCAGTGTTGGGAAGATGCGGGTGTTTTGGCAGAGAGAACTGTAGCTATTGGAAGTTACTCCTCCTTTGTGTCTTGTTTCCAGACAGTAGAGCACCAGCACAAAGACTGTGTGGCTATTTTACTGGAGCACGGTGCCAGCCCTGACCTCAAAGGTGCTGGTGGCAACACTGCCCTTCACCTGGCTGTCGCCATTCCTAGCAAATCTCTAGTGGAGCTGTTACTCGAGCACAAGGCCCATATCAATGCTCAAAATGAGGTGAGCTTGGACTCTGGGTAAGGCTCCTCTTCCCCAAAATTGCTTGAATTTACTGTGTTATTCTAAGGGAGATCATTTCCCCTTTCAGTTGGGATACACTCCGCTTACTCTTGCGATCACCAAGCACTGTGAAGAGATGGTCGAGTTCCTTCTTCAAAAAGGAGCTGACGTGCATGCTCGAGATAAGCATAGAAGGTGAAGGGTTTGTCAAAAGTGCGCTATGGGGCTCCTTAGCATTGTTCAGGTTGGATTGATGGGAGGCATAGGAATGAGCTTTGAAAAAGAACCAGGAGCTGCCCAGAAGGAGCTCCTTCTGTGTGACTTGTGAAAGCAGACCCACTCAGCTGCTCTCTTACCTCAGGGGACAATTTCTGCACTGATGACTGCAAGAAAGCGTTGGCTGTGCTGCCACGCACGCACACGCACGCCCCAAGTCTGCTCTGGGCAGTTGGTTGGCCTGGAGACCCCCTGAGGTCCCACGAACCTGAATTCTCTGACACTACCACGTGTTTGGCTGTGCCTTCACTCTGCCTGTAGGAGAGGGGAAATAAACTGTTTGGGGAGCAAAGAGGGACTGAAGGAATGGCAATGCAATGTCTGCAGAAGCTGATGTATTTCCTGTCATCTCTTCAATGCTTTAGGACCCCTCTTATGGTAGCTGCTGCTGCTGGGGATATGAATGTAATACAACTACTTCTTTGGCATGGTGCTGATCTTTCTCATGAAGACCCATTTGGCTACACAGCTGTGTATTATGCCAGGGTGTTTCAACATGACGAGTAAGTGTTTCACATCCTCGTTAGAGCAGCCGCATTCTCAGAATGTCCATGCTGATGTACAGCCCTTTTTGGTAACATCACTGGGGTTTAATGAGGTGTTGAGACCTTTGTTGAAGCTGGGCTCAGCGACATCTTCTGATGCATCTCTTTCTGTTGCAAGAGGGGATTTGGAAGTTGAGAAAAACTTCCCCCCACAGTTCTCTTTGAGAATTCACCTGTGTGCTGCCAAGATCTGCTCAACTCAACTGACTAGCAACTACAGAATTGCAGAATCGTCTAGGTTGGAAAAGACCTTGAAGATCATCCAGTCCAACCATTGACCCAACACTGACAGTTCCCAACTACACCATATCCCTAAGCGCTAAGTCAACCCTACTCTTAAACACCTCCAGGGATGGGGACTCCACCACCTCCCCGGGCAGCCCATTCCAACGCCTAACAACCCCTTCTGTAAAGAAATACTTCCTAATATCCAGTCTAAACCTTCCCTGGTGCAACCTGAGGCCATTACCTCTTGTTCTATCACTTGTTACTTGGTTAAAGAGACTCATCCCCAGCTCTCTGCAACCTCCTTTCAGGTAGCTGTAGAGGGCAATGAGGTCTCCCCTCAGCCTCCTCTTCTCCAGACTAAACAACCCCAGTTCCCTCAGCCGCTCCTCGTACGACATGTGCTCCAGACCCTCCACCAGCTTCGTTGCCCTTCTCTGGACACGCTCGAGTCATTCAATGTCCTTTTTGTAGTGAGGGGCCCAAAACTGAACACAGTAATCGAGGTGCGGCCTCACCAGTGCCGAGTACAGGGGCAAGATCCCTTCCCTGTCCCTGCTGGCCACGCTAGTTCTGATGCAAGCCAGGATACCATTGGCCTTCTTGGCCACCTGGGCACACTGCTGGCTCATGTTCAGCCAGCTATCCATCAACACCCCCAGGTCCCTCTCTGACTGGCAGCTCTCCAGCCACTCCTCCCCAAGCCTGTAGCGCTGCTGGGGGTTGTTGTGGCCCAAGTGCAGCACCCGGCATTTGGCCTTATTGAAGCTCATACAGTTGCCCTCAGCCCATCGCTCCAGCCTGTCCAGATCTCTCTGCAGAGCCTCCCTACTCTCGAGCCGATCAACACTCCCACCCAACTTGGTGTCGTCTGCAAACTTACTGAGGGTGCACTCGATCCCCTCGTCTAGATCATCAATAAAGATGTTAAACAGGAGTGGCCCCACAACCGAGCCCTGGGGGACACCACTTGTGACTGGCTGCCAACCAGATTTAACTCCGTTCACCACAACTCTTTGGGTCCGGGCCATCCAGACAGTTTTTTACCCAGCAAAGCGTGTGCCCATCCAAGCTGCAAGTAGTCAGTTTCGCCAGGAGAATGCTGTGGAAACAGTGTCAAAGGCCTTACTAAAGTCAAGGTAGACAACATCCACAGCCTTTCCCTCATCCAATAAGCAGGTTGCCCAGTCATAGAAGGAGATCAGGTTTGTCAGGCAGGACCTGCCTTTCATAAACCCATGCTGACTAGGCCTGATCCCCTGGTTGTCCATTATATGACATTTAATGGCACTTGAGATGACCTGCTCCATGACCTTCCCTGGCACCAAGGTCAGACTGACAGCTCTAGAGTTTCCTGGATCGTCCTTTCTGCCTCTCTTGTAGATGGGTGTCACATTTGCCACCCTCCAGTCCAATGGGACCTCCCCAGTTAGCCATGACTTCAGATAAATCATGGAAAGCAGCTTGTCGAGCACATCTGCCAACTCCCTCAGCACCCTTGGGTGTAACCCATCCGGTCCCACAGACTTGTGTGCATCCAAGTGGTGTAGCAGGTCTCTGACCACCTCCTCTTCAACTGTGCTGACCTCAATCTGCTTCCCCTCCCCATCTCCCAGCTCACGAGGCTGGGTGTCCAGGGAACAGCCAGTTCCACTGCTAAAGACTGAGGCAAAGTTGGCGTTGGGCACCTCAGCCTTTTCCTCATCCTTAGTTACCATGTTTCCCTCTGCATCCAGTAGGGGAGGGAGATTTTCTCTAATCCTCCTCTTGCTGTTAACGAGTTTATAGAAAGATTTTTTTGTTATCCTTAACAGCTGCAGCTAAGTTGAGCTCTAGCTGCGCTTTGGCTCTCCTAATGTTCTCCCTGCATAACTTCACTACGACTTTATAGTCTTCATGAGAGACCTGCCCCCTCTTCCAAAGGCCATAGATTCTCCTTTTGTTCTTGAGATCCCGCCAAAGGTCCCTGTTTAGCCAGGCCGGACTCCTTCCCCTCCTGCTTGTTTTTCAGCACGCGGGAACAGCCTGCTCCTGTGCCTTTAAGACTTCGCTCTTGAAGTATGACCAGCCTTCCTGGACTCCCATTTCCTTCAAGGCAGCCTCCCAAGGGATTTTGTTAACCAGTCTCTTGAACAGGTCGAAGTTAGCCCTCCAGAAGTCTAAGGTGGCAGTTTTACTAACCCCTCTCTTTGTTTCTCCAAGGATCAAAAATTTGATCATCTCATGATCACTGCACCCTAGACAGCCTCCAACCTTTACCTCCCCCACAAGCTCTTCCCTGTTCACAAGAAGCAGGTCCAAGAGGGCACCTTCCCTGGTCGGTTCACTCACCAGCTGCGTGAGGAAGTTATCCTCCACACATTCCAGGAACCTCCTGGATTATTCCCCCTCTGCTGTGTTGTGATCCCAGCAGATACCCGGGAGGTTAAAGTTCCCCACAAGAACAATGGCAAGTGACGGTGAGATTTCTCCCAACTGTTTGTAGAAAGCTTCATCCACCTCACTGCTTTGGTTGGGAGTCTATAGCAGACTCCCACAGCAAGATCTGCTTTATTGGCCCTTAACCTAATCCACACACTCTCAACCCCGTTATCGCTATACTAGATTTCTGAGCTCTCATAGCATTCTCTAACATACAGGGCCTCTCCACCATCTCTCCTTCCCTGTCTATCCCTCCTGAAGAGCTTGTAGCCATCAATTGCTGCACTCCAGTCGTGTGAGGCATCCCACCACGTTTCTGTTATAGCTACTATGTCACAGTTCTCGTGCTGCATCATGGCTTCAAGCTCCCCCTGTTTGTTGCTCATACTGCATACATTGGTGTAGATGCACTTGAGATGAGCTAATGAATCCAACACCCTCTTGTGAGCATGGGCCCCATTTCCTACCAGACCCTCTCAGGTGCTTCCACGATTCCTGAACATCTTTCCCTTCTCTCAAATGAAGTGGCAGAGGGAGAGCCCTCACCGGTCCACCATCCTTCAAGCTTTGGCATGCTTCCCTTAAACTTGTTCCTAACAGTCCCAGTTATCTCCCCGTCCCCCCTCATATCTAGTTTAAAGCCCTGTCAATAAGCCCTGCCAACTCCTGCCCCAGAATTCTTTTCCCCCTCAGGTACAGCTGCATCCCACCTGTCCCATTTGTCACCAGCAGACCAGGTGCCTTATAAACCTCGCCATGGTCAAAGAACCCAAAATTCCGACGGTGGCACCAGTCTCTGAGCCACGTGTTAATCAGATACGTTTTCCACCCTCTATCAGTAGTTTTCCCTTCCACTTGAGCGATTGACGAAAACATGACCTGAGCTCCCGAGCCTTCAATTAGCCACCCCAGTGCTTTGAAGTCCTTTTTGAGTGACTTAAGACTTCTTTCTACCACCTCATTGTTACCTGCCTGGATAACCAATAAGGGGTAGTAATCAGAGGGCCGCACCAGACTAGTGATTTTGCTTTTAATATCTCTATTCCTATTTAATATCTCTATTACTACCTGCCTTTTGTTTCAGAGGGGATCTAACTGATATCTCCCAAGCTAAACTCTTCATCGGTTTTCCTCTTGTGGGTAGCTTTGCACCCTTGGCCGTTTCTTCGCTAAGGTGGCTATGCATGCTTCACAGCTAGGCTGAAGGAAATAGCCCTCTTCCCTAGTGATGGGTGAATGAACTGCATTATGCCTACGAGCAGGCCTTGTCTAGCCATAAACAACTGCCCATGACCTCTTTTCACTGGGTCTCGACTTCATTTCTTCTCCCCCTACCCCTGCTGTCAGCCTGTCTCGATGGAAAGCAGGAGAGAAGGGTGCCTGGGTAAAAACCCCTTTAGGAATACAGGATTGCTCTAGCAAAGCAAGATTTTCATTCCTTCCCTCCAGGCTTCTGGCACAGTATCAGTGTTGTGCTAATGCACCATTTTGCATAGCAGTCTTGGTCTGGAGCACATTTTTAATATTTTCTCTCCTTCTGGGGTTTTTTGTTTTGTTTTTAGTTCTGCTTATGAAGCAAGCCTGAGAGTGGTCTCTCTCTGGAGCCCCAGCTGACCCTCTGCCAGGGTTGTTAAAAAATAACACCTGTGCGATGCTTGGAAAGTAACTGCAATCTTTGTTGGCCTCTTGATATCCCACTTAGGAGCTCTAAATGCTCAGGTCCTCAGGCTAACCATGGGAATTTCTGAAGCCCTTCAAAGTCAGGACTGGGTTTGAGGAGATGTTACCCATCCCACTAAGGTAGAATTCTTGTACTTAGATGTCAGCCTGCCAGGGTGCTTGTTAATCCTGCTGGCCCTCAAAATGGAGAGCAGGTTTATCAGATGAGACTGTAGCCAGCAGGTGTGAGTTACTCCATAGACAAGAATAGGCACCTGTAGCATGAACGTGCCTGCAGTGAGTATTTCAGTCTCCACCACTCTACTAGTGCAGTAAGTTGTGTGTGTGTGTTAGCTTTTACCAGCTGGCTATGAATATGGGTAGTATGGCTCATGAATGGCTGTTGCTCTTCCAGTAGAGAGTGTATGCAAGTGTGGGGGTATTTTTACACAATGCATTTCCTTCCTTTCTGTACACAGTATTGCTAACCAACTGGAGGAATACATGCGCTGTGAAAGGATGGGAGAACGTTCTGCAGGAGGCACAGAAGGCCCAGCAGCACTTGACAGCTCTTGCTCTGGGACGACTGCTGACTTTCCATTGGGCACAGCTTCACGGACTGGAGCAGGTAGGATCCTTCAGCGTGGAGGAGGTGATGAGGACAAATCACTGTGGCCTGTATGAGAATGATAGCCTGTCGATTGGATGCAGGGCTTGAGGGATGGGGAAAGGCAGAGTGAAATAAGCACTCACAGAAGCATTGCGCTTCTTGCCTCCTTTCTAGGTGTCTTGCCAGCAGCAGGAGCAGAGCAAGAGAAAGAAGTTGATTCCCCATGGGATTCTGAGGTACCTTCCCTGGAGGAGGCAGCGGGGCCTCACTTGGCTCACTTGCTTTTAGGCTTGTTTCATTCTGCTGCCGCTTCGGCCACCCGCTCGTAACTGGGATCTTGACATGCTGCTGCTGAAGGCAAGCTGTTCAGTGAGGTCTGGGACAAAGTGAGGTCAAGCTAATGACCTGGCTCTCCTAGCAGCTGGCCTCTGAGCTGGATTTCTAGTACAGGATTGAAGCGGTAAAACTTCCCACCTGTTACAATCCCCTGAAATCCTAGAAGGCTGGTGCTGTGAAGATTGCTGGTTTTCCACCACACAGCGCTCTTCTTCGGATCCAGTCAACATCAAATGGTTGCCCGTAGGGCCTACAGTCTACACACTTAGCTGCTTCTGCCTCAGTCCTCTCTATCTCGGGCAGGTGTACTTCATCCCCTTTTGAAAGCCCTGTTCAGAGATGCCTAACACACTGGCTCTGTTTGCCCTTTTTGTTCTTTCAGTCACCCATTACACGTGTTGGCTGAAGCAGGAGCTTTGTGTGTGGAAACGGGTGGAGGAGGAGTCTGTGCCAGTTCTCACACATGTCTTTGAAATTACACAGACAGATTCTGAAGGTCCAGGGAAAGTGTCGGCCAGCGTGCTGCTTCTACCTGGAGATGGATGCAGACTGCGCGCCCAGTCCGTTGCAGAGGAGCGCAGCAATGGTAATTTCCTGCTGTGGTAAATGGTTACCTTTGTAAGCTTCTCTGGAGTGAAGTGGATGTGGAAGAGTGGAGTGAAATAAGCACTCACAGCAGCATTGCGCTTCTTGCCTCCTTTCTAGGTGTCTTGCCAGCAGCAGGAGCAGAGCAAGAGAAAGATGTTGATTCCCCATGGGATTCTGAGGTACCTTCCCTGGAGGAGGCAGCGGGGCCTCACTTGACTCACTTGCTTTTGGGCTCGTTTCACTCTGCTGCCGCTTCGGCCACCCGCTCGTAACTGGGATCTTGACATGCTGCTGCTGAAGGCAAGCTGTTCAGTGAGGTCTGAGACAAAGTGAGGTCAAGCTAATGACCTGGCTCTCCTAGCAGCTGGCCTCTGAGCTGGATTTCTAGTACAGGATTGAAGCAGTAAAAATTCCCACCTGTTACAATCCCCTGAAATCCTAGAAGGCTGGTGAAGATTGCTGGTTTTCCACCACACAGCGCTCTTCTTCGGATCCAGTCAACATCAAATGGTTGCCCGTAGGGCCTACAGTCTACACACTTAGCTGCTTCTGCCTCAGTCCTCTCTATCTCGGGCAGGTGTACTTCATCCCCTTTTGAAAGCCCTGTTCAGAGATGCCTAACACACTGGCTCTGTTTGCCCTTTTTGTTCTTTCAGTCACCCGTTACACGTGTTGGCTGAAGCAGGAGCTTTGTGTGTGGAAAAGGGTGGAGGAGGAGTCTGTGCCAGTTCTCACACGTGTCTTTGAAATTACACAGACAGATTCTGAAGGCCCAGGGAAAGTGTTGGCCAGCATGCCAAAGAAGGATGCTTCAACTCAAACAGATTGTTGCAGCAACAGACAGGTGACTCTATTAGAGACTGATGCAGATATCCATAAATAGAACCAGTATAATGAGAGCTGTTCTTGCTACTGAGTTTGTTTTGGAGTGCTGCTGAGAGGAGGTGATTGAATCTGGACCTGAACTGTATTTTGGACCTGATTTCATTCCCATTCTGAAGCAGAAGGGCTGCAGAAAGAGGTTGCTCAAAGCCCCATCCAACCTGACCTTGAACACTTCCAGGGATGGGGCATTCTCCAACTTCTCTGGGCAACCCAGTCCAGTGTCCCACCACCTTCGTTGCAAAAATGTCTTCCTTATGTCCAATCTAATTCTACCCCCTTTTAGTTAAAAACTGTTGCCCCTTGTCCTGTCACTACAGGCCTTGGTAAAGTCTCTCTCCATCTTCCTGTATTGAAAGGCTGCAATAAAGTCTCCCCAGAGCCTGCTTTTCCCCAGGCTGAACCACCCCAACTCTCTCAGCCTTTCTTCATGGGAGAGGTGTTCCATCCCTCTGGTCATTTTTGTGGCCTTCCTCTGGACCCACTCCAACAGGTCCATGTCTTCCTTGTGCTGGGGATCCCAGAGCTGGATGTGGTTCTGCAGGTGGGGTCTCTGCAGGGAGCATAGTAGGAGGGGAGAACCACCTCCTTCAACCTGCTGGCCACCGTGACGACTGATCTAACGATATAATCCCATGAGTAAAAGCATCCCTCGTCTTGCCATCTACTTACTGATTTCTCCATGCTCATGGAACACCATTTCTTTAGAAACGGATCAGGCAGCTGCAGCAGGAGCTTGCCGACACCCCCAAGAAGAACTCCCTGACAGAAACTTCACTCAAAGCTAAGAAGCACTACACCAGGGACCTGCAGGAACAGAAACTACAGTTGCAGAAGGAACTTGACAGGTCTAAAGCTAAGGTATGGAGAAAGCCAGTCTCTTGGCAGGGGCCCAGGCCTTTTTTGTAGCAAAGCAGAGTGGGGAACTGACCCTTTCTTGGAGGTTTTCTGTAACCCAGGGTGGTTCAGTGTGCAACTAGCTGTAATGGGGGAGCTGGGAGGGAACAGCCCTGCTGCCTTTGGTGCCTGCCTGTTTGCACCACTTGAAGTAACAGTGGAGGGCTGCGCTAAGTACACTAGACAACTTCACAACAGGAGTAGATCGAGTGACATGTAAGTTACTCGCCTTGTTTTATAAGCCTGATGCCCACGATTAGAAAGGTCACTAACCACGAAGTCACTTTGTCCTTAATTAGAGAAGGGTGTGTGTATTCCTTTCCAAAAGCTGCTTCTCAGGTTTCACAGAGCATGTGTATTTGGTGCTGCTTTTGGGTTTGGCAAAGCAGAATGTGTGGTGACAGGGAAAGTGCAGGCATGCTGGAGTGTTGCCAGGTGTGTTTTTGTATTCCCTCCCCACCTCATCCTTGTTAGAGAGTTGCAAAGTCACTTTAGGAGCAGTAGGAGCTTCTAACCGTGCTGGAGGAGCCAATCAGTGGCTACAAAGAGCATCTGGAGTCCCTGGGAGTAGAGTGTTGTGGCAGTGTTTAGGAAACTCTAGGAACTCAATGTAGGCGTAGGAGAGGGGCCAGTATAAAAGATGAAAAAGTAACATGGGGTTTGAGAGTCAACATGAGAGTCAAAGCAGTCCACTCCTTTTTACCAAGCCTAAACTGACTACCAAGGATTCTTCTTGTGGTTTGACAGCTGCAGGAATTGAAAGCACGCAATACCTGGACTGAGTATTATGCTGTGTACCTAAAGAATGCCATAAAGGAGAGGGAACTAACAACTTCAAGGAACCTGCAGGGCCTTCTTCTGGATGTGTCTTCTGCAACTATGACTATCACAGAGCTGGAAGAACACATTAAACGGTAAGGAAGGAACATAGCGGAGCCAGGCTTCACTTTCTGCGAGTGTGTGAAAACAAAAGGACTGTCTTCTTGCATCCCAGCAAGATAATCACAATTTTCAAAGATGCTTTTGTTTTAGATGAGGTTCTCTCACACTCTTCTTTTAGGATTTGTGCTCTTGTGGACTTCTATGATAAGGCCTGTACTTCTTTTCCAGGCTCCAAGTTGGAAAGGCCAAGCTGAAAGGCACAGTCCAGCAACAAGTCAAAACCATTGAAGCCCTTCAAAAAGACCTGCAGGCCTTTGCCTCAGTAAGCTAGTCAGAGCCTTCCCTTTTCATGAGCTACAGAGCCTAGTTCCGTATTCATGTGGGGAAATTTTAAGAGGAGGTTTTCCTGGAGAGCCTGGGACAGATCCATTCCTCTGTTCTCCTGACTGTAGGCTGCTCTGAAAGTCCTGCTGACTCATTCCACAGCTTTCCAGCTTTGAGAGTTGTCCCACAAGGCTACAGCAAGTCCTACATCTTTAAGGAGTTGACAGCAATGCACTGGCTTAAGTAGTTTCTGCTTTAGACCAGTCATGAGGTTGAGATCTTAGGCAGCACTTCAGACACTCATGCAGTAGAGGGATTTGGTACCTCCAGTTGCGGACTTTCCTTGGGCTCTAGTGCTGCCAAGCACTTCATCCTGGAGGCCTGGCTGGCATCATGAGACTATGACAGGAATTCTTCAGTTGCCTGTACTCTGGTCATCTTCCCGGTTTAGTGACTTCAGATTCCTTGGCCAGAAGGGTTGGGACTATAATGCAATGGGAAGACCTCCCAAGATGAAAATTCATAACTAATAAGGGAACAACACCTCCATAGGCAGTATTTTGTGTGCTTGGGTGGCGTTGCAGGAGAGGCAAACACTGTGTTGTACCGATGATGGCAAGAGAAGAAGAAAGGCTGTGAGGTGTGATCTTCAGTTGGGAAAGTCCTAGCGTGACTTTGTTTTTCCTTCTTGTAACACTGCTGTAGGCTTGTCATGGCCCAGAGGACTTGGTTTTCAGACAACACCATCTGCAAAGGAACAGCAACATCAGCAGGTACCCAAGCAGCTTCAGGAATGACTGGTTTTAGTCTTGGAATTTCTTGTGGGCAGGTAATTTATGAAAAGCTCAGGAAGGCTGTGGGGAACCCCCCAGGTTTTTGGGCAGGGCACCCTCAGGGGAAAAATCTATACATTTCCTCATTCTCCTAGTACTACTGTATTTTGAATCTGCTTGGAGGACAGTATGTGGGCACTTGCTTTCATCAGCATGATTCCTGTGGACGGGAGAGAGATCTGTGGTTGAGAGCCGCAAGAGGACACTGGAGTTGGGGTATCCACATTATCTTCATTGTGGAAAACTGTATGCATGTTCTGCATAAGGATCCCGTTCCTGTGCTCTGTGTGAGATGAGGAACTAGGAAATTAAAATAGGATATAGAAATTAGGCACTCAAGAAATGAAGGTATAACTTAGTTTAGAGATGAAGATGGAAGACTTAGAGATCAGGCTAGGGGCTAGAGGCCCATTAGTTAAGACATAACTAAGATTAAATAGGATAATAGATCATAGTCGATGGGCCAGAGAGCAGAACAATATGGAAACCTTGATTAATGGAAGCTGTGAGGGAACACTTCCTGATGGAATAGGAAGACAGCCCTAAAAACTGGTCAAAACCAACCCTATGGTCTGTCCTGAGTCCAGGAGGCTACAGAGACTGCGCAAGGAATGGAGGTAAAAAGTTCAACAGTGAGGAAGAGGAGCTACTTCATCTCTGCGACCCCAGCCCACGACCACCCGGACACACTGCGCAGACGCAACTAGGAGACCGAGGCGGAACATATGAAAAAGACTTTCAGGCTCATAATAATACGAAGCGGGGATAGGTGATGCATATGTATAGGCGTATTATGAATATGTGATACTTTGTAGCATAAAGCCGAGACAAGGTGCCACGAGAGGTGCGCACGTTTGTGGTGGAGCGATCCCCCGTGTGTCTCAGCACTGAATAAACATACCTACTTTATAACCTTATAGGTTGTGGAATCGTGTTTCCGCAAGTCATGTGTGTGATGTATCTTTTCTATTTTGAAAGCATGGAAGTGAAAGCAAGGAAGTGAAGAAGCTGGCCAAGATGAAACGCCACACAGAAGCGCTTCTGGTCGAAATGCAGGGAAAAAATGCCACACTGGAGAGAGAACGTACCAGGCATGGCTTTTTAGGGCTTTAAAGAAGTATCACATTGAGTAGAAGTCAAGCTTAACTGAACTCTACTGTAAAAGCATCTACATAACATTGTTTGTGAGGGAATTCAAGCCCTGCATTCAATTTTGCAAGATGCTTCTGTGCATGAGCCTATGGTTTTAAAAAGCTGCAAAAGGCCTTGCAAACGCAGGCTGCCTGCAGTTCTCCTGGGAGTGGAGGAAGTCCATCCTTGCTCTGTTCAGGTAAACTGAGGGCCCTCTAAATCCTGTCCAGCACTGGAGTGCTGGCTGCTCTCAGTAACTCCTGGCCTGTTAAGCATGTTACAGATGAAGCAAGCCATGGCTGTGCTGCTTATGTAAGGGTATGTGAAAAAGGCCAATTATTGCTTTGCTTCATGCTTTCCTTACTAATTTGCTGGGCAGTTTGAAGACTCTTCTGGAGAGAACTTGGACAAAGCCGAGGCATGTGCAGGGAGAGTCCCAGCTCGGTTTCTAGGGAGAGGTGAAGAACAGCTCTTTTGAGGTGGGCAATGAAGTTGGTAAAATAAGAGCTCTGGATTGTCTGGTGGATTTGTGGTGATTATTTTTTTCTGCTGGAACCTGTATGATTCTTTTCCTATACTTTTTGTCCATGTCCTGACAGACTTCCACAGAAGTAACTTTAGAGCTTGCTCTTTGAGTTCCTTCTGTTTTGCTGCCTACAAGTTGATGACTTTTCCCCAACAGCTGGAGATGCAGTCAAAAAAGATGCATGCAGCAGGCAAGACAAAACCAAGACCTGTGAGAAAAGTTGTCCACTTTGTGTGAGACTGAGGAGGAACTGGGGCAGATCCAGGGCTTAACCTCAGAAGTCGTTGGGCAACTAGCATGGTCACAGCCAAATGGAGAAGTTTAAAAGAGATGGGAGAAAGTGCTGGACAAGAAGGCAGGCAAAAACCACAAGGAGTTGATCTGTATCTCCACATAACACAGTTTTGCAGATATAGGGTGTAACTTTGTTGTTGACAAGTTTGAGTGTTTGGTTTTTGATATATGGAGCTGTACTTACAGGACTCACTTTCAGTGCCTGCTGTGAAAGTAACACAGCCTTTTCCTTTCCTGCTCTTCCCCACTCACAGCTGAACTTTCAACACAGCGATGAGAAGATGCTGGAGCAGAGAAAGTGCCAATGCCAGAAAAGAAAGACTGCTCACAGGGAGATGAATGAAGCCTGGTAGCATTTACCTTCCACCTTGTGCAGCCATGACCCTGCATCTAATTCCAAGTGTTCTTGTTGCAGCTTGGTATTTAATAAACAGTGTCATCTAGTACATGTCGTAGTTTTGCTGCACAACTGGAGTGATTCAGACTAGCAGGTTTGGATGAAGAGACTCCTATTGTTGAAGGTTCAATCGGGCTCTCTTCCTATGAAGGCAGTTAGTGCATCTCTCTCTGCCCTTACTCTGAATGAAAATCAGTCTTGTAGACATCTCAGAGGGAGCAGGCATCTGTGTCCTTTTCCTCTGGCGAGGCTTGAACCATGACTGTGGTCAGATCAGGGACTAGTGCTGAGCTACTGCTAATAATCAGTTACCAGACTTCCTTTTTAGAGCAATCCTCCTGGGGGTCTGGGCAGAAGGTGGTGGGCAAGCTTCTGGTAGCCATGGAAGCTTTGCAGATCCCACAGGACTCTGATGGACTCGCAGCCTGCTGGGGGGCAAGTGTGAAGAAGTGGGCATGAACTGGAACAGGGCAAGTCCCACCTCACCTAAGGAAAAACCTTTTCTCTTGTGAGGGTGATGAGAGGCCAGTGTCAGGGGACAGGAAGGCAAAGGGGGTTCCATGGACAGCAGGGCAGGGCCCAGCCTTGGCCTACACAAGCAAGGGGAGCAGGGCAGCCCCAAGCCCAGAGGGACAAACAAGTGTCTAGTGAGGCAGCAGCTCTGAGGGCAAGCCAGGATCTCAGGCCAGGCCAGGCTGGGGTTCAGGCCCGGTGGTGACAAGCTGGGTCAGACGCAGCCCAGTGATGGCCAAGCAGGGCTACAGGGAGGCCAAGGGTAGGCTGGGAAGGCAGCCTGCAGGCTGGGGTCTGGAGCAGCAAGGTCTGTGGCCAAGCACAGGCACAGCTGAGCCAGAGCTGGAGACAGGGACACCGTGACAGAGCTCAGGCAGGGCCTGGAGGCCTCTGCCTATGCCTCAGTGGGCCTCTTGGGCCAATGGGCTGCAGGCCCCAGCTCAGCCTGCTGGTGTCTTATTGGTGCCACAGAGATGTTTGAAGATGCTCCAAACTGACCATGGCCCTGTACAAGCTGCCCTGGCTGACCCTGCTTTGAGTGGGGCAGGGACAGATGAGATGGACCACACGAGGCCCCTTCCAGTCTCAATGATGCTGCACTTTGAAGACACAAACATCTCCAGTGATCTGGAAATTTCAGGCTGCAGGCCCAGTTTTGTTCAGCAAGACCTCCTGCCTGCTTTAACGAGCTTTTTGCCCAAGGCTGACTTCATCTTAACTGTACCTGTAGTCTTCCTTGGGCTACATGCAACAGACCAAACAACTGCAGACTGTAGCCAACATGTCCAGGCACAAAGATGGCAACAGCCTTCTCAGACCCCAAGTCATGTTGTGAGGTGCAATGCCACCAGTGAAGAATGGCTGTTGAGTTAGCCAAGCAAATCTTCATTTCCAACCCCCAGTTTGAGACCTGGAGGTGGAGAAGAACCATCACGCTCCAGGTCTGGCTGGGCAGCAGGGGAAGCTGCCAGCTATGGAGTTCCACCTGGCCCAGTCCTCATCTCTTCAAATGCAAGGCATTACAACTTTGACAAGCCACTCTTCACAAACACACCAAAGCACACTTGGCAAAACCCAACTGAAATGTTCCACCACCTCTCCCTTCACATTGGTGAATGTTAACAGATGTCCAGGCTCTAAAACCAAAATGGCCTTTGGAAAACACCAAAGGTGTCTTCAAACAGTAAACTGGACCCACTCTTCCCATAATTGAGAATGAGGGCTCTGCCAAGGAACAACATTAGTGTAAACTCCCAATAAAGGCCAAGGACATACGCAGCAGTAAGCTCTGTGGCGATGTGTAAACAGATGAAATCTGATTGTGTAGTAGTACATTCAAAGACTATGCAATCCCTGAGCACACTTGCCCTGACGTTGGCAGGGGGTGCAGGGGGAGAGACAGCTCCAGTGACAGGACCAGACTGGTTCTGGCCCTCCCTCCTGTCTGCCATCAGGTAGCTGCTAGGCATTATGTAGCCTCTGAACCCCAACACAAGCATTTCAAAAAGTCTGGCTCATGATCTCTCCTCTAATTGGTAGTAGATATCTATCACAAGGAAACAATACATCTGAACAAACGCCAGTTCTTTTTCTTCCTGGATGTCTTGCACTGGTTCCTACCAGCATGCGGGTGTCAGTGCTAGAAGTACCTGGTGAAAGCACAGGCATCTCCATGCAGGAGACTTTCTTGGCACATCACTGCCCCAGCCACCCTCCATGTTTTGTAGCAAAAACTGAACTGAGCACAGGAATCAAGTGCAAGGGAATATTTTCTTTTTACAGAAAACACAAACAAAAAAATCCAAACTAAAATCAACAACAAAAAAACCACAACAAAAACCACAAGAAATACTATACTGAAAGAATACTCTAGTTTCGCACCTGCCTTTCCAGTTTGAGCCATCTTATCACCATGCACTGTGCTGCCTCATGCATGCCTCCTCCAGCCTCACCTTCTGCAGAACCCCTGACATGATCCTAGCAGCCCCGTAGCCACGTGCTACTCAAGACTCCCTAACAGAAGGAGTCCAGCTGCCACAGTGGGTCAGTGGAGACTTATTTTTCAGTGCTGCCACTGATCCGGTCTCATACCGGCATTCTATTACACAGTGGTTTGGCAAATGTTTTTAACGTTTGTCAAGAGGCAAAAGCTACAGTGAGAAGAGGGACTGTGGTTTGCCTTCTCTCCTATGCAGTTTGTTCCTGTGGAGTTAACACTGTTTTTGTCAAGTCTGTTGATCTTTCGCTTCAGTACTGTCCAGGTTAAGACTTTTGAGCCAGTAAGGTTGTTAATTTAATCTTCCCATCCATAGAAGCAGTGAGGCAGGTCCCACAGTCCATGGCTGTGCTCCAATCCACTGTGACAACAGGAGCTCGGTGTCCTCCCAGGGAAAGGCAGCTCTCCAGAACCTTTTCCTCACCATTTAACTAAAAGAAAGAAAGCATAAGATTTTAAGGAGACACATTTCTACAGTGGGGGCAGTACACCCACAGGAGAAGTCAACTTCTGCTCCAGACTCCATATCCCTATCAGCATACATAATTAAGCAGAGAGATGTTGAAATGCATACATGAGGAAGTAAATTTCCAGTCTCACGAGAGAAGCACATGTTCTCAGGCAGCTCAGCTTCTGACACCAGCCGAGCTGCAGTAATTGAACAAGGCAGGCTAAGAGCAAACACTGATGAGAAGCACACAAGCCTATAGGCTCCTGTTAGTGCAGGCACTCTGAATGTCCCAGATGCAAAGGAAAAATTCCATCTAATCTGCCTTGCAGTGGCTTCTACTGACAGGTATTGACTTGAGAGGAGGCAGGCAAGGGGCACGCAATCCGTAACCGCTTGTTCCTGCAGCACAGAAATTTGGGTGCTTGGAACCATTCAGTCTTACCATTCATTTAATTTCAGTACACAGTAAGAGGAGAGAATCAGGCTGGGACTAACATGGCATCAGCAAGCACACAAGACAGATTAAAGATGAGCATCAATCAACAATCACACATTTTGCATTGAACTGGCATGCATTAATATATTTAAAAAAAATAAAACTGTCCTAGACACTTGGGCACTAAGGAAAACTGCTGCAGCTAAGCTTTAAGAACAAGCTACATTCAGATGGCCAAACGCTTACAGAGGGTTCGAACTCTTGCTAAACACCACATACTGCTAAAATGCACACTGTATGAAACTGAGCACCAACTTTCACAGAGCACGGAGGGGTATGTGGTGTTTGAGAACTTCCAGTGGCTGCTGTTGCAGCCTTGTAACATTTAGAGCTTCTATGGATGCATAAAAGTACTCCCCAACACTTCTCAGACTTACCTTAAAAATTACTCCCCCAGTAGAAGAACACGTCAACATATAGTTGCCCTCAGAGTCAAAAGCAAAAAGCCTTCCTCGTGGGAATTGGACTTGCTTGTAGCCACTGTATCCAGACAGAATAAAAGGACCTGTAGCTTCGCTGGGAAGATCATACTCAGAGACCTTCAAGCCACTTTTGTGAATATTCCACTGAATAAACTAGAATGACAAAAAGAGATGACAAAAGCCCACAATTAAATTGACTGGGATGAAAGTAGAGGGACCATTTGTCATTTTTAAGCTAATCAGCTATTCCTCCCAAACAGAAGACGGCATTTTGACACCTATATCTAAGTGGCTGTATTTATAAAGCACAGGCTGCAAAGTTTAAGAGTGCCTTCTATCCAAGCAAACATATGCCCTACCTTCCATGAGCATTGCTGCCTATGTGTCCTTCCACACTGCATGCAGGATCCTGGTGGGAATTCACTTAACTCTCACCAGCCAAGGATCCACACTTTTATGCGGGTGGCTCTCTCCCTGAGCCACACCTCTACTGCTGAAGACTCTGGAACTGCAGAAATTGAAGCCTATATTATAAGCAACAGGGAGCTGCTGACAAGAACATTTATGCAAAGTGGTCAAGGATCTGCTCTCTGGTGAACCCAGATCTCAAATGTGGTGATCTCAGGGGCACAGAAAGGTCATCTTCACATGGATTCCCTAGGAAGGGGATGTCACCAACAGCAGGATTTGCACACAAGGTCCAAGACAGCTCCAGCTGTTAATACACCTTCCAATCACTCTCTCTGTAGAGACTGCATGCAGCAGGGTGGTGCTGCACATCTAAGATTACAGTTAGCAGTCCACAGATCCTCCAGATTCTGAGGGTATTTTTACTGCTATCCCCACCATATGGAGAAGACTCCAGAAGGGATCTCACTGCCAGCTGACTAGTAGAAGGTCACCCAGAGCCTACCTTGCCATCCTCGCCTATGCTGTAGACTGTGTTCTCATCATAGCTGAATTCAACGGAGTAGACTTCCCCATCGTGTGCCTTCCAGCTCATGGCGCACTCATGCTGCTGCATATCTGAGGGGAGAACCAGTACTCAACACTCCTTGTACTCGCACAGAACTGAGGTGTAGAGAGGCCCTTTTACATTCATTAGGTCTCTGTCCCAGGCCTCTAAACCAGCATGATCCAATCCAGTCCAATCCAATTCCAACACCCTGTGCTTATTCTCCAGCTTTTACACTGTCCACAAAAATCATTGCCTATAGCTAGTCACCTCTTCCTCCAGCTTTACAGGGCTGCTCACATGCTCACTGTCAACTGCAAGCATTTTGCATCTAAGCCCCACTGCCACCCTTCTCCTCCCCTTGCTATCCTGTCCACCCTCACAGCTGCTGCCAGCTCTGTCCTCCCACAGATCTGGGACTGCAGCCTCCAGCTCAGCACCCAGGTCAGAAGCAGATCCCTCAATTCACAGAAGAGGGAGGCCCAAACTGCCTTTATCACAAGGACAGGCTGAAGAGGACGAAACCTGAGAAACAGGAATTCCTCAGGGAAGAAGGACCAATGTCAAGCCCCTGCCTTCAACTGGAAGATCCCTCATTAATTCCTCAAGACTCAGCCTCTGGCAATGGTACTGCTATATAGCACAGCCAAGACCACATGGATCAAGGGCAAGTTAACTCTGCTTTTCAGCAGGAAGGAAACAATAAATCCAGCAGCATTACGAGGGTCTCCAGCCAACACCCCCCAGAGAAAGTTTATGTCAATTCACTCCTGACAGCTATTGTGGAGGACAGAAAATAGCTTCCATCTTGGTGTTCAGGCACATCCCACAGCTGCCTCCCTGCTGGCAGAAGAAGGGTGCTAGGGAGAGCCAGCTGGGGCCACCAAGGGGCCACCTCACCACCCAATTTCAACATACCAAAGAGACGAACAATCCCATCTGCAGCCCCGGTGACCAGCAGGTTGCCATTGTGATTGAAGGCTGTGCAGTTAATAGCAATGGGCTCAGGCTCCAGGGAGAACTGCAGCTGGAAGGGAAAGCCTGCATTAATGCAGAGAAACGGAGCCGGGAGGGCCGAGGAGCTGATCTCCAGGAGAGGGACGACAGATGGTATCTAGTAGCCAGAAATCCTCCAGTTTGGAGCCCTACACCTCTCATGACAACATACTTCAAGGTTGGCAGCTGCATTTTACTGTGACACTAAACCAAAAATTCACCTCAGCCAAGCCACAGCTTTCTTGGACATGGCCTCAAGGCTGCAAAACCAGCTTCTGGCAGACATTAGCTTAAGTATATTGCTTTCTCCTACACATCAGGGACAGCATTTCTTAAGGGAAAATGCGAGGGGTGAGATGAGGATTCCCTGCCAGAATCCGACCCACCTGAATTGAAACAATGGAGAAGATGATGTGGGATGAAACCTCTGAAAGAAGCACTTCACTTAAAAACAGGGAGGGCAAGGAAAATAGCAGCAAAGAAAACCCTTTGATATAGCTCAGCTGAAGAAAGCCTGAGCAAAGCATCATTCAATCCACTTGGGACATTTCCAGTCACAGACTGTACAGGCACGATAGAAACAAGACTATGGACTATTTTGAAGAATCCCTCAAAAAACCCAACACACCAACAAAACAGAAACCACCCCACCCAAACCCAGCAGCTACTTACACTATTCATTTTTATCCCACATGTGATAGAGGGGAAAGTAGGAAGGGGGAAAAAGAAGGGTATTGAAAAGAAAGTCAGCATAATTTAGAAAGAGGGCTCCTACACATTGAAACAGAAGACACTCATTCTCAGCAAGCAGAACGAGAAAGGAACGAAACCCAGCAAGTACCTGCTGCTTCATCGTTTTAGTGTCCCACAGTAGCAGCTTCCCAGGAACTTGGTTCATGCTTTTGCCCCCGTAGCTGACTGCTGAGAAGTCCATGTGGGAGATGGGGCTCTGGGCTGCCGCAGAACAGACAAAGGAGGCACCACTTGGGCTGCAGGCAAGCGAGAGGATCCTGAAACAGAGCAAACAGTCTGAATTGCCCCTCTCCAGCAGCTGCCTCGAGCACACCATTCAACTGCGAGCTCTCCCACTGAGACCCTGCAGGACAGCGTGCACTGTAAAGGAGAGCAGGATTTGTGTGCTTCGACAGATTTTGAGTGTCTCCCGTTTAACTGAGCAGCTCTGCACTGCTCAGACAGGGACTATCCTCTGGATGAAGGTCTAGATAGTCCCGCAGTTGCAGGAAAGCAGCTGAGCCTTCACCTACCTTCCCTCAGTCAAAACCAACACCACTTATATCTAAAAAACAGTATTCCAGAGTTAAGTTACCTGGGCATGTCTTCATCAATGCTGATTTCACAGAGATTCTTCTTCGCTTCTGTGTCATAAAGACGAACTGTCCCGACCCCACTGCCAAGCAACAGCTTGAAACCAACAAGGAGGAGATAAAAGGAGTGTGAGTGATGCCATCCAACAACCACCAACAACACAGAGTAAATTTTTCCCATTTATGCATTTGGATTAAACACCACTCCATTAGGGTACATCCTGCCTTTCTGCAGGTATCACATTGAGTGGGGCTACCCCAGAACCACACAAGTCAGAGAAAAAGCACTGCTTTTCAGTGAGAAAAAGATCTGACAGGCACCAAAGTGAAGTAAAAGCCACCTTCCAGAGTATGGCTCAACACTATAGAATGCAAAACATATCTGGAGTCTCAACATCTAGAGGAGCAAAGAGAGTAACGCTGAACCTAAGTTTAAGAGAAAACCAAGTAGAAGCCACCTCCAGGGGAGAATTAAATCATCCAGAAGGGCTCACACCCACTTTCTCAGTGATGCTACATTATAAATTAAAATTAAGAGTGTGCTCTGTGTTATCTCCATTATTTCATATCAAAGAAAATGAACTTCAGAGCCTGATTTGCTGCTGAACACCCATGGACTTCAGAAAGAAGAATCTTTCTATCAGCAAGCAGAAAATAAACTCTACAGAGCAGAAGAGACGTCAGAACAACTGCATGGACAGCTGCCTTTCTGAGAGGAAACAGGAAAAATGGGAAAAAACAGAAAAAACCCTGAAAAAAACATTTTATTTTTTTAAAAAAATGTGAAACAACAACGGAAACAACAACGGAAACAACAACGGAAACAACAACGGAAACAACAACGGAAACAACAACGGAAACAACAACGGAAACAACAACGGAAACAACAACGGAAACAACAACGGAAACAACAACGGAAACAACAACGGAAACAACAACGGAAACAACAACGGAAACAACAACGGAAACAACAACGGAAACAACAACGGAAACAACAACGGAAACAACAACGGAAACAACAACGGAAACAACAACGGAAACAACAACGGAAACAACAACGGAAACAACAACGGAAACAACAACGGAAACAACAACGGAAACAACAACGGAAACAACAACGGAAACAACAACGGAAACAACAACGGAAACAACAACGGAAACAACAACGGAAACAACAACGGAAACAACAACGGAAACAACAACGGAAACAACAACGGAAACAACAACGGAAACAACAACGGAAACAACAACGGAAACAACAACGGAAACAACAACGGAAACAACAACGGAAACAACAACGGAAACAACAACGGAAACAACAACGGAAACAACAACGGAAACAACAACGGAAACAACAACGGAAACAACAACGGAAACAACAACGGAAACAACAACGGAAACAACAACGGAAACAACAACGGAAACAACAACGGAAACAACAACGGAAACAACAACGGAAACAACAACGGAAACAACAACGGAAACAACAACGGAAACAACAACGGAAACAACAACGGAAACAACAACGGAAACAACAACGGAAACAACAACGGAAACAACAACGGAAACAACAACGGAAACAACAACGGAAACAACAACGGAAACAACAACGGAAACAACAACGGAAACAACAACGGAAACAACAACGGAAACAACAACGGAAACAACAACGGAAACAACAACGGAAACAACAACGGAAACAACAACGGAAACAACAACGGAAACAACAACGGAAACAACAACGGAAACAACAACGGAAACAACAACGGAAACAACAACGGAAACAACAACGGAAACAACAACGGAAACAACAACGGAAACAACAACGGAAACAACAACGGAAACAACAACGGAAACAACAACGGAAACAACAACGGAAACAACAACGGAAACAACAACGGAAACAACAACGGAAACAACAACGGAAACAACAACGGAAACAACAACGGAAACAACAACGGAAACAACAACGGAAACAACAACGGAAACAACAACGGAAACAACAACGGAAACAACAACGGAAACAACAACGGAAACAACAACGGAAACAACAACGGAAACAACAACGGAAACAACAACGGAAACAACAACGGAAACAACAACGGAAACAACAACGGAAACAACAACGGAAACAACAACGGAAACAACAACGGAAACAACAACGGAAACAACAACGGAAACAACAACGGAAACAACAACGGAAACAACAACGGAAACAACAACGGAAACAACAACGGAAACAACAACGGAAACAACAACGGAAACAACAACGGAAACAACAACGGAAACAACAACGGAAACAACAACGGAAACAACAACGGAAACAACAACGGAAACAACAACGGAAACAACAACGGAAACAACAACGGAAACAACAACGGAAACAACAACGGAAACAACAACGGAAACAACAACGGAAACAACAACGGAAACAACAACGGAAACAACAACGGAAACAACAACGGAAACAACAACGGAAACAACAACGGAAACAACAACGGAAACAACAACGGAAACAACAACGGAAACAACAACGGAAACAACAACGGAAACAACAACGGAAACAACAACGGAAACAACAACGGAAACAACAACGGAAACAACAACGGAAACAACAACGGAAACAACAACGGAAACAACAACGGAAACAACAACGGAAACAACAACGGAAACAACAACGGAAACAACAACGGAAACAACAACGGAAACAACAACGGAAACAACAACGGAAACAACAACGGAAACAACAACGGAAACAACAACGGAAACAACAACGGAAACAACAACGGAAACAACAACGGAAACAACAACGGAAACAACAACGGAAACAACAACGGAAACAACAACGGAAACAACAACGGAAACAACAACGGAAACAACAACGGAAACAACAACGGAAACAACAACGGAAACAACAACGGAAACAACAACGGAAACAACAACGGAAACAACAACGGAAACAACAACGGAAACAACAACGGAAACAACAACGGAAACAACAACGGAAACAACAACGGAAACAACAACGGAAACAACAACGGAAACAACAACGGAAACAACAACGGAAACAACAACGGAAACAACAACGGAAACAACAACGGAAACAACAACGGAAACAACAACGGAAACAACAACGGAAACAACAACGGAAACAACAACGGAAACAACAACGGAAACAACAACGGAAACAACAACGGAAACAACAACGGAAACAACAACGGAAACAACAACGGAAACAACAACGGAAACAACAACGGAAACAACAACGGAAACAACAACGGAAACAACAACGGAAACAACAACGGAAACAACAACGGAAACAACAACGGAAACAACAACGGAAACAACAACGGAAACAACAACGGAAACAACAACGGAAACAACAACGGAAACAACAACGGAAACAACAACGGAAACAACAACGGAAACAACAACGGAAACAACAACGGAAACAACAACGGAAACAACAACGGAAACAACAACGGAAACAACAACGGAAACAACAACGGAAACAACAACGGAAACAACAACGGAAACAACAACGGAAACAACAACGGAAACAACAACGGAAACAACAACGGAAACAACAACGGAAACAACAACGGAAACAACAACGGAAACAACAACGGAAACAACAACGGAAACAACAACGGAAACAACAACGGAAACAACAACGGAAACAACAACGGAAACAACAACGGAAACAACAACGGAAACAACAACGGAAACAACAACGGAAACAACAACGGAAACAACAACGGAAACAACAACGGAAACAACAACGGAAACAACAACGGAAACAACAACGGAAACAACAACGGAAACAACAACGGAAACAACAACGGAAACAACAACGGAAACAACAACGGAAACAACAACGGAAACAACAACGGAAACAACAACGGAAACAACAACGGAAACAACAACGGAAACAACAACGGAAACAACAACGGAAACAACAACGGAAACAACAACGGAAACAACAACGGAAACAACAACGGAAACAACAACGGAAACAACAACGGAAACAACAACGGAAACAACAACGGAAACAACAACGGAAACAACAACGGAAACAACAACGGAAACAACAACGGAAACAACAACGGAAACAACAACGGAAACAACAACGGAAACAACAACGGAAACAACAACGGAAACAACAACGGAAACAACAACGGAAACAACAACGGAAACAACAACGGAAACAACAACGGAAACAACAACGGAAACAACAACGGAAACAACAACGGAAACAACAACGGAAACAACAACGGAAACAACAACGGAAACAACAACGGAAACAACAACGGAAACAACAACGGAAACAACAACGGAAACAACAACGGAAACAACAACGGAAACAACAACGGAAACAACAACGGAAACAACAACGGAAACAACAACGGAAACAACAACGGAAACAACAACGGAAACAACAACGGAAACAACAACGGAAACAACAACGGAAACAACAACGGAAACAACAACGGAAACAACAACGGAAACAACAACGGAAACAACAACGGAAACAACAACGGAAACAACAACGGAAACAACAACGGAAACAACAACGGAAACAACAACGGAAACAACAACGGAAACAACAACGGAAACAACAACGGAAACAACAACGGAAACAACAACGGAAACAACAACGGAAACAACAACGGAAACAACAACGGAAACAACAACGGAAACAACAACGGAAACAACAACGGAAACAACAACGGAAACAACAACGGAAACAACAACGGAAACAACAACGGAAACAACGTTTTATTTTTTAAAAAAATTTATATTTTTAAAAATAACTGCCTTTCTAAGCAAAAAACGGAAATAATGGAAATAACACACAGAGCACACTCCCTGCTCTAGTTGCTTAGACCCTACAGGCTTTAGTTCCCCATTTCCCACTGAAGTGGAAACTGTTGCCCTGATCTCATCCACAGTGCAGCTGTCTAGAAATTCGTGTGCAACACAGCCCCACATCATCTGCCGTGACTCTCAGTCCTCCACACACAGAGCACTCACCAGCCGATCACGCTTGGTCGCCCATTCCAGAGACAGCAACGGAGATTTGGAAATGGATGAAGCTTTAGTTTGCATTATGGGGTTAAAAGACCAGACTTTGATGACCCCGTCCACATCCAAGCTGGCCACCCTCCGTCCAGAACAATCAACCCTATGTGCAGAGGAAACTGATTAGAGGTTTTTCTCCCTGAAGTTCTTAGATGCAAGTAGATAGCCCAGTAATCCTTCCTCTCCTGGGCACACACCAATTCCTTCTGCAGGAATCAGAACTTCCTTGCACCACTTCCTGTTCAGTCCACAGTAACCGGCCCAACGAAGCACAGCAAGCTTCACCTGCAAGGCAATAACTCCCTGGGAAAGCAGGATGGTTCTTCCTGGCTGGCATCTCCCATTCACAAAAATCTGTCCATTCTCACCACACAAGCTACAGGCTATTTTCAGTCACACCAACCTGACTGCCCTACAACCGAGAGAACATGCACAAAGTGCTGGACAGAAGAGAGGCTGGGAGAAAGAAGTCAGACACAGTTGATCCTCTACCGAGGCTTCTATGAGAGAGCCCTCTTCTGCCAGTCCATTACCTGCAGTACATGATGGATGAATGGTGCTCCCCGTACTCCTCCTGGCTCAGGACAATGAAAGGCTGCTCCTGCCGGACCGCCACAGCCTCTGCACTGCTGGCAGGCATTTTGGTTGAAGTCTCTGTTTGCTCAGCATGCAGCTCTGAGCATGGCTCTGTCTCAGCTGTGCTAATATCTGTTTTCTTCTCAGCACTTTGGCCCTGAAGGAAGAAATCCTGTGTGAAATACAAGGAAGCAGCAGCTCCAGATCAAGCTCTTCAGCCACCCCAGCCTGCTGGGATTAAAAACCAAGAAGCTGCACTGAAACAGAAGCTGAGTTGTCAGCTCAACACCCCTTCTGCCAGGGACCTTTCTGAGCACAAGAATAGTGTTGCACAACTGCACCATTTAACATGGCCTCCTTGGTTGTAGAGTCCCTTATATACCCCTCCATGTGCCCAGCCATAAACTTTCCTGTAAGAATTAAAGGAACAACAACATCTGTTTGGCATACCTTTGGCTGGTATCAGAGGCTCATTTTGATGCCATTAGAGCACAGACTCACAAGCAAATCAACATATTTCAAGGAATTCTTGCATTCAGCAATATAAATTAAGCCTGCATAATATGCAGTTCAGTAAAACTGCACAAAAACTCTCGTTGGATGGTGAGCCCCAGTGGACGGGTTATCCTCGTCTGCCACAGACTTTGCACACGCTGAAGCAACCACTGCAGCCAACTGACTGATGACAACGCTAGAGTCGACACATGTCCAAAAGCTTAAAACCAAATTTGACAAGGCCAACAGAACAAAAGGAGTTTTAGGAAGTGAAGGTATCTGAATAAGACAATTATCTGCACTGCAGCAACAGAAGTGTTTGAAAGCAGCTTAGTCTTCCCCTGCTGCCAGAAGCTGAACAAGATGCAGATACTTGTTATAGTTGTTATAGTTTTTTTTGTTGTCAGTAAAACATCTGCAAGCATTCCTTTGCTAAACTATCCTCTGAAGATGAAATGCCCCAAAATGGTATTGATGGTGTTGGTTAATGTGGGGAGATAGCCAATGAATGACACTCATGTGAAAGAAACGGTGCTGCCTTTCAGTTTCCTTTTTGCTCACATGCATTGAGAACAGAAAGCTAAATAATATCAGCTTCCCCAAGAGCACCAGAAGCAACTTATATAAAGCCAGGAAAGCACTGCCTTAACCTGGAACATCACAGAAAAAGAAAGTCAAAGGATACTTACTGGAAACTGACTTTGCAATTTTCTGACCAATGTTTAATTAAAATGTTTTAGATAAACCATGAAGAAAAGAAGTTCTCTTATAGCCTTGAATGCTCAGTGGGGGAGTAACATCTCTCTAAAGCAGTACTCCCACAAACAGAACAGGCACACATACTGGCTGATAGGCAACAGTCCCTCATCAGTGTCTCTCCCCCAAGGTAGTGTCTCATACAGCCAAAATAAACATGGCTGAGATGCTGCCATCATTCCTCCTGTGCTCTGCATCCTTTGACCACATGGCTGCTTAAAGCCAGACAATACACAGGTGAGCAGAAGTAGTCTGCTGACATTCAGCAGTTAAAATCCAGAACACAGTTTTATTATTTCATTAGATCAGAAAGCAGGGCACACCCCCAGGCAAAACTGCAACATACAGTGCAAAACAACTCCAAAAAGCAAACATTGCTGCAAAGGATATTTCCACTCCTATCCAGGAAAACTTTCTAGGAATTTTTAATCTGTTCCACACAGAGCCTGCACAAACCAGCATAAGAATCCACAGGAGAGAACTCACTTGGACAGGATGGGTGAGCCAATTGCCACTAAGGAATGGGGACTATAACAAGGTACGTAAATATAACTATTAAGGTGGATGAAACACATCCAGGACCAGACTGTTGAAAAGATCATGACAAAAGACGACTCTTCTTCCATTTGAAACATCAACAGGGGCACAGAAATAAACTGAGTGTGGAAGGAGTTGATTAACTACAAAGATTAATCTTTGATACAGTTATATCTGAGTAGCAATTCAGAAGCTTAACAGGAATACTTGCACTTGTTTTACCAAAAACCAACCAACTCCAGAAACACCAGCCCTCCACTTCCCAGCCTTTCAGTGTTGCCTGGTACCTGGAAGGTCCCTTTTGACAGCAGTTCCTTCCTTTCCTTCCCATGCTCCTGTAGGCGCTTCTGCCGCTGCTGCAGGGAACTTGACTCGCCTGCTACAAACCCACTGAAGTGGCTCTTCCCATCCTTACAGCTGACTGTTCCTTCTTTTCCTTTGGCACTCTGGAAGGCAGAGGAATGATTTGGCAAAGTTACATTTGTGCTGGGCTGCAGAACAAAGAGCAAAAGACGCAGCAAAGAACCCAAGCACCTGCAAGGGCTCCACAAGTCCCTTGTGCTACTACATTCAGGCCCAGCATACACGTGCAAGGAAGGAAAGGACGTTTCATTTTTTCAGGTGAAAGCAAAAGCTTGGAGCAGTGCTGTGCTGCAAGTTAACTTCTTGGATACTGAGCACCTTTCAAACACACACAGTTGAGAATTACCTGGTGATTTGTTGGTTCTTTCTTCCCTAGCAGCATACTGCCAGTCTGTGTTGGAGAAGCCCCACTTGGATGGGCTGGTCTGGAAGGGCCTTTTTTACTTTGGGAGAGAAAAGAGGACAGAAAGCCTCCCCGGGACTGAAGAGAATGTGCAGTACTCCTCTGGCTGCAGGTCATATCACTAATAAAAAAAAATAACCAACAAAACCAACAAACCAAAAACAAACAGAATACAAAAGTGTAGCCAGACAACCTGATCAAAGACCACCCAACAAGCAAAGTGCCAGCTGTTTGAACCACTGGAGGACAGATATTCCCTTCCAAGCCAATGGACCACTACCCACTAAAACTGTTTTAAAACATCCTGTTAGTGCCTGGAGCAGATCATTATAAAGACTGTAATGAAAGCTCACTTCTCAGAGGTGCCACCGAGACAGTGGGCTCAACTGTTGCTGAATCCCCTGGAGGGCCACCTCAAACTCCTTCTACTCTGTCTGGTTAGTTTAGGAAGACCCCAAGGGAAAGGCAAGGGAATCCAGATTTTCAAAAAAACCTATTCAGCTGCAATTCCCAATTCAAGGCATAAAACAGACCTACTTCGAGAGGCATTCACTATCCCGTGTTTCACTGAACACCCTTAGATATTCAGCAAGTCATGTTCAGCAATTTTAAAGTACAGACCTTCTATCTTGAAAACTGGACCCGAAGGAAATAAAGTTTAGATCCATTTCTATGACTACACACACCTCCCTTCTCAGCCCACAATGCCAAAAGCACCAGTTGCTTCCCAGAACATAACTGTCTGACCTCATGCCACTACAGCTTCCTCTTACAGCAGAGCAGCACCCCCGGGGAAGAGGAATACAATTATCTTCACTGTGCCTATCCTCTCTTCTAGAAAGGAACTGTTCTACCAAAGTTGGGCTTTGGGTTGAGCAGAGACATGAAAAAAGCAACCAGGCTGGCCTCCAAACTAAGAGTCAAGTTGCACACACAAGAAATGCCACTTCTAAGGCAAATGGAAAAAAATTAATATAGGAATAAGTTACCCCATGTCACTCTCCTCCACGTGGACAGATGAACATCAGGGCTTTCCACAGAGCAGTTAAACAAAACAAAACCTCAAATTAAACTCTGTAGCCTGCCCTGTGCAGAGTACAGAGCAGTTATCAAGATAGCTCACCAGACACACAAGTCTATTTAATCAGACAGCTTTTAGACTAAAAGAAAGACTTTGTGTGATGTCTGCTAGAACTTCTATTTGTCACTGTCAACAGGATAATTTGATCAATTCCCCCTCCTGTCTGAATAGAAGTGAAAGAAGCACATGAGAAAGTCAAAGCCCCAGCAGCACTATTAATACCTTGTGGCTAAGCTATGTCTGCTTTCAGATCCTTTTAAAGCAAGAAAAAAAAAAATCTCAATAATTCAAACACACAGACTTGCTTTGTATGATTGTGTACTGGGGGAAAAATAAAAGTTTAAATAACAGTTACACAAGCTGTATCACTGTGGACGTTGCCTAATTTCCACAGATAGGAATACAATAGATGTAGCCATAAAACACTAACTGCAGCAAGTTTATGGGGAATTCTGTGCAAAACTGAGCCTCGCAGAAGAGAAACTCCTTTACCCTTGACTTTGCAAAAGAAAGCAAGCATCTCTCCGCAACAACAACCCCTTTGGGTCATACAGTAACAGTGTCTACAAAACAACACGAGGCACTCCCCTACTGCACCAAAGGCACTAAAGCAAATAGGAGTCAAGAGGCAATCCATTTAATTTGAGTAATGCTGCAGGATACTGCACTGCTACCAGTGCCCAGGCTGCCCAGAACACTTTGGTATAGTGCTGAGAGCAGAGCAGAATCACTTCCATGTGTGCTTGAGCCCTCACCAATTGGCAAGAATCTCTCTCCCAAATGGTGGGAGTGATGCTCATCATGAATTCTCCCATTAAACCCACTTAGGTCACCAGAACTTCTGCCTTGATTCTCAGGGCAGGGAACAAGGTAATGACCCTCCAGGAGCCTTCCTGAACCAATAAAAGCAGCAGAGCCTGTCCCCAGCTCTTCCCCTGCAGGCACTCACAGCTCAGAGTCCCCTAGTCGATCCATGTTGGCCACATATGCAGGCAACTTGTGATGCACAGCTGCTTGTTCCACCTCCAGTTCCTCTTTCTTCATGCGGGAGGATTCTGCCTGCAAAGCAAACAGCTACAAGAGAAAACAGCCAAGTAAACAGAGGGTCACTGAGATTCACCTCCTTCCCACTTGCTGAAGTTGTTTACTCCTTTTATTTCAACAGCCCTAGAAGGGAGGGGAGGGAAGAAAGTCTCCTACTGCCTGAGCACCACATTAGTCCAATTAGTCAAAACAATCAGTACTTTACATGCATGAAACTGGAGCCTACTTAAAACCCTTCACTCCTCTCCTTGAGCTGTAGGGACATTAATGGTGCTGGGAAACAAGAGCCAGCCAGGACAGAGCTGATCAGCCACTCCATGCAGGCAGTTCAAGGCCAAGTCAATGCATGTGACTGGCAGTAGGCATGTATGGGCACTGAGCCCAGAAGGTAATCTTCACAGAATCATAGAATGGTTTGGGTTAGGAGGGACCTTAAAGACCATCTAGTTCCCTGCCATGGGCAGGGACACCTTCCACTAGACAAGGTTGCTTGAAGCCCTGTCCAACCTGGCCTTGAACACTTCCAGGGAGGGGGCATCCACAACCTCTCTGGGCAACCTGTTCCAGTGCCTCACCACCCTCACAGGGAAGAATTTCTTCCTTATATCCAACCTAAATCTACCCTCTTTCAGTTTAAAGGTATTACCCCTTGTCCTGTCACTACATGCCCTTGTAAAAAGTCCCTCTCCAGTTTTCCTGTAGGTCCCCTCTTCCCACAGCCAAGGGTTTGGTGAGCTGGCAGGGCACACTGAGGCCAATGCCATCAGGTCACCCTGAAATCCAGCTCCACACCCTGTCCAGCTCTCTCCCAAACACGACAGTGAGATTTATCTCCATGTTATGAAGAAAGAGACAATTTTCTTTTCCGCCCTTAGCAGAGAGGAACCTCAGGATGCAGCTTTCTGTGACAGCTGTGGTTCATGCCTGGGACTCTTTTTCACACGAAGAGTTATTCAGGCTTTTCTGTTTCCGTACATTCGTTTTTCAGATATAATTCTTCTTTTTCCTTTTATCACAGCGTTTAAGTAAAGAAATTACAAGAAAAGGGAGCTTTAGAAATCCAGCTTGTTATTCATGTATTTGCATTGTTTCAACAGTGAAATCAGAATCACTACTTAATTTCAACTAGCATCAAATTCAGTATTTATCCACACCAATTTTTAAAACGGTATTCTATAGGTAGCTGCTTCCTTTTCTGACCAGTTCTCCAAAAAGGAAAGTTTTACCTCTGCCTAGTTGCCACAGAACGCTTATCCAGTCTGTAAGTGACATCAATCAACATACCACAAACAAAACCAGCTTTGACTAAAAGTACAGAATACAAAAATCGGAGGAAATAAAAGAGCTCTCTTTCAAAACGTACCTTATGCTGTTGTCCCAATTCACGGACCATCTTTGCAGAACCCTCCTGTCAAAGTCTGCCTAATCTACTGACTCCATACAGTACACAGTGACAAACCTCACTTTTCTTTTGGAAAAAAACCTCCTTTTTGAAATCAATTATTCTATTTTACTTCGACATTTTTATGACAAATTAACAGTGTTGATCAGCTACCAAAACAGTTGAAACTGAGCACAACATACAACATAGTATTTTGTAACACAGGAGGTAAAGCACAAAACTTACTTTACTGAAGTATTCATACAGAGAGCTTTTACTCGGTGTGTTTGAGGAAGTGAAACTAAAGTCCTGCTTACATGAATAAGGCTTCCCACTTGTATGTTATCATCCACATGTGATCTGTAGTTTAGAAAGTTCTTAAACTGTAGATTTCCCAAATCTCTCTAATAGGAAATTACACTGGGAAAGGACCAACCCATGTTATATATTCTTACACCCTCTCTCTATGCATCTGCTGCTGATACTGTCAAAAACAAGACATGGAGCTGGGTGTCATTTTGTCTGAACCAGTCAGCCCTTCTTACAGTTTACTGTAAGGTCTAGAGTTGGGAAACACAACATTTACAACATTTCCATTAGTTGATCTAAATTGCTTTAAGTGCACTTCAACCACGGTGAGGCGGCCATTTCAGAAGTATCAGTTTCTGCTTCTTTGCCAGAAGTTATTGCCCATTTCTATTACTCCATCAGGTAAAATTTGGAAGTGACTAAACACTATTCACAAGTTTCCACGCAAAGTCAGCCATATATGCCCTTAACCTGCCACTAGTTTCAGCTTGTCTTGACTTTGAAGTGCAGCAGGAAAGGATTCTGCACAGTATCCAGCCACCTGTCAGATAGCACAGGGAGAGGGACAGTCACCTCCAGCAAAGGGACAGTAATACCCTGAACAGACATTTGACGATATCGTCACAACCCTAAATTTGCTGGAGACAGTTAAAGGACTTATAGAAGAATCTGCATCGGAATAAATGCACTGAACTGAACAGTTACAATTTTCTTGAATGGATGGAACCAATTTTAAAAAACTCACAGCCTCATACAGTCAGCAATTAAAGAGTGACTTCAGTTCTGACCTTATGCCGCAATGATTCATTTTCTTCTTGTATGAGACTGCTCCTGAGACATTCAGCTTCAAAGTTCAAAATGACTGGAACTGGTGAAGAATGTTAAAGAAAACCAAGGCAAGAATTTCTATGCACCTGGCTTAATTCTAAAAGCCAGCACTCCATACCAGCCATTTGCCTGTAAGACAGCAAAGCTGTGCAGTCCATATTACCAGCAAGAAGTATGTGCAAGGCCAGAAGGCTAGCAACAGCTTAGTTACCTAAGCCAACTTTGTACTTGCTTTGTACTTTACTGTTGCACAAACTATTTCACATGAGTTTTGCAAGGATTTTTAGATTCATCCTTTTTACATGTCAGAAGTGGAGGACAAGACAGGTTATGTTACTGCATTGGTGTACACTGAAGAAACAGTTCAGAATGAGATCTGCACAAGATTTCTAGTCACTAGTGTAGGGATGAGTTCAGCATTAGCAACAACCACAATCGTTTGTGCTCAGGGAATATAACATATTGTCAGATAATTGAACAATAACTATTCCAACATCCTCTGGTAAACACCAGCTTCCTATTAAGTCTTGGCCCTAAGCAATCACCTGAAAGCAGCAAGTTATGTAATACTGTATTCTTGGCACCACTGTTAATAATAGTAAGCATAACAGGGCAAGGGAGATTTAACTATTAGTTGCCAAAAGGATATGCATGCACTGAAATAAGACGCTCAGGAAGTTGTGCAGAGACACAATAAACGTATCTGTCCACTGGCGTGAGAAATAGGTGGCAAAGGTGGGGTTGGAGTCTGGGGCAGGGAGGAAGGGCAGGACAAACCAATCTTTCCACTCCGCCTGGTTCTGGAGCTCGGAAGCCTGCTTGAGGAAAAACTCCTGTGCCTTGTCATTGCGGCAGGTCTGAAACACAGCAAGAACAGGGCTCACACTTCCATTAATGCCACCACATGGGTTCTAGGAATATTCACTCTATGTTATTAACATACTAACAACTACTTTCACCACCCAACAGAGCAAGTGGTTAGAGTTAACAGATTCAGAGAGCAAAAAAATCTCAAATACACTAGGAGAAGCTCACAAAGGCACTTAACACAGCCTTCTTTCTAGTTACCACAGTCTTGTTTAAAGGCTGAGGCAAATTGAACTATTCACTTACACTGATTTCCAGCTAAACCAGTGTAGTTTGTGCACTGACTCAAGACATGAGCATTCATACACAGGACCAAAGTATACTTCAAATTACTCAAGTCTACAGCAGATGTAGCCTGAAAACGTTTCCACCTGATCCAGACAGGACAGTCACACCTCAGGGTAAGCACTGGGCAAAACAAAACATGAAAAAAATGCACTTGCAGAAGTGTGCATTAGATTTTGACTCCTCCACTAACGCCCATCATTAAAGATTTTCAGTCAGGGAATGGAGTCAAGGAGGAAACATTGCTTCTAAATGGTAAGAAATGAAACATGAATTCCTGACAGGTATTGTCTGTTTGCCAAAGCCTACCCTGTGTAACACATTCCATTGACTTTCTTAGGGTTTCAACAAGATGTCTCCTCCATTTTAAGCTCATTATTTTCTGTTTTATTCAAAGCAAACAAAAAACATTCATTCATTTTCTCTCCCACGTCACCTTGTACAGATTTGAAGCCCACTTCTCCCGTCTTTCATAAACTAAACCTCAGCTCTACCAACTTCAAGCCACCTTTTTTTCTTCTGGACTCTCCAACTCCCTTGATGCTTTAAGAACTGTGGTGCCTGAAGGACTGCCTGAGCCCTGCCAGCAGGTTAGAGTGGAAAGAATACAGACAATCCTGCCTGTTGATCGCCAGTACTGCAGTAAGGTCCTTCCTTGAACTGCTGCTGCCTGCTCAATTGTTCCTTATTCTACACTGGAGCAGTTGACTACCACTACCTACGTACAGGTGCTTGAGGCGTTCTTCTGCCAGTTTCTTCAATTTAGGAAGATCGCTCTGAGCACTGCTCTTGTCCTCCTCTGTTCTCATGGCAGTGCCCCATGAGGAGATCTTTACAAACCTTGTGATCTCTCCCAGTATGCAGGTTACTAACACAGGCTGAGCTAGCAGCACAACCATCCTGAGTGAGACCTGCCTTCATGTCCAAGTGTGAATATCTTGCTCCCAGTTAACTGTACTTCCTCTCACCTGAGCTTCCTATCCTGATTACAATCTTGTCATGTGAGTCTGCATCAAACTCCTTACTACACTCCTGATACATGACACACAAATTGCTTGTCCCTTACCCACCAGGCCTGTCAGAGGCTCACAAGGGTATTTTATTGCTCTGGTTTCAGAGATCAGGATCTTTTCAAAACAGAAGCCTAAAAAATCAAACACTACCTGAACAGCATGGACAAGGTAGTATCGGAATAAGCTGGTCTTCAGTTTGTTCACTGTTGGCCGGTACACATCCTCCAGACGGCTGAAAAGGCGTCGGTCCAGATAACTCCAGTAATCCCTCAGGGCAGGCAGATCATAGCTCTGAACAAACTGCTGCAGCTGGTCCACTATCTTATCCACCTAAAGAGGGCAGAACAGGGAAGACTGCAGTCACATGAGGGCTCTTCCAGCACAAGAGACTTTCTGTAACTTAATGCTGAGAAGCTTTAACTGCGCAAATAAGACTACAATCCAGCACTTATGCATTAGCTATTTGCCTAGTCCTGGAAACACTCTGCGTTTTGTATTAGCATTCTCCCACTCTGCGGCACCTTTCAAATAAAAAAAGAAAGAAACATGAAAGCACATAGATTTTGACAAAAAGATCACATTTTGTTAAACACAGTTGGTGGGGGTTTTTTGCAAGTAAGCAAAACTTTCCACTTCTTTTAAAAGTCAGATGATAATGAAGAAACAGGAACAACTCGATTAAATGTTGAAAACTCAATGGCAGCATCTGGAAAATAGTATTATTTTTAAACTAAAAGGAAAAAACTGTATTTAGCCAACAGAAAGAGGAAGAAAGACCCATTGTATTGCAATTTTTGAAGTACCTTTATCTTTAATAACATCATTTACTAACAAGGCAAGCATAGAAGTTTGCAACAGATTGGTTTTTTTTGTCATTAGGCCTCTTTGAAAGTAATTTCTGCAATATGAATAAGGCAGAGTAGTGGTGTGGGAATAGAACTTTAGTTCAGTGATTTCTGATGGACAAGACGAGCATCAAGGAAAAAAAAAATCTACACTCTACACAAAACTCAACTACCAAAGTTGTTTGAATATGTGGTTTGATCGTCCCTCATCAGTTAATGTCTTAGGACATCACCCATCCTCTAACTCTATGGTTTCCTACAGATATAGGCAATGGAAGTCTGTGACCCCAGTAGAGTCCCTTCTTGGACAACATAATTCCAATTAAATCAACTGTTTGCTGACCTCTAAACATTAGCAAAGTGCTTATGTTTTAAAAATAAAAGCAACATGCTTTATGAGTGATAAAGGAGTGGTTACACTGCTGGTTAAAGAAAAATCTGACCGTTCAAAACACTACTTCAGTGCCCAGAACTGCTGCTACAGGAACAGAAAGCTCGACGGGCTGAAACTGTATTTTCGAGGCTGGCAAATGCTGCACCAACATCCACACATCTAGCAAGGTAGCTGGTGCTTAAGACATCCCAACTAAGGAGTGGAGCTGTAAAGCCACTGGATAAAAATCTCACGACCACACAAATAGATGTCCTCCAGCCGCTGCCCTCTCGCAGACACGTCTTCTCCGTTCCTTTCGGCACGAAGCTGAGAGTTCTCTGGTGGTTTACAGGTCGGGCGTAGGGTCAATAGACGGCGGTTTCGGACAGGCCGAGCAGACCGCCGCGCCGGGAACGGCAGCCGCTGGCTGCGGAGGGAGCCAGGCGAGGGGCTGGAGCCCGTCGTCCACCGCTGCTGCCCTACGCTAACGCCGCTTCGGAGCCAAGTGGGAGGAAAGCCTTCGCCCGGCCAATACCCCCGCGCCGGGAGGCTGCGCCTACACAAACGGCGGCAGGGCCGGGCGGCGGCCCCCGCCACCGGGATGCGGGGGGTCCCGCCTGCGCGGCCGGCCGGGCCCCGGCGCCCGACCCAGGGAGGGCGGGGCGAGAGCGGCCGCCCCGGAGGCGAGCTGCCCCCGCAAGGAAGCGCGGGGGCTCCGAGAGGTGCCCCGCCGCCACCCAGCTCACTCCCCTCGCCCGGCCCAGGGAGCGGGTGTGCGGAGGGGCGCCCGCGGCCTGCCCGGGGACCGCGTCCTCCCCAGGAGGCACCCGCACCCAGCGCCCCGCCGAGAGGGGGTACACGGCCGCCGCTCACCCGGAAGCCCTTCTCCCGGTCCGCCTTGATCTCCGCGTCCAGCTGCTTCAGGGCGGCGGTAAAGCCGCGGAAGAGCAGATACTCCCGCACCAGCTCATCCGTTCGCTCCGCCGCCGCCGCCATGGGGCCCCGCGGCGCTGCCGGCTCCGCCCGCCCACGGGCGGGGAGGGGGGAGCCCGGCCCCGAGCGAAATGGCCCGGCCCAGCGCCATGGGGACTACAGCTCCCAGCATGCCTTGCCGCGCCCACCCAGCGCAAGGCACGCCGGGGCTTGTAGTCCCCGCCGTTGCACATGCGCACGGCCGGCCCCGCCCGTCTTTGCCCTCCTTTTCCCGCCTCTTCGTATCACCCCGTCTCCCCCCTCCCCGCCGGCGCCTAAAGCCCGCCTTTTTTCCGCTTTTTTATTGGCCGCCGCCGGGCGCTGGCTGCGTTCTGATTGGTCCTCCGCCACGTGCGGCTCATGTTGCTGGGCGCTCGCGGGCAGGAGCGCGGCGGCGGGGGCTATGGGAGGGGGCGGGGCGGGGCGAGGCTGGGCTGGGCTGGGCTGGGCTGGGCTGGGCCGGGCCGGGCCGGACTGGACTGAACTGGACCGGGCAGGGTGGGGAGCGATCGTGCGATCCCCGGAGACGTCCGGCGTGGGCCCCCACGGGCTTCCCTGGGCCGGCCTTTCCCCTCCCGGCTGCAGAAGAAACAGTAGGGCCAGGCTTTCTTGCCTCTAGGCAGTACTTGCGGTCGGTAACGGGGCGGGAGGCATCAGTCGGGTGGCCGGGAGGGGCTTCCCCAGGCAGGCACCCAGGGCTCTGTCAGGCCGGTGGGGTGGCTGCAGCGGGCCCGACTGGCTGTGGATCTAGCCCTCTCGCACATGTGTATGTCAGGTATCAATCATTGCCTGCTCCGATGTCACAGTTAATTGAGAAAAAAATTCCAATGCTGTGAAGAAGTCTGTCTTTTAATAACAGCAGTGGGAGCTGAGGAGCCTCAGCACTTCGTGAAGCTGAGCCCTGGATATCCCATGGAAATGAAGCATTAAATCATTGCAGGGAAGTGTGCAGGAGATGGGAGCTTGTTTCAGCAGTGTTTCATGCCATTCAGTTTATCGTTAGTGGTAAATTAGGTTTTAGTACTTAGAGGTACCATCTCTCAAGGCAAAGAGATTTCAAACTCCATGACTTCCTATGGAAAAATGAGCTGGAGTGCTCTGCCAGTCACCCTGACATTTCCTTTTTTGTCTGTCCCCTACACAAGCTGTAAGATTTTTCTTCACTTACATATTTATTCAGTATAAATAAATATTGCATTGTAGCTTTTGATGGAGACAGCTGGAGACTGTAGGAAGACAGATGCGAGAGTGAGTCCCAATCCCCTGACACACCTGCAAGAGGTAGAACCCTGTGTGGCAAAGCGGCGCTTGTCACAGGCATGCCACCGGGCTACACTGGCAAGACTCTTAGGCAGCTTGCGGGGAGCTGTTTTATCCCAGTCAGACACCTCGGCCTCAAAGGTGCGAAGCAGTGACTATTTCTCTATGCATCGCTATTGTACATGGGTATGTTTAAATTTAACCAGGTTTATTAGGATGACCACTGTATCTTTACACACGCCAGTGTGTGTCTAATTTCACTGCGTGCAGCTTTCCTGGATCTCTTTTACTTTAAAACTGCCAGCTCAACATAAGCAGATTGTTCACTTTATAGTCTCTGGGTCATGGGTTTATCATGTGCCTTATGTGCACTTTTCTTACGGGGTTTTTGCAGCCTATAGCTTTGCAGCTTCTTTATAGTGTTTTGGAAACAAACCAAGGGATCCCATGATGAAATTACCTTGATTTCACTGCATTTTGCTGTGAAATTGGGCTAGTAAGTTTAGGGACAGAAGAAGTTATAGGGGAGGGAGTAGTTCATTCAGCCTTATGAGGTACACTCTATCTTCAAGACACTGGAAAAATAAGTCAGGAAAAAAACAACCACCAGTACTGGTTATTGGTCTCTTCTAAACTAAGAAGATGTTTAATCGAAACAAAATTGTTTCTAAAGATGAAATTGACCCAAAATGCTACCAAAAAGATGGATATTACCATGCTCATGGCAGAGGAATAAACATCAGGACTTCTTTTATCCTCAACTCTGCCACCAGTTCATTTAGTTAGATTGGTTACTTTCAGTTTTCCAGTTTAAAATGGAGAGGGTAATGACTGTTTAGGACAGCAATTGTCCTTGTAGAGGGAGTCTCTGAACATGCAAACTGTTGTATCTGGGGCTTGTGCCTGCTGAGCCCTTTACCTCTCATGCAGGTTGAGGTTAAGAGTCAGTTTGCCATGTTCTGAACAAGATGCCAATTCAGCTGAAGTCACCATGATCTCGGAAGCCAAGACTAAACAGATACTTGTTTTGTCTAGTCTAAGGGGACTATCTTCACATACCAGTTCTTAAAATTGCTTTTTCATAGTATCATGTACCCCTTGTGTGACTTTTGGGGGCCGAGGAAGTTCGATATTTTCCAAGAACCCAAATACAGAAGTTCACTTGTAATCCTAGTGTTTAGTGTCTGGCTAAAATATCCTGCGTGAAAGCTTTGCAAGGTATTCATCCTGTCTAAGGTGATTGTGGATCGTCTCACCAATCACATAAATCTTGAAATATTTTTGAGATGTGTATGTTTAAATTCATTTGCCATATGTTCTCAGTTATGTGTGCTATAAATGATGAAAGAGTGATATACAGCACTGAAGTTATTTCAGTTTACATCAGTGTAGCTGAGAGTAGATTACGGCAAAGGCTTCTCCTAGCAAAATTCCCATGGGAAATGATTAGTAAAGTCTTATGCCTAAAGTTGGTAGACATCCAACAAGACTTCACAGCATCGTATTTCTGGACATGCTCCAAGAAGAGAACGATCCAAACAAGACCATTTGCTGATGAAAGATCAGAGTTAAGTAGCAAATGTCTATGTGACTGGGTGTTATGTGTATGTATTGCATATCATATACCCAAATATTTATATTCTGTATTTAAGTTTGCTCTGGTATTAGTTCTTTCCCTTTTTCATATGGATAAGGGTAGCTGGTGAAACAATGCAGTTGTTTTCTCAGAGACAGCAAGATAACTGAAGGTCAAAGTGAAGGAAAAGTGAAGAAAGCAACCAAGGCATGTTAAAACATGAATCTAGTCAGAGCAGAGAGCAATCAGTTCTGATTTCTTCTTATGTTTAGTATCAGGTTTTGCGTAAGACTAAGAAATCTATCCAGAAGCTGGAGCGAACCTTGGGTTCTTTGCTGAAGATGAAAGGTAACTGTATGCAAGTATTTGCCTTGGACAGAGTGTCTGGGCTTGTTTTTTATTTATTTGTTAAATAGAAACAGATAGGTATGTGGCTGAGCCCATTAAAGCCTTAGAGCCAACTGTGGCTTTAGTTGTAGCAATAAGCAAGGGATAGTGAAAAGTGTCAATCCACAAAGCAATGCACCTCAGAAATCCCTCTCTCTCAGTTGTTCCTACCCCTTCCCCAGCCTACGTGAGGGAAAGAAGGAAAAAAGTAATTCCTGCTGTCCCATGGCAGCAGGCGGTTCAGGCAGAGTGCCCTTGTCACCCTGCTTCCAATTCACCCCCTGCAGGTGTGGGGCTGGTGTGGGTCCCCAGGCTGCATGTTTGGGCTTCCACTGAGAGGCTGCAGGAGCACGTGTGCTCCTGGCTGCAGCGACATGGTGCAGTGCAAGTCACGAGCACCCAGTGTTGTGAGTAAAGCACAGCCAGAGCTTAGACTTCAGAACAGCAGGCTCTGGTGTGAGGTAAAAGAGAAGGATAGAGAAGCTGTTGAGGATTTTCTAGTATAGGAAGTGGAAGCCTTTAGTTAAGAATTTACTCCAACAGAAATGGGTAAGAGAGATGCTGCAGTTCTGTTTTCTTTCAGCTCGGCGAGTCGTCTTCATGCACTCCTCTGTTACCACCTGTGACACCATGCGTCATGCCGGTCTAGCATGTGCTGTCAGCAGTTGCAGCTCCCGCTGCAGGGCTTCACGCCCTCACCAACACGCCTTGTGTTCACTGATGCTGGCCACTGATTCCAGTGGCAGCAAGTAGGACTAGGGGCTGATGAGGTAGAGACATATTTTTATGTCCCTTCAAGTGTCCAAATTACGTCAGATAGAAAAAAACATTTCTATTCATGCAACTTGGACCTCACATCTTTGGATAACCTATAAAAGTCAGTCATAGGTAGAAGGAATAGTCTGACAGAGCAAAATGGAAGGGATCACAAGCACTGAGGCTGGTTGAGGAGAGTTTGGAGGTAAACTGCCCCTTGTATTTACTTGCATATATCGGCAATTCATACTGCTTGTGAATCACAGGTTGGTTGTTGGGGTTTTACATGCAATTTGCTCATTATATGGCAATCACAAAATACTGTATTGACTAGTGCTTGTTTGATTTGCTGGTTGTTTTCACCATCAGTTCTGTCAGACCAACATTAGAAGGAAGGCATTGATTCTAAGTTCCTCAATGATCATAAACTCCCAATAGTTGGAGGGGTAGAAGTTTCTCCTTTTGCATCATTTTTGCCTAATGAAAAGCTCTGACTTGTGAAGAACTAGTTGTGAAATTATTCTGTTTGATTGGGGCTGAGGGTGAGAGGAAAGCCAAAAGTGCCACTGATGTGACAGTAACCTTTATGCTGACAACAGAGTCCTTCAGTCTGGAGGATGGAAACCCGTCCAGCTTAGAGGAAGTCAGGGAGGAATATGTCAAGAGGCACTTCAGCAATCACAGGTAAGGGCTTATACCAATCAAGGAAAGGTGATAATACTTTGCACTTGCTTCCATCCCAGCATTTCTGAATCTCTTTGTCATTATTGCTGAATTTCCAAGCAGAGGCCTTTCATCATGACGAAGAGATTAAGAGATTTCACCTGGACCCCTGTAATCCCGTATAGTGCACGAACACTCTAAGCAGGTCTTATTTCCAGTCAGCACTTGTATTTCTTTTCCCTTCTATGTAGCTGATCTTCACCAAGGACTTCTTATTCACCTGCAAAGCAAAGGGAGGAGAAAGCTGGCTTGGGAAGAATGACCCTGTACTCTGGAGTGACCATGACAAGGCTTTATTAATCTAGTTAAGAAGTTGTTCATGTGGCTTTTTTTCCTGTGTGTTCTTTCCAGCACTGCATCAGCCTCGGAAGCTGTGAGTGAGAGTGACTCTACCATCTGGTATTTGATAGAAGAATGTGAAAAACAAACATTGGAAGAGGATGGGAAGCCAGAATTGGTCCAGCCTTCAGACACTTCATCCCCAGATCTGGTGGAATTTGATCGGTAGGTGCACCCCACGTTGCTTTCATTTTTTTAACTTATTTGCATTAACACTGTGCATTTAGTCGCTGCCGTTCATGCAGCCCTGCTGGAGCATGCATCTGCCTTGCAGAAGCCTTGTGCCAGCAATTTTGGCCATGCTGGTGATGAAGTTGAGCACCTCCCAAGTCCCTTACCTGCAACTTGCATCTGAATGGACTCCCAGCGTTGTAGCAGCCCCCAGCTCTGCAGGCCTTGGAAAATCCCTGAGAATTTTCCACCCATCTTCAAGAAAGAAAAAAAAATTTCTTTCAAGTGTGTCAGTCCTTGTTTGGCCATGCTTTACTGCTGTCCATATGGCTTGCAGAGTAAGATGCAACATACCTGCTAATAGTAGTGCTTTAACAGTCAAGCTCGGATGGAGTAGGTTTGATTTATGCAGGTGTGTGTCACTGTGTGTTTGCAGAATCAGTACCACTATCAAGTTGTATCCCTTCAACGGGGCTAGATTTTAGGAATGTAGAAATTGATGTACCAGATGAAATTCTCAAGAGTCCAGCTGTATGTGTTCTGCGGAGATGCAGGAACCAGAAGTAGGCAGATACTTTCCTCCACAGGTATGTTCATCCTGCCTCTAATGGCATTGTTATGAGGACATGAACACTGTTGCCCCTTCCAGAAATGGACCCTTAGCTTCTCGCAGCTTGGAGTACTTTTTTTGAGAGATCAGAGCAGGGTAAGGCTGGATGCAACCAGGGAAGATCATGTAGTCCTCAGCTTGCGGGCTGCAGAATAATGGTGGTCTAGAAGATATCAGCACTCCTCAAAATGTCTGCAACATGGAGAAGCAGGAGGAGAGGAACATAAACACTTACATATGTGTTACACTTACAGCTAGTGGGTGTGAGTGTGTAGCCCCCTTTAGGGATTGGCTCCTAAGTACCTGATGCAGGACCTAAAAATCGAAGACCGCTGTTCTCATGTCATTGGACCGTGTATTTTATTCTGGGGTTGTAATGGTAAAATTACTGTTTTTTCCAAGTTATTAGTATCTTAAGACTGAGTACATTATTCATCACATTCTTCCCCTTGCTGTCAGACAGCACTAGAAGGTATTTAGAGGTCATGGGTGCTTTTCCAAAAGGGTAAAGGATCATTTCATTTTAAAGATTTGAGGAACAGATGGATGTCTAATCTATCCTGTACCATCAAGCAGAGTCCATTTCACCCTAACCATTCCAGAGTTAAGAATAACCAGTGTAAGAGAATCCACAGCTGCAGCTGGCATCCTCTTCCACAGCGTCACCACCATGAGCAAAAACTTCTGAACTTCCTTCTTCTCTTTTGCTTTGAACTGGTGTTTATTTATAAAATTCCCTTGGATTATTGAGTTTTTCATCAAAATGAGACTGCAGCTGTGCCAGCAGATGGCACCAGCCTCCCGCTACCGTTCTGGCTTTTGATCCTGTGAGAATCAAGGTGGCTGTAGTAAGGTATCATTTACAAGACCTTGAAATGTGCTGAATCAAGATTTTTCGGGGGGAAGTAAACTCTACTTGATCAAAGACTGCACGACAGAGCTGTGAACACCTGACTTTCCCCTTCTTCACTGGCAAGGTAGACCAGGGCCTGTACTGTGCAGACTCTAGCACTTACCCTACAGTCTTATGGCAGACTGCAGTTGGTTCATACCTAATTCTTCTCAAAAAATGATCTTTTATAACAGGCATAAAACAATAGGGACTCTTCAGCAAAGAAAATAACAGCCTTTTGGTGATCGTCTAATCACATTATTTGGGCAACATCAGAAATGCTTTGAGCTTCAACGGACTGTTATTTTTTTCCATGTCCAGCAGTAGGAGCTACATTGGTAGGACTACACAGTACTCTGCCCAGTGCACAATGTGGTTGTCTTCTTCCAGCCGGGAAGGAAATAGTTGAGTCATGGTTCAAGCTTAATTTCTTTAGCAAAGCAGTCTAATGGTGATTCATATTCTTCTGTTTGAGAAACTCCAGATCCTTTGTTTGGAGCTGGACATCCAGAATCCTTAGTAAGCGCAATACCTTACATGAGAATACTTACTCCCCTTCTGGTATTTTGTCTCCAGCAATTGTGGAAAATATTCCAGAGTATGGAAACTGGAGTTTAAACATGTTTATGCTTGCATGCAGAATTATCTTAAGATTTTCAGTATTGGTTTGCTGGAACAAGTATTTAAAAAAGCAAAACAAGAAAGACTGAACTCTTGAGTTACTTTCTCATGCAATACTGTTCAGTTAATCAGGAAATGTGCTCATTTGGGACATCTTCCAAGGAATGATTTTAAGCCCAAACTTAGTAACAATGACTGCTGTTTATAGAACTCTTGGTTTGTACTCCTTTGATCTTGTAATTTTCATCTGAGAAGCTCCAAGCATTTAATTAACGTAAAATAACCTTTAGTGCTGCTTTTCAAAGTAGACATTATTATCCCTAGTTCACTGTGCCACACAGTGCTAACAGAAGAAGTGGGCTCGTTCTGAGATTTAGTCACTGCGTTGAAATTACAACACTTATGTTCCATTACCAGTTTCACTACAGACTGCAAAGCAGACAGTCTTAGGGATGTGTTTCTTCAGATGTAAAATGGAGGAAATTGAGCTCCGATGCTTATTTAAGTCAGATCATCCAGGCCTGGGGTAGACTCTTTCTGTCTGCCTATATAGTACCTAATATGTCAGGATATGACTTCAGCCAAGGCTTTTAAGTGTAGTGCAATGCCAGTAAAAGTATAAAAAGTGACTTACAGTGTAAAAGCCTCAGGATACAAAGGCAAGTAACTTAAAATTTATTAAATGCCAGAATGAGGTTTGCCTGTGCAACAAGTACAGCCTGCAGCGCTTGGAGCTTCTGTTGTGAGGCAGTCCTGCTGAGGCTGTGGCTGGAGCCTGCCTTTTGCAGATGAAATCTTGGCAGAACAGAGTTGTTAAAATCTTCAAACAGTGTTGGGCAACCTTCAGTAATTGTATGAAGTCTTAGAGGGGGGAGTCAGTGAAGTAGTTATGAATCAGAGCTACTCCCCAGTCTCCAGCTGATTTACAGTAGATGGCTGCCTCATAGCCTGCTCTTAAGAGATGCTCCCTTTCCCTTCATTACAGATACCTGTATTTTTATAAGCACACAGTGGACCTGCTGATAGAGCATGGAATTGTTTGCACTGAAGAGGTGCCTCTTCCTGAGGTCTCCACAACTATTTCCCACCTCTGGCAAGAGCTTTCTGAAGAAAGGAGAGACAGCATCTTGCAGTACTGTAGCCAGAGAGATTTACTTATGGATCCTAAGGCTGCTTGCCAAGAGCCTGCATGCACTCAAGGTAGTGTGAGGGACAGCCGAGGTAACAGTGAGGAAGCCCGTGGTTCCTCAGTCTCCACACCAGATGAAGTAAGTGCTCAGTAACATACATGTCTGTCCTGAAACTCCAGGCCTTCAGATGCTAATTGTCTCTGCATCTTTTAATTGGAAACATACAGTAGTTGTAATTGAGCTTGCCCAAGACCACTTGAATGCATAAGTGGAGAAAATAAGCAGTCTTTTAATAAATGTCTGCACCAAATTCTCTCTTGGTAAGATACACAGCATGCTATAGGAGTGCAGTAGTAGTAGTCCTGCTAGTTTCCACTGACCTGTAGAGTTTCTGTGCTAAGTAACCGTTAAATTTGCTCTAACTTGCTCCAGGGGGAGGGAGCAAGAACAAGAATTATACAGTTACTGTGCTCTGCAAACTCTTCCAGGGGCACAGATGATCTAAATCCAGAAAGAATACCCAGTTTACCAAGGCCTGCTGTGTTTTGGGTTGGGTGGGGTTTTTTTCATCAAAGAACGTAGTAGCAAAGAGAAATACTTAGTAGCAAAGAGAAAGTATTTGTAGACCAGTTCCAGTGGTACAGGGGTAATGACTGCCTGTGTCATGCACCTTGGCAGAGCCAAGAAGTCAGTGACTGAGTAGGCCAGGGTATTTGTTAAAAAGAGATGAAATAATAGCCAGCCATTTGTAAACTGTTCCTGGAGCACTGATTACTTAAGCAACTAGCTGCTCAAAGACATGTGTGTAATTTTATTAGCTGCAAGGGAGGTACAGATGTTCACCCCTAGCATATAAGTAAATTGCATTGACAAGTCCTTTTTGAGTCACAGGGCGCAACTCACATCACTGACCTCCTCAGGAAATGTCATGGGGATGTCGCATATACAGTACTTTCTGGCACAGAAAATGTGTGGACTGCATTATGGCAGAGTGAATTAATGAGTTTATCAGACTGTCACACGGAGCATCTAAACCCCTTTGTAAGCCAGGTTGCACACCGGAATCAGATTTGGGGGAGACTGGCTGGTACAGCTCCAGCCATAAGCAGCAGCCCACAGTCAAGTCTCTAAAGCACTGGTATGATTCATGGTTTTTTACTGATTTGGGGGGAAAGGTAATGTTAAGTCTAATTCCTAGAGGTTGAAGCACAGGCCTAAGGGATTGGACTAACCTCGTGTTCCTAGTCATGAAGTACAGTTATTCCTTATTATTCCTGCCTTCACAAAACCCTCATGGTTTACTCTAGCTGTAAACATATCTGTTAAACAGAAAGAAAGAATATCATGCTTTTAAAGACTTCATTATTAAAAATTATGCCCTAGGTAAAACTTTTAGGTGGCTGGATATGTTGACATCTGAAATGCTTTTTCTGATAGGTAATGTTTGAAGATGCGTTTGATGTTGCTGCTGGTTTCCTTGATAGAAGCGAGACTCAGGGAATGACTAGCCAGAGGTAAATTACAAACTCTCCCCTTTTGCTAGACAGAGTAAGCTAATAGTCCACTGTCAATACTCCACAGCAAGTTTTCTGTGGAGTAAGGCAATAGGCTAGCTTCCTTTTTTTTGTGCCTAGTTTTTAGCACAGCCTCCAGCAATTGTGCTCACAGTAATACTGTCTTTTAAGGTGCAAAAGTGAAACGATTAATAGGCATTTATGGCAGAATCACTAAGAATCACTTATTAAGAGCACCCCATCACTTCAGGGTAACTGGGGTCCTGATTTTCTTCACCGCTATGCATAGCTTTCCGTCTTTTCAAATTCCATGTTTGTAATGTTTTCCTTTTCTCTCTCTCACTTACCAGGTCTGTGAGGACCATAAGGCATTCCCTGGATAAGTCAGTTAATCATAAACTGTACTCTCATTTAATGAGAAAACAATTGTTCATTTTTTAACATTGTTCCCCTTACCTTTTTCAAGTACCCTAAATCAGTCACAAGGAGATCACAGAATCACAGAATCATCTAGGTTGGAAATGACCTTGAAGATCATCCAGTCCAACCATTAACCTAACACTGACAGTTCCCAACTACACCATATCCCTCAGCGCTATGTCGACTGTACTCTTAAACACCTCTAGGGATGGGGACTCCACCACCTCCCTGGGCAGCCCATTCCAACACCTAACAACCTGGTGTGTAAAGAAATACTTCCTAATATCCAGTCTAAACCTTCCCTGGCGCAACTTGAGGCCATTCCCTCTTGTCCTATCGCTTATTACTTGGTTAAAGAGACTCATCCCCAGCTCTCTGCAACCTCCTTTCAGGTAGTTGTAGAGGGCGATGAGGTCTCCCCTCAGCCTCCTCTTCTCCAGACTAAACAACCACAGTTCCCTCAGCCGTTCTGACAGATGATCAAGCTAAAGTGTGGTTGACCTGAACAGTAACATCAAAGAAACACAAGACCTATTAAATAATAACATCTCTTTCCTCTGAAGGTCAGATGAGTTACCTAAAAGAGAACATGTCAGATACAAAGCTGGTACTGGCTTTGATTTTTCCCAGTAGACAAAACAAAGAAAAGGGTTGCTTTTCTCAAGAGGAAAATCACATTATGACTTATCTTTTATGCATTCTTGCTATTTAGTCTTTGTTAGGATTGTTTCTCTTTGCAAATAATGTTTTTAATCTGTTTTTTTAATCCCATTTTCTACTTATTTTTCCATAGAGAGTTATTTAGTGTGAATCTCTTTCCCTCTTTCACCACCATTCCACCTTTGCACTTCCAGAACAGCATGAATGGAAATAAGGTTGTTTTGACTGTTGATCAGAATATCCACTAAATAACATTTATTGGGTCACAATTGCTGTTTGCTTTTCAAATAAAATTAACTATTCCTTAATAGTGCAACGTATTGCCATCATCTTTGGAATCTATTTTAGGTCCCAAATTAGATTAATATTTCAGTAGTCAACATTTATCCTGCTCCCTTATTTCCCTATCACTCCATGACTTGTAATTCTGGACAGAGGGATGATGGCAGAACTTTGTAAAATCCCAGGGAGAATATAGAGGTGAGGTCCAAAATGAATATCTTAGCTTTTTGCCAGAGTTACCTGTTACCTGAGTACAAACCTGCCAGTGATAGCTAATATGTCATTTCATGACCACGTGTTACTGCATTCACTCAAAAACTTTACAGAAGAAGTCAGAGCTGTTCCTCTGAACAACCCTGCAAAATACAATACCAAATAACCATTGTCATTCTCTGTTATAATAGATATATACTCTTCCCCAAAACAGTGTTACTATAGTTGTCACGTATCAGTGGATCTCTTTGTTGTGATACTGGTTTCTTGTATTGCTGTTCTCTGTTCATATGTATCTTCTTTACATTTGTTAGACAATATCTTGTCAATACATCCACCTCTGCTCCTCCCTGCCTTGCTTGGCTTTTGTCTTCAATATCAGAATCCTCTTGGAAACAGTTTGGGTCTTTTTTAATTTATAAGTAAAATGTAGAGGAGAGAAAGCAAGTAGGAGAAATAAGGGAACAGGAAATTAAATATAGTATCTGATTCCATTTTCAGTTCAGCATTTGCAAGCTGTGCTTCTAAAAATCCAGAGGATCACCACAGACTCTATCTGCAGATCACTGACTTCTTAAAATGCCTCTTCTTTGCTAATACACAGTTTTGCCAGGTAAGCTTTGCCAAAGGATTCCTTATAGAAGGAGCAATATACTTCTGTCATTGTCAGAAAGGGATTTCTGTTTCTGTGCTTCTCATCATATTACAAATATCATTACAAATAAGCACTTGGGGTTCATCAGTTCAGATGTGTCATTCCAAAAGGTCAGTAGGATTGCCTTTGTAAGAGGCAAAGCATGAGGGGTTGTTATTGCTTAGAATATTATTCAAAATGGCAAGTGACATGAGGAATTATTTTTTTTTTTATTGTTTGCGTGAAAGTTGCTTGTGGAAAAGCATGAATGATCTTATGTGAGCAGGCGAAGCCCATTTCGCAGTTTTCCATTAATCCCCAGCCACTTCATTCTGAGCTCAGTAGGACCACCTTCTGCTGTCTGGGTGCCAGGTTCCCTACCCTCAGCCCTCCACTGGCAGACCTCAGGAGTAGGGTATTCATGTTCTTGAACAGCTGCTGAGCTGCCTCTTAACCTCAGCCTACAGGTGCAGGTTCACTGAGCCAGAAGTTGTTGTGTTTGCAGTGTTCTTCTTCCCCTTCTGCCAAGGAGGTGGCTCAGAGCTTGCACGTAAGTGGAGGGCCGAAAGAGAGATGCCCCTCAGCCAGAACATGCTTGTCTGAGCTCAGAGTCAATTGTACCTCCAAGTAGCCACTGTTTTGCTATTTTCTATCGCCTAGCTTCCACCTAGTCTCTGTTACTTGAGCAGTTTCTCCTTTGAAGGAAATAGAGTGTTTATGATGAGGGGTAATTGGGACAGAAAACAAAGCAGAAACTAGTGTTGCACCACTATCTGAATCTATCACATAGTGACTGCTGCGTGCCATTTGGTTCCCCAATCTCAGGGAGACAGTTGCACTAGAGGAGGTGCAGAGAATGGCATCAGGCACAGCAAAAAGCATTAAACAGGAGCTACTAGAGTAGGAGTCTTCCACAAAAAAAGACTGAGAGGTACTGTGAGAGAATTTTGATCCTAAATGGTGTGGATTTGGTACACAGAATGATTATTCATTGTCTAACACCAGAAGAACTAGAAAGCACTCAATGAAATGAACAAACAACATATTAAAAAATATCTGCACGTGCAGATTAACAGATTTAACTCCTGGGGCATCAATCCATTGACAATTACTAAATGTGAAGGTCCACATAGAATTTCCAGCTCAGAAGGTCCTCGCAGCACACAGTTTGCCATAACGTGGGAGCATATTGTGGAACAGAGCACACTGCATGCACAATTCTTACACTTTTTGTCTAAACGTTCACTCCTGGCTGTTGCCAAAGACCAGGCACTAATCTACACAGCCCTTTGGTCTGTGAATAGCTACGCTCTGTGTAACAGCAGAGCTCTTCTTGTGTTTACGTAAATGACCATGAACTGAGCACACCTAGAAAAGAAAGAAAAGTCTTAGGCAAGATACGGTATTTTCCGGTTTTAAATTTCTTCTGTGAATGTCATGCCTGGCAGCATTAGGTGGTCTCATTTTGTCCTTCTGCTTGGTGCTGCATTGTTATATGTGAGCCCAAATCCATCTCACAGCTCCCAGATGAGGCGGTATGAGAAGAGGTAGTGTCTCTTTCAAGCTTTAAAGTGGGACATTTGAAATAAGACTAGGAAAACGGAAGTGATGGGAAGACAGGCAGCAAAAGAAGCTGAAGTACTGCAAATTGGCAGTCGACTGAGCTCTGTGGATCCAAAAGGAAATAAAAGGCTGCACGCACTTCTTTTGTGCAGGAACTTTGAGTTGTCTGTGATAAGACAATAAAAAGGGAGTTTGCCCAGAAATCACCCAGGCTAGAGTACTGATAATGTGAAGGTCACAATCTGTTTTGGTTTAAATAACTGCAGTACAGCACATCTAGAGAATCCTGCCAAGAGGAAAAAAAAAAAAAAAAATGACTGACAAGAATTTTTTGTTTTGAGAGCAGAAATTCGGCTCCATCTCAAAGCAAACAGATTGAGGCAGTTATAGAAGCGGTTGCATAGCAGGGATAGGAGATATTCCAGCTAGCTTGAAACACACCAACTCAGGCGGCAGCAGCAGAGAGCTACGTACCTTACCCCAGAAACTGGGCTGCTCAGAGCATTGGAGACTCCTGGGCTTGACAGGGAAAGGAGCCCTTCCTGCTTATCTTATGGGTGTGACTGAACCCCTGCAGACCATTCCCCTTCCCTTGATGTGGAACCTGTACTGGTACTATACTAGCCCAGGAGTTTGGGCAGTGCTGGGATAAATTATCCCAAGGGTACAGTGATGTCCTGGTGCACTGTGCACACACCTTGTAGAAGATACAAAGGTGGGTAGCGGGTACAGTACCAAGGCGAGGCATGAGATGTACACCTGACTGAAATACAAAAGGCAGCCTATGGTCTCCTTTCCTTTCATCTGCAGAGCTGATGAGGTGACAGCTTTTATTGCTGGTCATTGCATGCCAGTGCTCTGTTATGCCATTTCTGGTTAACTGTCCAGGTACAAAGTACTGTTGTTGGATTGTGTATGTTCACTGTTTCGTAGTCACAGATCCACTGAGTGCCACTCCTCTTGAGCTGCTGCCCTGGCTCTCAAGGCTGCCAACGGCATACACCCCACTGGTGTAATATGCTTGAGAAAGACTCACACAAGAGGAGGGAGGAAATCGTTTGGACAAAGAAAGAAAGGGCTCTTGCAAGGACAGTGACCCAAAAATGAGAACAGGAACATGCTTCCATGGTACATGATAGAGATATATTTCTGAGCATGAGATTATTTAAGCAATCTCGTCATTTTCCAAGAGCTGTTGTCTTAAGGTCACATCATAAGAGATGCTTAGCATCAAAGGCAGTAAGAAATTAATTTAGATTGAGGTCCAAAGTGGTTTTTTTTTCTAAATAGCACTGAGCACCTTTGCATCTTCAAAGGCACACTTTCTGCTAAAATTATGGATTTTAGATGAGTCACTTGACAAGCAAGTGGGATTTAGTACTCCTTAAGCTATACATTTTTTAAACAGCACCTATTTTTAAAAGCAGTCTTGCCCTAGAGTCTTGCATCAATGCAGAAGGTGGGCTAGATGAACACTTTTATCTCCTAGACTTTGATTTCTCAAGAGCCACTTATTCTCTGTAAGCTGGTGAAAGAGAAGACCATTTCCTTCTGTTCCTAAAAGAGCAGCGAAGCCTGAAGTCAGTTAAGGGCTCAAGGAAGCTCTCATATCTTCAAAGCCTGTGACCCACTTGCTACCACAGTCAGTAACAGCTGTCTACATGATGTAAATAGACACAGGGTGAAGCCCTGTGATTTTAGAAAGAAATTAGTTGAAAATTTGAGCCATTCTTCGTGCACCTCAGGCACTTCACAAGTGCTGGTTGCTGATTCAGAGAGGAAGGAGGGCTCATGGGGCATTAGCTGACACGTGTCAGCACTTGACCAACCCACTGTATGTTTGAAACACAATCAACTCCTGTGGTTTTTAATTCTGCTTGACTTTGGGGGGGCTTTCAGGAAGAAGATCTTCAGTTTGATTATGAGACTGTGATGCTGAGGTGCACTGAGACCTTCGATGATGAAGATTTCTAAACAGTATCTCTCTTTGCTAATGTTTTGCCAAGCATTGCCAGGCACACCAGGCATGTGAAGAGACTGCATCTCTTTCAGTGAAGCACCTCTCTGAGCAGAGTTTGGAGACACTGTGTTAAAGTGGTTTGTTACTGTTGACTTCCCATTCCCTCAGCAGTGCTTCTTGATATATTAGTTGAGTAATTTATACCTTTAAAAGTTCCAGCTTTTAGATATTTATGAAATCATAAGAAATACTTTTGTCTATTGCTTTTTAATGTTTAACCTCTGTTCACAAGTAAACTGAGGCAGGTACAGTTAAGTGACCTTGCCTAGCATAAGCTGTGGGAGAGCTGCAGAGGTCACATCAGTGACAGCCTGCGCACCCCCAAGTGTGCAGTATCTGCAGGTCTCAACCTGCAAAAATCACAAAGTGCCCTGCACCCTGTCAGTGATTACTTTTCTGGTGCAATTTTTCAGCTTGGGCTGACAAGGAAAGAGGGATTTCCTCACAGAGAGCAAGATGAGGCTCTTCCATCTCTTTATGAGGACCGCAGCAGAGGCCCACTCCCCAATCACCCAGAGAGGTGCGGGCACAATAATACACCTTAGATTATTTACTTTTGCAAAGTGTGTAAAGCTGAGTGATCAGCCCTGTGCTTTTCTGCCACATCTCATTCTTTGATGAGTAGTGCTGCTCAGATAGTGTCTTGGAATTAAAAATGCTGTGAAGATGAATAAAATCCTTCATATCTCGGAGCTATCATTAAAGGCTCTCTGCAGACTTGGACAAGTTGTGTTCTGACAGTGGTTATGCTGAGGTCATGCTAACAGCCATCACAAACAGAAAGGCTAAAGTTTTATTTTAAAATCTAAACTAAAGCTGGCCAGGTATTCAGTCTTCAGCAATAAGGTTTTTAGGCTGAATCCAAGAGGGCTGGGCTGTGCCTTGGTGCATAAGAGCATTATACATGCAGCTGTATTAAGCAAACACATGTGGAGCCTAGTACTGAATTACAAGGGGAAAGTAATTTTTCCGGAGCACCTTCTGTCCCTGTGGTTGAGGCTGTGGTAGCACTCCCAGGTGGATGTTTGCCAGGCTGCTGTGTTTGGAAGTGGGGGTGGGGGGTCCTAACTGCAGATCCTGTTTGGGTTTAAGACCCCCTCTGAGTTCTCCAGGGTGCAGCCATGTCTTTCCCCGGCCTTTCTAGTGTGCTTCATGTGTACAGGCTGTCATTGCTTTGAGGCTATAAGCAATGCTGGCTCTCCCTGTTCCTCCTCTCCCTCTCATTCCAAAATGCCAAGCACGTGCATCCCCTGGGCAGTCTGGGTTTTGGGACACACGCTGGTTGAAATACATGTAGACTTTTCAGGGGATCCAAGGTAAAATCATTCTTCCCTTTAGCTAGTACAGGAAACATACATATGTACCTACAGTAATAAGTGTTTACATTAACTGTTCTCCCTGTGGTTTCTTATCTTTATGTAGTTGTGGGGGGAAATAGGTTAGTTTTTCTCAGTATTGAGGGTACTTTTTCTACAAGCTTTTATCTGTAGGGATCATACAGGCTTCTCTCATCTCCAGTTCCATTTGCCACACAATATTTGGTCGGGTTTGTTACACTAACAATTCTTTCACCACATCCATCTTAATTACTGCATCAGCTGAGGTCAAACTTGGCAATACTGTCATGTGCCGTAGGACAGCCATGTGAGTAGATAATGTTCAAGGGTTAACAACCTTTTCTTATTAGCCCTTCATCCCCACCCTTTTGAAGGCCAGTTCAGGAGAGAAGTTAAACAGTAGAATATTTTATTTCCAAATGACTTTCACCCTACCACCTACCAGAGGAGACAGTTTTAAATGGACACCGTATACTATGTAGATGCATTCCCTTGGTCATCACACATGAGAGCTTCTGAAGCTTCACCAGGAGAATTTTAGGTTGACTGGCCTGAACATTAATGTGAAACAACAGGTGTGTTCAGGTAATGTGAAAACAATAACTCCTCCAAACAGTATCAGGTTTTTGTGAGGGGTGTTACAACATTAAGGAGAAGATGGAGAACACATTACTTTGGTTCCTCCTGTCACATGATCACAATTTGCAAGAGTGCAGGTCTGCATGTAATGTGGGAAGGCAGTTTCCTCTCCTGCAGAGCCAACACTACACAGACAATATCTGTTCTGCCCTGGCGTGCGTGAGGTCCGCTCTGCCTGGGCAAGGAAGCAGTCTTAATTCCGAGTGCATTATTGCTGCGTGTGCGCGGGTACCACATTGTTCAGCGCTCAGTAGTTGGTCTGATGGAAACTTTTCATGAAAAGATCTGGAAAATGTAGGCTATCAGGCTACTGGGGCAGTGTGATGGGAAGGAATTGGAGGCAGAAAGGCAGGGAGGGAGGAGTGGGAAACACGAACGCGGCAGGGGATGTGCGGCTGCTGCAGGGGTTTGGACAGACCAAGCTGAACAGGGTAGAGCGGAACCTAGTACACTACAGCATGGCAGCCCCTCACTTTACAACACATTGAGCATAACGTAGGGCAGACCTACTGCCCAGGTCATGTCTTCTTGTGAGAAAGCTGTGAAAATGAGCCTCTGATCAGCTGTTCTAGAGCCAGTCACCTAGGTTCAAGCAAATACCCATCACCAGGTCTCCTCGGCCAAAACAGTAGGAGCATCTGCCTGGACTTGCCAATTAGCTGCCTGCCTCTCTGCAAAGCTGCAAGCAGGGTGACCCCACACCTGGTTGAAATCAGTAAGTCTTGCTGCACTCAGGACTCAACAGTAGCACAAAGGGTAATATAGTTGACAGGTAGCTAGCTGTTCTCCAAGCAATGTGGAACAGCCCTCAAGTGTTCAGTTTTACACTTGAGGATCCTCTGATTTTCATTTATTTTCATCAAGCAGCAAATAAACAGAAGCTGTGTTGCTGCGGTGCAAAGCCAAAGCTGTTTCCAAACCTCAAGTGGCAACACACAGCTGGGAGGAGTGGTGGCCTTGCAGCCTAACCCATTTCGTTTTGTGTCTACTTCGTTTTAAAAGTTGGAAGTGTCCCCTTGAGGCAAATAAAAGTATATTTTATGCATATATAACAAACACACCAAAGAGGGAATATTAAAGGACCTTTAGGAGCCTGAGCTTGAAATAAGGACATAAACAGCTTCTGAAAAAAATGGTTTCTAAGCCTTAGCAACAGCAGACACAGCTGCCCCAGAGCAGCGTGCCCACCCCCCCAGCAGTCTGCACCTCCTGGGCCATAGGATGTGCAGGGGTAACAAATAAGCCTCCACTGGGGATTGGGGACCCCTCATGCTAGGAGCTGTATAGTCATGCCCAGCTCTGCTCCAGGGAGCTTGCAAGCCAAATACAGGATGGAGACACACAGACACAGCAGCAGGCTGGAAACGCAGGGTGATGGCATAACAGACAGGCAGTGGTCTCCATCCTTGGGCTGGGGAACAAAAAGCCAGTTGAATACTGTTTTTTGTAGGAAACCTGTGAAATTTTTTTTTTTTTGAACAGAGCTAAAGCAAGTATAAACCTCTGTCACTTGTCAGCATTCTAGCATATCTTATGAGGAGAAGCAAAAAGATATGGCTGCAGCCTCCACAGAGCTGACACAGAGCCAGTAAAATTACTGAGGGTTCCCCATTTGTGCTTCCCAACTGTAACACTGAAGGGAAAAGTCTCTCATGGAACATGGAGCATCTGAAGTGCTGCATAGTAGGGCAGGTTTCGGCTTGTGTACCTCGTTCATTAGCTGCACATCCTGTTCGCACCTAAACCTCTCCTGCAGTGTGTGGCGGGTCTGGCCAGCAGCAGCCTGGCAGCTTCAGTACAGGACATGAGAACACAGTGATGTAGACTAACAGCTCGCTTTCACACATGTGCTACAGCACAAGTAAATTCAAGAGTGATGATGAGTAAGACCATGGGTTTGTCTGCTAGGTCCCCTGGGAGCATAGGCAGGCTCTAAATGAGCTTAGAGACGTAGTCAAGGTTGTGGAGGATGAAGAAGATACCAGAGCTGAGATGCCTGGGACTAGTCATCTCTGTAAAATCTGTGATGGTACGGGGGATCAGAAATACTTAAATGTGCAAATCATTTTTTCTCCCAAAGACATAACAACCACAGTCTTCAACAGAGGCACTCCAACCTGCCTATAACAGCAAACTATTTATACCATAATGTTTCCTTCTTTAAGATCCCAGTACTCACACAACTGATGTATTCAGGCTTCATTCACTTGCAAAGCAAAAAAAACCCAATGTATCCCTTACTAATGAAACAAGCCACGTACCACTACAGCTGCAGGATGGGACTAAAGAACAGGACTGTAACAGGCCTGAGGAATAAAGGCTTTTCATTAAAACCACTCAGGTTTTGTTCAGTCTTGAGACGAGAGGGTGAAGGGGGCATCATATTGTGGCCTTCAGCTGTCCGATGGAGGGTACAGAGAAGATGGGGTCAGTCTTTTCTCAGAGGAGAACAGTGACAGAACAAGAGGCAACAGACACAAGATGAAGCATTAGAAATTCCCGTTAGACACAAGGGAAAATGCTTTTCATCATAAGGGTGGTCAGACACTGGTACAGGCTGCCCAAAGAGGCTATGGCTCTCCATCCATAGCTCAGCTGGACACAGTTCTCTGCAAGCTGGTCAAACAGGACCAGCTCTGTGCAGGGTCTGGCCCAGATGACCTCCAGAGGTTCCTGCCAACCTGAATTACTCTGTGATTCTTTGAATACTACCTGCCACTCACTATGGCAATCACCCTGAGAAATATCATTACATTGTACATTTTATTTATTTTTCAAAAAAAAAATCTAAGTATAAATCTCAGTGCAAGAGACACAAGCTTATGCTACACCAACAATTATTATTACACACCACTGGCAATGAGCACCAAGTGCAATCACATTATATATGGCCATATAGGTTAAGACTGTTTCTGCTGGTTGTGGACAGGAGCAAGAGTCTGCAAACCATTTTCTAGAGGAGTGGTGGTCACTGCACAAGCACCACACCAGACCAAACAGGTACGGTGGATGCAGCAGTAGCAGGGATGCATCAGATTCATCTTTGATGACAATTCCTTCATCTTTGTAGGGTTTGGAGCCCTGGGGAAGCTGGCTCCCCTGAGACTGCTCCCAGCACCCCAGGTGGGATTCATTTCAGTGAAAGTGGGTTTTTCTATTAGGTAAAGAACCTAAGTAAGGTCTCTAGATTCCCTCTGCAGCCTAAGGTGGGAGAGTCATGTTCAGAAGGCAATCCATCCCACTAACCTTAGGCACCTCTTTTACAACAGCATTCATTTGACTAACTTTAAATTATGGGAATATGGAATGAGATGCATCATGACATAGAGGTGCCTGCTCCTTCCCCTTGGCCAGGATGAGGTGTAAACCACAAGCTGAGAGGTGAGAGTTGCCATTACAGATCTTTAAGGTGGTGGGATTAGCCTCAGCCCAAGGGATGCCTGAGAGCGGTACAGGGCCTACATCAGGGGTGCCTTCTCCTGTGGCCACTTGAGCAGCCAGGACAGGGGACAGGAAAAGCTTTGCCTCAGCTAAAAGGCTGCTCCTTGGAGTTCCCCAAGGCTCAGTGCAAAGAAGAAAACTGAACATCTTTCCCAGGCATTTCTTGGGATTTGGTGTTCCCCAGAGAGGGATTATGTTCTTCCTAGAGGTGGGCAGGCAGGAGCAGAGAGAAGAAAAATTTCTCCCTCAAGGTCACCAGTGGTGCAGGGGGCAGAACTGGGAAGAGAAAGACATTATCATTCTCCTGCTCCAGCCTCTAACAGCTGCCAGCTCATGTTCAAACAATGGGGGCTGCCAACTTGCTTTTCAGACCTCTTCTTCTGAGATGAGTTCACCTGCAGGCCAGGTGCTTATATCCTTGTATCAGCGCCTACCTCAGAGTCTCTTTCTGAGCTTGCTTTAACACTGTTTTCCTGTCCAGCAGCCTTCAGTTCATTCATTCTCTTGCCACCAGGTAGTCTTTTGGGGCAAGCAGGAAGATACCGAAACCAAGAGACAGTGCAGTATTTGGTGCCTATGCCAAACGGAAGATCATAGACCTTGGAAACAAGGTGAGAGTTGTCCGCCTCTCCCTTGTGGCTATGCTTCCATGCCAGGAGCCCCCGCTCCTCCAATGTTCCTGCAACAGCAAAAATGAGATTGTTGTGTTTAAAACAGTGGGTGTTCCAAGCATAGGACTAATGTGCCTCACACCCCCTTCTCAAATCCCAGCAGACCCAGCACAATGTACAGATCTTTGCACTTAAACCCTTCTAGCTCCAAAGCTCTTTACAAAAATTCATTCATGACCTTCTAGACAATATCCATCTTCCTGCAACAGCTTCCAGACAAGCAGTCTTCCCCACTGCTTTCCCTGGGAATCAAGCACGCTAAGACAGGTTTTCACAAGCCATGGGGGGTCCAAGATCTGTTCAAAGGAGGAGTTTATACAGTGCTAGGAAAGCAAGGCAGGATGTTAACAGCCCAGATACTGCGGAGTGGGGTAATAAGGTTTAGCTAGCAATTACTAGTCAGTCACAGGTGTTTACCCTAGCCAAGGAATTGCTAAGTGCCTGTAGTTGTTGCAGAGGCTGAGTCCCTCTCGGGAAAGGGAGCAAGCACATCTGTAAATTATGCCCCGAAGAGCTGAAGATCAAGGGCTACAAGAAAATTAATGAGCCAAAAGGAGATTAGCTTTCCAAGAAACCTGAGACAGTAGAAGAATCTGGTTAACAGAGTGTCCCTCCTACTCTTTTTCTGTAGCAGAAAAGAGAGTTTCCTCTCCTATTCTTATGCCATCCCTCCCCAGGCTCAGTGAAAACCAGAGCCTCTTTGCTGGGTGTGAGGGCCAGCTGCAGGTACTATATCCTATCTTTGGTCACCAGCCTTTCCTGCTGCTTTCCACTGATATGGCACCAGTTCACCCTCAGTTTTAGCAGCTCTCATAAGGAGGCACGTATTGTCTCCTTCCACTTCTTGTAGTTGCCTTTCTCTATCCTTTCAATCAGTCACATGGCTCTAGGCTGGCACTTTCCCTAAAAGACATTTTTCCCAAATAAACCTTTTCCTCAGACTGGGTTGTTCCTGAAAAATGAGTTAGTTAGTTTCTGATAAGCTGCTGTTCTCCAGCCAGAGACTATTTCAGTGATGTCCCCTCTTCCTCACCACTCTCTGGGAGGGGTTCAGTCACAGGGTGTTTCATGGTTGTTAGCACAACTCCTACCCATAAAGCAGTAGTCATGAAGACAAAAAATACTAGGAAACAAACCCTAGGGCAGGCACAAACTAGTAGCTTAGCTCATTTCAGCAAATCCTACCTGGAATGGTGTTATCAAGGATAAACCCCAGGAGTCCGCCCACAAACATGCCAGTGGTGAGAAGCACCTGGATCACCTGGTCCAGCTGGATGATTCCTAGCAGAAAAACAAAGCTTTGGATGGTGGTGCAGAGACATGTGTTTGACCAGCAACATGCCCAGTGCCAAGAGGCTGCAAGCTGCATGCTTGTTTAGACAAGACTTGCAAATCCCAAAGCAGAGTTTAAAATTTGGCAATGCAAGGGAGCTTGATCTCACTGCCAGTTTCAGACCTACACTTTTATTCTGCATAATTATTCATTGACCCAGCTGCTGGTGGGCAGGAGATGTCTCATAAATACATTAATAGCCTATTAAGAGTGCAGATCACAGTACTGTCTCAGAAAAAAAAGCCTTCTGCTCCAAACACGTTCTGCACCTCCACGGCATAACACCAAGCAGTTCCCTACAAAAGCACAAGCTTCTGTTCGAAAGAAGTACAGGTATATTTAGCATGGGATCTCACCGCAAGTTAAACAGCTGTGATGTTTCTCTGTGAGGGCTAATAGACATGAGGAAAGCCCAGTGGCACTGAGCATCTAATAGACCGTCTATAGAGTGTGCGTTTTGTGGGCCCAGCTCTTTCAACAGCCCACCCAGCATGCCGTATATACCTTATGAGAGGACACTACAGTCTTTGTGACGAACACGTTAGTCACATGAGACACAATGAAGGGATAACTGTTGGAGGACTGGAAATTTCAATGAAGTGAACTTGATGGAATTTAGTAGAGGAGTCTGCTATTGCATTTTGGAAGCACAAAGTTTTATTGTGTATGAGCACGTAAGAAAGCTTCATTCATTGAGATCTGGATCAAGATTCAGCCCTGAAGTATTTTCTTGCCCTGTCCCAGGAACATGTCCCAGGGAAGTGCTCTGCAACCCTTAGCCCAATAGGAATCTGGTAAGGTGCAGTCATTCACTAATCAAGAGTGGAGATTTCCGCACCAGATCTGTGCATCAGAGCAAAGGGCAAGAACAGCCCTCCCAGAAAGATACAGGAAACAGTCAAAGCACAGGTTTTAGGGTTTTATCAGGAAAAACTGCATTTTAAAATATTTCTCTGGATCAGCCTTTGATTCAGTTTTATGCTACAGAAAATGCTTCTGATGTCACTTCTTACCTGTTTCCAGCAGTGTACTATTTTTGCTTGCCCAGTTGGGAACCGTGAGGCCAGCAAATACAGAAAATCCAAAGATAAAGATGTTTCTGGAGGAGTTCATATCTGTGTACTGCACAGAGAAATTGTATACATTACATTTCAAATTATCCAAATCTGTGGATTACCATTGCGTTCATGAGACATGCTTGGATGTAAACACTGCGTGCAGGAGTGGGACCCAGGCAGCAGCCCTGGTGCTGCTGGGGCGTTAATGATCCTGCTGCCCCCGGTGCCAGCAAGCCCTACCCCAACCAGGGAGCCCTCTGCAATTTAGCCCCTCTGGGTACATCCCCTCATCTTCATCCAAGGAACTGCCAAGATAAATGTTTGCATTTGCTGCAGCACAGTTATATCTGACTCAGCCTGGTAAGAACCTGACCTGAAACCAAAGTCCCCTTCCCTAGGGATGAAACAGCACTCACACAGCTGTTACCTGCAAATTGGAAATCCCCACTGCTGTGATAACTCCAAACATCACAAGGAACATGCCTCCAATCACGGGGGTGGGTATGCTGGCAAGCATTGCCCCAACTTTCCCAAAGATGCCACTCAGGAGCATGGCGCAGGCACCGGCAATGATCACCATTCGACTCCCTACCTGAGGCAAGAGGAAGAGGAGGCAGTCATGCACCGATCAGCACAGAGAGACAAGGGATGGCAGGCTCCAGCACCAACCTGCTGGGCAGGGGTTGCACCTCTGGCTGAAGCACTCAATGGCACATTCAGTCACAGGTTCAGATGCAGCCACTGGTGAGCTGGGATGGTCACACTGCATGGGAAGCATCAGTATTTGCACACTAGTAAATATTTATCAAGAAAGGCACTCCGAGAACAATCATGGATATACACCTATTTACCTGGTGTTATCCTCTTTCCTACTGTTGTCAGAACTTTTAATGGTTTGCTATTAACCAAAAAAATTTATTATTAAATTAAGAGCACAGTAATCCCCACACACAGCTTTGTTCTTGCTTCAATCTAGAAATGTCTTGGCTTACCTACAGGCTGGGTGGCAACCACCCAGCCAATTCAATGGACAATCCTTCCACCAGGGTTTGGATTGCCGTCTAAAAATGGCTTTCAAATGAGGTGTCCCAGAGTGATCCCTCCATTCCCTGGAGACCAACATTTGGGAAACCAGAGCTGGCTGGCTGCTCCAGTCCCAAGCTCTGGAATCTGATATATCCTTTCCATGGTCAACAAATGGCTAATAAGAAGCGGGGAAGTGTCTTGGTCTGTCCCTATCACTTATCACCCACGTAGCTTCAGTAAAAACAATTTTTCCCCTAGGAAGAACCTTTTCTTGTTTGGGCACTACAACAAAGACAGGATGAAGCACCAAGCCATGCCTTTCATTCAGATCTGTTAGAGCATGAACATAGGAAAGAAAAAAAGTATCTGCCAAACAAAGGGATGAAGGAGACATTTACAGACTATTGAAACTAAAAAGAAAAGCAGCAATATTTACTAGACTTTCAATTCAAGATATGCCTTGATACACCAAAACTTGGACAGCTTAAGGAATCATGCTAAAATTTACAAAGTTCGTGTCTTAGGCAGGGAAACTCTGTAATCTTCTGCAAAGATTTTATAAATCAATTAAATATTTTAATACCTCCCTTTAAATATCTGAAGAATGTCATATTTACAGGAAGGGCTTTTTGTGAATATTTTCAATAAAAACATTCCCAGTAACTAGTAGTGTCTCTTTTTAAGTATTTCTTAAACATGTCCCTTTAAAATATTTTAAGTCTTACTTGGTCATGAAAGATAAATGAAAAAGATTTTGTGGGGAGTTTCAAAATAAAACCATGCATTCAGGTGGGCTTTTTATATTCTTTGGATTAAAATCTTGGGACACCTTTACCATCAAAACTGTAATTTAATAAAAGCCAACAGATCTATTTGTTCCAGGATTAGAACAAAGCTTCAGATTCTTAATTTGCCAGAATGTTGAATTACCCAGTATATGGAGTTGGCCTTAAAGACAAATTACCTAATCCAGTGATACCACAACTGTAAGCATATGCTGCTAAAGCTTCTAGTTTAGAGTTTGTTTTGATTATGTCAGGAAAACAAGAAAATCAGTTGTCTTTCTTAGGATTGAAGAAACTGCACCATTCCCTACTATCTATATGGTGACTCTGAGGTCTTTATCTCCCCTTAAAATCCTCCTCTTCTTTTCTTGGAAATGAGAACTCAGTACTGGCATGCTGGGCTTGATCAAGCCATTTAAGATGTTGCATCTTAGCAGCTTCCAGCAGCTTCTCCTTGCCTTATCTGACAGCCCCTGTGGATATCCGAGAGCTCCAAAGATATTTCAGGTGGTGTTGGACACCTCTGTTTAAGGAGAGGAAACAAGTCCCTTGCATTTCCATTTGTTATGGGAAAATGTTTCCCACATAAAAAATGAAATGAAATCTGCCTTGTGTTCTCAGCATCACCTTCTATCCCAGCCAGAGTCTTTACACTGATTTAAGGCTGACTGAGATGGGACTGTATTTTCTGCTCTCTTAAGTGTGAACAAAGTGAGCAGAGGTGGGATCTAAGGGAAACATCTCTCCTGAATCAGAAAGGATGGCATGTCTACCTGAAGGACTTAGTGTACATAGGGAGAACATGTCCTGTAATCTAATAATTATGAGTTTGGGCACTTCTGCACTATGTTACATCCCATATGCACAATGTATGCAGCAAACTACATGTCATAGAATCATAGAATCAGAATGGTTTGCATTGGAAGGGACCTTAAAAATCATCTAGTTCCATCCCCCCTGCCATGGGCAGGGACACCTTCCACTAGACCAGATGGCTCAGAGCCCCATCCAACCTGGCCTTGAACACTTCCAATGAGGGAGCATCCACAACCTCTCTGGGCAACCTGTTCCAGTGTCTCACCACCCTCACAGTAAAGAATTTCTTCCTTATATTTAATCTAAATCTACCCTCTTTCAGTTTAAAGGTATTACCCCTTGTCCTGTCACTATATGCCCTTATAAAAAGTCCCTCTCTGGCTGTCCTGTAGGCCCCTCTTAGGTACTGGAAGGCCACTATAAGGTCTTCCTGGAGCCTTCTCTTCTCCAGGCTGAACAACACCAACTCTCTCAGCCTGTCGTCAGGAGTGGTGCTCCAGCCCTCTGATCATCTTTGTGGCCTCCTCTGGACTCGCTCCAACAGGTCCATGTCCTTCTTATGTTGGAGGCCCCAGAGCTGAACACAGCACTGCAGGTGGGGTGTCAACAAGAGCAGAGTAGAGGGGAAGAATCACCTCTCTCGACCTGCTGGCCACAATTCTCTTGATGCAGCCCAGGATACAGTTGGAACAGGCTCAGGTATATGGTCAGTATGCATAGATTTCACAGTGACAAGGTACATCTGGTGACAGACTAAACTAGACTCCATGTAGATATCCAGACAGCCCTTGCTGCTGGAAGCAGCCACTTTGGTAAAACACTAATGCTTCAGTCTGTGAAAAATGATTATTGTGAGTGTGGTTTATAAAATCCAGTGAAATAAACAATATTATGGAGTGGGAGCCATAAGTCAAATTCTGCATTTATTCACTGACTCCTAGCTCTGCTGACATGACATTGATTATTTGACAATGATTTAAAAATGTTCTCCGGTTGGCTGCTGGATGTACCCATCCCCTGGCTGTAAAGCTTAGTGAAAATCTACGATTTGATTGTCAAGTTTATTTCTGGAAATTTCTTTCCCTTATAAAGACCAATAAGACACTCAAGTGATTCAAAAAACTTTATAGAGAGGTAAAAACATAAACCTTCACCATCCCATTTTATAAACCCAAAGAAATAATCTACCTTCCACATGACTGCCATCCTTAGGTTATAAAAATTCTGGAATTTGAAGCCCTGTTAATTTTTTTCTTTTTCTTTTTCTCTTTTGCTCCTCTCCTCAAATATATTTAGGAAGACAGATAGACAGAGAGACAGACAGACAGATAAGTTTTGATAAAGTCAGTCCTTAGGAAGTTTCCAGGTTAGCTCAGATGTAACATGCTCAGATGTAACATGCTCTCTTTAGTCTCACCTAAGCCAAGTGCCACAAGTAACAGCAGTGTGCACTCATCCCGTATGCAAACCATAAGCAGAGAAAGAGAGGGACTGGCCACCTCTGTTGGGTGATTCCTAGTGCTGCTGAGGTGGTCACCAATGTGACAGGGCACATTTTTCCAGTGTGCCTTGCAGGAGGTGGGCTAAGATCACATCCCAGGTCCAGCACATACCCATGTGCACTACTCCTTTGTACATACACCCCTAGGGGAAACCTCCAGGAGGGCCAGGGCACTGCAGCCACCCTGCTGCAGCGAGGCTCACCTTGGTGATGCCCAGGGCCCCCACGTTCTCACTGTACGATGTGGTGCCATTTCCTGTCCCCCAGGCCCCAGCCAGGAGGCAGCCAATGCCTTCCACCCCGATCCCACGGCTGATGGCATGCTTTGGTGGTGGTGGGGCTCCGGACAGGCGAGCACAGGCGTAGTAATCTCCCACGGACTCCAGCATGGAGGATATCACCCCAGCTAAGATGCCGAATATCCCAGCCAGGCTGACAGTTGGCACTCCCCACTGGCCTGCAAGTAAAGAGCTCAGTTTAGGTTGGTGGGACACATTTACCCTGAAATCTGTTGCGGGGAGGGGAGGAAAACAGCAGGGATGCTTGTGGGTGTTTGCCTGATTTTTGGCATTTCATCTCCCCCTGCTAGCCATAAATGGAGGTGCAAGCCAGAGCAGAGAGCAGCACGGCAGGATCAGGACAGGGAGGGTAGTGGTACCTGGGTAAGGCAGCCGAAACCAGGGGGCCTGGGACAAAACATCCCCACGAGTGTCTGTCCGGGCCAGGTGGCCGTACGCAGTGGGGTCCGCAGGGAGGACATCGGTCACCGTCAGTACGTAGCAGAGCAGCCAGCTCAGGGAGAGCCCCAGCAGCACCTGCCCATCACATGCAGCAGTGAGGTCTGGTTAGGGTATGGCTGTGTCTCCAGCACGGTCGTGGGGGATGAACCCTTTCCTCTGCACATGAAATGGAGGCAGAGGGACAACAGGAGGTCCTAGTGGCCCTCCCTCCTTCCCTACCTCCTCATAGTCAGGGCCATTGGGAACTCTTCCCCTCTGCCCCTCTGCTGCACAAACTGGGCTGGGAGGCACTAACTCGGCTGGACGCGAGTGGAAAGAGCCCAGGCAGCCCGGGGCAGGTGAGGCCAGTCCCTCCGCCATGATCACCGTGTCTCCGGGAACCCCAACGTACCGGGAAGATCTGGAAGAGGTAGACTGGGGACAGGTGGCACTTCTTGCCTCTCTGGTAAGATGGCACCGGCACAGGGACATCTTTCAAGTACTGAGAGAACAGAACTATGAAAGAAATAGTCCTAGGAGAAGGGAAAACCAGACCATGAGACAAAGTGGGTGCCAAGCTGCCCACCTCTTGCCACTTTAACTGAAGACCTGATACCCAAGGACTGAGGACTCCGGAGGACCCCAAAAAACAGGTTCTCAGCACTAGAGGGTGGCTCCCCACTTCAGCAAGCCTGAGGTGGAACAAACTTTCCATCATACTCTACTGATAACTCCTCTGCATTTGCAAATATCTTCTTTTCCCCCTTTTATTTCAAGACTGACCCCCTAGATAGTGCATCAGTATGACACAGCTGCAGGAAGCTTAAAAATGACACTTCAGTAAAAGAAAGACCTGAGAGATGTGCAAGGTCCAAGCAGGCTATGTAGGAAACTGTCTCCAAAGCTCTGTGTAATTCAGATATACAGGATTTCTTGGTTTCCTGATTTCAGGTTTATCTATGCTGCTCTGCAAGTGGCAAAAAAGCTCCTAAGTGGCACAGAGTAAAAAAAAAAAAAGAGGATTTGATTTGGATGTGCAAGACCCTGTTTTGAAAGAAAAAAACACAGTGGGACTGTGGGGCTGCACGTGGCACCCACAGAGCCCTCCCAGCCAGCTGAGAAGGGGAGAGCACAGCCCTCCGGTCCGAGAGGGCTGCGCGGCGGAGGGGACCTCCAAGGCAGGGGTGCTCACATTGTCCTGGCAGCACCTGGGGCTTGTTCTGGTGGAAGCGACCATGAGGTGCAGCTCCTCTCCCATCCCTTGTGGTAGGACACATCTCCTGTGAATGGCAGCACAGCTGAGTGCGCTCACAGCAAGCCCTGTCTGCCCTCCTGTGTCTTCCCCCCAGAAAGGGCAACCAGATGAAGCTGGAGGCTATTGTATGTGGCAAGAGGGCAGGGACTGGGCACCCCACCCTGACTGCTGACCTGGTAGAGGACCTTAGACATTCTCCTCCTATCTTAACCAGGCCTCTGAAGGCCTCATTTTTTTATAACAAGTCTAAATTGTATACATTGAGTGAATTAATCCAGATAGGATTTGGTGAGAAATCAATTGCACCAGCTGAAGTGCACTGACAGTGCAGGGAAAACTGAGCTATAGGTAGAATATTCATGGGCAGGCAGAAAACCAGCAGTGCAAAGGAAATGCTGACCTCACCTCTCTTCAAAGACATGCCATGACATACAGCCAAAGGTTATCTATCAATCACAATTCAAAGCACTGAATGACTGGAGGCAGAAAGTCTGAGGAGGAACTGGTTTCCATTCATGGTTTCTAAAGCTACAGAGCCAGTGCACATTTTGTACATTTGCATTAACAAAGGTGTTTGGCAGCCTTATGAATCACTGCAGAGCCCTCTCTATCCGAGATAGACGTAGGTGTCACTGCTTATTATTAAGGTTGCCTGACACATTCTATTAACAAACACTATTTTCAGCTGCTTATAATTCTGCCTAACTTTACCCATTCAGGATAAAAATTTCCATGGAAAATGTCTGCCTCAGGTTTGGGATATATTTTTCCAGAAATATTTGGCCTATTTCAAAGAGTGATGTTCAGGAAATAGACACGGTATATAGCCTCACTGAGAAGGTCATTTTCCCTTGACCAGTAGCAGGGTCTGCTTATGACCTGGAGCAGAAATCTGAGATTTAGTAGAACCTGTTCTTTGGGGTAAAGGATGTTGCTCTGTCTCACATTAGTCGGCTCAGGTATGCTCAGCCTATAACAATGATCATTCATCCCAGGTCCCAAGCAGTCAGCAGAAATTTCTCAGGCTTTAACATTTGCAGCCCATAAAGATTCTGAGCCTTCTGAGTACATCCAGGCCTTGCCCAGCAATGAACTGTGTATGCACTATCACCAGGGAGCGAGTGAGCATGCACTAGACCAGTTTCTTGAGGCAACAGTGGGTATCACCCATCATGGGGGCTCTGGGACGTGGTGGGTCTGAACAGAAGGTCTGAGACCACATGGCTCATGTCTTCCACCTTCTCCACTGCTGCTCTCCCTCCTTCCCTAATGACACCCATGGAGCATGGAGAAGACAGCAAAAGAGGACACAACTGAGACAGCTCAGAGCACAATGATCATGTTGGGGCTAACGTGTCTGAGTCAGGAAAGAAAGGACTGGGATTAGCACTGGTAGAAGATAGGACAGAAATGAACCAGACAGAAAGAGTGACACAGGTTGAGAGCAGGGACATGGGCTGGAGGACTGGGACCCCGATAATGGAGCAGCACAGTTGGGCAAAGAGGTCAAGCAAGAGACTGAGGTTAGGCTGAGATCCAGTAGCTGGAGAAGGAAGGCAGAAAAAGGAGACAGTCCAGACAAGGATATACAGTTTGAAGGGAAAATTCAGACCAGCTGAGCAAAGGGGCTAGGACAAATGTTCAGAGCTGGAGGACAGGACAATAAGCCAGAGGTGTGGTGGGAGAAACAATGGTGAAAGAAAAGCTGGGTTGCAGGCAGGGTTTGGGGTGCTGGTGAAAGAGACCAGTTAGGTGAGAAACTGGGGACGGACGGCTTTTGGGGTCTGGGAGGGCAAGTGCAGGGAGGAGAAGAGAATGAGAGGAAGTGGACTGGAGCATGTCCCCATAACAGCATGATGCCTTCCTGGGGCTGTAGTGAAGCCTGGCCCCTCAGTCTCCAAAGGCAGCTCTGAAAGCACTAGCAAACGGATGGGAGTCCATAGAGAGGATAACAACCTACTCCTGTTGCATGGTATCCCAAGCTGAAAACTGCATTAGGGATCTGAAGGTGCCAAATCTGCAGGGGAACCATGCAGTGGCATTTCTAATTTTTTAATTAGAATTAATTTCTGAAATACCAAGAAAATTCTGCCACCAAGCACACTTGGACACTCATGTAAAGGGCATGCACACAAGTATCCCTGAAAGAGCACTCAGTGCTGCAAAGCCACATGTGCAGACATTTCCAGAGCCCCCCCCAGACCTTCTGTGGAGAAAACATTTCCTTCTCATCATGTGAAAACAATACATAAAGCACCAGCTATTTTAACTCGAGGAACACCTAACTCTGAGTGCTCAACTTTGTCATTTTAGGCATGTCTTTTTAACTTAAATAATGGGTGTGTAAGACTGCACAGACAACTGTGATGAAGACTACTCCCAGAAACCACACACAGGAAAGACTTGTTTCTCTACTGACCTATGCACTTTAAATTTTCACAAAAATCAGATTTTTTTAACTTTTTGGGTTTTGCTTTGCTGCTGAGGGCTCTAACCTCCTGCGGGGGGGAAACCACGCAACACTGCTGCCTTGCACAAGCCTGCCGCATGTTAGTGCTCAACAAATAAACCTCAAACCCAGGGGAACCCTGCTACAGACTGCGACGCTTGGTTTCATATTAGAGGTAGATGTTTTGTGAACGCTCATCTTTCCCACGGGGAAGTGAGACTTACATGAATGCTATGCCCCAGTGCTGCCCAGCCTCATCCCCAGCCGAGTCAAAGAGAGGTAGCGCAACCAAGGTGATGGTGGGGGCAATTGTCAGGGGGCCGATGAACCTCATCAGAAATCCGATCAGGCCAGAAAATCCGACAAAGATTTGAAAGCAGGAAGCTACAATGATAGCTCCTTGCACCTGGAAAAATGGAGGAAGAGAGCAGAGGTTGGAAGGAGCTCCAGCTCTTAGCCTTTACTTCAGAAGTCAGTGCAAATCCAGTGTGAGAGCCAGGTTCAGCCTCTAGTGACAGACCAGCACAGAGGCCTCCCACTGACTACATCAAAGCCTGGCTGAACATTATGTGTGAGGAAGGACCACCAAAGTATCAGCACACCAACTCCCCCTTTGGCTGGTGGATTTAGTTCTCACCAGGGCTAATTTTGTTCCAGACACCCCTTCCTCCCTGTCCTCTTGGGCCACCCAAGCATGCATCAGCTTCCCTGCACTCTCTCTTCCTGCTCCCTCAAAATGCAGCGGAAAAGCTCTTGCCCTGAAAATGGGAGTAGGGACATGGTCTCCACTCATCTCCCATCTTGGAAGGGCTTTCAGCACCTCAGCACACTGGTAGGGCAGGTGGGTCATTACAGCCCCTGTTTTTTTCTTAAAATCAGTTTCCCTTCAGGGACACATTTATCACCCTGAACTGAACTTTCCTGTGTTTTACAATCACTCTTAAGTAGCCAGCAATTGCATCCTGAAATGCTGTTTGCTGCTCATGTCAGCAGGGACTCAGGGGTGAGGCTGTTCTCTGCCTTCACAGATTTGGTGATAAACTCAGGCTGGGTCCTCTGTCATGCTGAGCAACTTCCTTCCCCTGGCTCCAAAGGGAAGAGAAACACACGAGCTGGGGTGAAGCACCCAGCCTGAAAGGAGAAGGCAGCAGTGCCCTTGTGGTAGATTTACATGTATCAATAGGGAGGGCAGCCTGTGCTACACAGCAAATCCTTTGTGAGCTCGCAACACTTCCCAAGTGCTTTGCAAAGCACCCCAACAAATGGATCGACAAAGGCAAATTTAGACACTTGCTCTGATAAGGCAATAGACGTAGAACAAGACAGTGAGATCCCTGACCTCTCCTCCTCTCTTTTGACTACATAAGAATGCACTTTTCCTTAATATTTACAGTAAGTTCTGCCCTTGCATTTCTTTTTACCATGTTTCCTGTGCTTAGACAGGGTTCCTTGCTTGGATACATCTTCCCTCCCATCCTTCCTCAAGGCTAACCATGCTTCATGGAGAAGGGATCTCACTGAACCAGTGGAGTCTTTGCAGGAACCATAAATCATCTAAGGTCTGCATGTCCCCTGTTCAGCAGCTGTGAAGCACCTGCTTTTTTTCCAGAGAATAGATGTTTTGGAATCTGCAACAGGGTGGGGGCCAAGGTCCATTGGGGATCGAGAGTTCTCCAGCAGTGATGGCCCTGCCATGGTCAGGTGCTTTTGTGAAAGCAAACAGCCCTGACACAGAGCAGGTGCCACTGAAAATGTAGTATACCTCTCGCATCCGGGTCTGCCAGACTTCAATGAACTCTGGTGAAGTGGCATTCACCAGGGTGGCATTCTGCGTCCAGGCAGGGCACTTCCACTTGGGGAGAGACAGCATGGCCAGGGTGGGGGTCAGAAACGCAAAAGTACCTCCTTGAATAATAGGCAACCTGGAAGGAGAGCAGAGGGAAAAGATGACAAGTGAGAATGCTAGAAACTCAGCTATATAGGGGTGAGAGAAAGGAAAGCAAAATAAATTTAAAAAGCACTCCGCCTATGGCCTCTGGCAGTATCTTTTGAAATGTTCTGGCAGGCCTCCATCACTGACCACAGGTGGGAATTGCTGCCCATTGCACTCAAGAGCAATGACCTGGGGGGAAGAGCTCAGGTTCAAACATCAGCAGTGGAGGAGCACATTGGTGCTGTAGCCAAAGTCTGCTACGCTACATTAAGGAAAAAGTAGTCCTCCTAAGGTGTGATGAGACCAAGAGCTGCACAGAATAAAACAACAACCAAAGGAAAAAGCTGGAGGAAGGAAGAAGACCAAGAAAGTAAGATGATGAGACTCTAGAGAAAAGCTCAGCATCGACCTAGGCCCAAATCTTTCCAATATCCAGTTGCTTCCTCTGTCCCCTTCAGCTGCCTCAGTTTTCTTCACAACCTGCTCATGAACACAAGGACAAGCACTGGCTACTCCCCACATCACAATCATCCTCAGACTGAAGGCAGTAGAAAATGTGACTTGGCTTCTAGTACACTTGGGTTTTAAAGCTAATTCCTCTGCTCTGTTTCCACTGACACTGGAATGGAGACCTGCGTGGACGGGTTTGAGCGTGCTGGCTGGGTGAGACCTTGGCTCTCCCCCCACGTGCAAGGCGCTCACACCTCTAGAGGCAGTCAGCACTGGCTTCCTACAGAGCTTTGTACAGCCGAGCCAGTGCTTATGTGAGCTACACCAGCCTCTTCTCTTTCCACGCATGGAGGAATGGAGACAGAGACCTAAAAGGCCTGACTGGCTCTTCAAAGCCCCACAGGCATTAATCCCCCATTGCAGTGCAAGTTGTTGTGGCTGTTTCTCTAGAGTGCTTGAAAAACCCTAAGCTGCCCGAGGGCTCAGGCTGGCACAACTCTGAACCAGCTGAGGGAAACCTCTGAGGTGCCTCTGCTTCCTCCATTTAGGAAGTGCCCCTGGGAGCAGCCCTCAAAGCAACCTCTCCTAGTGCCAGGAGCTCTCATGGCACCTGGACAGAAAAGCAGCAGAGCAGAAAGCCGGGTGGGCGCTTTTGCAGGGCACAGATTTCCCTGAGCCAGAGGCATTTCCACCATTCTCTGGAAAGCACTGGAAAATAAAGAGACAGCATAGCTGTAATAGCACCACGTCTCCATCACTACAAATATTAATCATGCCATGCACAACCAAAGCACTGTCAAAGCTTTGCCAGTAAGCTATATTTGAGTATCAGTCATCCGTGGAGTTACTTATTTATGGCATTTGGCCAAATATGTTGCAGCCTTCAAAGGATTTTGCTGGACAAGGCAAAAAAAAAAACCAAACAAAAAGAAACAGAGAAGGCCCAGTGCCACCACTGTTGAATTAACAATAGATTTATAGCTCCTGCTGCATTGGCCCTCAAGCTATTTCACAGCCAGTGCTGGCCTGGGTGGACTCAGAGCAAACTGGGGTGCCAAGGCGATGCATACGGGACACACTGAGCTCTTTCTAGAAGGGTTTGCAAGAGGGAAAGCTGCAGGTTTAGGGAAGGAAATGTTATGCTCTGATCATCACTATACAATGTCCAAGCATCTGCTAAGGGAGGCTCACCATAATGGCAAGCAACCCATGCCTCCTCTCAGGAGCCTCTTGGATAGTGTCTCCAGTGACTGTTGGGACCTGTCACTGCTTTTTCATGCTATGTAACATGACTGAGCTGCAGGTTGCAGTGGGTTGGGCTTTTCCCTCGGCTATTGCTTCTGGAGGGCTGCTTCTGAATGGCACTCGCTCGTGGTGGGAACTTCCCCATCTTCATGGCCAGTTCCCATCTGTTCATTCATGTATGAGCATTGTCTTTTAGCCAGAATCATTTCTCCCTGCCCCATTTCTCTCACAGACTAGTTGCAGGCTACAGCCATACCCCTCTGAGCCACCACTTTGCCATGTTAACCAGGCCAGCCTCTGTAAGATGAATGGTCTTCCTTCCCCATGCCACATTAACAGATCATCTCCATACCTCTTCTCTGGATTAGCCTTTCTTAAATACGGACACTGGAAACTGTGCAGAGCACTTAGCTGAGGGCTCCCCAGGGCCTCAGAGAATGGCATGGATGTTTTCCAGGAAAAAGAGTCCCCTCCAACTCATTATTTACCATTTTTCTGTTTGTCTTGTTGGCTGACTTATGGTTATCAACTACTACAGGATTTCAGAAAACAGTAAAAGGAGAAAAAAAAAAATCTGCTTCTAACTGTCTCCTCAGGCTTGGTTTGCCTCTGACCACACTGCAGGCTGAGTCCCACCTTTCCAGCAGGAATGTCCTCATGCCTTAAAGTTGGGATCAGCAACAAGGCAATTGCGTCCTCAGCACAACAAAAGCTGTTCAAGCTTATCCTACAGGATCAGCTCCCTACCACTTAATTTGATCTGTTGTTCCTCATTTAGCTGTTCAGCCACGGGAGAAGCTCCCTGCTACTCTTTCATCCTTGGCTAACAGTGAGCAGGGGACATCACAGCTCTCAGGTATTCACCAAGGCATTGGGGGTTGCCTGGGAGGACTCAAGCCTGAATTGCACCAGCAGTCACAGCCATGGTCATGCCCCCCAGCCTGAATTTAATTGAACTGAGAAGAAGCGGATTTTCTCTTTTCTGTGGCGGGGGTGTCCCCCCTCCTCCACTAATCCCATAGCAATGTAGGAGAAGGGGAGCACCCTCCAGAGAGAGGTTTGCCTACAGCCACTTCTTAAGACAGACAGAGACGGAAAAGTTGCACTGGGGAAAGAAACAGGGGGAGTAAAAACATTTTGTGGAGCTGGCAGTTGACCAGTGATTTAATGGTAGAAGAGTTTTAACCAGGTCCCTCAGATTCAGAAGGCAAAGAATGTGTGATTTTTTTCCTTTGAAACAAGAAACACAGGTTCCCACCATATTGGAAGGGAAAAACAGCCTGTGGAAAGAAAGCAGCAGCCTAGAGATATGACATGGGGAATAAAAGAAATTTTGCGAGGACAGCAAAGGAGGAGTGCTTGCAGTCATGTCTCTTATTAAGTACTTCATTTTCTGGGTAGTAAATGGCAAGTCCATGCTCATCTCCTCACCACCGGCTCTTCAACAGCTCAGCAGCAAAGAGGATTTACCTTGCTTACATTCAGATTGTGCCAGGAATACCTGAGCACGGGAAGTGGCACCACTTAACAGGATGTGCTGCAGAGCTCCTCCCTGAGTCCCCAAGCGGTGGCAGATGGGCTTCAATTTCTCCCAGTTATCCCCTGCCTTAGAGTATCCTACAGGATCTGTGCTCCCTTGACCCCGGGCCCAGATCAGAAGGGTCCTGCCTCAGCTGGAGGATCCCTGGGGTAAGGAGCAAGCAGATACTGTTTACTGCATGTTTCAGTGCTTTATTATTTTGCAGGACAGATTCCTTACAAGCCCCACAAAAGGTGTATCAAGTACCAGGAGATGTAAAAGTCAGAACAGCCAGGTAGCCTTGCTACTCGGTAGCTGTTCTGACAATGAGGTAGCAAAGCTATCACGTACATTGATTTCAGGGTGCTTTGGCATGCACCCTGATGACCCTCACTGATAGATAAACTCTACAGCTGACTGGTGGCTGAGTACGTAGCAATTTCATCTACAAACTGTTTTGTCACATGTCCCATTTCTTGTATTTGGCCTACCTGACTCCAAAGAGGACTTGCAGCAGGGTGCAAATCCCTGAGACAAAGAAGATGGTGCTGATCAGGTGGCTCTGGGTGAGGAGGTCATGCTGGAGACAAAGCTCTTTGGAGAGGATCAGCGGGATGGCTACGAGACCTCCCATGGCTGTCAGGAAATGCTAGGAGCCACAGAGAAAGACTGGGTGAAGAAGGACACAGAACTGGCTGTATATTATTACTGTGTTGTAGGGGGAAATCTAAAGATCACAGATTTATGTTTGGGTGATACTAGTATTACCCATTCTCTTTTTTGGCAACTTTAATGGTCTGTTAGGGGCTGCTTCATAGCACCTACAAGAACTGCAGTGCACACCCACAAACTTCTCCTGCTTTCCATGACAAAAGATCTTTGGTAGTGCTCTGGACTCTCCAGACCACTGTCAGACACAACCAGTTTATCCCCAGCACCTGCAGACAAAGTTGTGGGGGTTACTCTTCCAGGAAGGCAGGAACATCCCAAGGTAGGGAGAGAGAACAATCAGGCAAAATGAATGCAAATGTTTCAGTCCATCTCATTTGCACCACAAAGGATAACATAAAAAGTTGGCAAATTGGAGTTACCCATTCTTTGCTATCAGCAGCTTTCCTCACTCAGTGCAATTATTGCTAATCATAAAAAATGTATGCCAAAGAATGGAAAAATCAGGCATTGCATTTTTCAGAAGAGTCACAGACATATTTCTTCAATGACCTTGAGTTAATTACTAAATGTGAAAATAATTTTTCAAACTTATTTTTGCTTTAAATATTGACCTTAGTTGTTAGTTCTTACCTTGGAACATAGGACTGCAGTGGTGGAACTGGTGGCACTCAAGCTCACTGTGTTCATTACTGGCACGTTTTATTAAAATTATGATGTAGATGTGTTCAGAAAAACTTGGTTTAATACACTCTAAATTTGAGATTAACATTTAAGGAAACAAAGTACAAAATGCCCACCAAGCTCGAAGCACAGTCCCTCATTAACTTTATCACTTTGAGGTCTCTCTTCCCTGAGGCTCTGTACCGAGTGGCATTGGGTCACTTAACACGCCTGGGAACGGACACCAGCCAAAGCAGTGTGGGCCCTTCTGCTTAGTTTTTATTGCCATGGGAAGGCAGAAATTCAGCAGCCCTTACACATTTGGCTACCTTCAGCCAAGGTATCTGACCTGTTCTTATTAACTGTTTGGCCCTAGCCTCTGGACTGGGGCATTTGCACTTCAAGGGCAAAGTGTAGCTGTGGGCACAAAGATAACAGTCAGCGTTCAGGAGGCGGTGGGAAAGACTTGAGTTCACTGAGATGCAGCCCCACAGCTCCAGTCATGCCCAGTGAAGGTAAAGCACTCCCACATTCAGGTTTCACTCTCATTAACTGGCTGAACAGCCATTAAACTTCCACCCACTCCCAGCCTCCACCTCCTCCCCGTCACACCTGAATGCCCAGCAGGATGCACAGGTACCAGGGGGGCACATCCGTGACAGTGTAGGCAAGCTTGCTGCTGCCATGGCCCATGCCCCCACTTTCCTCTGGGCCCCGGGCAGCTCGATCCAGAGAGGAGCAGTAGTGGCTCCCATCTTCACCCTGGACAACAGGAGAGACCCTTTGTTAGCCACGGCCCGGCCCTGCAGGCAACCAGCAGCCACCTCTCTTGCAGCCACTCTCCACATCTTGCAGGCACACCTCCTGTGTAGCTTTCAACAATGTCAGGATAAAAAAGAAGAGCAAGGGGGAAAATTAAAACAGAGGTACAAACACCTATGGAAAATTTTTATATGCACATGTGTGTCTAGACCAGAAGAAACATTAGAGGGTGTTTTGACCTCAAAGGGACATCTGGACAAAATGCATTAGTATCATTAATGTCTAGCTAAGGGTGGAGAAACTGCAACCAGAAGCAAGAAAGACTGCAGTAGGTTAATCAGTGAAAGCTGCACTGTCCCCTGGTCTCCGTCTCTCCTCGCTGTCCCACCCAAACAGCGCTTTTGATAAAATATGCCAGAACAACTTGCCCGTCACTAATTACAGAGTAGAAGCATGTTTTATATTTCATTTAAATAAGTCTTCTCTTTCCAGTCTCCTTACACTCACCCTGACAAATGTTCTGCCTCGATAAACGTGCCTGCCCTTTGTCTTACTAGAAAACCTCACTCCTACAGAGGAACCAGGTGAAACACAGGGACAACAGTGGACAGGGAGTCCCAGCATCTGTTTCAAAGGAGCCAACTCAAAGCAGGGCTACCAGGGTGCTGCCCCAGCTTGGCTGCCTGCTATGGGAAACGGCACCCAAAGGGATGCCCCAGGGCAGGGGCAGCACCGGAGACCAGGAAATAGCCTGGGGACGTGGGTCCTCAGGGAGGTGGCAGTATCTGAAATAGCTCCCCAGGAAGGCTCAGATCCCTTCCCAGGCAGCCAGAAGCCCCAGGGCTCCCCAGGGAGCTGTACGCCTTGCAGAGTTTATTTATACAAAGATGCGTTTTGCCAAGGAAAGCAGGATATTGCTTTGCTTCAGTTGCCACAACTTTTAAGCTAAGTAAATGTCCCTGGCTGCCCGCTCCTCCTTCCAACCCACCCTGACCCCTGTGCATACACGTGTACACATACACACATTGCCTGGGCACACAGACACCCCGTGCACATGCACACACACACATGCACAGCCCACTTGTGCATACACACACTCCTGCATGCACACGGATGACCGTCTCCAGCCAGCGAGTCCTCAGCAAGCCGGCAGCAGAGGGCTTTTCTGGGCTGGGATGCCCTGCGCTGTCAGGCAGGGACCGAAACCTGCTGTCAGGAGAAGCTCAGCTAGTTTGTCAGCACCAAATTTCTTTTTTTTTTTTATCCTTCAAGTCCTGCTGGAACCTGAAGACACCAAAATGTCCGGCAAAGAGAGGTGGCTGCAGTAATACTGCCTACCTACCGATGGAGGCAAACAGGTAATGCCATGGTCAGGGAATAGGGATGTAAAATTATTATTATGTTCAGTCACAAATTTTGCAGGTGTGGCAGATTAATCCTGAAGGACTTCATCATTTGCCTGAAACCTCCAGATTTCCATTCTCATGGCTGAGTCTCCAAAGTCCCATTTTAGATGACACTGTTGCTGTGCTATGTAATACCTTTTAAACACAGTGTATTATCCAGCCTGGGCAGGCTGGGAGCATTACAAATACTTCAAAACAGATAGGTGAAGACAGAGTTAATTCAAATTGAACTCAGGCATGAACTTCAAGAGCAAAAGGAGTTCCTGAATAACTCCCTGTGGAGACATTTTCATTTCACAAGAGAGCCTGAGCCATGGATTAACAAATGTACAGCAAGGTACTTAAGACTGCCCATGCACGGAGTTATTTGGGGACAGCTACTCCTGAATAACACCACGGGTAGATGAATCCTAAGCTAGGCAGACAGCAGTAAGCTCCTTTCCTTGCATTTCAACTTTTCCCACGTTAACCAGGAGGCGTATTCCAGTGAGGCAGAGCCTGTGCCAGTAACAGCCCCGCACGATCATCACATGAAGGCCTGACCTTCCCCAGGAGCTGGAGGGGAGCAAGTGAGCAGGGTTCAGCAGGAGAAGGATGGAGCAGAGATAACAGGATGAGACAGGACCAGAGGCAATGGCTCAAACTGAAACACAGGTGTAAGCCAAAACGTCTTGGTAACATTTTTTTTTGTCTTGCTTTTTCCTCTTGCTAAACATTTTTTTTTACTGAGAATAAATTAGGTCCTCTGCCAGCTTTTACAGTAACACAGGAGGTCCTGTTTTAACATCAGGAAACACTTTTTCACTGTGAGGGTGACCAAGTACTGCACAGGTTGCCCATAGAGGCTGTGGAGTCTCCATCCTTAGAGATATTAAAAAGCTGTCTAGACACAGTCCTGGGCAACTGGGTCTAGTTGACCCTGCTTGAGCAGGGGGGGTGGAGGAGTTGACTTGCAGAGGTCCCTTACAACCTCAGCCAGTCTGTGATGCTGAGATGCTGGCAGGAGGGTAAGACAGGAGCAGTCTGGAGCGGGGAAGGGGAACCACTGCTGACAGTTCTCAGCCCAGCTGCTCCCATGAACCCAGGGGACCAGGACACCCTCACCCTCCATGTGCCTCAGGCTCCATGCACAGCAACAGAGCCCTCAACATCATCTTAAATAAGTGCATCAGGAGAGCAGTCAAAAACTGAACTGCTCTAACCACAGGTAAAAGACCTCAGGCCTGATCTGTGCTATGGCAGAAGTAGAAACGAAGAACCCATTAACAATAGTGAAAGAAAACCTCTGACTTCCTCTGAGCACCTCCCTAAGGCTTTGCCCACAGCTGGCACAGCACCCCCACCTCCCCGGCTCACAGCAAGCTCACCAAGATTGATCCCCAAAATGGGAGACTTGTACATCAGGAGGTTAAATGTCTCCTCCAAGGACCCCCAGGTAGGTCATCTGTAACCAAGGTAGCCAGATGGTTGCAGGACCCCACTCCTTCACACCTGATGTCAGAACATAAGCAGCTCTTTTAGTTTCTAATGGAGGTTACCCCTGCTGTGAGATAGGGAGGCGGCTGCTGTGCCCCAGGTCCTTGCCCTATGGCTGTTAGAGCCCACAGCATTTCCAGTGCACCGCACACCCCTGAACTGACACATCATTTAGAGCTTTTATTATCCTGCTGTAACTCTACAGGGTGCCTTCCCCTGCTGACTCCCAAATTCCTTTTTCACCCACCTCTCTGACAGTTCATCTCACTAGAAATAGATGCAGAAAACAAAGAAACACATTCTTCACTAAGCTAAATTTCTACTGCAATTTTACTAATTAATATATAAAATGCTCTACCCAGGGACACAGCCATAAGGAACCACAAGCTCACTTGCTTTACAGTACATATACACTTGTGCTGCCATTCATCTATGCTATCATTTTAGAAATAACAGAGAGAAAAAAAGTTAAAAGGGTGCCAGAGAGTAGAAAGTATGCTGAGTCTTCAGCGGCAGCAGCAGCAACAGCAGGCTGTAGTGAGGAAATCATTCCTCGGATTCCTGCCGATAAAGAGACAGACACTTACCACACACCAGCATCCTTGCAGCCAGTCCAAGCCCTCTGACTTTCCCTTTCTCCTCCTTTTGCAGGGCTCGCACCCATTCATGCAAGAATTACCCTTCAGAGACGAGCAGACTCACCACGAAGCCGGGGTTGTCTAGCCCGTTGAGGTCTTTGTCTGAGGAGGGGGTCATGCCTTCCACTTGACTTCACCAACTGCCTTGAAAAAGAAAGACCAGTAAGAAGAGGAAGAGCCTTCCAGACTGTCACTTCTCACAGTCAACAAACCCCTAAAGAAACAGGGTGAGAAGATGCAGAAGCTGGACTCAGGAGTCAACCAGTACTCAGTCCTAGCTATTCATGTGAGCTGTATCGCAGAAGCATTTCCTTTCCCTTGGCTTATATAAGTGACTCCTTTTCTCCAGCTGATTAGAGGACCAGCATTCAAACCAAACTGGAAAGCAGCCCTTCCCTGGACTGAGTGAATCAGTAACTGACAGCAGAAAAAACTTCCTCTGTAGGTAAGGATGCAAGGAGGTATCAGAGAGGCGAGACATTTCCCTGTTTTCCTAGCACAGCCTTCATTATTGATTCAACAGCAACTTGCATTTTCCCTGTGGGTTGGGCCTGTTTGAAGACCTTTGTGCTGATATTTAGAAAATTCAACTTCTAGATTGTTTAACTTATTCGGTATGTAAACTACTGTGTATTATCTTAGTTACAAACAGTCATTTTGTATGATAATCCTATTTACAACATGAAAAGAATGAGGATTTTACTGGGAACCTATTTAAGGGAGCAACCAATAATCAAGTCATCAGAACATGACACCAGGGAGGTATAAAAGACATAAGATTGAAAAAAGACTACTTCAGGTCATCTGATTATCTCCATTCAGCCAGGATTCTATCTGAATGGTGATCATTGGATAGCCGGAAGCATAGTTACTTTCTCTTAAAAAGTAGCAAATGGTGTTAATGCTCCATCAAGCTGTTCTAGCCACCCCACCCAGCCCTCCTCAGATGAAGTATCTATTTAATTTAATGGTTTCCTGAGGCAGTGAATTTCCCAGACCAACTGCAGAGAGCTCCTGGAGCAAGGGGCATGCTATCGCCTACACTCAGTGAGCGCCCATTAGAAACATCTGGTTTCTACACAGGAAGCAACATAACTGAAATAAACTCTTTCTCCTACCCTATTTCTCATGTAGAGCTTTGGTATTCTAAGACCTTCTCTTCAGACAAGGACTGCATTACAGGATGGGACAACCTCACCCTAAACACCATCAGTGAAGCTATGAGCTGCTGGACATCTAAATCTTAAGGCATCAAAATCATCAGATGTTCACGGCTTTACCAGATCTCTTCTCTGAAGTCCCATTATATAAGAATCTCTCCATATTTTTAACTGCAGGGGGTGCATTTCCAGCCCCACTGATCTTGCCACAAGGCCACTTATTTTCTTCAAACTCTAAACAAGAACTCTTTTCCTGATCAAACTACCCTGGATACTTTCACCCTCAACTCTACCAATTCCCAGTACAGAGGGAGTAGCACAAAACCCCTGTTACACAGACTTACTGATCTCTTGCTATCCAGTACATTGTATGGTTGCAGTTCATGGCATATTTACTGTTTCAGTGTATATATCAGCAGTGTCCATTAAACAATACCAGAGAGGATACAATACCAGTGAGGATGCACCATTGCAAGGCTCTAAGAAAAGGAGAATTGGATTTTTCTATTCCTTTTTTGAAGGTACATTCCTGCTTGCATTTCTTGATTGATACAGTCCAGTTCTCCAAGCAGCCATCTAAATCTGTCCATTCTGATATCCTTATCCTTCATTAACCCTACTCCACTGCATGAATCAGCTACTCTGTGCCTCACAATCTCTCTCATTGTGAATTTTTTTTGTCAAGCCATGGCACAATATTCCTCTGAGGCTACTCAGTCTTCCCAACAGACTTTTATGAGACCTCCCATCAAAAAAATTGTCCATCTCTAATTTCAGCCCAGCATGTGTTCAATGACTCCTCAGTCCTGCCATAACCTTGTTTTCAGATGAGACCTAATGTGCTGGTTTTGGCTGGGGTAGAGTTAATATTCTTCATAGCAGCTAGTATGAGGCTATGTTTTGTATTTGTGCTGGAAACAGTGTTGATAATTTGGGGATGTTTTAGTTATTGCTGAGCAGTGCTTACAGAGAGTCAAGGCCTTTCTTGTTCCTCATGCCACCCCATCAGCAAATAGGCTGGGGGTGCAGAAGAATTTGGGTGGGGACACGGTCTTTATCTCAACCCATGAGTCTCACTTTTACCCTTCCTATTCTCTCTCCCGTGCCACTGTGGAAGAGTGAGCGAGCAGCTGTGTGGAGCTTAGTTGCCGGCTGGGGTTAAACCACAACAGTCCTTTTCGGCACGCAATGTGGGGCACAAAGGGTTTGAGATAATGATAGGTTTAATTTGAATGTGCCAGATTGAATTTATAGCCGTTATTACTGTTTAGCTATTAGTTGGCAGGCTCCTGTGCTTGCCTTAAGGCTTGCTTGCCTTACTGTGTATTAGAGTCTAGCGCTTGTTAGTGGCTGCTTTTTGCTTACGCTGCTTGCTGTACTGCTGTACTGCTTATCATTACTCTGCTGTGCCTGGGAACATTTTGATAACATCAATGGCCATGCACCTGGGCTGGCAGATGGCCAGGACATCGCTGCTGTTTCTGTGCTCCTGCACTGGACAGGCTGGAACTCCAGTGTGAACTCGAGTCGAAGGGACTGTGACCTGTGGATGAGCCCACATGGGAGCAGGACACCCCAAAGCGTCTGTGGCCATGACTGAGTCCACATCAGAGCACATACATCTCGAAGCATCTGTGGCCGTGGTTACGTCTGTGCCACAGCAGGTATACCTCTGAAGGGATTGTGGCCCAAGGGTAAGTCCACACTGGAGAAGGTACACCTCAAAGCATCTGTGGCTGTGGATAAGTCCATGCTGCAGCAGGTACACCTCGAAGCATCAGTGGCTGTGTGTGAGGTCATGCTGGAGCATGGCTGTGGCCATGGATAAGCCCATGACTGAGCAGGTTCCCTGGAGGGACTGCAGCCATGGGTAAGGCCATGTTGGAGCAGGTTCACTTCTGAAGGGACTGTGGCTGTGGGTAAGGCCACGCTGGAGCAGTTATATCTCTGAAGGCACTGTCACCCATGGATGAGGCCATGCTGGAACAGGTGCACCTCAAAGCGACTGTGGCTGTGGATAAGTCTATGGCACAGCAGGTGTACCCCTGAACAGACTGTGGCTCATAGGTGAGGCCCCACTTGGAGCAGGTACAACCCTCAGGGACTGCAGTCTGTGGGTAAATCCAAGCCAGAGCGGAGGCAAGGGGAGGAGTACATTGCAATGTTAAACCCTATACCCTGGCCCAAAGGGACCAGAAGTGGAGATTGGCATGGAAATACCTTTAAATTGTTGTAACCCATGATTTGATTTGCCTGTTATATGTATTGCTATAGCAGGAACCACCTGAACCAATGGAGGACAAGCCTTACAAGAAGCAGCGCAAGTACAGCAGTGACCTGACCTGAGCTGGCTTTGGTGCCCAATAACTCCATGCAACACACTACCTCTCCTGTTCTGAGTGACCACCATAACAGATGGAGCCTAAAGTCATGGACTAAATGAACTCAGTGGACATTTTGTGGACATTTATGGACATTTACAGACATTTCACTGGGGTGGTCCAGAGACTAAGGGAATGATATCAGTGTATTTTATCAAATGATGCGAAGTGGGGGAGGTGCTCAATAAGGATGTATTGGATAGCATGGGACTTGAGCATGACACAAATAGTATGGAATAAGGGGTGGAGAATGTGCTGGTTTTGGCTGGGGTAGAGTTAATTTTCTTCATAGTAGCTAGTATAGGGCTATGTTTTGGATTTGTACTGAAAACAGTGTTGATAATTCAGGGATGTTTTAGTTACTGCTGAGCAGTGCTTCCACAGAGTCAAGGCCTCTTCTGGTCCTCATACTGCCCCACCAGCAAGTAGGCTGAGGGGGCACAAGAGGTTGGGAAGGGACATAGCCAGGACAGGTGACCCCAACTGACCAAAGGGATATTCCATACCACATGACATCATGCTCAGCATATAAAGATGGGGGAAGAAGAAGGAAGGGGGGACGTTTGGAGTGGTGGCATTTGTCTTCCCAAGTAACCATTAGACATGATGGAGCCCTGCTTTCCTGGACATGGTTGAGCACCTACCTGCTGATGGGAAGTAGTGAATGAATTCCTTATTTTGCTTTGCTTGCATGCATGGCAAAGCAAAATAAGGAATTCATTCACTACTTCTATTAAAGTTTTGTCACTTTTACCCTTCCGATTCTCTCCCTCATGCCACTGTGGGGGAGTGAGCGAGCAGCTGTGTGGGGCTTAGTTGCTGGCTGGGGCTAAACTATGACAGCTAGGCATTCAGTAACCAGGGTTTCTTCTTCTCTTTGGTGGTATAAAATTGTGTAGCAACTCAAAGGCACAGGTGCATAACAAGGCCTGTGTCATCTAGACTAGCACGTGAAACTGCCCATGCAAAGAGTATTAAGTGAATAGGATGAGATGAAGAAAAATAAGTAATAATAAAAAACCCACCAGTAACAACAACAATCCCTTTTCTCAAAAAAGCTAAGCAGAAAACAATTTTTCCATTCTGAGAAAATCTGCAGTGCAAAAAATCCACTTTAAAAATACCAAGAGATTGTAGGTTTTCATGAAAAACACAGGAAATAAGTCCTTTGTAGCCAAAAGCCTGGACATCAGAGTAGGCCTGTTAGGAATTAAGAGTTTAACAGTACCAGCCTCTGGCCAACAAAAGGTTAATGCTGTAATCTGGAATCTAGAACAAGGTTACGAAATAGCACAATGTACATGTCAAAGTAGAAATTTATGGAGTCCATGTGAAATGTCCCAGTCTGGAACATCCTGCCTATGGAAATTAGCAAAGCAAGTAGGAAGTCTCTATGTGCATGCAAATGTCTGTGTGCATCATACATATATGTACATGTGTATATTTGTGTCTATAGAACAGGATTGGCAAGAAATTACTGAATTGTGAGGTTTTTTCAGAGCAAGGACTTATTCAATTAGCAAAGATGCATGCTTAAGTGGTCATGTTGTCAATTACTGTGCAATTAAGTGCAATTATTGACAACACCCTAATTGCTGTATGAATGGCTTTTAGGAATAAATGGGTTGGTATCTACCTGTTCATGTTATTCCAAGATGTGTTAGGAAAGAAAACAAAAAACAATATGATGATAGGGATTCCCTTTAGACTTGTGTGTCTGGCATATCTCCTGCTATCAGTCAAGCTACCTGGCCAGGTGCTCATGTCATCAAAGGCTGCCTCAGTTTATGTCTCAGGGGGCAGAAGCAGCCAACTGACTGTTAAAAGCAACTAATCAGAGAAAAGCTTGGGGACATGGGAGACCAAGTTCAAGTATTCAGGCTTGACCCCAAACTCCTGGACCCACAAGGAGAGCCTGGATCATCTGTATCCTGACTCTCCTGACAGAGTCATTTTCTCTCTTACACTACGTGCCTCCCTGAAACTCAGTCTTTCCCAGGGCACGTTTCATAATGGATCAACTCATTAATGTCACTCTGAGATGCAAACCTGAACTGCCCCTGATTATGCCTCCATGACCAAGGAGCTTCCTGAACTCTTTAGGTGTCCTCACCTAATTGCAGTTGGGGTGACATCAGCATGGCAACTTCCAAGGCCCTACTGCTTGATATAGATGTGGCAAGTTCCTGCCACATACAATCCCCCAAAAATCTGGATAGTGACAAATCTGAACGTGCTGATCCACTGCCAGTGGCTCCAGGCAGGTTTGGTGGCTGAGAGTCCTCGCACCAACTTTACCCACCTGCAACACAGGCACTGATAGATGAGCTTCCTTTGCATTCAGTGGGCATCTCTAAAACTTCCAGTGCATCTTAAAATAGGAGTCCCAAATGGGCTTGATAAAGCAAGTCCGTATTCTTTCCTGAACTATGAAACAACCAAGAATAACTGGCACAGATGAAGATGTCTAAAGCTGAGTGAAAGGAGTCCCTCCATGTGTACATGCATAACCCAGGGAGGTGCAGACCCTGTGAGTCACACCAAGCCCCTTGCTGGAAGAGCAGGTTCATCCACAGTGCTCTCACAAACCTGTGGCACTGAGTCCCAGCTACTGGAGCTGGGAAAAGGTGGGTTTAGAGGGAACTCAGGGCTATGAAATAAAATCAGTGCAGTATAGAAGAGGCATAACATGGAGACCTTGCACCAAAAAAAAAAAAGGTATAATCTTTCTGGAGAATGGTTTGTTCTTCCACAGAGCTAGCCCTGGTTGGTTTGCATGAAGGACAGACTAGCAAGAGAGCTAAGCAAGTGACTTGTTATGAGTAATTTAGTCACAGAATACCTCTATCTCCTGTCTGCAGAACCTTCTGCAAGCAAAGAGGATCATCTATGGTCACTGACTTGAAATTAATACTTGTGTGTTCAGTAATGGAAATCTGGCTTCTGCAGAAAAGTTCTGCACTGCTCACTAGTGGACCTGGGTGAGCCCAGTGCTTTTAGTCTTGGCCTGCCAAAGTGCACAAACACTATTTCCCATGAAAAATTGGATCTCATCATTTAAGTGCAATCAATGCAACACACTGCAATGTACTGGGGATATACAAAGAAGTTTACCTGCAAGAATGTTAAAACACAACAAGGGAATAATACGACCAAAATAAATTCCCTTGAATAGTCAGGGATCATTGCTTTGTGGTTTTGCACCAGGATCTCTATGGCACAGCAAGAAATTGAGTAGAGAGTCCTAAAACAGACAATTACCTGTGTGCTTCACCCTCCCCCTCCCACATCTCTTAGTTGCCTTTTCTCCTCCAAAGGACCTCACATACAAAGACAACTGAGGCACTGAGGCACACACCCACATTCCTGCTGCCAGTTCCCCATGTAAGCAAAAGCAGGTGTCACAGGGAAATTGCACAGGCTGCAGTCAAACAGCAACACCCACCCAGCTGGGTGCAACACATAAGTTTCCATGGCGCTTTTCTGGCAAGACCTCTGCAGCTGCCCAGCTCTCCCAGCAAGTGTCCCCTCACCCAGTCCCCTCTTCTTCTTTCCTCCTGTCACTGTTCATCCGGCTGCACCACAGCCCTGCCCTGGGTACAGGTCCTGGATCCCACTGCTGCCAGGGAAGCATGTCAGTCCCAGGGGATGAGCACTTCTCCATGAAAGGCTGCTCCGGCCTACCGTGCCCAGCCCTTGTGTGGGCCAAAACATGGGGTGCACTGCAATTGTTACCATAAGGCAGAGCACCATGTAGACCTTTTCTGGTTACCCTTGCAGTTCATCTACCTGTGCTTCTCTGGGGACCCTCCTCCAGACATCCTCACATCACAAGGTGGAAGAAAAGTGCTTGTTCTTCTCTGGGGCTGATGCTTTTTGGTGTCAAAGCAGCACAATAACAAATGGCAGAGCTGACAGGGGCTGTGCCAAAACCAGCAGAATGGTATGAGGGTGTGGGCCATGACAGGATGGAAAAAACACCTACAGGAGATTAAAGGAGGAATTTCATAAGTCTCATGGTGTCATGTTGATGCCAACATGTCCCTGCTTGGCTGCCTGTGCCACAGGAAGGGGGATGCTGCTTTCTCTGGCCAGGGACACTAGCATGAGGGGAGGCAGGGCATAGGGATGGGATGAGGTGGAGGGTGGCCACGCACCATCCCCAGGGCTGGGGGCATCCTGGCCTGGTGAGGTCGTGGGATGGTGAAGCTGTGGGACAAAAGAGCCCCAGCAGCTGATCTGAGCCAAGGTGCCAGCTTTGAAGCTGTAGAGCAGGGGCTGGAGTAGAAAATTATCCAGGGCAAGGTGACACTCATGCAGGTGGGAGCAGGTGAGAGAGGCGCTTTTACAGAGGGGGTATTTAAAAGGTTCAAAAGGGCACAGGAGAAGGTAGAGGGAAATGCCGCCGTGGCTCAGCAAAGCTTTATCCCTAAGTGGATCCCCATCAGCCAGCAGGGAGATCTGAGTGCAGGCGTGAGAGATCTTTGAGCCAGCTTTGAAATCTGTCAGCTGAGCTTTGCCTTGCAGGCTGCTGTGGTGGAGGAGCAGCCCTTGAAGGAGATCACCCACAAATGATCTGCCAGGAAGGTGGAAGCCCCCAGTCAAGACCCTGGAGCTAGGAGAGCTGCAGCCCCTTGGCCACACCAGCTTCCCTGCTAGCTCTCTCTTCCTTCTTGCCTTCCGCACAAGGAAAGATGCCTCGCTGAGCCGGGGCACCAGGTTCCCCTGAGCCCAGGGTCACCCCCTGCATGCACAGCCCAGTGCCCAGCTTCCCAGCTCTGCTCAGACAGCCTCCACTGGAAAGCAGGGAGCAGGGAACAATGTTGAAATCCCATCCCAGCAGGATATTGATTTTGCAATAATAAGCCCCTTTATCTCTCTCGGCCCCAGGAACAGTTCTTAAGAGCATTAGCAAAGGAATAATCCATGTCATCTACTCAGCATTTTGAGCACAAGCTCAAGCATGGTTATTGTGTCCCTGGGGTTTTGCTGAGCCCGTTCATTCCCTGGCACATGTGACAAGACTTACCACTGCCAGCCCCGTGCTGAAGGCCACGCTTGTGGCACGTGCTTGGTCTCCAGCTATTTAGCACCAGGACACATCCAGCAGTGGGGAGGGGGACAGAGGGCACTTCCTTTGGCTCTTCTCACTGTCCTCCAGCCGTTGGCAGTGGTGGGGCCAGCTCATAAGCCCCAGCAGAAGGTACATGGGCACTGGGCTCCAGCTCAGCAGAAGGGCCAGTTCAGGTTTGGTCCCATCCAACTGGACAGGTGCATCCCCCTTGCCCACGGGGTTGCTGGTACCCCAGCTCCCAGCTGCCAGGAGATGACTCTGTACCCAGGGCATGCCCTGAGGCTGGCTCCTCTGCTGTCAGTGTTATACTCTCACACAGCCCAGCCCCGGCTTCAAAGCTTACCTTCATTGCACAAATGACAAAATCCCTGCAATCAGAAGGGGAAAGGAAAAAAAAAAAAACCAAACAACAAAACAAGAAACCAGCAATATGAGCTGGGGAGGACCCCCCCCCCTCCTCCTCAGTCCGTTCTCCAAGGGGAGCCAAGGAAAGCTTACCTGTTAAGAAGGATTAACCAGGAAAGAGAAGAAATTAAAGTAGTTTCTGAGCAAGACCATTATGAGTCATGGGAGACTGAAACAGGATTTCCTGAGAAAGCAAGTAAATCCCCTGGAGAGAAGCCCAGAGAGGTACCAGCACAGCCAAAACCAAAAAGGAGTGTCTGAGAGATGGACAGACAGAGAAACAGAGTAGGATTAAGGCATTCCCAGGTCCAAAGGCCCACAGACGTGACAAGAAACCTCTCTGTAACTGCAAGGAGGGGCCAGAGGACTGCTGAGCCGCCCTGGGTGTGAGTGAGAAGTGGTCCCAGTGCCAGGGAGGGACCTCAAGAAAGGTACAGCCACTGCCCAGCCCCGCAGCAACTCTCCTTGCTGCAGACCCCCTTGACGGCATCCCCGGGATGGGATGGGATGGGACAGGGGTTTCATTCCATCTAACATTTTTATTTCCCCCTTATGCACTGCAGTAAATCACACTAAGACCATAAGACACCTGTTTGGTTTTACGAACAGAAGCTGCCCACACATCCAGGGCAACATTTTGGCCTCCGAGACCCACTCAGGCAGCCATGCTTAGCCAAGCATGTTGGCTGCAGCTACAGGCCACAGACAAAAGAGAGGTGAACAAAAACCGACTGACAGAGCCAGAACATCTCCCTGCCAAGCTGTAAGCGCTTGCAAATGTCCTCACATCCAGCCTCTGAGGCTGCTGTATTTGTGCTAATGCTATTAATGAATAACTGCCTGGGTTTTAACCCTTATTCCTGCAGTAAGTCCCAGGTTGCCCCAGGACAGGCAAGGATGCAGGACAGGAGGGGCAAAGGAGACCCGCAGGGTGAGGAGAGCTTCAGGAGGTGCGAGGGGAGAAGATAGCCACAGGAGGGGACACTCCAAAAACCACCACAAAGCTCTGCTGGTCACACAGCTGGTGCACTGGCACAGAGGCATTGCCTGCTCCAAAACATCTTGGTCTCAAGAGCTCAGGCAACATGGGGCACCTTGTCTCTTCCTGGGTGCATGAGGTGGGTAGGGGCAGGTAAGAGCAACCTACATCCCAGGAGGCAAGAGCTAGTTGCTACTACAGCCCCTCCAGCTACAAAACATCAGGGCCAGACGGGCAGAGAGATGCCACGCAGAGGGAACCCCAAGGAAAAGGGAAAACAGATTTCTCTGCAGTTCCTGCAGCAGCAAAGCTGACAAAGTTGCTGCTATGAAACCCTTTTGATTCCCATGGCTCATATCCCATTCCACTGCTGTTTACAGAAAATCAGCCTTAGGGTCTGACGGGAGGGAAGAGACAAGCACAGGAGAGTCTGCAGCTCAGGAGTCTCAGCAGTGAGCTCAAGCATGGATTTTGGCAGGTAGAGCAGGATGAGGAGGAGGGTGCCCAATGTGCAGCTCCAGCACCCAGAGAGATGGTGACAGCCAGTCCTTGTAGGAGGGAGCTGTTAAAGATGGATCCCGAGCACTTGCTGCTTCTCACTCCCTTTCCCATGCCTGGTCTCTCTGCAGGGCTTCAGAGCAGCTCAGCCAAGCGGCCAGAGCAGGGCTGGCAGTGCTAGGAGCAAGGATGTGGGGTTTGTGCCGATGTGGAGGAGAGGCAAGCCCTGGGGGGAGAGCGGCTGCTAGCTTTGCTGCTCAAGGCTTAATGCCCTAAGAGCCCAGCTGACTCCTGCTCAGAAGCAAAGGGAAACAGCAGGCACTCAGGACGGCCAGGCACCCAACGATGCTGTGTTTCCCCAAACCATGATGGGACAAAGATTCGGGAAATGCATCGCCCTTTGCCTGCTGCCCTGGAGCTGCCTGAGCTTTGCCTGGAGTGATGATGCTGCTGGGCCCGGGACCGCCTCACCTGGGTCAGGACACATCAGAAAGGGGCTGGCCAGAGACATTGCCAATGGGACCTACATGCACAGCAACATCTCAGGTACTTGAGCGAGCGATCACCTGCCTCTCCCTCTGTGGGGCTGCTTGGGGCCCCACTGTGCAGGCACACAGGGTGAGGGGCATGGGGACGTGTTGATGATGGCTTGACGGTGCTTCTCCTTGCAGGTTCGGAGGCATGCCTAGGGCATGCCGTGGCTGCGGGGCTTTTCAGCCACAGCAGGTTCTGTGATGTGGGAGAGATGTGTCATATCAAAGGCAAAGTCGCTAGGCATAGGGAGAAAATTTAACACTTGACTATCTTCCTCTGAGAGTAAAGTCATCCTCCATGTTAACCTCTATGCATATCATGATGGACCAGCTCCCTGCCCAGGGGACGGGTGCACTGAACACATCTCTGTCCCCAGGGGCTGAGCTGGGACCCTTGGGAAGAAATGAGGATGGAGATTTTTTAAAAGCTCAAATGATCTCCAACTGCTGAGAGTGATTACTTTTTTTTAATCCACTCCCTAGAGCAGAGCACACACTGTTCCCCAATAAGTGGGACATGGCTCAGGGCTGCCGTGGGCTGACTGCCCGCCCAGTGCAGGCAGCCTGCCCACTTCTGTGTGCAGGCAGTGGCTCAGGGCAGCCCATGTCATACTATTGAACCCTTTACCTTCCCAAACCTTTATGAACTATATGTTGTTTCCAAAATGCCTGTTGCGAACAGTCACTGGACCACCTTATCTCCAAATCACAGTGAAGGATTGTTGGGGAAGGTGCTAGCCAGTGCTGGAAAATTTAACCATACAACAGATTCAGACCAGGCATCCAGGCAGCCTCCCTGGCACTGCTGAATTTACTCATATAGACATCTCCACTACCTGTTAACAATAGTGCTTGGACCTGGAGAAAGTCTGGGCTTACTTAACCTGATTTGTTTGATATCAGCCCCCCTGGAGGAGAAGCCTGCATCATCTCAGCAAAAGCAGAGGCAAAACAAACCTCTCTCTTGCATTAGTTTTACTGCTGCACTCAGAATTTCCCTCAAAAGTTCCCCCTAAGCTAGATAAAACACACTTCTTCCTGTAGGTTTTAAGCTTGGCGTAACTAGAGTTGATCAGAGTATTTTCCTTTAATTCAGGATATCGGTACCTGTGATACCTGTTACACAAGAATCTACTCATCCACATATTCTTGCCCTTGTGTTACCCAGGGTTTTTTTGCAAGCACACAGACTAGCATCCCTTTTGGAGCCTGACTCACTCCTGGCTCTCACCAGGTACTAGGAAGCTGGAAAAAGGACAGCACTAAAGATATAAAGGGTGCAAAGCATAAAGGATGATCTAAGCAGGATAACTGAGTAGCTCAGAATAGTTGTGGGTAACAAAATAGAAAAAAAAAAAAAAAAGGCTGGGATGGAAAAAGTATCTCTTTATAGCATAGGGTAGTATTTTTATTGCTTTGAGTTCCAGCCAACGATATTCTCCTGGAATACTGGGGTATTAAAAAATGCCTGTCCTCCTTCTCCTTTCCCTCCTAAGGGTTGCTCTCTGCATGCTGTCCCCATCCTGTACCTTTCCAGTCCCACTTCTGCTGTTCAGTAGCTGCTCACATTGCAGAGTTATGAGAAGACTTTTTTTCCAGATAAAGCCACTAGACTTCCCTACATCTCTCCTTTAGGATTACGCAAAAAAAATTCAGAGATTTGCAGCACTCTCAGGAGTGACACGGGCCAGGCAACCTTTTCAAAAGCATCACCAGCAGGGGCTTTGTCACCAGCTGCACTTTATGTCTCCCCTTCTCCCTCAGCACCATGTACCGCTCTGCCCCCACCGTGCTACGGATACTACTATGTGGACAGAGGCTCGGGCATCTTCCTGGGCTCTATCCTCGTGTACTGGTGCCAGGAGGGGTCCCATCTGGTGGGCAGTGAGAAGCTCTCCTGCCTCTGCTGGAAGACCGCTTTGTCCTGGAGCCACCCCCCACCCCACTGCCAGGGTAAGGAGACCCCTGATGTGACCCAGCCCCTGTGCCCACTTACAGGGTCTCAGTGGGGTGTAGGTGATCACCACCTGAGTGCTAACTCAGGATGGAAGGAACAGCCACCCACCCTTGCATGGGAGTTTCCTCACTCTGGCCAAGCCGGTGAGGGCAGGAGGAGGAGGTAGGGTGCCCCAGCCACCCCAAAAGGGGACAGTGGAGGTCCAGCTTGACTCAGTCAGTGGACGTCAGCACAGGTAAAATGTCATGCTTCAGCGGGGTCCCTGCAGCAGCATTTCATGAGCTGCATAAGGCAGGGGGTTGCCCAAGGGTGAATTTACCTGGCATCAGCTCAGCAGACAACCAGGCCTTCTCTCACTCCCAGTAACTGACAAGTCATCAAGTTGGGTCAAAACCTGGTACCGGCTGATGCTCAACTCTGGGTGCCGGGCACAGGGACTCCAGGGCACAGCTAAAAGCTTTCAGCAAGAGGAAAGCTGAACTTTGTAATAACCCAGCACATGCTGTTCATGAAAGCACATGCAGAGCACGTGCCAGTTGCAAATGGCCCTCACGTTTTTTGTGGTACAAGCTCATCGAGAACAAATGGCTTAATGTCGAAGGAACAAAGTTTATTGCTTTAAAAGCTTTCTCTCATGCACTGTGCGTTGTGTGCGTACATAACAATAATTTCAGGAAAATTGCCCTCAAGAAAGTTACATATTTTTGCAGTGGCAAGCAAAACCACAGTAGTTATAAATGCTGTATAGCTTATGCGTGAAATATATTGCTCATGCTAGACACTGAGAACCAAAGATCCAAGGCCCTTTCAGAAACAGTTTATGGGTAAACCTGTGGTGCAGTAGCTGGCTAGAAAACAAAATTTGAAATGAAAAGGTCTGCCACATTCACTTTTGCCTCTTCTCTTGCTCAAGATAAGCAAATCCATTTTAAAAAGGCAGTATCTCACGAAGGTCAAATTAGAAACCAAAGTGCTTCAACCATAGGATATCCCTGCAGGTGCTTAAACTCAGAAGCACCCCAGGCATCTTTCCCTTTAAAAATAAAACCAGAAATAAGGCAATTCACCTCAGTTCAGAGCTGTAAAACCTGGTTACACAGAGTCACTGTCTCTGTTTCATAAAAGTAAACACAGCAAAATAAAAGCAATGAACTTTGTTGCAATAGGTTACAGGTACTCCTGTAGTAAAACATTCATAAAGTTCATTAGCAAATCTTGTCTTCTCAACCCTACATGGAGGCTGCAGTTTGTGCACTGCTTAATTGAAGAAACAACTTGGGTGAATAAAACAAAAACCTTCAAACTTCAAATCACACCTTAGGTTCTCCAAAATAAAAAGGGTTTAAGACAGTTTTAAGAAAAAAAGTCCCCATGCACTTGTTCTCTTTGAAACAAAACCCAAATCTCTGTACTTCCAGAAGTCTTAGTTTCGTTATTTTGCAAGTGCCATAAGATTGGGGGTTTTTGTATTTGTGTATTTTATTACTTTGAAAACCTCAACATACCATTTTTGCAGACGTTAGCAAGTTCTTTCATATTATTTTGCCCTTGGGATGGGAGCCACTTCCCCAACTTACGCAAACATCATTTAGGTTCCCTTTATGGTTTGATCAGGATGTAATTCATCTGCTATTTCTGGACATTGGTCTTACAGCAGGTAGGGATCACACACTCAGATGGACTGTACACCCATCCAAGAAAATTCTGAAGGAAGTTGCTATTTTTTATGAGGGTAGTGAAGTGCTGGAACAGGTTGCCCAGAGAGGTGGCAGATGCCCCATCCCTGGAAACATTCAAGGTCAGGTTGGACGGGGCTCTGAGCAACCTGATCTCATTGAAGATGTCTCTGCCCGTAGGAGGGGGGTTGGACTAGATGACCTTTAAAAGTCCCTTCCAACCCAAAACATTCTGTGATTCAATGATTACATCCATTGAACTTTCCAATTAATTTTTAATTTACTTTTTAAAAATTTTACAAGTCCATTTTTCTTTCAAATACTCATGCTTCCTTAATTAAACTTATTTTTTCACCCTTTTAACTCTCTTTTTAAACTTTTTTTCCCCACCTTTTAAACTTTTAAAACTATTTTTCCCCCGTTTTAACTTTTTTCCCCCTCGTTTTAATTTTTTTTTTTTTTACCCCCAGCGAACAGTTAAGTAAAAATACACGTTCCAGGTAAAAACAAAACAAACCAAACACGAAAACCAAAAAAATTCCAAACAAGTTACCACCATTTTTTTTGTTTTATTCAGGGCTTAATTCCTGCTACTTTTGTGCTTTATGCAAGACACATCGAACATGTTATGCTTTCTGTGCCAGGTGATTATTTTACTTTAATTATCTGAAGAAAACATTCGTTTTTAATACGATTTTTCTTCCATTCGCTTCCTTCTTTATTAAGCCGGTGTGGCGTCACCCACGGTCACCATTTTTTTTAAAATGGTTATTAAGAAAAAAGACGCCCTGAAGCACAACTTGAGCTCACCCGCACGGGGGAGCGGGGCCGGGGGAGCACACACACACACACACACACACACACACCCACACCCCAGCCCCCCCCGCCCCGGCCCCGGCCGGGCTCCGCTCACCGCCTCCCCGCTCTGCCCCGCAGCCGCCCCGCAGCCCTCGGGCAGCGGCTCCCGTGCTGCGGTGGCCGCCTCGCTGCTCAGCGGAGCCGTTATCCTGGTGCTCTCCGTCTCCTTCGCCGTCTGCTGCTGGCGGGACAGGACGAGGAGGAGCCGCGAGGGGTGAGTGTGGAGGCTGGGGGAGGTGGGTTTGGAGGGGGCAGCCGGAGCTGAAGGAGAGTCGCTGCTGCCATCTGCCGAGACACCCACTCGGGGCACGGCCTCTTGCGACCCACCTCTCCCCTTGCGCGACCCTCCCGTTCCTGCATCAGAAACCACCTGGAGCTTGGCACGATCGCGCATAAAAAAAAGCTAAACCGCTGCTCCCAAGGGAAGGATGATGGAGACCGGGCTTTGCAAGGGGTCTCGGCCGTGGGGAGGCTGCTGGGGATTGCAGAGGGGGCTCCTGCAAGGAAACCCACGGCCCCTGCAAAGCTGTGAGCTTGGTGATGTACAAAATACTCCCATAATAGACGAAGAACAGGCACCACGTGGAGGATGGCCGGTAGGAATACCCCTCTTCTGAGGATAAATTCAGTGCAACTGCGTGTGCACAGCCCAGGGAGGGGGAAGGGAGGAGCATCCTCCGCTGGGAAGGATGGGGAGAGAAGTCATGGTGGGGAGCAGGGCTGGACCACACTTGCAGAGGGGCAGCGCTGCAGCAGCACTTCGCTGTTTTCCCAGCTTATGGTCCAGCAGGACCTGTTTGGTTTTGCCAGCAGCGGTATCCCGAACAAGGGATCGCAGCAACGGGGACGGTGCAGCAGCCTACCTCGGGACACAGCTTTAACCGAGAGCCCAATTCCTTATGATCAGAAGTGCACAAGGACAGGGAGTAAAAAAGCCTGCAAGAAAGAATAGCTCAGGCTCTCAGCAGGCACCACCCATACTTCTCCCCACTGGCCTACTCTTCCCTGGGCTAGCTGGTCCCTCGCCAGCACCCCTTTTCTGCAGGGCTGAAACAGCTTCGGTGCTTTCCTCTGGGAGTGGGAGAAGGGGTTCAAAACCACCAAATCTTTCTCAGGGGGGGTGGGAGGGGTGGGAAATGAAAACAGCCAGCCCACAAAGTGCAAAGAAAGCATCTTCATGGGCACGCCTCTCTCTACCTTGCAGGCAGCAGCATAGGAGGAAAGTCAGAGGAGGATGGAAACATGACCCCTCCACCCCTGAAATGGGGAGGAATGCTTTTGGGAGACTGAAACACTACCACCGGCGTGATTACCACCTCTCAGCCCTCTCCAGCTCCGTGTTCCCAGGGGCATTTGCAGGCTGTAATAACCTGGCTTTTCAAAGGTACCGCTCAGCCCCTGTGCTGGCACTACCCCCAGAGCTCCTCACGCAGGGGCAAGAGCTGTTCCTAGACCACCTGGGGGCAGGAGCAGCCAGATATAAAAGCCCACACTGCTTGGGCATTCAATCCCCTGCTTCATCCTGTCACCCACTCCCCACCTAGCCCCTAACAGCAATGAAACCCTTGCACCCGCTCTTTTCCAAGGGGGAGGTGAGCCAGAGGACCAGGGCTCCCCTTCGCCCTGCCTCAGCATCACCTGGGTGGGCTACAGGCTCCCATTGGTGCTGCAGCCCCATCTTACTACCCCCCTTCTCCCTCTTGCCTTTACCAGGAGCCCCGAAAACCTGCCAAAGCTGCCCCTGCAGAGCTGCTATCCTAAAGCACAGGTCTTGCCCCAGCTGGTGTTACAACCCAGCACACCACCGATCAACGCCCTGCCCAGCCAGACACCCCGCAACATACCGCTGCCTGCCATGCCCTGCCATGCCGACCTCCCCAGCCACCTGCTCCCCCTCTATGAGGAACATAAGCTCTTCAACAAGTTCAGGAAGCCGGTTTGAAAATTTAAAGTGCCATTCAACTTTTTTTTTTCCTTTTTTCTTTTAACGCCATCAATTCCTTGAAGCTCTGCAGAACTCAGGAAAGAATTTCACAAGAGCCAATTACTGCACCTGGGTTTTCAAATGGAGAAAATTTGACACTTCATGTTGAAAGGCTTTTCTGATATAATCCTTTTATTTCCCCCCCATGTCCAGAAGTGCACATTTCAAACAAGAGTTCCTGGGTTACAAGCTTCTTAATTGATCATTTTGCTGAGATGCATAAAGCCAAGTCTGAGCAGCTCCAGCTTAACCTACAGGCTGAGCATGTGCAGACTTTCAGGTTTTAAACACAAGAGTCTGATTTTCTGTTTAGGGCTCTTTTAAAGGCTGAAAGTGAAGACTGCCAGTTACCAGGAAAAAGGAATCTATGTCATTAGATAATTGGAAGCATTTACAATTCATTGCACTTGAATGTAGGCTGAGATTTAAAGGGGTTTTTTTGTGGTTGTTCAGAACTCCCCATATCCTCCCATTTCTACAGACAATCTTAGACTTGCAAGATGCAATGACAAGTGTGCAAAGACAGCCAGTCAAGAGGAAAACATGAATTTATCTTTAACACAAAGGACCTAGTACATTTGAAAAAAAAAAATCCAGCACACACTTGGGGTTTTCCATCCCTTCTCTCCTACATTAGAAATTCACATCAGGAGTATCAGGACCTACAGCAGCATCCAAGAGCTAGGTTAAGTGCCATCATTTGCATTCAGAAAGCAATGACTCCCCTATTTCTGTCCAGGATTTCCTGGGTGAAAGTACAGGGGCATGTTCCAGGCAACACACGCAGAGCCTGGCCAAGCAGCTTCAGGACACCTCAGCATCTATTTGCACTGCAGGACAGACTGCCCAACACAGCCTGGGCACACAGGGCTTGTTGAGTATGTGTGTGCACAGAAAAGTTGTTTTCTCTCAGGAGGTATTACAGCATAAGAAGAGGTGCTGGCAGCCCCAAGAGCTGCTGCATGCATGGGGGTGAGAATAACAACAAGCACCCCCAGCATCACCTGCCATCCAGTGCTCGAGGAAGCAAACTGTGATATTCAAACAATCCTGCTACAAAGTCTAGGAGTTTTAGTCAGCTGACTTCATTTCTATCAACATTTGCATCACATTTCAAGGAAAGATGCAAGGTAGCACATTTTGTGATGAGGCAAGACCTAATATCAGACATCTGGGAACCACTGCTGCTTCTCCCTGGAAAGAGGGATAGGGACACTGTTTTTCCTAATAATAAAAAATTAATCTGTTCCCATTCCACCTTCTATGTCTTCTTTTCACATAACCAAGCTATGGGAAGTCTGGTTGGTTGTCTGGGTTTGAAGGGGGAGGGAGCAGGGGGTAAAGCTTTTATAGATCCTTTGCAAAAGATGACAATGCCTGCAGTGACCATTTACCAGCAACTGCACCATGAGAAGGAACAAATCTTTAATTCTCCTAAGACAACTGAAGCTGTAGAAAGGACAGGAAAAACAGGACCTGCTCTGTGCTTCCCTTCAGCTCAGGTCCTAACCTTACCTTTTTCTCCTCCCTCTTTTTCCAGACAAGTCTAAACACAGGGAAGGGGAATAATCTTACTTCAAGGTAAATTGTTCTTCAGTCCCCTCCTGGATGCTCATGAGATTGCCCAGACTACTTGTGGAAAATGTGCTCTGCATGCACACACCAGCCATGAATTCAAATACAATGCTATGGGTGTTTTGGGCTCTCATGAGTACAGTCGGTGACACCGTACCCACGGACTATGCGTCCCTTCTGTCTCACCAAAATAGGCTTCATGGCCAGGAATTCAGACCTCGATCTGCCCTGGGACAGCCCTGCCCAATTTCTTGTTCATGTAAGAAGGATTTGTCTTGCTAAGAAATGAAATCAGGAAAAAAACAGAAGGGAAACTGAAGAGGATGGGAATGAGGCTTTTCCTATCAGTTTCCTTCTTTGTTCCTCTCCCTTGTCATGTTTTAAGAAATAAATAAAGCCTCACTACAGCTTCCCCTCTTTCCAAGGATATTCTTATTTAAAAAAAAAAAAAATACATTTGTGAGACAGTTTGCTGTTCCTTGGATCTGAGCTAGGTTTTAAAAGCAAGAGTGGGATTTTTTGCTACATAACGTTAAAGATTGACACCTGCTTTCACTGCAAACTGAAATGACACACATTTTAGATATAATCTTCTTGCCAAACATGTCCAGAAAAGTGCTGATTTTGAAGCATCATAACAAAAAGTTAGAATTTTCAATAAAAAACTGACAGTTTTTCACAGAGAGGAAACTGTCAACTTGAAACAAGCATTTTATACAATTGATATTTAAAAAAATTTACTTGACAAAATTGAAAAATTTCCTTGGGGTAACGTTTTCCTGACTTGTGTGCAAAGTTAAGCTTTCCACCACACAAATTTGATCCGAAAACCTTGGCAGACTTAGCCCTAAGTTCCTCCAGCCTGGAGGAGCACAGCCAGATCTTCTTCAAGCTTGCAGAGGACTGAAACCAACAGAAGAAAGATGGGTTAAGGGCAGGAAGCCCAACTCTACCACAAGTTTCCCTCCCAATCCCTTAGCTTTGCCTCAGTTCCTTCTCACCTTGGACCAGCTTGGCAAAGAGACCAGTTAAAGCTGTAAAGAGCCACACTCAGCTTCACCCTAGGAAGGCAGCATCAGTAAGGCAACAAGAAGCACCATTTGCATTTATTTGCCAAAAGAGGAAGGAGAAGGAAGGTAACTACGCGGAAGCTTTAAGTAGTTTGTAAATGGGAAGAAACAAACCTCACAAGCCTATAATCCCACACATTGACACATTACTCAGTGGTTTGTTGGAGCCACCATCTATCCAACATTTCTTCAGCAGAGCAATACATGAGGTTGCTGCCCTCCCCACTATTCCCCCCCCTGCAGACCAGCAGAGAGACTTCACCTTTCTCCATGCTAGGGAAGTGGGTTTCCAGCTGTCTAAGATCCTGGCCTCCTTACAGGAAAGCTGACGCTCCAAGAGGTTTAGTTGCAATGTTTTATGCAACATCAAATGCAATATCCAATTATGTGAAACATTATCTATCACATTTCTATTTATTTTTTATTTTAATTACACACATGCAATGTATAGTGTACAGAAAGGTGGGCCCTGGAACTGGAGGAAACCATCAGAAGAGGGACAGAGATAGCTGCAAGGCCAGCTCATTGCTGATTCTGTCCCAGGCAAGCCTCACAAGCAGTTGCTTTCTGCTCAGTGTCTGGACAAAGGGAGAAAGCACCCTCAGTTTTTTTTACAACAGGTTTTTAAGTTTCAGACACCATACTGGAAACTTCAGCCTGCGGGCTTATCTAGAAAGAGCTAAACAAGTTTTGGTCACAACTTTACTCTTCAGTGAAGCTCAGGGTACCAGCCTCCTACGACTGTTGGCCCTGACAGAAGAGGTTTCAGCCCCTCTCTGAAGATCTGGGCAAAGTTAATGCTGGGACCTGTAACATTCAAATACTAAAGCCATGAAACTCCAAAAAGATATTAATTGTGATTTTGAAAAGAATGACCATCCTCTGCCAATACAAGCTTTCCAGACTACCATTTTAAGTGTTGCTGTGCTGGTAAAATGAGGAGACAGCTGAGCAAATCCCATCCTCTTCTTCAAGCATCTCTGAAATGGAGAGGTATTTGTCAAATTTGTAATTCTGAGGGCTGGGCTTAAAGAAATAGTAATCTAGTAAGATTTCACAGGAGAAAGCAACAGTAACTGTGATGACAGTATCCCACTGAGATTCCACCTTGTCTGTGTTGCAGGAGATGGACTCCTTGTGACCACCACAGGTCAGGCAGATCAGTTTCCCAACTACTTTAGATTAACAAGGACTTTTCTATACTGTTTTCCTCCACAATGACACCACCTCCACTCAAATGACTTCCACACCTACTATCACTGCATCAGAGCACTCTAAACCAGTGCTTTTCATCAGCAAATCCAGTAACAAATCTGTTGCTGCCAGGATCACCCAACTCACCTCAAACCTCTACACAACGCAGCAGTTCAGACTCCTGCATCCCCACAAGCTGCTCTAGCTCCCTGTATGGCAAGAACCTCATTTGGTCCTTTTCATCTCAGGAGCCTTCACTTCACCACAAACGTAACAGCAGTAAGCCTATGGCAAAGGCAAACGCCATAAAGAAGGGAAGATGAAGATCTTGGTCATATACAGTGTTCTCACATGTAGATCAGAGCATATTGAAGCTACACCATTTCTTACACTGTCACCCAAAGCTATGATGATACTTCACTTTATTCCTTCTTAGGAGCTTTGTTTACAGTCACAGCCATAAACAGAAGAGGACCTGAGAGCTGTTTCTCATCTGTGTAATGTCCCAAAGTAGGGAAAAAGATACGCTGGGTGAAGAGGAAGGAGCACAAGTTCTTACAGTTACTACACCCACATTCAGCTTGAACAGATGATAATAAACCAGTGAAGTGGAAAGCACTTCTATAGCTAGCCTTACAGTCACACACTGCTGGAATATTTAAAGCAACAACTACTTTTAATGTATGGATTCATGTCAAATGACACTTCACATTATTTGCTCTGTGTATGCTAAAATCCACATCACTGGCAGCTGGACTGGAGAGTTCATTCCCTTCAAGAAGTTACAAGTACCTACAACCCCCTTCGACTAGGGCTGGTGACAACTCCAGTCCCCTGGCCCTTCAAGCTCTGTGCCACCGCTCAGCATTTCTTAACACACCTCAGTTCTGGGCATCAAGTTTTATTCTAGCACTACAGCTTTCCCCAGAGGGATTTGGTCCCAGACAATACAGCACCTGCCACACAGTGGATTTACATATGCTGGAGACCAACACCAAACCTAAGCTCCTTTGCAACTTAGGGCAAATTCCATGTACCCCAAGGAGAGGGATGAACAAGAAGCACCCAGGCAATTGTTCTGCAGTCTTTTCAAGTGTATTCTTCTAAGCTCCTTTGCAAGGGTGAGGGAGGAAATTGGTGCATGACCCCTTCTCCCCCCAGAAGAAAAAAAGGTGTTCAACCCAAAACTCTCCAGAGCAGCATGGCCAGCTCTACTGAACTGTAAAAAACCCAAAGCAAAACAGAACAAAAACACAAAGCCAAAAAAACCAAAACCAACACTAAAAAAACCCAAACAAAACCAAACCACCCCCCACAAAAGCAACCAAACACTGCATTTTCCCTAAAATCCAACATTTTGTATGCCTATGATTAAATGAGCATCTCAGGGAGAAAAAAACCTTTTGGACAACAGAGTCTATGATAGAGGGGAAGGAAAACAAAAGTTTGGAGTTCAGGAAGTAGAATGCAACTCAATCTCGTAATTAAAAAACTGTCATGAAAGCAGGCAATGGTGTTTTAAGTATGGTTAGAGCAGCCCTGTCAAGATGCTGCATTTATAAGGGCAAATACCTGCTTACGCTTGACTTGCAAACAGGAATGGAAGTTTATAAAAGGAAGGAAAAGGAATTTATGCAATGGCTCTTCACCTTATCTAGAAGGTGGCATTATACTCCCTTGCTTAATTCAGAGAAACATCGTTCCCTTATTAGCTATTAAAAAGAAAAAAAAGCAAGCAGCCAGAAACCCTTAGTATCAGTCCAGCACTGCTGAGTCCCAAATTACTATGCTTGAATTGAGAATTCTTTGAAAAATCAGTACAACTACCAACACATTCATGGCTAACAACTCTTCTTTCCCTCAACACACGTTCACATCCATTTTGGATGAGGAGTCCGGTCCATCCTCTTTCTCAAATTTCATTTCCACCAGACACCATCTACCAAATGTGTTGCTCGTCCTGGGTCACCAGCCTTTTGGTCAAGCACTGCTCTTTGCTTAATGCAAGGAAGAGTTGCAAGCATCCATACAATATATAGAACAACAACAGACCATGCACTGGGATGATCTCACGGACAAGCAGAAACATGGATGGTCTCCTTTCAATAAAGGTTCCTGTACAGAACTTCTTGTCACAGGAAGAGTCCATCAACAACAAAAACCTCAGGAGAAACTAACTGAGCTCCACACGGTTGAACAGAGTGAAAAACTGGAGGGAATGCAGGAATCAGCATCAGACAGTAGATAAAACTAGGCTAAAAGAGGCAGAAGCAGCACCCCCACACATCAACCTAAATATATTCTAATGCTAATAACACCAATGTTACCCACGAAGAAGTCTTTCTTGCGGGGGGAAGCAGCACCATAAAGAGAAAAATCATTCTAGTTACAAACCTTTTGCTGAAGGCTGTTTGTCAGTAGGCCAGTCACACAAGCTGTTGTATGGCAGCAGGGAATAAGCGCTCTCCTGAACCACCAAAGCCTATTTTCTAGTGGTAGCAGACTACAGGCACAGATCTACCTCAGCACATCCTAAACTGTGACAAAGACAAATCAAGAACTGAAGAAGGCCATAGCTTCAGGAATTGCTGTGGTACATAGGAAGCAGTTACAACTGCTTTGTGAAGCTTGCTTATTGTCAGGGTCAGGAAGGGTACCCTTCTGAAAGAGAAATGCTAAAGGGCAAAAATGTTTGTGTCTAACAACTGGGGGAGGAGAGAGGAAAAAAAAAAAGCCCATTGCATCTTCACCAGCACCTCCAGCAGACTGTTCCCACTGGGTTGCATCCCCAGTGCCAGCAGCAGACAGTGCCACAGGAGAGGACATTCCCAGCCTACTTCTCCTTCCACCACCATCAGTTAGAGCAGGGGATTGTGCAGGGGCTGAGTGACAAAAACATTGTTTGCTTTGCAGGGGAGTGTTGACAAAGGATGTGCACATTCTCCCAAGCAACCAGGGCATACAAGTGACCTGCAGCACTGATGCCCGTCCAGAAACAGTACGTGCAGTTCCTTAACACAGATAAATACACCGCTAAACGGCAACACAGGTGAGAGAAGAGCAAAAGCTGGCAATTGCTAACAAGTGATGTTGTATAAAGCAAGATATGTAGAGTCACTTTATGCAGATTCAATGCCTGGTTCCCCTGTCCAGCAATCAATTCAGAACTTGCTCCCACTCCCTGGACCTTGAAAGGCCAGTCCCCCGACCCCCATTAGGTGCCCACAGTTCAGCAGTGGGAATTCCCTCCCTCACCCCTGCCTGCAGCAAACATTTTAGCAGGGCAGCCAGCCTGAACTATACAACTCACACCAGGTAAGAAATCCTTCTGCACAGGCATCTCTAGGATTTTAGGCTCTCTGCTATCCTCGTGAGCACCCCAATCACAAGGTTGCTGGTTTTAAATATCTCTCACTGCAAGTATAAGAGCTTGTTGGATGCATTCTGTATGATAAGAGCTCTTTATCCCCTGCTGTGCAGCAATATTTCACACCTTTAAGCAAGGATGCCAACGGACACAGGGAGTTTTAATTAGAATTCTCTGCCACACCTTCAGACACATTACTGCATGCTATCTGTCCCAAGTGATATGGCATTTGATTCAGAAAGTATAAACAAGTTTTTCAGATTTAAAAGGATACCACCTATAAAGGTTAGAGACAAGAGCCTCCAGCTATTGACATGAGTACAGACAACAGAATCCCTTGAACAATTTAAAGTGTGTATGCTTTTTCCACCCTTCAATACAGAAGTCACCATGCAAAGTAGTATTTCCATGAAAGAGTAGCTCCAGTTTAGATGAACAGAAAAAAAATCCCACATGCAATGACATAAGGTTTTATCAGACACGGTAATTAAAAATCCAAGTTTAAAAAAACAAAAAGCAAACACAAAGTCATCATCAAGTTTTCTGTTTTATTTAAGATTTTAGTTTTAATTCTGAAGAAAGAGGTACATTTCCTTGGTTTTAGTTTTAGCATCAGGTTATAACCATGTTTATTTATCTGTTTTTTTCCTGTCTTTTCAGTACTGCACAAACGTCCAGAAACTACAGGGTTAAGTAAAAGCTGCAGGCAGAGGAGGTCAGAGGTTGCTCCTGATGGTGATCATGTGGCCCCAATGCAGTGCTATCCCAGAGTGCCCTAATCAGGTGAATCTTTGTTTTTTTAAAAAAAAGAAAGAGAGACTGACAGAGGAGACAGAAAGACTGAAGTAAATACCACTCATGTTTCAGCTGCTTATATTATGTATACGCTAGGTATTAAATCTGTGAATACTTTTAAAACATTAAAGTTTACTTTAAATCTAAAGCCAAAATTAAAGAAAAATCTTATTCTCTCCTCTTTAAACCACTCTTTAGCAACATGCCAGTTACTCATAGCTATAAGTGTTTCGTCTTTCAACACACTTCATGTCAAACTCTGACTGACACAATGAAATCTCCTTCTCAAAAAAAACCCCAACATAGCATTTCTCTGTGTAGTGCCACACTGAATGCAAAATAAATGCTAGGCCACTGCTTGCCCCACATGTTCAGTAACTTCATTTAAATTAAATAACTTTTTCATGTTTCTGCATTTGATTCTGCATTGCATTTTTCCCCTACTGCAGATTGACACTTTTCCACTAGGCAGAAATACTCATGTGCAAAAGACATAAGACAGTAATATTCTCCTTAAGCATTGAGACTGCATTTTGATTTCTCTCTCTCTTTTTTTTTTAACCTTAGAATGGTTAGAAAATATTTCAAACAGTGTATTTCAAACACTGGCTCAGCAGAAACTTAACGAAAAGATACGGTCATGACCCTGTGATGGCATTGCATTTGGGGGGGAAGTTTGATCAGGAACTGGATTCTTCAGAAAGAAAGATATGACAGGGAACAGTAGGTGGGCATGGGGAGGAGTCAGGGTGGGACACTTCCTGCACTTCTAACGTTTTGGGTTTTATTTTTCTTTTTTTCTTTTTCCTTCTTTCCTAGTGACGATCCAGCGCTGAGCTCTGTAGTAGATCTGTGGGGGTTTTACTGGGGGGTCTGAAGGCTGTCTGAAAGCCTGGAGGTGGGGAATGGAAGCTGGTGGGGTTTGAAGGAGGAGAGTAGGGATTCCAACTGGCTCTGTGCAGAGGGATCTGTGTGCCGAAGGGGTTACTGTGGTGCGTCTGTGATGGTGCTGCACTGGGGCCGTCTACCTCTGTGAGGGCCTGAAGAGATTTTAGCCAATGTGGAGGATTGTCATCTTGAAGGGTGTCTAAACTGTTTCCTGTGGAGGCTGGGATACCTATGAAGAGAAGAAAAAAAAACAGGGATACAGACAAGTCAGAGCAGAAGCAATAAGCTGAGCATGAAGGAGGTCAATTTAACCTAACAAAAAGCAACAGTGAGAAAACAGGATTAGTTTGAACAGAGAACACATTTTATATTATAATTACCCTGCCCGCAAAACATTTAACATTAAATCCAGATAGGAGAAAGTTCCCCCTCAGAGCACTTCATAAAACACACATTTTTCTATCAAACATCCTGCACAAGCACTGCATCCCTGTTGACGTGACCTTACAACACCAAACCACCAGTACACTACATGCTTCACCTCCTACTCTGCCTACTTGAATCACGCTTCAGCCTCTCTAACAGGGAAACACAACCAGACAGCCTTATAAAAGAGAGCTTTATAAACAAGTGGAGTATGTCCCTTTTTAAATAACAAAGTCCAGTGAATGCCTTCAGTGCCTCAGGACCAGCGGCGCACATACCGGACATGCCATCCAGCAGAAGGGACACCTACGTTGACCCTACAGATAAGGGCTGATCAGCCTGACTGCCTGCAAAGGTCCTGGGCATGCATTGCAAAGACCTAAGCGACACTGTTATACCTAGCAGTTCCACAAAAATTCCTGGATCCTTGAGGTTTTGTGGATGGAAGCTGGAAGAGACCACCGCATACTGACTTTTTCTTTTTTTTCCAGATGTAAATCAGTTTGTGCCAAATACCCATTTGATGGTTTGCCAGCAGAGCTGAAGGAGTGAGAAACGGTTACCTGTGATGATTGCGGGGTCCATCCAGCTGCCAGGGCTGTCCCAATTCAGGCTGTCGGTGGTGGCAGTGTTGGACGTTGGTACACTGTGGTTGGCGTTGGAGGGGGAAGAAGCATTGGGCAGTCCACCAAAGTTGATGTTAATGTTCGGTAGAAGTGCCCTTAGCCCGTCCTGCCATTCCTTCATATTTAAACTCTCTACAGAACTGCTGTTGTCTGGGAGATTTACCAACAAAAAAAATGAAAGATAAAAAAATAAAAAGCTGAAGTTAGAAACAGATGTCCTTCTTTGGTGGGGTATGGGATTTTGTTTTTACTTTTTAAGCTAAGCATTTAATACTTTCCCTGTCCAAAAACTAGGGTCAAAGTTTATATGACTGATGAATTATTCAGAGAGGCTGGCAGGTTTTAAACCAAGTGTAAGGGAGTGGGAGAAAGATTTAACTCCTTCCCCAATTCATATTTCCCCATTTTTGTCAGTTCAGAGACTTGATTATTCAAGGGCACAGCGCTCTCCCTCTATTAGTAAAAGGGGAAAACCTACCAGATTCTTTATGAGAATACCTCTGTTGCAAGCTAGATAACCCAATTTGGCTGCTTTAATGGGCAGCAGGCTCGAAAGGGTTGTTTTCTTTGAAGTATTTTAAAGTGAAGAAAGGCTAGGTAGGGCTTTGCAATAGAAACCGAACACGATGAACCAGGGAGGCGGAGGAATATCATAGAAGTTGTTTGTTACAGCTCGCTCATTCACAGCCCTACAGATGTTCTTCTGAAGGAAATGGTAACTAGATTTTCATGAAGTTGGAGGGAGTGCAATTTCCTCTTGCAGTTGAAGAACAGTAGCGAAAATTCTTTAGAGACCTTTCAGAATAATTCCCGACACAGCAACATCCTCAAAACTTTGGTTAGAAGCAAACCAGCTGGACACCAAAACAGACAAGTCTCAACTGTTTGCCTAAATGTTTCAGGGCATGTATTGAAAAGGACAACAGGATAACATGGCTATGAGCACTACAACAAATGATCCCTGAACACAAACATTAAAGCATGCTATCTAGAACAGACTATCAGGTTCTACAATCTATCTCCTGCTTTAGGTATCTCAAAGCAAACCAAACCAACCAGACACAATCATCCTAGTATTTATCAGCCAATACAGAAAGTCATGCTTCATCAACTTGTGGTCAAATATATTTGAAAAGAAAGTGTTGGGTAGTACAATGGCAGTATGCACTTTTTGTCACAGAATACAGCTTTTTTACTTTTTTTTTTCCCAACTATCTCTGCCTGTCATAACTGAAGAAAGGACCTTGATGACACTTATGTAATACTGCTACTTCATCAACAATGGAAGAGATTTATCTTCAATGAAACATAGAGGGTATCACTAACTTGCAACTCTGTACTGTGGAGACTAAAGAAAGCAGTCTCACTTGCTAACAAAACCTACCTTGGCAATTTTTGCAAAGCTGAATGCTCAGAAAGCACTAATGTCTCGAGTGATTAACTTGTTGTAACTAGAAAAAGCAAGTTCTTTAGAATAAACTTTATATAAGATTCTGCTTCTGTACAGAATTACAGCAAGCAACTTCAATCACAAATCACGGCAAGTCATACCTCAGTCCACATCACCAGCTGAACTTCAAAACAAATTACTATGCAAATCTGTTATATCAACTTTGCCTAAGACAACTGTCCGAGCAATGCATTCATTTCTAACCCTATGCACACCTAATGTAGCTGTTCTAGCACATGCATAAGTGTCCCCACATAGCAGGACAGCAGCTGACAGAAACCTAGAATGTCCATGGCCAGACAGACTTGATGCTGTGTATGGAGCCTGGGCAGGGATAAAAGCACAGGTGTAAAGAGTGTACTACGAAAATCATCCTCTGTGCCTGGGCAAGTTTGCAGAATATGTTTGACCACAGACTCTGGAAGGTTTACAGTTGACTGCTGTTATCTCCACTCACTGGCTGAGGCTCGGAAATCACTCTTCCTCAGAGGTTACAGTGTGAGGTACCTCCATGGGGAAGACAGACAACTCCTAAAGTATTCCCATAAACAAAGAAAAGACAAGTCAAAAATTAGGTAGTGGAAGTAAACCAAAAGCCTGCCTGTTACTACATGCATCGTGTTACATCTAAAGACTAAAATTTTAAGTGCTACAGGAGAAAAAAATAGTAGTAACAGAACTGCAGCTCTGCCCCAAGCAAGTAACCTAAGACCAGCTTTTTAGTAACACCTTAGCACACAGATGCAATAAGCCTCCAAATGTAAGTGTGGCTGTACCCACACTCTGTGCTCTGTGGGGCCTGGTGTACAAGTCACTTTGGGTGAAAAAAAAACACCCAGGCCTATCAGCAATTTGTTCTTTAATGAGCCATAGTGCATACAACTGGCTTCCATTTGTACTTTCATTTCTCCTGATGTAAATCAAATCTACTCCTCCCTCTAGAGCTCTCACTTTTTTCTCTGCAATACTAATGCACACAATAAGCAGTTTTAAAGAGTTTGGTGCAACACATTTTTCATTCAAACCTGTGATCCTGGGGCTTAAGAAAAGAAATTTTAAAAAGTATTAGAAATATCCGCAACAGATATTTGCTCACAACCGTCTTGAACATCCATAAGCCTATTTGAGACAAATTCTAAATTCACTTCTTGGGACAGAAGTAGCCAGCTCACCATCACAGAAAACTGTGCAACGGATTCTGCATGGTACACCATTAGTTTCCACTTTATCTTCTCACCGCTGCTTCCAACAGCTTGTGCAAAGACATACAGCTCAGTTTAACTACTATCTTCTACTACAAGGTAAAAAGCACACACAAGATGCTTACCAGGACCACGCATGAGTGAACATACTAAGCACAGTAACTGTGATCGGAGGATCTGCAAGCTCATGGTGATCTTAATCATGGACATTACTAACCCCCAACACGCCTTCAAAGTTCATGTGCAAAAAAACCGTGTAGCGAACTACACATCTGCAACGTGTTATTGAGGAAGTCTAATGAAGACAAAGCCAGGAAGAGGTCATAAGGAATGGGATAGGAAAATAAATGTAGTAGGGCATTAGGCCACCTTGGCCTAAGAAAATACACATATTTTTGTCAATTATTCTCCATTTAACAAAGACATAATACAGCATACATAACAGTCCAGAAAGATAGCAAGCAGGTGATGCACAAGATTTTCATGGAACTGAAAAGGCTGGCGCTGTCTGGTGAGGAGAAATTAATCTGACACAGGCATAGTGCACCATTGGTGTGTGCTCTCTCTAACACAGAACAAAAGAAAATAAGAAACTAAGGAAGACTGTCCTTTATCTCAACTGTCAGTACAAAATCCACTTGGAATCACAGAAGTCAAAAAAAGAAAGGCCTAGAACTATTCAATATCTATTAAAACTGTATTATTTGCTAGCAATAAGGAAGTTTATTTATTAAAATCTTGTGCTCCTGGGTACAAAAGTGACAAAACAAAGAATTCCAAAAGATTTATGGTCCTTCCCAGATAGCTGGGTTTGTGGAGCTGAAAGGCAAGCTATGACAAAAACATTGCCCTCTGACACCAAAGAAAAAGCAAGCAACACATTATTCAGGTGTATGTAAAAGGGTTTTCCAGCTTGGCTAATAAATGCACAGAATAGAAAAAAACCCCAAACAACAAAACAAACATGACTAAAGTTTCACAGCCTTGTCAGACTCCCAGCCTCCAAGGAGAAACACTGCAATTAATCTTGTAATATGGGATCTGGTAAGGGATTAAAATGCATTAAGGTGTTAAAGTAGATGGGATCAATAGAGAATGCTCTACAACATTCCCTGGACTGCCCTCTGAGGCCTCAGTTACTGGCTATGACAAGTAAAACACCCAGTTAAAAAACTCCTGATGCAACCCAAGTACATGAGAAATCTCCAAGCACCATACAGCAATACCCAAACCAAACAATTAAACCAGCATGTCTTCGCTGGAGTCTGACAAGTTTTAAACAAGAGCCTAAATGAAAATGCAAGTCAGCCCCAGAGGCAGGAGTTACTTCCACCACCTGAAGAAAGTCAAGTATCTTCAGAAGAAATTACTGCTCATCCCTCGGCTAGTTTGTCCTTTTTGTTAATTAAGTTTATGCTTCACCATGAAGCTAGTACCATAGTTTAAAATGAGAAAAGGTTAGCTCTCAGTTAATACACATCTACTGAAACAGCACCTGTCTGTTATCTTTCCATACTTCTAAACTTAATTGGTAGAAGAGAGTAATTTTTTAACTAGCTAGCAGACTTCTCAGTTGGACATCGTAACCCCAGGGCATGAGAACCAATGCACCACTGTTTCCCCTCTCTCAAGGAGTGGAAACATGTCTCCTTCCTTAGCCTCATCCTAATTTAAAACAGTATGTCCACGGACAGTGGGAAAACACAGAAGAAAACATGTTATGACACAGCTGACTGCAATAAAACAATTTTACACACCAAGATAAATTGTAGATTCCTCCCCACATGCTTCGTCTTTGTCTCCAAGAGGAGAGAATAACCTGGTGAAGCGTCACTGAAAACACCAGTGTTCACATGAAAAACAGACTCAAGCACACGTTCTGGACTCCAGTCTTCCCCTGATATGCATTTCATAACCCTATGTGGACTAGTGGAAACTTGTGCTTTCAGAGGTGAACAGGTCCCACAGTTCTAGCACTGAACTTTTTCATGTGTCTGAGGTAGTATGCCAACATGAAAGAAAAGCACTTGTATGCAAAATTTTCAAAGTCAACCACTGTCTGAAAGCAAGCAAAGGGAAGAAAAAAGAAGCTTCATCACAAACTTAGGCTATCCACCCAATTTAAATTAAAAAATACTTAAATTTAGCTTAAAATAGAATATGATTGAGAAGCCTGAACATTCATCTGTATTAAAGCCAGTTGTTTAATGAATTTCTAAATAAAATAATTGCCCCATCATGACGTCCTACCAGACAGTCTGGCAGTGTTACTTCAATATCCTCTACCTGCAATGTCTTAACATTATTCCTTCAAATCAGGCAAAGCAGTGTGTATTATTTGGGGGAGAGACAGCAAAGAGGATGATGGCCAAGCCAGAAACATTGTTCTGTTGACATCATCAGTATTTTAGAAGACATTTGCAGGAGCAGCAGCTGCACTGATACAGGCTGTTCCGTGACTTCATAAATTCTGACAAATGACACCACAATCTAGACCCAAAAGTGTTTCAGACTTGGCCACACCACATTTGTGATGTTGACACACTTGATCTTTTATACTGAGGGTAATAAGAGAGCATGTCTTACAGTTTACTTGGTGGGACACAAGCTCACTAAAATCAATGTCCTACAGAGACTTGCCCCAATTCTGATACAAGTCTATGGTCAAATCCATATCAAAATTCACACAGTATATGCTTAAATAAATACAACTAATAGCAAAGATCACACAACCATCACAGTAAGTGTAAAGAAAGTGTATTTCTTTGCTCTGCCAAAATTACATTCCAAGCTATTACAAGAGACCAGTTTCATACTAATTGTGTAAAACCATTAAATATCTTTATGCCAAGAGTCCTAAATATTCTAGTCCTGCTGAAAAGCAAGCAGTCCTGCAAATCTAGGCTGCAGTTATTTAATTCTTTTTTAAGAACCCATCAGTATGCCATGTGTGTGACCAAGGCACACAACAGTGCTACAGAAAAGCTTCAAATAAGCAAAAGAAATTCAGAGGAAAATCATCATATGAGAGAAAAATAAACTTATAAGCAATGTCACATACCTGACTGAACAGAGTAGCAACAAAAGAAGTGAAGAGGGTATCAAGGGGTATTCGGTAATAGAATGGCTATTGCAATGACCTCCTTGTAAGAAGGCCTTTGTGAAATCTTCAAAGACACTGTACAGTAACAGTTTTGAAGCCTTGGCAAGACAACCAGAATGACAAAGTTGGGCCCAGGAGGGAGGAAAAAAAAAGAAAGAGAAAATAAAAGGAACAGGAAATACTACAAGAAAGAGTTCACTGGTAGTCTTTCAATTTGATTAGAAACAAATGAGGCCACCAGAAAAGCATACCCTTTGCAGTGACACCCCTGTTAGTCCCAGCCTGCACTTTGTGCTACCATCTTCACAGATACCACAGATAGTCTGTGCTTCCCATGAAACAGCCTATTCCAAGAAGTGACTGGGGCTTCTCTGTTTTCACCTCAAAATGACTTTCCACTATTAGTATTTCTATTTTGCAAAAAGTTGTCCAATATTTCACTCTGAGGGGGGAAGAGGAGAGGATGATTTGTCACATCCTAAAATGAAATTATGCCCATCACATTAGATCAACTCAAAAGCCTTTCATTCAAAGTTTATACACTTAACCATCAACAAAACAGTTATGATAAAACTGTACCTGTGTCACTTTATACGAGTAATAAGCTTGTTTCCTCATGGAATTTAAAACCATGAGTAAAATCGCATTTAAACCACTACAGTCCTAAGGACTTCACTCTCACACCTCATTGATTCTGTGTATCTATGATTTCTAGGAATCCCACAACGCTTAAACCAAAGAAAGAGGTTTCACCCATTCACTAAGGCCTGAGAACATCACTAGCAGATTAAAGATTGAATCTTTTCACATTTAAACAGCAGCACTGCCCATCAGGAATACAAGTAGCCACTTCATATTAGGGAGATATCAAATGACAGGAGCACTACAAGATAAAGCTGTTTGAAGGGAATATTTAAAAGCCTCACTGACATTCTTTACACACAGGAAGCAACTTGGCAATCCACAAAAACAGCATTCTAAGTGTCATCCACAGCATAGATTTCAAATGAAAGTCTTATGGTCATGAAAGTTGGGGAAACAAAAGAAGTATACATACATACACACACATATCTGTACATACACACACCTACAAAATTGGCTTCAGTACTCAAGAAACACCTGTCAGCCCTCAGCTTTAAAATAATGCAAGTAAGGCAGCTTTTATCTGGATTCCACATTTATTTCCATGGCTATATTAATTCCACATGTACCCAATTTAAAAGATAGCCATGTACATCAAAAAAGCACTATTTTTCAATTTAAGATAAATCAAGTGCAACTTATCATGCTAGTAAGTCAAACTATCAAGTAGAAGAGGAATATATTTAATTCTAAAGTTTACTTTAAAGGGGAAGTAAGTTTTTCTCAACAATTTTCCTTTTTAATGAAGATCTGACAGTACAACTTAAGCTTGCTGTGACTAAAGTGTTAGGAGTCTGAAAATTTATTTTCAGGGGAAATCCCTTCTATGACATCAGTGAGGGGACAGTTCATCTCAGATACTCAGTAGGAAGATTCATATTTGTTGGTATGTACAATGTCAGATTTTTATTAGGTTTGACAAAAGAAATTTTACTTTAAGTATTCTGGGGAGTTCTTGTGATTGATTTATACTTACCATGGATCAAGAGTCCAAACCTAATAAGTAATTATAGCAGCCAGCCACCCAATTTTAAGCTGCAAGTAGATTTCAAATTGAGATTCTAATTTGCTTTGAAAAACATGCTTGACTTCATATCAGATGTTTCCACAGTATTCCACCATTTTTTATTACTGACTTTTAAATCATTTCTTGCTAAAAATGTGTAGCTGGTCAACTGCAGGACTTAAATCGAGTTGAGGCCCACTGTCCTGCATACAAAAGACAATATATTCTGTAATGCTTCCACCTTAGTCAATAAATAACCTCTTTTTCATGGGAGATAACAAGATGCTTTTCATCCAACAAAAAGGACCCCATAAGAAAATAACCAGTTCTCACCACTGATAATCGTAAATATTAACATAAACCTAAACTGAGCACACAAAGTCTTAAGATACTGAAACAAAGGAAATAGATACCTGAAGCCTACATACAGAACACACCGATTAAAAAACTCAGGACATGCAATTCCATTCATCTGAGAAAACAAAGTTCATTTTAACCCAAGCACACCTGCTGCTTACTCTTAGATCCCGCATCAGGGTTTAATCTCACCAGATTGACCCTATCTGTCAATAAAAAAACCCTTTGACCTCAAATGAAACTCATGTGTGCAGAAGTGTACATACATAGATGCATGCATAAATAAAAGCTAAGTATATGGAATTTGCCCTATGGCCAACGCAATAACTAGAATTGGCAAAAAATCAGACCTTCAGAGCTATATCAATAATTAGCAAGAGTCTATCTAGTTATCAAGGTTCTGGATTCCAGGAGTACCCAATCAATCCTCTGACCAAGGCTGTGCGACCAGCATTAGCACAGTGAATGCATACTCTGAGAAATGATAAACTCATTTTTAATTTTTCCAAATCGTAACAAACAACTAATATTTGTATACAAACAACAGATAACTGTATATTTGTAGATACTTCAACCATTAGATAAACTTCAAGAAAGCTGAGAAGAAAAACAAACCTTCCATGACATGAAATTCATTCTGATTACTTAATGCTGTCTTCTAAAAGAGGTGACCCACTTTTTAAATACATGGGGTTTTTTTTAAATACAATTCTTTTGGAAACAAGCTGAAGTTCAAGTGAGGTTGTGATGTAGAAGGAACCAAGACATGGCAAAGGATGTAAGATCAGATTTTACCACCTCACCCCACCCCTCAAAACTGTGATTTGGTATCCTGGGAAAGAGAAACACTTTTTGTAAAGCTGCTCTTTCAACTGCTGTTAGTCCTTCAGGATATTTATTTACACTCCTCCTCCAATACAATTTTTAAAAAGATTGTTTGCCCTTCCTCAATGGTTTAAGTTGGTGCATTTCAAAATGTGTTTATATAGAAAGCCTATGAACTGTGCTTTTTGCTAAAATTCAGTCATAATTGATATTTTTGTGAGATGGACTTGACTCAGAAGTCAAAGTTTCAGGTCCACGCTCAAGAGTCTTATTAGACACTGCTACTAACAGGTAGCACTGCCAATTCTACTAATTTCCAGTCTTTAAAGGGAAAATGTCAGGTTTTTAACATCACTAAGACAATTACATCTTTTAACTCATGCTAGTGGTTTACTTTATACTTTGAAGTAGCAGTTTGTATTTTAGAAAAGTATTCAAGAGAACATAGCATCCTGAGGCTAGCATCTGTCTCCTGGAGGAGGGAGACACATGCTATACCAGCCAACAGAGCTGCTTCTTACACTACTGCAGAGCCATCCCAAGATCTCACGGGTTACTTATGAAAGGAAACAGCCTTTCTAATTTTTGGTGAACCAGCCTTAAAGAGGAAGGGAAAGTTCTTGTTCTATAAGCAATAAGTGCAGTCTTTCATCTCTAAAACACAAACGCCCAACATTTAATGCAGCTGAAGCTTATTTGGTGACACTACTACAGACACCAACAGTCAGGAAATTTGATGTGAAATACCTCTCATGTACTTGTTTTTCCCCTTTTTCTGGGGAAGAGTTACCCAAAAAGCTGTGAGGACTGATGGTCCAGGATGCAAACTGGGTCAGCCACTCAGGCCACCTATTTCAGCCAATACCACATTTATTTCAAATCTGGCAGTGTTAATGTGAGTAATCATTCCTCTGATGTATTGCAGCCAAGAGAAGTTAGAGGTTGTTCAGGGTTTTTCTTTTTTGTTTGGGGGTTTGGTGGGTTGTTTGTTTTTTGTGGTGTGGTTTTTTTTTTTTTACACTTTATTTTTTGTCACATTTTCTTCTTCCAAAATAAAATTATACCTTTAAAAATAGGCATCTTGCTACTCAATAAAGCAGGATGTCTGTCTTTCACTGCCATCCCTAATAATCTTACCATCAAAGATTAAGAAATTCATAAGAGTTTAAAACCAAGCTCCCAGAGATGAGAGCACAGATATTTATATATTGAGCTTTACTTGGAACAGTATCTCCCCTACAATCATAAGAAAAAATTCTATAGGGTTTTAAAAACACAATATTAGTACTGAAAAAGCACTGGGAAGGGAGGGTGGGTGTGCAAGACGAGATTTTGGAACAGATGGAGAAGTAACAGGACTTAAAGGACAGGTGCTGTGGATGAAGTTCTCGGAGATCATGACAAGATTACTACATAGAAAGTATACGGGAGTTAAGGGACAAGACACCAGAGGTAGGACAAGGAATATCCAATAGCAAGTTTCAAACAGTGTGACTTCAATCTTGACACTGATTTAATACTTTGGAAATTAAAGCAAAATTCCACTTCTATTTACTTCATTTTAAACCTAGCAGCACCACCCTGGGTGCATTAGAAAAATCCCCACACTTCCAGAGCAACAGAAGCAAGCAAGCCAAAAGTTTATTTTCAAATTGAGTTTGTTTCATATTGTGCTAAACACTTCAAACTCTTCACCAGTGAAACAGAAAATTAGTTATGATGGGAAATAAAAGGAGAATTAATTTTGGGGGTGGGGGATACACATAAACACAAAGCAGCTCTTGAAGAAGCAGGGTGGAGGCCTGAGAACCTCCATGGAAAGAAGTGGGATGCAGTGGGCATAAGGACTGATGAGAAGAACAAAACATTCAGTGGTGAAGGCTGCACTAAGAACAGTCATCTTTGCTGAGGAAAACAGGACACGCAGGGTTTGTGCAAGGGTCAGTAAAAGCAATGCTGGAAACAGCTGAGGTCAGGTCATTTACAAACAGTACTTTTCATTTTACAATTTCAAAGCAGTGTTCAGGCCTTTATTTTCAAATGAGGAGTGACCTTGATATCAGGGTAACACATCCACTTCTGAGAGGAAGCCCTCCGGAAAGATACAGGCCTTTGGAGGTGCCACATGTGGCACCTACAACTAAGTTGTATCAGCCAGGATTTTTATCAGATTTCTTATTTTTAATATTTATACCTAATCAGAGAAAGCTTCAGCTATAGACAGCCACAGATCTAACCAGTGACACAGAAAAGATGATGTTCACCTGCCATGCTTTCTGCCACGCTGCTGTTGGAAAGCCAAACGTCAATGAAAACCATGAAGTGAGCAAGCTGTCTTCTTTAAAGAATTAGGACAGAAAATTAATGGACTCATGCATCTCTTACCATTAAGAGTAAGGCCATCCACACTTAAAACTGGCATTAAACCTTTCAGATACTGTGAGATCAAGAGGAAAAGTGTAGCAAAATGCTCTTCCAACCACTGCATCCACATAAAGAGATGTGAGGCAGCACTGTTAAGTCATATTGCCTGTTGCCAGGGTATGGGATTAAATTCGTTTTGTACACAGTATTTGGAGAATTTAAAGTTTTACAACATGCTGAATTCAAGACCCATACCACACAGACCAGACCCTCTTCTAAAAAGGTACAGTAGCAGAAGCAGAACCCCCTCAAAACTCCATACCAAATGATTATCCAGAGACCACAGAAGAGAGTCAGCTGCTATGCTGCAAATTCAATTTTTTTGGTTTCACAACTGTCTAAAACAAGCTGTGTTTTTCTTTGTTGGGAGACAGAATCAACTATTAAGAATCAACCCAGAGAAAGGAGACAAAGTCAAAAGGACAAAGGCCAAGTAAGAAATGCATGCCCCAAATGGCAATGAGGTTACATTTTGAGAAAACATCAAGTCAGAGAAGAACTTGGTATTAAAGGCAGAGTATGTCAAAGCCAATTCCAGTATCTCACCCTTCAATATGATCATAGCCAACATATAGGGATCTTTCCTTGTTTTACTAAAATGTTGTCCAAAAGGTAGCATTAGGGAAGAAAGTATTTGATGTTCAAGACAAGTTCAACAGCTGGAGGAACAGAGGCCAGAAAATTTAAAGTGGGAGAAGATACAACACCGTAAGTTGTTCAGATATGGAAGAGCTTAGGACTCAAAGTGGGAAGAAATTGGACCTTCTTAATATAACCTTTATTGCTGCGCCCTCCCTCCTACCAGCTATTGCTTCACAAAAAAATAAATGCAGGCAAGACTCAAAAAATGTGTACGCTAATCAGTGTCTTGATAAGGAATACAACACCACTCCCACAAAGACTGCTAGATGGCACCCAAATTTATTTGAACTGTCTACCTATTGGTCTCAATCTCATCTTTAAATATACATAACCCCATCAATTAGGCTCTGCATATTCAAGAGATAAGCCACAACATCCAAACAAAAGGTTTTGAGAGAACAAAATTTTGATTTGTCAATTATATTCATCTACAAAGGCTTAAGGCATTCAAGCCCCCTGTTTTGAAGTTTCAGACACAGTTCACAGAAGTCTACTGTAATCTCCACATCAGTATGCTTCATGGCTAAAATAACTTGATGGATTTTACAGTGGTTATCTTCAAGGGCAATGGGTAAAACTTTTTTCTTCCCCTACCCTAAACAGGGTTTCATTCTTCGTGCTTCCTATCTGCCTCTGTGTCCACTTAACCATTTCCTCTGTCTTAGATTTCTAATATATGCATGATATACATAAAATGCCTGGGTTCAGGAAGCATTTTGACAATGCTCCGAGATGTATGATTTAATTTTTAGGCTGCCCTGTGTGGAGTCAGGAGTTGGACTCAATCTGCGTTGATCCCTTCCAACTCAAGGGGTTTCAGTGATTTATGTGGGAAGAATATACACACAACACTGTAGCATTAGTCTTGGAAGAGTTCAAATTCCAAACAATCTCATTATTATTGAATGGATAAGTTCCCACAATTAAGTTTTTTCTCATTTAGAGTTATGTTCAGGGTAATTATGAAATTAATAAATAACAGCTAGTGTTTCAAAATGTCAAGTACTTCATCTTGCACAGAACTGACAGGAAAGACAGACTAACCATTTACAACCTTTTCCTCGTACTTTCAGTATGAATTTGTCCTTATACTTTTTCTATGTAATAAAATCAACGACTACCAACCACTCAGTAAACTCAAGAAATAAAACTATCTATTTTTATTTTCCCTATTATTAATATGCATGCATTTTATAAGCATGTGTCTCAAAACACACTGTTAATCTGAGACCTATTTTATGATTCAATACTATATCTGTTATTTTAGAACACACCACCAGGCAGCAGGGTAGCAAAGATGATAGCGTATTACCTATCAAGTTACAAAGAGCGTCCTGTTATCCTAAAGTAAGATAAAAATAAAGGCACACACCCACCCATACTGCTGTCAGCAGATCTTTCTTTGGCATTATCTGCAGAATAAAGGATAGCTACTGTCCTATATTCTTAGGATAGTTTGCACACAATCTAGGGTAAGATTGCTTTTAGCAATAATCATACTGTCCACGAATAAGAAGTCGCTGAACTTTTCTCCCAAAGCAGTTACACAGTTATAACTGCACAGTAAATCATGTAATCCATCCCACACCAGAGAACAGCAACAAGCCTAAATTGTCCCTTATAATGAGAGTATGTAACATCTGCTACAGTTTGCAAAATCATATGGTGGGGGCAGAAAAAAATGCTAGTTTGGGAATCAGTCAATCAAAAAGTTCATTTAAATATGGGTTGGGGACAGATGTATGCCTGATGAATATGACACATTTCAAGTATATGCATAATAAAATTATGAAGTCAATCATGTGTCATTGTGTCATTTCTCTAGAAACCGCAGAATGAGTTTAATAAATACTACTTTCTCTGAGATATAGGCTACCAAATTCCATATAGAAATTATTTTTAAATGAGAGCTTAAAAAAATAATTTAGGTAGCGCCTGTGTCCATTTAAATCTGGTGCACATCACAAAGCAGCCTGACCTGAAGCTGTGGGATTATGAATACAGCACAGATTGATTCTCAACTAAACAAAAAGGTAGCTTCAAAACATTACATTTAACATGTCACACAAGCATTAGAAATTCATGTGGATACTAATGCATACCTAAAGCAGAAGCAGCAGCAGTTTAAAAGATGCTGTTTTCTTCATACAAGCTTCCAAACCACAAATACGCTTAGTGAGATCAAATAAAATTGGATTTAGTATACTATTTTCTAGGCTTTTTAACTCCCTATGAAGTTGTAAAAGTTTTTAGATCTGCTTGCTTTCACATAAATGAAATAGAGAAGTTGAAAAGCACTGATTAAATACGGCAGGCAAACTCACAAAATAAAGGAATTTTAGTGTGTTTGGGGGGTTTTTGGTGGGTTTTTTGTTTGATTTTGATTTTTTTTTTTTTTAATGACTGGTCCAATACTATCTGCTTCAGGAATTTATAGTCCTGTAAAATATTGTGATCAAAAACCTTAGGACACACGCAACTTCGACAGTAGTTGAGGGTCTCTGCTAGAAGATAGAATGTGAAGTTTCACCTGCACTAGGTTTCCGTTGCTGTTACAGCTGAAACAGCTGAGTTGATGACATTTTCTAAAACACCTGAATACAGACTAACAAAAGAATGAACAAAAAGGAGCTTCATGTATACTACAACTAATCTCTCCATACTGCTAAATGGCTATTATGATACACACCACTTTTTTAGCAGGTCAGCTAGAGTGTGTTATAAAGCACTGTAATGAAGTCCCATCAACATGATTTCTCTGTACTTGTATACCACTTTCCTCCCCCAACCCCAGACAGCTATAGCTGTAAATCTAATGAGAAAACTAGGAAAATATATAATTATATACCTGCTACGGATAGATTAAAAGCAAGCACAAAGAACAGGAATTATTCTTTCAAGAAGAACATAAAAGAAATTAGTTGAGACACCTATACACTAGATACAGATTTGAAAAAACACAATAATAAATAAATTGGAAACTATTAAGTAAACACACAGAAAAAGAGTTATGAGGGCACCTCCTGACTTTCAAGCTACTTTTACTTCTGAAACAGATCACTAAAGAAAGCCTTAGGCACTAAATACCATACAAATAATACAAATCCATAACCCAGCAAACAAACCCAGAACTATCTGGGACTTCAGCTGATTTCTGACAACAGGAAAAGAAAAAGGAGTAAACTGTTTGTGCAAGTGATTCTGTTTTCAAGATACATGAAAGCTGACATGTAGATCAGCTGAGAAATGTGCACTGCAGCAACTGTCGCTATCTAATTGTCAGCCAGGCAACTAACAATGTTTTCTATTACAAGAGATTAAGACCAACTCAAAGGAACTTTCAGTAGAGACCACAGCAGATGTTTATTTTCTGTTTTTAGCACTGTATCTGCCAAAAAAATTTTGAGATTAATTGGTTCTAGCAGTTGCATACAAAAAAGAATATACTTAAATATCAACTCTGTTTCCTTAAAATATATGGGGGAAATACAGGGCACGGGCTGTGCATCAACCAATACCACACAACTGGCTCTTCAGGAGTTGTACTAAGGATCTACGAAGTCTTCTACAAACACAAAGAGGTCCACTTTCAAACTGCCAAAGGCAATTCAAGTAACACAATTTAAAGAATACTTTTGCAAAGCTATAATCAACCTGTACTACAGATTTTTTACAACACACAAGGAATTTTCTGGTCCCACTAGTCCACAAGATAGTCTTGTTACTAGCCTCTCGAACTAGCAATTTTTAGAACTGATTGGTAAAGTTGAAACTCAATGTCTTGCAAAGTTCCTTGAAATTCTGTGTAGTTTTGGGGAAAGCGAGCAACGATTTGCAGTGCCATGGATACTGCATTTCTGACTCCATGTCAAAAACAATTTGTTATTTCTCTCTGTTTTTTTAACATTTCAGAGTAACCAGTATCAGTCATTTTTAGACTAAAAACTTTGCCACTGTCAGCATAAAGAGTTTTGAACTACTTGCATTTGTAGTCTGGACCAAGTGTTTATACTATGAATCAGCTTAAGGACCCTACAGCAGTACTGTAGCTTCAACAAGCCTTCAAAGGTGACCAAGTACAGGGAAGTAACAGCTCTTGTACTAGAGCATCAAAAACACACAGTACTTTTTCTAGCTCACTTTCTTATAGCATAGCTAGTACTTCTCAAAACCCATGAAAAGAAAACACTGGCAACATCTCAAGAAGCAGTTTTCTCCATCTCAAGGCTACAAAGAGCTTACAGACTTTCTACCTGCAGTTCATTATATACCTAATACAATCTTTTTCCCTGTTAGGAAAAGAGAACCTGTTTGGGCCAAGCTAAATTGGAAGCATGTAAGGACTTCAAACTCCTTCAAACTTCAAATTCCAAAGTGAATTTTTAATCAAGACAATAATTGTTACAATCATCTGCTTAGTTCTAACATTTGCTGCAAGAGCCTATCAATCCATTCATGGCAGCCTGAACTGGCCTGACTGCACATTTATTTTCCTCCAACATCATAACCCTCACAATCAGGATGAATCCTCTTACACACATCACAAGCATCCATTCAGTGAAAGATTAGCATAATATTAAGGCCATCTGAAGTACAGAAATGAGCAGCACTGAATGTTTTATTGTGCAGCCATTTGGTTATGCACAAGAGGGAACAACCCAGCCAAGACATCTGGCACAAATTACCATCATTACAATTTTCTGCACAATTTTAAGAACTCTGGTCAGCACCTGCATGTCAACATGGAAGTCGCAATGCACTTCCAGGGCCTACTCCTAAGGAAAGCCAGTCTGGCAAGACTGAAGAACCAAAATACCAATTTGCTTTGGCACAAAATTAAGCGGGCACAGAATACTCCACCTTCCTTATAAAGCTCAGTATTACAAGGCTAAACATCCAGATACCTTTTTTTTTTTAAATGGAAAGGGCCTATTTAAAACAATATTCCTCCCTCTGTTCATAAACCTAGTATGACAGTCAAGAGATACCACTCTACCACTTGTAGCTGGCTATTCCCCTTTCCTTTCCTGGCTCAGAGAAGCTGAAAGCATGAATTAAATCATATTCACAGCTGTCCCGATTCACCTACCTGATATAGGGATCCCTCCCAGACCTGTGCTGTGTTGTGGTGGGAGATTCAAGTCCAAGAAATTACTATTTGAGGTGGGATTTGCTGTGTGGTTCAAGTGCATGATGCTATTGCGTGGGAAGGCCATCCAAGGATAGCGAGCTGCTTGGCCTGGAAAACTGAAGGAGTTGTAAACTGCTCGATGCTGTTGAAACTGTGGGAACCTCTGTGGCATGACTGGAAAGGTGCTACTGAGAGAGTTGGCATTTGTGGGTGCAGCAGGATGCAGGAATCCAGAGCCTGGCCCTTTGGCAGTTGTAGTGTGTGGGGTAGGGTTCTGAAGAGATGTGGGCGAGAGGGAAGGTTGGTCTTGAACTGACAGTTCCTTCTCAATCAGGTCTGCTAAGGCTTTGCGGGTGATGTCAAAAGGGTCAAATCCTAAGTCGTCCTCTTGCTGTTTGGAGGAACCAAACCCAAAAGCCGCTTGCCAGTCTGTGGAGGAGGATACTGGTATAGTTTCTGTCAGAGAGGAGAGGAACAGGATTTAAAACAAGAATTAGTAACCATTTATCCATACAAAAATTTCAGCCTCAGTGTATCTGAATCTATGTTGCCAGTTATCTTTCATATAATACTACTTTATACATTCCCCAAAGACACCTTATATGTCAGCTTAGGATGCCATTTTCAGATCAAACTGTCACAGATTTCTACTTAAGGTGAAGTGGTAGAACTAGCAAATCATGTTTTTACTGCAGAATTGCTCTGTTCCTGAACTACAGAAAAGCCTTATCAAATAAGTATTTTCAGTAATAGCAGCAAGTAGAAAGAGACCAATAAACACCCGCTTAGAACCTTCTTTATACCCATATCACATGATGGAAGTGTGATCAAGCAGAGTTTAAATAAGGTTGTTATTCAGTTCAGTATTTTGCTTTCAGTATTAATGCTATGCTTCAGCTCCGCTGTGCAAGAAAGGTGCGGAGACGATCCCTCTCAAAGAGGGAACCTCTGACCAGTGGTTAAAAAAATCCCCCAAACAAACCCCACTGTCTACCATTATGAAGAAAAACAAGTCAAATTCTTGAGTAGACACCTTGATAAAACAAGAGGAAATAAGGAACTGCATTGCAAGGTAACTGTTAAATATTTTGAGGCAGTGTTGCAAAAAAGGCTTAACAGAATTTCCCTGCATTTTCAATTACTACATTTCATTACACTGTTTTTAAGTTTCTTATTCAGGTTCAGGGAATGCTGGGTCTAGTTTCACAGTATTTTTCCTCATAACTGTGGTAGCACAAGCTGATGAGTACAAGGTAGTATCACTCACAACGTTAACTCCCTCTGCTGGTAGGGAACCTGGTCTACTGCCTTAAGTAGTTAAAATTAAGCTCAGTATCCTCTAGGAAATCTACACTTCTATTTTCACTCTAAAAATACATGGCAATAGATAAAAAGAGTTGCTAGACAGACAAAAACTTGTCCTTTGTAGTCTTATTTAAATTAATGTAAAATGTATGGTTGCTATCATGAAATGGAACAAGATCTCTACTACCTGGAAATTGGCTCTTACTGCTACTTAATCCTTACAAAATTGGTGCGTATAGTACCTTAAACAGCAGGCAATGACCTTGGTAATAAATATTGTTTACAAACAGGATTACGACATCCAGGAGGCAGATAAACATCGAGAGAAGTCTAATCACTAAGTAAATTAACTTTGTCCTGAAGCGTCATTTACAATCTATTTAATACTGACAGTTTCATTTAATTTTTTAACAACTCCCTCATTTATAATTTGTGAGCTCTTAAACACTGTTAACCATTCCTGAGACTATATAAATACACCTAAAATGATGTTTCATTCATATGAAGTGGTATTTCATAGAAAGTACCTGGAAAATACAAGTATCTTTCAGTTGATGCAATTAACCATATTTTTATCTTTTCTGAATGTACATAATCTCATTTCAGAAAGAGAAAGATTAGGCACCTTCAGATAACTATGCAGGATACTAAAGAACATTCTGAATTTCACTGCACAGCTTCCGATGTCAGAATTACAGATTATAACAGATTATTACACCAACATACATTGACACCATGTATTTTCCCGCTCTCAACAAAAACCTGTAACATTAAATATTAATGATACATGTCACAGCCTATTATTTAGACAGGCACATGGCTAAGAAGAACTAAAATAAGCACTCTAATAATTTAGCCATGCAGCTGGAAAATTCTGTGAAGTTTCTTTTAAAAGAAAACCCTTTGTCAGTGCAATTTGTTTGTACTTAAGTAACAAATTTTAATCAGTTGTGAAGGGGGAAAAACAGTATGGAGCAAGTCCTAGAGTTTTTGGTTCTACACAGTTAGACATCCATTGCAAAAGCAAGCAATACCCAGCCACATAACCTGTGTACGTACCTGATGTGAAGAGGCTCTGTGGTTCTGGTGCTGTGGGCCACTCATTTGAAGTCTGTGGAGAGCTGGGGAATGGAGGAAGCCCACTAGGAATGGGGTTAGGGTGCCGAAAGTTGTCAGAGAAGAGCGACTGTGATTCTGTTACAGCCCCTTCAAAAGGAGACCGTGCACTGTGATTAGATGAACTGATGGGTATGACTGGATTGGGTTTTGTTAAACCAGGCGGTGGTGAAGGTGTGTCACTGTTTGTTATCTACAGGCAAGACAGGAAGAGAAACAATTAGGACACAAGTGTTTATATATAAAATATTTTTCACTAATACAGTCAAAAAATTTCCTCAAAACTTTTGGTCGCAACTAGGTTAGTTAATATATATATAGCTCAGTACAAGGTCAAACATAAAAATCATCTTAGCAGTAGCATTTTTTAGTTTTGTTTAGAATTATTATATACTTCAGAAAGTAATTGCTTCTTCAACTACAAGTTGCACCAAGCCCTCAAACTCAATTCTTACTTTCACAGCATTTATTTTTGTGTCTTACCTGCTGGGAGCTGTCACCATTTCCTATACTGAGGGAATCTGAAGGTTTGTCGATAGGGCTGCAAAATTGAGAGGGGAAAAAAAGACAGTAAGACACTTAAGTATTTAATGTGAAAACCAACATTTATTTTCGTAGTGGGAGAAAAGCCTTGAAATAAAGACAAAGCAAAATTAATTAGGAGGAATTAAGAAGGAAAAAAGTCCACTTATTATTTATGAGACTTTTTTTAATAATAAGCATCCCAATCTTTGCCATATACTGTAATACTTCTTCCCACCACTCTCCACTCCACTTGTTGACCGCCCTGTTAAGGATCAAAAGGAAAGTTTTAAACATGTTCATAGTAACTCTATACCATTCAAAAAACCCCAGGACTCTTATACTATGGCAGTATTCCATAGTAGTCTATGCTACTACTGGAAAGCAACATGAGAACAGATTTGTTTTCCAAATACCTAAATTGTCAGTTCCCATACAAGTTCTAAATAAATCTGGGGAGAGATAAGATTAAATTAACTATTTAGTCCTGGTGGCAAGTTAAGCTTCCCACCAGCCTTCAAGCTTTAACTAGCTGAAATTAGTTCCAAGAAAACTGAGTTTTGAGATGACAGAAGGGGAAAAATGCAAGACGAGACATAGCATAAAACTGCCAACAGATAAGATACAGCAGAAAACCACCTCAAAGCTATTCACTGGGAATTAACATGACTTTACTGAAATGGCACATCTCAGGATTCAAGATTCTGACAGACATACTTGAGTCGCCTTAATTATGCTAAATACCACACCAGTGAAACAGTGTTAGTTCAAGTTTAGATTAAAATCTCTGCTTTATAACTTCAAGGTACTTTCATTTTTATCTACCCATAAGAGAAGATGCACAACCATCAGGCTGCACAGCCCAAAACACAGGTCCTACAAACAAGGACCAGAAGTAATGGAACTGAAATTCATCTTGTTAAGAGGCCAGAATGTGATACAAGTCAAATTACAGGCATGATATGTTAGCACAAGACAAAAATACGTAGTAATTATTTTAACTAGGTGCAGACTTCAGATTCTAGCTACACATTGTTTTCAAACACCCCTTGCTACTGCAAAGTTTGAATATTGCATAGAGCCACATATCAAGGTCAAAAATTCATAAGATTGCTTCCCCCTGTATTCGTTCTCCCCATCCCAGAATAACTAGGATCAAAACCCAGCAGAATTAATTCTCCTCCATTCTAAAGAAACTGTGTAAGAGTAATCCATTAATAAAAACAATTTCTGTGCAAAAGGACACTGATTGAGTTGGCATCTCAAACAGATAACTGAAGCTGAAGTATTTATGACTATAAAGGAAAAATCAGAGGAATGTACTTGCAAACAAGCATTACTCCAGTTAAGATTTACAAATACTTTCTACTCAGTGGTCAAACAGCATGAATAAAGTTCTTCCATTTGGAACAAAGTGTCTTGGGTTAGTAATTTCTGAATACATATAGCACAAAAGTTTGCTTTTGACTCTTCACTACACAATCATTCTAATTGTAGAGCTGATATTACAGCCAAATTCTTTTCTGAAAGCTGCTGACAGAAAGTCACAATGATGCAGTTTAAAAAGCTACGTGTAAGACAACTTTTAATGACAATCTAAATACTGAAAATGTTTATTATACTTGAACCTAAGAAGTCTTTAATTGTAAGACAGACTTCCAGCCCACAAGAATGAACAAGAGTCATTATCTACTGACTACCATATTTTTACCTACGTTTAGTACATTCTTCTCAGAAAAGATAAGAAGGAAGCTGCATGTCACTACCAAAAATGCAACCATAGGATCTCTGATCACAGCTCAACAGGACTGCTATTAAATCTAACAGGAAGGTACCACTTTCAACAGCACTCACAATGTTAATGCATTGGTTCAATATAGATTTAAAATGAAGATCAACTACCTAACTGGCAACACCACTTCTTAAAATATTAGGATTTACCTTGTTATTTCCCCATCCAACCTCCGAATGAGCCCAACCAATGTTACCTGAGGGGGTCCATGAAAAACAAATCAGCATGACTACAGACTATAATCAGAACTGCAAGTGATGCTATGATGGAAGAGGACACCAATTCTATTCAAGGAGAGCACCAAGAGGAAAAAATGTTGGTTAGTAATAAGGAAGTTATTGCAAGCAGATGAATTACTTCCTCTGCACAAAAAAGCCTCAGATGAATCTGCTGCCCTGTTGTTCCTGTTACTGAGCGATAATCAGGGAACCCTTACCTCTGCAGTTGTTTTTCTGGAACATACCACTGTAAAGAGATGACAAATATTCAGCCCTAACATTGAGCTTGCCTCTGTTGAAGCTTTTCCAAGTGACAAGCCTCCTGATGTATAGCAACTAGCGTGTTACTTTTGTGGAAGCTTCTGTATAGAAATGAAGGGCTCAGCTCTGGCTGGGACCATGCAGCTATATAAGCTGTTGATCCCCTAGTTATTCAGCTCCCCTCAGACCTTACCTGTAGCATCACTTACTACCTTCATGTTAGGGTTCTGCTGCACAATCTGCCATTCAGTCTTTTTCACAGGGGCTAGGCTAAGTCCAGCTTTTTGTGACCTGGTCAGGATTTGAATCCAGCTCTCCAACCAGAGAGAGAGACTGGAGAATCATTCCCTCCACACCAAATAGTGAGAGAGAAAGCAAGCTATCTGAAGTATAAAAGGCAGCACAATTACCCGAAATCTGAGTCTGCACCATCTGGAGTCATATGTTCTGGGTCTGTGCCATTTTCTAATATAGGAGGCGTTTTCCTGTGTTCCATTGTTAAACCGTTGGCTGATTTACTTGAACTCTGTAATGATGGCCAGGCATCTTTGTTATTACTGTTGGGTCTGGAAAAAGGCAAGAGTAAAAAAAAAAAAAACACAAAACAAAAAAGAAGAGTTCAAGTTATGAAGAAAGTGTTTTAAAAAATCGTAAGCACTGGGGAAATGAATCCTTGTGCCAGACAATCTATAAGAATAGATTTATCTGGATATTATTTCTCAGATTTTAAATGGTGATGACTTAAAAAAAGAATTAGTGGGATAGGGAGTGGAGAGAAAACCAGGGGAATTCTGTTTTCTTCACTGAATAGATAGCTGCTCTGCCAATGCTGAAGTCCAAACTTGTCCATTTGGGGGAGAGAAAAAAACCAAAAAAATAAAAAGCTTCAATTATCCAGACCTACACAAACCTCATTCTCATTTAGAATTATTTGCTTTATCCCATAAGTATTTGTAAGTTTTGTAAATCATGAACTAAACTTTTTTTATTAAATACATGTTTTATATTCCAGGCCCTATCAAGACTGGCCCCAACAGATGCAGTTTGTGTTTAACGCCTACACCAGAGTCCACAGTTTTACTAACAGACCATGAGACCAGTCAACACACTGTTCATTCAAGTTACTGCTCCCTTCATTTCTATTTTAAAGCCATAATTACTTCCTTTTTATAAAGTAGCATTAAATTTAATTTCAGAGTGTACATTAGATCTGAAAGTTCAAGAGAGGACTCAAAGCCCAAGTTTTTGCTGAAAATAGTTACTTTTTATACAACTTGAAGCGAGCTGAAGTATCATCTGTAACTGAATGCATTCAAATACAGTGTCATCCACTAACCCTACAATTCTACTATAATTGCCTTTGTGTTCTCCAGTTTTTCTATTAACTTTAGCTTTTCCTTTGCTTTAATTAGGATGCTGTTTTTACTGTCCAAGTGCTGTCTTCATAAGGAAGAAGCTTTTAAAAAATTTTTTTCAGTACTTAAGTTCCTCCTGATGTCTCCTTTCATTAATATGTTCTTATTACACGGTCCAACATTTACTCTACATCTCTAGGTCAATTTAGTAAGTTCACAGTCAGAATCTGGAAATTCCTATAGCTACTTATAGCAAGCAGTTTCCTCTAGTGTTTCCTGCTCCTATTCAGATAAAATTGGCATTAGCTACCCTCAAATCTCAGTTAGTATTGTAGATTTGCTATTCTACCTCCACATTTCTCATATACCTATAGAATATGTACACAGATGAGAGCCTCGACCTGATTTACAGATCTCATCTTTGCTTTGTACACATTTAAAATAAGAGATAGTGAGCTGATCAGATATTGAACATCAAGGAATGAAGACACATCATCAGCACTATGTCAGTCATTAAACATTCTCAGTCCTACAAAAGTGAGCTGTCATCTAGATATAACAAGGCTTTCAATCCATTAACAGATTTATTTTAAATATCAAAATTTATGTCTGCTGCAGTGCAAAGTCTACGCCAAAACGAACTTTAAAATGGCACAGTTAAAAGTCAGTTTTTCACCCAAGGAGAAAGGTAAAGAGAAACAAACTGGTTTGGTTTGGGGTGGGCTTTTGTGCATGTGGGTTTTTTTGTTCTGTTTAAGTTCAAAGCTGCATGCTTCTAAAGGGCTATTCTCCAAGACCAGCAAGTGCTTAACAAGTGTTTCCACTTGTAGCATAAGAAAGCATTCATTTCAGTTCTTCAGGAAAATGTCAGCAGGAAAAAAAAAGCTTGTTTTCAATGTGGAATATACCTCTAATTGCAAGAGAATGCAGTCACTATTGACTATCAAGTGACATACCAAGAGATGAGTACCCACATACACAAAGTGGCACTGGGTTATTTTAACATTTGTCTTTAGCAGCAAGAAAAAAGGTCTGCAAATAGGACCTTTCAAATTAGAACACAATTGTGAAAAAGCATTTATGTACAGTTTAAGAAACTGTTTTCTACTACTGGATATTTATAATTAAACATTTACTATTTAGAACACAACTTCTGTTCAATTCCAGAGTGAAACAGAAATCCTGCACCCCAAAAACACAAGAACAACCACAAAATTGTCAGAGGCTCTGACAGACTGTCAGAAGCATCATATCAATGAATCTGACAAAAATGAGAACCCAATTGGGGTGTGAAAGCTGTGAAGGAGAACAACATGCATTCACCGGCTCACAAGCTACATTTTGTACTAATGAGATGGGACTTGAAGAAACATTTCAAAATCCCAGCTGCAAGAAGAAACTCACTTTGCAACCCAAAAGGTGTTGCCTAGCCTTTAGCAAAGAACAGAGTCTGTGTTATGATGATGCTGTTCAGCTGACAAGAGAAGTTAACTCCAGACCACTTGTTGCCTTTGGAGCCATTTTTTCCACAAGTGCCAAAATGTTAGCACCACAGATTGGCCAAGCTCCAGTTCATAATTGCTTTCTGAAGGTTTAAAAGTTTGCTGCAGTTTCAGACAGAGCATTCTTTCCTCACTGGTATCGTTTGTTTTGCACGGATCTAATTAGGTTTCAAATTAAGATTAGCTCAAGACTTTGAACATAAAAATAATCAATACCCAAATGCAGGAAGTGGTGTATTTGCTTTACTCACTGCACTCTACCTTCTAAGTCAATGCTGAACCAGTGCCCAAGAAATAAGAAGTGGCACAGTCCTTAAGAAAAGATCCACCTGGAGTCCTGACCACTTGCAAAGAGCAGACAACACTTCCTCCAGAAGTTAAAGAAAATAATCTCAGTACACCACCTGGGATACCTGTTCTCAAAATTGTATTCTGCTTATTCAAGCTCCATTGGCAATATTTTAGACAATACCCACTTCCTTGCTTAAACTGTTGTGCAGTGATGCTGCCAGTGGCAAATTATTGTCTGAAAAATTCAGTAGTGGATAAACTGGCACACAACACAAACTCTGATTACAAGGCCAAGGTGCATACGAAGTGCAATTTAACTTTTACATTCCACTCTGCCCATCTCATCATGAAAATCCTACAAAAAGGAGTGGAGGAAGTTGTTAACAGTTTTTATTTATCTTAAATATGACATTTGAGTGGCTAATTCACCTAAGGACTGATGACCTTAGGTTTTCATTTATCTTTGTATGACTATGTACTCATATAGACAGAAATATTTTCATAACTTACTGAACAAACTACTTCAACAGAATATTAACAAACAGTAATAAGTGATAACTGAAATGACAACATAGTGAAAAACATATCATTTAAGTTTACTAGATGAAAGAAAGAAATTTTATTCACATCTTGTGAATTCTCACTCATACAAAAGAAACTGATTTTACTTTCAATTTCCAAGGTCCTTACACCTAATGCAAGGACTGCACTATAAATCATTATGTAAAACATACATATCAAGACTATAAGGTGCCTCAGTGGTGAGAGAATAGACTTCATTCATCATGACATCATATCAAGAAAGCTGACATCTGGTCTTCAATAAATATTATGTGTTCATGCAAATATAAAATACAAGGTCATCTTTCAGACTAAGAATACCTCGTTCTGATCCACATGCACACAGCAGAAAAACACTTATTTACTAAGTAAGATTCACACTCACTTTGTATTAGAACAAAGTGGTGCATATGTCTCTCTGCACAGAGAAAACTAGTATCAGAGTTTATCATGTAATAGCCACTAAAAAGAGCAGACAACTGAAGGGATGCAATAGGAATAAGGAGGTTTTCTCTGGGAATAACCAGAAAGAGAGCATAGTCAGGCAGTCCCAGCATCAGTACTTACACATCATACCTCTGCAGTGCTGTCACTTTGTTCTTGTTCTTGTCAACTGTACCCGTAGATAATTGGAGAAAGTTGGGGTTTAGTTTGTATAATTCTTGCAGTAGTTTCTGTTCATATTCCTGGTGCTTACCCGCCTAAGGAAACAGAAAATCACAATGAACAAATACTGCTTTAATATATATTTTTATAGATATAAACCATTTTTAATATATAAATGTACATATGTATGTCCCAAAGCTCAGTAACTGAGCTTTAACAATTTAATAGGTCACTCCTGACAAACTCAAAACAGTGCTTCTCAATCTCAGCACAGACATGATCTCGACAAATCTAAAGCTTGCCTAGAAATCACTTGCACGTGTTTACCAGTTCATAATTTTTTTGGAGACTTCTAAAGAAGGTAGATAGTTACAACCTTATTAGACTTGCTGTTCAGTTCTGATCAAGAGCTTCATAATATACTTTCTAAATCGCCAACAGCTAAATCTCCAAGACAGTCTGCATTTGATATGTCAACCATACTAAGCTTTTCATAAGATGGGAAGGAGTAAAGAGTCTCTCTTTTAAACCAAAAGTTCCAAATTGGAAGTAATTTTATATTGGCTTAATAAAAATAGCTGAGGTGGTCTGAGTGTTAACTATCATGCGACAAGCAAGATATTCTGAGCAATAACTAGTAAATCATTCTTTAATAACTGAAAAAATGAAATTCTTTTAACTAACTGAATTAATTGAGAACAATTTCTTGCTTTCAGAAATTGAGGAGGCCCAATCCAACTCCAGAATATTTCATCTGGTGAATGAAAGAAGAAAGTATTTTTCAGTCTAGCTTATCTATAACATTCTGTGGCTAAACACTTAAAACCAGCAAGATCCACCCCTCATGCAACATTTAAAGCAACATCTGAAACAAGTTCCAAGATAAGCATTCACATTTTTTGTAGGTTGTTATACCATTCCAACCTAAGAATTACTATTTGTAAGTTAAGTGTTGTAAGTTGAGTTGAATCAAGATGAAAAATAGAACAGTGAATCTGAAGTTGTCAATAGCTTTTATCTACAGTTTCCAGATACTAAGAGATGTCCTTCAGCAAAGCAAGCAAGCACCAAGATTTACAGCCAGGCCTTCTGCATCTTAAGTCTGGAACATACATGTTATTATCTACCACATCTACAGTATTGATTTAAAAGCTCTCATGCCACTGGCACACCTAAAAATTAACATTTGTACATTACTTAATTCATTCTCTTTATAAATGTTTTGTTGGAACAGGAACGGAATTGATGCACAGGCAATGTAGACATCCTCCTAGAAAAATATTACAACCTAAAAGAAAACTCTTTACTTGTTTTTCTTTTTTAAAAAAAAAATTAAGCAGGAATATTTGACAAAATTCAGAAAACAGTACTGCTGAGAAACTAAATTCCCTTATGGGCTCCCTCAGAAGGACACCTGCATTATCCCATTTCAATGCTCCAAGTCAGTCAAACACTGTAAATATCTCCAGTTTTTTGCTACTTATTTCTCCAGTTCTCCATTACTGGTTGATTCTCAATGTTTCTTTCTCTATGCAGTCAACTACACAACCCTCAAAAAAGGACACTGAAACATCTGGTGGATGCATCATCTTACCCAACTTTGTCAGTGTCTACAGCCAAGCTACTACCTACCGTAGAAAGAAGTGTGGTTCACCTAAATGCAAACTTTGAGATAAACTGCACCCTGGAAATGCTTCTTTTGCCATCCACTATGAATAGAATATAAACAACTAGCTCAGATACACAGATCTGCCCTGGAAACATTAAGCAGCTGAGTAAGAAGAAACCTCTCTGGATATCTCATCTTGCTTAAGGCTTCAATGGCAAGAGACTGAATGTCATGGCCAGGAACACCAAGTCAGTCCTAAGCTCACTTACCTGTCACATAAACGTAAGAAAGAAACAAGACTAAAATCCTATATTAGGATCTTGCAGTAAATGTGCTTTATAACAAGCAATCCAGAGGCCAAACTTAGCATCTCCAATCTACCTTACCTAACTTGCCAACTTCATTTTCAGAGGCTTCCTGGAGTTCTACCAGTTCTTTTCGGCTTGTTACAATGTTTACCTCTATTAACAATTATTGAATCTAGAATGTAAGTTCATCCATTGACCTTTTTTTTTTTTAAAACAGAGCATCAGAGTCTGTGACAATGATCATTCAATCTCATGAAAGGGACCTGTAAATTCATTGACACTAACCCAAACTCCAGAAAGCTGGTACACTGAAAGCATAATGCACTTCTGCATGAAATGAAGAAGAAAGTTTAAGGAATGTAACAAGGAACCGAAAAGGAAGATTCATTTAAATCACCAAGATCAAGTATAAGCCACTCAAGACTTCTGAAGAAACTCCTATGTGAAACTGATTCTTGGCCAAGGTTTGTAACCTATCAATTTTAACTGGCAGATAGGCCAGAGGACTGACAGACTGCCACTGTCTCCTACAGAAATGGCTGTAGAAGAGATCCTGTGAACTACAGACTGTTTTCAACCTCCATTCCTCCTAAGATTATAAAGTCTATCTCAAAAAAGAAAAAAAAGAAAAAAATAGAAGTTCATGAATAAACACAATCTGCTGAGAATGAATCTGAACATCTTCTGTAAAGGGAATCCTACTTCACTAACATGATGGAATTTTATTATAGTGTCAATAAGCATAAAGAGGATCCTCAAAACTTTCAAAAAGTGTTTGATAATGTTTCAGACCAGAAATTATTTACAGAAGTGACCTGAGATAGAGGAAAGGTTCTTGTGTGGATTGAAGCTGGTATGAAGATAGAAAGGCAAAGCGAAGACTTACTGGTCACTCTTTCAGGGTGTAGAAGCAAGTGATGAGGACTAATGACTGATATCAATTTTATGCAACACCATCAGCATGCATGAGAAAGGAGTAAAGACCAAGTTTTTTTGCTGACAATACCAAGCTCTTTTGGTAGTAAAATGCCATGCTGATAATGAGGAACTCCAAAAGAACCACAGAGAACTCAGCAAACAGGCAAAAAGGTAGCAAATAAGTTTCACCAGAGACATGTCAGGTAACACACCAAGGGAAAAGTAGCCTAAAACCATACTAATGCTCTACTGATCTGTGAACTGGCTGTTACAGCTCAGTGAAGAGATACTGAGGCTACTGCCAACAGATCTCTGAAACTGTTAGTTAATTATGCACTGCCAACCAAACAAAAAAATGTGCTGGGCATCATTAGGAAGGGCACTTAAATTTTTAAAGAGTCATGGCTGACAGCTCTATAAAAAAAGTAAAAAGTCTAGACAGGAGGAACATACCCTCAAACATGTATAATATAACAGATCTAGGTGGTGGGAGAAATACAGGGAAATGAACAGGAAAGGTGGCCTGGTTTGCAAGTTCTCCTTGAATTTCACCTCCTATTGCCCTTATCCGTGAAAAAATATATACTATAGGGACTATTCATCTGAACCAGCAGGGTATTTTTTAAATTTATGAAAATGCAGCTGAAATCCTCAGAAATAACTGCTAATTTGTGGGAAAAAAAATGTATAATAGATATGGGCATTCTTCCTTATCCTCTGGCTTACAGCAGCTTAACACATGAAATAAAATTTACTTGTATGACATTTATGCTAGCACTAGGGGTGGGGACCACCCTGCTTCAGACAGACCACGTGCAAAAATTACAGTATGGATGCAAGGCTGGCATACTTGAGACTGTGTTTAAAAGCTTTACTGTACTTCATGTAGAGGGACAGACCCAGACAGACCTCAGAATGCACCACCTTTGAGAAAGTAAAGGTATCCATTTACTTGCTTCCCTATCCTAGATAACAAGGATTTTGATATTGAGATGTCCCTGCATCAGTATTTATGCTCTATTACAGTTACCTTCAATGTTTATTTCCAAACAGTTTCTACACCCTTCATAAAAGGGATATCAGAATTCAGACAGCATAGTCAAATCACAGTACAATAGTTAACCCACAATAACTGGCCACATACACAAAACCTACAGGAAAACCCAGATCTGCACTAACTTCTTCCAGAGATTTAAAATAACATACATTACCTTGCATTGGTGTGAACAAAGAGCAAGTAGATAACTCAAGGTTATTTGAATTCTTGGCTAAGAGTTTATCTCCATCTTTTTGACTCATGAACACTCAGGGGGACTTTTCAGCCTTTAAAAGCAGCATGCAATGAAAAAGATTTAACTAACTGTTCATTTCCACTATCCAACTCGTTAATCACCTTTTGGACTTCAAAATTCATCTCTGCCATAACATTCAGCAAAAGGCTACATTATACACACATTAGACTAAAGTATATACAATAGATACATGCCACATTTCATATATTTCCATTCATTACACTTACCTGCATTTCCTCTTTTGTGAAACTGGCTGCTTCATCCCCCAGCTCATGTAGATACATGCAGTCTGGTTTTGGACACTGCATATTTTTTAGAAAATAACTGCAGTATTTTGTTGTACCTAATGATGCCTGAAGGAAAAAAAGAAAACAAATACTTAAGTACTGGATGTTAAGAATGCCTTTTACAGCATAAGGAAAAAAAAACCTGTATTTGCAAAAAAATCCTTCCCAAGGTTTGAAGTTCCATCATAGTGCACTTTTTGATGCAGATAGACTAGGAATTCCATTTGTAAGGAATCTATATACTTGAAGATTAGTTAATTAGAATGTATATCTATTTTCATCCAATCTAAATAAACGCCAAAATAATAGCCTCTGTAAATTTTTGCATTCACAATCATGAGAAGCCATATAAGTCATTATAAGTTTGTATTACATGAAACAGGTTACTGTTTTGTAGCAGGGTCAGGAAATGAATATTAACTAGCTGATTTTCTATAGCCACCAGTTTATACATATACCAAAGAAAAAAACCTGCATTTGATAGGAAGCTTTTGAGAGATGTGGTGTTTGGATTACAGAAATTGTCTGTAAAAGCAAATAATCAGGTTTTCACACTGTCCTATTAAGCTGTACAGCAAAAAAGCCACTGTGACAAGGGGGATGTGGTGCATCTCTTTGTCTCAAACTTTTGTTTTAGGAAGTTAACTGCTAACCCCCTAAAACATTGCCTGCTGGAAGCTCGTTGAAATGCCATGTTGTGATTAATGCTAGGAAAGTAGGTCAAAACCCAATACCCAAGAAACTGGACATTTTTGTTCATCAACACAAACATATCCATACAAACAAAAGTTTATACTATGCACTAGTATTACGTGTCCTAGCACATATACATATTACCACCTTAAGTGTTCTGCCGTCTACCACCACATTATTGACGCACTGTATGGCTCTGAGAGCATCTTCTGACCGGATGTAGGTTACATATGCACTGGCACTTGGACCCTAGAAAGAAAACATACCATATTTTTTTATTTCTTCCTTCCCCTACACAGATCTGCTTTTTAAGCAGCTCACTTCATAAACTGGTATATTCACAGCTAGATGTTTTAACAGAAAAACTGACAAAAATGGTAGAATTCATAAAAATTTAGATGCAATACATAAAGAATGGGGAAAAGAAGAAATGCATCAAAATGTTGCTTGAAAGTTCTAAAAATACTTAGAGGTATTTTATCCCTGAAATGCAGATTAGTGAATAAATGCCACACTGCTGCTTCTTTGAAGGTTCTCATCCTGTCTTCCAGTCTTTAATCTTTCTACATTGCATCTTGCAACCAACGTTGAGTCTGGTTGGATAATGCCTCAGTAACTTAATGCTAATTTGATTTTTGCAATGCTGCTGGTTTTCTTCTTTTTACTTTAACCTATTGCTTAATCAGAAATAGGGAGCCCCAGATTCACTCAGCACACATGTATTTTCTCTAAAGGAATAAAAAAAATCACGAGGCCTCTGACTTACCTGTGAGCCTGCATATGATGTGCTGTTATTAATGACAACTTTATGTATTTTACCAAATTTCCCAAAATATTCTGGTCGTTTCAAAACCTACAAGAAAAAAAAGTTTAAGTCGTACAATGGAAAGTTAGTACATACAGGGCTGTACTTATTTTTTCTGTATAACTGTGCAAGTAAAGCCTTTAATAAAAAAACTAATAAAAAAGACTTCCTACAAAGAATGGAGGATGTAGATTTGTAGATTCCTACAAAGCATGTAGATGTAGATTTGTTTTCCAATGTAAAACATAGTTACTTGCAATACAGAGTACGTTGCCACTGCAGTGAAGAACTTAAATGAGAGATATTCCACATTTTGTGTTGTATTTTTTTAAAATTTCTTTTGGCGCTCAGATTACCCAAATCCTACCCTGGGAAGATACATCCCATTCAGCATGAAATATTCCTGTATATATCTATTTTATAATTTGAGGAAAAAATAAAAATCACATTCATTCAGTTTTAAAATAACCACCTTAAATTTGCGTTCAGATATATTAATTGCTAGGAACAAAATGCTGAATCCTGACTCACTTGTGCCACTCCATATAGAAAGAGAGTCAAGCAATTAGCTCAAGATAGCCTCAAGTTTTCAGAAGACCAGACTAAGTACAAGACAACAATACATGACACCTCCCTGGGGCAAGAAAAAACATTTCAGAATCAACATCATGCTAAAATGAATGAGTGAATATCACACACCTGAAGAAAAAATAAAGTCTCCTGCCTTGCCCTTCCCTGCATCAGTTAGTAATAACACACCATTTAGGGATCCTGTGCAAAGCAGGAACATCTCTAGCATATTATTATATTGAATAACAGTTACCTGTGTGCCAGTAGAATTGGCACTGTATCTGACGCTTTTGGTACCAAAAGCCTTTCTTTATCTATCTCTGCGCTGGAAGGAGGTACACAAGTAAGGACTATTCAGACTGAAGCTAGATAAGCCAAGGGTATTTCTAGCTCTAGACGATAACCCAAGAGGTTAAAAAGGAAGATTTGTTTCCCCAGCTTCATCTTCATATTAACACTGTACAGTCTTACAGTGTTCTCTAACATCAGCACAGTACTTATCCAAGAACTTCTTTACTTAAACACCTCCTCTCCCTTCTCAAGGGAGCATCAAGGTCTTCAAGATCAGCATAAATCACATTTGGAACATCCTGTAGAACTGCAGGACACATTGTATATAGACAACCAGTCACTCACTGGTCTCTTCTGACTGCTCTTCACTTGATCTACACCCTTCTGAAAGATCCTACACCCACCCTTCTGCATCATTCCAGAGGAGACTAACATTCTTGAGTAAAGCGGAAGAGTTTCTTCAAGTGTCTTGCAGACTATACTCCCGATAAGATATGGCAGCATGGCCTTCACAATTTTTTGCAAGAGCATGTCACCAGAAGTGGATCCACCTGTACTCCATCATGATCCACAGATCTAGTTCCAGAAATAGCAGCCAATCTCCCCTTCCGAATCATCTATCTTTGTGCTCAGTTTTTCACTTGCTTAAGTGGAAAACTTAAATTGAATATATTGAGTAATTTTTTTTAGCCCATCTCTCTCTTTCAGGCTAGGTTTCTTCAAAATCAAGTAATTTTGGTGCTATATGCAGTATCCAGTAAGTACACATTATCTTCTGGTACGTTAGTGAGAATACTGCTACCACCAAACCTAGTACAACACTGCTACCACCCCTTACTACACCAACAAATCCACTTCTAATTACTCAAAGTACTCAGCACAGAATTATCTGAGGTTAAAAAAAAATTTAGCTGTATATACTATTTCTCTTACTCACAAATCCTCTATCTGGTCAAAGAAACCAAATACATTTTTTGGTAATAAATAGCACCAAGCCAGTGCTGACAGTTGCTTGCAAACACTTGTTACTATATTCTTGTAGGAACTGAAGTGTTATATGCCAGATCTGTTTAACTTGGATTTTTCTCTTCCCTTCCTTTTTTCCCTCTCCACTAAAAGCAGCTTTTTACATTTGTTCTTTCCCACTCTACCAAAATGTAGCCCATACTCTGCAAGTCCTCAAAAAGAGCCACTTCTATCTGAGATTTCTTCAGACAATTTAGTCAAATCAGGTGAATTTAACTAGGCACAATAGCTTTGAAGCCATCCATCTTAACCCATATTACACTCCCTCCATATTTTAATTCAAGGTACTTTTACTCATTAGAGCTAATACCACTAGCCAGCTGCAGCTGACTGATGATGGAAGCAGATAAAACCTTTTAAACGCAATCAGTTTTGTCAAATGAAAAAGCTTCTTTTTGATGATGCAGAGTAGGAAGCCAACTCTTTCCTGGGTCTTCCTCTTACTAATTTTTTTTCCCCCTCAACTGACATCACCATTATGCTCCTTCCTAGTTACAATTCAAGAATTGGCTTTCTTCTTCTATCCCTACAGGTTTGTGCTACCCTTTATATTTGTTCTTTAATCCAACCAAGCCACCATTTTAGAACTGGTGGTGTACGACACAGCTGTATAGTACAAGCAGATCCAGCCTAGGAAAATGAGTACCTAAAAAAACCCCCTTAAGCTTATTTTTAGTTTAACAAGCCATTTTTAAACAAATACAGAGAACAATTTCCTCAACAAAAAAAACAGCATCTGTATTCCCAAAACCAAGACATGAACACATATTGAGGCTGTTTTGGAGGAGGAAGATGAGTAGGTTCCCTTAAGAAGAAGGGGCCTCAGCAGTAGTGAACCTTTTCAATGCTACTTCATTTTATACCCACCAGGGAAACAGACAAGGGCAGGCACAAGGGTATTCTAATGGTTCTTGACAGTAAGTTAAGAGCAAGATCTGTAAGTGTGAACCTCTCACCTCTGGATCTGCTAGGCGTTGAGATAGCCCTACCACGAAAACAAGGTTCTTCTGTACAACCCGTACACTGGCCAAATGTTTACGATTCTCTGATATCTTCTGTTTCCTCTCGTTTTGTTTCTGTTTCTTTTCATTTTTTATCCTTTGCAGCTCTTCCTGGGAGAGTGGTTTGTACACTGCTGGATCTTCTGGATATGGCTAAATATAACAAATACCATTAAAACAACCCATAAGAAACAACATATTTGAAAATCATTAATTTTGATGTTCTAACACACAAATTTCTTCTGTTATACTGTTCGGATTGTTATGGCCAGTCACATTATAGAAGCAGCTTATTCAGTCCTTTGGGAAAGATGAACATCTTGCATATTTTCATGGAATTCTCCTATTTATAGACATGATACTGATTTGGACAATAACCACATTCTAACCCAGCTGCCTACTCAGTTTGGTAACACTGCAAGCAGCCGCAACGTGACAGCCAACACACTCTGTTAAGACTTCACTAACGTAGCGTAGTAAGCAGGGTGAAAGCGTGTCCTGCATATTCACTTTACATTTAGTTGTCTGATACAGATTTGGATACTTAAGCGTATTAAAGTCTACAGGATAAGAAATCAAAATACAAATGTAATTTCAGTGCCCCACCAAGTTCAAGCCAGTAACACCATTACACATCTCAATCTTTGCATGGTTAACTTCTCCTAGCAAAGAGACAGATTTCAATACAGTTACTGCATACTGATTTCAGAGTATTCTTGCCGTGCTTAGGTACCACTTTGAAACTTGGGCTTTGTCTTCCCTGGACAATGGTGGATTTTTAACCTCAAGATTATCATCTACAGATAACTCCTCAAACACAGACTTAACACTGTAGATTTTAATCTTGAAAGTATCTAGCAGAAGTACAAATGTCCTCAGAGTTACCTGGAAAGATTGCTCTATTCATGCAGAGCTTCACTATAAAGGCACTATTTTAGCCTGGTGTTGTAGATCACAGTGCACTGTCCTCTGCCCCAGATTACCCCTCAAAGCAGTCCCATATTCCTTAGCTGTCCCAGTTTTCTCAGACTTAAAAGTTAAATTTCACACTTTATATACAAAGCAACAATAAGCACAGAAAGAAACATGTAAAATTGTATCTCAAACAAAAAGAAGTGTTTCTAAACAGCGAAATGAAGTAGAAAATGAGAAGAGTACAGATGTGTATTAAGATAAAGACTTAAGATAAGGAAGCTAAGGTCACCAATATGTTGACCTAAGTTCTTTGCTTGTGCTACCATAACCAAAGGTTTCAGTGTGCAAGTCCAACAAAAAGTGTATGTGACTTTTCCCTGACTGTCCACTGTTAATGGCAGAATACAAAACTAGTTGTCATACTAAATGACATGAGAAAAATCTACAGCAGCAGGTGAAAATAAGGTTTAGGTTAAAAGCATATATTCCTCATACTTGCATGATTCTACTGAAAGAGCCACCAAGTGCTCAGACCTGATAGTCTTCTGAGTACATCCCCAAACAAAACAAGGCCCATTTTACAGTTTAAAGAGTTTAAAGTTCACCACCATTAGGCTATACTTGAGACATCTTCTGAAAGTATGCTGCAGACGACTTCAGCAGACGGCATCTTGTGGTTTAACACCAAGTCCTCTAGTACATGTTTTTAGTATCACAAAGGAATGTAAACTTGTAAGATGCTTTAGCAGTAGCCAAAGGTACACAACTAAGTCCTTAACATGAAAACACAATGAGGACTCATATTACCCTTGAAGAAGAGTTAAAGCTGTACCATTTCTTAAAAAGTTATGTTATTCGCAAGTAACACTGAATACCTTATACAGATTTCACAGTGTACTTGATGAACAGCAATGACCGGATAGTAAAGTCATTTGAGATTAACTATAGACAATGATTATCTTGTGTTTTAACACATGTACACATGAAGACTTCGAAGATGCAGAATAATTCTGCAAGGCATTTCACTTATTTAAAGAGCTTCTCAAAGTCTGTGTAGTCAATCACGTAGAACAAAGAATAGATATTGTTTTGTTTCAGGGAAGAGGAATACTGCTCGACAAATAGAGAGTTAATTCAGTTATCACAGTCGAGTTCAGGTCGGAATGGGAAGAAAATAAGTGCACCAGTATAAGGTAGATATTGTTCCAAAAATAAAATGGCTCGCCCTACATCAAGTTATGTGGTATTATACCCACAATCCACCCTTTCACAGATTAATTCCTTCTCCGCATCCCATGCTACACAAAACAAGGCGTGCAACCGTGCTGCTCTCCGGTACTGCGCAAGAAACGAATTCATGGTTTTCATTAGGTTCAGTAAGGTTCCTGAAGGTCCAAGAATACTAGAGCAAACAGTGACAAAGTTCATCAGCTTCTTTCTTGCCAAGTATAGCCATCAAATGAGAACCAAGTCAGACAGTATGTTCCTCCTCTGCATTGCTACTTGCTACTGGAGGTCCTGAACATTAGGCAGGAAACATCCCAGGTAGCTCAAGAATAACCCTGAGCAGAATATTTATTTGTCCATAGTAAAACTAGTAGTTTGTATTTGTACAGGAGAGCACAAGAACTGCTGGGAGGCACACAACTAAACAGCAACTTCAGAATCAAGGAATCAAGGAAGAGAAATGTCTTCATCTCAGCAGAAATTATGAGGCTGCCTAAATAAAGACTTCAACAATTAAGAAGTAGCAGCAGTTTGCCACCATGGATAACAGCACTTGTTTGAGCAACAGAATCACCAAAAGTTCTCACTAGATACTGTAGAGGTGTATTATATACAAAATGCTTCATATGTATGTTTATCACTTATGACATGTTTTATGCTTCTACGGAATATGAGTAGTTGGATATCCTGACTTGGAGGACTTGTAAATAAATCTCTGTGCACATCCTGAATCCCAAGAATAAATCGGAAACCCAATCCTAAGAAGTGATAGATGGATTTTCCTACCTATATGTGTTGCATAATGACAGGTAAGAGATACTGTGCATTTAAGGAGGGAGCAAGGCAAGTAAGCACAACTCCAACATTTCAGAAGCTAATTCTAAGCAGTACTATTTGAAAAGAACAGGATTTCTAATAAGGACATAAAGTCAGTCTACAAATAGGACAATGAATAATTTCATCTTCAGAGTGATTGCTTCCCACAGCGCTGAAGTTCATGAACTCAGATAATAGTTCAACTACAGACAGAACGCATGCGGGAAAGGCTGGAGGAACATGGCTCTGAAAGCCAAGCAAGGTGGATTGACTGCTGGGGTATCTCACAGTACCATTTCATCTGTTTACTCTGTCTAACCCTACAACATAGGGGTAGGGAGAGGACCACACGTACCAGAAGGAACACCTAAAGTGGCAATGCTATTGACATGACCACTTCCACACCCTCCACACCCCCCCGAAATGCAAGATCTCTGTTTAACCTACTGTCACCAATTCTTAGCTGGTAGAAGATTTGAGATCCAAGCAAAGTAGCTATATCAAGTGTTATCAGCATTTATGTATGTTCAGATGCAAGACAAAGATATCAACATCACTGATTCACTGAGTTTAGCTGATACCCTCCACTTAAGTTATGCAAATCCTCTTCAGCAAAAAGCATGGAAGCCTCCTCAACAAGATGTGCCAACACAGAAAAAGACCAGATTTGGTTTACACTAACTGCAAGTGGCTGATAGTCCTAAAAACTTCATCAAAAGTTCAAATGTCTCTTCTGTAGTCTCATTTCTTTAATCAGAGATGGCCCTTGAAGAATTCTCAGTCTTCCTAAGTTTGTCTTGTCATTTAAGTTTTGTTTTCTTTCTGACTTTTTTCCCCACATTTTCCCAATTGTTGAAAGCTGAGCTGGGATTTATCAAGCACTTGGCTTTTGTCATTCCCAGATGGGTCACATTCCTTCCACACAATGGATGTACCAACATTTCCCAGTTGTTGCCTTGCTACAGAATAGGTTCTGAAATGAGAAATACAAGAGAAAGTCAATAATGTTTATTATGCATAGTATACACCATACTACTTACATCAAGAAAAAAAAATAGTAATTTCTAAATATCAATTGTTGCACCAAACTACTCAGTTCTGGGATTAAAAACACCAGAAGAAACAACTGGTATTTGGAAACTGTGCATTAAGACCAGGTGTTTCTTTTACATAGAAGCAGGAGGAGAAACATGGACAAAAGCATGCCTAAAACACGTTAGTTTTTCTGGTGACAAATGTAGCAGTTTACTACTTCTCCCCATCTCTAACACAAGGTGCTAGCAGGAATTAAGTTCGCTAAATCAAAGAACTGAAGAACAAGGCAAAGCCACACTGCAACAGCAGTTGTGTATCAAGTTAAGGGTATTTGGTGGAAGGGCAAAGCAATTAAGAAATGTGAAGGAGCTAGGCTTCTTTTTGTTAGATTTAAAAATTGCACCAACCGACACTAAGGTCTGAGGGTGCTATGCTCTATTAAAGCAACACAAGCAACAGAAGTGGAATTTGTTATTCATATGACAAACAGTACCTAGGCTGCTGAATTTTAAAGAAAAAAAGAAAAATCACTGCAAAGAAAAATCACTGTCTTGACAAGGAGCAAGTCTGGCAACCTGTAAACCAGCTTTTGGCTACAGAAGTCTCTTTTGAGGACAGCATATTTTCATTTTAATTTGACAAGTTAGCTGCTATTTCATTCACAGTTAAGAAATCAACTGGAAAAAACAGGAAGGCTTGCTTAGTATCTTACAATTGACTACATCTACAATTCTGGAGGGCATCAGGAACTCAAAGCAGGTCAGTTCTATTTTTTAAGGAAGTACTTTTTATAGTTAATGAATTAAACAGTTTTTTTCTGAGTCTATTTCAGGAGATTGAGATGAAGTTTAGAAAGCTCTTAATGTGTTAAGACTAACAAGTACGAGTTTCCAACCAGCATTCAAGCTAAATTCATACTAGCACCTTACTTTCACAAATCAAAACAAAGTAAATGTTTGTCCACTACTGTTACTAACAGGAGGAAACTTGAGACACTAACTCAATTGACTTCAACCACATGAACACAGTCTGCACATGCAAATGTTTATAACATTTTAAGCATGTAGAAGCATCTTCTCCTTTGTAGAAAAAGCTGCAAGCTAACATCTTTTCAGTTAGAAGTAGATTAGAGAAGCTTAGGAAAATAACGGTATATATGCAATGCACAGTTAGGATCTATCAAACTTATGGCACAGGCACCACTATATTATGCAGCCAAACTACTTTATCACAGACTTTTCCAAAATCTCCCCCAACCCCTTCAACCAAAATCCCTGGATAGGAAACTTCTTCATTCCTCCTCTACACAGACTAGTGATAAAACCACTGAAACTCGCACTGCATTCAATACCATCGGCACAAATAGCAGTTTTCTATGATGTAATTGTGCATAACATACTCAGCCTTGCTTTAATATATGTTTATTCACAGTCCATTTGGCTGTATCTTTCACTGGTATACATATTACAAACATGATGTACCTGTTGAAATTATAGTACCTACCACAAACTTTCCTGCAAAAATTTTGTTGCTTTACCATTTTCAGTACTTCAGCATTTTAAGTGATCACAACCAATACACTCCATAGTAGATATGAATTTGAAAACTGCTTAGATCTTTCCCCCAGAAACCTTACTACACACAGACAGGAACTATTTAGACACACTGCACACAAAAACACATACCTGGTTCAGAAAGTCCAGCACACTTCAAACCACGGCTTCTTCAGACTTATTTGATGCTGCCATCAACAACATAGCTTGAAGTGATTTATTCCCAAGATCGTGATGTGGCCTCTGCACCACAATGTCTTTGTCTATGCCATGAAAGGAGTGTACTCCTCAGCTGCCTCCATGCAAATCTCCTACAATCCAGTGATATAGCTGCAACTCTACTCAAGAACATCTTGCAGTCCATGGATGAAGAAAGTACCAAGAGCATAATCCTCATCCATTGTTGAAGAAGAGGCCTCCTTCCTCCCCTGGAATGGTCGGTGTGCTTCACTTCCATTGTAGCACTCATCCTAGCTTTCCTCCCAAAACAACTTCTGAGCAAACTGTATCCAACTCAGCAAAATATTTACACATCCAATCATACGCCAGATTATTCCACATTAAGAAATTCAGCTGTAGCAGCATCCATATTTCAAAGAATTCAGATACCCAGAGGCAGTGAACAGCATGTTGCTTCTGTGATTTTTCAGATATATTCCACAAACTTCTAATAACGAACAGGCAGAGATGAATCAAATAGTTGTTGGCAAAAAGTTGTGTAATAAATCCAGACAAATGAAGCAATTTAGACAAGGAAAACCCAGCAATCTCATGTTGTACCAGAAGAGTAGAAATTTGCTTGTACTATGAAAATTACTATACAGCATATGTCATCTACAGCAGGTATCACATGTGGAGACTGTTTTGGTCGATGACAGGTGGATCTTCCACAGCTCAAATACTACAGCAATTTGTGCTATTTGTTAACAAACACATGTTGTTGTGCAATAGCCTTCACGCTTGCAGAGGCATCCAAACACAGTTTAGCAGTGATAGGTCTGGTGTAACCAAAGTCCAAAAGAGCAGCAAGAAAATAATGACTGGAAGTGCTTATAGAAAGCTGTGGCAGTGAATAGTGAGACCAACTAAGATTACTTGGGGTCTGAAAAGGGAGCTGTAATATGAGACAGGAAGCCAACAAAGGCATAAACTGAGGATGGGATCACAATTAAGTTGCAGGAGAAAGAGGGGACTTAAGTAGCTGTGATTACAAAAAAAGGAAGGCCAGGCAAGAAAGTTACAATCAAGGGAAGTCATTAAAGAGAAGAAGATATTGAGAAAGAATTTTATTAAACAAGGAAATAATGAGGTTAAGTAAAACACTAGAAGGAAGAGGGAAATAATTCAAAGGAAAAAGCAGACAAGTTAGTGAAGCTGAAGTTTATGGTTGTGGCCAAAGTATCAGTCAGATATCAATTAAGACAGGGAGAAATTGTGACTCTCAAAGCACTACCTTTAAGCATTTGGCAACAAGACCAGAATATACTAGACAAATAGACCAGATTTTGAAATGCTTTAAAATTTAACACCATTTGATTTATTTTCCAAAGATTTTACATGTTCAGTGTCCAGAAAAATATGGATTAAAAGCTCCAGTGCCACAAACAAAACAAGCAGGTGTTTTATAAGCTTGCCTCAGACAGGTCTGCTAGTTTAGACGAACCTTGGCCCTCAGCAAACCCCTGATGCTGGAATCCTCACTGTCCTTCCTGAAAAAAGTTCGTCAATGCATGAGCACCCCAACTCAAAGGATTTTTTTTTTTTTTTGGAAGTTCTCCCAGCATCAGCATGCCTTGGTTCTGATCCACAGCTTCCCCTATTAATCCAGTTCTCAATGTAACAAACCAAGACTAGCTGTTGCTGCACAACAGCTTCGACACATATGCAGATTGAATCTGAAAGATCCAACACCTCACCCTTGATCTAGGCCATGACTAGAAGAATGCTTCCCCGAAGGAAAAGGATGTCTTTGGTACCAACACAATGCAAGAGCCTTGTGATATGTGCAAGACAAGCCGCTGTTCCAGGATATTTACCTTTCTGCAAGCAGGACAAAGTCCATTCTCATCAGTGCGGATACGATGCCAACAGAAACGACAGATTTGGTAGCCACAGGTGCAAGGGAAGAAGTTGATGTCATCAATTTCCAGAGGCTCCATGCAAAGGGGGCATTCCACAGGGTCTTCCTTAGCATCAGGGCTGCGAGACATCTTTATATGTTCGCAGAGCAGCAAAAGTTTATAATAACTTAATAGACAGAGGAGAAGGTCAGCACTTGAAGGTCTGCAAGAGGGGAAAAAAAGGTGATTAATACTTTTGACAATCTTTCTTTTGCACCTTTTAATACTTTCATTCTTCACCGCTTTCCTTCTCCCCAACAAGTTATCTAGCAACACACAAGTTACTCCCTAATAAACTTGGGGGGTCTCTTCCTACTTATGAGTCACACGAGTAATATGAAAGATGGTACTGGTGATGTACCTCTCTAGGTGGATAGGCAAGCACTTCTTTGGCAGTTCACTAGCCTATTTGGATTTCAAACTGTACAGCTGCAAAAAAATGCTCAACAGTGTACACCATACATTGATTCTAAGTGCTGTTAGTTCCTTTAACTATTGCTTTCTTGAAATCTACAAATCCAAAGTCAAATCCTTGAATGCAGAACTTCATGTTTAAGATCAATTAATTCCTTTGCTCAGCGACTTGGAACAATCAGAGATTTAGAACAACATTTAGGTCATCCATTCAGACTTTTCAGTAGGGTTACCGAATTACTAAACAAAAACAAGGAAGTCTTCTTACTCAGGAGGATTCATTTCTTTGTCCATCACATTTTTTGGTCCAGAGACTGATCTCCGAGATCAGCCTTAGGACTATAGCATTAACTAAGACTTGTCAGGTACACAGTTTTCTACATGTGTTGGACAACTTTCATCAAGTCATTTATGCTTTTCATCAGCATCCAATTCACACCAAAGTCCAAATAAATACATGTGGTCAAAAAAACCCTAAGTTTTAACTTACACTGCAGCCCCAGTATGGCATTTCTGGATCAGAATTTTGAAGAGAACCAAAATTCAGGTCACCATTTTCTTAACTCATTTCTTGAACTCAGTCATTTGAGTATGCTTCAATTCTGCCCATTTAAGAATGCAGTACAAAAAAGTTACTTTCAGACTCAAAACAGGGCATATGCAATTATCACTGTACAAGCAATCAGTTAGGGCTTTTTCTTCTTTCTTTCTTTGTTTAAGTACCACTCCAGATATTTGAAGTTGTATCTAATCTCAGCAAGCTGTCTCAATCTGCTGCATGAAACATGCATGTAGATGGGACAAAATTAAAGGGCAACAGTAGAATTTTTAAGTGGACCTTTTGGAGGAAAAACCACCCCACCACAACCTAGAATCCCACTGAAAAGTACTGAAAAAGATGTGACCAGAACTGATAGTTGGATGGTCATACTTTCTGTAATAAACTACACCACTTCTTTACAAATAACTGAGCTCAAAAGTTCTCAAACATTACCAAATTCTTTTTACAATTATGCCTTTCCCAAAACATCAGTCATGCAATTATAATTTAACCACACGCACAATCCGGAGTCACCACTACTTTCCCAGAGAGTTTTGTTTCATTTCTAACCAAAAACTACTAGATCACGTACTATCCAATCTTTCTCCAGGCTTTTAGGAGGAAGTCCAGAAATAAAGTCTCACATCCACCTACTCGAAGAAGAGTGACATTTACTCCTGTTCTGGAAACAAGATGACTGAATGTTTTGTGATCAAACCCTTGCTCACAAATTTCTGTACATTGTAGTGTTAGCCTTATGTATCTTTGGTTTGAAACTGTAACAACTACAAAGAGCCAGTCCTCTTTATGATCTTCCACACTCTAAACCATACTTCCTTGCATGAAGTCTATCTTGCAAAGCCTGAGAGGTTCCAGCTCAAGTTGGGACCTCCCACCTTACACGATAGGATCCATTTAGCATCAGTCTGCAATACCTGTCCCTCTCCTGTACATCTCTTCAGGGACAAAAATTCCTCTGCAAGCAGACAGGAGAGAACCCTGAAGAAGAACAGCATACACAGACACACAGACAACCAAAGCATCACCCAGATACACAGCAGAGAGTATATAGCTTTGTACAGGAACAAGCACATTATACTTAGGTTAACCTGTGCTCACAGGCTGATACGAGAAGCCTAGACTATGCAATTTCCAGTAGCTTGGTAGGGAGTATAGCCTCTAGGCACGAGGTGCAGTTCTGGTAAACATACACCACTGCCCTAGAGAGAAGTTCCACTGTATTCTCACACAGAAGTAAGGACAAGAGAACAGATTTTAGAACTGGTAGCACAATTTCTCTATATGGCATGCAGAAGCAACAACACTGTCCTCTTTCTGACTTTCACAATGATTAAAATAAAAAAGTTAACCTCCTACAGTAATACTGCAGCTTTTACTTCATTATCTATGTTTTCATTAGTTCTATATTTACAATCATTTTGACAGGCTCAAAACCAGGTTCTGGGACCTTACCAGTGTTTTCTACAGAGAACACTAGCAAAATCTGACTTGAAGGAAAGGATCAGTTTGTTTGGGAGCTTTGTCTTGTTTTTTAAGAACTCATTCCCACTGGCTGAAGAGTGGGAGGGACTGCTGTTAAAAGGCCACAACACAATATTTAATTGCTTATTATGCAGATAACTTACACACATTTCTACATCAACCCTTACATTTTCTGCAAACTTTTCACACTTGTATAGCAGCAAAAAAATTACAATATGAAAGTAACTTTAAACTGAACCATGGGATAAACTGAATGGATTTTGTTCAGTTTAGATTTGGATTTGACTTTGTCACAGATCTCCAAACAACAGGTCAGTAAGCAGACAGCATATTCCCTTCGACTGTGTACTCATTCTGCCGCATGCTCAGCAGCTTTGAGCCTACTGAAACATGTCTAAATAAAGCTATACTACTACGAGTGAAGCTGTAGTTAAAAGTGCAATTTTGAAGAAACTTCAGCCACCACAGCAAAACTACTGAATTATGAAGTTACTATTTGGAATCTCTGCTAAGAACTGTCATCAGTTCATGTGAAAAAAGTGTGACATATTAGCTAGTGCCTCTGGGATATGCAGACAAGCTCTAACAAAACTGCAACACGATTAACATTTATGAGCTGTTTAAGTTAACACTAAGAGTTCAGCAGCTGCTAGCAATAATGCCAATAGCTTGCTTCAGTCAGCAAACGGCCCATTATTTTACAACAAGGAGTAAAGAGCAGCTGTGTGCCATGTTTCTTGAAACTAAGTAAAAAGCAATATTTATTTACTTGGGAAAAGACCATTCAAGCATCCCATTTAGAGATTCTCCACTGAAGTGTGTCTCCATTTCAGGAGGGTTTATTATACCAGGGTCTGCATCTCAACTCTGCATCAGAACAATGCTTGTTTTTTCAAAACTGGAATAACATGCATAGTAAGGGATCATTAATGAATTGTTCATATAGCACTACCAAGAAACACAGAGTAACTAATCAGCACTAAGGCTATTCCAAACAATTCAAGATTAACATCACAGGAAAAGTAACACAGCAATTACAAAAAACAAAAGACAGTATTACATGTTGTGTTTAACCCAGAGTATTTGGTCTTTGGTATCATATTCAAAGAGATTAAGTTAATAGCACCTCAAGAAAAAAGAAGGAAGGTTGCACACGTGTAAACACACAATACAAGCAGCTAGAATTTGTCCATACACTTTCCAAAACACCGACAACTGCAGTCAAACAGGGCTCCGACAGCTCCACATCCTGTTTACAGGAGACTCTGCCAAAACATTCATGCATGCAGGGATGGAGCAGAGGTGGACAGTGTCTAGCAGCATCTTTTAGATTTAGTGAATTTGTAATAGGTAATAACCAAAATATAGAAGGATATAGTTGTGTGTCTTATCCCTTCCATCATACCAAGTAATAAGCTCCTTTCTTTTCCAAACACATGCAAAATGAAATAAAATATTTTTCATTAATTTTTAAAAGTGCTTACTTAGTGGATTTGACAGCTGTGTCTAATCAGCTCCACTGTACAATTGTTTCTCTTGATGAAATCCTCCAAATTTTGCAGTTCGGAAAAAGAGATCCTACTATTTGAGGGTACTAACCTAAACACAATTTTACTTCTAATACAGCTAGTGATTTCAGTCCATTTAGGATGAAGATGTTGCCTTTCCCTTTTTCACTTGAGGTGAGCAAGTTTAGCTTCCAGCAGTTTATCTTCCCTATTTAATTTTAGAAGGGGTCATTAAAAAAAGGGGGGTGCAGGGGAAAAATCTTGTTATGCATTCTTTTTGCTCAAGTGAGCCAATTTGAGACTTGACACACATTCCCCCCTCCCCACAGTAGACACCAGAACATCTCCACTTGCTAGCAGTTCATTTAAGTAAACTGGTCCCTTAAACTTTAAGTCCAACCCCAGGAGGGCAGCTAGCTCCAGGGGAGCAATCCCCCACACAATGGGTTGAATACAGCCTTGCTACTTGCTTTAAGAGACTAGAAGTGTCACAGCCAAAAGTTTGCAAAATCTACTCATGAAAAAACTAAGTAAAGGACTCACATCCCAGAAAATATTTTGAGACTTAAGGCCTCTCGAAGGAAAAAAATCCAGACATGTGTTAGCTAATGTTTCACTTAAAGTTCAAACATACCTGACACTTGAAGTGAAACAGGTCGGAGTCTACACACCCAACCTTTAGTAAGGGCTCATTAAACTTACAAACAATTTAAACTTCATGGCCTTGTATCTTTTGAAACTCATCAGCACTGAGAATTCTCAAAAACGTGCTGCAGATGCTGCCTGTGTAACGCCACAGGGAAGGCAGCCGCCCCGCCCCCCCCCGACGAAGGATCAGTTCCCTTTCCACACTTAACCTCTGTGGTGATCCCACATACAAGCTGGAGGCAGAAAAGCAAGCAGACTACAAGCAGCTGAATGGTTTTATTCCTGTCTTGAATCAGGGGAGCAGCAGCAGTTCTGTCAGCACACTGCCTTCCTCCAGGCCAGTTCGGGGGCAGGGCGGGTGGAAGCACAGTGGCCTGAGACTCACATTTTGGACTACCTCCTCCTGCGAGTGACTCTGCTGAAAGGAAAGCAATCCTGATCTCCTTCAGTCTCTGAACCTAAGACTATCACTTCATTGCATTGCAGTGACCAGTGGAAGGTTTACATCAAACCTTTCATAGGCAGGCTGCAGAAAAAAGCCCATTTTTACTTTTCTGAGCACGCAGACCTGCAGGATGTCCAGCGAGTTAAGTCATTCAGGGCCCCACAGAGAACTCATATGGGAAGAAGTTCACATATGCATGTCCCAAATCATGGATGGATGTTCTAGTCATCAAAACATCTAGTCTTGTGTCTTAAGTCACCTGCACAATTCAGAAGAAATCTGAGGAACCTCCCCAGGCCACCTCTTTGACATACTACCCTCTACTTGCCTGTCATTTTTTGGAGCACTACACAAGGAGAGTGATCCCTTTCTCTCACCAGCGCTTCACTCACATTAAAATAGTGATATTTTACAGTCACCTGTTTAGCAACACTGATATAGGAGACGGCAGGAGCACTGAAAACAGGCTGTGCTTTTCTAAGTTTTGTGGCACTGTTACTGACTGAGAACAAAGACACCTCAGTGGCAAGCAAGTAGGCTCTTGAATTCATCCAAGTTAATTTTCATTTGAGACAGAGGGAAAGTTCACTTCCTATTTCTTTTTCCTGACCATGCTGAAGATTTAAAGCGAACTGTACTACTCGTTGCAAAATCATGCTCAGTAACTGCACAGTCCATTTTCTCTCATCTCTTCTCTGCAATAATGTTTATTATTCTATCTGTGGTCTGCAGCTGTATTTGGATCACAGTACGAAATACGCAAGAAGAGTTAAGAGGTAGACAAAGTCCCAAATGTTTAGAAAGTATGACCAGGAATCAGGTAGCCATCTCAGTATTTCTAAAACGCGCATTACACTAACTAGGATTATCCCCAAGTTGTTTAGCTCAAAGAGGACAAAACTGAAGTCTAGAGACTCCTCTGCTTTAAGCCTCCCTGCAGGTGCTTATGGAGTTCACTCTCACGGTTTCAGACTTTGAATTCTACCAGCATAAGCAGTTGTACTGTCACTTGAACCAACAAGACTGAAACATAACTATTTTTGCTGGGTCATAGTTTACCTAAATCAATCCTCCATCCAGTTCATCATACAGCCATGCAGGGAGCTTGCACCAGCATGGTGAAGCTATAGGAATGAGCACCTAGGCGTAGCAGCTGCTTGAGCAGCATACTCAGCAACAACGCAAAAAATCAGCCAAACAATTCACTAGATAAGTTTCAACCTAATGCCCTCATGGCACCCTAATAACAAAAACAGAAAAGTCAGATGCCACCTGCTAAATGCAAGGGAAACTAATCATTCTTTATAAACCCAGAGTGAACATAAACTATTTCAAGACAATTATGTGTCAAAAAAAGTTATATACCACAAAGATGCTTTTCTCTCATTTAAACTGAACCAAGTATTAGTCACTATCAGCTTATTGTTATAGCACTCAACTTTTATGCATAAAGGGCTACATACTATCAGTGACACACGAATGCCAAGTAAGAGATCATTTACTCAAATTACTTTCTTACAAATCATGAGCAGAATCAAGGTGTTAAACTTTATTTAGAAAGAAAATAGGCCAAATAAGACTGACAAATTCATCCACAAGCACATAGAGCTTTGGACACAATCATCCAAGATGACAACACTATCCTAGCATCTAGGTCAACTCATTCAATGAAATTAAAAGCATAATATTGCTCTGTAATTGTCTAAATTAGTTTCCCACATTCATTCGTGTTAGAACTTGAATGCTAGTTTTCATTATTTTCTCTTTTTGCATGCCCCCATTTCATTTTTGTACCTATTGCACCACTATACATAGACATGAGATGTCAAAAACATTTGGATAATGAATTAGAAGTGAGCTATACAATTATTAGTTTAAATATTTTAAAAGCCTATTTCACAGACAGTGATCATCTAATCCTGGTATACATATTCCAGCACAATTATTCTCAACTCCTCAGGACACAAGCAGGAGAAGCTTAAGCAAAAGGTAAAACAAAATAGCCATACCTATATAGATTTATATACAGCAGATTATACATCACAAACTGTTGTCAAAGAATGTTGCAGAGACCATAACATATCATGCAAAAAAATCTGTCAAAAAATAGATACATGAGCTCCTGGTACACATGAAATATGTTCTATATGAACTATCCTGAATTTCCTAAGTCTCTTGTTACTGGGAAAAAAGGGTGCTACTCCATTTCTTGTACTTTGTCTTCAGAGCATCTGCTACCAGTCACCACCAGAAAGAGGATCTAGATATATTAGCTTGCCAATCATGCAGCAACCACAGGCAGATATTAAAAAGGCTATTTGGGGAATGGAGAGTCTTTATTTTTTTCACAAGCACCCTAGCACAGAACACATTCTACAGTCAGGGTACCTATACATGAACATACCACAGTTCAAGTTTTTCATAATGCTGTGTTCTATTCAGTCCTTAGTAAGGTGATACATACAGAGAGACACCTGTTCTTGTAAATCAGTAAAGCACTACTAGCACTGGAAAACTATTCTTTCCACATCCTAGTATACCAGTTTTCTCTGTGTTTGAAGACTAGCATATTGATTTCATGGCAGAAGACTCATATTCTAGCACAGAAGCACTACTGGACAGTTGCAACAGTACTTTGGAAAAACAAAGTGTTTTATAAAAGACAGGAGACTCAAATTAAAAGCTTTGTTAATGCATACAAATTCAGTAATTTGTGATACGACTATATTTAATTGTAAAGGTAGTCACAAACATAATAAAACATATTCAGCACCAGTGCAGAGTACCCCTGCAGACTGAGGGTTTTGTAATGTATAGCATAACAGGCTAACACTGTTCACTCACTCAAACTCCCTACAGCAAGGCACAGAGGCTGGGTGGGTGATGGCAGATCAACCTCACTGACCTGCTCTTCCATCTGTTTCACAGTTTCCCACATCCATTTTTTCCAGTGCTTTTACGTCTGCAGATTAAAAGCCCTAGACACAGGTGTTTCAGTGGTGCAATCCTGTGTAAATTTGGGGATACTGGCTGGAACAGCTTTAAGCTTCAACTTATCCAATGTTGCAACACACTGAACCATGACTTTGTGCAACTGAAGCATCTCACATACCTATGAATTTCTTATCCTTCTGCTGCCTTTTGCTCACTATGACTTAAAATCACCAACTTCAAGACAAACTGCAAGTTAACCCTCCCCTCAATTTAAACTGATTCTAAATCAACTACAAAAACAACTACAAAGTTGTTTTTGGTAACTACTATATATGTTGATCTACAATTAAACAAAGCTTTTTTTTAAAAACTAACTCAGGAGAAAGTCTTCATTACCCACACTTAAGTTGTTGCTGTTTCAGTATTTAGTATGTTGCTCTGATTTTTGAGTTTGTTTCTTAATCCAGTATCATTGGTGCACTTAACTTCTTTTAAAAAACATTTACATGGAATTTTTAAACTAGCAGTGTCCAAGTCATACAAACTTAGACATGCTTGCAATGCAAGACAGTATGTTCACAAAACTTGAAACTGATTATCGAAAAGTAGTAATGTTAACAGTAGGTTATGTCTCCAAATCCTTCAAGATTTCAGAACTAGTATAGCATATCCTCTTTTCCTTTCCTGAGGGTAAAAAGAAAAAAGCTTTTTTACCTTAAAAGAACTGATTCCTCCAGTGAAAGTGAGCACATCATTGAACTAGTAAATTAAAGTGACATGGCCTGACTGTGCCTTTAACAAAAGTTGGTAGAGCAGATAAACAGATTTCAGTTCTTTAGCTAGTGAACTCTACTAGTATAATTAATACTAGAACTCAGTACTAGTATCACTCAATGGGTATTAATTGTATGTTGAATACGTTGACTACTAGGGAAAACGCTAATTTAAGTGACAAAGGTCACTAAGAAGACGACTTACATTGTAACACATGTCAAACTGTTTTTGATGGGGGAGTTATGCAAACTTATTTTAAGAGACATTATCTACAGACTAATTTAAAATTTAAAAAAATGAAACCCACAACCCAAAACACACAACATGCTGTGTAAGTCACCACACCAGCACTACCCTTTCCCTTTGCACAGCAATTCAGGCCCTTCTCTGCCCTCTCAGCTCAGCTCTCAGCCTGTCTAGGCAGCCCTCTCACCATCTCCCACTTTTTAATCAGTCTCCCCAGCACCATTCAGCCTATTCATATTTTCCTAGAATGCCTTCATCCAAAAGATGAGAAAACCAGCGATTGCTCCAGTCTTCCGGCTACTGGAGTTTTTATCAGACTGTTTCTTCCCTGAAGAAGAGGTAAGAACATGCCATTCTGTAATGAAAACTTCTTGTGCTAGCTTGTATTAGATTGCATACTTAATAATAATACTCAGTATCCCAGATCCAATTATAAAGAAAAGCTCAGCTCTGAAGAACTCCACAGCCTTTGAAAGGGAGACGACCCAGAAATTCTCACACAACACAAAAAAAATCACCCCACTTGAGGTTGCAAGACTGTATTTGAATATAACCCATTTTGCAACATCCTGCCAGCAGCTCTCACCTTCTGGATAATTTACCAGAAGGGCTTATTTTTGACCTGCTGCTCCATCTGCATTAGTTCACATACACTTAATATTACTACTCCCCTGATCTGAAAGGATGCCTGAAGAACAAGAGTCACACCATCACTTCAATACAACCTAGCACAGAGCACCATCAATGCAGTATGCTCAGAAAGAAGCATATGCAATTTTTTTTAAGCTTGCATTAAAAAGCAGCTAAGTTTTTACATTAAATACCCTCTTATTTGCATTTTCATGGTGCAGCACAAACAAGACTGCCACAACATCTTTAACTCCTAGCCTGCTTGTCCAGCTATACTCAGTAATTACAACAGTTGACCCCACACAGTGCAAAAACCGTGTAACTACTTTTCTTATTAATTCCTGGATATTTATGTTATCCAAATGAAGGAAAAAATAATACTCAGTTAAACCTCCTGCCAACAGATCTCCAGATAGCTTTTTTATTACCTATTAGATAAATACATTCCTCTATAGCTTATCTGTTATCTGCCCCTGAAACAGCAGTTACAGAAACCATATCTTCCACAGAAAGCATAACTAAGGAAAATGCAATTGGTGCTAAGGCGTACCACCTTAAAAAAATCCAAATAAAGAAATTTCTTATTTTATGAAAATTCAAGGATCTTCAATTGTTAAAAATGCAGCACTATCTTTAGCTCTTAGGGAAAGAGTATCCAGTAGTTAACACACACACTTCTGAAATTATCTTGGGAATACTACAAAAAGTTAGAGCTGCTGAGGGCAGGTGAGAAACAGCACAGGAAAGGGGGATAAAAGCTGATCACACCAAAGGTACACACATTCTTACTTGCAGCGCCATGCATTATAAAGACACATACATATTCCTTTAGCTCATAAAAAAATCCCAATTGACTTGTAGAAAACTAAGCATAAAATAGAAGACCAGATGATCACAGGTCATGGCTTCTTGGCTCTACCTGCTACGTATCTCAAGAACTTTCCAAATTCCTTAACTCTCCCTTATGAATTGCTGAGTTGTCACAGCAATATTAAGTGGTAACAAACCAGAAAAGTGTATCAGCCACATACTAGTATTATTAAAAACCCTCACACAACACACATGGCAAGTAGTAAATTTTCTGTTTATGCATAAGCAGGGGGGATTGATTTAGCACTCCACTTGCCTGGCCTAGCCAAGAGCCCCCTTGAACATTGTTCTTAATTCCACAGACTGCTTGAGATGCTTTTCTTGAACAGAAAGGGTGTTAGTGAATGTACTAGGTACCCCTTTTTCCATATTACCAAGACATGAGTAAAACTAACAATTATTCACTCTGAAGCTTAATAATACAGTTGAATGCACTTCAGATCTAGGGAACGGGAGATCCAGCCAGTGTTAGCAACATCTCCTTCATTCCCTTCAGTAGCATCCTTGAAATCAGGAAAGCAAAAACTAAGACACCATAAAATCTGAGAGAGAACACATTTTAAAATTTATGTAGGTGTTTAAAATTTGTTTAAAACAACCTTTGGAAAATGAATGATCAACTACTTAATGTTGATGTTTTCTTCCCACCTCAATTAAGGTGTATTTATTCTAGGCTTCAACTCCTGCAGTTGTTCAACGTTCTCAAATGAGAACAAAAGGATAACCTGACCTTTAAGTATTACACAGTGACAGACCTATTACATGCTTTTCAAGTAATTTTAAACAGCAAACATGAACATAGTATCAGCCTAATTATTGTTTTCTTAGCAAAAACAGTATTAGGTCTCCCATGTTTTTTCATAATCCAGAAAGACTAAGACTTTTTAGTTGGGTTGGAGGCAAGAGAAGCACCGAAACAAGTCTAAGACTGAGAAATCTGCACAGAGAAATCCTTATACAGCTCATCTATAGGTTCTGGATGAGCAGTAATTCCAGCTTGAGTGCTTCTGCTAATCAAGTAATAATGCAAAGCATTGAGCTCAGAGAATAAAAACTCTTTGTCAAAGTCCATGCACTCCTCAGTGCCCACAACTCTATCCTGAAACTCACTGGCAGCTGATGCCAGAGATTAGAGGACTGGCATGAAGTATGCTGTATGACACACTGATTAACAAATCAACAGTCACATACAGCACTAGATTGAACATGTCTGCTTATTCTTACACAAGTAAAACACAAGCTACTTCACTCCCCTGGTCAGAAACTGTGAAGCACCTGTCAATGCCTCCCCTCAGTTCTAGCAATAGTTTGTACCTTAAAGTCTAACCTTAACTTATGAAAAAAATAGACCACAGTAATTCTTGATCTTCATTTCGCTCTGGAATTACGTGGTTACTTTACAAAGATCTCAAATCATCCTCTGATTCTCCAGGCTGTAGTTTTATTGCTGATAATTCAAAGTGTCCTACTGGATGCCATGAAGCAATGAAGCCTTCACAGAACTTGTCAGAACTGCGATAAACAGAATAGTCTGAATGGTACAGATTCAGTATCAGCAGGAAGCATGCCTCACTCCTGAAAATTTCTATAGACCTCAAAAGAAAAAAAAAGTAAAGGAAAAGAGACCTAATGTGAATATAAGAAAATCTACATTCTTTAAAAAGAGTCAGAAAACAATGGAGAGAACTCCAGAGATACCTCTCATCCAGAGCTGAAACTGCTCCCCTGGAAAGCTAGCAGGAACCACACTTCACCTCTCTCTTCTCAAGGCAGAAGTTTCCACACTGAGGTCAGACCTATGAGCAGGAACCTCAGCAGGTGGCTACCAACTAGACCTCTTAGCTTTAACTGAAGAAGCAGCAAGAAGGTAAAAAAGTGATGATATGATCAAAAACCAACTGCTTATCACCACACAAGCCATTCTTGAAAAGGTCAGAAATAGAACAGACACAGTAAAAGTTAAATTTTAAAACTATTAAACACTTCATATTGCTGGACCCAGAGATAATGGTGTAGGAGCAATAGCACAGCTGCTGCCATTCCTCTGTACAGGAGAAAGTGCAAGGAAAACTGGTGGAGTAGTAACAGCTTCTGACAGTTTGTTGTTTATCAGCGTTTTTGCACTATACCATTTAAAATATTTCCAAGTCTGATTCAAGTACTTAGCCTTTTAATGACTCTCATTACATATACTCAAACCAAAGATGAATAGCTTTTTATTTAAAAAAAACCAAAACAGGTAACTCAGCAGTAGTTTATTTTCATGTACATCACATTTTTTTGAATATGCTGTGGTCTAGAGTTCAGTTGTCCAGAGCAGACATAATGCAGACAACTGCAATACATGACAACATGAATTTCCAAATTCAGGTCTGATGTGAAAATAAGCCATTACATTTCATCCAGTCATTTCTTGAAATGGGGCTGGGGGGGCAGGGGAAATCAAACAGATCCCCTGGTTCAAAGTGTTCCTGACTCAGCACAGGAAGAACAAAGCTAGAATTTTCTCTTTAGGAGCATCAAGCCAAAGTTAATGAAGTTGCATTTTGAATTTTCAAGGAAAACACGCAGTTTGGGAAAGAGCAACCAGTCACAGAATGCTGACACATGAATTGCCATTCCCAGCTATTAAATAACACAAAAATTTCGACTATATTAAGCAGCAGTCTAGAACTGGGATTTCTTGCCTTCATTTATTAGAATATGATTGTGAAAGCCCCAATGTGTTAATATACATGGCCTGAAAAATTGGCAAAACACCCTTTAATATTTGCACATTGGGTCTTTATCTAATAATGTTTTAACACAAGCTCTACTTGCTACAAATGCAGAGTGCAAATTTATAAAATCAAATGTAATTAATGCTTGATCAGGCAATTTTGAATCAAACTTCAGTGGGGTAAAGGATAAATCTCTTCACAAACATTTTATGCAAGAGAGCTATAAATTCTAGTCCACATTTATTTTTAAAGCCATTTTGCTTAAGAGTTGGACTGGGTCTGTCTCCACAATTTTAGTTTAGAAGTTATTTGCAGGTTTACTTTCACAGAGTCTGATCAGTCATACATGTTGATCATACAGCTGGGGAGGAGCACAGTTCCTACCTGCTGAGCCAGTACTTCAAGACTTTTGCTAATGAGTTTACACAGATGCTTTTTAACAGGTAGCTGCAGTAGCAGATTTTTAAGAGCAGGAATTGACAGTAAAAACATTTTAGAAGGGACTTTTCCTTTTAGTAAAAGGACAAGTGTGCAATGTTTTGCTTAGAAAAGTGTTAGGCTAAGTCAGAGAAAATAAGTAGACGGAATTTCCTCTCCTCCCTTTGGGTTTAGAGAATCAGAGGCAAAAATGGTACTTCCGGTACCGCACATTATTTTAGCTTCCAGCCAGGTATTAACCACCCAGAAAGTATCCATTCATAAACAGAAACATATCAGATTCTTCAGGTGTGAACAAATATCACAAAGCCTGCAGCTTTTAAGATTCAGTCTGTAATCAAGTCCAATGATCACACTAGTTAGAGCTAGAATTAGCAGGAAGTCAAAACAAAGAAAAAAATACACAACTGTTCATGGAGCGACAAGTTACCCCCATAAATAATTTTTTTGATCATGTGGACCAGAACAATTCTGTTTTCTCCTTAAATTTCAAAAAGGCTTTCAACAGGGTCCTGCTGAGCTCTCTAAAGAAACTAAGCTGCATCAGAAGTGTCTGTCCTCTCATAGATTAAGAATTGATTTTTAAAACTTGGAAACAAAAGAAGGACCAAGGGAAGTCTACCATGGGAGCTCCACACAATTCTCTGGTATCACAGACATAAGTCATTCTATTTATTAGCAATTTGAAAAAGAAAGTGAGGAGGAAGTGGACAAAAGTTACTTCAACAAAGGACTTATCATTTAAGACCAGCACAGAAATCTGAAGGATCTCAGGAGATTGCAGAGTGATAAAATAGTATGAAATATAATGTTGCTAAAAGTGAAATGATGCAACCAGGGAAAAACAGCTTCTAAATGAGCACAATGATGCACCAATCTACCTAGTAATTTTAAGGAACAAGCTGTCTGAGCTGTCATAAGTATCTCCTGTAACATCAGCTCAGTAATCAGTCACAGTCAAAAGCCAAACTAAATATAAGGAATTATTAGGAAAAAAGCACCAAACAATGTCACTGTAGAAATCTACAGTGCCCTTACATCCTGTACTCAGAACAACTCTGCTTTCCTCTCCCACACGCAGAAAGAACTAGCAAGTACAGATGGAATAACAAGAATTACCAAACATATCATAAGGTTGAAAACTGACCCACTGGAAAAAGGGTACTGTGGGTACACAAGTAGAATGGAAGAGACAAACAGAGAATATGTATATATTGCCCTTTATATGCGTTACATATTTTTTATATATATATATGAATATAACATTGTGCTTGGTTAAACCATGAAACTCCTTGCTATCAAAGGTTGAAGATGACAATTTAAATAGTTTAAAAATAATCAGACAAAATGACAGGGGTGGAAGATGCAGGGTAAGGCAAGTAGCTTAAACAGTATTAAACAGAAGATATACTGCCAAGAAGTGGCTGGGCTAGACACTTCCTGGGCTGGAGAAGTCCACAGACTTAGGCACCACTATCAGAAAGCATCCTAGGAAGTATCACTATGTTCACGCTGATTTTAGAGTCTTCCCTAGAGCATCTGCTGCTAGCCACTAACCAGAGCAAGATACAAGGCTAGATAATTTCATTCTGATCCAGTACAGCAGTTCTTGCACATGGTATTGGTCTAATTTATTATGAAGTTCTGTACTTTTAGAAACATAAAGGAAAACGGCAAAGTACCATTAATACATACCACTGTTTGACTGGTTTTGGAGACTGGATTCCTTCCACAACTTCTTATTTCCTATCCCTAGAGCTGACTTTAGCATTTTTATAAACACGCTTTTACAACAACTACAACTTGACAAAGCAATTAGAAGCATAAGCAGTTATTTACCCAGCATCTACTAAACACAAGTGAAATAAATGCACCATACAGAAAGGACAGAACAAGTATAAAGACTTTCATGCTCAGCTTAAATCACAAAAAGTTCTCCCTCTGTAACTTCATTAGAAGTTCTGAAGCTCGTTACCAGCAGTTAACCAGGCAACAGATAAACACACTGTGAAATTTCACAGTTCTTCACAGAAGTACATTGGGAAATTATGTTGAACTGCTGAGAAATATTCCCCAATTTTGATCCACAAAACCTATGAGAAGCAAATTTAATGTTACAAATCTCTGTATCTGACAGGTAACCACACATATACTACATGAGCAGAATCACAGCTACACCACTTTTATTTTAACACTATAGGTACACTACCTGAAGTTCCCAGAATTCACTGCTGTCTGGTGATGCTTCCAGTTACAAGCCTTTAAAAGGCATCATGAGCAAACCTACAGCGAAAAGCATTTCTGTGTCCAGCAATACCAGGCACTATGATGGAGAAGCACTTAGTCATAGCATTGAGATACTGTTCATAAGTAGGCTTTTGTAGACCCTTGCAACCGATAAAAATTTGAGGAAGACATTAATTAGATCAAAATTGGTTTAATCTACTAGTAAAGTGGCAGTACAGAGCTATTTCTGTAGTATTACCTGAACAACACTACACAAAAAACTGCTGTAACCCAGCTCCAAAGCTTCAGCATTCACAGAAGAGACTAACTTACCTACTGCCTGTATTACTTGGAACAAGTTGTTTGCAACCATACTATTTTTGTTTGTTTGTTATTATAGTCAAAACATTGTTTCTTGACACAGCAGTATCTAGAATAACCACATCCAAGCACCTCAGACCTCCTAATGTATCGCAACTTCATACATAACCTATAGTGGCAGCCACAACTGAAATCTTAACCATGTCAAGAAAAAAGAAGCAACACATCTAGAGTCAGTAGATTTCATAGCCTCATATTGCCTGATTAGAAGGACTCTCTCCTAATGTTTTTCACACTGGTGCTGTCCCTTCTCATTAACAGATGGTTTTAAAATTGTATATTCTCTGCTGTTGTATCTAAAGAGTGACTGAAATCAATTCTGGAAAAAAGTAGCATCAAAATGCATAGAGCTCAGAGTTGCAAAGAATTACAGGTATGCTACATGGGAAACATGAAGGCAAAAACAAGAGAGGGTACATAAACCCAGTCTGAGCAGTCTCCAGGAGGGCCCCTGTTTATCATCTGGTAGCAAACCTTATCACATCAAAACTCCCAGTAGGTAAAGAAAGATCACCCTCAAACATTCAACCTCAAACATTTTCTGCTTGTCTAGCTGAGAGGATACAACATAATCAAGAATTCAAATCCTCACTTTGCCTTGGATAAGGTTTCTGGGAAGAAAATTAGTTAATCATGTATTTGTTCAGATTAAGAGTTCAAGCCCAATTCTGCCAATAATCTAGGGCTAAATTTACAGTAAAGCTGTACTTACAATTAAGTAAATCACAGTCAAGTTACAAGAGCCTGTATCCCAGCGATCTCTCTGGTTAACTGTTAGAGTAAGCTTGTCCTCATTGTATTCTGCCCTCATAGGTATAACATAGAGGAAGCAAGCTGCCATGGATTAAGATAGACTATCTGAATCTTTAGGATCCAATGTGTGTAGAAGACTCCACGATGGATCAAAAAGCCATGGAAAAGACTTCATAGGAGTTCTGCTGTAATAGGAAGGATGGCAGAAACACAGAGTACATCCTCCAACCAGCATGAGTAGGCATAAACAATCACCACATGCAGCCTGAGCTGGTTCAGAGAAAGTTCGTATCTCCTCAGCAAGGGCAAGCATCCCGGAGAGGTCAGTATCACAATGAAGCGTAAAGAAATTCTTCCCTTCTTCTGATGATGGTCAAACATACAACAATAACAACCAGAAATTAGAGATAAGTCTCTAGGAAGACATCCACACATGCAGCACACAAGCATCTGATCATATCACAGGCATTTGAGAAAAGCCTAAATCAGTTCCTTGGGAAGAAAAACCACCAATCATAGCCCAGAGCCTCAACTAAGAACTAATTCAAGGCATTCCAAAACTTTTCATTTACAAGAAAATCCTGTAGAGAAGTATCACAGAATTTCTCCAAAAAGGGAAGTCAGTATACAAGAATTGTGTTTTAACATACAAGAGGCTCCAGTTAGCCCCACCAGCTAAATGGCACCTTGCATCAAGGTGAGGTCTTTTGCTTGCCTTCCCACAAGGCACCTATACTGTGAAATAGCAACATTAAACCTTGCAAGTCAGGCATATTTCCCAGAGTTGTAGGCTGTTTGCACAGTTTGTTTTACAGAAGAATCAGTCACTTCTAAACAAGTCCATCATGCTCAACCATTGCATTAGACATAAAGGAGGCCTCATACATTATATCTACAGACCCTGTCTTGCAGAATGGGAATTCAGAGGGCTGGTGCTAACCACAAAGCTGAGATGACTGCATTAACACTCCACCTCACAAAAGAACACCACAGGTTTTCCTTGAGATAGGGCTACACAAGATGTCAAGAGCAAAGGAGGAAAAACATTTGCTTGTGAGGAGAACATATTCTCTATAGTCATTTAATGACTAGGCTGCTACTGAAGCAATTAATATTTGCAACTACAATAGAAATCTCATACCAATGACAGATGCCATAGTCCTTACATTCAGCATTCACTTTCATAATATATTAGCAAATATGTTCCACTCCTGGAAAATCTGTAACTCATTTCTTAATTGTATTAGAGACTGATGCAAATAGACTTAGGAGGTTGAATGTTTACATCTCAGTAAAATCTGAATGCACTTGTAAAATATCTCTTACCTTTCTACAAATTAAGCTGTATGAGTTTGCCTTGTAGCCTTCCCTAGAAGTTGAGATCCTTGCCTTTGCAAAAGGTAGTTTACTGCACTAAGGTTTTGTACAATCCAAGCAAATTGGAAGCATCAAAAAAAAGCAAGCGGGGGTAGGGGGGGAAAAAACCCCAACTCACCCACAAACCAAAAACCTAGTATGCCATCATGACTTTTCTGAAAGGCTATAGCTCCCTCTGAAAATCCTTGGCTTGATTATCACTGCCCTTTTTCACCCTATGGGAAGAAGCACAAGAAGATATACAGCTGCTTTCCACTAGTAACAGTGTGAGGACTTTTTGTTTGAGGCCAGATATGTTAGTGGATCAAATTAGGAAAGGAATTTCTCAGACTGTATACCCTTATACTGGCTCCAAGTTCCTCCACTCTCAGAGACAATTAAAAAGCTGTTTATTGTGATCTGTTCCAGTGACAGACTCTGCATGGCCAGCACAGCGATAATCACCAATGTCGTCTGTACAAAACAGTGCCAGAAGCATCATGGTCCTCTCTAGATAAAAAGTCAGAAACAGAGATTCAAGAGAGGTCTCAAGTAGTAGGTCTAGAAGACTAAATGCAGGAAGAACATCTTAGTTTCTTGATCAGTAGGGCAATCCATTGTAAGCCTCTGAGCAGAATGCTCCTTTCTCTTTCAACACACAGGTCATAAAAGAGAAGCCTCTACACACTCAGGGAGGCTTTCCTAGTATTCCTTCCAGAGAAGCTGAACCCATACAAAAATGTATCAAAGCAGGCCATCAAGCAGTAAGGTTACAAGCTGCAGGGATTTCTTTAAAAAAAGTATCAGGTGCTTTCTCCTGAAAGTCACTAGCACCAAACAGCAGTCTGAATGAGCAATATAGTCCAAACAAGCCTCACAGTAAAAGCAGACATGTAATTTATCACACATATCTTAACAGTAATTCCCAAATTCAGAACCACTGCACCCTTACTTATCCTTATTCTTTTAACAGCCTAGGACAAGCACAGCAGCTCCTCAGGACAGAGCTGTTCAGCATGTCCAGACTCACGTACAAGACCCCTGGGAACAGAATCCAGCAAGCATCAGAACATCATCCTTTTCCCTTGTTACAGTAATGTATGAGCTGTGTTGTTACTGACTCTTGCCCTTCAGTTTTCAGAGCTTAAGCATTTATGACTACTCTTCTGACAACATCATTCTCTTTTCATTAGGACATTCTACTTAGTAAGCTTTATGATATTTGAGTCTTAGACATAACTACAACAATACTCGCACATATCCTAAAACTGATTCTCAAAAAAACAACTGACACTTCTAGTTTAGAGAAAAATCATTTGCAAATCCAGTTTTAAAAAGGAAAATGGCTAGCACACGTTGCTACTATAAACAGCCACATACCCCCACTAATCAAGATATATGAAATATTAATATGCAACTAAACCTAAATAAGCTCAGCAGTTGCATTCAACAAGAAAATAATCTGTGCAGTCTATTATTTTAGTGTTCAGAATTTCTAGGGTCTTGGCATCAGGAGGCTGAGTAATAATGAATCAGAAAAAGTACCAATGTGTACTTTTTACATTTATGCTTACTGTGTGTATTAACTACAGGACAGACAGCACTAGCTGGTATCTTTACATGCTGTATTTGCTTTAGAACAGTTAAGCATGAAGCTTAATTTGATGAGAAAAAGTCTTCCAAAATTAGTCTTAAAACCACAGAAGCTCCATTTGAAATGTATGTGAAGGAATAAGAAAATAAAACAATGGGTCATATTGCACTGCCACTTTTGTGTGGGCTAGCGTGTGATTACAAACCTATAATAGAAACTTTACAGTGTGGTTTAGTCTTCATCTACAAGGTGCTGAATAGTAAATAAGAGTTTTAAAGAGCAACCAGAAAACCCTTATTAGCATTCCTACATCAGAGTGGAGTGTAATAGAAATGTCCACTTTCAAAATAATGCTAAGTCACCACACCGAAGACTTATTCCCTGGGTTTTAAAAAAATATTTCTCAACATTTATCTAGTAAACAGCATAATTATAGAAGCATCTTTTCTGGAGACTTGGAGAGGGAGGGGGGTATCATATTATTCAGGGACATGGCACCCAGTTATCTGCTTCCTGACAAGCACTGTAGCCACCTCACAGGGAACAGGCTACACATTCCAAGTTCCTTTAATACCCATCTGCATAAGGGCCAGATCCATACAGTAATGAAGAGGGTAAAATAATCTGTACAGATCACACCACCACACACAGTATCTTTGCTCCTCTGACTCAGTAAAATAACAGACAGATTTTATCTGCTTCTTAAGAAGGTACATTTGTCTCTGAAAAGCAGGTTAGTGTTTTCTCCTTAGCTACTGCAATAGAAAAGGCTTGTGATCAGTATTGTGCATACAGATAGGTAAATCAGATGTTATCAAGAGATTCAGCTGACAACATAATGCACACAGACACATGTAGTTCAGATAGCCCATAAAGCATTAACATGGCAACAGTTAGCCAACAATGAATAATCAGAGTGAATAAATGGCACCTTCAGTTTTGTGGTGGTTTTTCCTCCCTCCCTGTTTTTTTTCCCCATTCTGTTTATTAACACTTGGTTATGTACGTATGTCTCAACTACATCATCATTCCCAAATTTACGCTGGAACATCAGTCAGATAAATTCCCAGCTCTCCTACAAACAGCAAACCTTTGAAAAGGGATAAAGTATCCTTGCTGCTGCTGGAACATCAGCAACTCAATTCCCAGACCCTCTGGAAGGAAATGCTCATTGGGTGGAGTAGGTAATGCAGAGAACAAATCCAAAGTCAGAGAGTAACAGAAAAGTAACATCCTCTCCCAGGATAAAGAAAGTGTGGCGACGTCAGCAGCCCGGACGTGCTTCCCACTGCCCCATTCCTTAGGGTTACAGATTACAGCAGCTGCCAGGTTGGCTGCCTTCTCTGCAAGCCAAGAGCTCCAAACTGACCAGGCACTTAATTCACATTATTTCTCCCCTGCAAGGAGTCCCAAGGTAAAGTACTACTTCCCAGAAATCATCTTTCAATTAAAAAAATCCAGTTTAGTTTTTCAACTTTCACATGAAAATAACTTCAATGAAAGCCTGAAAACTGTTCTAAACACCTTAAGGGAACTTTTATAGCCCCAGAGTTTTTTAATTCCTTAAGACACATGGCTATACCTAAGACTAATACTAGAACACATAGAACATTCTCTCTAGATTAAGACCATAGACAGCATATTAAATAGCATAAGATATCACTACGCAGAATTAAGGTTTTCAGCATGAAGTCACAAGTCACTTTGTTACAGCTGAACACACAGGTATCAATACCAAAGCCACAGCACATGCCCACAGCAGCTTTTCTTAAACAGCAGGACACCAATCAAGGATGGCCACAAGAGAAGATGAGAGCAAGTACGGAGGGAAAAAGAACTTGTCTCCCTTCTAGCACTGCACACCTCTGTGGAGTCCTGAAGCTGCCAAAGATGGAGCCACATCCTTGTGCCTCTCATACACTGCTGCATTCATCCTACTCCAAAGCAGCCACAAGGTTTGCAGGCTGAGATTGCATCTTTTATTAGACCAATATATATAATGAACTGGTATACTGGTCTAACACAAGATACTATCTCTGCCTCCAACAAGATACTACTTCTGTGTGCCCCACCTTGCACCAGGGGACAGGATGACAAAACATGACACTTCCAAAATTCAGTAATTATTGACTGATCTAAGTTATAAATAGGCTCCTTCACATATTCAGCACTCAATCCCAAATTCTGATGTCCCAAATTTCCATTAAAGAAAAGTTTATTAAATTAATTTTAAAATTTTTCTTAGGGTGTGCATAAAATTAATAGTCATTTACCTTGTTATTCTGAGTGAACAGCAAGATAATCACGGTCATTTTGAAAGTAAATTGATTAAGGTCAGCTATGGCATACCAGAGAAAACCAGTAGCTACACTTGGGCAGTGGGAGGGGTAGAAGAGGACTTTATGATAATTCTTAGAACAAAACACGTTCTAAGTTACCCACTATATCAAAGTCTTTTCAGACAAGGTGGAAGAAAAACAGAGCCTTCAGCATACTGTATCTGAGCAGTAAAATAAGCTTCTTGCATCAGTTTAAAAGGGATGAAAAAAATCCCTCAAGTACCTGTTATACAGCCATCACACAGTGTCTGTAATAGGCAGCATCACGGTTGCTGAACATTCCAACTACATTTAAACATGTTTACAAATCTTGCATTTACTCTTTTCTCACAGTTCAACACAAATGTGGGGTATAGGTGGCAAAATCTATTACATGCAGGTATGTAAATAATGTCAAGTATTTTAGGTGAAACTGCAGTCATGTACTGCTAGAATTTATCACAACACACTTTGCACAGAACTAAAAAAATATTAACTGGCACAAGCTTAAACTGAAAAAAGCTTAGGAATTTACTGCTCCACAAAATATACTGGGTCTGCTTCTCAACTTTTTTGAATCTTTAGAAGGGATTCTGTCTTTCAGAATGGTTCTCTTATACTAATTATCTATAAAAGGACTATGATGCAGAATTGCTTATACAGTATATGTAGCTTTACCCCTCTACCCTTCAAAAAAATCTTAAAGATAAATGTTACACTTGCAGTCTTAAAATGGAGAACAGCAATGTTATCTAAGTTTTATTTTTAATACATCTAGAAACAGTCAAAGTACCCAATATAATTCACTGATAAATTATATAGGAAGCAAACTGCAACAACCCATAAGAGAAAAGGTACTGTTATGTTCAACATTTCCAAGAAAAAGAAAAAAAAAATCATACATTTAAGTGAAGAGCCTGTCCATCATCTCTGCTCTTTTTAGATTAGAACACCAAAATTGTATTGTTTGCAGAGCACTACTTCTCCAGTAGTCACTGAATATTTTCAAACTCTGACCTTTTAGCTGACACCTTGATTTAGTTCAGGGTTAGTGGTGACCACAACATGTAAATTACTTACTATATCTGTCAGCTAGGGTCCAGGTCTCCAGCACCCCAGTTTGCCCATACCACACTAAGTTACGAGTTGTGGGGAGAAGCCAGAAAAAGGTCAACCCAAAGAATGAGCTACCTTTGCATTCTTCCAGGACAGAATTAAGGTACATTTTTGTGAATATATTACTCCTGCTAAACTTGTTTGACTGACAAAGAGCTGAAGAATATTACTGGACACACAAAAAGCACTCTCAAACAGACTCTTATTCTTTACAGCATTCTATAAAGATACTGGATAGTTTACAAACGCCTATGAGTTCATCAATCCCTAATTAGTTTCAGTTTGCAAGTGCCATTCACCCATCACAAGTCTTAGTATAGAAAAGTCAAGAGTGAGAATTATTGGCTAGTGTTTTGTTTTTAAAGGAAATATAAGCACTAAGGTACTGAAGAATTGTGTCCTTCAGCTTTCATCTAAAAGCAGTATCAGCATAACAAAGGGTTAGTTTAAAAACACTTTTCTAATTTCCCAAACAAAATTCCCAAGCTTGAGAAAGAATACCTGCAAAATCTAGATAACTAGTGTAAAGGACACTTTCTGTAAGTACAGTGCAAAGATGAAGAAAATAAGTTTTGGGTGCGAGGACCATATTCCCTTCACTGCCTGCATTCTCCCAGGAGATGCAGCATAAACTATGAACCACCATTAATGATGTTCAACACCTAATTTTACCTTTCAATCAGGACTCTATTCATATAGGAAGCTACCTAAAGGTCTTAATTTAAGCAGAAAATTGAGACTAAATTCTGCTGTAAGACAAATTATACCATACTTGCAGTTACAAATTGTAGGAATTATTCTGGATTATCTACTATAAAATTATGGTTTTTAGCCAACAGAAGTGAAGTCTGTTTCTCCTGCTTTTTGCAGAGCCACAACTACAGAAATGAGCACTTAGCCACATACAACGCTGTTACTATTCCTGAGGCTTTGAACAGAAGTATCTAGCCTGAAGGACAAACAAAAAGAAAAACCTTACAGGAGAGAGAAGAAAACCACTCACAAAAAGCCCATCACACACAATTTACCCCAACTTCAATACTAAACCACTTCTGTTCCAACACATTCTCAGACTGACCACCACTGTGTAAGGGCAACACCTGCACCTGCAGTACCATGGACAGTGTATGGAAAAGTTCTTTTACTTCTGAGAATTTCATCACCAAGTTTTTAAGCAACCAGCTCAAACTTTAAGAAAACAAACACCCTTTGACAGTGCAAGAGATTCAGTGATCTTCTGTATTACATCCACAAGCTTCAATGTTTACAGCAAAGAGTACCTTTAAATTTAAAAACCTTCTTGCATTTCCACTGAAGCCACACTATCTACATTAAGGCTTTTAACATAGGCTCACTACTCATACTTGGTTTCAAGCTCTAACACGGGCAACTTTATATTCACGAAGTGCAGGATTTTTACATTTTTTGCTACAGAATCATAGAATAACCCCAGTTAGAAAGGATCTCTAGGGTTCTTTACTCAACCTCATGCTCAAAGCAATGTCAGCAACATCAGTCTAGATTACTCAGGGCTTTATCCAGTTGGGCATCAAAACATCCAAGGGTGGACACTGCAGAACCTCTTTCACCTGCCCCAATGATTGTCCCACTCCATGGTGAAACAAGTTCTTCCTAAATGGAGTTATTTTAATGCACGCCTGCTGCCTCCTGCCTTTCTTCCACAGCTATAAGGAGCCTGACTTGATATTCTCATAGGTTACTATCAGTTCTGCCTGCTTCCCAAAGCCTTCTCTTCTGCAGGCTGAAGTCCCATTTCCCTATCAAAAAATAGATTTTAGCAAACTCTTACTTCTCATATGCATCTGTTAGACTTAAAGTCTTCCATTACAATGTAAAGTTTTGATTCAGAGTGGCTTTTGATCTTCATCCCTGCACTTCCCCAGATACAACAGCAGGAGCTAAGACCTCACACTAAAATCCTTTCTAGTACAAGCTAGAATGTGTTGTACACTGCCTTTCTAGGCTCACTATAATCCCTGTCTAGGACATACATCAACTCTAAAGAGAGAGCATCTCCTGTTCAGCCTGTAACTCTGTTTCTAAACTAGAATTAAGAGTTATGGAAGAACCTCAAAAAAAGCCACACAGTCAAATGACAGTTCTGCTGAGTAGAGCAGTTGTTTTATAGGCTTACATATATACACAGACTTGGATACACAGGAAGAAGCAAAGATGCCCAGAACTGAAGGCAGGGGGGAAACTACCCTCAAAGTATGTAGATCAGAAATATATCAGGAAGGAGAATAAGAGTACATTACTAGGGCTGCTGTCTAAACCATTAAGTTGTTACCAAAAAAAAAGTGAAAGACATTAACAAAGAAGCCAGAAGCACTTCAGCATCTGAAATAAATTTCTGGTAAGGTACAGTGCTCTACTGATAATTGCAAGCAAAAGTTCCCATATCAGTTTTTGCAATCCTCCATCCAGTCCTACAGAGTTACTTATCAGCCTAATGGCAAGATATTTCAGGACAGCATCAACTCTTTAGACACACTCACTCTTCGGTAAAGCAAGCAACATCAGGAATTGTTAACTACTGGAAAAATCCACATCGCAACTACTGAATGAATCGCAGTGACAGGAGGGGAAGGAGTGAAGGAGAAGGGATCTATCCAAATATTTGCTTCAGACCTCCTATCAGTAATTGAGATGTGTGCCAGCCCTTTTTTCTCAAAAGAAAGGTGGCAGGGTGGGAGGGGCTACAGTTACTGAAAGAAGTAATGATGCTTCCTTAACAGAAAAAAGGAATCTTCTCTGCAGACCTTCACATCTCTCTGGAAAACTCATATCCTTTCCTTCATTCCTAGTTGAAGGGGAGCAAATATATCAGGAAAGGTCTGTACTCCTCATCCAACCTCGTTTAAAAAAAATAATCCTTACAAATAAATTAAATCCTTGCACCTGCTTAAAAAGGTTTTTCAGAATCCTTGAGAAGCTACAAAGAATTGCACAGCAGGAGGAGGATTTGGTGAGCCTCTTTAACCTCATCCTAAAACTTGGGAAAAAGCACAGCTACTACCCCCAAATTCACCCTTAGCCATTCATACTCTTAATACCTTTACAGCCACACAAAAGCAAAAGAAAGCAAACTTGACTTTTGCAAGAAGTGACAACACTTGTCTCTCACCACAGAGGAGCAGTCAAGTCAGTTTAAGCCACATGCAAATGAACACTTAACAATTTGAAGATAGAATATTTGTTGAATAACTAACTGGGGCCCCCAGCATAAGACAGACATGGAACTGCTCAAGCGGGTCCAGAGGAGGGCCACGAAGATGATCAGGGGGCTGGTGCACCTCCCTTATGAGGACAAGCTGAGAGAACTGGGGTTGTTCAGCCTGAAGGCTCTGGGAAGACCTCATAGTGGCCTTCCAGTACTTAAAGGGGGCCTACAGGAAAGGTGGAGAGGGACACTCTATCAGGGAGTGCAGAGATAGAATGAACGGTAATGACTTTCAACTGAAAGAAGGTAGATTTAGATTAGATGCTAACTAGGAAGAAATTCTTCACTGTGAGGGTGGTGAGGCACTGGAACAGGTTACCCAGAGGAGCTGTAGCTGCCCCCTCCCTGGAAATGTTCAAGGCCGGGTTGGAAAGGGCTTCGAGCAACCTGGTCTAGTGGAAGGTGTCCCTGCCCATGGCAGGGGGTTGGAACTAGATGATCTTTATGGCCCCTTCCAACTCAAACCATTCTGTGATTCAATCAACTTGCCTGTACTTCACATTTTAAACCTAAGGCAACACAGCAATGCATTAGAACTTAACTGCATTTAGGCAGTGCTCAAGGTAGAAAACCAAAATACTAGAAATTAAGGCCTTGATTCTACAAACATTAAAGCAGTAAACTTTATCCAGTGGAACAGATCTACTGACAATAATGAAATTATAGAATGTGCCTGATGTAAAGGTGATTGCAAATACAGCACACATCCCGTGTCCAAACTTGTGGCACTATCAGGAAGTAGGTGGAAATTAGGCCTCTGGCTTATTTCTTGTTTTACACTAAAAATGATAAAGGGTGAAGCTTCTCTAAAATCTGGAATTTTTTAACACATAATTCAAGACCATAAAGTATCTCTTTTAGCAATTTAGAAAACAGTTGGATAAAACACAAAGGACATAATTAAAATGCAATATCAAATAAACCCAATAATCTATCAGTTCTATTGGCTGAAGAAAAAACTCCGAGTTCAGTTTAAGTATGGAAAAACAAGAATACTGTGCTTAGGACATCATCTGCTTGGGACAGACAAGAGCAGGATGCTGCTTAAAAAAAGATTCACTGACATCTGAGTCAACAGAAAATAGTACAAATTGTCTACCATGTCACAGTCACACTCAATCACACTTTGGGATTATTGTTGGCTTCTAAAGAGAACACTTAGAATTTTACTTTGTGGGGAAAAAGAACAAAACACACACATAAAATGAAAACATCAGCCCACAAATATAGAACTGGAAAACAGAACAAAAAACCCCACCCCAATCTCTCCCCCATGCTCACTTTTTTCTGGGTTATACTTTACAGTCTTACACACCCTGAAGACATTGCTAGGAATTACTAGGAATTGCAGGGTGAAATTCACTTTGGAAGTAGCCACTCCATTCCCAGCTTTTCTACTTCTTCAGCATACATTGTGGTTTTTTTATAAAATTTACTTTTAAGAGGGTGAAAGATTACACTTAATTCAGCATTCTTTAGCCAACAAGATGGCCACCATAAAAATCAGTACAAAGCAGAGCTCAGACCCACAAGCCTAAGTATTTCAGGCAACAACTCTCAAATTATGGTTCACTTTTGTCAGACAGAAATAAGGATAAGAAATTCTAAAAATCTATGCAAATTAAGATAAAGGCAGAAACTACAATCACAAGGCTGTCCCAAGGGTAAAAATTACATTACAAGGAACTAAACTCCATTCCTTTGGGGCAGAAATTAGGGATGACATTAAACTACTCAAAAGTTGATATTTATTATAGCTAAACACAGGAGTTTAAAGACTCCAGTTAAGAATCTGCCTTCAAGTGAAGGCTGCATTCCCCAATGGGATAAAAACTAGAAAGTTTTAAGGATTCACAAATTAACAAGAAGATATAACCACTTACACATACTCAAGTCTAAAAGGTCCAAATAAGCTGCAGCATTACTGTAGACATCTATTTTGTATTTGAAAAAAATTGAGTTTTATTTCAAAGAGCAAATGAGAGTTCAAATGTTTAATCTAGAAGCACAGGAGAACTTCAGAAGATGGAAGAATCTTTATATCACTCCACATATCTGCTAGAAATCCAGAAAGGTAGTAGTTTCATGTAATATTTACTCACATCATAAATCCCGATTCCCACATATCTGGTACACAAGCTACAATCTGCTTCTACTTTTCAGGGAAATACATATTGGTTACTAGAAGTTGAGAAAGATCAGGACCTGCATTCAGGGACGTACCTTAATCTCAATGGGGAACAGAATGTATAACTGCTTGAAGATCACTCGTATGCTGTAGTAAAATTCTAGACAGTCACATACAAAGCAATTATCTTAAAAAAAAAAGGAAGTGGCTTAAAAGAAAAAAAGAAAGGGAGAGCATTAAGAAGTATTCTGGGGAAGAGAATGGGCTGGGGAGAAAGGGAAAACTAATTTAGTATTCTAAAGAAAAAATCTAGTAAAATACCCAGAAGCAGAGCATCAGCTTCCACAAACTTAAGTAGGATGTATAGTACTGGTTTTAGATACATTCCTTCTACTTCTACCTCAACTATAAGGAGCTGCATTAACTCAAACAGGTGAAGTTAAGGAGTCATTTGATATGCACAAAGCACTGAATTAAATACCAGACAAATAATGTCAGACTATGACAAATATATGCTATAAAAAGCACAAAAATTCAAGTTGACTGCAAATGCACTTGCCCAGCATATCCTTTAAATGCTGTGACCTTTTAATACCAGAGACAGTTCTGAGTTTTTACTGATCAAGAGCTGCCAAATGTGATTCCTTTGGAGAAGCCTAAACCCATGTAAGATACAAACTAACCAGAACCCATATGAAATTCAAATAACTGCCTTAGGAAAATGAAGAACTGGCTATGAGATTTAAGTTTCTTTAAAAAACAGAAGGAAAAAAATACAAAATTAAGAGGAGGCCTCAAACACATTTATGCTGATGTCAGCTCTGTTTGAGGGGATGCTCTCTAATATCTGGTTTTATATTTAGTAAAAAAAAAAAAACAAAACACGGAGTGTGACACTTGAGTCCATCTTCTTTCTTGTACTCACATACACTAAGGTCTTTCCTGAGTTCATTATAAGTCTCAGAAAAAATTGGTACCATCAAAAGATGCTGCACTGCACCTCTATGGAAGTTACCTTCACCACGCTTCCAGAGTTGGCATACACTGAATACAGCAGAAATAGCAGCTGGTTGCTCCTCTCAAGCAGCAAGTAGCTCATTTATTAAGCATGGATGACTACAGAACTGCAACTGCCAAAAGGAACCTGCCTCTCTCACCTCGTCCTACCAAATTACAATTGTTTCAAAACAAATTTTGCTTCACCTCTACTCAGTAGTTTATATATGTATGTGCAAAGAATCTAAAAAGACTCATGGTAACTAGTATTAACTATCAGTAGAGACAGAACAAGCATTTTACTTCTAAGTGCCTGCTTTCTGAATCTTCACTTTAATTATACTCTATATAACTAAGCTCAAGAAATAAAAGCCACGCCAGTGCAGGCTTCCTTATAAAGATGGCTGTATTGGTTTTCTCTTTCTGGTCACCAAACCTGAAAGCAGTTAGCTGGTTTCCCAGAAAAACAGGCGGTTGTCTACAGAACCAATTCTAAGGAGTTTCTGCCCGAGATACAGTGTTTTCTTAACACTGTCAGAGACTTATGGTCACCCAACACAGGTGGTTCTTACCAAGTTTCACTGTGCTATGTATTTACATAGTAGTAACCAGAGCAATAGTTTTCATACAAGGTATGACGCTCCCCCACCCCCAGGGAATCATGAACCTCAAGGTTAAATCAGAATGAGACTATGAGCAAAAGAATTAAGAAATGAATGGCTCAAAGGGCTCAATTAGAGCAGGAAGTCACTACACTGGTGAAAACATGAGAATAGACCTACCTTTAAGTATGCTTACAATTATCACTACTATTCAAGACAAAAATGAAGCTGTCATGCAGCCAGAAGATGACACTACCCATGTGCAGAAGACAGCTTGATGAGTATAAGAACTGATATTTCCTTAAATTCCCCAGCTGTTCTTCCATATTTTTGATGTATACTAACAGTTATGTAAAAGAAAATCAGCGATCATCCTCTAGTTTCAGGCTTACCACCTGATGTTCTAGAACCAGTTTGCCACTAACTGTGAAACCACAACATTAATATGTTAAATATATACTGCACTAAATGAAAGGATCAGCAAAGCAGCTTTCAAAGATGGAAAGAAGCTATAATTTCTCAAACATGGTTCCTCAGTTAGAACTTCCTTGACCCTTAACCTAGGATGAAGTATCGTAAAAGGAAAGCTTACCTTCTTAGGAAAAGGGATTCAACTTCATAAACAACCAATAGAAGTACATGCAAGCAGGCTCCTTCAGAGGAACAGCAGTTATATGATAAATGGCAGTAAGATTAAGTCCTGAACAAATTGGATTAATGCTACTGGGCCTCTCTCATTCAGATCAGTGCTTTTAACATAACTCTAGCAGTTTTGGGGGTCCCTACAGTTCACACTGATTGGGGGGAAATACATTTAAATTAGCTATCAGGCAGGTTGACCTATAAACACTAATTGTGATCTAGCAAGTTTTGGCCTTTCATTTTATGCTACTTTAGGAGCTCTCAGAGGATACTTTTTATGAATGAGATACTGAAGACTAATTCTAGATTTCATTCAATAAAAAACGAAAGAAGTCCCATGTAATGAAGCAGTAGCTATTCAAAGAGAGCGAATAGCTTCTATTTTTTCAACGTCCAACAGCCTAAGGTAACTTCTACAGATCATAGAGAAGATTTAGGTCTTTAACTAACAGGCATGCTACAGCTACATATACCCATCTTCATTCATTATATTTGGAGAGAAAGTAGAGAAAGAAAAAAAAGGTAGCTGAACACTTTCTCCACATGCACAGTGATTACTGCTATGTACTTCTTTCCCAGCCCATTTTTCTAAATTTCTAGGCTGTGTTGCAAAACAAACTCTGAACAACCACCACCACATGCTCACCTATCTGGGACATTACCTACATCAAAACTTCTATTACTTGAACTCCCTCAGGTAGGCAGTTCCAAAGCACATATAAATATACTTTAATTACTTCCTCCTATTCCTGCACTCAAATTCTGTTAATTTTTTTAAGATGGTAAGTTACTGTAACATGTAATAGGACATGGGTTTGGAAATAATAAAGTTACTCCACTTGAAAGTACAGTATTTCGCACTGTAGGTGTCTTAGTCCATGGATCTTGCAATTTAAAATTAATATACACCATTCGAACGGGATTCACATTAAATCTGCACTGGTGATAGAAACTATAAACCAAAACACAACATGTAGCCTGCTTTCAAGTAAATCTCATCTGTTGAATTCAGTGTTCCTGAAAAAAATTGCCCAGCTTCTCACTTCTCCACTGCATTAAGCTGGGAAACTGGTAGCAAGTCTTCCTATGCAGCATATTTTGTCCTACAACGAGCGAGATTGCTACCCTTTTAGTTACTACTGAATCAAATCTTACATGGAAGAAACCATTTAAGAACACTCACACTGGGAAAAGTAAACGCCCCTTCTGTTAAGCAAGGAAGAGATTAGAGCTCAATAGTTTGAAACGCAAGATTAGGTTGCAGTCCACCACAAACAAGGTCTAAAAATGTGCCAAAGTAAAACCAGGGACGAAGCACTCTTTGAAAACCATAGTACACTCTCACTTACTCCTGTCACTCTTTTGGGTCATTCCTACAAAGCTCCTGTGATTCTGCTCATAATTTGAAGAAGCTCAAAGTCAAAAAAGGGAAGTGTGCTGCCATTTTTACAGTTTCTTTCTCTATCCACTTCATCTCTTTTGAAAAAGAAAAAAAAGCCACAAAAATACCACCCCAAACTCCTAGTGCTAATAATTAATACTTGCAATCAAAAAGAAGAAATTGCAAGGTTACCTTCCAGCAATCAAGGACTGCTAAGCTGTGATGAGTAAAACCCCCAAAGCCCAGAAGGGAAGAGTCCAAGCATTTGCACTACAACAGGGGACCCTCCATCTCACAACCAAGACATGTAGAAGTACAGTTACTTTATATCAGATATTGCAGTCAATTGGTACCCACTTCATATTAGGCATCTATTCTCCTTGAGATAGAAGCAAGATAGAAGAAACTGATGCTGGGATCACAGTATGTTAGAAAGCCACTCAAACAGCTGAAGTTTTCCTTTCTTCCCTTGCAAGAAAACAGAACCTGATCAAAAGCAGACAGCACTGCTCAGGGCATACACCTCAGCCAAGAACTAAGCTCCCTTTCTACCAAGTTCAATGGCATGTTTGCTTGATCTCTACATCCTCCTTTATTTTTAACTTGACAACTAAAAGATAAAAAACTCCCCTTATGCTGACCCCAACCCACCTTTCCCCTGTCTGAAAAGCAGCAACAGATGAAGTACCTAATAAAAATACACAAATTATTGATTAATCATAATGAAATTAACACTAACATATTCTGCTCCAGAATAAAAACACAGTACGTAGCTTTCAGGGTATAATGAGCATCATTCTCTCAGCCTGTACTCTCCTGATGGCTTTGGATTCAGGCTTCCTCAAATTGTTAAAGCATGTGCTTAAGATAGTTTATGAATGCATTATTTTGTACATACATGTTTAGAAAACACTTGTAAGCTCCATTTAAATGATAGACTCCTATAAGAAATACCTTGGAGCTGTCATGTTCCCAGAACAGCCAAGGGGAAGGAAAGGAGAAAAAAAGAAACAAAAACACCACAAAACCTACCTGATCTTTAGTACTATGTGGAAATCACTATTTTAAACACTAATTCTTTCCTTTAAGCTGCTGCAGCCAGTCTAATAACAGCTAGCCAGAAGTCAAGAACATGTATTCTGAATGTTCACTAAATTAGTAGAATCTTTGATACAATTTTGAAGTAAGAAGACAATGAGGATTCCTTTTTAAAGCTCACAGAAGAAAAATGCCATCTGACAAAACCAAGCATACCATCAAAGTTTCTGATAAAACATAACAAAACCCAGTTTAATGAAAACATGCACCTAACTGATCCAAATAGGTCAGTGTAAAAATGCATACATGCTTTTGCTTACAGATGTTATATTCATATTTCCTACTAGATACTTATATTGTCCTCCCAGTTTGCCTACAGGAAGAACCAGAAGGTCTGAGCAGCAACTCAAGTAATGCCAAACCATTTGCTCCTATACTTCATTTTCCAAGTCTATTAAGTGTTTAGTTGTTAAAATGTTAACCAATCTTCTCAAAGGAATAAATTCCTGGACTATTCTCCAAGAACCAGATGAGGCGGGGCCCAGAAAGATGGGGGGCTCTATTTGTTCATAGAGCTCTGACTCCTCACACTGTCTCCATCCAATAAAAATGGGACAAAGCAGGTAGAAAGATACACACTGGAAAGCAAAAGAAACATCAACATCTTTAAAGAGCTGAAACACTCAGGACATTAAAGTAAGGTAAATTACGCAGTCTTTAACATACGCACTTACTCAAGTTAGCTCAGCAATACTACACAACCACAAGTGGGACAAAAGGTGGTTTGTACAACCTAAGACACCACTCACCATGTGAAAGTTTAAAAACCCTTGATCCTAGCAGTCTTGCTGAGCAAGTAATTTCCTTCCAACATGTGGTAAGGCCTATAGATCAGCCTCATCTTACCAGAACAACGAACTTAGTTGTCCAAGGTCTAAGATGCAATCTATGATCAGCCACTTAGCAGCTACCTGTGCTTACAAAACATTGTCTATTTGAAATAATCTCATTTATTCCAAAGAGGTAGGCAAAATTTTGAGAAATCACTGCCAGAGTTAAGCCTTCGGGGCCCATACTTAAGACCTTGGTCAGAGTAATTACAAAACATTTCACTCACAAAGAACTTCCTAACTTTCCTGAACAGCCATGAAGGACAGTATGTATCTGTTTATCATTAATATTATTAAACAAAAAAGCCACACACTTGTGTATATTCTCTCACCAGCTTTTTTAACCCAAGCCTTTTAAGTGGGCACTGTATAGCTGTTCTTAAACTTTCTGAAGAAAAGGTACCAAGAAATTAGTAGAGCACTATTCCTGATAGACACTCACCACCTTTTCCCTGTAAAGAGAAAAGCTGTTAGGATCCTCCAAGAATCATCATTTTAAAAGCTAATAAAGAGGCACCTGAAGAAACACACAAGTTAAAAGCAGAGATCATTTTATCATTATATCCCCCCTTTCCAAAACAATCCTTTCTCCTAGAATGAACTTCGTTTGCAATTAAGCCAAGTTCAACTGCCAAGCATTTCTAAACACTTGCATGTGTTCGTCTTGTTTATGAAAAGGAAACTACCACAGAATCCCAAAAGCCTAAGATACAACACATCTGAATCCTAGACCACACGCTAGTTCATTATTAGAGATATGTTAAGAAACTAGAAATATATTTAAGTATTTGTAGGCCATAATTCACCCTCTCTAGCCAAACTGCTATTTTAGCCTGTATTTTACTTTTTCCTCTTTCCTTTTTTTTTTTTTTTAAAGCAGGGGGAGAAAGGGTCTAGAAGGAATTTCATTCTTCTATATATTCGTCTTTTGGCATGAGTTTCTCTTCTGTCAGTGCCAGTCATCACGTTTAGAAGAATATGGGATACTCGAGCCGAAACATTTTAAAACTAGAACAAAAAAAACAGTTAAACCACAGTGAGCTAGAAATCCGTACAGGCTCAGTAAACATGCAATAGGCCAGCATTAACTTCTAAAACTTTTGGGCAGGAGTAAGCTAACATCTGCAGGCCTAGAGTTTCCACAGCTTTAACTAGCTGATGGGTTCTGCTTACATTAACATATGCTGTAGAGAGAATTGCTTCTCCTATGAACTATGTACTTGATAATACCATACTGACACAAATATATAAGCCATGGACAATTAAATCCTTTCAGGTACACTAACAAAGCATTTTAAGATAATTATCTAGCATATTTTCCCTCCCCTTTTACTGTACAGATGAAGGCACCGGCAGCTCACTTTCAGACTGGCAGGTAGAGCTGTGCGACCGTCACTCGAAGTAGGATGAGAGCCCGTACGCAGCCTTGTCATTTGCTTCTGCTAACGCACAAAATAGAAAGAGCTTCTAGTATTTTGCAAGTGGGAGACGGAAAGTTAGGTACCGGTTATTTTGCTGACAGACAAATCTCAGGCAGTTACACGGACAGTCCAAAATAACATCAAAAATAAGAGGCTGCCATTTACCATCTGTTTGCCTCTCTCTCAGGAAAAAAAAGTGCAGATCACAAGAACAAATGGAGCCTGGCTCCGGGGAGGAGGAAGAAGGGGAGAGAGGAAATTTCCACGCAAATTTTAAGTGAATCACGCCGCGATGTCCGCGCCCGGCCGCGCCGGCCTTCCCCAGCAGAGGCGAGGGGGGCACCCTCCCCCCGCTCCCCCGGCCGGCGGCCCGGCCCGGCCCAACGGCTCCCCCGCGCCGCGCCGGGGCGGCAAGGAGGAAATAAATAAAGCCTCCCCCGTGCAGCAGCACGGAGGGAGCCCCCTTCCCCGGCGCCCCCCGGGGAGAAGCCACCCGCTCGCCCCCTCGCCCTCCCCACACGGCCCGGTGCCCGCCGCGCACGGCAGCGGCCCGGTGCGTCCCCCCCGCCGCCGGGGCCGGCACCGGGGGGTGGGCTGAGGCCTGCACCGTCCCAGCGAAGCCTCGGCGCTCTCGTAGTCAGAGCGGCCCGGCTCCCCCCCGCTCCTCCTCGCCTCTCCTTTCCTCCCTCCTTCCTTCCCCGGCCCAGCCTTCAGCTCGCACTCACCCGCCTTCCTCCTCCCTGCCCGGCCCGCGGTGCGTGTGCGCGGCTCTCCCTCACGCTGCCCGGCGCGGCGGCGGCGGCCGGGCCGGTGGGGGCGGGCGGGCAGGCGGGTGGGTGGGTGAGCGTGCGGGGAAGGAGGCGAGGGGAGAAGGAGGAGAAGGGTGGGGAGACAAGGAGAGAGGCGGCGAGAAAAGAGAGGAGAAGCGGGGGGGGGGGGGAAAAACCGCAGCGACGCTCCTGAGGCGGGACCTGCGGCGGCAGCCAGCCGAGCGCTTGGGCGGCTGCTCCAACGACCTTTACGCGAGAGACGAGTAATCTCCGAGCTCGGGGCGCTCCGCTGCCAGCCCGGCCACCATCTTACATTAGGGAGACTTGCCCTGGTCGCCGCCTCCCCTGCGCTTGCGCCGCGGGCAGTGGGCGGGGAGCAATGGCGGGGAGGGGGGCACGGGGCACGACGGCAGCAGCCGCGACGGCGCTGGGCATGACGGGACTAGTAGGCGGCGGCGGAGGCGGCGCCGGCCAGCGCCGGACGGGGGGAGGCGCCGCTGCGCAGTCCCGAGCCGCGGGGCCGGTCCCCTTCCGCCAGCGCTGCCGCCCGGGCGGGGCCGGGGACCCCAACTCTCCTCCCCGGGCAGGGCTGCCCCACCGCCCGGCGCCCTGCTCCGGGGAGTCCCTGGACGTAAACCTGCTGCAATTGCAGCCACCTGTTGCTGGCCATTAAACCTGCTCAGGTTTAAAGTACTTGGGTCGATTTAATTTTTTTTCTTTCTCATTGATGTTGCTTTGGGGTACTTTTTCTCCTGCCAGGTCGAGCGACCTCGTCTGCCTCCCGCTCAGCCTGGGCCGGTTACTGGCTGTAAGGTCTGGGCAGGGTGTGCCCTCCCAGCAGCCGGCTGGCGGGGGGCGGCTGTCACGGCCTTTAGGCCGGGCCTGGATGCGGCTCCCACTAAATTCAGCGCAGGCGGCGGTTTCTCTCAGCGCGCCCTTCCCCTCACACGCCGGCTGAGCGGGACTGGGCCCTTGCGCCGCCCCGGTCCCCCTCTCCCGCGGGCGTCAATGGCCCCAGCTTGCCAGCCCCATCCTCCAGGAGGGGACCCCCGTGCCACCTCCCCTCTTCCGTTCTTTACCTTTTTTCTCCTTTTTTTTTTTTTTTTCTCCCCCCCATCCTCACAGGCTGCAACCACGAGGACCTGGTGTGACAGAATGGCTTCGCTAACAAGGCCATCTGTTTCTGAAGTTGCAAAATTTGGAGGCTCCTTCCACGTCCCCCCGTTCCCAGGCTGCTTGCTGCTGTCTCGCCAGGCCCAACTTAGGGTGGCTGAAGCCTCCTCCACCTGCCCAGCACCATTCTGTGCCCAGGCACGGCTGTCCCATGGCAGCAGGCACTCGCACGGTGCTGTCCCTTTGCTGAACAGATTTTTGTTATTATTATCATTAGGGCTTTCCAGGTCCATTCCCCATTTTGAACAGAAGCCAAAGGCACAGAAAAAAAAGTGTTTTCCTCGTTTTCTCTCTTCACTTACAAAATTCAGGCAAATTCTGTTTTCATGCATAAGGGCTGTAAGTAATTTTGACAGAAGCAACTTCCTGCAAATTCTCAAGCAGAGGGATCTCTCCCCTGCTGAAAAGGCTCTCTTTTTTTGATCTTTGTGTGTCAGGAACTCACACAAACCATATTGCTTCTGTCTCCTCTTTCTACCACAGACACCCTGGGCCTGTTAAAACTGAAACTGTAACTCTCCCTTTTTGCTGTAATCCCCATGCCACACAGAGGACCTCATCACCTCAGCTACCAGACAAGAAGAGTGCTTTTACTCACCACCTTTATAGCTCTCCGGTAGCTCTCCTGCACTGGCATCCTTAGCTCTCAAAACAGGCAGCTCCATCCTGAGTGTTTAATTATCAGTTATCTCCAGTACACAAGCTATAACTACTTTTGCCAATACCCACCTGAAAATCTTACTTATTTCAGCAGTTGATAGGAAAGAGAGGTGTTCATCACAGAATGCACTGGCATAACTATTTAGTTTACTGGCATGATGGTTTTTTTCTTTACTTTTGTATCTTAGATTGAAGTGTTATATTAGTACAGCCTTGTACAATATGCTTATTCCACTACCAGTAAAGTGCATTGTTTTGGCATAGCTTATTCTCCTTCCTAAAACAAGTTAACATTACCTTGTGTATATTAAATTTTATATTGATATACGTATATCCACAACGGGAAAGCTCTATGAATTAACTTTATCGCTTCTGGCTGTAGGGAAGACCCAGGTCTGCATAAAAATAAATTCTGTTTTCAGTAGTAGTCTTGATATGTGAACACAAATGCAACGTTCCTTTGAAAACAAAACATACAATGAAATACAAACACCTATATTTGTGAGCAGTTCCATGTTTCTCTGCATATATATTCAACTGTAACATATACTTCATATATATAGCTACATATTAATCAGATTCAGGTGAATGTATAGTATATTTCTCAAAAAGTTTATAGTTTTCACATTTTCATATCAACCTATATGTAAAACATTAGGTCCCAGAAGAATCCATTAGGTAAGTAACTTATATAAGTAATGTAATTGTTGACACACCTAACATCTGACAACATTTCGTGTTGAATAAAAGCAAGTATTCCCACTCGGAAAGAAAGATTAGAAACAATATATCTAAAAGCTGCAATTCTTGGGCAGAGTTGAGGCTGTTTACTAAGTGACTCCTGTGATTTCTTTTGATCCAGTATTGAGGAGTCTTTCTCTTAGTAAGAGTCTGTTCATATCCCTTTGCTGAGCACAAATTTCAGCAGCATCCAATAATAACGCAGAAAAAAAAATCTACATAGCTGAAGATTACTTTGACTGATGTTACCGCAGGTTACTCATAGCCCTGCTTCTACCTCTGCTTTACTCTGGTAGGAATAATTCACTAGGCCATTATGTGCCCATTGACAGATTTAAGATGTCCTTAAGTATTTTCTTGTTTTAAGTAATTGTAATTGTTTTCATTAGATTAGTCTTACATAGCCACAGTTTGACCCCTTATTTGCTTTCACAAATGTTTGGTTTTAATTTGTTTTGAATATGTCTGATGACTGAGCAGGACTGTTTCTAAGAAATCGTTCCCATATCTACAAGGAAAAGCTTTCCGAATACATTTTCTTGGAAATAACCAATGTGTACTAGCTAGAGTAGCATATGTATCCATATGATTTATTTATTGTGGTTTGGCCCCCATTTCCCCGTGATTCATTGCATACACACTGTTGTGCATTGATTCACACCATGTGCTGAGAAGGTGTTCTGAGCAATGCTCCATGGCCACTGTCTCATACAACACCTATAGGAATCTACCGGGAGTCTGCAGTTTGGGGTGAAACAAAGCTATTTTCAGGACTTCTCTGGTGTTAAGTCACTGCCATTTCAAATGGCTGCCAAGTTGTATGGAGGAACCAAGGCGGAGATCAACAGTGGAGTGTCCTGAGAAGGAATTAGAGATGGTGGTGTACCAATACTGGCAGAAAAGGAGGAGGTGGAGATTGAGTAATTCCTGTGCTTGGTTGGGATGAAGAGTAATTCTTCTGGGACTTCAGGATCGTAAAGTCTGCAAAGCATCTGTATGGACTACACTCTGAATATTCAGCATCAAAACCCTAATACAGCAGCACTTCTGCATGCAGATGTGTGTAACCATTAGTGCCTCAGTGTTTGCCAGCAATCCAGCCGGCTCACTGCTCACTGGATTGATGCTGGTCTACCAGTGTGTGCTGGAAACACATATTACGTGTGTGTTTCAGTGTGCTGGTACTGAGAAAATACTTCAAGATTTGGAAAGTTCATGATCCTGAGTTGTGCTGGAAGCAGTGGCTGGGCATGTGTGCCTATATTTCAGACGGAAAGGTTTCATAAATAGAAAAAACAATATACTTTTTCAAGCTTCTGCAAAGCCTCATTGATTACTATGGAAAGGTCATAGATATTAATGTAGAATGATATACAATAGTTGATGACAGGTTTTTTAGAAATTCAGCCTTATTTGCTGCAACAGAAATAAGAATTGCTCCCCAGACTGCAATGGATGTTAATGATGTGTCCAATCCTTTTGTCAGTCAGGGAGATCCAGACATTTTTCTGCTTCTCTGGCTAATGATTTCTTTTACTGGGCAAATGTGTTGTAGAAAGGAACTGTATGACTGTTCTGAGTAACTGTAGAATAATAATGAAGGGCTTTGTTGGGAAATTGAAGGGCAGGTGTAGTAGCCTTAAAAACACTCTGATCAATATTTGCTGCAAGTGGCAGATGTTCACCATGTCTTGTTTGAAAACCATGAGAGAAGGAGGAGGTGTCCATGAGGCTCAGGGAAACAGGATGAGGGATCTGTCCTGCTCTTTCTTAAATGAGAGAATACAGTGGTGAAAAAATGAATGTATTATAGCCAAAGATATGAAAGAGATGCATCTTTGTTAATGCTTTTTTGTTATTGGGGGAAAATTAGAACTTTAGTGGGATGACTCTGCCAACTTTTTCATGATAATCTTTACTTACTCGACATAACTCTGGCACAGTGCACCATATCTGCTAAGTGCACCCATCTTTGCAAATGAAAGAGGAAATCATTCCTGTTTTCTGGAAAGGGTGCAGTGGGGACCTCCAGGAGCTACCACTACTCTTGTTAACCTCAGGGTGCATTTGAGGTAGTGGTATGAGTATAATGTCCTAATATTCTTCAGAGGTCTGTTTCCTTCTGCACAATTTACAGCAAATCTTCTTGTATGTTGTTTTTCTTGTCCCAAAGTCCTCTGAATCTAGACACTCATGAAAGTTAACACAATTTGTCACAAGCATCCTTCCAGCTCTTTTTTTGCCTTCTGGCTCCTGTGCTGAAATCCATTCACAGAATCCTTGGACTTCTCCTTCCTATCCTCCTTTTCTTTTTTGAAACATTTTTTATGCATCAAGCAGCTTGCAAGGCTCATGTTCCTCATCATAACTGTGCCTTGGTTGCCAGAGACAAATAGCAAATATTTGTCATTTCTACACTGAACTCAGCACCAATAATAGGTTTGGGTTTTTTTTCTCAATTTGGGAATGTCATTCCCATCTCTTTTTCCAGTCTGGGCTTCCCTAGGAAATGGATGTTCCCAGGGAACTCCGTAGTGTGTAATAAAATAAAATGCCTCCCACTCTGCATCTCCTTTCCTTAGAAATCCTGTGCTGGTGTTGGAATGGGAAAGAGGGAAGAAGATGCTGGGCTAGTGAGAGGTGAATAGTAACAGAATTCAAGTTTGCAGTTCTATGCGCACTTCTGTAGCAACATTACCTTGAAGTGTGTGTCCAAGAGATGAGAAGAAGTCTTACTGAAAAAGGCAATGGATAAACCAGAAAGATATGCAACATTGCATAGAAGTGTACTGAAATATATTCAACTGCAGAAGTGAGACACCATGCAGATAAGCAACCAAGAAGGCTGCGTTGCTTTGCTCTGTGCATAGTAAAATGGAGCACAGTCTCTGCCTTAAGATCTCCTATAACACACACAGGCCAGCATCATGTGTACTAAAAGGGAACAGACTTCAGAGCAATTGGTCTGAATCCAAGAATTTTATATTGCTAAAGATTTGATTATAAGTGTCTTATAATCTCAGCATTTCAAAATGTTTAATTTTGGTAATTCATCTCATAAAATGTGAAAGGAGCTAGAGTGCTGCACAAACTATGAGCCAAAGTATATTTGCTATTGCTTTTTTTCCACATCCACTGTTGCAATAAACATGCCTGTCCTTCAATCTGTATTCTCTTTAACTCATGCAGTGCTGCCACGTTATCTGAGTGGCAGGAAGAGTAGCAGCAAGCCCAGGTGCGTAGTTAAGCAGAGTGAGATGGGGACAGAAGATTGAGTTCTTGTTTGTGGAGCACCACAATGACCACACTAGGGAAGGCTATGCCAAACAGATGGAAAGAGGCTCATGGTTCATACAGCTCATTTCCACTGCTGATGATGGCATCCAGATACTACCTGGTTTAGAGATGCAGAGCTACAATATAATACAGAACATGATAGGAATATTTCCATCTGCAGCATTTTCAAGCTGACTGTCTATCTGGATTTCAAACAGCATTTTTGTAACCTTAGTCTTTGCATTTCAGTTTAGCAGTTTGGAAAAAAAAAAAATTAGCTCTACAACTCCTTATTTGAAGTGACATCATTTCACAGCTGTGGTAAATCACCTGGGTACGTTACAATACTGGGGTTCAGCGGTGACTTCCCATGGATAAATCTTTCATGGCTCATCCTATTCTGGACAGTTAGAAGTCCTGGAGGTCCTGTTCATGTCCCTTGTGCTCTTGCAGACCAGACAGCGTTATTTTGCTTTATGGTGGCATTGGTCCATTTCTCAGGAATGTCTCCCTCTTGCATTCAGTTTGGCCAACACTCACAAATCCTAATATCTGAGGCAGTCTCATAGAGTTGGGGCTGGACGTGCTACCCACAAACCATGAGACAATATCAGGGGAGGAAAAGAGGCGCTGCTCCGAAAATGTGAGAATTGAGGGGGACAAACACACTGGAATTGCAAAGGAAGCCATCAGCATCCAGTGAGAGTTGATAGCATACCTAATCCAGATGATGTTGTAACAGAAGAGGGCACTCAGGGGCCAGACAGCAAATAAACCTTATCACATTATACAGTGAGGGAAAATAATTCAAAAATGGACAGAATCCTCCCATGAGCTTGATGCAGCTCATAGCTGAAGGCTGTGGGCTGGTGAGCCTAGGTTTCATTCATGGAAAAAGAAAGCCCAGCCACTTTAAAACAGTCTTTGCAAATGCACTCAAGCCAACTCATCTAAAGTAGTTGAAGTAACATCCCTGTGTAGACAGGACTTCATTATGTTACTTGTTATTGTTTTCGGGGAGTCCTCACCTGCTCTTTAAAGCACAACATACATTATGAGAGAGAATGATTACTCATTATTGTTGCATTCCTTAATTGCCTTCTATATTAGTGTGTTCAAAGGAATGTATTTTTTCTCTGCCTGCATCTGACAGCACTCAGCATTTTCCACCGAGCTCAAAATTGCTCGCATTCTTATAAAAACGCCTCAGCCGTATGGGATTTGCTGAGATGAAATAAAAAGTGCACGACTTGAGAAAATGCAATACTTGATTCTGCTTATTGATTCCATGGCTGCTGTATAAAGAGGAACTGTTAGTTACAAGAATTTCCACTGACTTTATCAGCGTTGGAGCTCATGTTCTGCACAGGCCAGGTGTGACGAGAGCTCACCTGTCAACAAAATATGACATTGCTTCAAAGGGCTGGGGTTAACTTTGATGCTTGCAAATATATTGCACCAGCCAAGCTCCAGCTGCAACCTTGCAGTTTTCCAGGCAGATCTACTTCCTTTTGCCAAAAGAATGTGAGCTACTGCAGCTAATTTTATGCTATATAAATAATGTTGATAGAGAGACAAGCCTGAAATTAGAAAGGTTAGATAGGCAAAATAATAGATTAAATAGGAAGGTTGAAGCATTTGTTAATCAGAAATATGAGTATGTTCCTTAAGGAGCTGCAGGAACCTGACTGTAATGATAACAAATGAGAGATCCCAGAATAATAAGATCAGCCTTGCATATAGGCAGCACCGTAACTGAGACTCTGTATGACAGAGATGTGCTTGTTGTACAGAGAAATTGTGCCCTTATATTCCGATAGAGAACATTTCCTTTTCTTAACAGCCTGTGCTTGACATGCTGACGGAGCAAAGGTTGTGCTGTGTGCCTTGTGCTGCTCTGCTCTCTTTCCCCCTTTGCTCCATCTTCCCTCCAGCACCCTGCAGCACGGAGCCAGGCTGAGAGCCACCAAGGGCAGGGATCATATCCGGGGGGAGCAGAGACTAGGCTGGTATCCCGACCGTATTGTGTAGGCTTACCAAGACACCTAGAGGACGATAGATATTTTTCTATTTTAATATATATTTTTTATTTTTTCATATGCATTTTAAAATTTTACTATGTTTTCCCCTCCAACATTTTAAAATCATTGGCCCATTAATGCATGAATAGGAGAATTTCCTGCTAACGGGCCAGATGTAGAATTAAAGCCCTGGGTAGACCTAGTTTGTTTTACTCCTAATAATCTAGCACTTGGGTTTTTTTTAAGGAATGATAAATTAATTCTGATTCTTAAATAGGTTATTTTAAACTGTAGCCAGTCAGCCTCTGACAGGAACCGTATTTTGCTAAACCATGTAAATCATGCTGATTTTTACTGTAACTTGCTTTCATTTTGTTTTCTTCTCCTTACTCTCTTTGTATTGGTATCATACCTGGGAAACCAAAATGAATTTTTGCATGGAAAGCTTCAGAACAGATGTGCCACCAGCACTTCCACTGATGGTGTATTGTGTCACGCATGCCTGAAGTGCATATGATTTGTTTTATGCGAACTCACTGTATTCTGGGCCTTAAAATGTACTGCAGAGTTGTTGGATTGACATGGGGAGAAGGAAGGATGTGCTGAGGTTTTTGTGTGGTTTTAGTCCATGTTTAGCAGTACTTCTCACAACTAGTAAACAAAACAGTGTAATGCCTAAAAGCCACAAATTGCAACTTTTAGGTGTTTACATTTGCACAAGATCCCATGGAAGTAACCTGATTTCCAAAACAGGTGAGCATTTGTAACATCTCCCGAGGTCAGTGAAAACTCATCTTTTCAGAAAGATAGCTCCATTCTATAAGTTTCCCACACAGGATTTCCATGTTGAGTATTAGACCTACACTGTAGAAAACAGGGGCTATAGTATTATGATAAAAAAAAAAGGTGGGCAGCCACCAGATTCTACCAAATGCATCCAGAATCTTCCATGTTTAATCTCTTGGGTGTATTATATTGGAATAAGTTTTGAAAAGACTTCAGGGTAAAGCTATGACTAAGCAGAAGAGTAGGTAATGAAGAATCTCCTGAGAGAAGAGAGTGGGGAATGTACCACGGAGTAAGAAGCACAGGGTGATGCCTAACAGTAGATTCTGCCATAAGCATGTGGACAGCTTCGTTGTCCTTCAGAGACAATCAATTCATTCAACTGACATGGTGGGCCATCACTTTCTTCACTCTACAGCGCAGAAGCAACTGAGTAAGAGTGTTAAGATTAGGTGGGCAGCCAGATACTTCCCACTTGGGTAAAAAGACTGACAAAATCAGGGATGAGAGGGAAGCGAGTTGCTGGTTGCTTGCTTCTTCACTCCTCTTTGCAGATAGGAATCTAGACACTGGACTTCCTTCCTTCTGAGTAATATATACCTTTCCTCATTCTTCTGAGCAGTATATACCCTGACTCATTGCAGGCCTACTTCAAAGGCACAGAAATCAGAAGGTACACTCTCAGACCTTTTCTCATTAAAGTCATACGTTCTCACCTCAGGACAGGTAAACAGTAAGTTGTCTCAGCTGAGATCTTAGTAAAGACAAGGGAGATATTTTTTCATCTTCAAGATCTAGTTAAAACCTAAGCTTATCTCAATTTAGTAATGTAAGTGAAAATACCCCTGTGGATTTTATTTTAAAATAGTTGAATAGGTACAGTATCTATTTACTGAGGTGTGACTATTTTCATGAAAAGTAAAACAGGAGAAACAAAGAGCGCAGGTCTCAAAATGTGAAGTAAAACTAAAGTAAAGCCCTGCAAGTCACGAATCAACCAATTCATGAAAGAAGTCTCAAAAAAATTCAGCACACAAAAGTTCAAAAGGATGGTGGCTCTAAACCCTCTTTTTAGGAAGTGCTCCAGAGCTTAAGCTTTTGCACTTGTGAAATTCAAGCAATTGTTTTAAATAAAAGCTCTAGAAGTGGGCCCTGGCAGCTCCGTCTGAAGAGGGCTGACAACTGCCGTGGAGCAGATGACAGCACAATCACCTGTTAGGTGTGCCCCACTGGGAAAATGCTGAGCTTGGGTAGTTTGTTCATGTCACAGCATGTGACAAAAGGTTACCAGAAAGGTGATTACTCCTGTCCTACTACAGCAATCTTTGTGTCAACTGGCTGTAGCAAGGGCAGACAGGCTTCCATTGAAGAACTCTTTACTATGCCATGGCTGACTCCAGCTGTGATTTGGATGAGAGAAGGATGTTGTCAGAGAAGCATCATGTCAGTAAGAACATACACTGCCTTGGGTGATATTAGCTCTGTGTGCGTGTGAGTACTTACTGTTCCCTTATTTTTTCCTCTTAATTTTAAATACCAACAATTAATACTATCCCCTTAGCTTTCTCTAAGTTTGTGTATGCACAGTTTATAAAGAAGAGGTAGATTGTTTATGAACAGGGAATCCTAGCAATGTGGAAGCCTGTTAGCTCTAGAGGGAGACTAACTCCTCAAAAAGTCCTTTTTCTGGTGTTATGCATGAAAGTCACTGTAAGGTAAGACTTGGAATTAGATCATTATTTTATGGAGCTATGAATAGAGAGAAAAGACACAGAACTTTCAGACAAGAAATCAGTTTATTGAAAGCACTGGGGCTATATGACTCACTGATTTATCTGAGTAGGCAAACAAACCAGAAAGTATTAAAAGAGTGGCTCTGATCAATAAAAATAAAACCATGTTTTTGTTCTTGCTGAGATCAGAAAAAAAAAATCTACCCTTAGACTACAGATTGCCTTAGTTTGGAATACCTGTAAAGAAAGAAAGGTTATAGCTGGTCAGGTTGACAGACCTGGTGTCTTGTTTCACATATGGCTCAGGCCTTCAAGAACTCTCCAAAGTAGTAGTTAAGTTACGTTTCTTTGTGATTTAGGCAGAAAGTGAATTAGTATTTGAGTCTCACATTACTTGAGCAAGAGCTTTAGGCAGTTAAGGGCTTTGGGTTGTGCTTCCCTCAATTCTTTTGGTTGACACTGATGCTTTTGTCCAAAAGACTTAATCACTGAGACAAATTGCAGGAGAAATATTCTTTACCTGGTGGTCAGATTAGTCTTTTGAATGGTGGGATTATCTCTACCCCATTCCCTGGCAGGTTCCAGTTCCATATCCGGTGAAAGTTTAGTTATTTTTGCAAAATAAAGTGGCACTAAAGAGAGATTGAAAGCATACAATGCCAAGTCCCCTCCAACCTTTATGGGAGGTAGGAGATGTATGTTAAGATGGGGGTGCAGAATTTAGCAAGCCTCTCACAGCCTGAACAAGTGATCTGAACTCCTCCAGTGAAAAGGAGGCATTAATCTTTCCTATAATGCTGTTTGGATCTCACCTCAAAATTGACACTAGATTTTCTGAGAAGTTCTGGGAAATCCCACTTTGAAACAGGCTTACCATCTGCCAGTATAAAACAATGTCAAACTAAGTCACCCAAAAGGCACAATCAAATCTTCATTAAAAATAAGGCCACCTCATTTTTAGGGGTTTCTCATAGCTTAGTGTCCTTGTGTAGCTCTATCTGAATATATTTGCAAGCAAACCTTTTCCTCAGTGTCTCAGAATGAGCCAGTACCTCAAGCTTCTCCTGGGCTGGACGTCACCGCAGCTTCTTGTTTCTGCAGACAGACTGTGCAGTAAATAAGACTGAGAGTGATGCATAAGAAGAACAAAATTATATTGTTAATAGGCAGATGCCTAGGAATGCAGCTGAGTGACCACATTCTGAGTGTTATTTCCAACCAAATATTGATTGTCGTTTGTAAAGAGATAGCACAAGATGTAAAGCTATCCTGAGATCGTAATCATAATTTACTGCTGTCTACTTAAAGAGAACTGGTGTGACCCTTTATGCAGATACTAACCGTAATGATGAACGTAGGTCTTTGACCTTTGAGTTTCTGTTCTTCAAATCAGTATTTCTTGTACGCATGCTTTCAACAGGTTATTAACTTTGGAGTGAAGTATTCTCCTAAGCATACTTCATCATAATTCCACTAAAGTTAATCTACAATAGTAGTAGTTTTGACTTGCAGAAGGACCTAAAGGATTACCATCCCACCATGTTGGACATCTACAGACACACACAATTAACTGAGAATTTTGTCTTCTCCACTGGCTAGGTTTCATTTTATCTGAGAGTTCAAATTAGCTGACCAGGTGTTTTTCAGCACTGCATTTCAAAGACAGAGAATTAGCTTTATCTGATTTAGAACAGGAATGTTCCTGAATGGTGAGGGAAATTAAGTTTGACCATCTGACACCATCTAGAAGAAGGGTATGAGAGTTATATGTGCCAAGCAGCTCAGAAATCTGCACATATGATAAAGTTTTTCCACTATTCTACTCTTAAGCACTCAAGCAACTGAATGAGCATAAGCCATAAACTCCAGCCTTGATCACTCAAGCACATAATATAGTTTAGTGCTTCAATGTCTAAGGTGTCACCTTGGTAGTAATTATTGAACATGTGGTCTCAACAATTGCCCTATTAATTATGAACAGCTAATATTGCTTCTCATTATCCTTCTGCAGCACAGTCATATCCAAATAAGGCAGGAGGAGACTTTAATAGACATGTGACTTCCAGTGAAATATTTTGAGGCCAGAGCCAATTAATACAATTGTCTATTCCAGAAATTGGATTTGTTCAGTCTGTGTCCTTCAGATTCTTGTTCCTGAGGATAATTCTCCCTGATCCTCAGGAAACTTCAACAAAACAAAAATGGACTGGAGCAGAAAGCAAATCCTTTCTTATGCTACCTATTCAAACAGGGGGTTTCTTCAAATAAGATAACTCGGAGCATCAGGCCAGGGAAAGTATTTCAGTAGTCACAAATGCACAAGCTAAATTCTGCGCACATCTTTGGTGTACAGGAGCTTCTTATCTTGTACCCAGAGAACTCCAAAGAAATGGACAGTGCTGGGAAGATAATTAACAGAATGGTAGTATAACTTGTGAAACAATTTTACATTGCAGTAGAGATAGCATTGTGAGATGCCCTTTTTCCTGAGTCTTACCGGTTCCCATATCAAATTCACTCTTTGTAAGTATAAAGTAATGATTTATTCCAATTTAGCTCAGATTGACTGTCAGGATACTGCCTCTCCCACCTCCTGTATTATATCCACTTACAGAAACCCTGTGCTCCGCATTATTAGCACAGACATTTTTGCTCAACTTTACACACCCTCAGTGTTGCCCAAGTGACCCCATTACACTTCTGTAGCTTTACATCTATTCCAACACATCCATTCTCTGATGAGAACCCAAAAGGATGCAATAAGTGTATAGTTATGCCTGCAGAATACATACAACATGCTTCAGAATGAGCTCAGTGTGAATTTCAGGTCAAAGCCTGATTTTGTGTGACTGGCAACTAGCAAAAACATCAACCATCTGTAAATCTGATATGGAAATCACTGAACAGAATGAATATCAATAAGGCAGTTGATGTGCCAACACTTCTACTTACTATATCAAATATCTCCACTTTGCTCGCACTTTGTCTTTCCATCATTTCCCCTGTTGTATGTTTCTCCACCTCTTGTCAATTACTAGCAGCTACATCATTACAATAATCAGATTATCTCCCGGGCTAGTAACTGCCTCGTTCCCTCCAGAAGCTGAATGGAGAAATTATTACAAAAAAGAAAAGCTATTCTTCATTCCGTGATAGAGAAGAAAGAATAACAAGACAGATAGCTCTAAGGGCCCTAAAGCAGGAATCAGGAAAAAATTAACTCACAATACATCACATGGCCAAGAACAGTATTTTTATTTTACCTCTGAAGCCTGAACAGGGATCATAAAGACCCAGTTGTCAAGCAGGAAAATTACTGTTTATCAAGGCGTTCATTTCTGGTCAGATGCCTACAGTCAATAATTGCCCTCACCTACCCAGGAAGGGCAGCACTCGCTGCTGTTCAGCTCCTCTCGCCCTGTTCCCAGACCCCAAGGAAGGTATTCATATAAGTTTGAGAACATTTAGCTCTTTGTTGCCTTGGACTAGATAAACCACTTACCCAAGCTAGCAACAACCTCACGCAGTTTCTCTGATGAGCTTAGATACCATGGTGACAGTAGAAATATCTAGGATGGAAGGCAGAAAAATTACAAAGTTATTTTGTTGAGAATCACTGCAGGGAAAGGTCTTAGACTTTCTTCTAAGATTTAACACTGAACTATTTCAATGTACAAAACACACTTTTTGCAACAAAGACAAGATTACAGCCAGCTAAGAAGTTTTCAAGAAAATTAGTCAGCATCGTAAGTCAATTCAGGTTTTTTTACTCTGCCAACTTAACATAAGCCAAAAACACATTCCCTTTCTCTGTTCAGATGAGGCCAGGCTAAAGATCCAGTTGATCGGCATTCCAGGCCTGCTGTGAAATGTTATACCCATTTTTACAGACCAGTAAGCTGAGATGCACAGGCAGAGTTAGCGTCAGTCAAAATAAGAGCTCAAGGAAGTTTTATGGTCTAATCAGTAGCCAGAAATGCTTTTGACTTTTTGGGTAAAGAGGCATATTTCACAATGTAAAGACAGGTCTATTTATGTATAAGCACTTCTAAAAGGCATCTTTTTCAGCTGCAATGCAGAAAAGCCTTTTAATTTTCATTTTACTCTATCATGCAGGATGTGATCACAATGACAGTCAAGATTAAAGGGAGGAAATTAAGCATGGCCTCTTGGGCGTTTGAATAATACTTTTTTTTTTGCTAATAATTATTCCTCCTGTTCATAATAAAATGTAAAAAAAATTAATTATATCATCATCATCGTTATCATTATCTTCATATCTTGATGTATGCTTTGGCTATGAACCACAGAATTTAGTATTATTAAAATTAAGAACGTTACACCGTAGTACATCACAAACCACCTAGAAGTTCCAGTCAAAGAGTAGGTTCCCATTGTGCAGTTCGTTTTAATTATTACTAGTAGTTATTTCTGCCTACAGAAAATAACATCTCTTGCATGAAGGTCTCTTACCACACAAGCAGAATTTGCTACCCCACAGGCAATCTGGGACCTCCTTTCCCTGGAATCCAGAGGAATTAATATCCATCCCAGGTATTTAGTGCCAACCTACCTTTGATACTTCACAGATTTCTGTCTAGTAATTAAGGATGAAAGAAGCTGGTGTCCCTCACTGAACCCAGCCGTACTGGAGAACTTGCTGAGAGCTATTGTTAGGAAGAGGAATGAGGTATTCTTTCCCTATAGTGACTTGGCAAAAATAGTCTACCAAACCAGCCAGTGACCCCGGGTAAACAATAAGATCCCAAATTAAAGGACAGCAAATAAAGTGAGAATAAGGAAAGAATTACTATTCATGGACTTGCCTGCTCATCAAAGCATGGACGGATGCAGCTATGCCAATATAAATATGTGCAGAATGTATGGTATGATGTATCTAGATACCTCTCTTACTTCATCCATACTAGGAGCTGTACTGTCACAAATATTTTGCACTAAAATATCACAAAATCCTGACAGAGAAATAGTATAATAAATGCTGTGCAGCTGGAGCTAAATGTGGTATTTTTCTTCTGAAGTTCAGCTGCCCAGTGACATACTCCATGCCATCCACTCTTTTCAGGGTGTTTTTTTTTTATTCATGCTACTATGTGACTGTTGGCCAATTGGCAAGGAGAGGAAAGAATTATCTGGAAATTTAAAATATTAAATCTGCAGTGGTTAGAAAGGAATTTTCCTCCACAGAGATTAAAAAAAAGTGTGTGCAATCTGGCTGCATCTGAATGCCAAAAGAAATATGACAGCTTTTAATGCCTGGGAAAGGCTTTTTAAAAAATGTATTATTTTATTTATTTCTCTCTCTTTTTTTTTTCTTTAAAAAAAAAAAAAGGTCTTGTTTCTTAAGGAAATGAGGCTTAGGAAATCCCACTCTCTCTGCCAAACTTTTTCAGTAATTTTTGAACCTGTTGCAATTACTGAACTAATTCCAACCTAATCTGATCAAAGGCTAAAGGGCTCAAAAACTTACGTCCTCACAGACTTTGTGAAAATCAGGGAATGTCTAAAGGAAAAATATCAAAATTAGGATCGCTGTGGTTGGAATGGCTGAAGCAAACCCTCAAGCTATCCATTACATTTGTCGTGGCCAGGCGATCAGCACATGCGTCTCCAAATTTATCATGATACCTGTCTTCCATCGTCATGGGTTTTTGGGTGGCACGTAGGCAATATAGGAGCAGAGCTATGGCTTCACAGTGATGGGTACGTGGGAGAAGATGCAGGAATGCCATACCCAGGTACCAAGGCTGCTTTAGTTCTGCTGCTTGTGGAATAACTACTTATTTTCTATTTTAACCTCTTGTCTGGCACTCTTCCTTTCCTAGAATAAAATAAATAATTCACTGACTATCATTCTCATTGCAGTAGGTCTGTTCTGGTTCATGGCCGAGACCAGGAAAAGAGAAATCTCAAGCAAATATGAGCCCTTGAACAAATTAGGCCAAATTAATGAGAACAGATTCATCTATTGAACTCTTGAGAGGAGCTGTTCTTGACAGCACATACTTTTTTCCACCCTCTTTTAAAATTTCCTGCTCTCTCCTCTTTCTCTTCCAACTAGTCCTTGTGCAACTGTTTCTCTGGTTTCTGTCTCTTTTTTCTTATAGCTGCCTTGACAATTCACTCTCACCCCAGGACCACTGCTCTCTCTATTTTGCTCCCTCTGCCATTCCATAATAGGGAAGATCTAGAGAAGTAAAGATAGTTATTTTGCCAGTTTCCCATGGGTCTAGTACGTTGGACATGGTTTTGCAACTGTGAAATATTCCTTTAATGAAGTTCAAGAGGGGAAACTATTGGCACTGAAAATGGATACACACTTTTGGTGGAATCTTTTTATCTTAAAGATAATACAGGAGGGAATTTGTGGAGGAGATTTGATTACTGGACTGAGGGTTGTAAATTGACTTTGTATATGGGATACTTCTAAGATACTAATATTTGTGCCTTAGCTCCAGACACATACATGTACAAATGTTCTTTTTGCTTTCTTTTCTTCATTCCTGGTACTTTTTTCTTGCACATACTTCGAGTTTAAATGCAGCATTCTTCACAGGATAACCCTTATCAGGGCTGGTTTTTTTTTTTTTTTTTTTTTCCCCTATACAAGTTTGTAAACCTTGGTTCACCAATCCAAGCCCAAGAAACAGGAGTTTTTGGCTCCTGGAACAGCAGCCATACACCTGCTAACAAAGTTAACAAAAAACTTAGTTTACTGGTTTTAAGTGAAGAGTGCTGTTTTAATTTTCTGCATTTTAAATAACTGAAACATTTACAAATTATTTACTTAATTTTTTTGAAGACTTCAATCTGAAACTGTAGAAACCGTAACAGTTCTGGTTTTGAAAAAAAAAGAATAGTAGCACTTTTTTTCACTGAAAAAGAAATAAAATTGAAAATGTTCTAATAAATTTACCTCCCAGTGCAGTGTCTGGCTTCAGGCCTTTTGCCTTATTCAATGAATGTTGCTTATAGGGCAGGGCTTGAAAGAAGAGACTCTCTTCAGCGTTACAGGGAAAAGGAAAGGGGAAGGAGAAACTGAACGGCACAGAGGCGATGTGTTATTAACAACGGAGGAGCACACGTGGGGATGCAGAGGCCCGGTGCTCTCCCTTCTACGCAGCCACCTCGAAAAGGTTTGAACACGGAGCCGACTGACACGATCAACTATCAATCTGCAACTTCTACCAGGCGCCAAGCACGCCGTCGCCACCGCCACGGCCCCCGCCGGGGCTCCGCGCCCCTCTGCGACTACAGCTCCCGTCAGCCCGCGGCGCAGGGCCCGCCGCGCCGCACAGCCCCTGCGGCAGCCGCCGGCGCCGAAACGGCCGGTTGTTAACGTTCGCCACCTGGGCTGCCCCAAAGCCGGAAAAGGGGGGAGCCGTAAGACCCCCTCCCCGTCCTCCGCGGCGGGAGGAGATGGCGAGGCGTTACCCCGCTCCTCGGGAGGCGCCCCGCGGGCAGCCCGGGGTGTTGCCGGGCCTTCCTCGGCCGGCGGCGCCGCCATTGCGCCTCCCTCTCTCCAAGATGGCGGCGCCGTTGGCGGTAAATTCGGGTAAGAGGGACCTGAGCGCGGGGCCGCGATTCTTCCTGCTCTTCCTTCTCTTCCGCGGCGATGCCGCTTCCCGTCTTCCCGCCGGTCGGGGGGCGCCGGCCTCGCGCCCCTCCAAGCCCGCGGAGCCGTGGGTGGCGGCCCTGGGAAGGCCGGGCGTGAGGAGGCGGCGCGGCTCGGGCGGGCAGGGCTGCGGGGCGCCAGGTCGCGGGGGCCGCGGTGATGCTGGCAGGCGGTGGGGAGAGCGGCCTCCTCCCGCGCGCTGGTACCCGGGACGCTCGGGCTGCGCAAAGGTGATGGGGCTCGGCGGTCAGAGCTGCCGCCGTGCGTGGCGGGTCCTGGCCAAGGGTGCGTGAAGCTGGTGACATGAGAGAGCAAAGGCCACCTTGACTCGAGAGGACTGTGGTAACTCGGTGCATGTGTGATTAAACATCGCCTCTGTATTGTATTCATCTTTTAATGCCGTGTGTAATATGAAAAAAAAAAATGCACCGAATTTTGCTTAGTGTTACCCAAGAAGTCTGAAAATGTTGAGCTGGTTTCTCTTGCGTTGAGTGTTACTAAAGATTAGGAGCAGCAGGATCATCCATGGTCCTTTCAGAGCCTCTCACAAAGAGCATGTTTTGGGTTACTGAGGCAGCACTTACCCAGTATAATTGGGGAATAAGTCTAATACAAAAAGAAAAGACTGGATAATTGGAAAATAATTTCGGTGGTCATCTGCTCCAGCTTCTCTACTCCTCCTGCCCCCAGTCTGGGCCAGTTCAGTCCAGAGGCTCAAGGCCTTATCCAGGCTAGTTTTGAATACTTGTAAGGATGAGGAACATCCCAGAGGCCTTTCTGTTCCAAAATGTGACCCCCATCAGTGTAAATTTTTTTTTTTTCCTGCTCACCTCCTGAGGTACCTCTGTCTCCATTTTCTTTGTACAGTGCCTTTCAGTAGTTGAAGACAACAAAGCTCCCACCACTCTTTAGCTTTCTCTTCTTAAGACTAAACAAGGTCAATTCTTTCAGCCTCTCATTCATCCTGTTCTCTGGTCCTCCATTTCAGTGTCTTGCTCAGGGAAGCCTAAAACTGGACACGGTACTGGAGTGGACTCTCAAACACTTCCCTACACCTGCTGGCTGCAAGTCTGTTAATACAGCCTGGTGTATAGATGCTGCCTTTGCTGTAAGGGTGTGCTGCTGACTGGTGTTCAGCTTCCTGTCTACCTGAACACTTTGGTGTTTTTCTGTAAAGCTGCTTTCTAGCTGTTTAGTCCCCAGCCTGTACTGTTGGCGTGGAATTATTCTGGCTCAGGTGCAGGATGTTGCATTTGCTGTTGTTGAGCTTCATTAAGTTAATACAGGGAGAATGGAGATGCTGTGACTGTAATATGGGCATGATCTGTAACGAAGGTGAGAAGATATTTTGATCTAACTGAATGAACTCCATCCCTGCCCCCTCACAGAAGAGCAGTAGTAAAGCAAAGACCCTTCATTTGGAGGAAGGGTGATTATTCCTACCATTCACAGTATCTGAAATCATAGAATCCCAGAACGGTTTCGGTTGGAAGAGACCTTAAAGACCATCTAGTTCCAACCCCCCTGCTGTGGACAGGGACATCTTCCACTAGATCAGGCTGCTCGAAGCCCCGTCCAACCTGGCCTTGAACACTTCCAGGGAGGGGGCATCCACAACCTCTCTGGGCAACTTGTTCCAGTGCCTCACCACCCTCACAGTGAAGAATTTCTTCCTTATATCTAACCTAAATCTACCCTCTTTCAGTTTAAAGGTATTACCCCTTGTCCTGTCACTACATGCCCTTGTAAAAAGTCCCTTTCCAGCTTTCTTGTAGGTCCCTTTAGGTACTGGAAGGCTGCTATAAATGTGACTTTGTTAAAGTGAAAACTGGAGTAGTTCAAAGGAGACTACACTTTATTGTATAAATTACATGGCAAGAGACTCTATAGCCTTATAATTAAAAAAAATAGGGGAAGAAGGAGTTTTGTACATGAAAGATGAGATTAAAAGTTAAAGCAGATGTGGCACTAGAACTAATGAGGATTTTGCCTTAAGTTATAGTATGTTTGTGGGGACAGACATAGTGTGCTTAAGTCTATAGCCTTGGCAAAAAGTTCAGGCATAAGCAGCCACTGCTATTGTTGCCAAAAGAAGCAACCCATCCTGTCCTTCCTTGATGGGATGGTCAGCCTTTCTAAAACTATAATAATAATAGAAACAACATAAGTGGGGAAAAAGTCAGCACGGTCACTAAAGTCCAACTTTTTTTCTATCCTAGTTGCTTATTCCTTTCTCTGCAGTACTTCATCTTTCTGCTAGCATAACTTTTGCCATCACAGAGCAAACTGGGTTGTAGATGTGATCCTGCTGAAAATAAACTCTTTTTTAGACTAATTTTCAGTTAGAAAAGTTAGATCCTTAATTTGTTTGAATGCCTTACAGTACATGTATTTGGACTGGTGCAAAGCAATTATGTTGTAGGGACAAGAGCAAACAAATGGGCCAGGGAAATAGTTGAACAGCTTTTGGCAGGCACTGCAGATTGCTGCTGGTATTTATTGGACTCGGTAATTTAATAAGAGTGAAAAGACTGTTTCAAGTGGAAGTAAATCTCTGAATTCTGAAGTTATGTGAGAGAGCCAGTTATAGTCTGGAGTGTGAAATTATTGGTCCAATAGTAACTATTTTTAGTGAATTTGTCTAGGCAGGGGTAACATTATATGATTAAAACACTGATGCTTAGAAAGGGTGAAGGATTTGTCCTTTTGTACAGGCTGTCCTCAGATACAGCTCTACTGGCGCTGCTAATGGCATCCTAAACGATGACAGTTTTTGTCAGTGCCAAGTTTGGGGTGAGAGGGTTTGTTTTGTTTTTTTTCTTGTTTTGTGTGGTTTATTCCTTCACAACAGAATAAAACTGACAAAGTTTTACTTGGTTTGCTGCTTCCAAGACAGCTTAGGTAGTGGTAAAACTGACTGAAATCAGTGGTCTCACTCTGAGACCTGCTCGTCTCCATGCTCACTTGCTACACTTTGACTTGGCTTATGCTGCCTTATTATTCAGGGCATTCGTGTATCATTTTGCATTACTTCGGGGTGGTGTCTTGATTATATGAAAAAGAGGGGCATCTTCACATCACAGTAGCTACCTCTTGCTTGCTGTCTTAATGTAAGCAGCCTGGTCAGGATGAGGTGTGGATATGTTTGGCTTTGATGCACCTCGTCAGGTTTACCTTAAGGATTAGAGCTGGTCAAAACAAGGTATGTGAGGGTAAAATGTACTTGATTTTATACCAGAGTGTTAACTTGTACATTAAAAAGAAGGAAAAAAATGTTAAGCCAGTTTTAGGTGAAATTATATTATTTTTTGTACATAGGCTACTCTGCAAGGCATATATATATCTTTATCATATCTCCAGAAACAAAGCCCCTTTCAGAGGTCTCTGCTGTTCACTACCCACTTGTTCTTTCCTTCTGTGCTTCAGGCATTGCTCTTTCAGTTGTTTTTATGATTAGCAGGGCCACTTTGTAACCTGTGTTAATGAGATACTCTGATTTTTAAAAACAAGGTTAGAAGAACTCTGGAAAATGTTGCTGCTTTTTTTTCCCCCCCTCTGTTAATTTGAATCATTTGACTAACATGATTTATAGTGCTGTCCATCAGAGTTAATGAAGCAGGCATGTGTAAGGTTGGGAACAAGTGGTCTGAATGAAAGCAGGCAGCAACCTCTTAAAGTACTCTTAAATTAGCTTCTGCACTAGGAAAATTGTAGCATGCAAAAACCACCGCTAGCTTATAATATCTTTGGGTCAAGGACAATCTCAGTAGATGCTCAGAAACACATAATACTACCTCACTTGGGCAGCGGTTATGTGGTAGCTTGCAGACAAACAATCAGTCATAAATTTATCTGGTGTGTTTAGCAGTGATTTGTGGTGTGTAGAATCTGAAACTTTCACAAACACAAATGATATCTAGCAAGGGAAACATTATGGTACTTCTGCTTAACGTAGGTTTTAAAATGTTGACTTTTTTTTTTTTAAATAGGATGCTAATACTAGGTGGTAAGAGTAATTTTTCATCTGTAAGGTTTTCAGTTTAGATGGTTCTGGCTGAAGTCTGAAGACTAGTTTTGTATACTGTTCTCATGAGACCTGATGATAAGAAAACTTCTAGTGCGGTCTTCATGCTACAGACTTCAGGTTCTGAGTGATACAGCTTCTAGCAAGGAGGAGATCATTCAGCTGTAGTACTAAATTCAGGTTTGAAATATGCAAAGGAAACTTTTCTTCACTGTTGAGGAAGAGGAGAGATTGTATTTCTAGAGTAGGGTCAGACTTCTCTTTAATATATTTATGCTCGCTAGCTTCCAGAAATAATTTGGTCTCATCTAAACATAGTCAGGTAACTATTTGTATTGATCTGACTATTTCTAGTAAAGGAAATTCATGTCTTTATAAAGCTCTTGTAGGGAATGTTAAAAGCAAATGTGTCTTAGAAATCAAAAGCACTTGTATTTTTTTTTTTTTTAATTAAAATGAGAAAGATGAGTAAATGTGAAAGTGTCCTCAGGCTTATGATTTTTGTTTCTTATATAATATTGTCTTTAATCTTACATTTCTAGTTTCTAATTTATTTTATTCTAGACAGACTGATGCAGTAATATGACAAATTCTGATAGCACTGCTGTTCATTTTCAGTCCGCCATATATTAAGTATTTATTTGTTTTGGATTTTTCTGTCAAAAATGGAAAGCAGGAAGCCTGCCTTGTCAAGTTACATTCAGATTCAAGGTCTGCTGTCCAGTTCTTAGTTATCCTTTAATCTTACCAAAGTGAATGGAATGTCTTAGGCATATAAGGTTGAAAGATTACAGAGCTTGTATCAAATATCTTTATAAGATGACTTTCAGCCGCAGAACTTAGCTGCACATATAATCTTTTTTGCTTCTCTAGCTCCCTCAATACAATTAGGTTTTATATCAGACTGTTGTTGTTTTTCGGTGCTTTAAGAAAGGAAAATATGCTTTGCTTGATGGGCATAACAGTCTATACTGTCAAGCTGAGACTAACAGTAAGTTAAAAAAAGTCTTATTGAAAATAGTGTATAAATAATTTGGTTTTTTTCTTTCCATTACAAATACATTGTTTTATTTCTTCTTTTAGCTGCCAGCTTGTGGGGTCCATATAAGGACATATGGCAGACTGTAATGAATGCCATTTGGAAAAGGCAACCTGAAGCTATTCATCGCCTTGACCAGGTTTTAAAGAAACACAAATCAGACTTCATTTCTCTCTTCAGAAATCCGGTACTAGACTAATGCTCTCTTGTGGAATGAGTTGAAGAATTGATGATTTACTGTCTTGTATTGTTGTACTATGTACAATTTAGGCCATGACCATTCTTTTAATTCTATATTTTTACAGTACATAACACAAATGTGTTATAGCAGTCTTATTCTGCTGTAAGAATACAAATAGTTTGAATAATACATATTATTTTCTGTCTTGTACAGAATAATTTTATCTATAACATTTTTTTCTTCTCATTATTTGCATGCTATTTTGAAAGGAATAGTAAAAGTATCTGATGATCCATCAGTCAAGTATTAGCTTTTCTCACTGCTCTTGTGTGCCTGAAATAAAACACAAAACTATTTTGTCTGATTTGGGTCCATGCTCGTGGTTCAGTAAGGTTAATGAACACAGAACAGGTGAACACATGAATTTACAAAATATAGAATGTGTCTTGTTATGGATGTGAGATGATGTGGAAAAACTTGCTGTTTCTTGGCTGATGGATCGCAACTAGAAATATGTCTTCTTTCTGTGGTGTTACTTCTGCAATAGTATATGGCTTTTTAAAGTGATAGGTCAGAAAATTTAACGGCTCTGGAGTTTCATTGGTATATTTTAGTGTCTGAGTTTCATAGAAGAAAGGACGACGTAGAAAATAGTACTTTGGAGTAATGCAGCAGTTCTGATCAACAAGATGTCTTTCATTGAGCTGATACCAATTTCTGTTGAGAATTGTATCAAAATTTACTTTCAGTCTCCATTATTCTGAGTAAACTGAATATCAGTATGCATTGTATAAGATTATTTTTGGTATGTTCCCACAAAGAGACCATTGCTGTGCAAGTGTGAAGCATTTTTAGGATGCCTTTACTATCTCTGTGTTTAAAAACACTGCCTTTGTTTTTGTGACAACCTAACCTATCCGAACTGTATTTGTGAGGAAGGATTAATGTGTAAAGCTTTGTTCAGTATTTGATCTTTTTTAATAGCCATTTTTAATAACTTCCGATCCTTGTTTCTCTTGCAGCCAAAGAACGTTCAGCAGCATGAGAAAATTCAGAAAGCAAGTACAGAAGGGGTTGCTATCCAGGGTCAGCAGGGAACTAGGCTTTTGCCAGAGCAACTCATCAGAGAAGCCTTTATCCTCAGTGACCTCTTTGATATTGGAGAGTTGGCAGCTGTTGAGCTCCTTCTAGCTGGTGAGAAGGGAAAATATTTAAGAGCTGGAGAAATAGAACGTAAATAGGGCCTTCTTACTTCAGTGTATGCTTAACATGAATGCATGATTCAGTCAAGGCCTTAGCTTCCTAACATAGAATGTTCTTAAAAAGAAATCTGCTGTCGCTGTCATGTAATATGATAACAGTGTTCTGAACCTTAATGTTCATATTTTATGCAGCTATTGCAAAAGGGGGAATAATTTGAGTGTTTTTTATGATTTACTTTTCATTGAATTTAAAAACAGTTTTAAAATAATTGATTGAGAGTTTTTCCATAAGGCAGTGGAACACATATTGGTTCTTCAAATTACGTATTAGTTATACATTGATATGTGACTCTATTTGGATCATAATCTAATAACTGATTAATAAGAGAAGTATTCTGGAAAGTGACACATGCTTTGCATGTAGAAAATTGATTTCAGATTTATTAAAATATAATTTTTAGTTGTCATTACTAGCTACTGTTCATTAACTTTTTAAAAAATTGTTAAAGTAGCTTGTGAATTTGTCACCTTTGGAAAGACATCTTCAAGTCAACCTTGTTTTCTCTTTTGAACTTGAATTTTCAATCTCAGTTCAGACAAAATTTAATTTTGAATAAAGAAAAGATAGTGTGCTGATAATTAGCTTGAATTGGTTATTAAGATGGGTTGATACCAGTTGCAAATACCATTTGGACTAGGATATTTATGGACTTGCACTTCTGTTTCTCTCAAATTCTTGGATGTTTTAATAGTTGAATATAAATTTTAATAATAGCACCCGAAATATCTGTGATTTCTGTTAAGTGCCTGAAACAAATCAAAGCGATAGTGAATAACTATGGTTACTTCGAGTGCTACACTTATATTTCAATTAGAAATACAAAGATACAGAGCCGTTATCAAAGTGCATGTGTTCGATTTTCTGTGACTATTCTGTGCTTTTTCATTCAATAGGAGAACACCAGCAACCTCATTTTCCTGGCCTTACAAGAGGTCTAGTGGCTGTTCTGTTGTACTGGGATGGAAAAAGATGCATTGCCAATTCACTACGAACCCTCATCCAGTCACGCCAAGGCAAGACGTGGACATTGGAACTCAGGTCTATATTAGGATGATGAGCTGATGAGCTTTTAGCTTTGAGTGCTTTTAGACTAATTAGACTCAAGGGAATATGAATATTCTCAAATGTGTCTGTTTCTCATAACCTGATTCATCTGCCTTCATGTTCATTTTTTAAGCATAATATTATTTTTTTCTTACACATATTTTTACTGGATTATAAGGATATCCATTTTTACTTTCAGTTCTTTCATCCTACTTCACCTTCTGGCAGTGTTTTGCTTCAGACACCCTCCCAGTCAGTGTTGCTCTTAACTAGTGATGATTACTCAGTATTTCAGAGACTGAATTTCTGCCCTTGCTGTGTTCTCGCTTCCTGTGTCTTGCAAAACAGAGAATTGTGCTCCCGCCTTTACTTAAAATGGATGCATGATCTACTGGCAAATGTAATAACGTTAACATTTTTTGACTTTAAAAAGAAAACAGTATGCACTGTTTACTTCCAAAGCACAGTGATTGCTTGACTAGAGAATGATTAAAAGATGTGTTCTAGTGTAAATATAAATTCTGAAACCTAAAATAAATGATTACTTCAGAACTAGCTCCACCACTTCAGTAGGATGTACATAATTGGACAGATGCATTTACTAGTAAGAAAGAGGCTGCGAACTTGTGAGTTATGCACATCTTATGTATAGTACCTTTTCTTTTGATAGAAATTTTAACTAGCTGATCGATGGTATATTCTCACATTCCATGTTCTTGAACCTACAGTTACTGAAAGACTTTGTATCCATTCAGCATAATGTTTTGAGATGGCACTGCTTACTGATTAGCAATGTACGTTTTGTTACTTTATTGTATATAATGTAGTTGAACATTTTCTGTCAGCAGACACAGTTGACGGGATTCACTATTTTAGACTTTCTCTGTGACTGGGAATAGTTAGTATGATTAATTGTTAAATTTATATTCTTTCCATTATAGTCAAGAGTTAATGTCCATGACAACACGCTTCACAGATGACCTAATGGAGCAGGGTTTGACTCAGAAGATCCTCACTCTTGTGTCTCACATTGATTTGAACAATGAATTTGATAAACTCCAGAGAGAGCGAGGATTGGGCAGTGAGAAACATCGCAAAGAGGTAAATATTCACTGGGTGTGAATATTCTTCTGAATTACTGCACAGAGTAGAATACAGTTAGATCGCAAAGAGACATGGAAGGATTTTTTTTTTTTTTTTTTTTTTTTACTTTCTAGTCTCTGTTCTCTACCTTTGCAAGCTGTTACTGTCTGAGGGATCATTGTAACTACTCCAAAGCCTGTGCTATACCAGTCTGGGATCCAGATTACTACCTGCATTTCTGTTTTACTTTTGCTCCCTGATGCTAGGGCATACATTATTTTTAGTGAAGAAGTGTAATCAAGGACAGTAAAAGAGTAAGCCTAATATTTGCACCGTGTGTAAATTTCCTTTTTTTTTTTTCCCCAGTTTTATTCTAAAGACTATATTAAGTCATCTGCTCTCAGCACTACCATTATCAGCACCATTGGAATAAAAATAGCAAACTAAAATTCACAAATTATTAAAACATATTGAAACCAAGTCTAGTCAGGCAAATAATGCTCTTTTTAATATTCCAATTGTGTTACTATGAACAGAGGCATTTCTAATAGTGATGAGAGAGAATTGATTGAAAACGAGTTCTCATTTTTGTAATCCACGAACTTAATTGAGACTATGACTTAACTGCAAAATAAATTTCTAGTACAAAGATTTTAAACTTTTTAAATTTCTGAATTTCTTTCTAATGGGTGATCTGTCTAAAATTATTCTGTGTAACAATCAGTCAATTTGTTTTCTACCAAATAAAGAACTAGTTTTACATTTTTGCTGTTAATCTAGAAACTATGCAAAGAAGATCCTTCTGATTTACCTTAAATTACCTCCATTTACCTCAATTTTACCTTAAAGTTAATTTAACACTTAATGTTAGAATTTGTTTTCTTCATTTTAGGTGGTCTACAATATTTATCTCTGTGTTCATTACAACTATTATTCTGCTGGAGTCTACACAAATCTTTTGCTGTGTCAAATGTTATAGTTTTTCTCTTTATTACCCTGCATGTGACTTTACTGGAGGTGGAATGCCTATAGCTCTTTATTTTTTATTTAACCAGGTACAATGGATATAAGTCAAGAACATTATTAGAAGCTCATAATCTAGCTAAATAAAATACAGTTTTACAAAAGCTATTGGTGGCTTTTTATTTTTTAACTTTTTTGTGGGTTTGTTTTTTGGGTTTTGTGGGGGTGTTTTTTCAAGTTCTACTGTTTTCATAAGACTTAAAGCAGTTAAAACTCAGCTGGGGTGGAGGAATGAAGTTAACAAGTGAAATAAATGTTTGTCCTTGTTTAAAAACAGATAATTTTTGGTGTAACTGTTAGAAAAAAGACAACCTTTTTGTTTTCAACAGTGTACTTAATTTTATCATTGCATGGAATATTTTGCCAAATAAAAAGAAAAAAATATTTTTAGTTTGAAAATGCTTGGTAGCCTTTATGTTGGGCATAATATTTGCTTCATATATAATAGTGGATTAGATTTCATTTATGTTCTAAAGTTGATATAAATATTTTGTCTGGGGGAAGAAAGTTCTAATTTTAAATGTCTTTCATATTTCTCAATGTCTTAAAAGTTAGGTATTTGTATAGTCAGTTGAGGGAATCACTTTTGGAGCAAGAGGAAGACTATGACCTTATCTGGGTATAACTACTAGTACAGTTGTGTATTAGAGACAGGAAATATGACTTTTTTGTGATATGTTTACAGCTACAAAAGTTCTGTGTAGATTCATGTCTCCTGACCTTGACAGAGATGCTGGTTTGCATACAGTGATATTGCAGGATATCTAGTCACACTTTGTATAAAGTACCTGGGAATATGAACGTATTTAACAAGCAGAAATGTGCCTTTTGTTGTTTAGCAATTAAAAAAACCCAACATTTTCTGTAGCTGCTGTCGTCAGAGTAATTTTTGAATTAACCTAGTCATACTGACTGACTGAGGAGGACAAACTGAACATATTGCCAGAATATTTGTATTCACTGTTTTTTGTTTGGCTTTACTTTTAAAGGTTTCTGACCTCATTAAAGAATGCCGACAGTCCTTGGCTGAAAGTCTGTTTGTCTGGACCTGCCAATCACCACTGAGTAAGGATGACACGCTAATCCTTATAAGTTACTTGGAGAAGGTAACAGCGGAAACTGGTAGCCCATTGGATGGTGTGAACTTGTCTCTTCTCATGGCTCTCCTTTACTGCTTTGATGTCAGCTTTCTGGAACAAGGCACAGAGGATCGTGAAGGTAGTGCTGGCAGATTTCCCAAAGAGGTTATGTTGTGCACATGGATAAATTGTTGTTTAACCAATTTTGTTACTGATCAGTAACAAATTGGTAGGATTTTGCATGTTTGTTTTCACATTTGTTTACTAAGTGTTGCGTTTGGTTTTTTTGTTCTTCAAGATTTGATGCACCGGCTCCCTCTGCTAGCAGAAAGACAGTATATAGCAACAATACACACTCGTCTTCAGGAGTCTCAGCCTTGGAAATTGCCAGGCCTGCAAGCTACTGTTAGATTAGCCTGGGCGCTGACATTACGAGGAATATCCCAATTGTCCGATGTGACAGGTAAATTACCCTAAAATGCAGTTGCTGCACATTCAGAGCTTGCAAGTGGTGTAAGTCAAAGTATTTGTTACCTTTTTGAAGTGTTAGTATTTACCTTTATGATAAAATTATCATTGACATACCTTTAAAGCTTTCTCAGTATTTGAGCTTGATTGCTGAGTATTGAATTGCTCTGAAATGTGCACAGATTTAGAAATAACTAGCTATTAGACAGTGTTGCGTTTAGGGTGAGAATAAATTTGGTAAGAGATAAATCCCCTTGCATTCTAGCCAGTCCTCAGAGAATAGAGGGGCTAGGGGTGGCCGGACTTACCCCTTAATAGGTATGCCAATTGGGGCTGTAACTATAGGTCTGACCCGGATGCCCGAACAGCCCATATGCTGAAGGTCAGGTTGCATTCAAAAGAAGCCGCCAGATTCACGAATAGTGCGGATTAGTGGCCATCACTATAGGTCTGACCCAGCCCAAACGCCCATATGCTGTAAGTCTGGTTGCGTTCAAGAGAAGCAGTCAGATTCACGAATAGTATGGTTTATTTTCATGCAACATCTACAGATCCTTTAAGATTGCCTATGATAAATGCACAAACTGCAGGTTGGCTATATAGCACTACACAAAAGAAAAGGACTGCAATCACACACAACAAGTACCGGGGTATACACTCGGCATAGCTGAGGAAATCTTACCAAAAAGCGTCTCTTTGGGGGGGGGGGGGGTGTGGCAAGAGCACAAACCTGTCGATCTGTCCCTCCGATTTGGTGTCGGATTATCGTCCCTCCAAGTTAGGTACAAACTTGGGGTAGTATTTATCTTAGTAGGTATGGTGAGTGGGTGGGACTGTAGTCAAATCATTATTCTATCATTAATACATAATTAGGTTCATGGTGCCAAGCGGTATGGCTGGTTTTTGTGGGAAAAAAAGGGAGGATGGGAAGCAAGATTGACTTGCAGCTGGGTTGTGTGGGAAAGAAGGGAGGATGAGGCACAGAGTTGGCAGGTTGCTACAAAAAAATCATATTTCGAGGGAACCAAGCAGAACAGGAGATAAATCTGTCCTTGAAGTGAAAGAATGGGACCACGCGGCCTGCACCCCGCTTCGCATTCCTCCTTGGTGCCACATCAAACACAAATCACTGGACCTTCATCCAGTCCTTTGTTTATTCTGGGCACTCTGTGTCAAGGAAAATGTATGCTTCACAAATTCCTCACTGTTTTGCTCTTTTGCCTTCCTCATGCTTCCGATACCCAATTTTCCAATACCTAACAGACAATAGTATTGATCAGTGTCTCATTGAAGGGAAAGAGATTTTAATGTACTAAAAATGTGAAAGATTGCATTTTAGCAGCTTTAATATCATTTGAACACTTAAATTAAGAACAGATTCATGCTTATGACTTTTTACATCTGTAAATTTTAAACCTCAGTATCTTGAGAGGACAAATCTACTTTTAATTTTTTTTCTTTCTGTACTTCACAAGCTTTCCAGACTCCCTACTAGGACAGAATTGAGTCTACTCCAGAATACCTGTTAAAGAAAATGTAAATATTATAATTAATTAAGGTTGGTTTGTGATTCTTGGTTCACAGCCTTAGATTTGATTGGGTAAATGGATTACGCAATTTAACGCTTATTAATGAAGAAATTTGAGATCATCATCTGACCTTGACTCATCTTTTCCAGTCTAGTGTTTTCCTGTACGGTAGAAAAAACATAATTGATAGAAGCATGTTAATTTATGTGTCAGCCGTGTGTCTGAAATATGCTTTGTTTGGTAACAGATAATTGTAATTTATTTTTTCCCTTCTTGTGATTTTTGTTGCCCAGCTCTTGCAGAATTCACTGAGGCAGATGAAGCAATGGCAGAGCTAGCAGTTGCTGATAATGTCTTCCTGTTCCTGACTGAATCTGTTGTGGGGTCTGAAAATTTCTACCAGGAGGAATTCTACATTCGCAAAATTCATAACCTTGTCACAGACTTCCTTGCACTCATGCCAATGAAAGTAAGTTTTTTGTGTGAATAGCAGTTCTTGAGAAATGTGGGCATCTCTTCTATATTTCTAACATTAGGACAGGTAGCATAGAGATTCAGATATGACCCTCAGCTTGAGGTGCTGCAGTTCAGAAAACTTGTTAACTTTATGGAACCCATATGGTTTGGGGTTTATTTTCCACACTGAACTAAAACGTGATTTTTAAAACACTTCAGTGTGGTGAGATTTCCAAAGCAAGCTTTTGTGGTGGTAGTGGGTTTGTTTTGTTTTACATGATTAAAATTTAAATGAATGCTGAAACTGATGGCAATCTATGTGCATATTGATTTTGTTGTTGTTTTTTTCTTTTGATACAGACAGTAGTGTAACCTAAATTAACTTACAGTTTTTATCTCTCATTTTTAATTTATTCTTTTGCTAATGATCTTTTTCCATATTTAAGGGGAGGGATTCTGCTTTTTTCAGTAGTATCAATTGTTGGGAAAATGAGCAGCTGTTTTCACTAGAACAGCAGAAATGCTGCAAAAAAAAAAGTTTGAAGCAATTACAACAGTTTCATGTGTTCCTTTCATTTGACCTTTGTATCTAGACATGGAAAATTAAAATTCTATGAAAATGCTTTTATTTAATTGATGGAGGCTTTATTTTGTGACTTTTATTGTGTTGAGCTGTAGTTGGAGTTGCCAAATAATTACTTTTTTAAATGTGTAAAAAAAGGATTTAAAAATATATTTTGTTCACCGTAGCCTAGCAGAATGAGAACAATATTGGCAGGAAAAAAAATATTTGAGCCTTAAGAATCTTTGAGGGCATATATGAACATTTAGGCAGCTTTTAGGTTTAATCATAATTTATTTATTGCATGTTCTTTTTCTCAAGCTGTCTTTTTAACCCATGGAATATCCATAGAACAAGTATAATGTCAGTTCAAAGAAGTTCATGTTGATAACTTTACAGCTATATTTCAGCTGCAATGGCTGCCTGCATACAACACTTACCATGTTGTTAACAGGCTTTGGACATCCTTTGAAGGCTGCATGCAATGGAGTTTTCTGTAATACAGACACAGTAGCAGTTAGGAATCTTTTAAATATATGAGGAATATGTAAGGTATGTTTTATGGAAGTTCTTTAAACAATCAAGTGCAAACAGGTTTGGAACTGTGAACTTTTTTACCAGACAGTTCTGCATTGGATGGCATTGCTTTACAAAAGATACAATGTCTCCCTGTAATGATACTAGTTTTTATGAAAGAGATCTAAGGTAGATTTTTTGAATGAAGGTGGAAGAGCTGGAGCCTGACCCAGGGTGAGGTTGCTGCCATAGTGGATTTAGAACAGATGTGACCCTGTCTCCTGTATCCACAGACCTGCCTGAAAATCCAAAGGCTGTTAGTTGGTTTGCTGGTACATCTCATCTTCATTGTGTTATGCAATTGGAGGCTTTATCTCTGGGAAGAGTATTTCTCTTACGTTTCAGTTTTTCTGCTTTGGTTCAGATCAGTGGTTTGATTGTAGCTAATGCCTAAAGATGAAGAGAGATGTTTTTCATTACAAATAGGATTTTGTAAATAGGATATAAGCAAAAATCTGACTGTTGAATTGTATTCCAGTTTGGCAGAGGCCAGTATTACTTGTTTTAGAGGGAAGACTTTGTTAGCAGGCAATTGGGATATAGGCCTACAAAGGAATTTTTTTGTCTTAACTGCTGTTATTAGTTGGCTCATGTATACAGCTATTTCTACTGAACCTCAAATTTTAGATAAGGAGGAGTGTCTGCTTTGCAGGATTTTGTTTTTAAATATATATATGTAACCTTTGTTCAGTTTCATTTAAATCTGTAAATCAGCATTTTATTTAACTCTTCTGTATAGTTTTAACACTTACGCTGCTTGCCAGTGATGATCTGGATAAATCTTTCGGGTGGCTGCATTACATTCAGAACTTGATAATTAGCTCTAGTAGTTTGGATAATTCATTATTTTGTTCATCAACACTCCATTTTGTCCATGTATTAATTTTGTTAGTATACTAATTTGGCTAGTTTGCTCTGACCCTTTCCACAGTTATTTCTAGTTTTTAACTATTTTGTCTTGATGCGACATAATCATTTTGCTGCTCATTCAATTTTACGAATTAAGATATACTATAGATCACAAACTGATCTCTGACCATCACCAGGTTTTAATTTTTGGTGTGTTGAATTGATTGCTTATTTCTGTTTCTTGTTCCTCAACATCTGCTTAATATTTAACAAAACAAAACTTTTCCTCTCATGGCAATTTGCTTTCTATAAACCTCTGGTGGGGTGTTCTGTCAAAGGCTTTTTGACATTAAAATTAAATGTCAGACGTTTTTTGTTTAGTAATTACTTTTTTCAACACAAAGAATTTTAGGATACTGGTTAAAGGTTGAGGGTTTTTTAATTGCTGCTGTTGTTCTTCCCCTCCCTTTTCTCTTTTATTTCCCCCCCCCACCCCCCCACCCTGCCTTGTGTTTGTGGACATGTTCTAATGCTTTTAGTTTCCAGACTGGGTCCAAAGTAATTGCATCAATCCAAAACTTTTCAAAACATAAAGTAGCTGTTGATACCCTAAAATGGTAATACCCTAAAGTGGCTAAGAAAGGTGCAATCCACAGATCTATATACAGAAAACATTATTTTACAGTGTTTTTTGTTTCTTTTCACTCCTTGTGGATAATGTTTGAAGCTAACCTAGCTTTTGAAGTTAAAAAGTGAAAAGGATCCACCTTTTCAGGCCAAACCAGAGGATCTGGTGAAATCAATTGGGAAAAACTCCTATGGTGTAAGTTCAGGGCTTTTGCTATGAACTGAGGGCCTTGGCAGTAAGAAAGTGATTGAATATATCTTTGAATGTAAGCTCTTAGGGGGAGGGGGATTAAAAACAATAAAATTGAATATTCTTGTCATGTATGTGCAAGTTCATTTTCTTTGTTAGTTTTTAGTAGGCTGTTTAGACAATTCTGTTATTTCTGTTCTGTTTCATTCTTAGCTAAATATAGACCAGTGGTTTTTTCCACTTCATAAATTGTAGGTGAAACAGCTGAGAAACCGTGCCGATGAAGATGCTCGTATGATCCACATGAGTATTCAGATGGGTAATGATCCACCTATTTCCCTTCGGAGAGATCTGGAGCATTTAATGCTTTTAGTAAGCCCTGTTTCCTTTTAAATTACTGTGGCAAAAAGTGATTGTGACTTTCTTTCTTCATTAGAAAACCCATATCTGAATGATGACATGCAATGCTGGATCTTTTCCTTTTTAGATTAGAGATTTTTTTTTTCTTAAATATAGACACTTCTTATAACTTCTTAGGTAAAAGAATAAATTTGCTTCCTTGGCTTCTGATGTTGATGGAGTATCATTTAATACTTCTTTAGTAAGTGAATAGTGGATTGTTTATTATGTTTGAAGAATTCTTGAGCTGAAGTTATTTTACAAAATATTTAAATACCTGAAATTTAAATTATAATAAGATTATCTTAACATATGTATTACCTTAAGCCATCTTATTTTAACATAACTTAGAAATAGGAATTTTAAACTACAGGCTATCACTGGAGTTGAGATCTGGCTAAATAAAGGGAAATTCTCTGGAATGGAACACCTTTGTGTATCTAGACCTTAATGTTTACACAGTGTTTTTTAAGTCTTCAAATTTATCCCTATTTACTGTGGGTAAACTATAATTAGGTTTTAGGGGGTTCCCCCACTCTTGACAATTATTCAGATAAAGAATTGAAATGTTTAAATAATTTTCATGTGTTGATGTGTTTGTAATGAGAATTTTGGAAGACTATTTTGTATTTGCTGTTGAGTAGGCTAGGCAAGGTGACCCCCATTAAGGCTGCTGGAATTACAATTCCCTAATTTCAGTATAAATTTGACCACAAATGTACATTTAAAGGAAAGATCTTTCTGTTTCTGTCATATTTTTTAATAAAAAAATTAAAATAAAATTGAAAGAAAATTTAAATGTGTTTATATTTAAATATTGGTTATTAAGATTACCTAATTGCAGTTTCAAAACCCCCCACATCAGAAAACAGATTTGCATATTGAACTGGTGCATTTTATATTTTCTGTTCATGAATAAATGAAAAAACTTGTATATTTCCCCTTATTTACCATGAAAATGTATAAGTGTGCAATTTTCAGTATAGCAGTCTTTAATATAGGGATTACTTGTCTTTTCCAAAGGTAGTCCTTTAGGTTATAGGACATTAACAGGAAAATTTATAGTAAAATGCTTTCTTAAGTAGTTCTGAGCTATATAGTAAACTTGAATGAAGAACTAGAAATGAAAATATACTCTGAGAAATGTGTATGTTCAGATAATTGGTAAGATATATAATCCTGATACTGGTTAACTTGTTTTTAAGTTAAAATACCAAGGTACTCATGGTATTTAAGGAGAAATGATGCTGTTTTCTTAGCGATGATATAATCTATAATAATTAGAAAGTTACGGAAGTTTCACTTATGTGTGCATTTTTAATTTCTCTGGCTATCATTTGTTCTGATATTGCTATTTAGAAGCTGTCATTTTTCAGAGCGTTTTAAGGAATGGAACACCAGCTATGCTTTGCCTCTCAGATGTGTTTAGCTGTTGAAGTAATTGTCTTTTCTTTATATAGTTGATATTTTTCTAACATCTTCCTTTCTCTGATAGATTGCTGAATTGTATAGGAAAGACCCCTTTAACCTGGAACTTGCCCTTGAATACTGGTGTCCATCAGAGCCTTTGCAGACATCTACCATCATGGGGTCCTACCTTGGAGTAGCTCATCAGCGACCCCCTCAGCGCCAGGTTATCTAGATTTTCTTGAGTAGTTACTAGTAACTTGAAACTAAAGTAGTTAAAAAAACAGGCAACAAAGTTTTTGGTATGCTTATTACAGCTGGCCTCTAAGAAGACATCTTTTATCAGTGGCTTATCTGCATGTGTCCAGCTCCGCATGACATGGTTGTTGCTTGCTCTAAAATGAGCTACTGCCAGTCACTCGTAGTTGTCAGTAAACTTAGTAAGAAAGAGTCCTAACAAACCTCTCTGAAAATTTTATTTAGGTCTGATTTTATTGCAGCTGCCAGATGGATTCTGATAGTGCTCCTGTGTTTTCTGTCTGATGACCTCTACATACCTTTGTGGTGTAACTGAGAAGTTAAACTGCCGAACTATAAAAAACTTTATTAACTGTAGTTGATAATATTTTGGGGGGTAAAAATCCATAAGAATATTGTAATTATTTAAAGCCCAAAAATTATAGCCCATGAGAGACAGAACTGAAAATTAGAATGAAGAAGCAATATAAACAGAAGAATCAGATGTTCCAAAACTCTAGATACCTGGGATGCTGTCAGCCTTTAGTACTTCTTGAAGGACTGTGCAGTGTTAGGCAAAACCTAGCACGAGGCATATTGGACACATCCCAGGACCCACCCAGAATACAGGCAACTGGAGTTAGGGCCTGGTGCAATCTGCAAACACCCTAATATGACCCTGGGAGGAACCACTGTGTGTGTGAGTTACTGTGTAGGGATATGACAATCATAGTGAATTCTTCCCCAATATAACATAACTTGCACTGTGAGATGTGTTAATAATACTGCTGTGCAACATTTGTGAGCTGAAGTAAATTTTATCACTAGAAATACAGAATTGGAGAGTTATACTTTGCAATAGCATGAATTATTTTGTTTTGATTAGTTCCTCTTTGAAACATGTTTTACATCTTCAGGGAAACTGAATAGGCCCGTCTACAAAGGACTTTTTTTAAAAATTGTGATTGCACCCCTCTACCCTGCCCTGATTACATTAGAATCTGTTTTCTGTCTTCGGCTGCCTATTGTTTTCCTAAAATACTTGGATTTTTTTTTTTTTTTTTAAAACACTGATCTTTATTTGTTCTAGGTTGTCTTGTCAAAGTTTGTTAGGCAAATGGGAGATCTACTTCCTTCCACTATTTACATCCCATACTTGAAAATGCTGCGGGGACTGGCTAGTGGGCCTCAGTGTGCTCATTACTGCTTTAGTTTGCTAAAAGTCAATGGCAGTAGTCATGGTAAGAAAAGTGATGCTTCAGCTCTTTCTCAGCTCTCTTTCTTTATAAAAGTACAAAGACTCATTTGAGATGAATTGTGGCTTCATACTTTTAACATTTCATTATTAATACAAAGATGAAATTGGGAGGCTTCACTTGAAAGTGTAATCTGGGGAAAAAAAAAAAAAGACTGATTAGGTAATAAAATGTCTGAGCACCTTAGCAAGTAATTCACATAATGAAATTTTTTAAGAAGCTGTGTCTTAACACTGTAAGAGATACAGAATATGAATATTGCTTATTGTAAAATATGAAGTGAGTAATGTCTTAAGTTGTATATTCTATAAATACAGTTATCTTTCCTGACTGACTTTTTTCAGAAGAACTTTGTTCTGTTAGAGTTTTTTGGTACCTGTAATATAATAGCACTTTCTCAAAGTAAGAGATGCTGGTCAGTCCTGTGTTTTGTATTAATTTTGCATTGATCAGATTGGGGAAAAAGCCCTACTTTGAAGATACAAATAATGCTGTAAACATTCTGATTTATAAACCAGAAAATTCATTTGTACTGGTTTTTCATATTAGCACCTTTCTGTCTCTATTGAAATACAAAACCAAACAAAAAACCCCAACAACAACAACAAACCCCAAGCCAGAATCACTAATTTCAGAAATGATAGCTTTACTTCAAACTTTATTTTTTCCTCTAGATAAGAAAGTTTTCCTATTAAATTTAACTACCCTGCTTGTCACCCTGTGAAAGAGTATGTCACATGTTTGTCATTTTTCTAGCGGAAAACATTCAAGGAGCAGGTGGCAGCCCTGTGTCGTGGGAGCATTTCTTCCACTCTTTGATGCTTTATCATGAGCACTTAAGGAAAGACTTGCCAAGTGCAGACAGTGTCCAGTATCGTCACCTGCCTCTCCGAGGAATCACACAGAAAGAACAGGATGGATTAATTGCCTTTTTACAGCTGACCACTGTTATAGTAAATTGGGTAAGTAACCTTTTATTTGGTAAGTAACATTTTTATTTGGTTTTCTTTCTTAATACATTTTTTTTTTCTTGCAAAACATCATCATTCAACTGTGAGGTTCACTTGACCAAAAAGGTGTGTTGGGCAAATTTACCTAGCAGTTGTTGTCATTTGATTAGTGAATTTCAAAAATATGGGAAGCATCAGGAATAACTGTTATGACCAAACATGCGGTCCAGGTGAAGCAGGAGATGACACCTTTTCCTGTGTTGCTGATTTTCTTGCTTTCCTGACACTTTGGTGTCATGGAGATGCCTTTCAGAAGTGAGGTATATTCAGAAGACATGACTATGGAGTAGAAGAGTTTTTTGCGTTTAATTATGAATTTGAAAAGACAAAAATAATAGATGAATTTAAAAGGAAATGGTAGAATTGGCAAGGAAACTCATCAACTGTGAAACTTGCCTCCAGAGTTAGATTTTAAATGTCCCCAAACCAATGTACCATGTGTAAAATGTGCCATGAATTGACTGGATGAGGAATCCAGAAGAATAAAACTTCAATGCAGATTTTGTATTGTGAATTGTCTGGGTAAATCTGGATAGTATGGAATTCAGCTCTTCAGTACCCAACAGACTGCAGCCTAAAAACTCTGTGGTGTAGTGAGATACCCTTGGTTTTGCAGACACAAACACAAGACAGATCAATGAAACTAGGCTTTTTAAAAATCATCCTTGATGGTGGTGATAATGGGGTGTTCCTATGTGAGGAACTATGTTAGTACTTGTGAGTCATTAAATTGGGCTTTTTGTTTAATTAAAGTTGTTTGCTTTGGAATGGTCTGCCATTCTTCTGATGTTCTGTGTACCTTCAAGGATAAATCAGAGTCGTTGATACCAAACTGTGAATTAAAGATTATAAACCAGGAATAATCTTCAAAGTAATAATCCGCAGTTTTGTTTTCTGATGAACTCTGTAGAGTGAGAATGCTCGCTTGGCTCTTTGCGAGCACCCTCAGTGGACACCAGTAGTGGTCATTCTCGGACTTCTGCAGTGCAGCATTCCTCCTGTTTTGAAAGCAGAGCTATCAGAAACCCTTACTGCTTTTGGAAGATCTCCTGAAATAGCTGCTTCGCTCTGGCAATCCCTGGAATATACACAGGTATTTTAGGTTTTTCAGTGCTTAAACTATAGCATCCTAGTCTGTTGAAATTGTCAGTGTATTTGAAATTTTCTTTTTCCTCTTAAATTTTCTTGTTGCAATTGTTGAATATAATGTTTTTCACTTAGTTAATGCAGTTGTTTGAAAATGACAGTATGGTTTTATGCTTCAGAGATCTCATTGGCTGTGCTTATTTTACATAAATACTAGTTTCCTAACAGACGGTCCTGTGTGTTCAATATCTTTTTTCCTTGGTGTATGTCATCAGTAATAAATGTTCTGCAGGTTATATATTTTTCTGTTTGGGTTTTTTTTTTTGTGCATAATATTCTTGTACTGTGAGTGGTGCTCATAGAAAGAAGGTGCTGGCTGAAAAGCTCCACTTTCAGGCTTTTAATTTTTGGAGGAAGTTAACTGTAATTTACAGGATGTTGTTGCCAACTTTCACATTTAGATGGCAAAGTCAGATATATATTAAAAGCCCTACCTTTTAAAAAAGTGTTTTTTCCCTTCTGTCTTTATTTCAGAAAAAAATTTTAAATGCGAATCCTAACGAAGATGAATATCAAATGAAAATGCTCTCTCTTTTGTTAATTCAAAAATCGCAGTGGGATAGGCTTATTTTATAGTCTGTATTATGGTTCAGACTAGTTGCTGTTTTATTTGGAAGAACTTGAGGCATTTGAACTGCAACTGCAGGTTTATTGTTAATTACTAATAAAAATACCCTGACAATAATGACATTTTATAATAGTAGTAGTTTGAATGTTTACTGCCTTTGCTTCCTAACTTATGATATTCTTTAAAATACACTGTTTTAAGAGATAACAAGGGAAATGTCTTTCCCCTAGCCAATGTAAGACAAAATTCATTTATGTGAAAGCGGTTTTGCTCTCTGTTTGATTTAACAATAAACATGATGCAGATCCTTGAGGATGTAAAGATAGAAGCATACAAGTGTACAACATATAATGCAGCCTTTCAGACAGAAAAATCTTACCTTTTAACATTTTAAGCGGATTTAGGAAACCTCTTCTTATAGCTAAAAAGTGATGAGTACCTTTTACTCCCAGTAAAAATGATGGAGATGCACTTTGATGTGAAATGTATTGTTTGTCTGTTTTCATATCTCTTTCTGTTTTGAAGATACTACAAACTGTGAGAAGTCCAGGCCAAAGACAAGCAATTGGTATTGAGGTAAGGGTTTCTCTGTACCTAGGCAGCCTCTCTGACCATCTGTGCATGAGTTCAGGAAACACTTGCAGAGGCTGCATCTGCTGCTCTGTCCGCATGAAACCCTTGGAACAGGCCTGTCATTTCACTGCTTCTTAACTTGCTGTCAGGCCTGCTTGTAATTTTTGGAATTTTTATCCATTTATGAATCTACTGCAGCTTCATACTAGTAACAGAGCGGCATCTAAACCCTCAAATTCCTTATGAGCAGTTCTCATTAAGATTTTTCTATTTTCCTAAATTTGCCTCACTTTTGTTACGTCTTAGTACAGCTCACTTCTAATAAGAGTAGTAAATAAAAGCAAAGTATGTAAATGTTGAGGCATATCTTCTAGTAGCTTGGACATGAAGAGTGTATTGCTGAACTGAAATGACAGTACTGTTGCTTCACTGCTTTTGCTTTGTTTGTGGCGTACCGTAGACAAAAATGCAGCAAATTCACTGCAAAGTAATTCACAGGTGATGCTCTTATTATTTGTTCTTACATGTTTCTTCCTCCCTCAAAATCTTTGATATTTCTCCTTCTGTTTTTGCTGTCCTTGTGGGAAGGTTGAATTGAATGAGATTGAGTCCAGATGTGAAGAATATCCTTTAACCCGTGCCTTCTGTCGACTCATCAGCACGCTAGTGGAGAGTTCATTCCCCTCTAACTTGGGAGCAGGTCTCCGTCCGCCAGGCTTTGATCCCTATCTCCAGTTCCTCAGGGATTCTGTGTTTCTCCGATTCCGCACCAGAGCTTACCGGAGAGCTGCTGAAAAAGTAATTTTTGTTTGAAAATATTTTTTTTATTTAGGATGTAGTTAAAATGATTTGGCACTGCTGATATGGCTTAGATCTGTTTGAGAAGCTGTACAAGTTTGATATAGCAGAGGTAACCTGGAGCAGTTCATAGTGTTTTGATTCTGTAAACAAGTGATTCTTTTTTTTTTTTTTTTTTTCAAGTCATGGGTCATCAGGAGCCATGAACTACTTCTAAGGAGCCTGTATAAAGTATTCCTTTAAAAAAAAAAAAAAAAAACTAGTTTATATTAGTGCTAAATTTCAATTTTCTATACAGGATTCTGCAACTCTACTATATGGCTAATGACTTCTGAACGTCACATGGCCAAATCTACAGGTCAAATTTGTCCTTTCCTCATTACTTCAGAGAATATTTCCAACTTCCTGAACCAAAGAATTTGAGTTTCCTTTATGATACTTCTGGATGCAAGTGCATGCTGAACTGTATCCTGGAAGCTATTAATGATCTGCTATTAGCTGTATACCTAATAAAGGCTCTGTTGCTTGTAGTTTCAATATACTTATATGTATATTGTATAAGAGAGCCTAAAATAAATCTAGTGTTCCATTTTACTTCAGAAAGAAAGCTCGGTCTTTCAAATTATTTGACATAATGAATTTTAAGTGGTGTGGGATAACTTTTTGGTATTAGATAGTCATGCCGTACTTCTGATCCAGTACCTCACTGCACTGCCTGTTGTATTCTTTGTCATCCTGGTCTTGTTGCTGCAGTATCAGTCTTATTCTGTGTATGACTTTTTCTTCATTTTGTGTTTATCTACAGTGGGAAGTAGCTGAGGTAGTTCTGGAAGTGTTTTACAAATTGCTGCGGGACTATGAACCTCAACTTGAAGACTTTGTGGACCAATATGTAGAGTTACAAGGTTAACTTGTTCATTTGTTCACTGACAAACAGAATTGTAACTTCCCTTGCTCTTTTGCCTCTATCTTGTGATCTTGCTTAATATTGCAAGTAAGCCGGTGTAAAGCTAGACCAAGGCTTTAAGACAGGAAGACATTAAAAAACCACCCATATACTATCGGGAGCTGTGTTGATAATTCAGTAGGGCTTCATGTACACTATTTCCTATGTGTGTAGTTCTACTAAGAGGACGACTTAGGTGTCTCTTGCATTGCTGATTTGGTTAAAGAGCAGCATTCACCTGAGTTTTGGGCTTGTTCCTCGGGATTTCTTTGGTCTGTATCTAGATTACCACTATTCGTAGGGTTAATTTAAAAGTGTCACTGTATTTGATACATTCTCTAATATTAATATCATTATTAATTAGAGCAGATAGTAGAAGTAGAGTTATGATCTGAAGTCATTTAATTCTGGACAACTATTCTTTAAAAGGCCAAAGTAGATGGGAGGTGCCTCATTATAGGAAATTCAAGGCTTATTTGGGCTGCGGATTTTTTTTTTTTAATTCAAAGTTTCTTCTTAACTTTGAATGCCATCCTGATGCTTGTGGATTTGCTTGTAGAAGTAGAGAGCTCTAAGAACCACTTCTTAAGTGAACAACAACTTTAAGACATACCTCTCCAGTGAGCTTGCCTCAGTCTGGGAGGCCTCTGTGCCCTGTGCTTTGACAAACCGTTCTTGGCAGTGTACATGGCTTGAGCAATTTCTGTTAACTCATCCCTGTCCTCAGCTAGTCCTTCAGCTTGTATGATTATTTGTGGGCTATGATATATTGGAGAAATGGGTTGAAACTGATCTTTTTGACTAGATCCATTTCTTAAACTGATTCAGTGTGTGGCTCCACAGTGGCATGGCATGTCTGTTGGCATGTTACAGTGCACCACTGACATGGAATGAATGGAAGGAGAAGGGGATTGTTTAAGCTAATGCCAAAAGAAACTGCACCCTTATTTCACTTGCATATTAAAAAAGATTCTTATTGCTCTCTTGCTTCTATCCACCATACTTTACTAGGAGGCTAGTTAAACCACAAACATCAGTCTTGACTTTTCCTTTTGTTTTGTTTTATGAGGGTCTTTGAGTTTTAGGCTAGTAGTTTCATTTTTGCATACACTGTAGCAACACACATGCAAGTATCTGTACACTATGAGCATCAGGGGTTCAGTGGACCATCTCAGCTTTGATTTCTGGAAATGCTTTTTCCTTTATCCAGGGTCTTCATGTAGGTTTGGGTGGGGTGTAAAGTTTTTCCAGTTACTTTTCAGTCTTGCAAAACCATTTAATGTAGCTCTCATGTGGTATAAAGTCCTAGCATTGATTTGAATCCAAGGTCAGATCTACGTAGGAAAAGTCTAAGTGGTTAAAGTTGAAATTGTGCTATTAGCTTTTGAAAAGTAATGGTAATTGCCGTTACTACTCTTCCCAAACTTCTATATTACCTAAATGGCTTATGTGTAAAGAAAAGAAGAAAAGAAAATACCTCTGAAGACTTTGTATGCAGTGTGTTTCATGTATTTATATGTTGCTTACAACAGGGACTGTTATGTTTTGTAGCTCAGTGTAGCCTGAGTAATGGAAGTCTTTTCTATTAGATGTTTTGTTTTTTTTTTTTTCCTTCCTCTCTTTAGGAGAAGAAATAATAGCATATAAACCACCTGGATTCAGTTTGATGTATCATTTATTGAATGAGTCCCCAATGCTGGAACTGTCCCTTAGTTTGCTAGAAGAAGGGGTTAAGCAGCTTGATACTTATGCTCCATTTCCTGGTATGTGCCTAGAATTTATTTTTCATGTGAACTTAAAATGCATACTGAGTTGGATTTAAAGCTGACATTGCATATCTTCAACTTGATGTTGTTTCTCTTGCATTTAAAAATTGTGTTTTGAGGGGAATTTTCCTAGTAGTAAATAATTGACAAGTTCTTTCTTGGTGCAAGTCTTGATGAATGAGTTTTATGAATGTAGTCTATTTAACTGCTCTTCTGGTTTTTTTTGTTGTTGTTTGTGCACTGCAGGGAAGAAGCATTTAGAGAAAGCTGTACAGTATTGCCTTGCACTTCTGAACTTAACCCTACAGAAGGAGAATCTTTTTATGGATCTGTTGCGGGAGAGCCACCTTTCCCTTATTGTCACGCCACTGGAGCAGCTGCTTCAAGGAATCAATCCTCGCACTAAGAAGGCAGATCATGTGGTGAATATTGCTAGGTGTGTGCAAAGTACTGAGAAGGGAGGAACTCTGGAGGCACGGAAGTGTTTGGATCTCGGTCCTTTCATTAGTTTTACTAGTCAATGCTTCTCTTTGAACAGAGCATCTCTAAAATTTTTGTTGGTGGGGAGAGGTGTCTTCACAGGTGGTATGATCTGTGTATTGTTTAGTGCAAGATTGGGATCTGCTTTTATAGTTTTTCTTCTGATTTTCTTTTTTTTTTTTCCCTCTTGTGATTTCTTCCTGGTTGCCTTATGTGCAGTGATTCCCTTGCATATAATTTTCAGTTTGCCCCAGACTTTGGTTGTCGTAGAGTGGGAGAGTAAAACTTCATTTGGTTGCTGTTGGCCACTTCAATGATTTTACAGTATTGTCCATTAGTTACTGTATTAAAAGTATCAGGCTAGTAATCTGAAACTGTGTTTCAAATGTGAGACTTTAGGATTTCCACTTCGCACTGACACCTTCTGTCACTGTTTGATTTTTATAATAACTTTACAGACAAACCAACATTTATGAATAATAGAACTGAGTACATAAAAAAGCAGTGATATTCTGACATGGAATGCACTAAAAAATTCTTCTATAAAAACTCTTTCTATATACATGTTTTTGTCTTTCAGTTATATTACTTTTTTCACATAACAATAGTTGACAAATAGTTTAAAAAAAGTGTGCCTTTCCAGATGCTTTTAAATTGTTTTTTATCTCTCCTGTTCTGGGTACATGCAGTAGTTAATTTTAGTTTTGGTCTTCGGTGATGCTTATTTCTGTGTGATCTGAAGGTATTTTCTCCATGTTTCTTGTGTGAGCCTGTGACCAGTTGTTTTAATATCCTGTTTGAGGTAGATTTTGGATAAAAAGAATGGTAAAAATTCCTGGAGAGATTATTATCCCTACTCAGCCTACTACCCTCTTTTTGGTGGAGGAGTGTTAAGTGCTTCATATAGAGTGAAATTTTGTTTGCAGCTTTAATGTTATCTAATGTAGTTTGATTTGTAAATGTTCCACTTCTAAAATGTTGTTTAATTTTTCATCTGTGCATTACCTTCTTGAAATAGTAAAATTCTTAACAATTTCATTACAATAATCTTATATTTTTGAAGGTATCTTTATCATGGAAACAGTAATCCTGAACTGGCTTTTGAAAGTACCAAGATTTTGTGCTGTATTTCTTATAATTCCAACATCCAGATAAAGTTAGTTGGTGATTTCACACATGATCAGGTAAGTGCCAGTTTCTTTGGATCTGGAAAGAGAAACTGGTGGAGAAATACTGGTGCTCTATAATGTTACTTTAAAGGCTAGGTTTCTAGATCAAGTACATTAAAACTATATTTTGTCTTATATCTACCTATCTGTAAAAAGTCTTCTACTGTGACATTGTGAAAAGCAATTACTTCATTAATCAAAAAACCCCAAATCATAAATGCAAGAAGGAAAAGGACAGTATTCTTTGAGATACTGAGACTTTTTCTTGACTTTATAGTCTTCAACCTGGGAGGATGATTTAGCTTATGTAACAACAGTAGATTTTTTTTTTTTTTTCTGTTCAGTGGCTAATTGCTAACTTATGCTTAGAACAGCTGTGACTCTTAACTCCTGCTTATTAACTGGATTATATAATTTTTGTCTAGAACTTCTGTTAATTTATATGGAGGGAAATATGAAAAATATTGGTTTTAATACTCTTAAAATCCTCTTTAATTTCCATCTTTCCATTGTTGAATACAGAGTATTAGCCAGAAGCTGATGGCTGGGTTTGTGGAATGTTTGGACAATGAAGATGCAGAAGAATTAATTAATCCAGAGGAGGGTATGTAAAAGATTTCTTAAAAATACCTTACACTATTGTCTTTTGCATAGAATGAAATATAGTGAAAGAGGTGAAGAAAGTGCTTTTAAGTCAGAAAGCGCTTTTCTTGTGTTGTTTTCTGTAGAATTGGACCTTTAACAGAATGAAAAGCACCAATGTCTTGTTAAGATATGTCTACAGTATGATAAGCCAACTACAAACTGAGTCTGTTTTAAGAAGACAAGTATTTAGCGTTGCTCTGGATGTTATTTAGAGCTGTATTAAGAGCAATTTGAAATTTTGCTCTTGTATCCCTCTGTACTAATATAAGTTGATGCCTTAGCTTTCTTGTATTTAAGTTGAAGGCTCTGAGGATTATTTTATTAAATGGATTTTTTTGCTTCATTATTCACCTCATCCTTTTTTTTTTTAATCAAGAGCTGGAGCCTGAAAAGAAGCGGGCACGAATTCATCATGAAACAAGGATCCATATTCTGAATCTTCTTATCACCTCTCTTGAGTGTAGTCCTCCCAGCCTTGCTCTGTATCTCTTGGGATATGAACTGAAGAAACCTGTCAGTACCACAAATCTGCAGGATCCAGGTATGAAGAGGAAAAGTTGATCTGACATTTAATCAGTTCTGAAACCAACACTGAGAATATTTATTGGAAAATTCATGGAGAGAAGCAGTTCCTCTTAAAGTTAGTAACACAACAGGCCTTGTTCTAATCCTCAAAAGCTAAATTAAAAGATCTGTTGATCTTTTGATGGATCCAAAGATCTTTGTTGATCCAAAGTTGGATTTTGGAACAGACTTGAAGTGAAACATTAAATTATTTACTATTTTGTGCAGTGTGGTTGTGTCCACAGTACAAAGAACTTGATTTGATGATCCAAGAATTACCTACGTATGACAACATGGGAATCTACAAAGCAGATCGTCGCTTTGAACTAGTTATACTACTTGACTACTATCCTGTCCCTCCTCAAACTCCTGTTTAAAGTTAATTATAGGGAAGAAAACAGTTTTGCTGCTTAACTTTGTAGAAGAAAATCTTTTAGAATATGTGGGTTTTCATGCTACTGCTAGGTATATTAATATATTTAAATATTCACAATATATATTTATATATTCATGTGTATGAATATATATGAGAATATGAACTTTAAAGCAACAGGAGTGACATTTCTAATGTTTCTTGAATTGTTGAGGAAAAATAGTATGTTAGTATGCCTCTTGTTTGCCTCCTCAGCTTCTAAATTGTATTCAGTACAAGACAGACATTGACAAACACGAGCAAATTCAGCAGAGATTGTTAGGGGGCTGGAGCACTCAGCCTATGAGGAGAAGCTGAGGGAATGGCACTTCTTCAGCCTGGGGAAGGCTTTGGGGGGACCTAACAGCAGTCTTTGAATACCTACGAAGAGGTTGATGAGAGGATAAAGCCAGGCTCTTCAGAGGTGTATGGCAGAAAATGAGAGACAGTGGGCATAAATTGAAACAATAGAGACTCCAACTGGATATAGGAGAAACTTTCACCGTGAAGTGGAGTGGGTTGTCCAGAAAGGTCATGCAGTCTTCATGCCTGGAGGTTTTCAAGACCCAGCTGTATAAAGCCATGAACAATCTGGTCTGATACCATAACTGAGCAGTAGTTTGGAGTTGAGACATCCGGGAGTCCCTTCCAGTCTGAACTATGAGATTCTTTCTCAGCTGCTTTAAAGGATGTTTTATATGAACATGTTTGAACAAACATTTGATTTTAGTTACTTAGAGAAGAATATTTCTCATTATCTTTAGGTTTGTATTGGATGCTGTGGCCCAGCAGTTTTTAGTCTAAATGGGATAGGATCTGAATTTGATTGGGAAAAAAAATTCTTAAAGCTACTTGATATATCAGAAAGATAAAACAAAGATGCCAACCAGTTTTTTTTCATCTGCACAGTAGCTTACAGTTGCAGACCATAGTTCGGATATTTTGAAATTCCATAGTTACAATACAGGTAACTGATCTCCATCCACACAATTTAACAGGGTATCATACGTTAGGTCAGTGATAGGAGACTTTGTCTTAAAGCCATGAGAGCACCTTGCACACCTCTTTGAATTATCCCATTAATAATGTGAAGAAATAATGGCCATAAGCCATTTGCCTCGAGATAATAATTTCCTACTAAAGCATAAATTGTATGTGTCCAAACAGAGAAGAACTGTGGTTATTGATGCCTTTACTGTTTCAGGACACCTTTCTGGGTTGATTAAAGAATTAATTGGCTAAAGGAAGAATGCAAAAAGACAGGTTTTTGACTTCAGTATTAAAATCTCCTCCCTGTTGCCCTTGGTTGCAGTGTCAGGTGCCTTTAGGAGCATTAGTCATAAAATGGCTGTAATTGTAAAATAAAGACAGGTATTTAAAGCTCTTCTTTGAAATTTTCAAATGAGTATTCAGTTAAAGTTTAAGAGCAAGAATTCAAATTTTCATTTGGTTCATGCAGAATGTTAAAGAATCAATTGAATTTTTTTTCCTTATAGAACAGAAGAGAAAGTTCTTAAGTTCTGATTGCATAATTTATCCTTTTTCACCAGTATCTCAGAAGACTAATTCTAAATGTTTTCATTAGATTTTTGCTGAAATACAGTTCCTTCTTTTAATTAATGGAGAAAAAACTTTGCCAGATATTTTTGCTGCAGCTCTGAGGAGCAGTATAGGCACCACAAGATATCTGAACATTTAGTTTTTCTGTGTACTAACCTGTTTTTCTATGGAGGCAAGTAAGATCAAGAACAATAAGAAACTATTTTTGTATTTTAAGGTGTCTTGGGTTGCCCACGGACTTGCCTTCATGCTATTTTGAACATATTGGAGAAGGGTACTGAAACAAGGAATGGGCCTACAGCAGTTCAGGAATCTCCTCATCTTGCAGAACTCTGTTACCAGGTATTCAGCATATTTTCTGTTGCCATATACTGAAAGCAGGCTCTAAATAAAATTAGCAAGTTCGTGGTTGGTGAACGCAGATGGATGGTTGATTTTGATAATAGTTTCATTTTTAAAATGCATCTGTCAGGTTTTTATATACATTGGACTCTTCTCCTTTTTTCTGTGTGAAAAAGTATTATCTTGTAGCAACGCAGAAAATAAAAAATGTGCACTCATGTCAGAACTTGGAATTGGGATATACTTATAAAACTAATGTTCTAAATATTTTTGGTGAGCCTTTGAATCTGTTGTGACCATATGCCAAGGATTTTTTTAAATTTTGGAACACTAGGTTGCCAGCAAGAAGATAACAAATAATCCCAAATAAGCCAATAAAATTCTCTTCTTTATTCTGTAGTAGTGACAGAGCATGTGTATGTTTGAGGGGGTGAGATGGGCAAGACAGCTGAATTAGACATATGTTCAAGGTAGCCGATATTTGGCCTTAAATCATATAATCATAGGATTACACATCTGTATCATGTTGAAAATCTGTGGAATCCAGAATGGATTTTAAACATTATTAAAAGTGAAAGAGGCCATACTGTAAAAGGAGGAAAAAGAAAAAAAAGATTACATTTCCTGTCTTGGTGGACCTGGAGATTGAAAAAGAGACTCATTTTTAAGTGACCTGAACAATCAGAAAGGCTTATATAGTGTCATGTTGTGGGCAAACAGCCATTGGAATCATCCACATGCTGGTAGTCCTTTAATGTCATAATTCAATGTCTGTTATAAATAATATGTTCAGCTTTGGAATAAGCTGATGCAAAACTTACTGTGAATACAGGTAGTATTATTTGAACAATAAAAGTGTTCTGCATCTTTTGATGTACTGGTTGGTTTGTTTTTAAAATAAATTCCATAAATGAGTATCTACTGTTTTTGATTGTCAGGTGATCTATCAGTTGTGTGCATGCTCTGACACATCAGGTCCAACTATGAGGTATCTGAGGACCAGTCAGGATTTCCTATTCACTCAGCTCCAATATTTGCCATTTTCTATCAAAGGTAATTTTTATGCTAAGATAAGATTGTGCATGCTTAAAATTCAATGCATCATTTGACTCCCTGGGAATCTTAGAAGAAACATAGGCAGCATTATTAAACTGAATTTCTGCCTCTGTTAACCTTTTAATTCTTCAAAGATTGAACTCTGCCTATTTAAGAAGTTCAGATTATTACTGCTGAACTCTTGTAAATGAATGTTAGTTTTGGAATGGATCAAGTCTCCAGAAGCATATCCTAATCTATATTTCAATTATCATTGTAGTTTTGTTAGATAATGCTACAGAAAAAAAATAAATTTGAAAAGTAAGAATGCTACAAAGAACTGAGGGAATAGAAAGCTGGTGGTTGTAACCACCTGTATCTTCCCTTCCTTTGAATAAGGAACTTTTATTTGTTGATGGCATTAATTTTTAAGTTAATAGGTATTTTTAATGTTTCAGACCAACATTCCTCAGGTGTCTTAAGATGAATAAATGTACTTATTCACTTTATCAGATGCTTGACCTTTGTTAAATGATAGTAAACTTAGCATTCAAATACATGTATCCAACATGGGTAAAGCACTTTAGATGATTCTTATATAACTTAAGAATCTAAATTAGATGAATATAGAATATGAAGATTCTTGGAGACCCATATTCAAGCCTTATCAACTTTGATTAAAATGTATTGTTCATTTTGGGTAAACGATTATTTTCACTGAAATTATAACTGACCCTATTGCTCGTAAAGCACTGCATTCTTCACAATGGCTGTTAGTACAGGTTATATCCAGATTTTTTTGTGTATCTGTATACTCTTAATTGCATATATGTGTATGATTTGTTTTCACAATAACCATATGTTCATTTATTGGTTTTTGTCAGATCTCTTAGTCCTTTTGTCTCACAAACAAATGTTGAGCAGATAATAAGTAATGACATACTCTCAAAGCTTTCTCAAATAAAAAATGCTTTCTTTGAATTAAGTAGTATTATTTATGTTCAATTTTATAATTGTTTCCTTATCCTCACCCAGAACACGAGATTTCAACACTGAACCAAATGTCTTGGCTGATGAAGACTGCAGCTATAGAAATGCGAGTGACATCGCTGAACCGCCAGCGCTCCCACACACAGAGACTGCTGCATCTGCTGCTTGATGACATGCCTGTGAAACCATACTTGGGTAAGAGGGATTTATTGTGAGGGTAAATAAGCTTAAAGAAATGGAAGTATGAGAGACTTTATTTGAATCCTTTTCTCTATAAGCTTGTGACAGTTCATTTGTAATTCTGGGTCTGGAGTTGCCACTGGAGAGGCTGGAAGAAAGATGATGGTGGTTGTAGACTCCAAAGTGAAAGAAACAAGGGCATCTTTTTGTTCATTGCTGCTTTGTCTGTGTTTCATTTTTGAAACATCTCAGTGTATATACTCATATAAAAAATAAATTTAGTTTATGGGGTAGGAGAGGGGAATATAAACAAAAAATTAAAATTATAAAATGATTTATTTTGGGATGCTATCCAGAGTTGTTACTATGTAGAGAAGGTGGAGGATCTTCTTTGGTAAATAGTTTTAGACAAAGTTTTCTCAATCTTAACTGCTGTCTGTCTCACACATTTTCTACTCTCTCTCACAGGAGATAGTAGCTACAGGTAGCATCACAAAAATGTTACTTCATCCCAATGTGGTGTAAAATACAACATTAAATAAAAAGGCAAGATTTCAGGGTTTCAGAACAGAGTAGAAGTGAATCAAGAGAAGTAGAAACAGGTGGCAATAAAACTCTTTATGTGAAGAAAATAAACAGAATAACTGGAAGATACCATAACGGGCTGCAGCAGTATGGTGTTTTCCCTCACTTTTATAGGTGTGAACGCTGTCTCTTCATCCTTGTGGAGATCTGAGTATAGGAAACTGTGTCCAGATACCCTGCTCATTTTATAGTGTTCATTCAACTGCATTATTCATACTGAAGGGTGGGGTATCTTTTTAGGCATTTATAGTACTGTCTAATCTGTATTTGATAATTGGCTAGCTTCCGTTAGACAAGTATTGTTTTCATTTTATTAAGTCAAGGCTGTATTTATATTAAAAGACTTTCACGTGAAAGGTTTGTCAGTGCGTGCTCTCTCTGTCTTTCTCTTTCAGTATTAATAAAATGGTATTTTTTGTTTCAATTTTTTTTTTTAATATGTTTCATTACCTTCAGCTGATGGTGAAGGAGGGATGGAAGATGAAAGTCGATCAGTCAGTGGGTTTCTCCACTTTGACACTGCTTCCAAAGGTAAGCGTTATGGCTGTTGATTATTTCTCAGTAAAGTTTTTCTGATCCTGAACGTGAGGAAGGACGCCTCTAGAAAGGACACTTTGAAAAAGAAAATAATAGATTTTTTTGAACAACAGCAGTACATGGAACAATTTTATTTAGTGTGGGGAGAAAGATGAATTTTAGAACCTTGACGTAGATAGTTGGAGTGAGCGGAAAATACTGGACCGGAAAGGAAGTTAGAATAGTCCCTGTTTTAGTATCTGTGGAAGGGCCGAATGGGAGTGTGGCAGTCTAAATTTACTGCTAACAGTAAAAACAGTGAGACTGTTGCTAAGGCTGAACACGTTTGTTTTTTTTATGGCAGATAATACAAAACCCAAGTACCTTCAGATTCCTTACAGTGTTTCTAAGTCTCAACAAAAGACTGCATGGTTCTCACTGGAAACCAGCCTGGTTTATTTAGGAGAAAAAATCAGAATTTTGTATTTGTAAATATTGGATTACATGCATACATAAAAGGAGAACAACACAGTATAACACAAATTAAGAGTTTAAGGCTGTAGAAAATGTTTTTAAGACCCGTATATAAATTGATAGCACTTTCTGAAGATTAAATGTTTTCTTTTGAAACTTTACACATTAAGATTTAGATTTATAAATGTAAGTTAGGCTTCTATTGCCTTTTTTTGTTTGTTTGTTTTCCCCTTGATATTTCTGAATACAGTTTGAATTCCTTTACATTTCCAGTACGCAGGAAGATCTTAAGTATCCTGGATTCAATTGACTTCAGTCAGGACATTCCAGAGCCTTTACAACTGGATTTTTTTGACCGGGTTCAGATTGAGCAAGTCATTGCTAATTGTGAGCACAAGAATGCACGTGGACAAGTGGTCTGCAACGTCAAGGTGCTCAGTGGTCTATGTTCTCAAGTTGCATGTGCTATTTTGTATCTTAATAATTAAAATGATCAGTGTATTAATAATACTTTGGAACTTGCTTTCATGTAAGAAGTATAGCTGTTTCAGATATGCATGTAACTTATGCAAACTGTTTGGATTAGTTTACTACTACTTCTGCATTGCACTCACTGATTTCTCATTTGCAGTAGACAGATGCATCTGTTTAAGACACTTTCAGGAAATACTTTCTATCTTAATGTTTTTCCCACCTTGGAACACTTAAGTGATATTGCAGCTATGACATCTACCTTATGGTTTTTGTTGGTCTCCAATACACAGCTATGTAGTACTACATATGTGTGCACAGTTATGTACACAACATAGTTGTGTACTGCAGTAGTTCTTAGAGGCTTTAGTTAAGATAGTGTTACATTGTGATGAGTACTTGACAAGTCTATGATAAATAGTCCTGAAAAATTTGTGATCTGAAAGACAAGGGACAGAGCAGGAGCAGAATATAACGTAGAAGTGATCTTGATGGTGATAGGAATGTAGTTATTCCATATTAGGAACCACCTATTCGTATTGTAAAATGTATTTTAGACTTTAAACAAACCCTTCCTTCTGTGCAAGAGGACTATAGTGAAGATTGAGGAGGAAAGGAAATGTGATGTGTGAGAAGAGCTCATGAAGGACAGAATCAGCTTAGGACCAGAAGGAAGTGAATGAGTGCAAAAATGAAAGTGCAGTGAGCAGGGAGAGAGACTAGACAGCTAAAAGTACTGCAGTTATAGAATGAGTTGTAGGAGAAACCTAAAAAATGAGTAAAACTTACTTCAATCTCAGTCCTTCAGTTGCATCTGTCAATATGTAGTCATCTTCTAAATACTTTTAGGAGGGACAGATATGACTTCCTTGTCATTAAAGTTTCTTTTTTAACTTCTTAATTTCAGTACCTTCACAGAGTTCTGGTTGCAGAAGTCAATGCTCTTCAAGGAATGGCAGCAATAGGCCAGAGACCTTTACTTATGGAGGTAAGTACAGCAAAAGTAAACTACTGTTTGTTGTTGCTCTTGGTGGATTTCATATACTGTCAAGCAGTAAGCTTTACTATGAAAACTTGGGATTTGAGTCTGAACTTTGAGTTAGTAATTCCTGAAGGGGGAAAAAAGAAAAAAAGACATTAAAATTTGGTAAGATAAACTACTCCTTAACATGCTGTTCTCTAAACAGCAGACCTGGAGTCTGTTTTGTTTTTTCTTGAACTTTTTCCTCCCTGTTACTGATAACAATTGGAGCTCCCACCGCACTGTACAGAAAGCAGTATATACTGTTGACCAGTACAGCCTGTAGCAGCCAAGTTCATCTTGCCTTTCTCTCACAGGGGATGCCAATTTATTTCTCCTTTCTTCTACACAACTATAGTTTCAGGGAACTTGGAGCTTAATTGTTTTCTGAGGTTCCTGCCATCTTTTAAATTTAGTTGAAATTGACTAAATGGATTTGAAAGTTGAAGGATGAAGGAGAAATGACTCAAGATTAAAATGGAAAGAAAATTCACAAATAGAATTTTCATAGTTGTTTTTGACTTTTATTTTTTTTTTTTACTATGAGCTTGAGACATCATAATGGAAAGGGCTTGTGAAAAGCAGCTCAGAAATGGATTGACCTGTTTTGTTAAAATGATTAATAGCAGCTTGTTTCTGATAAGCTGAAGAATTACTTTTTTTTTTTCCAAAGACTACTACTAATAGATGGAATTTTATCTTGAAATCTGTCTTTGCTATCTAACTTCTTTTAGCATATTATAACTCAATTTCTTTGTTGTGGGTGTTCAGGAGATCAACACTATCCTGCAGTATGTAGTGGAGCGGAACAAGCTGCTGCAGTGCCTCCATGCTAAGAGGCATGCTTTAGAGTCATGGAGACAACTGGTTGAAATTATACTCACTGCCTGCCCCCAGGATCTCATACAGGCTGAGGACAGACAACTGATTATCCGTGATCTTTTGCAGGATGTGCATGACAAGGTAATGGTATACTGGGAATCAACCCTCTCCGTTGTTGCTATATCTTTTTATGTGAAAGAGAAACTACTCTTCAAGTAACATTCTTGATTGTAATCCAGAAGAACATTTGTCTGCCTTTAGTATTCTTTTTAGCTTTCTGATTGCTGCTGTGCTGAGGTTGAATGCACTGTGGACAGAGGGGATACTCTGTATTCTAGCATAGCTACTGTTGAACTATGAACCGTATATTGACAAATTTCAAAGACATTTCAATATAATCCAGTATGGTGGTAGTCTGGAAAGGGTGTGTAAAAAGGAAACAGCCCATTTTAATAAGGAACATAGAAGAACTCATGGAAAGGATGAAGGCAAACAGTACTGCAGTTGCAGATGTACTGCGTTTAGATGACTCACTGCAAATCCTACCGCTGCTTCTTTTGAAAAATGAAAGAGTTGAATGAAGCTTCAGAGTAGAAAAAGATTACAATTAGAAGGGGTTTTGGAAATGTGAGAGTTTGCTTTGTCTTAAAAGTAAAGTCTAGGTGGTTTACTGCTGAATTACAGTAGTAATTTTTGATACAGACTAGGCAGTTACTACTGACCTAGCCATTCTCAAAGACAAAATTTAATGAAGGATCCTTGTATTGTTCAGGCTACTGGGTCCTTTTTTTTTATTTTCCTTCATTGTGAGAGTTACATTGTTTGTAGTTCTCCTGATTAGACAAGTTGTGTTTTGAGAAATATATATGAAAATGTTACATTTTTTTCAAGCAAAAGGTAACCTTTTTGATTTTTTGCTGCTGTTGTTTCCATTATTTTTTCTGTAGGAGTTACCTAAAAACTATTTTGTAGTAGAATGCTGATTTTATGTGAGCAAAATTAAAAAAAACAGGAAGCAAGGGAGGCATTTGCTAGTCGAAGGAATTTCTTTCTTTCCTAAAATCTTTACAGAGCAGAAATTTCAGACTCTAATTTTCTGTAATACTTAATTTTTAGTGAAGATTTTGTTAATTTGATAAAACAATTATTGTTATTTTCTTTTGAAAATAATTGATCTCTTGAATTAAACAACTATATTGCTTAAAAGAAAAGCTTCTTGAGTGTCAGTGATAAAGATACCTGGTTTACCTTTTAAACGATAAAGTGAACTAAAATAGTAGATGCTAACTCCTTGTTAGTGTTTCTCCACACTCAATGCTCCTTTGATGCTCACTTTGATGCTCACCCCTTTGAGTTTTCTAAATTGTATCTTCATGTTTTTAATGGAAATAGTTTTCTTAAATAGCTGTAAAGCCAAGAGGGTGTTAGTTGTCCTTTCTCTATCCTAGGTTTAGATATTTTACTAATAAAACAACTCAAATGTCAGCATGTTCCTTCCCTTTTCCCCATACAGATTTAATTCTCCTGCCTGTGTGATTTGTGTAAATAAAAAAAAAAAAAAAGGCTAATGGTCTTCTCAATTAAAATGTGTTCAACTCATCTTTCTGAACACGTTTCTGGCGGTACTGATTTTGATTTGTTTTAAATAGTGCCATGTTGATGAAATCCTTATGCATACATAAATTAAATAGCTGTGAGAGGCTAAATTAATTGCTGTAATAGCTCATGAAATCAGACACTTTTCTACTTTATTTTTTCTTTTTTATTATATTCTATTTTTCTTCTGTATTAAGATCCTAGATGATGATGCAGCTCAGGAGTTGATGCCGGTGGTGGCAGGGGCTGTGTTCACCCTGACTGCCCACCTGAGCCAGTCCGTGAAAACTGAACAGAAACAGCCTCTTGCACTCCCTATGGCGGGACAGTCCCAATATGTCTTGATGCTGGATGCTTCTTTTACCTCATCACCTGGCTCTGAGAGCATATCCATGGGTTTTGCTTCCATTGGTGACTCCTCCCTCCACATCATCTTAAAAAAGCTGCTGGATTTCATTTTGAAAACAGGTGTGTTGACCTTTGCAGTGCATGTGTGGGAATTCCCCCAGCCAAGAGTAGAAAGGTGGGCTGAGCTGCTTCCTGTTACTGCAGTGACGATTTTCATTACAGTCAATTAGATGGCTCTTACATGATTAGTACAGATCTAAGTGATGGTGCTAACAAGAAAAAATTATAAAGGCATATTATTTTTTAAATCTGAACAACAAGCAGGGGAGAAATGAGTAAATATTACCACTTTTTTGGAGCAGCATAAACTTGCTGAATTTACTCACAAATACATATTTCTGTGAACAGTAGAACTCTGACTTAAGAAATCTATTTGTTTTATTTATTTTTGCCAACATTGCCATAGGAAAGTGAAATTAATTGCCAGTGGAAGATGGTGTTATGGAATATACATCTATTTGGTTTTAATTATGAATGTTTCTTGTGAACAGGTGGTGGCTTCCAGAGAGTGAGAACGCACCTTTATGGATCACTGCTTTATTATTTGCAGATTGCCCAGAGACCAGATGAACCAGACACTTTAGAAGCAGGTATGGTCCAGTTGTATTATGGAAAAGAGGAAAAAAAAAATTGTTATGTAACTCTGAACAGTACAGTTTCTGCATGCTGAGTTGTCTTCTGGAAATAGATTATATAGATAGAAACCATCTCCAGGAGCCTCTGAAATTAGTTGCTTATGCTAAATGATGCAAATTTTCCTCTATTCTGACCTGTTTAGCTACATATGCATTCAAAATGTATTGTTCTGGTTGAGGATATTAAATTTCTGATCTCTGGCACTAAAGAAGATACTTAATTTATGTCCATTTAAATCTATGCATCATAGCTACAAAATTGTCAGTGAACTGGAGCTTACTTGGACCTACTTGAGAACAGCTGGAGCTGTAGAAATGTATGTACACTCATACCACAGTGATCCTGTTCTAAAAAAAACCTGAAACCAAATATTATTTAATATTCTTTCTGCTCCTTTACCTGAAGACCCCTAGATGGAAAACAAACAAAAAAGCATCCCCCCTACTCCCCAAAAAATAAGCAAGGCAGCCAGAATTGCTGCTTAACCAAGAGAGCTTATGGTGAATATCCCATTGTCTCTGTTAATGGCTTAACCACTTGATTTGTCAGTGCATCATTATTTCATCTTAGAGCTTGGACAAGGACTGAAAAACAAACTTGGGGGCTAATACCTGTGCGTGCAGACTCTTATTGCTATTACTTGATCAGCATTTTGAGCTACAATAGTAAAAATACCTTTGAATTTATTATGACCCTTTTGTAGTTTATTGCTGCCTTTGGATTCATCCCTTTCCCAGTTAAGTTACTTTGTTTACTTCCCTTAAAAACAGCATGTTTTGGTCCCAGTGAAAGTTTTTAGGCCTAGTAGTCTGCTTAAAATTATTCTAGGATTCAGTACATGTAACGTGGAATATATATTTGCAAGGAGGGTGTATATATACAGGTAAACACATGTTTTGTGCTAGCTGGCCTGCATGTGATATTCAGAAAAGTATGGATTTGTAGGAAAACATTTGCACTTCGGTCAAAAACCCTGTCCATTGTTTGGGGCACTTCTGTTGCAAGATAGAGAATGCCATGAAGGGCATAGCCTCAGCTGTACTGTAGCTAAACTAATGCTAAGCTGCCCTTCTTTGCATTTTTAATTTTTCATTTTACTTGCTTTTTGCAGCTAAAAAAACTATGTGGGAACGTCTGACAGCTCCTGAAGATGTGTTTAGTAAATTGCAACGAGAAAACATGGCAATTATTGAGAGTTATGGGGCAGCTCTCATGGAGGTGGTCTGTCGTGATGCCTGTGATGGTCATGAGATAGGCCGGGTAAATAAATCTATTCTTTTGCAATAGCTGTTTGGTTTGTTTTAAAGAACATTTTACTACTGTGCAGAAAAGGGAAATTTCATGAGGTAGAACTAGAACATTTTTTTTCTAGATACTTAATCTCTTTCACGTTTCTGTCCTCCCACTCATCCTTCAAGCTGTTGAAAGTAGGGGCATACATACATATTAATTTTTTTTCTCAAAAAAGCTATGTGTTCTGTTGTGTAAAAATGAGGGTAGCAAGCACTGCTGCAAAAGATTGTAGGTATGAACTGCTGTGGAATTTATTTGTTACTATTTTTAAATCTTGGACTTACCAGTTTATTTTCCCATTTCGGGAAGGTTTGGTGACTTTGGGAAGAAATATTTTCTGATAATAACTTCAGTGGACAGGAATCTAGTCAGAATGCAAACTAGTTTTAAATAGTCATAGTGCTTGTAGCAATACTTCATTAAAATATTTTGGCATAGTTATTGTTCAACAATACCTGTAATATTTTGTTAAAGAACAATAGAGAAAAGATAATTGGCTTATACTAAAACATCAAGAAATCTTAAAATATTTTCTGCATAAAGGATTGTGATTGTAGTGCAGAAGTGCATTCTGCTTTTAAGAAGCTGTTAGAAGGAACTAGGTATTTGTTAGAAATCTCATTGATCTTATAGATTTAATTCTGTTTTCTTTTTGTTGTTTTTTCTTCCCCTATACAGATGCTGGCATTGGCTTTGCTTGATCGTATTGTTTCAGTAGACAAGCAGCAGCAGTGGCTGTTGTATCTGTCCAATAGTGGCTACCTGAAGGTGCTTGTGGATAGCCTAGCAGATGATGATCTAACTCTTCAGAGCTTGCTCACACCTCAGCCTCCTTTACTTAAAGCACTGTACACCTATGAGTCCAAAATGGTAACAATTCAGAAACAATTCTGTGGTATGGTGGGGTCTTTTTTAAATAAAAGTTGTTTGTCTATAATTCACATTGATGGTACTCAGAGCTATTTTACTAAAATAATAATATTTGAAATTATGTTAAAATCAAGTGAGAAAGTAGTCATAACAAGTCTCATTGTGCATCTCCAATACTTACCCTTCTTTTTCTCTAGGCATTCCTCACTAGAATAGCTAAAAGTCAGCAAGGGGCATTAGAGCTGTTGCGGTCTGGAGTGATTGTGAGGCTGGCACAGTGTCAAGTGTATGACATGCGACCCGAAACAGACCATCAGGGGTAAGTGTTGGTTCCCTGGCTGATTTTGAAACTGTAATATAGTCTTGGAAGTATCTGATGTCTTTCTATAGCCACAAGTCTTCTGAATAAGTATTTGTGGATATATTCTTTTTGTGTGTTTCTTTTAACTTACCAGTTCAGTTTAAAACTACCTTTTATTGAGAGAAAATTTCCAAATAAGTGGGTATGAAGTTGTACTTGCATGTCCAGTTACTTAGACTATGTAAAATCTTATTTGTTTGATACCTTAGATAGGAATTGTCTAGATATTGTTATTAATGTATCATTTAGACTGTAATGTTTCAAAACCAGCCTACACTGTAAACTTATTTTGGGGACTTTGCAGTTGATGAACAAAAAGTGCAAAGTTCATCCTCCCCCATAAAGCACTAATGAGAGAGCAGTGAAGTAAATGTTATTTCAGAAATATTTTACAATGTGTTTAAAAAAAAAAACAAACCACAAAAATTTCGCAGTTAACATTGCTTGGCAAATTTCTTGATGTTTTGCCATGTTGTTAGTCATTGTGAGATGACTGAGAAAAGATCTCAGAGAAGGAAATTGCATATTTAGCAGAAATCACCTTGGTTGATATCAAACCTTGGTCCTTGCTTTAAATTTACAGTTCTTAGTGATGCACTGGGAATTCAAACATTTCAGAAAAATTTAAGACTTAAGTACTCTGTTTAAAAGTGCCAATGAGATGTTTAAGATTGTTTCAAACCTACAGGACATTTGTAGAGGACTATATTTATCAGTTGGTTTAGAATTAAGCACACCTCTTCCTAAAATATTTGAGAATGTTTAGTTTTATATGTAAGTAAAGAAAACAGATGTCATATTTCTACAACAAAGTAATCTGATTGAATGTAGTTCAGTACAAAGAAGTCATTTTCCCTCCCTAGAGAAGGTGTCTGGCAGCAGCTTTCTAGGTAAATTGCAGCAGCTGTGTATCGTGAATTTGTTGCTTTTCCAATGTAAACTCAGTTCAAGGACAGACCTATAATTAAAATATGAATGTTTGCATGTTCTTGAGGGTGTTTGTAGGCTGAGGCTCTGCCTTGCTACTGGGCTTCACTCTTCTTGCACTGTTTATATTGTTTCTTTTTTTTTTCTTTATTTGTTCTTCTTTTCAAACATCTTAAGAATGTATGGGATGAGAGATCCTCCAGTCTTCATTCCTGCTCCAGTGGAACGCTATCGCCAGATTCTTCTTCCAGCTCTTCAACTGTGCCAAGTGATCCTCACATCCAGCATGGCACAACACCTGCAAGCAGCAGGACAGGTAAGTTCCAAAAGGTGCTAGAGTATCACTGCTACTGCTCATTCAAAGAAATGTGTCCTTTTGCTCTGAACGTAAGGTATTTTTTTAAAATCCTATCCTCACTGGTATGGGAGACCACTTTAAAATTCTCCAAAAGTAAAAGCATTGCTTCCTCTCTGCTCACTGCTAAATTTTGAGTCATTCATATTTTCCCTTTTCTTCTTGTGGTACAGGTTTTGCAGTTTCTGATTTCCCATTCGGATACTATCCAGGCAATCCTGAGGTGTCAAGATGTTAGTGTTGGATCTCTCCAGGAGCTGGCCTCCCTGACAGGAATAATCAGCAAGGCAGCTTTGCCTGGTAGGAACTGCAGTTCTGAAGTCTCTTAGACCCATCTGCATGAATCTCAGGCTTTCTTTTCTATAAAGAAATAGTAAGACATATAAGGCAGTATCTACGACAGTACAGAATTTTCTTGACATGTAGAGCTCTGGTAAAAATAAAGAAATGTTAAATAATTGTTCTTGAAGTAAGTATTGTGGATTTGCAGTGGACATAGTGCCCTTATCAATATGCATTTGACTTCCCATTGTCTTTCATTATGCTACCTGACAGTACGTACTTTTTGATTTGAGATGACTTGCAGATAGTAGTGTTCAAAGTGCATGTGGTATCCTCAAAAAGAATTTTCATTCAGCAAATTCTATGACTGAGGAAATGAAGACAGAAAATTGTTTGCATACCCGTATCTTTCTTAATGTCTTCTCCATTTTTATGTATTTAAAAAAGAAAGCTTCCAGGGAGAAGCACTGTAGACTAGCATACTGACATTGCTTTTGGGTGACTTATCTTCACAGAGGACTAATAATTATTATGATGGATATAGTGATTTCTTCTGTATGCTAGAAGACTTGCTTACAGTTTCAGAATAACTTCTCTATTTTGATTTAATGGCTTTCTTTGTTCAGGAGAGATATCTGACTACAATAGAAAGGAGTGCAGAGCTGTAGGCTGAGCCCAGATGTTTCTTTGCTTACGGTATACTGAGCTTTGCAAAACAGCTGCAATTTTCATGCTACCTCCCTTCCTCCCTGCCTTTTAATTACTTATCAGAACAGTAGGCTACATGCTCTTTGCATCTCCTAGTAGCTGCATTCATATCTGAATGTTTTCCTCAAACAATGTGCGAAATATACGTTTGGCTGAAATTCTTGTGATCAATGCTTGTATTTAAATGTATATACTGCATAAACCTGTCTTCTTTTGAAAAAAACCAAACAGTTAATTTAATGGCTTTGTCTCATATCAGGAGTGCTGAGTGAGCTGGACGTTGATGTTAATGAAGGGACACAGATGGAGCTACAAGGACATATAGGCCGATTTCAGGTAATGAAGTTGTATATTTATACAATTTTAAAAGGACAAGTGTTATGTAGATGAGTTTCTTCCTGATTTTTGTACCCTGACTGCTAGCAGCTAAAAAAGAGATGTTTTCCACCATTAAGAAGAACGTGTGGTGGTTTGTTGGGACTTTTTTGGGGGGTGGGGGTGGTTTGTGTGGTGTGTGGGTTTGGTGGGTTGGTTTTTTGGTTCCCCTGCCTGCCCCCCCCCCCCCCCCCCCCCAGTAGAAAAGATTTGGCAACATCAGAGTTGCATCAGGGACTTTTTTTCCCTCCCTGGCTTAGGATTCACCTTATGTGGAAGAGAAGAATAATTTGAGGTCAACACCAAAGCATGTGAAATAATGCAGAAATACTGTTACCCCTTTTGCCACATGTATGTCTCCAGCTCAACAATTTGGAGTATCAAACATGCTAGTGCTTTATTTCTTTCCTCCCCTTTTAAAAACAACCCTGACTTAGGAACAAGAATGAAAGCCAAGATAGAATAAGTCTTGATCAAAAGCTATTATTTTACACCTCTTTACAGCTCAGCATTCAGCATCCAACAGTGTTTTTGAAGCTTTGGTTCATGTGATCAAGGACTTTTGTAAAGAAATATTTAATTGAAAACTATCTGTAGAAAGGGCTGCCCTATCAAATACTTCTGGTTGCAAGAGAAGGATGTATTCTCTCTACACTTTGATAGTAGCTATTAGGCTGACCAGCCTGAAGCGAAGTAGCAAGCTGTAAATGATTGCTGTAATGCTAGTGTACTTGGTATTCTGATGCATCATGTCAACAAAAAATTCCCATGGGACAGCAGAAAGATTTTTTTTTTTGGGGTGTGTGTGTGTTATAAGGAGTTTTAATTAGTTATTTTGAAAACAGCTGTTCTGAACAAAACTGTGTGAATCAGTCATCTGTTACTGTAACTTTTCTCTCTAATTTGTCCTGTAACTTTCATCGAGTAATAAAAGGATTTAAATGTTTTACTCTTCCCCAAAAGTAATTACCAAAAAATCTTTAATCTTTGATACCTGTTTCTGTCATTATGCACAAAACTGACTTACAGTCTGAAGTAGTTTGTTGATCTTAACAGCCACATGTAAACTAAAACCAAATTTATTGATTATTACTTCTTTTTATGAAAGTATGAATTGTTTTTTGCACTCTACTTCTATGGAGCTTATTATCGTCGTATCTAGATTTTGTTAGTTTGTCTATATAGGTAAAGGTGTTTTAAGCGGGCATTGGTAAACCTAAACTGTCAGTGCTAGTCAGTGTAACAGTCTGAAAGAGACATCAAAGTTGTGCACTTTTGAATTGCATTCATTTCTCAAGGAACTGTTTTAGGGTGCCATTAATTTAATTAATTTTAAAAGGTGAGTTAAACCATTATGTTTTAAAAATTTAAATTTCGTTTACAAAGTGCTAAAAGTTTTACCTGCATTGCTCTCTTGCTATTGTGTTTTAAGGGATATGTATCACTTAAGTGAAAAGAATCATGCACTTCATTTGTTGAGATACTAATTAAAATGTTCATTTCTTATGGCAGCGCCAGTGCTTAGGACTTCTAAGTCGGTTTGGTGGTTCAGACAGACTACGTCAGTTTAAACTGCAAGATAACGCAGAGAGAGACAGAATGAACAAGAGGGATGAAATTGAGTTGGCCATGCAACAAGTAAGGACACAAGCTGCTAGAACCTTCAGTCAAGGATTGTGACGTTTCACCTTCTGTGCAGATTTGTTTAGTTGTCATACTTTCGTATGATAGTGGTAATGCTCTATACTGGTTTTAGTTTGGTATAGGATCCCACATTTTATTTCTAGTTAAAGTAAACCTTGAAAATTTGGTTACGTAAATTTGCATTAGCAACCATTATTGTCTTGGTTACAAACTCTGTGAACTTCGAAGCCTTAAATTTTCAAAATGAAGGCTGGGTGTAGACAGCAATGGCTAACACTAAGTTAGAGCCAAAGGGGATGTAAAATTGACCAGAAATTTTAATTAGCAGGTTTGGGAAAGAGGCAAGGTTTCAAGTCCTAGACTGGAAATAGAAGAGAGGCTGTAACTGAACACAAAAGAGAATCACCACATTCTGGTGAGAAGAGAGGGAGCAAAACATGTTGTTTATTGACATTTATCCATTTAAATTTTAATGCTCCAAAGCCTGTAGAAATTGTAACTGACGTGCTGTCGTTTTTTTTTGGCAGATCTGTGCAAATGTGATGGAATACTGTGAGTCACTTATGTTGCAGAGTGCCCCCAGTTTTCAGCATGCTGTTTGTCTGTTTACTCCTAGCTTGTCAGAATCAACCAACCGAGATGGGCCTCGTCAGGGTGAGATTTTTGGCTTGCTATTTTATGAGACTGAATGGTGTGACATTTGGGCTAGTAGAAAATAATGAACCAGAGGCTGTAGTTTCACATACACTTTAAGTCACTTTATGCCAGTACTGTAGCTGCCCACTTTCTAATTCTGGAACACATGCTTGCACAGCCTTGCACTAAGCCAAATCAGGAAACTAATCCAAGTTAAAACAAACGTGTACAAAAAATCCTTTTTAACTGACTTCCTATGGCAGCCTCAGAAACACATACATCAGTAAAAAAAGGTGTATGTAAATAAATAGCACAAGACAGGGGAAGGTGAGGATTTCTTTTTTTTTTCAGTATCTGTGCTGGATAACATGTGGAACTGGGACCTCATTTGTGACATGTAAGATGTGTTTTGATGCTGACTGGAACTCTTCATTATGCCACATGACAAGAGTTTACAGTGTGCTGTTATGTAGCTGAGTGGTTAAAATACTTAATTACTGAGTCTTCTGGTCTAGTTACATTTCACGTGCTACACTCAGTACTGTACTATCCTGACTGCCTTCTAGTACTACAGCCACAGAACTTTTTACCTAGACTTTCAATTGTGTTACTTCTGACACAGAAGTATAAAATATAAACTTTCCAGAGCTTTCATATCTTACAGAGAGCATACCTTAGGGATTTCTTGTTCTTTTTAAAAAAAATTTATTATAATTTGTCGACTTTTCTAGATACACAAGTACCAGTGGTCCCATACTGGCACTTGCCTGGCTTGGGCATTATCGTCTACCTGCTGAAACAGAGCACTAGTGATTTCTTCAGTTACTACGATAGCCACCGTCAGAGTGTTAACAAATTGCAAAATGTGGAGCAACTCCCGCCAGATGAAATAAAAGAGGTAATAGTTCTTCTGACTCTGTAGTCTCTGTATTGTTTGTAACTTAGACATAGCTGTAACAGAGATTCCAAACCATCTTGGATAAGTAAATAGTTCCAGTTCTTGTGCATATTCCTTTCTACTCTTGATAAAGGGGGCCATAGAATGAGTGACCTAAAACTTTGGGGAAAATATTTGGCTTAACTTTGTAAAAGTTGTGATTTTCATTATAGTTGCTTAGGGCTACATTTAATTTCTTCATTTTTTGGTCAGCAACATTATGCAAATTCAAAATAGAGAGCACGGTTTTGAAGAAATAGTAGCTGACAAGGAAGTGCTAGATATTGATAAGTAATTTTATTTGCTTATTTCTTTTGATGCTCTGTGATTTGCTACAATCTTCTTGGGTTTTCTCTTATCACAGCTGTGTCAGTCAGTTATGCCAGCTGGGGTTGACAAAATCTCCACTTCCCAAAAATACGTTTTGGCAAGGCGACGCCTGGTGAAGCTAATAAACAACCGAGCCAAGCTGCTTTCTCTCTGTTCTTGTATCCTTCTAAAATTGAAATGACCCTCAAGGTGATGCTCCAGAAAAGCAGAGAAATAGGAACAGGTTCTTTTTACTGAGATTTCTGACCACTTTGAACAATGCTTTTTACAAAAAGGAAATTTAAAATACTGAAAATTAAATTAGTAAGAGGGTATTGTTCTGCTATTGTCAGAATGTAAGTATTTTCAAGTTAGTAATTCCCATCATGGAAACCCTGCTAGGACTTTCTGCAATGTTATAACGGAGGAGTTATTGCAGCCCAGCTCTTCCGTTCAGTATTCAGACCCACTAAACATTCATATATGTACAAGTGTGGTGGAAGAAGTATTTTGAAAAATAATTTTGAGGTGCCTTTTAGAGCAACTGGAGTTTCCAGTCTGTGGAAACAGCTCTGAATGATCTCCCAAAACCAGGTGGCAATGAAATAAGAGCAGTCATGGGAATTACAGAACAGTTGACCTTGCATAAACCTAATCTCATAAAAACCAGTAACTCTATAGAAATAAACAGTCACACACAAAATTATTGTCTGTAGCGGATCAGAATTTTCCTCTGAAACCTACTGTGGGAAAGATGTGCTCTTGCAGACTTACCTGTTGTAACTTAAGATGTTACTGCCACCCCCAGCTTGATAACCTCAGCTTTAATTCACTGTCTCTGCAACTGAGCTCTCATTACAAACCACTTGAGCACTCATACTCTGCTCTGGCACAGAGTGTTGGTTTAAAGCCTCTCCCGGGTGAGTAGCAGTCTGAAGTAACCTAGCCAGCACTGCACTGAGACAGGTGAGGAGACCCCATAGCAGTGGGGGCCAGAAGCTTCTGCTGGAGGAGATGACAGATGGTTGAGCTAACATCTTCAGCTCCTTCAGTGTGTAAGTATGCTCATATAGTAAACCTACAATCTGAAGACAACAAAATTAGACTTCTTCACTTAGCTGTGTCTACAGATATTATAGAAACATGTCTCTTCATTCTTTGGCGTCATCTGGAACACTATCTACTGCATTGCACACCCACTGACTCCCAAGACCCACTGCTGTCCTCTAGGATGTCATTTAAGAAAGGAAGGCTCCAAGGTAAAATTTCTCAAACATCAAAGTGCCTTTGAATAACTTCTGATGGTTAGCTTTAAAACTGATTTGCTACTATTAATATTTTGCCATTTATATTTAATAAAGGAGATTTTGGTTGGATTTGGCATACCTTTGGATCTTCTGCTAGAGAATTGGCAATACAAATATTGTTAAGTCATAGACCTTTGGGTTTTGTCTATTACACATAACCTCCAAAGGAAAGTAAAATTTAATGATTTTTTTTGTTGTTGTTCAAACCAAGTGAAGTTCAAATAATGTAATCAGATGGGTCATTCAAAACAATTTGTAGGAAAATATTTCAATATAATAATCTAAGATGAAATTAAGAACTAAAATTAATATTGGTGGTTTTAGAAGTATTTTTAGAATTGTAGGCAGCATTGATTCACCAGAAGCTTTTAAGTTTGTTAGATTTTGGTTTTAAAAAAAAAATAAAGAATGGAAAGAAGTCAGAAAAAGAAGTTATCCAGAGAGGACTTTTTGCTTAAAGTGCCCTGTTGTGTGATCAAAATTATTTATGGCTCTTACTTAATGTATTTTCTCTAAATCATTTTAAGTCAAAAAATCAGTGTCATTTCTAATGTGCAAGTTTGGAACACTGCATTTTTAAACTCATTTTATAACTCGATGTGGAGAAGATAGTGTGGAGCAGCCAACCAAATTTTAATGTTTCATTTTCTATCACTAGATTCCTTTGGTTCAGAGCCTAACTTGGATTTCAGTAGTGGACTGAATCGAGTGAGCCAGCATGATATAGAACAGGTGAGATGTGACAGTGTCCTGAAAAGTACAGAATGTGCTTGATTTACCATACAGCTATTGAGAGCAGTCTGATGGTAGTTTTCCCACCTCTAAACAACCTGTGGTAACACCAACAGGATATAACTTAATTTAGGATTAATGAAATGTTGCAAAATTTTTTTTGAAAGTATTATGAAGCAGGTAGCAGTTGTGCTGCTGCACACATATTTTCAAGTCTTAATATAAAAAGTTAAATGAGCTAGACTTACAAAAAAATATGAGGGCAGGATTCCCAATTTTCTGTGATCCTGTAGCTGTTTACTACAGGTCAGCTGCAGCTAGGCTGTAGAGAAATGAGATTGGAAAGGATAACAGAAACTGAGAAGACTATGAAATGTGAATGCTAGCAAAGGAGTAATTTACAGTGTGTAAATCTAATGCAGAGGTGGCAGAAGATCATTTTTATTAATAAATCCCACTGACATTTCTACTGCTGCTTGTGCAGAAAAAACCTGCTCAAAAACGTGCACTTTCAAGTATCTTTGTAAAATCTAGAATTATAAGAACAGTTGTATGTGTTTTTGTGATAAGGCATCCATCCGTCTTTTATTTCATTTGTTCAAAAGTAAAATATACAGTCACATCTTGCAGAAATACTTGGAATGTAATTAATTTTTTCAGGGATTGTTTACATCTGTATTAATGAAAAAATGTCTATGCATGTGGACTCGTAACTCCTAAAGAGTCCTTAAAGGACTAGGTGAATTTGAATTGCAAGAAGTGTTTGTATTAATTGAAGAGGCTGAATTCCTAAATTGAGGAATTTAATTCCTAAAACAGGAACTTAATTCCTAAAATCTGGAGAGGTTGTGAGGTGGTAATATTTGGATAATCTGTAAATGCTCTGAGTCACCCAAAAACCTCTGTAGAAAGGCTCTATCCGTTATATAATTTAGAGAGGAAAATATAAGGGAAGAATGCAAGTAGTACTTATTAGGCGAGTCAGAAAAAACATACTTTTGAAAGTCATTTAGAGAATAAATCGTAGTGAAAGGGTTGACAGGTAGTTGATGATGGATAAGCTAACATTCCAGAAAGAGAAGATTCTGTATGGATGACTGCAAATCTCTGTTTCTTAGCTTCAGATTGAAGCCACAAACAGCTTTGGTGAATCCCTGCAGAAGAAGCTTCTGGACATTGAAGGATTATATTCTAAAGTTCGGTCACGATACACTTTTATTCAAGCTCTTGTTAGACGTATCCGTGGTCTCCTAAGGATATCAAGGACCTAAATGATTCTGATACATGTTGCTTGTCCCTTGAAGCAATGTACTAGGGCAGGCCTTCTGGATCATCAGATTTTATAGATCACACATTTTCTAAATAATGTCAAAAATATTTTGTTACTTTTTTTTTTCCTATCCCTATGGATCAGTTTTGTGTATTCTTTCCTACTGCTCCAAACTTGGCAGGAGAAATAAAGGATTGTTTTGAACGAGTTATATGATTAATGTAAAATTTCAAGCAAGAAAGAAATCTAACAGAGGACATAAAGGAAACAAAAGTAGTTCTGCAACTGTGGTGATGTTACATTTATGGATGCTTTCAGAGAAAACATGGGGTTCAAGTTTCAGCACTTGCGGACTGATCACTCCGGTGGGGATTCTCTGTGAAATGTGGTCGTTTTGTACTGTGAACTGCTTGTTTCTGCTCCCTCTTGTCCTGCCTTTTTTCAGCTGACAGAAGTATAAGCTGCTTCTCTTTGGACAAGTACAAGCTGCTTTTCTTGGTGAGAATGATAAGAAAAAAGAAAAAAAAAAATATGGGGAGAAGTCATGGAAGGTGACTGCCTGAGGTTTGGTTCTTATGGCTTGGGGGAACAAAGGTTTCTGTGCTGTTCTTGCTGGAACAGTATAAAGACAGAATAAAATGCATGAGGAGGAAGCCAACATCTGTGAGTGGTAGATTGGTTCTGTAGTTACAGGTTGTTCTCCCAAGAGATATTAATCTCTCACGGTCTCTTTATGTTAAAAAAAAGAAAAAAGAAGAAATGGTGTAACCACTGATTATTGACATGAAATCTGTTGGATTTCTCTCTAATAAGAGTCTGACCTTAAAGCCCTATTTTCCATGTGTGCTTTGTAAATTCTGTCCCCTCTGATTTTTCATTACTTAGTATTTCACATTTTTTACAATTTTATACTTAGTCTGTGCAGATGAATAATTACGTGAATTACATCACCTTTTATGCAGGGATGGATGGTGATAGCCCTGCTCTCAGACGATGGCTATTAGCTACATTAATGGGTTACCGAGTCGGACTTTGTTGATTCTCAATAGCGTTTTTCTTGTTTCTCTACCATCTCAGTGAAAAGGAGGACATAATGTACAGTTTTTCAGTAAATCCAAGAGTGTACCTCCAGCTGCCTCCGAGGACTCCACTCCCTTTCAGGACACAGCACCCTCTGAGCCAGCCGCCCCTCCTGCGGACCGTCGGTAACGCGTTTACCCCGACGGGACCCGGTGACGGCCTCTACCCTTCCCGTAGCCCACAGCGGGCAGGAGCCGCCGCGGTGGCCAGCCCGGCCAGCCTGCGGCTACTGACGGCGCGTGTGTAACGTACCGCCGGGGGGCTGCGCGCGGGTCCCGGGACCTCCGCGCCGCGGGGCAGCTCCCGCGCTTCACCGCCTCCTCGGCGCGGTGCCTGTGGGGGCGGACCCCCACCTCACACACGCGTGTATGAGCCCTTGGCAGCTGTCACCGGGGTCTGCTTCTGGCGCCCCGCAGCGGCAGTGAATACTGTTGGCAACGGGAGGGCTGGCTTCACTTCTTTCCTTTTTCCCTCCCCTTTCCCCCACCTCCTCCTCCCCCCCCCCCCTTTTTTTTCAAAGCGGGGCGGGGCGGCGGGAGGCCGGAAGCGCTGTCCCCGGCCCGGGCACGCGCGGAGCCTTGCCCTGCCCCACCCCCCTCAGCCCTGCTCTTCCGCCGCCGCAGATTCGTCACGTTTTCTCTCCGGCTGTTTTATTTTCCAGCTCTCCCCTCACAGTCCCGGCCCGCTGTGCCCGCACAGGGAGGGCAGAGGGCAGCCCCGCGCTCAGCTCTTCCTTTCCTTGCCGAGCGGCGGGCGCCGTCCCGGCACCGTGCCGAAACGGCGAGGCCGCTGCGGGAGCGGGGGGAGGGAGCGCCTCGTTTACTCGCTGCGGCGTTCGACGTGGAGCCTGCGAGCGGCGGCGGCAGGGCCAGCGGAGCGGACCGGGGCGGGGTGCCCGCGGCGCGGCGTAGCGGCTCGACATGGGTGAGGAGCGGGCGGCGGTCCCGGCGGCTGCGGCGCCTGGCACCGGCCCCCGCGGCGGGGCGGGGGGAGGCGGCCGGCGCTGGCGCGAGGCTGTGGGCCCCGGCGCGCGGGCACGGCGGCCCGTGCAGCGGCCTGCGGGGTCCCGCCTGCCGCCTCCGGCCCGCCCCGGCGGCGTGTGGAGATGGGGAGGGAGCGGGGCCGCCGGGGCAGCCGAGCGCGTCAGTGTTGGAGGAGGCAGGGGGAGGGGAGACGGTCGGCGCCGGCCGGCCGGCTGTGCCCGGCGGCGGCGGCGGCGGCGGCGGGGAGCTGAGCGCCGGGCCCGGCCGGCCGCGGGAGCGGTTGCTGCCCAGCTGCCGTCAGCCCCAGCGTGCAGACAGGGCCTGGGCCCGGCCGGCTGGTCCCTGTGGGCCAGGTCGGGTTCCCAGCGCTGGCGCGGGGCTCCGGGGGCGCCGCCGCTGCAGCGCTCCAGGCAGCGTTGTCAGCGGTTCGGTATTAGCTGTGCAATGGCACAGCGGGAGTGCGCCTTTGGTCAGAGATCGTAACGCGTTTGTACTCCTGAGACTTGTCTAAATTAAACTCCGATTCAGGTACGTAATGGGTTGCTAGTAAGGAGTTCGTTATGAAAAGAGGTTTTTTTAGAGTAGTGAATAATGTAGAAGGAATATTAAGAGACCCTGAGTCTAGGGGTTAAGTGATTAACATAAATCTGTCGTATTATAGCTGGTATTTCAGCAGTGTTTTACTGTGGGAAAAGCAGATATAAAAAGAGGGAATGAGCGGCGTCTGGCAGTAAGCAGAGTTACTGACTGAAAGAGTTATCATTTCTTAGGCCTCTATGGATCCCATAGTAGCATTCTACTTGAAATATTTCTGTTGAAATACCTTTTGCAGCTCAGTTCTGTTAAGGTTATTTGCCTGTCTCACGGTAAACAGTGCCTTGAGCAGCACTATGGAAACTGGCAACAGATGATCCCTTCTTGTTTTCCAGGTCTGCAGTGTGCGTGGCTTCTGTGATGGGATGGGCTTAGATGAAGTAAAGCAACTTGTTTTCAGTTTGAATTTCTTCTTATGCATAAGCACGCAGCTCATTGTTCCCTCCTTTCCCCAGAAAGGCAAACACAGGGAATACTTTTATCAAAACCTCTTTCAATAAGATTTTGGTTGCCTATCTTTTCTAATTTGTCTATTCTCTTATATATTTATCAAATGTGATTCTAATTTGTTTGGTGTTTCATTACCTTTTATGTAGGGTTTAGGTGGATTTACAAAACTATTATTTAGCATTAGATATATTTGTTATAAAAATAATTGGACACAATGTCATTGTTACTGGCTTAGAACGTTTGTATTCTTTCTACACTTAAACATCTAATAGGCACAAATCAGATACTAGTCTGGCCATAAGTACTCTTACATGCATTTAAAGAATAAATGAGATGTTGGGGCAAGCCAGGTTTGGAAAAAAGAGAAAGAAGCGCATTTAAAATGAGCTTCTGGACTTCTCTGTAGCATTAACGTACTTAATGTGGTGCAGCTTCATATTTTGTAATGGACTGTGATTTAAACATACCTACTGATTTGTACTCAATTAAAAAAAAATAGAAGTGGATGGTCCTGTGGGAGACTATAAACATCAGAAAGAATTCTTTCAGGCTTCAGCATGTCCTTGTATAGTCTCTTGCATTAAAAAGATAGGAGACCAATACAAACAAAAAAGAAGTTGGCTCAGATTTTGGCAAATGAGAGAAAAAAAAAAAATCCTAACCACAATGAGGAAGCTTGATGCTGCTGCAGTGTGATTTTGCTGGATTGAGCTACCATAAAATAGCAGCATAAAACCAGGAAAATATAATGTAGTTCAGTACCCAGGTGTCTGAGCGACAACCTGAACTTGTCTATCTTCACTGGAGAAAAGAAGTGTAGTGTTGCTCAGTAAGAAATGAGGTCGATCTGTCTGCCTTTCCATATCCTCCATATTGCTGGCTGACACTGAAACATTTTTCTGTTCTGGTTTTTGTAGGAGGCTTTTTCTCCACCATCTTTTCCAGTTTGTTTGGAACTCGAGAAATGAGGATTCTCATTCTGGGACTGGATGGAGCCGGAAAAACAACTATTCTCTACAGGTTGCAAGTTGGAGAAGTTGTTACCACCATTCCGAGTAAGTGATCAGTCCCACAGTAAAACCAGCCAGTTTGCCTGTAGCTCTAACACATAAGTTTGGTCAGCTGAACTCGCTACACACTTCCTCTATGAACAAAAGGACCTTATGTTGTGGGAACCTTGCACTGTTGTACTTAAGACTTTCTTGCATAACAGTATTACAGTGTGCTAGAGAAGTACTACAGAAAGGAATAATTTATGCTGCCCTGCTGAATGCAAAAGGTGTTTGACTAAGATTGTTACCATGATTTGGCAGGCTTTTCTTGATAGGTAAATGGTAACTGTTGACTATATAAGTAAGTCTTTTGTCTCCAAATACAGCTATTAATGCAAATTCTAGAGATCGTTATTATTGTACAAAAAAAATTCTACATGGGATGGTGTCAGCGAATCGTACCTCTTTATTTTTTGACAAGGGCCTTCAGTTTGTGTTAAACAGAAGTGTTTAACAGAGAAGAAGAAATCAGGTGGTTTAACTTCAGCTTTACGTTATGTAGGAAGTATAACAAAACTCAGTGTGAGATCTCATGGAAGGAGATGATGCTTATTTTAAAAAATTTAACTGATTTCACCAGTTGTCTTAGCATTCATGCAGCCATACCCACCTATTACAGGCACCCAAATGTGTGTGCCAGTCTGGCTAGGATCACTCTGTGTAACATGAAGGACAAGGGATGATTGGCTTTTGAGTCCTTGTCATGTCTCTTGGGTTCCTCCTGAATGGCCACGATAAGCTGACTTTGGTCAGGTGTTTTTACCTTTTAGAAGCTAGCAGTTTACTATGCCATAATCCTTTTGCCCTAGGGTTTTGCTGATTTCAGCCTCCATAAATTTTAGGCAGTCTGCATCCAACATTCACTTCCCTGTGTTGTGTTTCTCTGGGCTGGCAGGAAAAGGAATGACCTACATGGTATGCCTTACTGCCATCACCACGGTGTCAAGTCTTCAGCTGAGAAGTTGGTTCTGCTGTGGTCTTAGGAGAGTGCAGGTCTGGTGTTGACAGGAAGGACACATTCCTTAGTATTTTGTTGCTGTCAGTTGTGTACTTGGTTATCGAAACAGGCCCTTCCTTTAACCCTTGCTCTGTTTCTTTTGGTGATTTCAGGCACACTTCTGTTCATTTTTAACAACCGTAGCACGTTACAAATCTCTACAATATGTTTACAATTTGTTCTTATTGTTCAAAGAAAAAAAAATGCCGCATTATTTTGAGCCATAAATGTTTGTTGGGTAACTTTGCAAAGGGTATGAATTTCATTATGTAGCTACTGAGAATTTTCAGGCCTGAAAAATTGTAAACCAGGTGCTGTAATGTCTTCAGAAAAATAAAGAAAAATCAACAGTGAAATTGTTTTAACTTTGTTTCAGCCATTGGCTTCAATGTTGAGACAGTGACATACAAGAATCTGAAATTTCAAGTTTGGGACTTGGGAGGACAGACAAGCATAAGGTAATCGATCTCTTAAAACAAAAGATATAATTAAATTTCTCTAAAAAATGCTAAGTTCTTGGAATTCTCATAGCTAGCGCTTCTGAAAATTGGTTAAGTTTTAAAAACCGCCCATTGTCAGGAGAGCACTTTCCTCTGACAGAGTTCAGTTAGTAAAACCTGTTTTGGACTACAAGATTGGAAAGAAACAGGTGGATGTTTTCACTTTGTACAGTTTTGCTTTGAAAAATGAGTTTACTTGTGTAGTAGACAATTGTGTAGCATTCTGAGAAAGAGGGAAGTGAGTGATGTAAACCCAAAAAGGTATTATTTAAATATTCTTAAGAATGCAAAGCTAGGAAGTTGAATTTAGGTATAGATGATAATTTTTCATAGTGAGCCTTACAAGTTTTGTAATGAGTTATTATATGCATAATTGTAGTGATCTCTTCAGTACCCCTGTACAATCTTTCTGTGATTCCTTCTTGAATGTTAGTTAGTAGGGTGCAGTGTAGTTAGTTAATTAGTAAGGTGCAGGTTCCTTCCCTTCTTAATTTCAGTAAGATAATTCTGAAAAAGGTGGCTTGTTTTCATTCCTGTTAATTACTTGCCTGTATGAATTAATTTAAGATTTCTCTGTTTATTCTCCTTTGGTGACCATAATGATTATCTATGGCAGAATCATGTGTTTCTTTGCTTCTCTGACCCTCGGTTATGGACCTGATGTCCTGTAGGCTGAGTCCCAAATAAGTCTATTCCCAGCACTTCTGTCCTTTCCCTGTTTTCAAGCTGTTTTTTTGGGGGGTTGTTTGTTTGGCTTTTTTTTTTTTTTTTTTCCTGCTAGTGAGAGTATTTGTACTGTCTGTTCCTTTTGTAGCCTCTTGAAGTTATCTTCTGCTTGCTTCCTGGGGCCTTTCACCCCAGAGACAGTTTTTACTTCCTCTGGGTAATCTGGTTTTCGTTATCTGGCTAAAAAGCACTGCTAAAAGTGCAAACTATATGACTGCCACTCATCTTTCTTCTACAGGCCATACTGGCGGTGTTACTATTCAAATACAGATGCAGTCATTTATGTAGTGGACAGCTGTGATCGAGACAGAATTGGCACTTCAAAATCAGAGCTTGTTGCTATGTTAGAGGTAAGAAAATAAGGATGATAATTGTATCAGTAAAACAGAAATTGAGAAATTAAAACCTTTTTTTGGAGTGAATGTGAAATTTGAGTCAGTGCATCAAGTGAAGCTCAAGTTCACTTGTGAAAGTTTAGCCCTCAGAATAGGCCCGTGCAACACTTCTGACTGAAAAGTACTAAACGCTGCAGATGTTTCACAGTTTTGGGCAGTAAGTTAGTTACATGTAACCTTTTGGTCATACAAAAATTTATCTGCCTGCAAGGACAGCTGCTCAGTACTTCAGTGGTGGCAAAATCAAGCCCTGAAGGATTTAACAGTAATTAGTATCCTACTGTGTTTCGAAGCTGAAGAATGTATGTAGAACGGGGTAGTATGAGTAAGGAGAGAAACTTCATTTTTTTCCCCAAAAAATTCCTCCACGCTCTTTAATATGCCTTGTTAAGTCCAGCTCTCAGCTTGTTTCATAATGTAAAAGGCATAATTGGCCCCGTTTTGAAATTGCTCCTATGGGATATTATGCTGGAATTGAAAGTAAATACCATTCTTTCACTGAAGACTTTTCTGAAGATCAGAAATCAGTAAGGTGAAAGTCACTGAGAGCTGAAGTTTCTTTTCATTCTGTTTTCTCTGCTTAAATAAATTCAGTAAAAGTCCCTGCAGCTCCTTACATAATTCCCCCTTTTTCTAGGAAGAAGAGTTGAAGAAAGCCATTTTGGTGGTGTTTGCAAATAAGCAGGACATGGAACAGGCCATGACTCCCACAGAAATGGCAAACGCACTTGGCTTACCAGCTTTGAAGGACCGAAAATGGCAGATATTCAAAACCTCTGCAACTAAAGGCACGGGGCTTGATGAAGCAATGGAATGGTGAGTAACAGTCTTAAGTATGCTGGCTTCATTGGAAAAATAGCTTTCACTGTGGGTTTTGGTTTTTTTTTTTAAGACTGGATCTGCAGCAAGAGTTCCACATTAGAAGAAAGAGTAGCTTTCTCCTGAAAGTATTTCAACATAATTGAAATGACTTTTTAGTAAACTGACTTAACCTTTTTCCTAGGTTGGTGGAGGCCTTGAAGAGCAGGCAGTGATACAAACCTGACCCTTGCAAAGAAGTTTCAGCTACATCCAACATCCCTCTTTCTGCAGTCAAGTATTTTCAGGCCACAAATACTTGTAAATAGGACAGATTTGAGTTTGACTCTGGTAATGTGGATGCCTCTCTTGAATTGTAAAACTGAACCAAGTGAATGTCTGTGTACATTATGATGATTCCATTTCTTGCTTTGTTTAAAGGATGTACTTACGTTAATTTGTATGAAAGTTACTGGCTGGGAAAAGTTTTTTTTGTTCCCTTCCTCTGGTGGTTTTAAGTTTGGCTACTATATTCGTGTAATTAAAACACTAATAAAATCAGGAACTGTCAGCTGTACTCATAGGCGTGTTGCTTGCTCGAGGCTGCTTCCTTACAAGAACAAGTCCAACTGCTGCCAGTTCTAACAGCCACATGCTGAACTTTCTTTTAAAGAGGTTTCCTTCAGCTGATGTTATCCTTCAGAATCCTTCAGTGGCGATACGCTGTTACAATGAAGTACAGCAGCAGATATAAACAGGGTACCTCTAGCTGGTAATGCAGCGTTGGCTTTCTGAAAGGAAAATAAATGTCTTCACTAGCCACCTACTGCCCTGATGTGCCAGGGCTGTAATCTGAATTTAACTTCCACCTTCATGAGCTATTATTCCCATACTCAGCTTAGCCAGAAATGACAGTCAAGTTGCTCAGTACAGCTGCAGAAACAAAAAGACAAAGCAAAGTTGGGAGGCAGGTTGTTTTCTCTCCAGCAGCTAGGATGGTCACAGGCATGAACACAGTTATCACATAACCCATCTTTCAAAAATGAAGTAAAATTTAATATAAAAGATCATGGTAGTTTTCCATTCAACTGTACATGCTCTGGTAAATATACAGGTTTGGAAAAAAATTGAAAAGCTTTTATTTAAGGTCCTAGATGAAAAAGAGGACATGAAAAAATACTAATAAATACAATTAAAATACATTTGTTTTTTTTAAATGGTAATTAGATCTTTAGCTCGAAATTACTTTTTATAAATTAATCCTGCAGGAAGGAAAAGCCTTTTCATTCCACCATTGCTAAATCTTTCAGTGCATGACTTCGAGGTCTCTTGGCCTTGTAGGTAGGGCGCAGGAGTTCTATTTTTCTCTTCCTTGTTTCCGCTTTATTCTTATGTCTCTTCAGCTTTCTCCTTGCAGCAATGTCAGGGTTTGCTACAGTCTAGTGAAAACCAATACATTTGTTAGTTTTAACTAAACAACTGTCCCTGAAAACATCAGCTACTGCCTAAGAAACTGGTGACTGGTAAGACAAGGCATAGGTTTTCTTAGGCTCCTCATAACTGAGGGTATTGTGGCTGCTCTGCCCAGGTTCACCACTGCATCACTGCCAGCCCGACTGCCCACGGGGCCGAGCTTCAACAGTTTCTTGTGAAGTTTCAGAATAGAAACAATGAAACTGTCCCCATTCAGGGTGAAGTTCTGCCTCAAACTCACCTTCCTGGTCAGCTCTCAAGCCTTTAGACAAACCGTCTTTCTTTTTCTCAGAAGAGAAAGGAGAATCTTACCTGCAGAGCCCTCTGCTTTTTCCTCATCGCTCTTTTCTGATGGGCCTGTTTCTGCACAGAAGAAAAGGCAAGCGAAAAAGCCTCCAGTCCAACTAACTTCTTGAGCAGTTCTATGATTTCTTGGGAGAGGTTCTTCAGTGTTGGATCTAATAAAACAAAATTTTCAGCATAGGGAATGAAAGCCAAGAGCCCAGTAAGGATTCCCCTTTCTTTACTAACGGACAACTGCACTGATTCATCTTCCCCAATATACTGTAGAGCAAAAGCACTCGTGAAATTGCCTGGTTCTTCACCAGCTTTCCCACAGGACCACAAGTGGCACTTCACACAGGCAAACAAAAAATAATGCTTCTGAGAAGCAAAAGTTTTTTGCAGAAGAATACTGTCATCCTAGAGGTTAACACAAGTGGTTTGCTGTATACAGCCACCAGGGCTCTTCTGGAATAGGCTTTGCTGGGAATAGAGATGATTCCAGCCTCGTTAGTCAGCATCTCTGTCCAGTACACACAGTAAGGGCTGGCTTAATGGTTAGGATAACTAGTTAGTTACAAAGTATTCACTACAATCATTGAGAAAAAAAGATACTGGGGGGGGAAAAAGGCTACAAGGAGATGCTAAAGGAAAACTGAGAGCAGGGCAAATGCTTCCTTCAGTTTTCCAACAGATCCCTCTTCCAAGTGCTTGTACAGCCTTCAGAGAATTCACATAAGCCACTTGCCTCCACAAGATCCTCCAGTGACAAGTTCCCTGGGTCTGCACCCCCCATCATGTGAAAAAACATCTCTGCAGTTATTCTGAAAAATCACTTGAAGGCCCCTGGTTCTTGTGCTGGCAGAGAAAGCAAAACACTGATCTTTGTCCACTCACAATACTGTCAGTCTCTGCCATATCTTTTCCAAGTCTCTTATGTGCTTAGCTAAAAAAAAGCCAAGGTAGCCAAGGCAGCTGTTCCTTACCTAGAACACTGTTACTGCTCTCCTCCCAAGTTTTTCCAGCTCTTTTGTATTCTTTCTGAGATATGGGGACCCAGTGCTGCACACTGAATCTTCATGGCGTATATAAACCACAGATTTAGAGTAATGGAACTCTTTCCTGGTTTGCTGCCTGTTCTGTTCCCAACACTGGATTTTACTTGACACATTTTCACGAACTATCTAAACACCAGTGTCTTGCTCTTAAGCCAAGAGTCTCGTATTAAATGGGGAGTTGGTTTGTCCTTCCCCCACCAGGCCTGACTTAAGACCTTTTAAACAAACATGGATCTCCAGGAAGAAACAAGTGGTGGTGCTCAGGCAGTATCTAGCAGGACAGAGTGACCTGGACTCATTCAGAAGGAAGGGAGAAGTTCTGTGCGCAGTTCAGTAGATGTTTGCCTGCCTGCACGCCCCGCCAGCTGCATTCCTGGAGCACGCAGCTCCTCCCCTGCCTGCAAAGGTCACTGCGCACATGGCACACACTAAGCAAACTGGCAATTCCAACCTGTACAGTCCCTTGCTCGACAGTAACACAAGTGCCATAAAACACATCCTGTTTTACATTAAAACTGAAACACACTTTTAACCACAGGACATAGATCTTCATGCCCCTAAGCCTCACAGCAGTTCTAACACGGCAATTCAAGAACGACACTTGGCAACAGCCTTGTTCTGGTTCCGTAACACCCACACTTTGTTCCTCTCCTCAGTAAGGACTCCATGAATCCACCCTTGATTACTACACTTTCTCCACTACATCACATGCTCAAGCTTTACCCACTTGCGTGCAGGAGCCTGCCTTTAGTCCAGTCTTTTTTCTTTATCAACACGTAGATTTTTGTGCCAGCCAACATTCTCCTCCTTCCCTGCTGTTTTGGTTAAACTGCAAGTAGGTGAAATTCACTGCTTATGGCATCTGTGCCTCAACAGACAAAAGGAATGACAGGCAGTGCTTGTGCTGAGGCAGAGCTCTGACACACTTTCCTCTGTCTCTGTGAAGGAAATCACTTACCTTGTTCTGCATAGGTGCTGTTCAGCTCCCTGTACAGAGGGGTGAGAATTGTTGGAAGGTAGGGCTTGATCCTGTCTTTTCCCAGATCCACTGAGATTGCTCCCAGGAACTTAAAGATGCAGCTTCGCTGAAAATGAGTGTATGGGACATGAAGTAAGGAAGGTTGGAAGAAAACTGCCTAACTGAACTGCTGCAAGAGGGCCACGCATCACTGTTCAATGTACGTTGTCCCAGACACCCGAGTCAGGAACTGACTGCTTTTACAAGATCTTACTGCAGCCAAGTGCGGCCTTTAAATGAGACAACCCCGAGGGGTCTGTAAACGTGTGAGCTGTGACTTCACCGGGCTGGCAGCTGTTAACACTCTGCACAACAGGCTTGTTCTCACTATCCTATACCGAGGCAGCTGAAGACATGAAAGCTCAGCCCCTGTAACTATACACACCACAGGGAACTGCAGTGATTTTTCCTGATGCTCCCCCACACCCTCCCCTTCTAGCAAGGAACTCCACACTTCAAAGGCAGTGCTCTGTCCCCTCAGCACCTCTGGCCTTCCCATCCTTCCACCACCCCACATGAGGGCTGGAACCAACAGCAAGAAGCAGACTGGCACAAGTCTTTCGCGAGAATCCTGAACTGAAATGCTTGTTGTTTCTTTGGCATCTGCTAATCCTCGCTTCAGCACCAGCTCCCAGCACCCTCTGCAGCAGGTCCCCTGGAAGCAAAGAGCCAGAGCAACACTGCTGCGCAAGTGCCTACCACATCAAAAGCAGTTGGTCTAACCCAGTTCCTACCTTTAAAGGCACCTTAGGGGAATATGCTGCTTCTCGCTTTGCCATGAGAGAGAGCTTCTTCATTAACCACAGCAGTGTGGCTGGCTGGCCTTTCTCTTCTGTGTCCTCTCTTCCTCCCTCTCCTTGAGCAGAAACATCTTTCTCTTCCTCATCTTCTGAGGCCTCCTGCTCTTCCACTCCACAGCTGAGTTCTCCTTTGGCCTCTTTACCTTCTTCTAAGCCAGGGGCTAGCAAGTAAACAACTTTTGCCACAAAAAGCAAATTCTTTATAACCTGAAGTGTAAAAACAATGTAGTCAGTCCCTATGGGTATCCCAAGTGTCGGCACCAGCAGTGCCCAGGGTATGGTTACAACCAAGCCTAGACATGAAAGAGGAACTGGCCAACTCATGAGGCAGTAATGGTTCCCCCCTGCATGTTGCTCCTCCCAGAATGGCCCACCTCAATATCCTCCTGTAGTTTGGGAGAGTCTTTCCCCATGAGCTACCATGATATTTGGGCTCTAGCACCCCGTAAGGCAGGGCTGTTCCTTTTGTCTTTCCCACCTCTAGCAGCCCATCTCCACAGGGGTATCTCTGACCAGGTTCACAGTGAAGTCAGGCCTTCAAGCAACAGCATAAAGCTGGACTAAATGCTCCCAGCAAACAGTCAAGACTCCAGTGCAGCTGCAGGGAAGCAGCACCAGAGATCTGGATGCCCGCTCCAGCATCTGGCTTCCCAGCCTGCTCCAGTCTGGGCTGCAGAGCCAGACTCTCCCTGACAGAAGGGACTCCAGTCCTGCCCTGCACGGTGCCTCCCCTTTCTGTCCCTGCTACCCCTCAGCTCTTCCACCAGGCTGACACCACAAAGGGGACTTTTCCAGGCCCCTCTGAGACATGCACCTACTCAGATGCCCTCAGTACAGAGCAGCTGGCCCTGCACTGTGTATTTGCCCTGAGCCACCACCAGCCACCAGCACTGCTGTCCTGACGAGGACGTAACACTCCCTCATGGGCCAGGGCCTGCTCTGTGCCCTCCCGCAGCCCCAGACCTTCTCCTGCTCTTACCTGCTCTCCCAGAGACAGGTCCAGGAACTTGGACTGCAGCTGATGGCAGAATGCAAACACAAGTTCCTTCATCTGGGGAAAGGAAAAAAGGAGAAGGAAATTAGCAGAAACGCAAAGCAGTGTTTTGCAGTCACCAAAGGCAGTTCCCAGGGGAAGCCAAGGGATCAGCTTAGCACAACTTCTGCCTGCATCCTGCAGACTAGAGGGCAATCTTTGTGCTGCTGAGAATAAAGACCCCAGAGAAGCCCCCTCCCAGCAGCAGAGACACCTCCTCAAACGCTCTAAGTGATCAGGATTAGGTGGCAGATGAGCAATTATAAGAGAAACGTGCATGCCAAATGATAACACTGTTTTTATGTCCCAGCCAGGGAATGGGCACAGGCAGGGGGGAAGGAATAGTACAGATATCATTACCTTTTTGTCCAGTTCAGCAGTCAAGAAGACTGTGGATGCAGACAGCTCTGCTGACATCTTTTTCCTCTTCCCTGCCTTTCCTTCCCTCCACTTGCTGACAAGATCTTCTGGCTTGTAAGATGCAAACAACAAGCCAAAGATCTCAGTAGCTGTCAGCCAGACCCAGCTGTGAGGATACCACAGGTGAGACTGGACATGACCTAGGGGAAAGAAAACCTCTTTCAGCACAGGAGCTCGTCCAGTGAGAACAGAAAAAGAACCAGAATTACCACAGCACATGCTACAATAAAAAGGTGAAGGAAATGAACTGGGCTCATCTGCTTAGAACATAACCAAAGACTTCCTAGCAACTGTATCAAGTCAAAGCAGAGAGCGGCAAAAAGCTACAGGTAGCCAAATGTCCACACAATGACCAATCGTTCTTGAATGCACCCACAGGACTTCCAAACATACAAAGACAGGGCCATTGCTGGAAAGCAATAGCAACTGGACAGGAAAAGCAGGCACGGCACAAAAAGGCACTTGCCCCGATACTGGCTGACAGGTTGTGTTTCTGCAGCAACTACGGCCCCCTCAGGGACTCAGCGCCACAGCTTATCTGCCCATGATGTCTGGGGCCTGGCTGCTGTGAGACTCGGGTGACCTGGCCCTGCTGCAGATGGTCAGATCGAACCCCTGGATGGAAGCTGAGGATACTTCAGAGAACAGATGGAGTTACGTTCTTGTCTTGCCTCTGTCCAAGCTGCACATCACCAGGCAACCCAGAATTTACAAAGGTTATCTCCTATCTCACTGAAAGCACCTGGCAGGCTGAACTCTTTAAAGACATTAACCAGCCAGATCCAGGCCTTCTGATAACAGCAAATTAAAAACAAGGCAACAAAATGCCAAATGCCAGCCTGACATTGTACAATCTCACTCACAGGGAAACTGCTTGAATCACATGACCTCCAGGCCTTAACATCCTGGCAGACACACGGTAATTACAGCACTACTAGCATGTGTCATTGCTTGCTGGCTTGTATGTATGATCTATCTCATCAAGAAAATCTCATCTTCCCAGGAGAACTGAATGTCTTCATCCAAGAGGATGTAATTATGGTCAAACATGCCAATAGTTTGCAACTATCTGCTCTTGGGATACTTCCCAGCGACTGAGACAGAGGGCGTGTTGTTTCCATCAACCATGTAACCTTTTCCATTTCTCTGTCACTGCCCAGTAACTGCCATGTATTAACACTTCACAGCATGCAAACCTTGTACAAGAAAGTTCTGTTGTTTAAAAGTTCTGTTGTTTATATTAGGGTGCAAAAAACCACATGGCACAAAGAATCTTCCTTTTAACACAGCCATAATAATTCTGGATACTTACCCCAGATATTGCTCACAACATCACTGTTCTTGGTTAATTGAATCAAGTTGCACTCTGTGATTAGCTTTGTTACCAGCACAAGAAAGCTGAATAGCAGCCTGTCTGCAGCCTTCTCCTCCTCCTCTTCAGTTATCTAATAAAATCAGCAAGTCAAGAAAGATGCTTATGAGAACCTGAAGACAGTGCTTATTTACCCTACCAGATACATTTCAGATCAACCCTGCAAAGAAGTCAGCAAAGAGGGCTGACTTGTATCCAATTCCCAAAATAAACAGAAGAGAAGCAGCTCCACTGAAGCATTTCCTCTGAAGACCCAACCTCTGCAGGAGACTGTTATTAGAATCATTCTTCTTGTTTTTTATACAGATGTTACTATAACAGTTAGGTTTCTAAATGCAAGCAATTACACACACTGCATATCATTTATGTCTGTACCTGTATTTGTGTGCATCTGATTCTCATTATTAGAGCCAAGTTGAGCTCAGGTTTGCCTGTGTCACCCAGGAAGCCCCAAGTTGTTATGACAACACTCTGTGCACACTGTGTTTTACTAAATCGCCTTCAGGTCCTCACCATGCCTGAAATCACCAGTTGGCTTGATATAACCAGTCAGTGCTTTACCTACATGTCGCAGCACAGGGGGGGATTACACTGAATTTCTCCTCACTGCAAGTATTTTCATGTCTTGCCAATTTACATGCCCCAAGGTGGCTCTCTCTTGTTCAGCATGTTGCCCTTGCACATGAGTAACACACATGGCCACTCCCCAGATGCAGGGACTGGGATCCCTTTGGGATTATCACATGCCAACAGAATCTGAGGCAGCCTTCTTATTCTGAGTTAATCATGTGCACTGAAAAGATTTTCCATAAAACAAAACCATGGTATGAAGTACAGGAAGGGAACTCATTTGAAAGTTAATGCTGTAGGTAACACTGAACAAAGCAGACAGTCACAAGTGATGCACTCCTGACCTCCATGCTTACATAAGCCTCTGCAGCTAGCAGACACATTTCCCAGTTAAACAGATGTTGTCAGTGTGACTGTCAGGCTGTTTTCCAACTAAACAGATTCTAACCCATCCCAGTGATACCTGTGCACCCTGCCATTCTTTCTGATGGTGGATTTTGTAACTCTGCTTTAAACAAAAAACTGAAGACCCTTCTCTCCTACCACCACAAGAAAGACCAGAAGCATGGGAAAGCCACCTCAACATACATACTGCTGCATGCTGTCAACCCACCAAGTCATATGGGTAAAAACCAAAAGCCTGAGACTCGAGGGTTATCTCAGGAATGCCTGCCACCCACAGAGATCTTGATAGAGGCAAGGAGCAATCTATCTGCTGGTTACACAGTACAGCTGCAGGCTCAGGCCAGGTGCCTTTCCAGAGTTCCTTTCCTCCTTGTGGACATCAAATTTGGGCTTAGACAAAAAATATGGTTCTAGGTCAGCGAGGTCCCCTTCAGAACAAATGTCTGTGTTTCATGTCTTTCCTCAGTGTCAAACCATAGGTCCAACAGTTAAATCTCTCCCACACTTCTTCCCTTTTTCCATTTTCTTAATTCTCTTTCCCCAAACCTCACACATGGAAAAAATTACTTACGTCTTCAAATTTAATCGGGTTGATTTCTTTTTCAATCAAGGCGAGGACAGCTTCAAGCCGCCGTTCAAACATTATTCCCTCCACTTCAACAAACAAACCACAAGCCTGGGCAGCCAACCTCCTGTGTGAGCTCTGCCAATAGAAAGAGTAACACACCTTGTTACTTCTGATAGTCAAATCCTGCAGCTCCCAGGTGCAGAAGCTGGTAGCAGCCCCTACTTTTGCCTTTAGGAACTGCATCTTAAGAAAAGCTGGTTTTCAGAGTACTATTGATAAAGGAGATGCTGCCAGCTAGGGACAAAAGCGCCTGGCAGCACAAGTTATCCCTGGAAACACAACGTGAAACTGAATGCCAAAAGGCCTTTTTCAACCTGGTTCCCAGCTGCAAAGCTCTGGGGGATACTTTGCACTCTGACTCTTCACAACAAAACAGGTGGCTTACAGCTATAAACCAGAACTGAACATATTAGAGATGAAAAGGATGAAGTGTTGAAGAACACTTACTCCACTAGTGTAGAGGGACAAAACCCAAGTCCAGTCTGAGAATAACTAGACATCCAGGCACCCAGATCAAAATGGGAGATCTGTAAGACCAGGTTTGCCACCTTCCAGCTCACAATGACAGAATGAAGCAAGTTTGAGCTAAAGACAGTGCAAAAAGCCAGTGACTGGGACCAGAAGAGCTTTAAGGAACTTGCTCAAACCTTTAACCTAAGCAAAGGCTACACTTGGTGAAATACCTGACCCAAAAGAGGAACCGTTAGAAAGCAGCACAATGCAGCTGGGAAGTCTGTAGGCTGACCTACAGCAGCAGCAGCAGTTCCCTACATTCGTGCAGTTATACAAAGCTATATCATTTCTTCCTCTTTTTACTAGCAAAAGCTACGGTGCTGAGCACAGCTTTAAAGAGGTTTTATTCTAAGCTGAATCTTGCTTATACTCCTTTCCTAAAACTACTAAGTCAGGCATAACTGAACTAACCAATCCACTAGACCTTGTATTAGCAATCTCTCACTTGCTTTAATCTTACTCAACTCCCAAACAGAGTCCAGACCTGGTCAGTGAAAAGACCAAAGAATACCTTCTTGCTGTGAAACCACTCTGTGACCAGTGAAAACATCAGATCTTGCTTTTCATTGTTTATCTTACTGAGGAGAGATTTACACGTCAAAGCCGCCATCTTTTTGCATTTGGCAGAATCATCATTTATCATCATCATACAAAGAGAGAGAAAAAACAGCCCGCAGTATTTGTGGAGGAGATCCTAGAAAGAAACAACCATTAGTCAACCACACATCCCCAGGGAGCTTCTAGCATTTAAAGGGGGTAAGAGAGGTATTTGTTATGCTGCATACAGGAACAATGTCAGCCCTGAGTGACATCCACGTCAAGGCAGGTGAACTGAAAGGAGGGGATGATCCAGTTGTTGGAGCAAGCAGGGAGTCTACAGCAGCTCCAGCCCTGCTCTGACTTGATAACGTGTCCCTGAGACAGCCACTTGTCAGACCTTAAAGAGAATTTTCACACCTGACTCTCACTGAAACAGGCATAAGTCCCTCAGCGCTGCAGCAATCAGCTCAACGGCCCTTCTTTCAGAGATGGCAGCTCTTTGCTACTTCACAGAGTTGCCAGGAACTAAGCTGAGATACTAAATCTAATCAGGCGGTGGTGAAGCACAGCTTACTGTGCAGAATTTCTCTTCCTTCCTTCCAAATCCTTGCTTGATTGCACTTCTCTGAGCCCCCTGAATGCTCAGTCAATCTCCAGCTGCAGAGCTTTGAGGCAGCTTAGCATTTTGCATATGTCATCCTGCATAGATGCATGGCTATTTTTCAGCTTTCATTCTGATCCACCCCCATAAGAAGCCCTCCCTCTCCAGTCAGGCCAGCAAAACAGATAAGGTACATCACATACCCATTAGCCAACAACACCCCTCAAGAGTGCTGAAAAAACCCCATGATGAGAAAAATCTAGACTTCACTTTCTATTCATACTATACTCCATTTCCTAAACTGGTTGTTTCTTCCTGGCACAAATCACCATCAAGTGTATCCAAACTCCAGCTGACACAGCTTTATTTTACTTGCAGACTGAGCACATTAGATAAAGAAGTACTGCAGACTTTCCAGCATGTCACTTCTCTTTTGGAGTAAAGCCAGGTTCTTTGAAGACAAGTGAACATTCTGCTTATGATAAGAGACAATACGAACTACCAAGTGCTCCCAAAATAAACTGCTCTGAAAATGCTGTTACTGTAAGCCACAGTAACTGCTTGATGCTTGGAACACCAAGGGTGCCTGTTACCTGTGGGAACATGTCAAGGAGGTACGCAATCATCTCCAGTGCAGATTCCCTTCCAGTCTCATACTCGTACCTGTGAGGAAATGACCAACGGTCAGGGCTGGGTTAATACTCTACGAATTTGCTAACAATTTACAAGAATGGCCAATGCCAGGAACAGACACTGACAGGAATCTTTCTACAACAGCTGCCAGACATGGTCTGATCCTTAGGAGAAGCAACAGGCCCATCAGCTCCATCTCCCAGAGAATGGGCACAGAGACACAAGCAGGAGAAAAAGGGCTCCAGCCAGCTTGAGTCAGCGCAGCAACACTTGTGCTAAGGTGCTGGAGAACATGGTAAACTACTGTCACCTTGAGCAAGGGAGGGGTCATGCTCAGAAGGAGGTTTCAGGAACACTGCTCCTGCTGAACTGGTGCAGTTGATCTCAACTGTGCCTGCAACTGCAGTTGAGACCATTGCCAGGGGACAGCAGTCATATAAACGCACCTTCCCTTACTCTTTCTGGATTTTCCAGTTCACCTGGTTTACAACCAGCAGAGCTGGTTAACCACTAGGCAAACAATAGAAAGGTGGCTTACAAAGAGATGAAGAACAAAGCCAGCTGTGAAACAGGGAAGAGAAAAAGGGCTTGCTTTATCAAACAACCCATCTCTGAAAAAGAGAAGTGTTTTAGAGATAGGAAAATGAAGACTTCAGCCACACCCTCTGCTCCTCACGAACAGCCCTTTGGCACACAAGGTGGCCACTAAAGTCGTATTTAAGCAACAAGGTTCTATTCTGACAGAGATGTTGGGGAATACAAACTCACTCCAGTTGTGCGAGTATGAAATCCAAATTGGGTTTCAGCTTTTCACCAAGAGGGTAGTCCAGAATATATTTTAAGTAAATCTGGAAAGAAAAACCAACAACACAGAAACGAGTTACAAGAAACACTCAGAAAAGCCTGTAAAAAGGTTATGAAGAAAATTTAGTAGTGGAGCAGCAAGTTTATGAGAATCATCCCTTTCATCACATTCCTATTACACAAGGAGTCAACAACTGCTCTTAAGCTCTGTGCCCGGAACAAGATCTGCAGGCATTTGACAACTGTCTTTAGAGTATTACTGTGATTTGCGCAGGCTTCTGTTAAGAGAGATTCTGCATCCTTCAAAATTCATCCTGTAACTATGGAAATGCAGTATTTGGTTATGCACAGCTCCTGCTGCATCTGTATCCAGTGCCTGAAATGAAGCAACTAATTCTGCCTTTAGGTTGCTTTTAGCTTGGAAAGAACGAGGAAGTAGTGGGAGGAGTCATGGATTTGTGGCAAATTCCTTTCTGCTGGGATTCAGAAAAGGGCAAGGCTCTCCATTACATGGGTCTAAAAGCCTCCAAAGAAGGGACCACGTCACCGCTGCTGAGCAGCCCTCTGAAGGTATGCCATGGCGAGGAGTCTCACTATAGGCAAGCAGTCTGCGATTCTGCTATGAACCAGTCACAAGAACTGAAGCCAGCCAGATAACAAAGGGAACGTGGATTATTAAGGAGGGGAAATGAGGTTAGGGGTTCAGCAGGTTTAAGGCACACGTCTGTTAGAGCTGGGATGGCCACACTAAGCCCTCTAGCATGTTAGACAGCTGTAAGTAAAGCAAGATGACTTTCCGTTCTACTAACCTGCCTGCACTGGACTCGTACTGGCTCACTCTGACCCGTGATGGCCAGCTGGGCAACCTTCTGCAGCACATCATCAATTTCAGGGACAATGAGCTTCCTGGATAAAATAGCCTAAAAATGTGAAAGTACAGGTGAAATCATGCCATTTTGCTTGTACAGCATGAGATGCAGTACTATAACCTGGGACTCTACCAGCCTCAGGTACACTAACACTGACTTTTTCACATCTTCAAACATAGCCAGAGCAACTTTAAAAAAAAAAAAAAAAAAGGTGGCTTACAAATCCATATCTATTTCTTTTGGATGACACAGAATACCTGGACTAATGATTAGAAATGTCAATTCTTTAGCAAAAACATCCTCAGATCCAAATACATCCTCATAACCCTATATACATGTGCATAAAACAGCCTCCTAAACAGTTCTGAAGAGTGACTATGAGTCAAATGGGAAAACTCTGTTGCTTTTTCCCCCCTTAGAACAGAGAGCCTTAACAGCATTCTGTGGCCTGTTCCTGACATGAGATTGTACAGCCTTTCCCCAAGAAGCAGAATCACTGCCGTTCCCACAGCTCACAGAACCCATATGCCTGCTGCACAGAAATACCTTGAGAAGGCCAAAGGCAGTGGCTTGACGTGATGAATCATAAATGTCTTCTTCAGCAAAGCCAAGCAACACTTGGAGCTGTTTGCTTGTTATCTGACTCTTTGCATTCTTCACAAGTATTGTTACACACTACAAAATCAAATTGCACATTGTCAATACACATGCAGTGGCATAAAATATAAGCCCACACCAAAGCCTGACTGTTTATATCGCTTAGGTTTGAAAAGATGAACTGCTGCTCTGAAACATGCAGCTAACATTGTTCTCACTACATTTTGCTTTCAGCTGGCAATTCTGAGATAAAAACTGAACACAAGCAAATACACAAATTCAGACGAGTTGTTGAAATGAGTGGGGATGCTCGTAGACGTGAACCATGAGGCAGGAACACTGTCAGGAAGAGGGAAAAATTCTTCTGGCACTGACATTCAGCATGTATTACTTTTAACTTTCCCTTATGATCACGAAGCCATAATTAATTCAGCAATGCATTTAGAAGACATCTATAGGAAGGCACTGCATACTGTAAGTGTAGTTATTACTACTATTAATTGCCTCTTTCCCTTGTCTCATTTCAGCTTCCAGGGTTTACTTCCATGAATCATGTTAAAAGCAAGCTATTCAAGTGCAAAACTGACACCTCTCAAAAGACAGGGTGGCAACAAGATACTATTCTAAGGACGAAAGAAGGCAAATATGCTTTTGTAAAAACATTTCTTTAGATCCAAGCTGTGCATTTTGAGGGAGTACCTTTCTTTAAGTTTGCACTTGGGAAAGAATCAGCAAGGTCACATTTCCATCACTACCTTGTGATCTCCAGACTACCTCTCCAGGGACAGCTGCGGGACAGATCTGCGGTTGGAACAGTCTCATTCTACAAAGTTAATCCTGCAGTAGAAAACAGCAGAGCTGGGTCTGACTTACTTTGAAACAGCTCACAACCAGGTGGAAATTCTGGCCTTTGGCTATTCCTGTCTTGGCAAATTCTTTCAGTAAGAGGAAAAGCTGCTTAATGAGTTGCTCCAGATTTGTACTGACAGAAGGCAAAGGGAACTTTAAAATCCATACTAAAGACTGTAGAGCACCAGTTATCACCTGTATGAAAGAGCCAAAGGACATGTGTGGGTACAGTGACAGAGAACACTTTTCTTAGCCCATCTGCAACTGTGGTAAAAGGCAATTAGCTAACAAAATTAACCTCTTTAAAGCCATTCATATGTAATACAAAGGGTTTCTCAGTTCTAAAAACATTACTTGCCACTCCCTCATTCTCTAACTTTGATTTTACTAGTTAAAGACATTAACACAGTGCTGATTCAGCAGAGGCAGGAACTCTTTCTGAAGCAGAGGTGCCTTCAAGGCATAGAAGTTGCTCTGCCAAAAACCCAGATCACCTGAAAGCCCTGCTCCAGGTATCTGATAGCGTATGAGGCATGCCTTCCATTCCCAGAAAACTTAAGGTTTAACAGCCTCCCTCCTAGGCTCACTTAAACCCAAAGCTGCCAAAAAAGGTGGCTGCCTTGGTGCTGGGAAAGACACTGGAGTTGGATCAAAAGAAACCACAGTTGTGACAACACTGCTCCCAGCAGCCACACAGACAGCCCAAGAAGTCTGCAAAGTCCCTGTATGAACATGCTCCAGAACTTGTCCATACTTGAACCTGCAGCACTAAGGGCAGAGCATTCAGTCTACCATCAGCCACAATCCTCCCCCTTGGGATATCATGTCCTCAAACATCTTAATCTGCACACCTATGAAATCAGGTATGAAAACTGGATGGCTTTCTTGTCTCTTGCAGATCAACTGCAAGACGACATTTGTGGGCAGGACCCTTCTTAGTAGAACAGACAAGCTCCAGCTCAGAACTGTACCTTGACATCCATAGATTTCAGGCAGTCTATAAGCAGCTGAACAAAAGGGTCTAACATTTCCAAAACATGCTCCTCAGAAGAATTTACTTTGGACCTCTTCAGGCTCATGTGCAGCAGCTGACGTAGAAAACACAGGACATTCATCTCAAAGTCAGGCTGGGACTCAAAAAAATCAAGTAAGGTCCTACACATTGTTTCAGGTTATAGCAGAATTTATGCCATACCCCATTCAAACACCTGTAACAGGTTGAGCACTTTTTATAGCTCTCTAAGAGGCACCACTGGAGTTACCACATGCAAAATAAAGTTAAGGCTATTGGCTGTGTCATTAACACAATATATCCAGAATACCTTCCTCTGAACACTCTTAGCAAAAACTTTTACTGCAAAGCTTTGTATCTGAGGAGATCCTTACCCGAAGTCCTGAATCAACCAAGATACACGTGTTAGTCCTGCTGCTGACACGTGCTTTCTGCCCTCCTCTCATGGGAGTGGGTTGGAGCAGCAGGCAGCTCTCTGGTTGCAGCCGAGGATCTGGAGGAGGGTCAACCTTTTTTCTGAAAAGCAGCATGGCAAAGGAGAATATTCATATTTCAACCCCCTCCACAACAAGCTTGTTGGGAGCAAGAGAGCTGGACTGTGCTCAGCTGCTACCCACACAGCAAGCAAAAGCAGGTCACAGCCAGAACACAATGAAATAAAACAAACTTGAGAGCAGCATGACAGATGGGACTCTCAGACTTGAGAACCATGTCACTATTACGAAGATAACAAATGCACACTGATTTGCAAAACATCCCCACTTTTTTCTTCTGATGGACAGACCAACTTTGGTAGTTCCTTCAAGCAAATACACCTCCTGCCACTGCATTTCATTTACTGATATTTATTTCAATTTTTGATGGCTTCAAAAATTGCCCCAAGTGGTCTGCAAACAGCTGTCAGATGCTAGAGCAAGCCAGGCTACGTAACAGGAAATGCAAGATGCCCAGATGCTGCTCTGAGCAGGGACACCACCAGAGAGGAAATCTGATGCTTCTCCCTCACTTCTGCACCAGCACCGAAGTGATAAAGTGACAGCCCACAGATTCTATTGTTCCTGACCCCATGAAAATGTCCAGAACCCCAAACACCTTATATGGCGGTTTGTAGCTCACTTCTAAACACTGCCCCTCAGCCCTTCATCCAAACACCCAAACGCATACACCAGCTTACCAGATAGTAAAAAAGCCTTGCTGAAGTCCCTGAGTACTTGTAAGAGTAGACTCCCATGAGCTCAGCAAGTGCTCACTCCCATTTCCAAGCTTTCACCTTCCCCTCTGACTGCCCAAATAGTTCACTTACATTGAAAACAAAAGGCAAATAAAAGCAAGGAAACTCTCACACATTTGACTGGTTGAACTTGAGAGCTGCCATTTCTGCAAGCAAACCTCCCCAACCCATAACAGACCATCTAGGTAACATCCTGGAACTCACTTGGCCTTCTCAGTGAGCAGAGGCAAGTTTTCACTGATGAGACCATGACTGAGGAGGAGGAGAGATTCCGCGTTCATGTCTGAATTGAAGATCAGCCCTGCCACGATGTGACGCAATGCCTCATGCACCTTCCGGACTATCTTCAAGCTCGTGGTGCTCTCCAGAATCTGCAAAGGCAGAACCATGAAAGTCAGGAGGGCAACACGAGGGCAATGATCTGCTATCTGCATTCAGAAATCATGGGAAAAGCCAGAGCAATTCCTCCCTCACCACATGCTGCCAGAAGTCCCCAGATCTCTAAATGAACAGCATGCCATCACCTCAGCTCTGCCCCAACATCCCTCCCTTTCTCTCCAGCCTCTTCTCAGTCTCCAGACAGTTCACCTATTGACACCACTCCAGAGCTCATGAGCAAACCAGGGCTCCACTTCTGTGTGAGCTTGCACTCTACTCAAAACACTGCATCTCTGAAAAGGCAATTATTACACATGGACAGACCCTGAATACATTTTGGAGGCATTTCCTTCATGCACAAGAGATCAAACCACAGAGCAGCCTTGCAGGACTTTGAAGCTCCAGAGGAAACAAGAGTTGGCAGAGGGAGAGGGCATGGAGAATTCATAGTGGGATGCTTCCTCTCCAGCAGAGGTTGGAAGCTTCCCAGAATGCCATTCCTTGCCCTGGACATCAATAGTAAAATCTCATTTTATGAGCTGGACGCATACTGCTTTTCAAAAGAAAAATGGGAAGCCAAAGCAGGAATTTTATAGGTTATTTCACAGTAGCCACCCAGAGGCTCTAGAGTTTCTTTTAGACCATACAGAATTGAGAGTTAAGAGACTCTAGCTGACTTTTCTTACCTCTTTCAGTGGCAGAATAAGTTTCGTCACCTGGCCCTTTCCTATGAACCTTCCAAGAATTTCATAGGAATCGTAACTCTTGTTCTTGCGTGCTTCCATGACTTTGGAGACAATTCCCTTCACTTCCTTCTCTTCAGCTACATTCCCAAACAACTCTTGGTTGAAAATCTTTGGAAATCAGGCAAGAGAAGTGAATGAGAGGAGCAGAAAAGCAGAGCCAGATTCTTCCAGAAGCAGAACACTATTCTTCCCCACTCACAGAAAAAGCAATTCTCCAGGCTTCCCACAAATTATGTCTACATTTACTTTGTCAACATAAAACACCTAGCTTGAGCACAGCAGATGAGGACACTGTTCTCACACCCCTTGGTGGTGGTGTGATACAAGGAGTGGGACTACAGTCAGACCAAGACATCCAAATATACACCATCTGGGTGGCCAGCTGAACTCCTGGGCTCCGTGGACTGCACTGACAGATGTCTGTTGACTTGATCAGACATTTAGAGTACAGGGAAACACAGTTAGGTATCTTAATCTTGAACACATTCCCTCTCAGGATGCAGGGCTCAGGATACAGCCCCAGAGATACTCTGCTACTCTACAAGGAGTCTGCTATGTCTCAGTAGAAAACAGTCTCCCTCCTTTGCAGCAGACACACAATCAGCCCTGTTTGCCACCAAGTCCAAGACAATCTACACAAAACCTTCTCCTCCCAGAACCTGCCCCAGGCACTTCATGATGCTCTTTCCTTCAATCTTGAATAGCTTGTACCTCAATCAGGATATCTAAGCAGGGGTCCAAATCACCAGCACTGAGCCTGGTAGTAAGGCCCTTCAGTAACAGGTTCACAGTGAAAGTCAGCACATGGAGCTAGAGAAAAAGAGAACAGATCATGTTTCCAAACCCCTGTATAGACTTTTAATAATACTGGATGGAGAGACTCCCATAGTAGAGACATCACAACTCACACACTGCACTTGAGCTCTCAATACGGGGGGGGGGGATAAAAAAAAAAAAAAAAAAAAAAAAAAAAATCACTGAAAGGACAAGAATCCATGTACCAGCAGCAGGAAGAGGATCCCTGTCCCTCCACATACTGGCAGGAGGGCTGGAATCTCCACTCTCCCCAGTGCTCTTACTGATATTTTTAGGCTGTGTTAATTGGCGCTTTCACTGTTACAGCAACTAGAAGCTCATGCTATTCCACTGTGGTAATTCACATAGAAAATTATTCTCAAACCCAACCACCATGGAAAGAGGAAAGACAAATTAAGAGTCAGAGCCTTGGCTCTCGACCTAGGAAGCAAGACTTCAATTAGCATCACCACATACTATCTGTGCAGTCTCTGTGGCAACTCACATCAGATGATGCTTGGCCCTAATGACCTTACTGGAAAGATTACCACTGATCTTACTGGAACCAGAAATTCATCCTTCACCTCCGTACCTCATCTCTTCACTGGGAGAATGGAGATCCTCTCTTGTTTGCTGCTTAGACTCTAAGTTCTTTGGGTACAGACCCTCACTTGACACAACAAAGACTGATGTTGGCACTAGCAATAGTATTCAGTTGTATTATACCAAGCTATTCTACCAGTGCAAAACAATTTCAGTAGCAATTTCCCTTCAAATTCTCCTCCTAACACATGAAAAAAACCCTGCAGAGAGCAGAAGAGGAAGAATTTCAGCATTACCTGATACCCATGGACAAGAGTGGACTGCATCTCTTTTAAGATGTACAGAAGGTACTGCACTCCCAACACTTCCATGATTTTAGTGAGGGTGTTACGGGCAATGTCCCGGATTTCCTGAAATCTGTTCCTCAGAAACGTGCAAACTTTCAGCAGGATGCTGAAAACAGAGATAGACAACTTAGTTCATCCCCAAACAGAACAGAACTAATTTTACTGCAGGCTAAGGAGCCTGCTTTTCAGGGCTGTTTCACAACCAGAGCTACACTCAAGACCAGCCTCACAGAAAGGCTTTATAGTCATACACACACCTCCTGTCCTTCAAGGTATTTCACTGATTGTCTTTTCTTCCTGTACATTATTCCTTCCCCTGGCTCTGCCACCCCTATCTCTGCACCTTGCTTCACAGTTCTGCTCTTATTTAAGGATTTACCAAATTCCTTTCAAACCTAGCTTTACAGAAGTCAAATGTTGACAGAGGGGAATGTCACTAGGAAAATGAGTTTCCAAAAAAAGTATTTAAGGGCTATTAAGATGCCCCTCTTGGATTTAGCCTTGTACATAACCACAACTTGAGAAAGGTACCTGCACTCATTCCCAGCACAATGAACAACATTTAAGGAGCTCCAATGTGATTTACCTTGGCAAGTTGGCTTCCATCACTTCTTGGGGAAGACACTGCATCATCCTGACCATCGCAAAAGCTAACGGAACACGAACTACCTCATCATCATTCACAACATTGGATTTCACAAGCTTGTGTTCCTCATCTCTTTTAACCTTTTTAATAGAGCAAGACACAATGCACTTTTAATATACATAAACAAATCCTGCTTTTTCTCAACAAACCCTAGAAGAAGCCAACAAGGCAAGTTGCTATCCTCTGCTGACTACAGGAAAAACCCAAACTGCTAAAGGACAGGTGAGATGAATCCCTGTGTTTTCAATACAGAAGCAAAGTTGGGTGCTAGCAAGTGGCTGAGAACTTTTCAACAGGCTGTACAAAGTGAATCATTTCACTTGTGTGGTTCAAGTCACTTCTCAGCAGGGAAGTAGACACCACACCCACAGTGACCAGAGGGTCTGTCAGTAATCTCCATGACACAGCAATGTGCTTTCAGGTGGTCTCTCTCCAGTTGCATCTTTTTTTTTTTGTGCTGCATTTCCACTGGCTCTAAAGTAGCATCCCAACCTTTACAGTAGCAGCACAGGCCTGCAAAATGCCCTTCCAATATCAACTCCTCACCTTTGCAACAATACACCTGTGCAATTTAGGCAAGATGTTGACTGTAACTGTATCTTGAATGTGTTTGATGAGACACTCCAGCTCCTCTTTATTTCGGGGTAAGAAACAAACAGGTTTGGTCACTTGCTCAGCATCTTCCGATGTCTCAGCTGCTTGCTCAGGTTCTGGTGGCTCCTCAGGGAGATTCTTCCCTTTCTTTTCCTCAACCACCTCCTCTTTTCCTTCACTCTGCTCCAGCTCCATGGCTTCTTCAGCCTCCACCACTGGCTCAAGGTCCATGGCAGCAGCTTCTGTCAAATAATTGTCAAAAGCACACGTAAATGTAGGAGGCCAAAAATATTGACCCCTCAAAAGAAACTCTTGTGATGGCTTTGTTCTTGACAACACTCCTACCTATCATCAGCTACAGCAAATAATCAGTAATCATCAGAGTTGTTTTATCAGGTCGAGAAGCTCTGGCATGCGGGTTTCTGATAATCACTCCGCAGGGCTAGGCTTAAAGCAAAGACTGGGTTACTCTTTGGCTGAACTCCATAGACAGCTTAGCAAAGGTCAATGTGCTTGAACCTTAGAGAACTGTCATTCACTTACATTTGAGAATTTCACAAGGCAGGAGGTACTGACAAGTACAGATGTGAGATACCTGCCTCCTTTCTCAGAATATCCCAAAGGCCACAACATAGGTAACCACAATGGTGAAGAAGCCAAAGATATAACTCCTTCCCATGAAATGGCAGGGGAAGCAAGGCAAGGACATACAGCACCCTTCTCAGGCTGCAGATAACCATGAGAGTAGTCAACATCAAGGACAAAAAACTCAGATGTGTCAGCAGCCACATGGGTGGATGCAGACCTTGAATAACCCCCCCAGATTTGCATAAACCCAGGCCAGGCTGTTTTGGCTTATGGAGGCCTGGGATGGAGACTTAATATGGAGATGGTTCCCCTCACCTCTCCTCACTTTGTCAACACACAAAAGGACAGTCTGCATTGCTCCTGAGGAGGGCAAGTCAAAACTAGCTTCCAATGTGCACATTTTAAAAAGCTGACCTCAAGAGTAAAACACAAAGTTTTCATTAGCTGCACTTTGAGCAGTTAGAGAAAGTTTTTCTACAATCACGAGCAGAAAGCTCACCTTGGTTGTCAATGGTCAAAAGCTGCTTTTCAAGCGTTTCATGGTCAAAGTGAAAGGCTTCCAGCACTGTCTCTAACAAGCTGCGGAAGGAAAACACAAAGAGAGATCAGCCCTCCACACAAAAAGGAGAGGCTTCATAGATGAACACAACAGAAAAATCTTCAAAGTGCTTTTTGGAAAACTTCAGACTCAGCTATAGTGAAGCATAAGGACGTTTATCCTGAAATAACAACCCAGTAAATAAAAAACAGTTGCTTTTCAGCTAGATGCATTCTGTGACCTAGCTCACTGTAGAGCCTTGCAGACAGCGGTACTGGAGCAATGGAGGTGACCCAGGAACAGGGACAGCCTGACAGATAGAAGCTCGTAATGCTGGCATGCACTCAGTGAGACACAGCATGAGAAAGTAATGACCTCTTAATCCTTCAATAGTTGTAAGCTGCAAGGCCATACCCACTTTCACTTGCATAAGCCCACCTCAAAGTTGGCAGTCTCTCATTCCAGGGAAGATGCTAAAACCCATGTGATGCTCCTTAAGACACTGAATTTTGCCTTTGGTGAAACCTAAAGCAGCATCACTTTTAGTACCTACCTGACTCCCAGCTTCGGGCTGATCTGTCCTGTTTGAAGGACATGGATGAAATGCTTTAAGTGGTACAAGTAAGCTGACCAAGAGAGATGTCGGCAGACAGCTCCAACAACTTCAACTGAGGCTGTTACCATATTTTCATGCTGCCCAAAAGATAGAAATTCAGTTGCTGTTAGCATTCATGATGAACATGTCTCTAAAGCATACTTTACTGAGAGCAACAAGAGCCACAAGTAGTAATGTCTCTCTAGTGGAGATGCTTGGTATTCAGCTTTTCTAGATCTCTTCCTGATCAACAGGTAAAAAAAAAAAAAAAATCATAGCTAACCAAGCAGATCTCCAGACCACATCCTCCAAATATTTCTACACATATTTAACTTGTCTCACATAACTAAATCTGTGGGTTCACTTGTGTGAAGAACTAAAAACCAGTCAAGATATCTAACCACAGACACATTGCACATTGCTGGGCTACACTGATCCACTAGAAATACACATCATTAACCCATTTCTGATGTGAAACAAAATGCATTTGTTTCTTTACCAAGGTTTCTATCAATTTGTTTTACCTCCCATTGGTTAAAGAGCGACTGCAGTCACTCTACTGATGGGCATAGTCTGTATGGATACAGGTGCTGGGTTCTGTGCCCAAGCTGTAATTGTTTCAGCTCCAGAAGAATATTTCAGACAGTAAGCAAATCAGACATTTGCTTGGTCTGACATAAGCAGCTCTGCTGTTCTCCCAATAGTGGGCAGGGAACTACAGAAGTGTGAAACCTTGCTTTTCTTCCAAGTCACAAGTAGAAAGTTTATCCACATTGACATTACAAGTAATTTCACTGCATTTATTTTCAATAAAATGTATGGAAAGTAACTGACAAAATGTCACCCTTCAAACTTAAAATTATAAAGCTGCTAATGACTTGAGGTTTTCGGGCAATTCCTGGAGTTTCCCTGTAACTCTAGAGAAAACAGTATTTATTCCCACCTCAGTTACTAGGCACAGCCTATGTTCCCCACCGCACACATTCTGCTGCCAGACAGTAACTAATCTCACAACTGAACAGTAAGAGAGCAGTCTGAAGGCAGAGGGGAAAAAATAATAACCTGATTACAAAAAATGCAAACAAGTATAACCCCAAGACAAAAACCAAACCAACCAAAAAAACCCACCCCAACCCCCAAACAGTTAAGAGATCCACCTTCGAGAAACAGGACAGGTTTAGCAGATACAGGATTGGGCCCAGACTGCATCTGCACCTTCCAAACCATTTTTCTGCCACCAGAAGAATCACAGCACTCTCGTCTGAAAGGGGAACACTCACTCCACAAACCTATCAGCCTTTCAAAGTGGTTAGTCTTTTAAGGAGAATGGTATACAAGAAAGGTGAAAATATTCAAATGAACGCATTAATTTAAAAGCCTACCTTAAGCATTTTTTCATTAAAAATGGCAGTAGTAGCGTAAGGCATGACGTAGTTCTGCAGGGATTTAGAAGACAGCACAAGCTTTTTTTCAGTGAGATGCTTAGCCACCTTCCTCAGAGCTCGTGCCCTTCTGTGGATCTGAGCCAAACATGAGAGACAGTGAATGAGGTGGTGCTTGAGTCACAGCTAGCATGAGGGAGCATATATGTTCAACAGTTCTGAAAATGCCTCAATTTTAAGTAATGACATAAACGTATTATGGTCATTTCCAAGGACAGACCGTGTCCTTTTCCTTCAGTCTCTGGGTTTCACTAGCCTTTTGTCTCAAATATTCCAACTCAATGGGATATTTCACTGTGAATTTACAATCATAAGACTGTGCCGTCTTCAGATATCAGACAAGTGAGGCAATGGATACAAGATGAGAAGGCCTGATAAAATTACAAGGAAAAAAATTAGACTATACACATAACTAGATGTGGCAAAGGCTCTCTGATTGCATCTCTGAAAGCAGGAGAAACATTATATTTTCATACTGCAAGAAAAACCAGGAGACCAGGCTTTGTGCAATATTTGTATTACACAGGTCTGTGAATGAAAAGGTGCTGCAGAGCCTCCAGACAAAGAGTAGCACGGAACAGGCTAGAAAAGACAAAAAGACCAGAGGGATCCTCAGGACACTGTTGCTGACTGTGGGCTGAGTCACAAACAGGTTGTAACATGGAGCTGCCTGCTCAAGATCATGAACAACCACTTAAAATGAAAGCAATTCTTTCAGCTAAATTAGGAAGAGGTAAAAAACAGTGCTGCTAAATCACAAAGCCAAGAAATTTCTAGATAGAAATAGGACTTTGACTCCCAATCACCCATGTGACGATGCTCACATCCTGGTTTTTAACAATATCTAATGACACAGGTTCAATTTCTCTGTGAAGACTGCACAAAAGCTTTGGAAAACATTATCCCACAGCAAAATGCTTTTGCTTTGACAGGCAGAGAGAGGCACTAGGGAATGCCTGTTGCCTTTTACCTGCATGTGTTTCATATTCTCAAAGAAGTCCATGTCAGGATCGTGGCGGTTGGTCAACTGGACCAAATCCCGGAATTCAGAATTTGCTGGGAATGTTTGAATGAGGCAGGAAAGCAACGATGTGTAGTCCTGCTGGATGCTCTGCAAACAGCAAGCAGTAAATGTTAAGTAGCCCTTGAAAAGGTTGCTACACACTCCTCAGAACAGCAGTGCTGTCATTTACAAGTGTTTCGGGCCAACAAGTCCTATTCTTTGGTATCAGCAAATACACCTATATTTTGACTGCATACAAATTAAAGTCTCCCCTCCAAAGAATGGGCTATAACTAAGAAAAGCTAAACAATGGCAAAGAAATAAGACAGCCGAGTTCTGTAATGTTTTAGATTTTTGTAAGATTTCGAATGAAGGGTAAGTTTACAGTGGGTACCTGCACTTCCTGTCCCAGCAAGGGATTCAGAGAACTCAGCCATAAAATGCCTCATATACCTCGGTGTCCTGAAGACAGCTGGAGATGTGTAAACACGATAGCATTGCCTTACCTCAGTCTTACTCTTCAGCCCCCTTCTCACAGACTCCAGTAGAGTGTGCTGGATTAGCTCCTTGTACTCATCTTCTGTGTGGTCGATTTCTGCCAGTCGGTGGATAAAACTGGTCAAGCAAAGGCTTGCGTTGTCACTAAGAGCCATATCCCCTAGCTGAGAGGATGAAGAAATTGTACCACATGAGTCTAGATATGACACCTTTTTCTTCCCCAAAACTCCACTGGACAACACAACAAGGCCTGTAGAGACCCAGTAACTCTTGAAACCCTTTCTGTAGAAGTTCCTAGTCCTGAATTAATGCCCACCCTTCCAATCAGGAAAAATCTGTCCAGATTTACCAGCAGGCTCACACAACCAGAACATGCTGCAACAAAAAGAAAAGCAACCTTTCAAGACTCTAATATGCCCTTTATACAGTACAAATTGACTGAACAGTTCCAGGGTTCACTGATAGAAAGGTGCACTGCGCTTGGGTGAGCCTTCTTGTAGCATTGCATTTGGCTGCCTGGACACACAGATGAGAAAGCAAGTGGACAAAACAAAAACAAGTGTTTGTAAGAAGACTCAAATAAGCTCTCTGAATCTTTCACAGTGTTATTAATAGAAATAATTAGGAAGTCAGATTAATCATGAACGCATGGTGCACAAAGCAAGAGAAGGAACATTCAGCCAACCTGGATGGTATAGAAGCAGTTGTGCATAACGGAGATGAGGAAGTTGATATCCACTGCTTGCATTTCCTTGATGCGGGCTGTGATTGACTGGAATGCTGACAGACGTACATCGAAGTCAATATCATCGAGATGTCGTTGATCAAAGGCATTCAGCTAAGTCCGAGCAACAAGTCATTCATGAAAAATGCCAGAAACATGACAATACAATGTTGAGGGAAAAAGGGAGCAAAGAAACTGTGCATACCTTAACAACATCAGTAATATACTTCAATTTGCTGTCCAAATCAGATAAAGTCTAAAAAGAAACATAAAAAGAAAATAGTTTAACTGTTATAGGTACTAAAAAGTTGGAGAACTCAAGACTTTACCACTTGAGACAAAAAATAAAGCAAGCAACAGCATCAATCCTTCTCCTGTTAGAAGCTTAATAAGAGCTACTCTTCCATAAATTGGAAGATGTGCGTTTCTAAATATCTACACTGAGTGCTTCCTGGGTTTTCCTGTTAAAAAAAAGTTATGTGAGTCACTTCAAAGAAATACAAAACAGCCTGACTGCTATAAATCTGTGAGAGAACAATACAAATAAAAATCATCTTCAGGATGCTGAAATCTATTCTTATTTCATAAAGATACAGGATTTGTTATAGATGAAGTGTGCTTTATTTGGCTTCTCATAACACAAAAGAACCCTGGTGATGCTCACATCAGCCAGGCTGTAAGCCAAAATTCTACAAATCTTCATGCAGCTCATTAAGTTCTATCATATACAATTTCTGTTACTTTCACTTAACAAACGATGTAGAATGAAAAAGGTTTTTAAGCTCATGTACAACAAAGATAAATACTATTTATTTTGTTCTTGGTCTCTTAGAACAAGTGAAAAAAGCACAGAAAGACATGTAAAAATGCAATACCTGAAATACCAAGCATAATTTATGTCGAGACAGTTTGTTCTGGATGACAGAAAAAAGCTTTGCCAGTGGTTTGAGAAAGCTCGTAGGGTTTGAGCAATGCCTCAGCAAGTTCTGCACTGTCTCCAGAATGTCAATCTCTGTACCCTGAAAGAAAGAGATAACTGTCAATAAATACTGAAACCTCACAAGATTATTTAATTTTCTTAGAAAATATTCCAAGACTTGATTTCAGGCTAATCATGAGAACTGGCATGTAATCAACATGAATTTTAACTGCATCTTAAACAAATATGTTTTTCTTTTATTAAAGAATATGTTTAATGGGGGGGGGAAAGTAATTTCTACGTACCTGCTCCATGTTACTCTGATAAAGGAAAGGAAGGAGAAGGCTCACAAGCACTGAATTCTGACTCTTTTCTTGTATAAATTTGCTGATCCTGCACAACGAGACACGGTGATTTACTATTTTATATCAATCCAATCACCAGTACAGAGCAAAGAAGAACTCAGTCAGTACTAGTGCCATATCACAGGGCTCTGTCAGCCCATCCAGGCTAATAGACCGTACCTACCCAAATCACGGTTATCAGCCCAAGTATTCAGTTCCACATGACTACAGGCATTTCTGTACCCTTTCCTGCCCCCAAGAGGCACTGGTTTTGAGTACCAGCAACAGAAACATCTAGAATCAATTTTTGAAAACTTTTCATCTCTGTCACCAGCAACTTGCAATCCAGGAGTTCACAATTGTTCTAAATTTAAATAGTTTTGAGACAGTGTTTTTTTTAATTTGGAACGTATTACAAAAAGCCTCTTTCTTCCTCCCTCCTTCCAACTTTTTAATTGTTTTGAGCTCTAAAGAATCACTTACTTGGAAAGTATACTCAGCTCTTTGCTGACTTGAGCTCTATATTTCTTCTTTTTCACCTTCTCCACATTCAACATTGTTTTGCTGAAGTACTGAAGTATGGCAGGAACATGAGGCAGAACCAAGCGGCAACCTAGGCTGAGGGTCTCTGTAAGGGATACAACAGTTAGCAACACCCAACTTTGTGCTGCAAGCAACAGAAGGGAGATCCAACCCTACACAAATGAAGGGGGAAATGCAGACAAAGGAGGTTTCATCAGCGGAAGAAAAATGGGAGCTATGAACGTGCAGGGCAGCTGGCTGCTGGGAACATGCAGCAGCACTTGCTGAGACCAAGTCTAATGTGCCTGAGCTGGGACTAAAGAAAGCACACACAGAGAATAAAAGCTCTCCTCACAGATTTTAGTAAAAGCCCTGGTAAGTGTGGGCTTATCAAAAGGTACCAAGGACGCTTCTCAAAGGTAGTAACCATCTCCTAAAACAGCTGGAGCATTTACAGATGTAGTTTTCTTTATTCTACGACTGACCTCTTGTGCAAATCAAAGGTGCCATAACAAGGGAACAGCAGTAAGTGCTCTCCTTTCCACCACCTTTGAGTGTTACAGGTGAAAGATGGCTCCTCAGCATCAAACACAGCACACCACCCTTCCTGCCTTCTACCACTCAAAGCTAAAAGAAATCAATGGCAGGTCTTCCTTGTCAGAGAGCACAGACTAAACATCAAAGTGATACACGACCATGTGCATATGGGGAGTAGGCCTTTATATAAAACCTGATGTTAGGCTCAGAGTCAAGTCAGCAATGCAATTTTTGAAGTTATCACATCAGTCAAAGCTTCACAGACAAAACAGGTTGACAATACATTTTTCTTCTTCTTAAGGAATTTCTCCATGCTTAGAACCCTGACACTAAATGTAAATCGCACCAGTCATTAGACAAGCAAAACTTGACAGTTCTTGGTCATGCCAAGACAAATGTGTACACTGACGTTTCGATCTCCACTGGGAGATCTCCTCCCCTGGTATTCTCAGCCAGTGCAAGGACAACCTCCTCATAACCTAACACCTCCATCCAAAGCACCCAACGGGCCTCTCACGACGCTTACACAGGCATACCTTCTGTCACATCTCCAGTGACTATGACAACACAGTCAGTCACGCTCAAACTTGAAACCTGCCCCGTGGGTTCAAAATCTGGGCTGTTGAGAAGGCTATCAGCTATGTCCATCACAAGACTGGATGTGGCCTCAGACAGATTCTTGGCTGACAGCACAGCAAACACATTTGATAGTATATCACACTCTGGGTGATCTGGCTGCTGCTTGGCCAGCAAGGGGAAATACCTGAGAGAAAGATTATAAAAAAGGTTGGCTGAAAATTTAAGTTCAGAATTTTATAATTCTTTTGTACAAAAAGTCACACAAAAAGATAATGACTGTTTTCCACTTCAAACAAGGAAAAAGTACAAAAAAAATTGCAGAACAGTGTCATGAAAAATAGAATGAATGGAGGTTGAGAGGTCAACAAGTCCCTTTTCTTGCTTCAAGATAGCATCATTTAAACTTAACCCTTTCTCCATAGACGTTTGTCCAAGTCACCTGTTAGTCTGCTCCTAACCTAATGATCCAATACCATTTTTCACAGAAGTTTGTATGAAGTTCTTCATGCCTACAAATGACGAGTCTTAAAACAGATACCAGATACTTTAGCAAAGGAAAAGCAGTGAGTCTGTGGAAGTGGCAAAAATCACTCAAGACAGCTGAGCTGGAACTTCTCAGTGTCTGCATCAAAAAAAAAGCTCTCTTACAACTTTCAGTATCAGAATCTCAGTCACGGATTCTGTACTGAACCTGCCCACATTCTTTCATAAAATAGAAAGAAATAGGGAATTAGAACACATGAATGAAATGATACATTGTAAAACTGACTTTCCACCTCCCAAGACTAAGATGTCATTGGGCAAGACACAGACATATTCTAAGAAGACAGCCCTCCTCTTCACCAGTCAACGGGGTTTGGGCTACATATGTGCTTAGTTGTTAATACATGGGAAACGCAGCCCACTAAAAAGAGAGTAATTGCATAAATTAACAGCATCTGGACTGTTATCAAAAGAATAACAGTCTAATAGAAAAAAAAGTATGGGTTTTGACACAATTACTCATAATGCGCTCTTTTTTCCTTGAATTTTGTGTACTCAAGACGTACTTATGCTTCTTTGCAAAGAGAACACTTACCTGGGATTCTTACTCCAGGTGTGAATGAGTTTGAGTAGAAAAGTTGGAGAATACTGACTCTCTGAAGCCAATCTGCAGACCTAAAGGAGATAAAAAATCAGACACTAATGCAACACGAGTAGGTAAAGCCACTTAAAAACCTAATCTCTAATGAGGACCTCACCACAATCTATAGTTTACCTTTTTACAGAAAGTAATTTCATAATTTTTCCAGCTTCCTCAATATTTGTGGGATCAATCTTAGATTATCTTACTCCTATTTATACGTTATTCCAGCTACCATTTTTGCCCTCCCCTTGAAACCGGCTCCCCATGGAGCCTCATATTTGCTGCAGACACCTAGCAACCTCTCCCGGACACACCTATGAGATCTCAAGTGCAGCACCCAAGACTCGGTCCTCCCACACTTCCTATGCCCTGGCCACAGCACCTGCCATTCCAGCATCTGCTCTATGTCTCCATCGCCTCGCTGCTATAAAACCAACCTCTCTGCTCAGGGAAAGGCTCGAGCATTGCACCCCAGGAATGGGATCTCCTAACAGGGCTCTGTGTCCAAAACAATCCCATCTGAGAGTTGCCCAGCCTAAGCCCCACACAGTAGTTGCTGCTCCTTCACATGACTGAACACAGGCAAAAAGAGACCCAGTGCACAGGTCTGGCTCCCTCCTCTCTGCCACTCTGCAACCCAACAGGCTGCATGCAAGTCACAAGATGGGTTTCCACCCTGACCACAGCAGGACCCCACACCACTAGTGAATACACAGGCAGGGGAAGCTCCAGTACATTCAGGGGCAATAGCCAGGACGGTGCATGTGGGGTTTGGACTAGGTCAGTCTGGGCTCAAGACCTGAGCACAACCGAAGAGGTGGCAGGTCTCACCATCATAGCAACGGTCTTAAAGCTTCTTCTGTCCCCAAAGGTTGGTAATGTTATTGCTCTGCATAGAACAGCTTTTCTGAATGATGTACAATGAAGAGTAAACCATTAATCCAATCCTGCAGGAATGCTGCTATGCAGGCTAATGATATTGAGCATCTGCAGCAAACTCCTGGGGTATGAAGAGCAACAAACTCCAGTTCCAATTCCAACAATCCAGTTCCAGGATTAAAACAATTTGCCCTCTCCACGAGATTTTATATACCTCAGTCCCATAGGCTTAAAAAAGGAAAGCACACAAGTTGAACGATTGTTCTGCCAAAACCAAATCTTCATGGAGTTCACTGGTAGAGACTCCCTCTAGAGGGAGCTTCTAGATCGTACTACCATCCAAGCTCCAAAACCAGCTGTCTTCCTGAGGGCAACAGGAATTCTGACAACAACTTTACACCTTGTTCAGATTTACTCAGGTTTCCAAGCACAATGGTCCCCAAAAGCATTAAGTGCTTTGCTGACTTAAAGCCCAAACCACATGCTTGAACTGCTCTGGGACTGCAGTAAATGTTCACTGCTCTGCCCATGCAGTACCCTGGCCTTGAAAAGACTCCATGAACAAGTCAGGCACATACAACTCCCTGTTGCTCAGCCCAGTGAAATACAGAGCATTATGCACTGCCTGAAACTATTCTATCTGTTGTTTGTCCACATACGCATACTACACATCACATACTGTTAACTGGTAGAGCAAAGAAACAGGGTAAACAAACATAATGTCTAGAGAAGCATATCTGGGGTTTCGTAGACCACAGCAGTTACTCCTGCTGCTCTCTGACAGGCTTTTCTGCTGCAAGGACATTGGACGTTTGGATACGTTAAAAGCCTCAGTGGAAGAGCTCTGTTGGAGTCAGCCCATCTTGCTCAGTTACGCTGTGAGTGGAGGCGACTGCGTATAGAGCAGAGACAACCCAGCAGCTTGTACAGGCATTCCCTGACAACCTCAGAGCCCAGTGCACTGACACTGCCAGCACAATTTCGTTTTAAATACTCTGTATTCTCTCTTTCTCTCAACAGTGCATTTTCCCAACTCAGAGGTGATCTGAATTTCTCTGATGAAAGCCACAACCCTATGCTTTGTTGTGGTGGTCACACAGGACTCCCAGCAGGCAGGCTAAAGAGCACACAGCCCACTGACAGACCCTGCTGGGTCCTTCCTTTCCTGCAGCAGCATTTGTTTCTGCAGTCCCCTACCACAGGCCCAATAACTGTCACACAGAAAAGTAGCAAAGTGCACCTAGAAGTGATTAGTATTATTTTGTTTCCCTGAAGCATCCAGGGAAGAAGTCTGCTTCTGTGGTTAAAGAACAAAGAAATGGCATCCATTTTATTCAGATGAATTCATTTGTACTTTAGCCTGTGACTTGATTATTCCAGGATTAATCAGACATGAATCAAGAAACTGGCCTTGCACAGACACATCAGAATGCCAGAATCTGTCTAAGGCTGCACCCAATCTTGGGACGGACATAGCTGACATGGACTCCAGTGCAGCTGGAGTTCTCTGCATGGTATATGTTACACACAGGCTGTTTGGAAGACAAGAAATGATTACCTGAGGCCATACCACTGCATGGAAAATTGCATCAATCTCTTCCACGCTAAAGCTGTAGGTCTCATAATCAGAAAAAAACTCCGCCACAAGCTTGAGTCCAAGACGTCTCAAATTCTTCAGTGGATTAATCAACCTAGGTTGGATCTGTAAAAACAAAACAGAAAACCCCCAGTAAGACCTTTGCAGAACAACTACTACTTGCTCTGAAATTAAATACAGCAATTCATTGACCACAGATACAACCTTTGCTGGAACCATCACAATGTTCTTCTGTTCCCTCCTGTAACTTGTTCACAGTAGCAATCTACCTATCGCAGCTGACCTAATTTTTTTCAAGAGGTGCCTGTTCCTGCACTGAGTCAGTTACACAGGACTCCATCAGCTCATGAAAATCCATGCTGACAGGTTTAAAGTAGCATCTGCCCTTTTTGAACTAAATGCAGAAAACTAAACCACAGTTGCAGTTTCAGCGCTGACACTTAATTCTGTTTTACACAGGGAAGGACCCAAATCAGCTCTCAAAAGTAAAATGGTGCTTTGCATACTGAGTTCTACTGGGAAGAAGAGAAATCAACAGACAAGAAGAAGGGGGAGGAATAGAGAAGGCAAGAATGTGAATCACCTCCTGTAACAGCGTAGCGGGAGTATAGCATTTAGTTACAGGAGGATGCTTCCTGTACCCATTTAGCAGTTACGTTCCATAGCCTTTCTTGGGGAAAACATTTCAGTAAGAAAATCAGCCACACAGTCATGAAGTTATTCATGCACTGCTGCATTCTGACTCTTCTGCCTGAGAAGAGCCTTGACTTGAGTAACCTAAATTATTTCCATACAGTGCAATGCAGCTGACAGCACTAACATGAGGCAGCTCCACAGTGCAGAGGTACTCAACCCCAGTCTCAGAAACAACAGAGCCATGTCAGAGCAAATAAAGGCTGCTGTCCAAGGCTGGAGCTATGTCCCGGTTTCCACAGGGTCTCCAACACATATCATGATCCACCACACAGTATAAACACTTGTATCTCATTTTCCAAAGCAGCTTTGGTGTCAAACCCTCACTGAAATACAAAAATTGTGATATCTATGGACTTCTGAAGACACTACCCTCCACCACGCAATGTGCTTCTATACTCCCTTTGCACCCAAAATCACAGGTAAAAACACAAAGAGGAGATGGTGGAAAAGGAACCAAACGTGCTCTTGCCCAGGACCTCCCAAGCTTTGCTGAATGTTTACTAATGGTGTGCAATCAGCTTTCAGGCAGCAAATGAGCTGCTCGAAGGGCTAAAGAAAGCACAAACTGCGCTGCTATTGCTAATGGTGACCCCCAAGTGAAATAATCTTGGGTCTCCCACTGTTCAATCACCATAAGATCAGTCCTCTGGGGTAAGTCTTTGAGAGGACAAAGAAACTCAATAATGAACACAATCAGTAGGAAATGGTAAATTAATAACTTGGATTAAAATGGTCAAAGTCGATGTTTAACTCTCCAGGCAGTATCAGCCTGCAATAAATTACTCTAAAAGTCCAAGAATGTCTTCTAATCATTACCCAAGATAAACAGATTTCTCACACTCTTCCTTGAGCTTTTAACATCTCATGGGCTAATGAAGTGCTAAATTAAGTTCAAACAAATGACAGACTGTCACTCTGCACATTACACAGTGATGACAGAATTACTGTAGTAACCCTAGCAAAATGTGACCATCCCAGCAACAAATGAAGCAGCTTTTAAAACTCCTTTCCCAGTGTAAAACATACAGGCACATGCAATCCATTGCTTAAGTCAGACTGTGGGAAGCTGCTGTCCTAAAATTTACTCATCCCCTTCATAAATGAAGACAGTTACAAGGTTCTCTGTAGCCGGCAGGCAACTACGGGACCTTGAATGCTACCTGACTGCAAGGGCTTGCTTTGTTTGATGGACTGTTTTCAAGGCAAGTTCTAACCTCAAATGCTCACAGATTGGCAAGAACACATGCACATAGTGACAAAACATTCATTACCTGACACCACTTGATCAGTCTATCATCACATAATTCTTTTCAACACAGCAGTGATGATGATGATGACTGTGCAGTTTGCTTGTTTCACACCTAATATACGATCGGGCTCTGCACCAGACCAGACCTGAGCTTTCCTTTTCCTATTTGGATTGAAGTCTTGCAAAGGCATTGGTTTCAGAAAGACAGAAAAGCCTGGCTCAATGTCATAGTTTCCACATAGCTGGCAACAGAGCCCCTGAGCTAGCTGGGCTAGAGCTCAGGGATCTCTGCACTGCTCTCCTGGGCACAGGGCAGCAGTAAGCCAAGATGTCCCATCTTTAGGTGCAGCCAATCTTTAACAGAATGTTTTCCTTATCTGACCCTTTTCTGCATGTACTGCCATTGCACAGCAAGGGAAAAAAACATTCACATTGCTCTGCAGATACCTGGCTAAGACCCAAATTGTGACACTGGATTAACGTAACTACTCCTGATAGAGCTGAACATGCTTCTCAAGTGCTGAAAGCATGGCTGGTAACCATGTTTTCCCTGTGTCCCAAGACAGAACACAATCACTGTAGATAATCACTTGATCATCCACAATGCTGAGCTCCCCTGGGGTCTAGTACTGCAACAAAACACCTCAAAGACAAGTTTTGCTCTAATGTCCTCAGGCAAGGAACTTTAATTCCTCTCCTTCCACTGCTCAAATGTTTTATCCTTGCAGCCAAGAAACTACATCTTTAAGGCCAATTTCAACTTCCAGCCATAAGATCTTGTTACGCCCTTACAACAAATCATTTAGCTCTCCCTCAGGCCCATTCCTCCACAGAGCAGGCAGGTAGCAACACACAGAGATCACCTCTCTCTCTTCAGTAACTCAAAAACACAGTACAAAGCAGCTTTTTAAACACATTAATTCCACATGCATTGCCTGAGCCCTGTAGCACTTTCAGACAAATATCATTGCCCTCTATTTTGACAGACATCTAATTGCCAAGCTTCACTCCATGCTGGCATTAAACTTATCTTTACCTGAACCAGTGAAGGTGTGTGTACATGTGCAAGCTAAGGAGAGGAGGAGGGAAAGGAATTTAATTTACATGTTTGTTTGTACATTATTTGCGTGTATTGTACCTTCTCTCTTTGCTGGAGGATGCAGGATACCACAGCCGTCATGCAGAGCAGAATCTGTAGAATTTCAGGCAGATACTGATGGATCAAATGTCCCATGTTTTTCAGCACCACTTCGAGACTGTTGAAGAGGCTATGCTGACGCCCAAGAGGCAGAACTTTAGCTAAATCTAGCTCTGATATACTTCGAAGCACTGCAGTCTGGCAAGGCCCTGCGATAGGCAAAGGGACAGCAACTCATTTAGAGAAGCACCATGCAGATACCCACCACAAAAAATAATTTTCCATGAAAATAGTTAGTCTGGCCCTAAATTATAGATCCTCACATTCAGCTTTTTAAATAATGACAGCTCTGGGTCTCCACCTCTCTGTGACACTCAGACATCTCCCACTGCTACAGCATCAGAGCACTTTACAACCTCCATTTATTGCCATCATATGCAGGCTAGCCTGTGATGCCAGCAATTGCTCATTCCTGGCCTGCTACAGCTTACTTGGACAGCTGTGGCAAGTCATTCAGTTTTTCCTGACCTGTAAAACAAAGCAATCGTGCTTTGTAAGGAAAAGCTCAGGGGAAACCCAGTCCTTATCAAAAGTTTACTTTCATGCTTTCGTCCTTCTGAGGCACTGTCAGAGACAAACTGAGGCACATAACAGTACTAAGTGTATTTATCCTCCCACATCTCTACAGGTCAGGAAGTACCATACCCCCATGTTCCTGTACCTACCATTACTGAATTGCTTCACAGCTTCAAAGAGTAGATCCAAGAACATCCGTATCTCTTCTGGCAGTGAGCCGGCAAGAAATCGCAGAACGATCGACATGCGAGTGCCTGCTGAAGACTTGCCCTGTGTTTTGCTCCCTGTTTTGTTTCTCATTCTGCCATAGAGAATTCTTCAAGAGCCAAAAAGAGGTTGCATTAGCTTTCAGCAAGCCATCTGTTTCCTAGCCTCTTATTCTGCAGGAGAAACTCCATTTAAAAATATTCTCTAGTGAGAACAAGCTGAGTGGAAGTTCCCCCTTCAGGGTCTCCACTGAATTACTACACATTGCTCCAAAACATCCCAGCAAAAGATCAGCTTCTGCTACTACAATGGAAGCTTTGCTTCATTATCTGCATGATAACCTGCATCACTGTATCTTAATAAAAATCAGTGGCAATACTCAGTGAACTGCAATGTTCTCACAGTTCTCTGTAAGCCTTAGCAGAAACAGTGTTTAACAAAACACTGTTTTTAAAGAAAACACCATTTACATAACACATTACATAAATGTGTTAATAAGAAAACCATACAGAACATCACAAACTAAGTCGTCAAACTATACCATTGACCATAGGTTTATCTTAATTGTTTAAAATGAGAAGCAGCAGCATTACATCTCTGCTCACGGTACTTTGACATGAAACTTTTAAACGCGCACTTCATGACACACCTCATAAGAACAGGGATGAGATCTGGTCGATGCTCCGCTTTTACTACTGCGGTCTCCTCAGAAATACTGAAATGGACTATTTCTTCTTTAAAACTCTTATCTTCCAGTAGCCTTTGCAAATTCTCTCTGAGAGTAATAAACATTATTTGAGGGCAGGTAGGGGTTTATAAAAATAAATGCACATGCATCTATATCTAATTACCTACCTATCTAATCTATGCTGTGTATAAGATATTAAAGTACTGTGTTCCCACACTTTTATCAAAAAATATTTTAAAAGCTATCAAATTCAAGCTAATTCTGTAGAAAAGTACCTCCTGGATGCATTCTGAAGAGATTATTCAACCACAAACTACACTTTTATGCTGTCACTTTCTCTGGGTGGTTATAAATCATCAGTACAAAAGAACTCTTTGAAAATGATGCAACTACTAAACACACACTATTCTGGGACAGAATGAAAGTGTTGTCATTTTCCTGTAAACAGAAGAGAGACACTGACCAACCTTGAGATCTTTTTTCCTGTTTTAGATAGGAAACATACAGCTGGCTAAAATTAAAATTTATACGTATGTCTTCAACAAATACAGGAAAGTCTTTCTCTTTGAGGCAACTGATCCCAATCAGGCTTCTGATATGACAATAGGCTCATTCACCAATGCTAAAATAATACAAAAGCTTTTACCTGTATGGCAGTAGATGAGGATGCTTGTATGTCATTATACAGTCAAGAGCTATTCTCTGTACATTCTGGTCTTGATGGGACAGTAACTGCAAATGACAAAGAAAGAAAATGAGTCCCCATCCAGAAGACAGAAGTACTTACCGAAAATAGTGAAACAACCCAAAGACTCCAAGCTCAAGCAGGTTTTGGACTAACTTATCAAAATGGAAACAGAATATATGTGTTGTCAGTATACAGCCAAGATGCGAATACACAACTGTCACTCATAAAAAGTGAACATGGTTGCTGGTAGTTCATATATACTTTTCCCCTCCATTTACATAGGATAGTTATGATATTTGGCTTTTCATAATAATCCTTTGGACCGCTGTCAGCTTGCGTTTTCAACCTCCAAAACCAGTTACCAGTTGTGTATCTGGGAAGACTGGATTAAGAAGCAAACTACCCAAACCATCCCAAGACACCTGTATTTCTTTCCTGTTACAAGCACAAAATACTCATAAAGACTTGTCACACAAAGTCTGAGATCCATCCTCTCTTGAAGATGACTCTTCCTAACCTAGGCACTAAGAAATACAGATCATTTCCCCAAGTGGCATTCTTATCAGTTCTTCAGTCTCCTACCAAACAGCACAGGCTAGAATCATCAAAGGTCACTTTGCCATGACGTCCCTATGCCAGATGGACATACCAGCCATGACAACACATATGGTAAGACACAGAAATGGAAAACAGCAATTGATGAAGTAATATCTCTTCTTACATCAGGCTGTTCTTCAAATGCTGTTTTGACCCCTACACATCTGTTCAGTATCTTCCTAAGAATACAGGCAAGCAAACACATGGACCAGCTCTTTTCCTAAGCAAAACTCTGAGGTCGACCGAAACAGAATATTCATTAGATTCTCTAATTTGGGGACTAACGAATGGACCTTCCAACTCCTACACCAGGTACCAGTTCAAATCCAGGGAAATAACAGGTTCATACCATTTAATACAGTTCTACAGCTGTCCTGGTTTAAGCAGGATAGGGTTAAGTTTCCCCAGCAGTGGGGGGGGAGCTCTAGCCGGGTTATTCAGATACCATGCAGAGGTCACATCCTGGCAGGTCACATTTTTCCTGGCGCGGGGTGCACTCGTGGTTTTGTACATCGTGCTTCTCACTGCTGTATTTGGTAGCTATTTTGCTCTGTTCATTGCTATCACTATTACTGTTATTGTTATTGTTGTGGTTTGTTGTGTTGCTATTGCACTGTTGTATTAAACCTTTCCTTATTTCAGTCTTGGGGCTTTGTATTTTCACTCCCTTTGTGGTCTCAGACCCCGGCAGGGGCTAGACCACCACAACAGCCCACTGACCGCAGCCTCAGAGAACACAAATTGGGAACAATTAGAGCAAAACCCAACGATCTGAACAAATCCACAAATCGTGCACCAACAAAACCCAATAAAATTAATAAAATACCCTTCTAAGGAGTGTAGGATAAAGACTTAGAATCGCTTCTCAGAGTCATATTTTTGACAAATCCTTCAGGGAAATTCCTCAAAAAGGAATCTTATCATACTAAATATTCTTCAGGAAGAAATTCTCTTTTCCTTTTATGGTGCAAAATGATCTGTTGTTCACACTGACTGTACTCTTGGTAGACACAACACTGTAGGACAAGGACAAATCTCCTTGGGTCTTCCCCAAGCTTTGGATTCAAAATCCTCTTCCAGATCCTGCTGCGCAAGTGGAACAGACTCCCTCTACAGCCACTCCTCCACCTTGACAAAGACTACTACTTGCCTGCTGCCAGATCTGTTTGCATGAGCCACTCCTGGCAAAACAAGCCAGGTATCTCAAGCAGGTCTTTCTCATTTCAAGTGAAGCCTGCTAGGAAGCCCTCTCAAGAACAACTCCTTTTTCAGCTATCATGGCTGGGTTCAGAAAATTACAGGTTTCTGCAGTCTCAGACACTGTGTTCAAATAAGAATGAGTTTATTTATTAGCAGTAATTCTAAAAGTCAGAAAATAGCATCACCTGGGTATATAATGCATTCAACTTCTGCTCCAGATACAATGCACGAGGATTTGAGAATTTAGAGAAAACTTGTAAGTGGGCTATTAGCTGCCTGTAAAACAAACCAAACAATTATTTTTCAAAATGACCAGAGACAATCCTTCACATCATAAACAAATGGGGAACTTATTAAAATTGATTAACAAGAAAGGAAAATAAAAAACAACACAAGAGGATCCCAAGTCTACAGGCCTCCATTTCAGAGACACAGCAATAGGTATCCTGTTCCCTCTCCTAAACAGCTCCTTCCAGATGTCGCTTCACTGCACAGATAAGGTCATTTCCTTAGTAGCACTAGATGGGCTCAGCTTTTGATGAGAAAGGAATACAAACAGTCAGGATGCAGCTGCCAGTTCTTTCTGCCAGAACTTTCTGCCAGTTCAGCCTGGAACACCAAACAGGTGAATTTACCCCTCTATTTATTCACTTGTCCTTAACTGGTGCCCATTTCGCTCCTATCAACATTAAGGGCTGTATTTAGCCACAGACTGTGCTGCACTTATGCCAGGCTGCAAGCACAGGTGGGGGTCATTTCCTCTAGAAGTGGCTGTCACCCTATATCTGCCCCATCTCCACTTTGCGGGAGGAGAAAGAGGTGACCAGGATAAGGAAGGTGTGAGATCTCCTCTACCGTATGTGCTGTGGGGCTGGCAGAGGTTGTCCTCATCCAGCTGCTCCCCCTGGTAGTTTACACTGAACTCTCCAGACACTTAGCTGGGCCACCCTCGTCCACGGCTGGGCTCAGCCAAAGGACGAGTACAATGCCTTCTGGCAACTCCATGCCGAGCTTGGGATAGGTGTAGGTCCTCCTGCTGCCTCAGCCAGACCTCATGGGCTGCAGGGTGCAGCCCTGCGAGGGCTCTCCTACTGCAGCACAGGCCTGACTGCGTGAACTGTCCAGGGGGAAGATGAAGGGAGGTCACTCCAGAATGCATTAACATGCGTTTGGTAAATATTTTATGCCTTTATTACCGCTACCAGGAACTAATATTTCCACTGAAGTATGTGGACATTTTGAGATGGAGGTTGAAAAAAAAAATAAAAAAAATTTTGGACTGTCAGTCACTGTACTTTAATTGCTGCTAATACGTAAATGCAAGCCAGAATCTGGGAACAAAATGAAACACCTATAAAACACCTGGGATTAAATGACAATTCAGGTTACATATCAAATACTCATTGTGTTCCAACATGTAAGGTGACATTGTGATAGTCCTCTGTCATTACAAGGGCCATCCAAAAGTGGCAAAATACAAATCTTTGTAATGCATTTGTAACAGACATTTGACAAAAAAGACTCTAATTAGAGAAACTGTGGAGAATTCATACAAAGAGTCACTTTCTCCATGTATTCAGCACGGCAAACAATGACATTACAACAGCATGTAGCTTCAGTCTAAAACACCACCAAATAAAAAAATCTTTGTCCCTAAGAAGACCGGAACTGGGATTTATAACAGGTAGGCAATGGCAGATTTCCAATATTAATACACCTAAATGAATAGTCGCATTTTTCAAAGTGTTTGGCAATGTCTATGGTTTTAAAAGACCAACAGATACACACAGAGAAGCCAGAGAAATGCAGGTACAATAGTCTCCGAAAACTTCAGAATGGCTTCAGAATACCATGTAATTTTTGCTTAAAGTAACACACACCACACACTGTCAGCAGGTAATGAGACAATGACAGAGCCTGGGCAGGGTCTTTGGATGTTTAGTAGCGTGCAGAAAGGGTTTCTGACTCTAAAGTGCTCATAATCCACTGAAAAATTATGAAGGGCAAGCAAAAGAAGAAAAAGGAATATATACAAAAACACAGCTTTTATCTCAACAGGAGCTGCTGAATCGACCTTTCCATGAAAGCACTAGCAAGGGGAAACTAAAAATACTTACTTAGCAGCAGCTCTTCTTGTTTTCTTTTTCGGTAATCCTACAGTAATTGGTTCCCCTTCTTCCTGTTCTTCCTCCTCCTCCTCCTCCTCCATAGCAACATCATTCCCCTCTTCACTGGGTATTTCTTTTGCTGCTACTGTACAACTAATTTTCTTTCTAAGATCCTGAGATGGAGCCACTAATGAATCTGCTGGGTAGTACTCGTTTCTGTGTTTAAAAATAAAAAAGAAGGAAAGAATTAAGAAACATAGCATTTTTCAGGGTTTCGGGGCAAGAAATACTAAAAACTCCGCAGTCCACCATTCTCGTTACTAATGGCACCATGTCTTGGAACATGCCTAAAAATTCCCAAAGCAGCATATTTCGGCAAGTATATGCTTCTTTGCCTACAAGTTGCAGGGATATAAGGCTGTGACCAAATACACTAAAGGAGACTAGAGGTACCTGGTGGAGAGAAGAGAAACATGAATCACTGAATTACTGGAGTGTGTAAAGAGGTTATGTGGAGGACATGGGGATTGTTTGCTCAACTGGGCAGGAGAACAGCGAGTATGGCAGTGTGAGAGTAAGTGAAAAAACTAACCTACTGCAGTATGGTTCAACTTTTCCAGGAAGGCAAGCAAAACAGAGGTTTTCTAATCACAGAAAAGGAATATCAGAAACCTTCCCCTGCCATGAGATTACATGTACCCCAATGTGCATCACACTATCTGCTACGTACATGCACGCAAGCATACCACTGCTCTCCCTCCAGGGGCTGAAAACTGAATCAGCCTCTAACAAAATCAATATTTTCCTCATCTTGTCTTCTGTGATTCCAAATTGAAATGTATTTTCATTTTTAAAAAAAAGGAACTTTTATTTCCACTGAAATCACTCCCTAATGAAGTAATGAGGCTGTGACAGTGTCAAGTCTATAAATGAGAGACTGAACAGCAGAAATGTACTGCCAGTTTCATTTCAGGCTGCTTGTGTGATGTTTCTAACAGAATCCACATTTCAATCAAAAGGTTATCTTAACTGGAAACAGACATCTCATCAGCCATACATTTACGAAATAAAGTCTATAATGGGATAGCCATAGTCTTAAAGCTCAGCAACACACTGAAAGCAATGTGTCCTCTCAACTTAAAAATAAGTCTTACTTACCTAATAAATCTCAAAAGAAGTGGGGAAAGTTCTCTTGACCTAGGCTCCACTCTGTCTGGAAACTTATACAGTGCTTTCCACAGTAGAAAACGGAAGTTTGTGTGGTCCAGTCGCTCACTGCAATCTGTTCTAGTCCTCAGCTGCTCCAGGAAGACAGTTCCCACCCCTCCTTCTGGCATCTTCTCACTTTCTGTTTCAGCAGTGCTTTCCTCCTGTTCATCTAGTTCATTTTGCAGCTCCATTTCTATAGAACAGATGAAGAAAATCTATTCAGGTTACTTCATAATTACCAGTAGCAAGGGCTCAGTCCCCCATTACAAAAGTAATACTTTTGGTGACATGTACCTGTTTAGACAACTGTATTTAACACTGACCTGAAAGATCCACATTGCTTAGAAAGTACTCTAGAATGTCTTACAGCCATGATGCATCTCAATAAAGCTCAATTATCTTGAATATAACAGAGAAATCCACAAATGGCTGTGTGCTCATGGCTCTATCATGAAATCATAGATTCCATACACCCAACCTCAAGTGCTCACCCAAGAAAGACACTGTTTGCAGGAACTCCACTGAATCTATGGAGCAGAAAGATGGTCAGCCCCATTATACTGGTTTTGTCACTGCTCCTGATCAGTCTGGGCAGCACCAGACTTAAGCTGGGACAGAACTGCTGCATGGCTTCCCACAACCTGCAACTCCCTCCTGTAAGGCAGGTACCTTTTCTATCTACTTCATGGTGTTCAGGACAGGAGACAGTTTTTCCCCAAGCCTCTCCATTCCTTCCCTGGACATGACGCTGGTAGTCAAGAGTCCTGGTTCTGAATTCCCCCATCACATGTAAATTTGGGGCACATAAAAACAGAGTCATGTCATTCACAATTAGCTGGATTACTGTCATAACAATATTTAGGAGTCATGACTTACCAGCATAGGTAGCAGCTCTCTCCAACTGTTCATATAAGACCTTCCAGAACTGTTTATTCTCCATTTCCTTTGCATAAGATCTAACAAAGCGTAAGACAGCATGAAATTAAAAGGAAAATTCGTCACTATCAAAATACGTCATCACTAGGCAAGCTAGCAACTAATACAGAGGCTTTGATCACTGATTTAATGTGGGTGTCTGAAGACAGACATCTGCATGATACAGCGGTAGCACTTCCTTGCCTTTACTCGTGGATCCCAAATGTCAATTGTTATTAAAATAATCTGGTTGTATCTCATGACTTCAAATGAACTCAAATTGAGTGAAAATGTTCTTAAGATTTCTACTGACTTCTGTACAGTGACATCATATAGAACCAAAGGAAGAATTAGCATGGACATATCTTTTGAAGAGCTAGTTTAATTTTTTTTATTAATTCACTAGTTTGAAGGGGAAAATCCCATTCTTTTTACTCACACAAGAGAGTGGAAAAAACAAGAAGATAAAGTCATGCTGAAAGCAGACACTGATTTCAGTATTCAGCTTCGCTGTCACCATGGTGAGACTTCCCTACTCTTTAGTAGGATTTAGAGGTTTTCCAGTAAGGACAGAAAAGTCAGAGACAGGGAAACTGAGAGGGACTTCTTGCTTCTTTGAGCATTTGTGAAACACTAATCAAATCCTGCTACCTTTGACTGAAAACTCTGATGCTATTTGACTATATTTGTTGCAAGTTCCCTTTAATAGTAAGAAAAATCAGAAACTAAGTTAGAGTCTACACAGGTTGTGATTTATTTGAGAGATGAAATTTATTTCAGATGATTTCACATTAAGGTTCTCATACTCAGATCTCTCCAAACCAGACATTTTTACCTCAGCTTTTTTTTCACAGAACAATGGAAGGAATGTTCTGCGAGACAAGCACAGGTTGCAGCATCCAACTGCATATACTTACGTTATGAGTTCAATTACAGGATCCCAGAGAGGGCTGAAGTTAATATAAAGCATTCCCAGTAAATACCGAAGAGGTACCTAGAATGACATACAATACCATCTTGTTGAGACATAAAAACCAATAGTTAAAGACCTGTCAACCTCCTCTAACCTTTCTTCCTCTCAAAGACGAAACTTTGATCAGAGAAGTTCTCAGAAGTGCTACAAGTAATGAAGCAAGTCACACACATCATCACTCCTTGTCTCAGAACTGCATGAGAAAATCTAGAGCCCATTTACTGTAAGCTGCACTGAGATCTAGTCACCATACCTACCTACCATGAATGTGCAAAAACCAGTTCAGCACAGCAGATAACCTAGATTGCCTGCCTCCCTCTCGAACTTCAGGGCTGCCATAGCAGCATTAGGGATCTCAGAAAGAGGAAAGTTTGCCCTGAGGAGTCTTCACTGCACTAGGCCTAGAAGCACGTCCTCTGGACTGGCTCTGCTGACCTACATGCAGTAGGACTGACCTACAACCCTTCCTCAAAGGAACTTACAAAGCTCACAAAGTTTACAAACTTATTTTACAAGGTAAAAAAATTATACAGGTATAGCAACAGCCAGAAAAATAATAAAAGAAACCCCTTCCCACAAAATCCACGTTCATTTAACTAGCAAAATTGTGACCTTCCAACATCTAGAAAGTGAGGTCCCCTTTAGCTCAATAGCAGAGGAGATTCAACAGTCACAGATATACAAGATTTTCACCCTGCAGCAAGATCCAGAAGCTAGGCTCTCCATTGGCCAATGGAAGTCCTACCAACATTCAACCATGCTGAGGGTATGGCAAGGTCATGATTTTGTATTTGCTCACAACTCACTTCTCCCTGGAATCATTTGCTTTCCTTTCCATGATATCAAAACCTGATTAATCCGGTTGTAGGCCATTTATCTAGATACCACCACTGTTCTGCTAAATACCCAAGAGAACACAATAGTCCCAAGGACAATGGGAGCTGTGATCCCTACTAAAAAGTTTTCTAAAACCTAATCTGGGAACTAACTGATATTTTTATGAACTCTTATTAAAATTCTGCAATCCCTGTGATGGAATAAAAACATTCTCTTGGAATAAAGGAATGTGACAACTGCTTTTTGACAATAACTACTTACCTCCTGCAAAGATCCACTTGGTATTGCAGACTGCACTATATCACATCTTAGTTTCCTCAAATGGAGGAGTTTCTCTCTGTAATCATTCACTGTTGCTGGCACAAGTTCTGCTTGGAGCAATATGGCAAATAATGGCTGGAGTTCCCCTGTGCCATCACCCTGAACAAGCAAGTGACATGCATTTTGTTAAGAGTATCCTTTTCTCATTGACAGGTATTTCAACAAAACTACACAGAGTCCCAGCCATTTTGGATCAAAGAACAAAGTCAAGGGACTTGCTCTGATTTCCACCACTTAGGCATAAAAGCTCACACATCCAAAAACATCAGGACGCAGGAGGACAGAGATAAAACTGGAATGTGAAAGCACAAAAGCAGAGGAATACCTCTACCAGACACATGCTTTGTTTCTGCAAAGTGGAAAACAGTTCACACACAACATCAAACACAGATGCCTTTGAAATGTTAAATGAAAAGTTTTAGCCCTACCTGAATCTGTGTAGAGGACGGATTCTCAAAATGGTTTAGAATTCGAACAGTCAATAGTCGGACCTATCCAAAGTGGAAACATATGTCAGAAGTGTTCAGGAGAATGCAGGCTACATAAACAGACACAGATCCACCTACACTGAGGTTAATGTTTTGCACAGGAGGCTTATTTCACTAGGTTCCTCCTACAGCTGAGAAACAGATGAGCTCCTGTAGTCTAGCTGGCAATGCAAAAATTAGTACATTGGGGTCCTGCTCCAATTCACCTCCAGGGAAGAGGCAAGACTTGCAGGACTAAAAGTTAACTTCTGTTAACTCATGGTCCACAGCAGCCTCTTAGAAATGGACATAGTCCTAAACAGATACTATGGAAATAATAGCTTTACACAGTCTCATGTTTCTCCTTTCAGCCTTTGTCACTTAACTCAATTTACTTAAATTACATCGGTAAAATACAAGTTATCTTGCACATACTCAAAAAAGCAGATTACCTTGGAAACACCAGTGGAAAGATTAGGATGCAACTTCTCAAACAAGTCCATTAGGTTCCCTTGGGAAAGGGGTTCCTGGCAGCCACACAATACCAACCTCGTGTAATAGAGATCAGCCAACAGCAACGCAGAGGGGTCTGAAGGGAAATTGCTAAAACAACGGAATGTTTTATTAGCATATAGAGAGTACTGCAACAATACAGATATTTGAAAATAAGGCAGTAGTGACAATAACAATATTAAAGGAAAATTCCACAGGACTTCAGACACTGCTGGCACCAGCAGGCTGGCAAAGTCAGACTTAACCATCATGCTGGCTTGCAGTCTCAAAGCCCAATTACCAATGACAGCCCAAGAACCATGAGATTCCTCTTTTGCGTTAATCAGGCTTGTAAAGCTGGGGCTAGCAGGCTGGACCCACATGCACACAGCTGCAGAAAACAAATCCACATAGGTCAGAAGAGGGCTGCTGCTACTGCCTAGGTGCCCAGTCAGTGATCAACAGAAAAGAAATAATCCAGGCTTAGGTGAGACACCAGGAATCCTGTCTGCCCACAGGACCTTCTGCTACCTTACAACCCTTGCTCCAAGCAGGTTTCACACCCCCAGCCCAAAGCACTAGACTGAAGCTCTCTGCCAAGACTCCCTGCCTGATCTGGGCAAGGTGTTTCATCTCCATCACACCTGGCCTCACACACGGGCATGGTGATTTCCTAACTGAACAGGATGTTTTGAAGCTCAAGCCACCAAAGACTTGGAGATGCTCCAGCACAACAGTGATGGAAGATAACAAGTTTAGCAGGATTTGCTGGAGAGAGATCAGCGGTCTCCCTTAATCCCTCCAATCACTCAGTTACATGTGCTAATTATAAGTAGAACAAGTCAAACAGAGCACACCAAACCTCCTCCCCACTGTGAAGCAAGCACACACGTGGGTATGTAAGGTCATGGGGGAATCCCAACACCACCCGCAGACTGCAGAAGTTCAGGCATTTGACACAATTCAAAGTTGTTCCTGTCCCTCGTATCGTTATAATGTAACATACAGTTATTAAGTGTAGCACTCTGAGGTAAAATTAGAACCAATGAACTTGACACACTACCCTGCAGCTGCCTAAAAAAGCTTCAGTTTGCAGAGAAAACATGATTGAACAGGCACTACATCTACCTGGCTCTCCAAACAAACAGTGCCTACAACATTGACAATTTACATAACCACAATACTGAAGCAACATGATGGCGTAACAGAACAGGCAACACACAAAGAGGCATTTAACAAGCCCCTACATAAAGGTAAAGTCAACTCCTTGCCATACCAAGGAGAATCACAAAGGATCACAGACCAGGCAGAGTTTACTTACATCACCAAGCTCTTGACACGCTCCACAGGTAACAAATGGAGTATTTCAGAAGACTCCGCCAAACTAAGAAGAGTACTTACAGCTTGGCAGGCCACAAACAGGCTTCCTAGAGCAGAGAGAGAACAAGAACAGCCTGTATATTTACTCAGCTCCCAGTGATTTGTGTTTGTATGGTGCTTGCCCACCCTGAAATGGCTGGAGTCATAGAAATAGTGTAACATATGGATCCCAGAACTGGCATGTGTATTTTCTAACCATTATCACAACCCATAAAGGAAATGCTCCTCTGGCTATCAAAGTAAGTGCCTACTCTAGCAAGTCAGCATTCAAAGCTGTAAGCAGCTCCCAGTTTGCATGTTTCCATCACGCCTGCATGCACAGAGAGCAGAGATCTGGAGCTAAGCACTCTTGCAGGAGTCTCAGTAGAGCTCTATGCTATAAATGGCACTCAGAAATTACAAAATGCTGCCCAAACTGATATGAATGCAGCAAAATAGAAGCAAAATATATATGGATGCTACCAAACAAGTGCCTAAAAACTCTGGCACTTCAGCAATGCACTACTGTATGACATCCTCAAAGCTGTCCCATGTACTTAAAGACTGAATATTTGTTAGTAAATAGTTAGTGGGTTTGCTGAACTTTGTTACAGCAATTGCATCTCCTCCCTAAACTCTCAGCCTCCTTTAGGGATGAAGGGTTTCCCAGAAGAACAGGAGAGCCAAAGCCCTTCCAGACAAGAAAGGGGAAGGGCAATTCCTTTCCCCTGACACTCCTGAAGTTAACAAGTAGATTGTTTAAAAAAACCCAAAACAAAACAATGCCCCTCTCCTTCATCTCTTCCCAAGCAGAAGAAACACTGTTCCTAAACCAGGCAAAGTGAAGAAAGTTTTAAAAGTATATAATTTTCTTACACACTACCAGCTGCCAGGGAAAAGAAGGGGAAGGGAGCATTAATTTCCCATTTATTCCTTTGAAAATGTCCTGCTATTCCAAGCTGCTTAATTCCCCAGGTGTGTGCCAAATCCTGCTCACCATTAACATCCATAAGGACCTCCTCAAAGAGAGAAGAAACAGCAAGTAATGGCAGGATGAAGCTTTCTGCATCTATAGTGTAAGGGCACAGGTTCCCAAACTGTAACCTCCATACCATTTGGTAGTAGTACGTCTATGCTGGACAACAATAGCAGCTCCCACCATGCAGGCAGTTACCCATGAAGAGCTGCCAGGGGTAACTTGCTGTCGCTGTCCCAGTTCGCAAGCCAGCTTCCCTGCACTCCACAGCAACTGTCAAGAAACACCCAGTTCTGGGACTTGCACTTTGCCCTGGGCCTCAGAGGCCAGGCAGGTCAAATAGGGAGCACAGGGCTGGGGTGTGCCTTCTACAGGCAGTGAGAGGAGACGAGTCCTAGCAGAAGGTGAAAGAATTGTAGAGATAATGGAGCTGGAAAGAATGAAGGAGGATGAAGAAAGTGTCCAGGAACCCTACTTTGGGGTGAGGAAAATCAAGCAAAGAAGTGTAGGACAGGACAATAGGAGGCAGGAGCATAGGACTGAGGTTGCATTTGTTTTCTTTTCTCTTGTGGGCAAAGGAAGAAATAGCAATGTGCCTCCTGCACACACACAGAGCTAGGGCAGAGCTACTACTGCCACCGAAGAGGAGACCCACCCAGAAAAGAAAGTTTGGGTATTCCTTTAGAATAAGTACATTGCCACTAACAAAGTCATGACAGCATGCAAACCTTGCAAACAGGATAGAAGAAAGGGCTAAATCAAAAAGGACCATGCTTGACAAAGACCACAGAAGTAAAAGCAACAGAGCCAATTGGTAGATGCATTTAGGAATGTTAATAAAGAGATTATAAAGGGAAAGGGCCAGACTCTAGACAAGTCCTTTCAAACCAAGGAACGATGAACACTGAACCTGGGGCATTTCTATACTTGCTTATACTTTGGCAGAATGCCAAATACTTGCAATCCCCCTGAATAAGAACTGCCTTGTTCAATGTGAGCTCAGTTAAAACATCTTTTTTTTGGCCAGAGAGGGAAGACAACCAGTGACCATCCATGCCTGGAGGAAAGATGCAGCATTTTAGAATTGGTGCTGTCACTTAGGTCAGAGATGGTAGTGTCCCAAAATTTGCACTGCAGGTTTGGAACAGTCTAATTGGAGCTTCTGAGTCAATAGCCTCTCCTTCATCTGACTGCTTCAACCTGGATCTGGTTTAGATTGATTTCCATCCTCTTTTTTTCCCCACTTTCTTCTTTTCCTTCCCAACTATCTCTGTCCTCCACTTTGCAGAACATCTGCTGGCGCATTATTATTATCAACAGCAAATACAGAACTGTTTTCTGGAGGGTGTTTCCTCCCAAGCTTTGCTTTTCTAGTTTCACTTGAGCTGGTCAATAGATTTGGATACAATGCTACTGCTATTCATTTTCATGCTTTGTGTTATCAGAAAAAACGCTTTATATATTTTTATGTATCAACAAAAAGCAAATAAACAGGAAACAACTGTAACTGACCTTTGCAGAGGCTTCCTTTGTCAATGGCTGTGAAGAGAGAGTCTATAAAACTTGTCACACGAGGCAGAATGTTTTCTTTGTCCATTGGTCTGTCCAAAATAAATGGGAAGACTTTTATCTCTGTTACACTGACACCTACACATATATGAAAGTTTTCTTTCACATCTGTCTTGTATTAGCTCACCCCAAGTTTGAAACCAGCAACAAAACATTTTTGCTATCTCCAATTCACAATTTAAGTTGCAGAAATCATTGCACCTTCTTTCCAACTATTCCTTCCACAGAAGATCATAACTATTGGAAAAAAAAAACCCCACTGTCTAGAGAGGACAGTGCTTAAAACACAAACTGAAACTGTCAAGAACATCTCTATGTACTGGAGTACTAAATTTAGGGAGTAGGCAATCAAGAAACTGATAGTCTATTCCTGACTTTACTACTGACTCATGGTACTTCCACACAGCACCTTTTTGCCTTCTAACCCCAGCTTCCCCAAACTAGGTTTAGTAATTATTGTCCTTCCCTTAGTAAAATGATTTCTGATAGATCGTGAACTAGAGAGTATTACAGAAATACATGACGATAGTACCTTAGAATATCCCTTACCTAATATGTGGCAGTACAACCAAGGCAACCCAAGGCTGTGAAAGGTCAGTGATGTCTTCCTTCTCTGGTAAATGGATTAAAGACAGTGTATGATCCAACACAGGTACTTCTGCCTTTCCTCCTTGTCTTTTAGTTGCTTGTTGCCTTGTATTAGAGCTAAAAATAGAAACAAACTTTTTAGTAACCCACTACTGCGTATTAGAGATTGTCCCACCTCCTCCCATGATGTTCAAAATTATGTTTGCTACTCCTAGCAAAAAGGACTTGGACAACCCAAGGGATTTTTTTATTTTTAATGTCCTCCACAGCACAAAGTATCATCTAGACATGCTGAGGAGCACAAAACATGTCCCACAAGAAACATCAGGTCTTTATTTCAAGTTCACATAATATTTCTAGAAGGAAAGACACTAGTTCTCAGTTGGACACCCTCACAATTAGGACATATAGGAGCCCCTGAGAGTAATCTCTGTGATTACTGCTAATAAACCCATGATCACGTTGGCAGAGATAGACTAACGGATGACAGAAAACAACCAGTGAGGTAGAAGTTTGGGGACTTAAAAGGAATCACAAGCTGAGCCCAAATCAACATTCTTATCTGCAGGCAGAAAGGGCCGACACCATACTGGAACATATGAACCCAAGTACTTCACACTCCATGGACAGCAATCTTTCCATTCCACCCCCTGCTTGCAAGACCAGTTCGAAGGCTGCATAGGATCCACCCTTCAAGAAATACAGAAGCTAACAAAAAGACAGCATCAAGAAACAGAGGTTTAAGAAACGAAATTTATGAGATAAACCTCAAGAAATTAGGATTGTTGGTCCAGAGAAAGAAGATTTCAGATGTTTCTGTTGATCAAAGCGTAATACCTCCAACTCTACTAAATAAAAACAGGAAAAACCCACAGAGTGGATTGCTTTTAGGAAATATAAAACCTTACATAAAAGGCAACATAAATCACCATTCTGCAGGCTAAAGGTTTGAATTATCTGAACTACAGTGATTAGAACAATCGTTATCAGTAGATTACCACCGGTCATTCTGTGCTTGACAGCGGTTAACCCAAATCTTTCCAAAGAGCCTCCGGGGGAAAGCAACCACTTCACTGCAACAAAGCTAGCTTTGCAACTAGAAGCACTCAAACTGCTCTAGCACAGTGCTGTATCTGGATTAATTACATGCCCTTTGGTACCCAGCTGCGCTTTATCGTAAGACTACAGTACTGCTGCCAAGAAAGCTCCTGGACAAGATGTATGCAGACAGGGAAGAAAGATGGGGCACAGACAAGAGGTTAGTAATGATGAGAATATGGACTGCAGCACTCACACCAAAGATTAACTGCCCAAGGATGCAGCATGCACCTTGGTGTAACAAATCCCCATCACGCACCTACTGCAACACTCGCTAGTTCTTCTGTATCAGTGATAACCTTTCCAGAGCAGCATCTCTTTTCAAATAATCTCAGAAAGGAAAATGGCATCCTACCGTATCACTTGGTTTGCAAATCTGCCAGCAATGTTGCTATTTACCAACTCCGGCAAATTACTGGGGAGCAATTTTTTTGTAGCTCTGCATTGCTTTCAGGCCTGCAGCCGTGCAGACACATCTAATGTTTGCTAAACTTGAGAATTCTCACCTGACAGATGATTCAGTGAAAATGAGAGGATACTTTTCAAATGCCATTGAACCAATGGTAGGAGGCTCTGCTTTCACCAGAATGAGTTTAGCCAGAATTGCCATCGCCTCATCCTTTGTGAGGGCATCTGTGCCAGAGAAGAAATGTTCAATGTACTCTAGAAAGCATGGAAGAAAATGCTGAAGGGAAACAAAAAAGAAGTCAAGGATTGGTAAGCCTCTTGAATCATGATCAAATCCATAAAAACCATGACACCAGCCAAAGAGGAATCCAAACACTCAGAAATGAGCCAGCAAAGCACAAACTTAACAGTCCTGGTGAACCAAGACATCAGCACACAGACATCATCTTATCCCAGAAAGGACAGTGATTTAATGTAAAAACTCAGTTGGCTCCAAATCTAGTCTCATGAGGACATTCCAGATCCCTACCTTTACTTTCACCAGTCACTCCATTTAATTGATTCCTTCCAGATCACCAGTTCCAGGTCTGACCTATCTTCCTTATTCTTCATTCCCACTTACCTTCTCCAGAACTCTTTCTCTTCATCCCATCCATAACAAGCCCATCCCTTTAATTCCCAACAGACAAGCTTCTTTTTGTGAGCAGATACTTGTCACCTTCCCTAATCCTGAGCACACTACCAAACTTTAACACAATGGCATAACCTCTTTCATTCTTACCAGATCATGCCAGAAATTTAATAAACATCATGTGAATACACAAAAATGCTTCAGCATACACGGCAGGTAAATATGCTATGGATTTCTGAGTTGTTCCCTTTGTCAACAAAAATAAACAAAATGCACAAAAGCTTCCACCTACCCTCTCAAATTGCTTCATTGTGAACATCGCTTCAGAGAAGTCCAAAAGAAAGCGCCATTCAAATCCACTTGCAAATACCTGCAAGATGCAAATGAAAGGAACATAGTCAACTCTTCATTACCCATGGGACATTTTTTCTGGTTTATGAATCAACCATGCTCTGAGACACCCAGCCTGGCCTCTGTTCATGGCTAGCAGGGCTTGTTAGTTCAAATACACACAGCAATACTGTTTCCAGTGACAGTTCGGGTACAGGAAAGCAACGTTCTTTTTAACAAACCCTGCCAACACAACCCTTTTTAACAAACCCTGATGGATCCAAGCTGGCCATGTGCAAAGATAGCTTAGGTATCTCTTTAGTGTATGTGGGAAACATAAGCTGAAAGTTCTAGGACTGCAGCACAGACACACCAACTGTAAGGAAAAAGCTTAGGCCCAAAAGATAATTCAACACGACATTTCTCCTGTGTAGCAGGCTGCAGAAAGTTTACCACCTCATGGGCAAAGCCAAACTCTGTGCTTCTGAAGGACCACAGATAGGTCCACTGGTTCTTTGAGACGCCCAGGATCAGTGCTCCTCAATGCTAAGATGTGCAACACAGAAATACACACCCAGATGTCCCTTTACCAGACCCTTCAGAAGACCAAGGACAGCTTTAAGCCTCTTTCCAGTTTAACAGAAGCCCACACAAATATCCTCAAATGTTTGAAGGACCACATCTTCTAAACAAAACTGGACTCATGCCACAGGCAAAGCCAATCTTACCGCAACACAAGCCAACACTGAAGACCAGATAAAATCTGACCTTTTTTAAACAATTGCAACAGCCTCATTTTCCCACTGTAAATCACACATCTTTTCTTTCAAATATTTTTTTACATGCACAGTACAACTATGGTCCACACTGTAAATTACAAAATTATAATGTTCTGTAACAGGAAAACTGAAGAATCAGACTCCATAGTAGCATCTCCTATTAATCTTTGCAACACTGCACTTGATAGGAATATAGGCAGCTAATCCTGCCAATGCTTCAGGAGCAGTGGTAGTACTGAAATACGCCCACCCCTGTACTTTCTAAATCAAACTGCATTTACCTGAACCTTCTTCACAAGGCTAAGCCATGCTCACTAAATGCTTGGCAGCTTAGTGAAAAATGTACTTTTTTCACTAAGTCCAACTCACTGACCTGCTTTATAATCTAAGGCAGAAACATGTCCCTTCTCTGTTCTCCCTCCCTTCCCTACAGATGCTGTAGGTGTTTGAATCAGAGCCTGCAGAGATGTCTGCCACAGTGGCACTGCGTCACTGACAGTCTGTGTGACTGTCAAGGAGTCCCAAGACATCAGCAGACATTATTTAAGGCACTGGGCAGCTTCTCCCTTATCTGTGCAAGAAGGCTAAAAGGAACCTTATAGTATATTTCCCAGCCTGAAGTGGAATGTCCTGAAATCAGCCTACTCTAGGGAACTTCAACTCTGGTATTTCTGTTGTAAGCAGCAGTCCTTGTTACCTTCTCAATAGCTTCTTTCGTCAAAGAATCAGGCAAGAAAACATTCTCAGCCAGCAGGAATGCAGAAATGGTGTTCAGGAGGGTCTTGCAGCAAGTTGATGAGAGATCTGGTGTCTGTAACATTTTTATTAAAATCTGAAATCAAAGAGAGAGAACCGATATTCATCTATGAAGATAGTGAGTGTCTGGTGACCTGGATAGTCCCTGGAGCAGGAGAGCATGCTGTTCTAAGCTTCAGCCCACAGAAATAAATCCTAAAAATCCTGTTAAAAGTTTGAAGGCACTAAACACAAATTTGAACCCAACAGGGTCAAACATATGTGAATCTGGTAGAACTGCTCTACCATTGATAAGGGTGTCTAGATCTCCTCCGCAGTGGCAGGAACTGCAGCTCAGCGTGGTCTCTAGCAGCAGCAGCCTGCCTTTCCCCTTGCCCATTTAAAGGAGGACTACACTAGCATTACAGTACAGAGGTAAATCCTCATGGGATCAGAGAGGTAGCAATACTCATAATAAATGTCTCTGTTCATTCAACTCAAATCCCAGGCCCACTGATGAATCAGAAGTGTGCATGAGCACTTCAGCTGACCACACATCTTCCATATTCAATTGATACTTCTCTGGCAAATCAGCCAAAGTGATGATCTGACCTACCTGACAGACATCTTCAGGCAGTGAGATTTTGGATCCATTTGCATGTTCCACTAGGATCAGATATGCTTGCAGAATCCTTTCCATCTGCTCTGAAGCCTTACAGCAGTTGGCCTTAGTTATTTTCCTCTGCAAGTCTAAGAGTGACTCCTGTTCAAATAAAAAAGGAATCATATCATAGAATCATAGAATGGTTTGGGTTGGAAAGGACCTTAAAGATCATCTAGTTCCAAACCCCTGCCATGGGCAGGGACACCTTCCACTAGACCAGGTTGCTCAAAGCCCTGTCCAACCTGGCCTTGAACACTTCCAGGGAGGGGGCAGCCACCACTTCTCTGGGCAACCTGTTCCAGTGCCTCACTGCCCTCACAGTAAAGAATTTCTTCCTAATATCTAATCTAAATATACCCTCTTTCTGTTTGAAACGATTACTCCTCATTCTATCACTACACTCCCCGATAAAGAGTCCCTCCCCATCTTTCCCATAGGCCCCCTTTAGGTACTGGAAGACTGCTATAAGGTCTCCCCAGAGCCTTCTCTTGTCCAGGCTGAACAACCCCAATTCTCTCAGCCTGTCCTCATAAGGGAGGTGCTCCAGCCACCTGATCATCTTCGTGGCCCTCCTCCGGACCTGCCTGAGCATGTCTATGTCTTTCTGATTTTGGGGGCTCCAGAGCTGAATGCAGTATTTATTCCAAGTAAAGCAAAATGTTTCACAGAAATGGTCAGACCCTGTTTCACTTATTGCTATTTGAAAGGCATTCTAAAGAATTAACATCTTACCTACCCAACAAACTATTGTTGATTCACTCATTCGTGTTCAACAAGCTAAACCGTGCACAAACACTATGTGATGCCCATTATGTAAAAATACAAATACTGGATTCCTTGGACAAAAACACAAATACCTCCCCAGATTAAGGTCTCCTGAAAAGCCAACATATGACATACGAAATAGGAAAGAGGAGGAGAAAGAAATGACCCTAGACCCACAATGGTATGGAAGCACCTAGCTTTCACTGGAATTATCAGAACTTAAGTACTTCTACGCTTTATGCATCATTATGTTAATGTGGATGCTGAGAGGTTACTCATATCTTCTACATTATATAGATAATGGAGCTGCTCTGAATTACGCCCATTACTGTCCCTTTCCGTCCAGAGAATATAAACTTCCATCCTTGATCCTATAAATTGAACCCAATGTAGAGAGCCATCATAGACTATGTGAATATTTCCTTCTGAGCAAGATACTCCCATGCACCCACTGGTTCCCAGGGTAAAAAACCAAGCCTCATTAAAAATAAAGGGAATTTTGTCACCAATTTCCAAGATTTCATCACAGCTGCAGATGTAGAGTGACTCAGCTCCCAGGGATACAAAATACCCAGTGGCAAACCATTCTGTATCTAATGACAGGCAATAACTGCTGTCATACTGGGTGAGGTAGAAGGAACAGGATAGGATTTTCTCAGGAACTGTGGATAGTCACAGGGAGGAAATTTCAAGAAGGAACAAATAGGACTTAGTCATGCTCCCTCAAAGCTCAGAGTGTAATGCCCAAGCAGCATCATGGGAACACCCAGACTGAAAACATTGTGATTTTCAGTACTTGGCTCTGGGGCTTAAACTTGGCTCTCCAGGTTCAGCCCAGGTCTTTGCTGTAAAAAGAACTGCAGGGCAAAGAGCTTCCCCTTTGCTGTCACTAAGCCATTTTGGAACTGCCAATATGCCTAGTTCAGCAATACAAAGCCAGCCCTAGCATTCCCACTCCAGCAAGAGGCCTGTGATGTCTGTCTCTGCGAAGGCACATCCTACAAAACCCCCTTGCCCAGATAAGGGACTGAGCTCCAAGTCTCACACACAGCAGTTCCCTTCTCACTCACTCACAGCACAGCCACGAGGGTCACTCTGAGCTTCCAAAAGAAGGGTGGGATTTTTCCCATATACATGACACTTAATGTTCCCAAAAGCAGAAGAAAAACAATTTTGGTTCAATAAGACACAAATACTTTTCCTGATAAATGCACAGGGTTTTTTTCAGTCTCTCATGAATAAAAAAAATAATCAGTGTACCTCCAGGCACTTGAAGACAATGTCAAAATGTTCCTTATGGATATGGAGTACAGCTGATCTGATCATCTGTTCAAAGGCTTCTCCTACAGTTACCCATGGTAGTTCAATTTCTTCTTCAGTAATAGGCCCCAGCTTTAACAGAATTAACTTCATAGCCTGCACAGGAAAATAGCACATCATGTCCTTATGCTTAGAAAATAAATCTAGCAATCCTAAAATTAGTGCAATATACTGCTAAAATATTCCAGTGATCTCGATTCTTTCTAGAATGACTACAGGAAGGAAAAAAAAAAGGCTATCATAATATCAGCAAGCAGTACTATTTTAATATATAGGAATAATGCATAGGAATAACTAAAAACAACCTTCCCATCTCAGAATATTCTTAGAAAGTGCATTTCAGATCTCATTAGGTAATGAAGAGCTTGCTTATCGCCAAGGATCCACCGAGGTGGACAAGACAACACTCAGTGGTTTCGCTGAGTGCTGCCTAAGGCTCCATTACAGCAACATTTAAACCAGCAATCTTTTCTTGTCTTTACCGTCTCTGCGCAGGAGTGGAACATGTTTCGAACACCCTTGCACATCTCAAAAAGCAGCTGTCCTACACCTTCCACCTTCTCGGGGTGCTCCCCCAGGTCATGGAGCATTAAATTGAAGATTGCATTTTTATCAGAAACCTACAAAACATAAGCAGAAAAAAAAAAGTTGTCTTCTATTCAGAGCTGCCAGACGGATAAAGGCAATAAAATGGCTCCACAGCACCACGTTACTCTCCTAGTCCTGCCTTCCCACAACAGTTCAAACTCATTATTTCTCCAACTACACAAGGAAATTGAAAGGAGAAAAATGATCAGCTATTCAATCACTACAGCCCTCCTGCCCCAAGATGTACACAGGTCTACTGAGGTCACTGCAGCTGAAATATGTGGTTTTGAATATTCTTATGATTTTAAACATGTGCATAAATGCACCATTAAACTGGTCCCAACTGAAATACAAATGTCGCTGCACTGGTGCGGAAAGAGATGTGTATCAGCTGAACACAGAATCCAGTCATCCAAAACTATAACCGTACTTGGGAATACTGCAATGACTTCTGGCCCAAGATTTTAAAACCCTCCATTTCTGAGGATTTGACCTGAAGTTCAGCAATTTCTGAAAGCAACCAATCAAACAAGTGTGCTTTATTAAGGTCTTTCAGCTTAGGACAAAAATGAGGATACTCAGATTTGCTAGCCAGACTCAGGAATCCTGGCTTTTGTATACTTTGACTAAATAAAACCCAACAACTACCACTCCCTTACTCCATGAAAGGCTGCTCTCTGATCTTGACTGATCTGCCTGAGAACGTTATATACTGTGATTTGCAGGAGCGCAAAAAGGTTGTCACAAGAGTTTCAGTTCTACAAAGGCCTTAAAACATCAGTGAAAAAGCCAGTGAGCAAATGTGCCTTTACAAACTAAAGACTCCCTTCTGTAAGATTACCCTGCCATTTCTAGTCATTTTAGATAAACCAACCACAGACATTTGGCTTAACTGCTCTTAAAACAGAGTGCCTAGGCCTCCATTTGCCACTGCCAATACAAAGTGCATGACATTCTCAGGAACATATTCACTAAAAATGGCAAATCAGGACATGCTGAATGCCAGTTCAGGCCTTCTTCAGAGAAAACTTAATATTACGCATTGAATCCATGAGCCACCACAGAATAGAGATAGCTTCAAAGTACAAACATCTCTTACCTTTCTCATTAGAAAGACAAAACTTTCAGCAGCAAAGTTTCTGATGTGAAGTTTGTGGTGAGCCAGCAGGGTGCTATACAGGCTACAAAGACACAAAATAATTCACAGTCTTAAAGGCAATGCAAGAATTGCCAGCAACTGGTTTTAAAACTTAGGTTTTCAGTTTACATTGCCACTTTTTACAGACACTAAGAATCTATCCTCCTAGAGAGGGCAAATACCTTCCTCGACTTGGTTCCTTCCCACTCTCCCTGGATAAAGAACAGAATTTTGCAAAGAAGGTCAAATGACAATGCCAGGCAAATTAAGCTGCATTCAGAAGTACCTCCAAAATCTCTGGATCCACACAGATTCAACTGCAGCATCAAGATCTTCAATATATACACTCAGCAGCAATAAGTGAAACCAAAGTTGATTTGATAAGCCAGATCTGTATCTTAGCTGAGCCAACAGGCTCTCCTGTGCACTTAAAAGTTTGTAAAGATGCAATTTACAGTGGTGATAAATATTTGCAGTCTTCTAGTAAGCATCAGTAACAGTTGCAGGTGGCTCAGCACAAGTTCAGTACAGAGCAAGTGGTGCCTCAGATTCACAGCCAAGAAGCTCTTTTTTCAGTATGCTCAACAGCTTTTGCTGGGTTGGGGAGGAAATCTGTAACCCCTCTTTTGTTCCATCTATTGCAAACTGAAATTAGGAGGAAGCAACATGGACCCACTGGCTAGGACAAAACCAAAATGCCCTGCAACCACTGCAATATAAGACTGAACAAGCAGTGATACTGGGTCAGGCCACAGGTCCATCCAGCCCAGTATTTAGTCTACGGCAGCAGCCAGAAGCAGATGCCTAGGAAAAGTTTAAAAACAGGGCAAACACACACAAAATCAGCCTTCAACCACCTGCAGCTCAGTGACTCCCCAAGACAGAAGTGGCTCCTATGCATTTATTAACTCCCTCCAACTTGGCCAGTTTCCCTTTGAACCTATGCCAACCTTCCATGTCCACAGCACCCTGCGGTAAGGAGTTTCAAAGCATACAGAACTGTGCATTCCTTATCTGCTCTCTCACTAAACGGACAGGAAGAAGGGAAAACATACAGGGGAAAATACTGGGAAAGGAACAATGAAAGACTCAAAGGAATCCATTCAATGTCATGAGTCTAGGTGTCTGTGACCGGGAAAGACAGAAATGATACAACTATGACTGAGGTACTTGACAGATACTCAAGAGACCTGTGTTGAATTTAGACTTGGTCACAGGTTTCCAAGATGACTCCGACAATCCCTTGTCTTTCTGCGCTTTGTTTACCCAGCTGAGGTGGATGCTTCCTGTCCTATCCCCACAGGAGAAAAGGGGACCAAGGCCCAAATCTGCAGCCCAACCCACATCCCTCCTCTAATACAGTGGCCCATGAAAGTCCATAGGATCTCAAAGGAGATGCGTATGATAACAAGGCTCAGTCTCTCAGAAAGCAGGGAAAGCGTGCTAACAAGTATACTGAAGCATTAAGCCATATATCCATGTGGCATTTACACTTCTATAGCATCTAATAACTGCTGATCAAGAGAGACATTAAACACAGATTTTACCTGTATATGTTGTGTATGTCCTTCACCATCAATCTCCACAAGTATTTGTAGAGATAGGAAAGAGAAGTAAAAGCCCCTTCCAGTAGCTCTGTGTCCTGTGTATCCAGTAACTTGGTGATGGCCAGGAAAAAGTCATGAAAATGAGGATAGAAATCAGCCTGAAGATCTCGAGCCAGCTGTACCACTAGACTGTGTTTCAGAAAAATACATCAGTGTTAGTACATTTCAAAAACAAACCAATAAAAACCCAGACAAACATTGCATAATCCAGCACAGTCTCTTTGGAAAGAATGACAGCATCACCTTTACTTCTCACTTTTATTTAAATATCACCTATTAGGCAACAGTGGATGGCAAGAATCTTAAGATTTAAAAGCAAAAAAAAGAATCAAGCAGATAATAGTAAACAAGAAGACATAAATTATCAACATCAAATAAAGCACATCAGTATTCTGTCTGACATTCAGTAAGCACTCAGGCTAATTTGCTTGCCTTGTCATAGGTGGTTTTTTTTTTTTTGAAGACTTAGAACCATAAAGCTCTATCAGAGAAATACGACCACTTTGGGCATCTCATTGCTATATTTTCCTTAGATACAATAATGAAAAGTAACACTCACAACAGAACTCACGCTTACTTGTAATACCATCAAGACTTCTGACTACATTTTGTCACCAAGTTACTTACTCTAATAGGGCTTGATAAGCAAGACTGCCTTCGACTTGCAAATGTGTCTTCAAGCTCTGCACAATGGCACTCTGGTAATAGACCAGCTGGTTGAAGGACTGGCATTTGTTGGCCACTTCGTTGTAGAATTGCACTGTTCGAAGCACAAAAAAGAAACCCTGAAAATTTGTCCAGTTGCTGGTAAACATGTAGGATGTTAAAGAATAATAGCTCTCCAGAGCCCAGACCAAAAACCAGTAAATGGAAAATCTCCCACTGGGCTCTGGATGCAGAAGAAATGCATTTTACAGTTTAAGGAAAGCAAGAAACATGAATAAAAATGACGCACCAAAATGCTGAGTGAGGTTCAGTTCCCTCCATTTCCGTAATCCTTCAAAAAAGTAGGTGTCAACCTCCTGTCAAAGCAAAGATAAAATAATAGCTACCAATCCTCATGAATGTAGCCTGCAAAGATAAGAGGTTCAAATGAAGAAAACTATCAAGTGCCTTAAATATTTTAAGAATATTTCAAGAAATCTTGATGACTTCATTTCAAAAGGTGCTATGGAATTTCCCTGAAAATAAAGACTTTTCTTTCTATATTCAAAATATATTTGAAAACATTTTCTGGTGACAGGACTTGTTTATATAACTGCTTTTTAGACCTCTGTTCACTGGCCTTGAAAATCTAAGACGCTGAGCTGTAGCCCACCCAGCACAAATGCTTTGGGATTTCTTTTAGCATCCTCACAGCTATTGAGTGGGAAGTTCAGAAGAAGGATCCAGCAGACCAGGAGGTAATAACCTGCAAAGCACTATAATCACAATGATGATTTACAGGACACATCTAAATGACCCTTCTTTATGATCTGTAAAGACACATGCTCATGCTTTATACACACACTGCGAGTTTTGCAACTACTCAGCACCTGTAAATCTTCGCAGGTCCAGACCTAGGACTGCTGACTGACACAGCAGCATCTTCCAAGCTCAGAAACACCCACTGGCCCACCAGCCACATGGAAACCATCAGGGTGGCACTGCCAAAGAGCCTCTATGGCAATACTGCGAATCAGGTCAAAAAGTAAAGGGGAACAAAGCATGCTACAGGCTCCAGGAAAGGCAGCTCTTGCAGGAACTTCTTTCCAATTTCCTCCTGAACAAATTTCTTAAGTAAATCTTTCATGAAGTATACCTACACGTGATGCAATTACAGAAAATGACCGCAATTGCTGTTCTCACCTCAGCGTAGCTTCCAGTTCTGTCAATCCGATGAATAATATCGATATTAACATTGCTTAAACGCTCCGAAAAGGTAAGAAACTGTAAAACAAAAGGACGTATTTGTTTCTTGCTTCGTGTTTCTGAGAACAGCCCTTCTAAGTCCCTCTCAATAGCATGCACACTGCAAACAGAAACCCTGCTTCTAAAGACAGGCTGCCAGACAGTAACTGTCAATCTGTAAACAGTCCTACTGGAATTTAAAGGGGAAAAAAAAATGCTTAAAATGTCCACGAGCAGGACTTAACCCTCTCCCCCCTCACCCTGCACAACTGAGGCTCGCAGCCCACGTCACAGAAAAAATCTACACGGATTTCAACAAACTGCCCAGCTCTTGCCTGTCCTGAAATAACTCCGAGATTAATACCCCCACTAGCTATTATATTTTTATTAAATTATGTCATTTTTCACACGAAGGCTGCGGTGTGCCTGCCGGGTGACACGGCCGGTGACTCGGCTCTCGAAGGCGCCGCGGAGCGCCGGGGGAAGGGGCAGAGGCCGCACCTGTGTGCGGGTGTCCCGACCACGACCCCCTGGCCGCGCTGCGGGGCGGCTCCCGGCGGCCCGGCCACACCGCCCGCCCTCACTCCTCCTCCCCCAGCACGGCCCCGCGAGCCGGGCACTACCACGAAACTAACACCGACGACGAAAACCTAAAGACGCGGCCGCGGAGACCCGGGCGGGCGGGCGCTCACCCGGTGCGTGTTCCCCGACTTGTGGGCTGAGGACTTGCTCTTCATGGCGGCGGGGGGGCGGCCCGGGCCCCGCACGCAGCCCCACACCGACGGCCACACGTGCGGCCCTAGGCACCGGGCGCCGCCATGCCGGCCGCGGGCTGCCGGGAGGAGGAGGCGGGCTCGCCGGCGGAAGGGGCGGGCGGCGGCGCCGGGGGTTGGGCGGTCCCTGCTGAGCGGGACCCGAGTCGGGTTTTGGGGAAGGGTGGGGTCTGTCCCCGTCTTACCTTGGCGGTGAGCGGCGTTTCCGTGACGGCTCCGGGCAGAGCAGCCCACCTCCGCCCTCCGGTGTAGCGCGGGTGGCGGGAAGAGAAATCGGTGCCAGGGAGAAATCGTTATGTGGGAGGCAGAGAACGTGGGCTGGGGAGACGGCAGGTGACTAGAGGCGGGATGAAGCTTTGGTGTGGGCAGGTGCCGTACGAGCAGCCCAGAACCACGCGACCATTCGGGTTTGCAGGTCACAAGGCTTGGGAGTTTGTCCCTCCCTAGTCTGCCTGTCCTGCCTGTTACAGGCAGCTGAAGGCCACTTTCAGAAACCAGGCTTGCAGGTTATTCAGACAGCAAGACACGAGGGTGGATTTGAGCACCGCTGAAGTCCACTATTAGGAGCACGTAGGGACCCACGACTTTGAACAGACCTAACAGGTTAAACACTGCGGGGTGCATCTGGAAAAGCTGCCCCCAGGCAGGCAATAAGCATTAACATGATAGCCATCTGGACAGGCAGGGCAGCGTGCTCGCTCCAGCACCTGTGAAGTCGGAGAACCACAGAGACAGCTGTCAGCTTTAAAGCTTGCTCTTCTGCTGCTGGAATAGAAAGGACTTGTGGCGTTTGCATTAAGTGGGAAGAGAATGCCTAATTTAGTCACTTGAGTTCAAAAAGGTTGGATTAAGTGTTTTCAAGCCCAAATATCTCTATGAGAAAGTACAGCTAAAAGCATGTGGAGAGGTCTAGATCTGCAAAAGAGCTTAGGCACCAATATGAAGCTGTTTAAGAGCACAAATACCTCTCCAGACGTGGTTAGTAAATGCACCTGTCTCCTACATATTGTGAAATTATGAAATACGGTCCACAAGATCTTTTTTACATTATGAATACTGTCTTATAGAGTTGTGGAACTTCCTGAGATGCACACGCTCCAAAATCATCCAAGGGAATGAGCAAAATCTAACATTCATGGAAAACAATGGGTAGAAGAGCCAAGGTGTGCTCAGCCTGTTCCAGAAGAGTCGTCACCAGCAAAAATAAAAGACATTAGAGAAAATTTTTGAAAGGTTACAAATGCTGCTTAATGTTTATAAACTGGAAACTGCTCAGAAGAGTGAGACAGTCTAGACCTGCAGCTGCCGATGTTCATAAGAGCTTCTGCCCACAAGATCTACCGATGGACTGCTTTTCAGCCAGCACTGAATACAGGACTTGACAATACATCTGAGTAAGCCTCAGGGTAGTAACTCGGGTATCGATATCAGTATGGCCATGACAGAAGGTCTGGCACTTTAGCTGGGAAGGTTCAGTGACCTACAAGGTCCCTTCCCCACTTCTGTATGAGTTAAAGCTATGTTAACAATATCCTTTCTACATATGCTCCTCTCTGACTGCAATGCCTCAAGCCTCAGGCCTTATTCTTTTACTTTTCCAGGAAGAGATGTGGCTCTCCCATCTCTGGGCAGGCCCCAGCTCCAACACCCTGTGATTATCTGGTGGGGCCAGCTGTCAGCAAGTCTCCTTCAGAAATCCATGCTAATGGCAAGCAGATGGCCTTCTGAAGAGTCATGGCTTATTGGTAGTAATACCTGTAGAGGCATGTAGAGGAAACCATTGTAAAACAGCTTGTGCATGCCTATCAAAGTAGTCACCTATGCAGATCTGACTTCTTCAAACACTTGCTGTGGGCTACAGTCACTAGTCCCTGACAGTAATCCACCAGCGCTTCTGGGGCAGGTCTAAGATTCCTATGTCTTTTCCATTCCTGGGCTTTTTAGTCCTGCTGTCCAAAATGTATTTGCTGGACTTGGCAAGAACCAGAAGCACTCTATGTAGAGGCAAAGCTTGTCCTCTGGAAACGTGTCTTACCTTGAGTCAATGTTACACTTCCCAGTTGAGGGTTTTTTTTTGGATTGGTTTTGGGTTTGTTTGGTTTTTGGTTTTATTTTGTTTGTTGGTTGGTTGGGGTTTTTTTTTAATGAGCACTGCCAATTTAGCCTAATAACAGTAATTTGGGTAAAATATCTTAATATTTAACCCAGGATGGTCTCACAGGGCAGAATTAATCTCGTATAACCTGCAGTGTTTACAATGCACATGTCTGCCTCTGAGCAGTCCCTTCAGGCTCCTTTTATATTCACTGCAGATCTAGGCACATTCTTGTACTTGAAACATCTGTGTTAGAAAAATGAATCGTGCGTTAGAATTGGTAGTCTCAGAGAGTCTAGATGACCCCATTATATGTATGTTTCTGCAGCTGACCCTGTGAATGCCCCCAATGACATGGCTCAATAACTACATAAATATGCAGTATTCAAATTATTGTAGATTTGCCCTACTTCTGTTGTATTTTTATGTGTATTAATCACAAGTACAACACCTACTCCTGAAGCCTCTGTGACACTGAGTTTCTAACCTAAAGGACATGCTATCTGATACAAGCCAATGAGCAGCCAGGACAGACTATTCTAAACCTCAGGAGATTGTAGATTGTATAGCTGAACAAGTGTAAGATCAAATTTCATTTTTCTACTATATTCATATGGGCATGGTGGAGATGTGCCAGGAAAGGCACTCACATAGGGCATTGTGAGAAGATCTTGCTTTTCAAAATTACACAGGCAAACAGATTAACAGAAACACCTGTGAATTTAGCCAAACAACTTCCAAGCTTGGATGTCCAAAGGTAGGTTTCTCAATTGATATTAAAGACACTAAATAAGTAACTGGAGTCAAAGTAGTCAAAGTTACCTGCCTTGGTTGTGAACCCAGAAGCCCTTCTCTTTGCCTGTCTCGAGTCACCCCATAGAACAACTTGGGGTGCATGGGCTGGGTGCATGTGGCTGGAACCCCACTGCATCACAGGAGCTCTTCAAAATCCTGATTGAGGGGGAAGCTAGCATGAGTTTGAAGGCAGGTTATACAAGTGCATGATGTCTTTGGTGTACTCTTTCAACTGAAGCAAACAGATTTATTTTTTTTAATTTGGATAGTAAGAAGAGCCCTTTGAAACACAATGACGTATTTTAACTGCCAGTTTCCTCCTCAGCTTCTAGCTGGCATTTTGCCCTGCCTTGCAGCAGAAAACCCCACAAGATTATGTAGGATGTCAAGAGCACTTGCATTTTCATAAACAAAGTAGACAAGATACTGGAATCCTGTTCTGCAAACTGGTTGAACTGTTTGGCCACATTTTTTCTAATGTGCCTGAAGCACAGAGGTTCTGCAAATAATGCAACTCCAGCTCATTTCTAGCTGAGTCCTGGGGAGAATTTCACCTACCCTCAAGTTTGCAGATCGGAGAGGGTTTTGGACAAGGAGCTGGAATATAGATTCCAGATTTCTGCAGTTATTTGGGTAGGGGGGGTGAGCATTCATGCCTGAACTTAGGGACTTGCCTCACAGAAATGGGCAGTGACAACCTGATTCAGCCCGTTGAGACATCTAGGCCAGTGGTTTCTGTATTACAAGTCACAGTCCTGCTGCAGAGCTGGAACAGATGGGCTGTACTAGCTCCATCTCTAGAAGTAAATTGAGTAGCGCCAGAGCCCAGGGGTCATCCACACCAATTAATCATCAACACAATCCTGGCATAATTTTGGTTCATACTAACTAGTGCTATTCCAAGGTTTCTGCCCAGTAGGAAGCCACACCTTGGGGTTTTTTGAGGTGAGGAAGGAAGTTTTAGGGTTTAATTTGTGTTGGAAAGAAAAAGGGTCCAATTTCTGCACAGACAGCATTTATACAGATGGCCCTGGGACAGGAGGGGTTTGCAGTGGTGACCACTGCTGCTGTTCTTCACCCTACTGCTCTGCCACAATAGCAGCAGCAGAACTGCCTTCAGCCTTGTTGAAAGCAACAGCAACAGAGGCAGCAGGAGAAGGACCCACAGAGGAAGCAGGAGGCATGGAAGGGAAAATGAACAGGAACGATGGAGTCTTGTCCCCCAAAAGGAATGTCAATTCTCTCCTGCATTTTGCCCTCACCACTAGAATGAGGGGCATCTGGATTTGAGATGCCATCTGGATTTCATGCTGTCTGTCAGCTGTCTAGGACTACTAAACATCTTGATTACAGTCTAACTCAGATTTCTGACGACTGTCCCAAAACCTGGTTGTTTGGCATGTCCAAGAGCAAAGCATAAAGCCTTTAGCAGTGTATCAAAAGCTATGTTCCCAAATCTCTCCTTCCACCCCAAATCCTTCTTGTTTGTTTGGAGGCTTGAAATGACAGTGTAAGACAAATTGGGGCTGAGGGATCACAACTGTGAGTTTTAAGGTAAAGTTAAACCTTCCAAAAAAGGGAAGATGGTAAATTGTATGAATCTCTTCAAAACAGATGCATACAAGGAAATGCTTCCCTCAGAATCATTGCCATATCCCATATACAATTTTCTTTCTCTTTTTGTCCTTTTTTCTTCTGTCTTTATTGGTCCCTTTATCTGTAAAAGGCCACTGAGAATACTAAATCAATAATCCAAAACAGCAATTTCTCACAATGATGTTGAGAAGCTAATTGTGAGTAGAAAACATTAAATCATAGAAAGATGGGGTCAAGGATATTTCCTTTCTCAAATAGTTTCTGCCTTCAAACTTGCAAAGTCAGTTGTGCATGACATTCAGGGGAAAATAAGGCCAAGCCCAGTATTTTGTTACTGAAAGGAATGGGATGTTCCTGCTGTTGAATAGAAGGTAACATACAGAACAGCTGATACTATTCTTCATGTCTCTGCATCCATCTCATTCATACAAGACAGATCCAAAATTTAGGTACCTAGATGTGAGGTTTTGGCTAATTAATTTGCAATTTCTTTTTTCTTATTTGAAGCTTGAGCTGTCCTAATGCATCTCTAACTTTGCTCTCAGGTTCCAATAGAGACAGTACCTCTGTTAACTATTCCTGGCCTCACAGATCCAAGAGGCACAGTGTACAAAAGCTGAAACTCTCAACAAAAGGTCTAATAATCTCAGCACTGCAGATCCCTTCAGGGAAAAACCATTTAAACTAATATATACCCTTAAGCTGAGACGGTTATGAAGCAGTCTAATTTTGGTGTGTACTGCTTGACGAAATATTTGTGGGTAGCTTAGAAAAATGGAAGAACTTACGCAAAATCGAGAGACAAAGCAGTCCTTCTTGCCAATTCCACTGTGTCAACAGCTGTTGATACTGGCTGCTAAATCATAGATGTTCACGAGAAAGTTCCAGCATTGGTCTATATAAATCAGAAAAAAATACATGACTAGATTCTTTGGTTGGTTTCCAAAACTCCATGTTACTTGAAGAAGGATTTGCCCCCAGAATTAGTTCCGCTTCCAGACAATGTCCCTAGTCATACTGCAGTAGGACTTTTAAGAACACCTCAGGTGTGTGTTCTTAACTCCTAGCACCCCAAGCTTCTGCTAGTCAATGAGTGCCTTCTGTGATAAAAACCTTATGAGGAGATAACACTGCACTTTGCTTGGAGAACAATTCTCTCTGGAGGAAGAGATGCAAAATTTTAGCAATGCTCTGACTGTAGAGATGTCACAGAATCACAGAATCATTCAGGTTGGAAAAGGCCCTTGGGATCATCGAGTCCAACCATCAGCCCTACTCTACAAAGTTCTCCCCTACACCATATCCCCCAACATCTCATCTAAATGATCCTTAAATACATCCAGGGATGGTGACTCCACCACCTCCCTGGGCAGCCTATTCCACTGTCTGACCACTCTTTCTGTGAAATTTTTTTTCCTGATGTCCAGTCTGAACCTCCCCTGTTGCAGTTTAAAGCCATTCCGTCTTGTTCTATCACTAATTGCCTGTGAGAAGAGACCAGCACCAACCTGTCTACAATGTCCTTTTAGGTAGTTGTAGACAGCGATGAGGTCTCCCCTCAGCCTTCTCTTCCTCAAACTGAACAGTCCCAGCTCCCTCAATCTCTCCTCATAGGATCTGTTCTCCAGGCCCTTCACCAGCTTCGTTGCCCTACTCTGCACTCGTTCCAGCACCTCGATATCTCTCTCGTATTGAGGTGCCCAAAGCTGGACACAATACTCCAGGTGTGGCCTCACCAGTGCAGAGTACAGGGGGACTATCACCTCCCTACTTCTGCTGGTCACACTGTTTCTAATACAAGCCAGGATGCTGTTGGCTTTCTTGGCCACCTGGGCACACTGCTGGCTCATGTTCAGCTGCTTGTCAATTAGAACCCCCAGATCCTTTTCTTCCAGACAGCTCTCCAGCCACACCTCCCCAAGCCTGTAGCGATGTTGGGGTTGTTGTGGCCCAAGTGCAGGACCTGGCACTTGGCCTTGTTGAAGCTCATCCTGTTAACGTTGGCCAACAGATCCAATCTATCCAAGTCTCTCTGTAGAGCCTCCCTACCCTCATGCAGATCGACACTCCCGCTTAACTTGGTGTCATCTGCAAACTTACTGATGATACACTCTATGTCCTTATCAAGATCATCAATAAAGATGTTGAACAGAAATGGTCCCAACACCGAGCCCTGAGGAACACCACTTGTGACCGGTCACCAGCTGGATTTAGCTCCATCGACCACCATCTCTGGGACCGTCCATCCAGCCAGTGCTTGATCCAGCAGACCGTTCACTCATCCAGGCCATGGGCAGCCAGTTTTTCTATGAGAATCCTATGGGGAACTGTGTCGAATGCTTTTCGAAAATCCAGGTAGACAATATCCACAGCTTTTCCCTCGTCCAATAGTCAGGTCATCTTGTCATAGAAGGAGATCAGGTTTGTCAGGCAGGATAATGCTAAGGATAATGCTAAGGAAAGAAACAAGGCTGTCCCTTCTTTCCACAAAACTTAAATAAGCTGCTGCTTCTAATACTGACTTGTGCTTCTAAATTATGGTCAGATCAAATATAAGCCATTAAAACAACTGATACAACAAAGGTACTGAAATAATAAATCTCTGTGCGAAAGATATCCAGGTGGAGACTGACACTTCAGAAACAGAGGAAATGGAAATGAACATCAACCTCCAAATGAGGAAAAAAAAAAAGACAATGAAGCATGTGAAGTCCTCACTGTTTGTACTGGGCAGGCACTTACCACAAAGATGCAGTTCACCGGCTATAGCCACCAGATGCACAGAGGGCTATATTTGACTTGGCATTCATAGCCAGTGGAAGAAGAGTACTTACAGGGTGCCATATAGATGAGCTAACAGGTGCCTCACCAGTGCCTGTTTTGAAGTGAGATTAAATGACCTCCCTTAAAATGGTGATCAGCTAATGCTACTGTACAGATACAGAGCATCTGCTGTTCCAAGAGATGGATTCCCGTAAAAACAGCTGTGACCAAAATGCTTCTCCTTGACTGCCGTTTCTACCTCTGTGCTTCCTTGTGCATCACGGCATTCACTGAGTTTGCAAATTGCTAACACTATCACATGGCATTTCCATTATAGGTAAAAACCTGACTGTGCAGAAGCTGTGGGGACTTCATTATGTTGGATTGGCACCATTCATTTTTGCATCTTCAGAAATGCATGTTATGATTTCTTCCTCTTTGCCTTAGCCCACAATCCACATTTTCATCAAAACCCCCTCAATAGCCTATTTGAATGCATGCTACCACTGGATACCAATATACTACAATAATAAAGACATTCACTGTAAGAGTTCCAGGGTGCCTGGGTTGGTAAAGTCCCTCTCCCATGGCATTTGGTCGTGAAAATCCACGTAACGCATGCTCACTATCCCCCACCCACCACAGATCACCCACCACTCCCCAGCATCCTGCAACAGCCGTAAGAGGCTCCACGAGGCCACAAAAACTACAGTGTGTCCCAGCAGCATACTGGGAGAGACCAAGGATGCTGGCAGAGTTTCCACTCTCCAAAAAACCAGGGATTTGCCATTTGAAATGTCAAATAACATCAGAAATAGGTTCAATGAGTCCCATGTTATAGAGGAAAACAGAAGAAACAAGCCAAACCAAAGCCAACAGCTGCAGACAGTTAGACCTGAGGAAAAACCTCTTTATCTACATCTGGTGATAAACATCACTTTGAGGATGCCTAACAAACAAATCAGTTAAACATATAGAGCTGGTGCAAATATGCATAACTGTCTTCGAACATTTCTGAGCAGTATGCGTCTGTGTGATCTCCAGCATGCACAGACTCAACAGAGAGCAGAAGAGGCACTGAAGAGGATCAAAAAGGGGTTTAAAAGAGAGGCGAGGCAGTCAGTTCATAGAGACACTCGAAAAATGGAAGAACGAACTGAATAGCAAACAGCAATTTTGGGGAAAATGCCTCCTGGGACTGGGGGTCCAAAAAGAAGGGATTCTGGCAGAAGAAATGTGAGAGGGAGGAGAAAGAGAAGATTTCTTAATCTAAGGAGACGAGGGGATGAAAGGAGTGAGGGAGCACAAGAGATTTAGCAGTAGGAATTACAAAGGACGGGAGGCAGATAACAAGGGAGAAGTCAGAACTGGTGATAGACACTCCAGAGTATGCATGGAAGAATACATCAAAATAATCAAAAAGAAGAGCTAGTTAAGGCACTGGGGCAGTGTCAGGGAACATTTTTCAGAGTATTTTTAAGTGCCAAAGTTAGCAGGCTCATTTCCAGAGTCCTCCTCTGTAGAAAATGGAAAGAGACAGGCACCTTCAGGGAGCATATCAAAGCAGCAAAGTTTCTTTCTAAAGAGCCTGTCTCTCTCCTTCAGTTAGAGAGGAAATGTAGGGAGCCAAGCTGCATAACTGAAGTACGTACACTGTACACCTAAAGCAAACACATCTCAAAATAACACCAACTAGAACATGTGAACTGAGATGGTTTGGATATCAGGTAGTGGCAAAAGGGAAAACAACTGAAATAAATAAGGAAATTCAGAAAAGACCTACTCAGAAAAAAATCAATTTTTCTTGATCATTCTGGTGAACATTTGACAGCCCTTTCTCATACATTAACTGCAAGTAAGCAAACTAGTTGAATTGTAATTCTGTTGATGCAAAATTGAACACCTTAAACAAACACAAGATCCCAAAGCCATGAGAATAAAGTTCAAGCATGTAACTTATTTATCCATTGGAGTTAAAGAAGTAAAATCTGTACCACAATTTTATTCCCATACTAATTGTTCTCTTGAGCAAATAATTATGCATGCCACATCTCACTGCGTGGACAGTCCATAAATAAATTTTGAAATTTGTTCTTTTAAATGAAAGAGCAGAATTCTCCTGCAAATACATTATAGGCTCCAAATAATTCAGATTTAAATGCTCAATATTCAAGGCTAACTTAAGTACTTCCTTCAATCCTGAGCCACTGACTATTGATTTTAAAAGGTGTGTTGGTATTAGGGGGTTACACAATCTGAAGTTTCCTTCTCAAGACCATTAACACTCACGTTTAAATTATTTTGCTTGCAAATTGCATTTGTTCAAACTTCTGTGGAATGCAACAATAGAAAAAACAAACAACCAAGGGGGTTTCATTCAAAATGTCGATACAAAAATGATTTATTTCTGGGACTTTTATGCATCTCTCTGGCTCTTTTGCCCCTGTTGATCTCTTTCTTTGGAAGTCACTCCTTATGTCTTTGTGTCCCAAACAAGCTAAGCATAAGATGACAAGCCCTTCAAGAAAACAAGCTGTTACCCTGACAGACTTCCTATGACCTTTTGGAAACGTGCACCCCTTTAAATTTAGGATTTGGATAGGATGAGGTTTGGAAATGCTACAGACATAGAATTAGGGAATTATGCTTCTTGAAATATTTAACTTGTTGTGTTTTAGGCATAAGACACTTGCAAATTGCATCACATTCTTGCTATTGCCCACAAACAGTGCACTGTCTGCACAAGAGGGGCTTCTAAACATACCATTCTGTGCTTTGGGCACTGCAAATCCAACTAGCTGGAAAGAAGTTTCTGAAAATATGCTTGGAAATGTACTCTAGTGGTATTCTTGGAAACAGAAAGGTGACAATTGCAGGACATCTCTGTACAAGAAAATCCCAGTGCTCAAAATACAGGTGCCATGTGACTATTCCTAAAGAACTCATCCAGATTTCACAAGGAATATTGATGATGACACTGCTCTTCTGAATACCCTTTCAGGGTCATTCTCTTATGTCCAAACACTTTTAACAGAAGAAGAACTGACCAAAAAAAAAATTAATGAGATGACTAAGAACATCACTAAACAACATTGTGGAGGATTTCTCTAAGGTAGCAGAAATAGTGTGGCCAGCAGGGACAGGGAACTGATCTTGCCCCTGTACTTGGCACTGGTGAGGCCGCACCTTGATTACTGTGTTCAGTTTTGGGCCCCTCACTATAAAAAGGACATTGAATTACTCGAGCATGTCCAGAGAAGGGCAACGAAGCTGGTGAAGGGTCTGGAGCACATGTCGTACGAGGAGCGGCTGAGGGAACTGGGGTTGTTTAGTCTGGAGAAGAGGAGGCTGAGGGGAGACCTCATCGCCCTCTACAGCTACCTGAAAGGAGGTTGCAGAGAGCTGGGGATGAGTCTCTTTAACCAAGTAACAAGTGATAGGACAAGAGGGAATGGCCTCAAGTTGTGCCAGGGAAGGTTTAGACTGGATATCAGGAAGTATTTCTTCACAGAACAGGTAGTTAGGCGCGGGATGGGCTGCCCAGGGCAGTGGTGGAGTCCCCATCCCTGGAGGTGTTTAAGAGTAGGGTCGACATAGCGCTGAGGGATATGGTGTAGTTGGGAACTGTCAGTGCTAGGTTAATGGTTGGACTAGATGATCTTCAAGGTCCTTTGCAACCTAGATGATTCTGTGATTCTGTGATTCTGTGAAACCATGAGAAGAGAAGTCCATGATGATGGTAGTCAGGTAACGAGCTATACTAGCAATTCAAAACAACAGTGTGTGGAGAAGCACAGCAAGAAGGAGAGATTAGGGTGGAGCCAAATACTAAATGATCTTCAGAAACATAAAACACCATCAGCAATGAACTTCCATTACACCAAAATCCAGTCAGGCTTTTCAAGTTGACAAGTGATGCTGTGCAGGAAGCAGTAGCGGTTTTATTAATTTTGCTGGAATCAAAATCTTCCAGAAGTAAAAGAAGTGTATTTTGACTTGAAGCATGGCATTGTGAGAAAAATCAAACTGTCTAACTAGGAATCAATGATTAATTTTGATATATTATTCCCAATAATAACAATGACCAAAAGGAAATTTAACAAGTAGCTCCATGAACAGAGGAGTAAATGGGACCTAGATCCTCATACCTCTGTGTCTTAGTGTTGGTTGGCTTGTGTGTTTAAGAAGATGAGAAGCTTTGCCTGCAGTTGGGTGTTTTTAAGGTTTTTCTCTCATATGGCTTCACTGTTATCTGATAGAGGTTCAGCTCCTGCTGCAGTCTTCCTTTCAACACAAACATTTCTGGGATCCCTCGGTTTTGGCCATCTACTTTCATGAAACTGGCAGCGCCTTAATATCTCTGAGGCCTCTACCCCTCTGTAAATCTGGTCATGGTGTTCAATGGTTATCGGATGGAGGGCAAACATCTTCCACATGCGTACACGTATGTATACACACAAAGCATGATCCCACGCCCTTGATTTTGTAAGCAAATCATCCAAACAAAAATAAACAGAGTTTTTCAAAATGACAAATCATAGCCAGAAAAGGCTAAACTGAGTACAAAAAAGGCCAAAAATGAGTTTTGGCAGATTTTGTTTTGAAATGGGTTTGTTTGTTTGTTTGTTTGTTTGTTTGTTTTTACCAAGGGCCAGCTATTCTCTGGCAAGGTTTCCAAAACTTTCCCTGTGTAAGCAGAAGAGAACAGAGCTCTGTCTTCCAAACCCAGTCCTGGCACTACACAGGAGTTCTGTTAAGCATGAACTGCTCTTCATCTGCAAACTCAGCTCAGCTGGTGTAGGTACACCTGAGTCCCACACAGTCTGAAATTGCACACTCAAGCAAGGACCCACTGGAAGTCCGAGAGCTCCCAAGCTGCCAGGACAAATTGCAAAGGATCTTGCAGCACTGCCGAGCAGCGTTCATTGGGCCTCCAGTGCTCTCCTACCTTACTTCCCATTGCTTTTGCCCATCACCCCATTTGCCTGCAGGCAGGAGAACCCCTCAGAGTGTATTTCCACAACTTAGTTGAGAGAAGGGGGCAGCATCTCTCCAAGTACAGGGCTTGATATATTTGTCTCTTATCTATCTATAGAAGGAAATCCGTCCCACCAATCTCTCAATGCTGTGGCCCATCCACATGAAAAGGAGCAGGGAGGGACTGTCCTTCCAAGCAATACAGACACTCCCAGTAACACTTCACAGAGGTGTCCAGTAATGGAAGTGAGTCCAATACCAGCACAAGGAAGGAACTGCTTGGACGCCATAGGGCAGTCTGGGGTTTGTTTAGGGAGATTCATGGCCTTTTTCACTTGAGTGTGCTGGAGAGATGTGAATCTTACACTTCCTGGTATTAAACACCAAATCCCACTGATGACAGTGGATCTCTGTGCTGGTTTGGGCTGGGGTAGAGTTAATTTTCTTTATAGTATCTAGTATGGGGCTAGGTTTTGGATCTGTGCTGAAAACAGTGTTGATCATACAAAGATGTTTTCATTATTGCTGAGCAGTAATTACACAGAGTCAAGGTCTTTTCTGTTCTCACAGCCCACCAGCGAGTAGGCTGGGGGCACACAAGAAGTTGGGAGGGGACACAGCCAGGACAGGTGACCCCAACTGACCAAAGGGATATCCCATTACTATATGATGTCATGCTCAGCATATAAAGATGAGGGTAGAAGAAGGAAGGGAGGGACATTCAGAGTTATGGCGTTTTGTCTTCCCAAATAAACGTTATGCGTGATGGAGCCCTGCTTTCCTGGAGATGGCTGAACACCTGCCTGCTGATGGGAAGTGGTGAATGAATTCCTTGGTTTGATTTGCTTGATTTTGCTTTACCTCTTAAACTGTCTTTATCTCAACCCCCAACTTTTCTCACTTTTACTCTTCCGATTCTCTCCACCATCCCACCAGGGGAGAGTGAGCAAGTGGCTCTGTGGGGCTTAGTTGCCAGCTGAGGTTAAACCATGACAATCACACAAAAGTAGAGCCACAGAGCCAGTGAGATGAGAGACCACATAAGACCCAATGGAGATGGGACAAGGTGCTACAACAAAACAATGACATATGCTCTCTGAATTTGGAAGACATTTAAATACCTTTGTAGCAGTGGGAAAAAGCAAACACCTGCAGTTCTGTCTCTGTTACACAGCACAAGCCCACCATGTTCCATGGAGTTGTTTGATTTTGTGTGTGAAAAATCCGTAAGAAAAACATTTAGCCTTGTTCTCCAGGTCCCTGTACTGTGATTTAGGACATGGGCATCATACAGATTTGCTGCTAGTTACCAAGACAGAAACATCTGAATGAGAGGATCCAGCCTGTCCTGCCGTATCAGTCATGATGATGTTTGAAAGACAATTTGCTCAACATTGCTGTAAAAAGAATCAAAGATGTCACCTGAAACCAGTGATGTGCATTTCCTCATAGCTGCTTGTGTTTCAGTTAAGAAACAGGATTTGTTTTCCATGTTATCACTTGCTGTGTTTACATTATGTCAAAAATGGTAAAGAAGCAGAATCAAAACTATATTAATCCCCTTTAAATGTATGTTATTGTTTGAATGGTTTGATCAATGTAATGCCTGAAAGTGTGCAAACAAGTGACACGAAGCATGGATCTCTGAGCAGCACAAGCTGTGGGTCTGGGCAGGAGGCTGTCCTTCCTGTGACAAACTGGGTCATGATTTTTGACAATATGTATTTTTGCTGGACAACACCAGTTTATTGCACTGTGTGGGAAGGTGCTGGTTTTGACTGAAGCTTTGCTGGAAGGGTTTCTCATCTTTCATGTGGTCAAAAGCCGATAGCAATTTAGGGCAAACACCTCAGATAATCAATAGCTCAATAGCCTAATTGGTAGGGGTATGGGATAATTTTCTTTCTTGCTCTTCCTCAGCAGGACATCTGGAAGCTGTTACTCATTGTGTAAGTAATTATAGAGCAATTGGGCCAGAGAGACTGACGCCCTAACCTGCTGTGGTGAGATTAGGACATGCCACTTGCACCACAGTGGCCAGCTTCTGTATATTCATGGACACTTACGCTCCCAGATGCCAGACCAACACAAGGCATGATTTCACAGCTCAATAACTCTGCCAGACTGGACTTCCACCTGCACCCCCTCCTTCCAATGTGCAGTCAGAAATATCTACAAATGGCCTGCCAAATCCAGAGCTCCCATGGAGAGAAATGTGCTCTGTGAGCTGGGTTTGTCTGTCAGATGTCTTGTCAATCATTTCTGTCTAAGATACAGAAGGCTGCTGAAAATTGTGTCTCAGATGGCTCAGATGCAGGCAGGTCAGAGCACCTTGTGCTGAACACAGAGCACTTGTAGCAAAGACCACTTCCAGCAAATCTGACTGTGGAAGAGCTGGGAGATGCTGGGCAAGAAAGAGACTTATCACCTGCCATGAAGGCACTTTCATTCTCAAACTGGTGCTGATGTGTTAGGAAATCACCTCCAGCACTTTGCCAATGTATAGTTCAAGCTGGAAATCCGCTGTGCAAAGCTACTGAGCCCTGCTGCAAGGTGTGCTGTGTGGAGCTGTGCTGCTGTCAGGCCCACCTCAGTCAGCTTTGGCATCCTTACATCTTAATCCCCCATCTGGGGTTGCTAACATGGCAAAGTGGCCAAATGCAGTATCTGCTGTGTTAGTCCCAGACGTGCTGCTAGCTATAGAAACAGGCCCGTCTCCACTGCTTGACACCCATGGCCTTGAAATCCCATAGGTCTTTTTGGTGCATTCCCCTGTGGGTAAGATACGTGAAGCTCCATCTGTGATATCCCTGTGCACTTTGACTCTTGAACCTGCGATTAGTTGAAGGGCGTTAGCAAAATTTTGGTGAGCACAGCGCAGGTAGTGGGGCTTCCCCATCACATAACTGCAGTGTTCAGCAACTCACCTTGGCAAGTCTGCTGGTACCTGTCTGATTCCATGAGTTATCTTCCTGATTGCTCAACCCATAGGAATGTATATATTAAACCATATTTTCACCTTCTTCATTTGCGGAGATGGTGCATCTGCTAATGAAGAAGGGTAAGAAGTAATGAAGGAATGTAGGGTGAATTGTCTTCACTCCAAAAGCCCGGACCGCGACCCAGGTTTGCGGTGTAACCCCGTTCAGGCCGGGCTCTGCCGTGCGGCCACCCCGCCAGCCTCGGCGCCGCAGGGCCCGGCGGCAATAGCGCGGGATGGCCCGGCCGGGGCCACGCCGCCGGGATCGCCGCCCCTTCCCGCTCCGCGGGGGCGCTCACCGCCGCGGGGAGGAGCGGGCACCTGGACCGTATAAGGCCCGCCCGCCGTCCCGGCTCTGGCACTCGCACTGCCGCTCCCGGCGCAGCCCGCGCCCGCCCCCGGGAGACACACGGGCGGAGACCTGCCCCGGCGGGGCGCACCGCACCGCACCGCACCGCACCGCACCGCGCCGCACCGCACCGCACCTGCCCCGGCGGGTCGCACCGCACCGCTCCGCTCCGCTCCGCTCCGCACCTGCCCCGGCGGGTCGCACCGCACCGCTCCGCTCCGCTCCGCTCCGCACCTGCCCCGGCGGGTCGCACCGCACCGCTCCGCTCCGCTCCGCTCCGCACCTGCCCCGGCGGGTCGCACCGCACCGCACCGCTCCGCTCCGCTCCGCACCTGCCCCGGCGGGTCGCACCGCACCGCACCGCTCCGCTCCGCTCCGCACCTGCCCCGGCGGGGCGCACCGCGCCGCTCCGCACGGGACCGCGGCACCCCGGCGGGTGCCGTCCCCATCCCCTTCCTCCTGCGCCGGCCGCCCCGTGCCGGCCCTGCGGGGGCAGCAGCCGCCCCTCTGGTTTCGGGGCAGAGCCTTGTCTCCAAGGGCGAGTCCCTGCCACACGCTCCGACAGCATGGGGCGCTTCACCGTCTGGGACTATGTGGTCTTTGCGGCCATGCTGGTGATCTCGGCCGTCATCGGGGTCTACTACGCCTTCGTGGGAGGAGGACAGAAGACATCTAAGGACTTCCTTATGGGGGGCCGCAGCATGAGCGCTCTCCCCGTCGCGCTGTCCCTCACCGCCAGCTTCATGTCAGCTGTCACCGTGCTGGGCACCCCTGCCGAGATCTACCGCTACGGTGCCATCTTCTGCATCTTCGCCATCACCTATGGCCTGGTGGTGCTGTGCAGCGCCGAGATCTTCCTGCCTGTCTTCTACAAGCTGGGCATTACCAGCACCTACGAGGTAAGGTGGAATGGAAGAAGCCTTTCCACAGCCTTCAGGGAGCTGGGGGGCTTCTCATGCCTGCTTTCTACATGTCTGCCCTCAGTCTCTTCCCCCAAATGCCCCTGCACTCTGTGCTGCCCCGTATCTCCACACTCCCAAAAGCAGGCTGCAACCTGCTCTGTCCCCAAGTCTGCCCACACTGCCTCTGCAGAGAGGAGATGCTCAGCCCTGCTGTCTTGGCTTGGGAGCTGTGCATCATGCCACATCTGTTTCCTCACTCCAGATACTCAGTTCAGCATGTGGATTAATCCTCATGCAGCTTGGATGGTGACATGTGGTTAATGATGTGTAATTAATATACCAAGAGCAGAGAGCAAGAGCATCTAACATAGGAACCAGAGTTCTCGCATCACACTCCCTCCAGATAGATTTCTAAGCTTCGGTGCAGCCACAAAAGTCCCCTCTGGCAGAGTATATATTTGTGCTGTTCCTAGAGATTTCAGGGAGACACCCTTTCCACCTGAGGCTGTTGGCACTGGTGAATGTCTTCTCCATCATGTTCATACAGGGAGGTCAGCAAGTGCTCTGTGTCTGCAAGAGTTTTACTTCCACCAAAATATGGCTGAGCTGCTCTTCAGCTCAGCATGAAAGTTAAAGCTATAGCTAAAAGTGCAGAGACATCTGAAGTGGTGGGACAATCACAGGTCGAGTCTGACTGTTTTGGGGTGAGGAAGCATCTGGTTAGGACTTTCTTCTGATTTAGAAGGTCTGTGCAACTGTTTATCTTCCTGCATGGAGATAGTTCTTAGCTGCAGATTTGGAGGTAAATTGCTGTTTTCACAGAGGACATTGTGAAAGGGGCATCGGTGAAGGTGAAAGTCCTTGGCTAGCTACTTTGGTCTTTGGCATTTTATTACACTGAATGGGGCGTTGCAGCACCGGAGGCTGAAAACAAGGTTTCTCTTGGTGCATTTAGATAAGAAATTACCAACAGAAATTTCTGGTGGCTTCCAGTGTGTTTTAAACTACTAATCTTTGGACTGTCAGTTATGATGATACTTAAAATAGGGCTCTTTTAAATAAAGACTTATGACTGGAAACTCATTGATAATCTTGGGGTTAAATCAGAGTAATGCACCTATAAAACATATATCTTCTATTTGTGGACAGAGTTCAGAGATTAAGCAACTTTTTGTGTCTGTCCGGGGGTTCAGCACTGCTTCCTTGCATGGACATGCTCACAGATCACATTTTAAATGCTCCGTTCACAAGTGAGCACTTTGAGACGCTTCAGTGTTTGTGTTGATTGAAGAGACTGGCAGGAAAAGAAGACCCCTTTTGTACAACCACGCACCCTAGAGGATTGTTAGGACAGATGGTGGAAAGAAATCTGCCCTACAGCATGACAAACTCATTCAGAGGTTGTGCTGTCCCAGGCTAGATAGAAAAGTGAGGGTTCCTGTTTTGCAGCAGGCTAGATTTCCACTTACCAGTAGAATATGGCAAGCTGCTTTGGGCAGTGCAGAAGGTGAGGTTACCATGGGAGGAAGCCGATGACCACTGAAAACCTTCTACCCTCTCCCAGCAGTTCAGCTGGACACACATAATGCCAGTTTCCAAATCGACTAAAGTTTAGGAATAGCCAAAACTTTTTCTTTCTGATTTCACAACGCCAGTGGGTTCTGTTGTTTGCTGGTATGTCATTGTGAAATTTTAGGTTGCCCTGTGCAGAGTCAAGAGTTGGACTCGATGATCCTTGTGAGGCCATTCCAACTCAGAATATTCAATGATTCTGTGGTAATACGTGCCAGTCTTTGCCAGGTCACGGTGCACAGCTCCTTGTCTATTGAGTGCCTTCAGGCAGCTGAGTAGCACCAGTTTCCATTCTGCAGACTCCGTCTATACTGAGTAGCTTACGTCTACTCCACTTGCTCATGTGTTATTACCCAGTGGTGAGGTCTGTAAAGAAATGTCAAATCAAGTTGAAAGATATTAAAGTGACTCCAAGAGTTTTGGCCATTCATGAAAATGTAAAAATGACACTTTCTGTATTGCTCATCACTTCACTCCAGTCATATCAGTAGTGCCAAGCTTCAACATAAACATTTGTTTTTTCTTCTCTTTTGCAGTATTTAGAGCTTCGATTTAATAAATACCTGCGCCTCTGTGGAACGGTCCTCTTCATTATACAAACGGCAAGTAAACCTCAAAGCTGTTCTGTGGTCCTTGTAGTGACCAGGATTCTTCAGCTTAGTGTAACTGACTGTTTTCTCTGAATGGTTGATGAGGTTACCACAGTGCATGGCTGGCTGGCAGTGGGAGAAACAAAGCTCTTTCTGCTCCAAAGCAGTGAGGTGGAGAGTGGATGCTGGGCTACCTGCCCCTTGGGTCTGTGCATTGTTGAGCACCCAGAGCAGTCACTTGGCATCAACGCCATGCCAAGAGGTGAATGACGCTTCATTGCAGGGTAGCAGTGTTAAGAGCAGTTTTTGCCTGCCTGCTGGAGAAACCTACAATGGGTTCAAAATGTAAACATGCCCCAATTATCTACAGTGGCAGTTTTCATCCTCTGGCGCATGGATTCTGGGAGTCTGACTAATTCTCAAGGGTCTGTGAAAGGTGATAAAACAAGCTGTCAGGAGCTGTCACTGCTCAAGGTTTTGCACCACCACCACTGGAAAAAACCTGGGTGTCTGCAAACTGAGAAGCAGCAAATCACTGCCTTGGGGAATGTTAAACTAAAGCAGTCCCTGAAATTATTCTTGGTGCAGTTTGCTGTATCCAGCCCATTCAGGGAGTCAGTATGAGAACACAGCTTTTAAATGTACAATGAGCATGTTCCAAATGCACCAGAAACAAAAACGTGTTCTTTTCCACAATTTTGAATGTTTTTTTGACTTTTTTTGGAATTCAAAGCAAGAATGAATATACAATCAGAAAGCTTCTCAAGTTACATGCTTGCTTTTTGCCCATATCTGTATTTTTAAGATGCACCAGGACTTACAGGGCAATCACACTTGCACCAATAAGATGGTGGTCAGTGCAGTTCTAATTACTTACTTGAACAGTGCTGCTTAGCTGGCATTTATAGATACACAAGGCCATAGGAAAAGTAGGGTGCTAGCATGTGTGAATCCTGACACTGTTTCATCAACAAATATGAAGACATCACAGTTTCATAAATTGGAATAAGCCAAGCATAATCTTTGCTTACAAAGATCAGAAAAAATTCTATACAACCTAAATAGGTTCTCAAGGAAAATGACTAAAGATCTACAAGTGTCTTTCTGTGCCAAGCGGTAACAACTTGACCTGAATAACGAAAAGAATAGTGAGGAAAGGAGACCCCCCCAGGATTTTAATGGTGTAATTTTAACTGTTCTGTGAATATTGGCATGTTTTTCATTGGCATTTAAAAGAAGAAAAAAAAAAGGATATGTAAGGATATGTGATAATACAGCCTGAAAAGCTACTGAAGTGGAAAGATTGTATCATCAGTCCTATTTTAATTTACAAAAAAATGCGATCATACTTGTGACAAATTTTAATTTCTGATGGTTCAAAGCTTCTGGCACTTGTTTGCTGCATATGAGAAAGCCACTTTCTCATGCTGAATCCCTGAATTAGCAGGCTTGGTGAGATATGGATTTGACTGATAGACTATTAGATGGATAGGGAATAGGCTGGATGGTTGCATCCGAAGAGTTTTGGTCAAGAGCTAAATGTCCTAATGGAAACCAGTAATGAGTGATGTGTACTGGGACTGATACTATTTAATACCTTCATTAGTGACATAGATAGTGGGAATGAGTTCACCCTCAGCAAGTTCATGGATGACGCCAAGCTGTGTGGGGCAGCGGATTCACTGGAGGGAAGGGATGCCATCCAGAGATACTTTTACAGGCTTGAGAGGTGTGCCCGTGTGAACCTCATGAAGTTCAACAAGGCCAAGTGCAAGGTCCTGCACCTGGATGGGACCATGCCCAATATCAGTACAGGCTGGGGGATGAACTGCTTGAGAGCAGCCTTGCAGAGGAGGACTTGGAGATACTGGTGGATGAAAAATTGGACATGAGCCGTCAATGTGAGTTTGCAGCCCAGAAAGTCAATCCTATTCTGAGCTGCATAAAAAGAAGCATGGCCAGCACATCGAGGGAGGTGATTCTCCTCTTCTACTCTGCTCTTGTGAGACCCCAGCTGGAGTACTGCATCCAGTTCTGGGATCCCCAGCACAAGAAGGACATGGGCCTGTTGGAGCGGGTCCAGAGGAGGGCCACGAAAATGATCAGAGGGCTAGAAGAAAGGCTGAGAGAGTTGGGGTTGTTTAACCTGGAAAAGAGAAGGCTGTGAGGAGACCTTATTGCGGCCTTTCAATATATAAAGGGGGCTTGTGAGAAAAGTGGAGAGAGACTTTTTACCAAGGCCTGTAGTGACACGACAAAGGGTAATGGTTTTAAACTAAAAGAGGGTAGATTTAGATTGGATATAAGGAAGAAATTTTTTGCAACGAGGGTGGTGGGACACTGGAACAGGTTGCCCAGAGAAGTTGCAGAATGCCCCATCCCTGGAAGTGTTCAAGGTCTGGTTGGGTGGGGCTTTGAGCAACCTGATTTAGTGGAGGATGTCCCTGCTCATGGCAGGGGGCATGGACTAGATGACCTTTAAAGGACTCTTCCCACCCAAGCCATTTTATGATTCTATTATTCAGCAACACATGCTGACAGTCACTGTATGGACAGCAATTCAAACATTGACTAGGCTTGACAAGTGTCAGTAGTTGGCTGTGAAGTGATGCAGCTAGTTCTGAGGAGATATTTGCCAGTGACTGGTCAGTACTGGTAGCTTTCTTGTCATACAAGCTATGTGTGAAAACCTAGGGAGGACTCATGGCACCAAGAGAAGCAAACATGCGTGACACAGGCAGGGAGTAGTGCACAGGTAGGAATAACTATGTCTCCCGTGGCCCCACCATCCTTTCTGGCATGTGCTTGTAGCAGGTGTGCAGCAAGGGGCCAGGGCAATCTGGTCACGCTGGGTAAAGCAGCCCCTCCATACTAATCTCCTCCCACAGCTGGATTACCGCTCACTCCAGTTACTTCTTAGCTCTCTCAGTGTAGCCGCTGGCCATGTGGCAGAGTTCTGCCATGGGGACTGGATTTGACCTGTTCAAAAGCCACAGCAAATAATCCAGTGGTTAGCCATTTTGCTCTGGTTTACCACCTGTGCCTGGGGCAGACTCCACACTTGTGGGAAGGGCAAAGGCTTGCTCAATGCTGGATGACGTCTGATTCTGTTGCTTTTCCATGCCCAAGTCCCACCCCTGTAAATCAGGGAGTTGGAAGAGTTCAGCCATGGAAAGCTGATGCAAGTCAGCTCAGGACCTGACTCCTGACTGTGATTTGATCCTTCGAATTGAGACCACTGACCTTCACAGAAGTCATCTGAACATTGCAAACTGTATTCCCCTGAACAATGTCACAGCTGAACTTGCCCTAGTAGTACAAGGCAGTAATAACAGTGGTAAAAAAGCAAACAGGATTTAACGATATACACAAAGAAATTATGGAGGGTATCAGTGTATGAATCCCATTGTGCCCACAAAAGTGGATGGAGTAGCTCCTTGATTTGTCTGTATGTTTACTGTATGGGGTGAAAATACAAATCTGCTGATAATCATGCATGACTTCATCTTACGGGAGTGTAATTCCTTGTAATGCTATCCATAATGACTAATGAATGCTGTATTTTTTGGTTTTACTCACGTGCATTATAGTTGCTTACTGAGAGGCATATTGATCCCAAGACTGAGAAAATAAATTATAATAGATTCCTTGGCAAACCATGTGTAAAGCTCATCAACCTCCTTTTGCTCTTGTTTCTGCCATATGATTGCAGTTTTAAAGCAATAAAAGAAGTTAATTATAAAAGCCAGGAGAAGCTGAAGAGGGATTTGGTATTTAAGAGTCCCTGGTATTTGTTTTAAGAACACGAGGCTGTGAGATTGCAATGCTGGTTAGTCTCAGACATTAGTCTTCTAACAACTGGAATTATTTCTCAACAGTTATGAATTTAGGAAATATAGACTGCATAAATGCTTGAAAAGAAATAATCTCAGAAAGCTATCACCTTTCCATGAATTTACATTTATTTTGATCTTATGACTGTTTTCTCCTTCTAGACTTTATACACTGGTATTGTCATTTATGCTCCAGCTTTAGCACTAAATCAAGGTAAGATAAGTATACTGCAACTGTTCTTCTACTGTTATAATTTTTTCTGCATATAGTACTGGTATGCTTTTTTTTGTTAATGCACACCTAAAAATACAGCTCAAGGTTTGACTGTGAAGTCTTCTAAGATTTCTGTTGATCCTGGTGTGAACTCTGATAGAAGGCCTCCCATATGTAGTCCTACTCCCTTAATCCCTACCTGTAAGGAATTTTAGAAGAGGCTTGAGGGGAAAACCTGCTCTCATTTACTCTACCTCTCATGCAATACCCTTAGGTAATGGTTACATTCAGAAAAGTTAAAAGGACTTAAGTAACTTTTGAAGGCAACGCAGAGACTAAACACACATTTAATTCCTCTGGTTAAGTGCTCTTCTTCAAGAGGAGAGTGAGGCAAAAGTTCTGTAAATACGGTTTTGGGTTGCCTGGAACTGTTTAACTTGGCCTATCGTTTTGCCAAGAAAACCAAATGAACAGCAAAGAGATCTTCAACTTAAGATGTCTGTTGTGATATTTACAAAATGAAATATTTCCATCTTCTATTTGGAAATGACTCTTTGCTTTGAAACTGAGCCACATTTATTTTTAAAGGGGAAAAAAGCTTTTATGTGGAGCCAAATGAAACTTTTAATCTGACACAATTAATTTGTCTGCTCATCAAGAAAAGGCAATAACAAAATGCAAATAAAAAATTAATCATTTTGGCTAGAATGAAAATCACAATTGTTCTGTTCATTGTGGTTTTTTTTTTTCTTATTCACTGAACAAAAAGGAAGAAAAAACCCAACACTGTCTGCATTGGTCTCCTCTGGTGTATAAGTCCTACAGGTTTTATGTCCTTGACGTTTATATTTGCCCTGCAAATACATGCTAAACCAAGCTATGACCTAGCTGGTTCCCAACAAGAAGCAATGTTTTTCATTAGTTTTGTTGCAGTGTTTCTCATCATTAGCCTGAGCTATCTGTTGGGGAGCCCCGAAGTGCCCTGCCTGGCAACACGTGAGTGTGACAAACTGGGTCTGTGACAGCCTGTATGTCAACCACAGCACAATGTGGTCTGGCATGGACATACTATCATGTTTCCCTGAAAGAAAGAATAAAAGAAAGGCTTTTAGTCTGACACATTTCTTCCAGACCATGCTTGAACCACCTTGCTTCTGTGGAGCATTCCCATGCTGTTTGCTTGCTCAAATCTCTGCCTAAGGACTCTGGGACTACCCAAGCGCTTCAAGGAAGGACATGTATTTTAAAGCTTTCCTGAGTTGGGGCCTATAAATATATTGAATGTATTGTTTGGCAGCATTCACATTAAAGTCAAATAGCTTCTTAGATCCTGAAATATATCTAAGTTTTTAGCAGTTTCCAATGTCTGTAACGACTGTTTCATTTTTAGAACTGGTTAGGGCGAATCCCTTGGTTTAGACACACTAATCTTTTTGTTGTCATTTTTACATCCTACTTTTGCATTTAACTTTTTTCTACTTTTTTTTCAACAACCAGATCAGGGTGAAAAATCGACCTTCAGTTTTTGTCCCCAATGCCTCATTCACACTGGTGCCATTTCCCTCTTTTTCAGTCACTGGCTTCGACTTGTGGGGTGCAGTGGTGGCGACCGGTGTGGTCTGCACTTTCTACTGCACACTGGTACGTGGGCCCTTTGGCTGAGAAAAATCTCTGTTCCTCTCACCATTCATATCAAATATGGAATTTTTTGAAAAGTGGCCTAATAACCAGGTTACGTCATGGGAGTACATTTCACAGTGTAACTGTAGCCACAGGGCCATATTCAGCCAGGGACTTCTCCAGATGCAAAGGTAACCACTACATGACACAAACCTTTTCTGGTTTGATACATCTGAACTTCTGTTGTGGCTGAAAGAACAGCAAAAAGCTAGATTTTCCTTCCTAAAAATTCTCCTGTTATTCTTCTAATCTAGTAGGGTTTAGTTGTGTAATTTGTCAAGCACCTGCTTACTGTAACTATAATAGTCTTGTCTGATATTGAATAGAGCCACTGATATTGAATAGAGCCACATGAACAGATTGGCCTTTAGATTAATGTTAATTGACCTAGTGTCTAGAAATTATTAAATGGAACCCCAGTGACAAATTTCTTTGTATATGTTGGATTAAATCATGTTTAGCTTTATTCACATGAATGGTATGCCTTCTGGAGTTAGTGGTACTGTATATATATGTAAGATGAGCACTGTCTGCCAGTTTATCTTTTGATACAAACTTCTGAATCATGTTATGTGATCAAGGAAATACTGGACTGAAATACATGTATGGCCAAAGTAAATTCTAGTGCACTTCAAAAAAGGGTCAGGATGCTGCCCTGTTGTACCTGATATGTGCTGTTCCTCACACAGGGTGGTCTGAAGGCAGTGGTGTGGACAGATGTTTTCCAGGTTGGAATCATGGTTGCTGGATTTTCATCTGTGATTATACGAGCTGTGGTGGTTCAGGAGGGAATTGGACGCATTGTAAACGATTCCTACTATGGAGGAAGATTGAACTTCTGGGAGTGAGTTTGTACTTGCAGATGATGTGCCTCTTTATTCCTATAAATAGAGCCCATGTGAATAACTGAAATTAAATTGCTACTGAAGGAGGGGAAGGGGAGGAGTTGTGACCCAATTTTTATACAGTTTTAAACAAGCTTATCTAGTTTGAGGGATATTTTATAGGTTTTAGACTATGCAAAATCCTGTAAAGAGAAGAACATTTTTACTTTTTCAAGTAAATGCTTTAAGGATACATTTTGGATACCAGTGATAGTGAATGGTGAATAGGAGAGGACAATTGTGTTTATACAATTTGGTATTTCAGCTACTGAACCAAAACAATTGGGAAAATAATAGTTTTTGTATAATCCAAAAAAGGGAAATGTTTTTCTTTTTCCTGAAAGAAAAATGAGAAGTAGTTTTAATAGTATTTTACTCTCCATTATTGTAACTACTCATAGCCTAAAAATTTTGCAAGGTCAAGAATATTCGTTCTGACAATGTTGGATCAAAAACCACTTTAAGTTAAAAAAAGTTATTGTACTTTTGATGAATAGGTGATTCCTCTGAGAAACTTCACCCAGTGCTATTAGTGAAAGTTTAGTGTGACAAGTATTACCATTTGTCCTTTTGTGTATATGTTCACAATATTAATTGGGTTGTTCCATGAAATTTTTCACCAAGTTCTTCAGTAAATAATTAATCCGTGGGTATTTTTTTTGTTCTCATGAACAATCATTTTTTTCAGTCTGTTTGGCTGATTTGCAGTGGTTACACTGCACTGCTTCTTCCTCTAGTCATAGAGTTCACAGATGGAAAAAGAAAAGGAATAAAGGCATGTAATAGGTGAAATAATATTACATTGATCACCAAGATGAGCATCATTTATTACTATATTAAAGTGTGGTTTAAAAAAATATTATTTTTGGCCATCTAAAATCTGTTATTCATTTAGAGCTAAACCAGCAAAATGTTTTACAGAGGCTCTGTCCACTAAGCCTGGGCGTGCAAACACACCTTTATATTGATGTTAGACTGATGTCCCTCTAGATAAGCAGGCATATTAGACTTTTTACTGGAGCATCATTTCATCACAACAGTGACAGACATCATACTGCTTTACTTAAGAGTAGTTTATAGTCAAATAAATCAGTTGAACTTCACCTTTGGACAGATCAGGATTTCAGCAGAGTTTTAAAATTTGCTTTCCATGACTTCACTTAAAGTTGGAATGTCTGAATGTTCAAAATCTGGCCAAATTAAGAGAGTTTGTATTAGAACAAGTATGGGGAAATTTTTTCTCCCAGGCTTTAAGGTCTTCTCATAATGAGAAGATTTTTAGTATTCTGAATTTGTTTTCTCTTTTCCCTCTCATTGTAGCTTTAATCCCAATCCTTTGCAAAGGCATACCTTCTGGACAATTGTTATAGGTGGGACTTTCACATGGACTGGCATATACGGGGTCAACCAGTCTCAAGTACAGAGATACATTGCATGCAAAAGCAGGTTCCACGCAAAACTGTAAGTCTGCCCCCAGTAACTCTTAATGTCTGAATTTAGCAGTGGCTGTTCTTTATAAGGGAGAATTTTTTTTAAAGGAATGTTTTTTGTCTATATAAACCGTATTTGTAAAGGGTAACAACTTCTGCTTTCTGTTTTGTGCACCAGGTAGAAGACAAATTGGCAGAATAAATACTGGTATTTGAATTACTATAATTGCTGTAACATTGAACTTTGTGCCAGAATGTTTTGCTGTGCTAGTATTCTTGCATACAAATAGCTGCATTAAGTTTATATGCAACCTAAAGACCAAATTATATAGTAGTTGTGCTGAAGCGATATCAAGACAGCATCTTGAATTGCTACTCTACTAAACCTAAATCATTGTGTGGGGATTTTGCATAAATAAAGACTTAATGATTTTTCCACACCAATGGTTATAGGCATGAGAAAATGCAGAAATGTTTTATTCAGTGATAAAATTACCGAAGAATCATATATTTTGTTTTCATAATAATCATCACTCTTTTGGGGGAATTCACTATGGAAACTGGCAGAAAGTTCAGTTTTCCTTGAATTTAAACATTTCTGATCAGCCTTTACTCTAGAATGGAGTATATTTACTAACTCTATGATCTTACCTTTATCTTTAGTATCATTCCAGTAGTTCACAACTCAAGATTTAAGAATTATTAGCAAGCTCATAAAGTCCACTTATAGGAGAAATATGTAGGTGCACATCATAACTATAGTCCTTATATAAATTCTATAATACAGTGACATACAGAGGAGTTTTATGAAGGCTTTCACTTCATAAAGTTAGCAAAATACCCACAAAATCATGCACAGTTTAGAACTGAAATATTTTGGTTATACAGGCAATAGAGAAAATCTACTTTTCAGCCATTCACACTGCAGACAGGAATGAGCTGATGCTCGTCATCAGCCACATCTCCAGCATGCAGTGACATATCTCCAACACACCACGTGGCTTCTTTGCAATCTCTGGCACGTGGCTGGGTTCCAGGTTCTCGACACTGCAGAGGCAGGAGATGCATCTCACATCTGTAATGCTGTCTGGCATGATTGCGTACAGGAAAACAGCCGCATGCCTTGTGCCAGATTTGTGTGCCAATGAGACTGTTCTTCCTGAGCACCTCCTCCACTTAGGGCTGTGCTCCTCTCTCGCAACCTCCCTACCCTCTTTGTAAGGAGGTAGCAGAGTACCCGTAGCAGAGTGTGGCCAAGGGGAATCTGGCACCGCGGCAGCTTCTGGACAGATTTTCTGAGGTGTTGCAGCAGCTTTGACCAGGGCTGGAGGCTCTGGTACTGGAAGGGTTTGGACGGTATTTGTAGCTCATACTGTATTAATGGTGGCACAGCCTTAATCAGTAGAGTCCTCTCCTGCTGGGGTGAGTGGTTGGACTCCATGGCATCTTGCTTGTGCCTCACTTGTGCTGGGTATTTCCCCTGCATGGAGAAATAATTTTGTATAATGGTTGCAGCTTGTCACAATTATAAACGCTGCCATTCTGTGGCGACTAGTTCATTTGCAAATGCAATTAGACACATCTGGCAAGTTACATTGCCATTTAACCTCTACACAAAAGTGTAAAATGTCATCAGGTCAAAGTAACAGGGTTTTGTATCCCCATGGCATTTACTGTAAGGTTTTGTAAGAGGTAGCACAATAATAAATCAGGGCTGAGAAAATAATTCTTTCGCAGATCCCAACTTGCAGTTTTTGCGAAGGCCTTTAACAGTGGCACAAGAGTAAGAATTTTCTCAGGCTTTGGGAGAGGATTCCACCCCATTCAAGAAAAGCACCAGTAGGTAGGAGCACATGCTGTCATCCTCAAACAGTAACTAAGCAAATTGAACATAATGCTCAAATATGAACGATAACAGGCACTCAGAGCAGGAGAGCTACACTTTCAGAAAAATACGGGCTACTAACCCATTTTTCTCTACTTTTCTTTCAAGGTCATCATCTGGCATGTTTCAGTGCTAAAATATAGAGCCAGCCTGAAACAAACAACTGAAAATAAGCCTTGCGCAGTCACAGTGCCTACTTCACCCAAACTCCACCCCATGTTACTCACCCAGAATTAATGGGAACACCTCCATGCCATAGTGCTACAGTTATTATGCTCCAGTGCTTATTCATAGGGTGTACCATGAGCTGGAATGTAAATCAGAAGAAGAAAAAAAGCTTTCTTTTCACTGTCAAACACTGACGCAGTTTGAAAACAAGAATTGCCGGATTCAGACAAACAATTTGTTTTGCTTCTATGTTTCTCCTGACTTTCTAATCTTTACTACAGGCTCTAGGATAATACTGCTATTATATCTGTTCAAAAGAGTTGCATTGATTTAACTCATTGGTTACATTTTGTGCTAAATTGGCTTCTGACTGCCTTATATCAAGGTAGATTATGCCAATGCAGGAGCAACTTCAGCTAAATGAATGCAAAGCATCCAACCAATAGGTAAACATCTGTAACAAACGGACTACTTCATTTTTACTAGTCTAGAGAGAAATTTAAAGTGCTGCTGGTTCTGTCTTTAGACCACTCCTAATTGCAAATAGAAAGCATAAATGCAGAGTTTCCCCTGCTATGTGTAAATCAGCTTTTATTTATATAGGGTTTTTTTAAGAGTTTACATTGTGCTTGCCAGTAATTTTTCTATGGTATAAACCTGACAGTTTAACTAGTTAATCTACGTTATGCCTTTCTGAAAATGTCCATTTCAATGCCTAACAAGGCCTATAAAGTTAGGTTTACTTCATCCTGATGTCCTCTAGAGCAGTCCAAAAGCTGGTGCCCTTAACTTCTCAGGAAGTGAAAGAACTAAAAGGCTTCCTGAAGCATTGCAAGCATATTTTCACAGAAACCAAAGGTCCTCCCAACAGAGATCTTAGCACTTGGCACAGATCCAGGGTATGTGATCTGTCAGAGAGTTAAATCACTATCTGCAGATGGTACACAGATAACTGGGAGGCAGCTGATGGAAAGGAACACTGTTTTTCAAGGCCAGCCTCCCAGTGGGTGTGTTTGCTTGAACTGACCATCCTAGGTGAGAAGAACTTTGTAACCCAGGAGTCATCAAAAGCTGAGAAACGTTTGAGAAGATCAGATAGTTAGATGGAAGGGAAAAGCCCTCATTGGGTGAGAGGAATGATTTGTTTTTCACTGCCAATAGAGGCAGTGTTGTGTGCCGCAAAAGTGGCATCAATGCCTGATGAAAACTCATTTCTACTCTCAGTGTTAGCTGAAGCTCCCATCAGGATGTGGGGAGGTGATGGGGTTATTGGACCATACTGGGCTACAAGTTGTTTAGTCACTAAAGGGGAAGCCATGGGGTCAGTGGCAAACACTGCTCTCTGGAAGCGGCAGTTGTAGGTGGCTCCAGACAGGTCCAATGTCCCAGTGCCTCACTGCTGCCTCCCACGGAGACTGTCCCAGGAGGAAATGGGGGATTTGTTGCTCTTATAAGGGCAACTCCAGCATTGTGTAAGTGCAGCACTGCAGCTCCAGAGGCAAAGGAGTGCTGGTGCTGACTAAAAGGTACCCCACGCTTTGATCTAGGGCACCCCACCTTACAAATCTGTCTGGGGCTTGTCTTTACCAAGGGGTGTGGGGCAAGGGGGGGAAAGAGCATCTCCTTGCCAGCTGCCTGCAATGTAAAACTCATGCACATGATGAAACATGGGGATTGCCATATCACTCCCATCATCTCCAGAGGAGACTTTGTCAGGGGATAGGCACTCAAACCGTACTGCCAAAACCAGAAGTGTAATTTGTATATTTAAAAACATGATCTCGCACCAGGTGAAATACTAGGAGTTGTTCCATTTCCAGCTGGCAGCCACCGACCAGAAGGTCTCCTTGGTGCTGATGCAGGTGCTTGTTCGCTTGGGCCTGGCGGGGTCTTGTGGGACATTGAGCTCTAACACGGTGCTTCTGTGCGTGTTGGTGCAGGTCCCTCTACATCAACCTGGTGGGCCTCTGGGCGATACTGGCCTGCGCGGTGCTGTGCGGCCTGGCCCTCTACTCCATCTATAAGGACTGTGACCCATGGACGGCAAAGCAGGTGTCAGCGCTCGACCAGGTAGGGCCCCAAGTTTGAGGGGAAGGTGGTGAGGGGGCATCCTTCCTCCGTAGCCATAATAGCCAGACAGAGGGGGTTCAAGAGCCACGGCACTGGTAATAATGACATGCCTGAGTTCTGTATCAGGTCAGTCTGTAGCACTGAAGGATTAAGCTGAGACTATGGTGGGAGGGAATACCCTGGAGAAAGCAGCAGACCTGTCCTGGGCACTGTTCAGTCCCAGCATCCCCCACCTGTCCCAGAGCTGCAGGTTTCAGCAGTGATGTGGAGAGTGCTCAGTCCACCCACCTCTGCAGGTATTTGGGTTTTTCACCCAAAATGGGCCTGGGAGTGCCAGCACTGCATGAAACAGTGTTTCAGATAGAAGCGAGGGGAAGAGACTGCTGCCAGGGACGTCTGAAACAGCGGTGCCTGTGTGAGTGATTGTGGGCCCAAGCGAGCTGCTTTATATCACCCAACCTAAACTGCTCTGTGCCCAGGGAGGTGAAAGCCTTTTCATATTTGAAACATAATCATGCCCAAATACACCTGGAAGAAGGTTACCAGCAGGCAGTTCTTTGCTAGTAATGGTGCATCCTTCCCTCCTTCGGAGGAGAGCTGGGCAATCAAACCGTGTTGTACTGTGCTGTGGAGAAACCACCTTGTAACCGGTGGCAGCCTCTCCCTAAATAGGCCCTGAGCAGCAGATTTACCTGAGGAACAAGACCTGAGGAACATAGACTGACCAGAGTCAGGGCCCAAGGAAATCATACAAGTCTTTTTTTTGTATGTTTATGCCTGGGATAATCATAGGCTCTGGGTAACACCCCACAGACAATAGCTGGAAAGCCAGGAAAAGAGCACAGAATACTTGAGGCAGGATCACCTGGTCTTTAAGGGTAGAATAAAATTAGATGTGGAGAACCAATGTAGAAACCTGAAGGAAATTAACTTATTCCTGTCAATCAAATTCTTTCGGTGGAAACTGGAAGCAAGGTACTAAAAAGACCAACTTGTCTGTGAACAAAAGGTTTCAAAGGAAGAAAATCTTAAATTTCCTCTTTCCAGCACTCAGATCTTGCAAAGGTCAACAAATGACACACGGTTTCCAATAAGAAAATTGTTTTCAGGTACTCTGAGGTTATTGGACTGTATCTAAAAACCTTTTTGTGGCATCAACAGCAAACATAGCATCTAATGTTGCACCCAAGCCCAACAGAGTGATGTACAGTACAGACTGCCTGCTGCCCTTCCTCTACCATTGTCACTGGAAACCAAGCCTGATGAAATGGCTATATGTTCATCTCTGTTAGGTGGTCTAAACGGACTTTGCTGTTTCTCAAGTGGATGTTTTAGGATTGGTTTTCTCTGTAGAAAACCAATAAATAATGCAAGGTGGGACATTAAGAATTAGAACAGCTGGTCAGAATGCCAGTGAGAATGCTATAACAAAAATAACACAGTGACAAAAAGAAAAATTAGGGCAAGATAGTAATATTTCTTACTCTCTGAATTTTTCAGCTAATGCCATACCTAGTGCTGGATATTCTCCATGATTTTCCAGGACTGCCAGGGCTTTTTGTGGCTAGTGCCTACAGTGGGACATTAAGGTAATTTAATAATTTGGAACCTAGTGTCTGTCTCTTTTTTTTTTTTTTGTTAGAGCTGAAGTTGCATTTATACTAAAACTTTTACATTTCATTTCTTTGTCTAACTAGCTTTTGTTCTTTAAAAAAAGCACTACAAGAACTTTGATGATGCAGCTTAAAAATCCATAGTTTTCAACAGTGGTGCTCTGAGGTCCTAAGGACTCAAAACTGTTTGGAGTTCCCTACTAGCACGTGAGGAAACAGCTAGCCACACGCCATGTATGGCACTAACAAATCCTCCTCTCTGTGTTTTTAAAGCCCCTCTGCCTTAGGAATTTTTAAGCGTTATAAATCAATGGTTACACAAAATAGCTAGAGTTTGGGAGAGTTTTATACTGCTCATCTCTAATTTTCCAGTTTCAAAGCTGCATAACTTTAAAATCATCTCCCTTTCCTCATCCTTGATCTTTAGAGTTTGTTTGCAAGAGAGTTCCTAGACTTCCAATTGTCTTGAATGAACCCCATGAAAACAACAATCCCTATATATTTTTACCGAAGGAGACAAATCAATTCCCTTCTATCTCATAGTGGGGAGTGTTTTGTTCAGCTTTCCCAAGAAGCATATTTTAGGAAACATTGCCTCTCTAGAGGAAGGCTCTAAACAATAGTAAGCAGATAAAAATGAGGAAACTTAAGAATGTGACACCAGAATAATTTTTTTGTTCTGAGTACTTGTAGCTACATAAATAGAGGGAACAGCCAGGATGTTTGAAAAGCTGGTGGCACACGGGAGCAAGGTACACATAGACACAAGATCACCTGACTGGCTTTCTGCCTCAGGAGTGCTGGTTTCTCTGACTCCATAGGGAGCCTGGAATAGTTCAGTTTGGACTAGATACCTAATTTTTAGATTAATGTAATTAGATTATCTGAATCCTCCTCTGAGAGTGCATTCAAAGCAATCAGTGACCTGCATGTAGGAATTTTACCTACCTAGATATATACTGTCTAGATCGTTTGTGAAGGTATCATGTATACCAATAGTGTTTACAGGTTAGCAACATGTAATACATATTTTCATTGTCTTCTCCAGACCTGTCTTTTCATCAAGATTTGCCTTGTCTTCACTAAGAGCAATTATTTTAAACAATTTTTGTAAGCTATTGACTGTATCACCTGGAATAATAAGTTATTTCAACCAATGCAGCAGTTAGTTTTCTGCCACTGTTCTAGAGAGTGGCAGTTTCTCTCTGCCAGTAACCCATCTGTTATCTATGATTTCAGCTTCTACGATAAAAAAAATGTATAAATCTTGCCTTCTGTAGTACAGTGTCCTCCAGCATCAATGCTCTGGCTGCTGTGACTGTTGAAGACCTCATTAGGCCGTACTTCAGATCCCTCTCTGAAAAGAAGTTGTCATGGATTTCCATGGGGATGAGTATGTCTAAGAAAATATCTTTTCCATTCTTGCTTTACTAAGTGAGGGCTTAATGCAGATCTCGCTTATGGCAGTGTAAGTCAGGAGTAAGTGCATTTACACCAATAGGACTACAGTGGTGCAATACTTGGGGGAGACGAGATGAGCTGTGTAGGTTTTACACAGAATGGGGGACAAGCTATTTCAAGTGAGCATAAGGAAAAAAATAAGCCATCTTTTTTGATCTGTAAGCAGGGAAGATGCACTGCATCTGTATTCAATATTGATTCGCAATAATAAAAAGCCAAATGTCTCAGACTGAAACACCTGTTATTTTTCTTTCATCTGTCAAAAATGAGAAGCGTAGGAAACAATTTTGTAACAAACCTTTTGAACTGAGTGATACACAAGCAATAGCATTGTGTACCAATAACATTCCAGAGAATGAGAAACTTCATGTTTTCTCTGATATACTCTTGGACTGTTAAAGGATTTCACCAGACTGCGGGTACTTCTAGGCTTGCTTTATTAACAACTCAGAGTTGGGCCATCATCTCAGTGAGTGGCAACAGCTAACAAAAAGCACCCTCTATATATATGATTCTACATAACATGCAATACAAAGAGTCTTTGGTGATTTTCCAGGAACGTTCAGGTCTCAATTCATCATCAATTTCAAAAGTCCATTATATTCCACAGTTTCAGCTAGTTCTCATCATTCCGTTCCAATTCTTCTGATGCCACTACTCACTGATGCAGTCTTCGGTCATCATGGTTACTTATCTTCTGAACTATCTTAAACTGTCAGTATTGTTCCTAGAACACTTGTGCTCTATTAATGAAACCTATAAAACAATATCTATTTATTAATTATTCCTGCTATTAATAATACCCTAAGAGAAAAGAGTTTTTCTAAAGCTTGTTCCTTTTACATGGACCCTCAGTCTGTTTAGCTCCTCCGTTTGATGTAGCTCAAAGAAGGGGGTCAGAACTATGTTGAGCAGATGGTTTAAATCTCCGCTAGTTGTACTGTCCGTGAGCAGCTGCAGGTATAGCCCAAGTATTTGCAGTAAGACCATGTGTTTGCAGTGTAGCCCAGGTGTTTGCACTATGCATGGGAAAACCACAGTCCCAACATGGTGTCATAGACCATCCCAGTGAGCACCACAGACTGGTGGCAGGTGACAAGTATTAAATATCCTCACCTGAAAGCAGCTTCTTAAACATTATTGCAAATATTTATGCCAAAGTTGTTGTTGGTGTTATCATGACTTGCCTAACATATCACATTAAACAGTGAGATTAACCTATTCCTTGTGCAGTGAAACTCAGCAGGGTGGAAAAAACAAATAAGCCAGTGTTACGGGTCCTGGGAAGAGACACTACGTCCTGGTGACCGGGGGTGTTCTTTGTCACGGTGCCAGCTCCCAGTAATCTGCTAGCATTTACTTTCTTGCTCTGAAGACTTTAGACTGAGAAGCAAAAATCATTCCCTCACAATAAGGACTATGACACAGGAGATTACATGAGAAATACGAACAATACGTGTAGTATTGCTGCTATGACTAATCCATATGGCTGCCATTTAGTAACTAATCTTTAGTAATATACAGGAAGAGGATTTTGTCAAGTTTGCATGATCTCCTCTTAATGTAAACAGAAACCTGACCTTTTGGCCAATTCAGGCTCCCTTAGAAAAAACCCAGATGCTAGCAGATTTGTTTTGAAGATGTCAGGGGCCACACTGGGTTAGACAGAAACATTTCCATTAGTGATTTTCAAACTTTGGCAGATTTACGCATCATTCTGCCTTTCCCACACAGGCCTGTTTTATGGTGGAGTCTGCATTGCTATGGCTGCGCTGGCATCTCTCCTGGGAGCCTTGTTGCAGGTATGTGTCAGGCTGCTTTTTCATGCCCGTGTTGAATGACCCAGAATGAATTATGTAAGAAAATAATTGCTAGATATCATTATGAGATTAGTTTTTATCCTTTGTTGAATACTGGACTCAAACAGCCTATGGCTTAGCCTCTGCTTTAAGCACCCATGTAACTATACCAAGTCCTGCCAGCTGAGTATGCACTAGTTAAAAAACCCCTCATAATTTCATTCTTGCAATGTTGGAGGCTTTAACATTCTTGCACAGCACCTGATGGCAGACCCTATTCCTTCCTTAGGCAGCACTCAGCATTTTTGGCATGGTTGGTGGCCCCCTTTTAGGACTGTTTGCCTTGGGAATCCTCTGCTCCTTTGCAAATGGAATCGTAAGTAGAAATTTAAAGCTCTGCTTGTTGTCCAAAATTCATTGATAATTTTGAGCATCTCCCTCCCCCTCTCCCCCCACTGATTTTATGTTGGGCAGCGAGGGAGATGTTTTTGACACTTTCCATGAAGACATTTCCCCTTGCTCCCTTTCCTCCTTATCCCAGGGAAGTGATTAATAGGACTTTATAGGAACTTGAATTTCCATCCCATGAAGAGATTTACATGACTGGAGGTGGAAAAAAAATCTGAATAAAAATGAAAATTTGCCAAGGATTTCTGGAAAACACAGTTTTAGAAGCAGGGAACAACATGTCTTGAGATGTAGCTGAACAACAAGTAGACTCAGAGGATGCTGGCCTGTCTGAGCGAAAAGGAGTCAGGCTGCAAAAACGGGACCCAAGCACGTGCAGACAGAATTGGGATATTGTCAGAGTGCTTCAGTATCGTGATATTATAATTTCCAGAGGAAAAATCTATTCCATCAAAAAATGGATTTGACAGACTTTAGGAATATGGTCCATGGGTTAGTCTGACAGGATTGTTATTTAGTAAGGTTCACTGATCACTAACCGTTACTCTTTGCGGTTTCAAATTTCATGTATATACTGGAAAAATAATAATCACTAGCTGTCAGCCAAAAAAAAAAATCCTACCCTGAAATGGAAGAGACTTTTGCAAAAACAGATCACATGAGAAAAAGGAAAAATTCCTTCTGTATTTGTTTAAGGAGGGCCTCAAATAAAGCAGTATTTTCCCACATACCATGCAGCCCAAAGCTATCCTTTGATTGTAAAGGCATAGTGGCAAAATAAAGAGGTACGCTCAGGAGCTGTGAGTAAACACTGTATTTCCCAAAAGGGGAACGAAGTAAGCACCCCAGCTCTCTCCAACTGTATATTTCATTTTTTCTATGGAGCCTGCAGTTTAGATTATCTTGATTGTTTCTTACTCATCTAGGTGTTGTTTCAAATATTCTTTTGCTTTTCATGTAAATCCAAGTTTCATTTTCTGTTTTGCAGGGTGCATTTGTGGGTCTTGTCAGTGGCTTTGTTATTTCACTTTGGGTTGGAATTGGATCTCAGATTTATCCTCCACTCCCAGAGAGGACCAAGCCACTATACCTCTCAACTGCAGGCTGTAATATATCCTCAGGAAATTTGACAGCAACAGAAAATCCATTAACAACAGTCTTCAACACACCAACTGTAGAGAGGTATACAAGTTCATCATGTGCAGTCAACAAAGCATGTGTTTATTTTAAAGCAACACAGATATCTGCCTAGCATTTGGGTTACCATAACTATCCCTCCCTGGTTTACCTACCAGGCTGTTTAAGATGAAGCAGTCTTCTCTGATTTTTTTTTTTTTCTTTCCTGTCAGAGTGAAGTTTGTCTGAGTTATCCCAGAACAGAAGTCCCAGTGAATGTTCCTATTGATCTGAAAAGCTTCAGTTCAATAATTGAGTCTAAAGGCTTGGATATGCCTTACTGGGAACCATGGTTTTAAAGAAAGCACAACATTTATAGTTATTGGATTAACTTCCACAGTCTGTCACATATTAAAGTAGTAGGCAGTTAAAAGGCGATTTGCCAGCTTCACCTACACCAGCTTGTCTGTGCAGAAATAGTTCTATTCAGGAATTTCAGAAGAGGGCATTATCAGTATAATGGGCAAAATCTAAGGTATTTTCTCCCCTCTGCAATTACCATATGTCTTACTTTGGACAATCACAATTAAGTGTAACAGCTATGAATGACAATATAGGGAACAACAGGAACAAAAAAGAGGCTAAACAAACACATTTCTAGGGAATCCCAATCCTTACACCTTGGAGCCTTCATGGTACACACATGGATGCCCAACATTCAGTTTCATGTACTACACCTCTCACTCACATGAGGCCTCCAGCATTGCTCATGGCTGTGGGGAAGCAACTGCTGCAACAGAGCACATTGTCAGGGAGAACAAAATAAGGTGTAACCTGAGGTGTGACAGTTGCCCTATTGTTTCTGGTTGTTTAGACCAGCACATGGCTGATTTACTACTTTTTTTTTTTTGTGTGTGTGTGTGTCACCTCCTTTAAATAATGCCCCCCTCTTCTAAAGAAGTTAATCCTTCATCGGGTTAGCTGGAGTGCTCAGCTCTGCCCTAGATTCCTAGCAGAGACAGGACTGTCCTGTTTTACCTGCTCTGTCCCATGTGTTGCCTCATTGCACTGACCAGTCTCCTCCAGTATGAAGGAACTTGGCCTGCAAGTTTTAGAACAAAATTTCAGTGCACATTTCATTGTAAGGAGGCAGTTCAAGGCTACCAGGTCACTTGGTTCAGAAGTAACTCTGTATTTATATGGTGTCTGGAAGCAGATGACATTTTCAAGTTGCTTGGGTTAAGAAAGCAGAGATTAACACTTTTTCTGCTCTTTTTCAGGCCTGCCCTGGCAGACAACTGGTATTCCTTGTCTTATCTCTACTTCAGCACACTTGGGACACTTATCACAGTAGTTGTGGGAATAATTATCAGCCTCCTAACAGGTACTAGTTCTAGAGCTGTGATTGAAGGTGTTTTACATCTCTTTCAAGCTGAGCTGTCACTGCCACAGGAAGCCCCAGTGACCCTATTACAAACACTGTGTAAAGATTACCATACTAGATCTCATTTCCTCCCCTCAGCCCTTCTACATCCTACTTTTGACTCTTGGTCTCTGCTCACAGCAAAAGTTACTTCAAATTTCTAAGGAGAAAGAAGTTTCAGCAGTTCTTTAACCAGAGGGGGGGGGCAGGGGAAGACATCTGTCTGTCCTTTTTTTATTAGATGCCAGCACGGGCTAGAAGTTTTAAGGGTTGTCCCTGAACATGGCAACAACTTCAAGCAAGGAGATATGCTTCTAGAGGACAAAAGCAGTTTTACTCTCAGTGAGTTCAGAGCATTCAAGAGTTACTGTCTGCACCTGTACAGTGCATACTTTTCACCACATTCCCCAAGCACGTACCTAAGAGCTGCAGACCCTGTGCATGGCTACGTTAGCTTCTTTCTCAGTTTTCCCTGTACTATTTGTGCAAGGGGCAAAAAGCAGCACCCCACAGGTAAGAGTGGGGACTTCAGTTCCAGCCCATGGCCTCACTGTTGCATCTAAGTGTCATGCAAACTGCACCTGTCATGCATGGCAGAAATAGCACAAAAGCAGCTGCTCTCACAGCTTTCCCCAGGATGCTCAGCCAGATTCCTATGACAGCCCTCATCTTTGAGGCAGTTAGGTTTCAGACCTACTAGTCTGACCTACAACTACTCCAGGACTATCAAACTCCAAACTCAGCAGACTAACTCACTTCTGTTAGCTTCCCTGTGCCTTGCAACTAATAAGCACAAGTTATACTTCTACCATTTTCTTTTCCTTGTGAGTTTCTAGAGGATTTGCTCCCCCTTTTCTTCCAATCACAAGCGCTTCCCATTGTTATGATGATGCTTGTCAACAAATTTTGCTTCTTACCAGGTTGGAATCCAGTCACCCACAGGCCATGAAACAAAGCATGAAAACTAGACAACTCAGTAAATTCAGATAAGAAATTCTCAGCCCAAGAAACATAAACCCCAAAGAACTAACCCAACCACACTGTCACCATGCTTTTTGTGGAGCAAGATCCCATTTAAGCCTGAGGTGGCAATCAAAGCTAATTCCCAGCACCTGCATCTCCTTTCTTTCCCACACACATTCCCACACATGAATAGTTCACCTTCCATGACTTAAAAATGCCCAAGCCTCCCATTAACCCTCATACCCCCACCTTGGGGCTGCCCTTAAATAACTCACTATAAAAATTGCTGGTGACTCTAGAGACTGGAGTCTTGCTGATAGGAAGCTGAGGGCTTGGGCTCAGGCTCCAGGGCAGCAGTTGGTACCACAGCTCCTGGACTGGCAGGGTCCCAGATATCACAGTATGAGATTCACCATTTTCTGATGATTGTCTCAGGATTTTTACATAGTGAGAAATCTGAAGAGGATGTAATAAACTCTGGGAAATGGCTAAGGCATTTCAAATAGACCTTAAGGTATCATTTTATATTTTGGGTGGTGCAGCATTTATGTCATTGTGAAGAAATGATCCCTAAGGCCTGTGATTGCTTGATGGCTTTTGCTGCATGACTCTGTCCTGCTCACCTGGCCTGGTGCCCATAGCTGGTCTCTGACATATCATCTCCATGTGGAAACCTGGCTGATTGAAACCTGCCTATTTTGCAGGAGGACTAAAGCAAAACACAGATCGTAAATTCCTGCTGACCAAGGAAGATTTCCTGTCCAATTTCTCACGGCCTAAATCTGAGACAGTAAGTGTAATTATGCATCTCTGATTTAAATCAATCTTTCCTCCTGGGGACAAAAGCAAACAGTACCTGGCTTATTTTTTCCCACCAGGATGAATAACACCTGATACTGCCTGATATATTTGCTTTAAGGCAGTAGCAGAGCCCAAGGTGGGTAGGAGTGAAGCAACTGGCATAGGCAGGGAAGCTATGTTTGGCCACAGCTTGACTTCAGTGAACAGCAGAGCAGCAGCTGAGACAAGGGACAGTTGTTCTCAGGGTTTCTTCCAAAATACTCCCTCACTAGTCTCTTGGAAGCTGGCCCAAGGCACACTTTGGGCTCAGCAAAGCTTCCTTTGTTTGTAAACATGTGTTCTCTAAAGTCTGGATTTTTTTTCAACTTTGGCTGCTGTTTGAGAGAAAACATTTTTCGTCAGTGTATCTGTTTCCTAGCTCCCTCCCTAAGATATAAGAAAAGGAGAGGTATCAGGTAATAACATCACTTAGAGAATATAGAGGAAAGTTGTTTGTTTGTTTTTTTAATAAACTATAGATTGCTTTTCAATTAGTATCAACAGGATGCTGAACATTCAATCTCAGCTTTGTTTAGCACTTTTTGAGTGCTGCAGTATAGGCAATGATCATATGTTTGAGATGCTCCTGTTTGCAAAATGTTTTTCCTCTATGATGACATCTCCTTTTAGTATGATCTCATGTACTTCAGCTTCTGGATGTGAACACCAGGGAGACAAAGGGATTTTTACAATAGTATTGTAATGTTGTTTGCCCAGGACTGGAGACCAGTTATCCAGTTATTGTCATTCACTGTCTTTAATGGGCCAATATCTGTTTTCACTATCTGTGAATTTAATCCCTGAAGTCTTTTGAAAAAAAAAAAAAACCCACCCACATAGAAGCTAATCTCCACAGCCATACTATTTTATGATCAGAATCAGAAACAAGTGTCTGCCTGGTTACAGAGCTAGGAGCTGGATAACAAGTGGTTGGCATCACAAATAATGCAGAAAGTTGTTGGGAAAAAAAATTCAGGGGGAGGTGAGCAGCTTCCTGCACATGAAAAGCTCAACATCTCATTATGTTTAACAGAGATGGAACATCAAAGCAATGATGCATGTTAATCTCTTCATGTCAAAGATGGGGCAAGGACCAAGGGTTGGGAGGCAATAGCAAGGACCTGGTGGTGACAGATCGCTAGACATGAAAACAGCAATTAGAAATTTGCACACCCAAAAATATGTTAGACACTTTGCAGCACAAGAACATTTTATGTGACAAGAACATTTTGCACAACCAGTACCTTATGCAATAAGAAACTTTCCATGCCCCTGAAAAAATACCAGCTCCTGCCGTGAATAACTATTTATGTTCTGTCAGCAATTTTCCTGCAAGGCATCCTGTATGTCAGGCCTGACTCTGCTTGCATGCAGATCAAAGAGAGGAAGACTGTTTCTTCCACTTCACAGCCTGGATTTTGTCTTTTGTTTTTTAGCCAGAGAAAGTGGAAGTGTTGAACTGGACACCATTTACCACAGCAGCTGAAGGAACTGACAACCCAGCTTTCAGCCACATTGAAATGGATGTTGCCAGCAGTAAGAACAAAGTCAATGGCCTTCACATATGACATGGGCCATGTCAGCCCACGAGGACAGTTTTGTTCATGTAAAGCACTGTTGATGTTCCTGTGTCGGGTCAGTTACCAGCCCTGCTGGGGTCATGGGCAGGCATCTGCTGAGCTTCGTGGCACTGTCACCCTTGCATGACCTTGACATTAGTCAAGAAAGGAATCAGGTCTTTCTTGCACTTCCTCACTCTCTCTCCCTCTGGATCTTGGTGACAGGGCTTAAGGCAATGTTTCTATGTGAAATATTTGCCTGATTGAACATCCTGGAGAATATCTGCTTTTGATCTCAGTTCACTCTCAGAGTAAATTTTTTATTTGGTAAGAGCACTGTTCCCCCAGACATGGCTGTTTTTCTGTTTTGTTTTTTTTTTTTTAATTTTTTCTTTTAAGGTGTTAAAAGTATGAAGAGATTAAGGCTGTGGGACCCTATCGGATTGCAAGAAACAGTGGGTCTTTTTTTAGTACAGGAGGTGTATTTATTGCCATCTGGTCCCTTTGTAAAACTGATCCTGAGAGTGTATTTGTTTTGCTGGTTTTGTCATATGTGCTTGGTTTTATTAAGCCACTTGTTCCCTTGTTACCTCTATCTCCTTCTCTCTGCTCACTGCTGGAAGCTACAAGAGTGTCTTTGGTGATGAGTAGAGGCAAAAGTCAGTAATATCCTTCCCTTCACATCCTGTGTCCCTCTTCTGCCCTGTCTTGCCCTTAGAGAGCTGGTCCTCATGAAGGAAATCAGTTATTTGGTCTTTTTATTCAATGCCATATAGCAGACCTACAGCAGTCTTCCACTTCATGCCCAGCATGCTGGCCTAGGACTGCTCTTGCACTGGGCTGGGCATAGCGCAGCAGAGATGTTAATGCAGGAAGAGGGCCCTCTTTGCTGTACTGGGCAAGAGGGAATACTGTGTCTGCCACTGCTGTTATCTGTGGAGCTGTGAGCTGAAACCTCATGTAGCCATTTGTGTTCATGCAGTCCCTGTTGTCACTTGGGGCATTCATGTTCAAGGTTGGTCCAAGTCAGGCAAGAGCATGTTGTGTGTTTTGTCAGGCAGGCAGAGGCCAGTGTGCAATCCCCCAGGACGGGGAAGGGATCACAGAGGATCATTTGGTGAAGGCTTCTCCAGGGCTGCAGGGCATGGGATGGCTTATCCTCTGGCTGGGCTGCCAAGAAAAGCTGAACTTCATAGCCACTCCAAACCATGCATTGTACTGGTGGTTTGGGAGGGTGAAAGTCTCCATTGCTTCCTTCTCCTGTGTGCTTTCTGGTGCAGCAGGGAACAGTCTCTGACCCACTGTGCTGTTTTTGTACAGCAGACTTTTTGCTATGGCTCTATGTAGGTGTTTAAAACACCTCTATAGCAGCAGAATCAAGTTGGAAAATAAAAGCCATTGCAGGAGAGTCGAGCTGTGAAGCTTATAAGGAAGGCAGTCATGCTTGAGAATCAAAAGAAAAACTGACTGCGTGTCTTAAATGCTTTCTAGAAGTTATGCATTTGTGCCTGGTGCTGAGCTGCTGTAACTTGGCACATGACATAGTGCTAGTTTATCTACCTTGACTGGGGCCCTTTAGCATCTAAATCAATTTATTCTGTGCCCCTGTGACAGAGGGCCCTTGATGAGCTACTGCATAAGATGAACTGACAGGATCAGAAAACATTAAGAAGAAAAAATGAGCTCCAAGGAGCAGATCTGTTCTAGAGGAGTACAGGCCAGACAGACACTGTATGGGTTGCCACCAGGGGCACGTTGCCATTGGCTAACCCAGTGCAAAACTACATGATGGAGGCAGGTTTCCCCTTGGCCTCCTGAAGGACTGGTTTGCATGATCCAATGTAGCATTCAGGGCCAGCCCCTTATCTCCCATTCTGCTGCTGCAGCTCTGTGAGCAGGTTAAGTGTCTAAAGCCACTGTGTGGAAGAGCGGTGAGCAAGCGGGATAGATCCCATGAGTTATGTCTTGTGTCCCTATACCTAAGGTATAGGTATCTGAGACAAAAAATAACATCCTCAATAAAGTCTTCTGAGATTCAGGACAGGGGTCTCTGTTCTGGGACTATCCTCGTCACTCAGACACTAGTCCACTGACTGAATGAGCTGGCTATGCTTCTTAAGTCTCACAAGTGCAGCTCATTCAGCCTTGTGCCTTGTCTTCATGACACAGAAAAAGATACTGCATTTTATGTTACAGAATAGTTCTTGAGCCTTGGAATATAATAGTTTTTACTTACCAGGTACTTTCAGCCCACAGATCTGAAAAAGGGTAAGTACTGGTATCTCCACGCTTCTGCAGAGTGCTGAATGGACTGGTGTGCCTCTGTGTGCCTGTGCTTTATGGCACAGAGTGAGCTGTGGACAGAGAGAACAGAGCTGTGTGACCGCTGGCATGGCTACAGCTCTCCCAACACAAATGCTGAACTCCCATCTGAGTGTGCTTTTAGGAAGGGTGACTGATCACTGCTGTGTTAAACAGCATCAGCGTGGTCTTCATTGCACCACTCTGCTGAGACTGCTGTTTGCACTTAATTGATACTGCCTTAAACTTTCTTGGATGATCTGTGACTTCTACCTGTTTTGTTCGTGGAGTGAAGACTAATCTTCATAGTTACCATAGTTTAAAAATGTAGCACCACAGAGGGTTTTTCTCAGTGCTTTGAATTCACTTAGTTGTTTAAAACAGGGAAAACACATCAAAGACCAACTTATCTTCACTTATTGCTTGCAGTCACTATTTGAGCACTGAGCAGTCATTTAACTCTAATTTTGGTATGAAGTGAAAGTTTGGGCCAGGTGATATTTATTGGTCCACAATCACAACATCAATATGAGTTTTCACTGGGGAGAATATCTTGCAGATACCCTATTTCTTTCTAACTAACCTCCCATGGTTGCTGCAGAGCTACAAAGTCACTCTTTCTGCTTTACTTTTTTCTATATGCTTATTGTTTTAATTGGCATCACTACTTAAAGCAATTAATTAAGTTTGAATAATATTTTCTCTGGGATCATATACTGTCCTCTGCTAGTTGGACTGTCAGTCAGGGCCTTGTCTGTGTAAAGGCAGCAAGATAATTCTTGGTGTCTCCATCATACTTCTGCACCCTGATCCTTCATCTCTCCCAGCTAAAAGCTCACCTGACAAAGAAATGCAGGATGCTCAAAACTGATTAATTCTATGGGAGTGGGAGCACTCCACATTGTCCAAATTACATGCAGCATCTGGCAGGGTCAAGAGACAAAACAAGAAGGAACATTTAAAAAAGAACTAAAACCACAGCAGGAACAATATTGGACTATGTGAATACACAAAGGATCCATAGAGAGAGAGTAGTGACAGATTTTGGCCCTTTTTGGTCTGCATTTAAATTTGCTTCCACCTGACCGGTCTGTTTGCTTGCTGAACAAATAAGGTAACCAGAAAATAACTCATGAATGCCAAACAACAAATATCTCATATGCATAATTTATTTTAAAGTTTATTGCGTCACATTATACAAGCATTAAACATGGCTTTATGTTGATGATATTTTTTAAAGTGTGAAAACTTGACATTCTTCTCCATAGGATTTTTCTATTTACAAATAAACAATCTCTATATACTTTATATATATATATTATATATATGGTAAATAACATAAATCCCCTCAGAAAGATTTAAAATAAAAAAGAACTGATTTGTAAACACGGTTTCTGTTGTATTATTTGGTGGCTTGAACACAGATGATGTTCTATACCTAGGATTTTTCTTTTGTCAAAGTATCCAGGTTGTTAATTTACATTTTTTATTCTAAGATCTGTAAAACCAACATGGGACAGAATGCAAAAAACGTAGCAAACAGGCTGAAAAACAGTCCCAATATACAATTTTGTTTTCCTTGGTTTTAAAAACTGGTGTGTAACTGCTCATGAAGTACATGCTTGCTGTCAAGAGTGGTCTACGGAGATCAATCCTATGCTGATTGCAAGATGATTTCACAGTAAATCCTTTGATGTGTGCTGTCCTGCTTGCTATGTGAAATGTCTGTGGCATGCATTGAGGTTGCATTTTTTCTCATTCCCTTGAAGGTAGTGCTCTTGTGGAGCTGGAATAAGTAAACAACATATAGGACGGTCACCTGGAGGTTTAAACAAAACCCATCATCAGATCAGAAGGAAGGGAATGGCATCAATTTGCTATCTAGAGACCATTAAAATCCCATTTATTATTATTAGCCTATTATTTGTATTATATTTTCCTAATTAATGAAATGAACAAAAAGCGGTCATCTTTTCTGAGTGTTCTGCTATATGGCTCTGAAGGACTCAAGGGAGATCTATTCACAGCAGACCAGCAGCGCAGAAACCTCAGTGGGTTGACTGGTCAACATCAAGTGACAGAATTGTGCTCAGGATCTGCCAGGGAGGTCAGAGCCCCTTTCAACATCATACTCAGCACAAGCTTGGTAAGCAGCCAACTCGTGTTCTCATTTAGAGCCCAACAGGACACAACTTCTAGCAATGTATGGTCATGAAAATTCATTATAATATAGCTATGTCGAAAACTATTCTCAAAAGCAATTATTATCTATTGTATTTCTGCTGCACTTTATTTGTTTTGGCACATTATATTGTGGTGTTCCTCTGGAGAGGAAGCCAGTTTATATTCTGCTAGGTTTCAGTTCAGTTCTCGGAAGTTACTGAGATCTATGTTGACAAAGCTATATCTTACCGCGGAGTTTGCAAAGGATCACACTCATATGGTTGACACTGATTTTATGCATGACTCATGTCTCACTTTACTACTTAGCAAACAGTTTCTAAGCTCTTGTCATCTGTTGTTTTAGCTATTAAACAGAGGGTATGCAAACTAATCCAATCGCTTATGTGAATTTGGTCTGAATGAGATTTTGCACAGCGATCCTGCTCGAGAGTCCCCAGACTGCAAGTGCACTACACACCTGTAGGTGGTGGATGGTAAATACTAACCCATCTGGCATGTGTGTATCGGAGGATGACATTGCCTAATCCCCACCCCCTATTTACAGAGACAGAAATACCCCCATTTCTCCATTGCCCACATGGGATGTGTCCACAGCTGCTGTAAGCGGAAGCAAAGATGAACAAGTTCACTCCCTCATTAGGCAGGAATACACCCCACTTGTGCTCCCCACTCAGTTTGGCACCATGTCAACAGAGAACAGATTAATCCTGAAATTCCTTCAGTGCTTATTTTGCCTCATGGGACTTTCAGGCTTGGGACAGAAGCACCTGATAAATGGGAGCTGTTGTGCCACTTATCCTCTTCATGTAGGATGATGGGTCATTACTGGAGGAGGTTCCTTGCTGTGAGGTGTAGGCAGGCAGTGGCTACAGAGAAAAGGGTGCATACATTTTCTTCCACCCCTCTCCTTCTTCAAGCCATATTATGTTTCATTAAAACTTCCCCCCCGCCCCGCCCCAGAAATAGCACAGTTCTCTGTTGCAGTGGAAAGAAGTTAATAGATCTAATTTGGCAAGATGGGGTCCTGGTGCAAGTGGTCCTGATGTCTTGTGGAGCTTGAGGCATCCATCCATAGGGTCTTGCACTGTGTGGTCTGTCCAGAAGGGAAAATTCTAGCCCTTCTACCAAATGATTTCCCATACAACTTGTAGAAACAACCTGCTGAATTTTCCTCCTTCTTAAATATCTTCAAAATAACAAGGTCACAATTCCTTAAGACTTCTGAGAAAACTGTAATTTCTATGGAGCTCCAGTTATTTGGAAAAAGGCTAGGGAAATGGATTAGCTCCAGTATTTTGTATCTAGCTCTATCATCTCCAGGACATAGGCTTGCTTCCACTTGGCTTCTTACAGTCTTGGCTTTTGAACTTCCTTCTTCATATTGTAGCTGATGATGCCACTGCATGTTCTGCAAGAACCGCAGTGTTATCACTTTGAGGTAAGAGGTGGTAGAGCTTTTGCAACACTCGGCATTTTGATTCATGTTGCTCCACCCAACACTTCTGCAGTCCTCAGACCTACAACTCCACTATTTGGGTTAATGATCTGGGAAATTTTTAATTTCTTAGAGTTAAAGAATTTGCAAAAGCATATAGACAGTGGCCCATTTCACCCAAATCTAATTCTCTAGCCTGTGTAGAATTGCTCTGCATGAAGGATTTCAAGCTATTTCATACTACAGTATGTTGTTTTATTTTTCCCCTCCCTCCTTTCATAGATAATGGAAGGATGAATAAAGTAAGTGTAGAGATCCCAGATGACTGTGTTCTTTTGCTCTGCTGACCTTGTTCATCTGTTGTTTTTTCTGTTTTATTTATATAAGTAAATAGATAGATCTTTAAGACACACTCTGGCTTCTGTTATGCATATCATACACCCTGATTCCTGACGAGGCCTCAATGTGATCTTGCAATACAAATTCATGGGCAGTTCTGGGCAAGATGCCCTAGCCTTATTTGTTTCCTTTAGAGACCAGACAGTCCTATAGCTGAAAAGGCACTGTTCAAATCTTTAGAACATATTACCAACATTTCACAGTATCATTTCTAAATAAATGACCCTACAGTTAGATACCTCTGGACACATTTAGATGCTTGTCTATCTGTCAGCACTTTTACACACCTAAATTTTTCAGCATTGGTAGACCAGTCGATTAGACTCATGATCAAGCATCTTCTAAAAAATACTTCAGTATTGTTGGGAGTAATGGAAATGGTCCACATATATGACCTTAACTCATGGTAAATGCAAGCTAACACAGCTTACTCCACTGTGGAAGAGGGCAGCTTTGCCATGCATGTGCTGCAGGTGGTGTCCACACACATCGACAAGTACTGCCATGTTGCCAATGCGCAGTCACTGGTTATGGAATAGCAACTTGGTCATGAGAAAGAGCCATAAGATCACTGAATTCTGTAAAGCACTGTAAGATATATAACTGCTTTGAAGTTCAGGGCCTTGAATTTAAGTCAGGGCCTGGGAGGTTCCTGGAAAGAGTGCAGAGTGTTAGGCATTGGTCTGATCTGCTCATGCTGACATTAGCTCTGGAGAAGACTAAGCCTTGCAAGACCTCTCATTTCAAAAGGCTTATGACAATAAGCACCATATTAAACATGGGTGCACATGTGTTAAGTGCACACAACATTGACTGACTATTCCTTTCAGCGCACTCTCCACTGTAGAAAACCAGGAAATTTTTATAAACAGAATTCCTATCTTCTTTTAAGCAGTTTCTTCCTCACCCCATCATGGCCACTCATTGTGATAAGATTTTCCGTTCTTCTTCCTTTCCTTCCGCTCTTTCTGCAGACGTTCTAGTTCAGCTTCGTACATCATTTCCTGAATCAGGTACTTTTCCCTCCTCATCCGATCTCTGAGATCTTTTGGGAGATCTGGGATTAAGTAGGAAATCAGGTGCTTTATGCAAAAGACAAGGTGCTGTGAAAACAAAAAAAGGATGAAAAATTAAGATGTTAGGAAAGAAACAAGTACTTTCCATATTGTCTGAAAACCCTCTCCTTCCAATTCACAAAAAGATGCTGTGTTAGACTAAACCCATTACTAAACTTGAAGAAACCAAGCCATGATGTGTTTTCCCCTAAAAAACTCCAGACCATCAGTGGAGTATGGATCGCAGCAAAAGTTATGAGCAGCCGGGTTCAAATAAGGCCTCAGAACTGTTGTATGACCTATCTGTTCAAACCCCTGAGGTCATGATTTGCTGTAAGGTTGTTTGGGCAGGGCCTGGTATTAGTGGATTGCTCTGCAGGAAGAGAAGGATCGAATGATAGAGTACTTTCCTGTTGCCAGAAAACCCTTGCATGCATATTGGAACCAATGAATGCAAATGCAAAACAAAACATTTTTTCTTATACTGTGTCTTTCATCCAAAGACATATTCCCATTTACTAAACATTACAATTAAATACAAAGTAACTGATCCTTTGTCCCTCATGTTTTAGTCATGCCACAGCAAAGCTTGAGTGTGATGGGGGAGGATTACTTGAGTGTCCTTTTTTGTTTGATCAAAGATGCTTCTTGGAGATCTGCTCACTCCACTTCAGAGGAGGAGGAGGAGCAGAGAAACAGAAAAATCTTTCATCTCAGAAAGGACACTCATTCTAGATTGGAGAAATAAAGGTATTTCTTCTTCTCCAAGCAGGACCCTTCCTTTGAATGCCACTGAAAAGAGAATGTAATGTTTTCCCTTGTATTCTTCACTCATGAGAAATAAACCCACAATACTTTAATTGCTGGGGTTTTTTTCCAAACCTAAAAAAAGCCTCTTCTGTCAGTTTAGGCTGGACAAATAATTCCTTTTGCAGTGACAGGAAATGCATTTGTTTGTCTTTGAGGGAGGTCAAGACAGCCAAAATAACCACACCCACAGTGCCAAAAAGGTGTCTGAGTTTAGGCAGTTACTTAATTTATGAAAAAACCTACCTTGAATCACTTATCTCTTAGTTTAATCTTTTACTGTATTTGCTGTAGCAATCACAATACACCCATTAGTATTTTCCACAGAGAAAGACAGTCCTGGTTTCTGCTGCAATTACCTTTTTGATTTCGTAGGCATAGTTAAGGAAACAGTTTCCAGTGCCAATAAACAGAGGGGCCCCTGTTGAGGGAGACAGCTGTGAGCCAGCCTATGGCTTTGGTTGGGGCAAAGCAAAGTCATATCTCTTGTGCAAGTATTGGGCAGACACAGAAAACTATTCCACAGTGGGTCGCAAATTTGGCTGGGCACTGAGACTTGAGAAGGGCTGATTTTTCTTGCCTTAGTTATCTTTGCCCTTATGCCATGCTGCCTTTATGCCAAGTGTGTATCAAGAAGCAAGGGTGACCTGCCAAGGCCATTCTTGTAGTCCTTTTTTGAGACAGGTACCCTGGCTCTCAGTACTGACAGCTCAAGAAACGAAGAAGAGAAGCCCAGCAGCCCTCTATCAAATCTTTCTTTCTTTTTTCCTCTTAATGTTTCACTGAGTGTGGCAGAGATGATGGAAGAGCCAATCTCCTTAGGACCAACCTCTAATGAGGCAGCCCAGTGTAGAGGAAGGAGAGAGACCAACCTGCAGTGCCATATTCCCGCTTCGTCTGGGAAGGGCTGAAAATGACAACCAGGGGGAATTCACTGCAGAGCCACCAAGACATCCCTACACAAGAAATAATCTAGTGGATGTTTCCCCTTCACCTTTCCTCTAATTCAAATGCTTCTGTGATCCAAAGAGGTGCTTCGAAAGCTCATTTCAGAATGAATTTCCACAGTACTGTGAGTCAGAAATGCAGTATGCACTCATGAACATTATGTCAATAATTTATGGTGATTACAGCTTCCGTATCTGTGTTGGATGTCCTGTTGCTATGATTTCAGAGCAGAGGATTGAGTAAAGAGTTTTTAAAAAACATTTGTTCCCTGTTGGCTTCTTCACAGTGTAAAAGGCATTTCAAACTGCTTGTGCTGGAGAGATGCTGAGCCCCTGGTTTCTGGCAGGGATATTCAGGCACCTGAAATTCAGGCTCAAGAGCCACATTTTGTTTTGTAAATGATGTCATCCTATTTAACTACCCTCCTGTCTGTCTTTTTCAAAATCAGCATGGGTATACCAGTCATGTTAAGTTGGTATTATCTTCTCTGGTTTGTCTTAAAGATTTCTGAGATCCTGACAGTAAGTACTAATATTATAAACATTGGCAAAGGTATTGAATCCTTTTCATCATCATCATCTTTGTGATGCTAATCATTCTGGGGAAATGAATGGTATTTAAAAAGTAGAGAAAAAAGCTAGATGTGTAAATATTGTAACTTAACCTATCTTCATTTTTCAGTTGTTCAGATTTCACCTTTTCTTCTCATGTTCCTTCACCCCTTCCTCACACACTGAGTCAGCATAAGGCTTTCCAGCCTAGACAAGTTATGAATGCCAGACCTCAGAAAGTAAATAAAAACTTCATCTATTTCCCCTTTTTGCAAGCCAGTGTTACAGTTTTCAAAGCACTGCATTCCCCTTTTTGTTAGAACCCAAATACCTGTGACTGTTCAGAAAAAAGATCTGAGAATACGAAGCACAATATAAATAGCAGAAACTAACACAAAAGCTAAACAGCTGTCATCATAGATCAGCCCGGCAAAAAAGCTTCAAAGGGAAATTTGTTTCATTTTGTTGTTTTTGTTTTGCCACCTGAACGGTCACTGACCTCAAATACAATAATGAAAGCCAACCGCGCTGCTAAGACATGCCAGAACTGCAGTGTGTAACCGTAGGGCACTGGGGAGTGAGGAGGGTCTCGGTAGTCCCTGTATCTGAAAGACAAGGAGAGGACAGTAGTTAGCAAGATCCTGCCCTGCTACCTGGGAGGAAGGCAAAACCAAAACCCAGCTGCTCTTGATCATTGCATTTTCTGCACCAAAATTATCTCAATTCAGACTGTACAAGTTACCACAACACTGCTTGCTTCTTATGCTGGGCCTACACTACTGTTTAATTTCAGATCAGGTGCATGCTTTTGAAGCAAGTGTCCAGATCACCTCTACCTGCCACGCTTTGGTTCACCCAGAAGGGTTTACTGTCAGATGAAGCCTAACAAGAGTCCACTTTGTGCTCCAGCTGCTAATGGAAATTTAGTGCAAAGGACCAGGCCAGTGACTGTATGAAGCAAAACTGCTGAAGCAAATACAGAGGATGTTGGGTGCTCAGCACCAGCAGTTTGGCCTACAGCATCTCCCTTCGTAGCACAACGCATGCCTTGCAGGCACCTCCTCAGAACATGGAGCAAGGTGGAATGCTCAGTTGTTTTGAGGGCCACTTTCTTCCCACTACAAGTTCATTTTAAAACCATAAATGTTCCCAATTTTGTCAGCCTGACAGCCCTCCCAAAATCCATGTACAACTGCCTTATGGGCTCCATCTGGCCTTCGGTCAATTAGCTGGCCATCCCTGGTGTATAGCATGGCTCATCCCGACTTTAGTGGAGCCAGAACGGCACCTCTTGGTGGCAAGGGCTGTGTAAGAAAGAGATGTAGTGTCTTGTCTCACTGAATGTTTCTTTAAAGACTTTAGATCTCAATAACATAACTATCTATTGGGAAAGCTGGATCCAGGAAGACTCCAAAATTACATTAACAAACCATTAATCTGTCTAAATCACACATTTTGGAGTCCATTTCTACTAGCAGTATGTCAATTCCAAAATACTATTTCAGAAACTTAATTTAAAAGTAGTGTAAAAATAATTTTTCTCCTTAACCTGTTTCCTAGATGGTACAGAAAACCCATTATAAAAAATATTGAAAATACCATAGTAAACAATACACTTAAGCTTGATTTCTAAGTTAGTTTCTTAAGAAAGTAACCTCAGGTGAGCAAAAGAAATAAACAGTTATTTCATCTCTATGATAACCTGTATTTCTTTGTGAAGGTTCACCTTCTTAGATAGCAGAGGGTGATACACAAAATTAAATAAATTGCATCTTGACATCTTAGTCAGCAACAAACACCTCTTAAATTGCTGCATCTCTAGTGCAAGTTCATAAAACTGAGGTGATCTTCCCTTCTGCAAGCAGCATTCTGACTTCATAGTTTAGGATGTTTTACAATATCTTAAGCATCCAGAAAACAGAAGTCCCCAGACCAAGTCCCAAGTCAGTAGAGTACGTCTCCTTTTTGTACTTGCTAGGAACCAAGCACTACATGTGAAGAAACGAGGATACCTTTTATAACCAACCAGAATAACATGGCACCATCTGGGTTCCAGATGAGCAGAAGTTAACTGAATATGGCCATTGTTTTTGTTCAGACAGACTGCCTTCCTGGAAAAATGCCTACACTATTGCACAGTAGAACATATTTCCTTACCTCATTATCAATATCTGGCTTGAAGTGCAATTAAAATGACTGATGTTTTAGCAGAATTCAGGTGGGTTAAGTAGCTGATAAACTCAGCTAAAGAAAGTAGGATGTTAATTTTCTTTCAAGGGTATATGTACATAACAATTCAGTGTCCTCCAAAAGAACAGATTTATCTTCTGGAGATTTATGGCGCCAATTTTAATAGTGTTCTGTTTATGGGATATGGAGGGGACAACATTTTTTATTATGGGATTTCCACCATCGGCTTTAAGTAGCAGAAACTTCATGCTTGAAGTTGGGGAAGAAAGGAATTAAACAGGGGGAAGGGAATGACCAGAATTACAAAACATTATTAAATGGTGCTATGGCAAACAATGTGGAATGGAGTATTCTCAAAGTTGTAATGCTCCACAGAAAATGCTGTGTATGGATTCAACATTGGGATGATTTTTCTTCCAAATAAGCTGCATCAGTCTTAAATATTAGTTAGTTAAACAAAACCACTAATGCTACCCCCTTCCCAGTTCATTATGCTATACCACTCAAGCTTCTTATTAATAAAAATGTGACAGTATCACAAAGTATCACTGACTTTTGCTGTATCACAGAGTATCTTTCGTTCTTTAGGCACTCATGAAAGGATATTCTTCACAGTGAAAAATACTGGGTCTAAGTGTATCTGCAGCTACCAGGACTCATGCTTGTAAACCAATGTTGCAATAAAAAAATGCTAGCTGTATTTGTTGTTTGGTATTTTTGGTTGGGACCCCATTTAAGTCCTTTACATAGATCCTTGATGCTTTGGACCATTAAAATCAATCAGGTGCAAATCTGACATTACAGACTAGTCTAAGGCTGCTAGTTCTCCAATCTGTTGGCTGAGGACAAAGACATACAGATAATTTACTGCTCATTTTATTTTGATCCAAACCATAAGTGTATGATTATTACTAAGAATTACACCTGTAACAATGACATAGACATTCAACAATTAGGAAGTGCTGGATTTGAGGTTTCATAAAGTAGCTTAGGACAGACCCTGTTTATGCCTGGCAGACCTCTAAAATAACTCAGTGTGGTCATTTCTGTTCAACCTTGACTTCCCTGTGCACGTGCTAGGATGTAATCTGATTACAGTTCCATCTCACTGGTACCTAAGTAATCAGTCGCCTATTATTGGCCCTTTGATACCACATTTCTACATGATGATTGTGTCTGATTCAAGTCATGACACCATAGAAATCCTGCACTTGGAACACCTGCCAGCTATCCACTTTTCAGCCTCTCCTGTACCTAAGGAAGGAATCATGCAGGTAACAGCATGGTAGTACCATAAGTGCCATAAGCATGTCCCTGAATAGCACAGTTAATTCTTTCCATTACTGTTTTTTAAGTTCTGAAAAATAGTGCCAACCCCAAATTTATCATGATGCTTCTCCCCTGCAATGTCTTAAAGCAGAGAGGTATTTTGATCAGATACTTACCTGCAATATTTTAATGGTGAACCAGAGAATTCACTTCCATTTGATGTTGGCTCTGAACGGTTTTCAAAGTCAGACACCAGAAATACTGATAAACTGGCATTAACATAGCCAACCATACACCTAGAGGGGAAAAAATCCTGTAGTCAGGACACAGCAAGGTTTTCCCATTAACTGTTGTACTCAGGAGGATGTTCTCTGGGTTTCATGAAATCCACAGTATAACTGTGATGCTTATTAATATTTGAAAGGGATGTTGGGGCAATATAAAAGAAATACTCAGGTAGGTCAGATGGACAATAATAGCGAAGAAATGGTAGATTTCTATGGGAGAAGAAATGGTGAAGACCGGCACTAGTTACTTTTCAAAAGAAAAGTCACCTAAAAGGTGACAAAACAGAGGTAGAGAAAATAATGAGTAGCACTAGGAAGATAATAAGAATATTCCCACTGTTAACCTCATGGTACTAGCACAAAGGGATATTAAGTCAGATGAAAAGACAATACATTTAAAACAGCTTTTATACAAAATGTCCAGTTAATCAGAGGAACTCAGTACTAAAAGATCCCAGAGTGGCTGAGCACAGTTTGAAGGGTCAGGCACAGTTTGGAGAACACTGAGTAGGAGAAAGTACGTCTCCTGAAAAAGGGCTGTGGGAGTCACTAGAAGGCTCAAGTTTGGTGTTAATAAAGCTGAGGAGAGATATGGCAAGTGTATTGTGCTGTTCACTCTGTGCTGCCTAAGCACAGGTAAGTCTAGGCACACTGCTCAACTTGGTACAGAGTATAATGCACAGTAAGGGTTTGTTTCTTTGTGTTTTAAACTATGGATTTTACAGTCTTTGAGAAATTACATTTAAACACCATCTGGCTTTGTCTCAAAATCTCCATACTGACTGGATTTGGAACTTAATTTAATTACAATATTTTTCTAGTATCACTGGGTGTTATATGGATCTAATACCTACAGATGTTTTTTTGAAAGAATAAAGCACCTCTCTCATTTAAGTTATTCAATATCAGATTTTTTGACTCCTTAATTTGAAAAAATTCAATATTCCTGTAGATTTTTGAATAGCTTCCTGCTTTTGTAACAGTACTTACTAATAGCAATACCCAGAATGCTGACATAAATAGTTTTTATCCAAAGTTGGCTCCTTCAAAGGATTACTATCTGGCGGTTTCATCTAGAAATTCACTCAGAAAAGTAGCAGAAGTGTGAAAGCACTATACAAGGTTTGTGAAAAGATGATGAGCTTCCCCAGTGAGCCAAGCTACTTCCCCTATGCAGAAGTAGTTTCAAAGCCAGTGAATCTTATTTGAGGCTTCCTAAAAATAAAATTTCTGAAGGTGTTGTTTTTTCATGCATGGTAGTCCTGAGAAAATCAATAGCAAGGAAAGTTGCTGACAGTGCCTCAATGTCCTATGGATCTTCATAATGGCACAAGCACAGGCACATGCTCAGGAACGACTGGCACCGGACTAAATACTTTACCCATGAAGGGACTTTAACTCTTCATGAAAATAAACAGAACATTTCCTCTGACACTGACTAAAATGCCAACTCCTTGCAGGACAGCAAGTTAGCAGCACTGTTAATCAGGAGCTGCCACACCAGCTGCCCTTCTTCCATCAGTATGATTAAACAGTATTGACAACCAAAAGATGGCAAAAAGCAGCAACAGAAGAACTCGCCTTCTGTAGCAGGAAATAAAAATCAATCTGCCGTATGTCTAATAGCAGAATGTAAGCTATCTGTCACTGTCTACTGTTTAGCTTGGGTTTCTTTGAACAGTAGGATCCTTGCTAATGGAGCTGCTAGGAGATCATTTGCAAACTGTGTCTATTTGTGTTCAGCTCTATTCAGTGACCTTTCCCAAGTCCAGCAGCCTAGATTTTAAAAGTTGCCATGTAGCAGCTATACTCATACTTGCCGGTAGTGTGCACACACTAATATAATCTCACTGTTTAGCAACACTGAAAGAAAATCCACTTAGGCAGTGGAGATTCAGTTCACAAATGTCTCCTGAAAGATTTAATCTAAGGAGTCTAGTTTTAGAAGAAAAACAAATTACTTTGCTCTGTAAGTATATCTTGATTTATTAGTTGGGAATTGCTTCCTCTTGTTAGACACTACTTTTTTTGAGCAATACATGTTGAATACTCCATCAGGAAAAAAAGCCTACTGAATAAGTTTAAAATGCTCATTAAATCTGTAACTGATAAATATCAGCATTGCTTCAGAATGAAAAGAGGCTTATATCCATGTACACCAGCTGTGAAGTGCAACTTGTGCAGCATACTTTTACACACATCAAATCTCTGTAACAGCTCTGCCACGTTTTCCTTGAATTGTCATAAAATACAGTCACTCAGCAACCCCTTCTGTGAATATGTAAAGCATCAATATCTATGGCTGATATCTGTTACTTAAGCACAAACAATAAATTTGCGTTAGTGGAATCAGAACATACACAGAGAATACTGCTGTATCTATTCAAGTAGTAAGTGATTTTCATGTGCATTTGTTTTCTCAAAGAAAAGCTTACTTTTGTCCAGCTTCTCCTTGGCCAGCACAAGGTCCATATTTGTAAGCATAAACAAGGCGAGGGATGAAATCTGATGTCACAGCTATAACAAATGCGTTTGTGATAACAGAAAGAATTCCAATGCCTTCCAGGATCCCGTACCAGATTCCTGTTCAACAAAGAGAGTATATTAGCTCCAGGAAAAACAAGAATCAAAGTGCCTGAGATACTGCATGCTCTGAAGCAGTTGTCTCCACCACTCAAGGTTTTTTTATGTAGTTTCTATCTGAGAGTCACCAAGTAAAAATATTTTTTTCTTATTGAACAACAGGACCTCTGTTCCCACTGGGTGGGAATTTTGTTTATCCTTCAAATAATCTCAAGGAAGCCACAAAAACGCTCATGGAGGCCTTGGCTCCACCAAGCCTCATAACCAGGTTTTAAGAAATGCTGTAAACCTCCCTGTTTATGATGACAGCTGTCCAGCCTCTCAGGAGGGTCTGCCAGGGTAGCCAGGAATACATGCAATCCATAATCTGCCTGTCACAGGGGTCTCGTGTGTAACTCGTGCACAGCTGGTCAGCATGTACCCATCGGCATCAAAATCTTCATGGCATGCTAATGTTACACAATGGCACAAAGTCCCTAGGCATCACCTGGGCTTTTTGGCCCATCCTCAACCATCTGACAGATCTTGTGGTACAGGCGCACAGCAACTCTGGTCATGAGGGCCATCACTAAGAACCACACCAAAGGAAGGTTAGACATACCGTTGATTTTAACAAGGCATCAAGCTGTCCCTTAAAACTTTGCTGAATAGGGAGCGAATACAACTTATTTTGAGAAATCACACTTGAACTGGCCTGAAAAAAAAAGTATATTTTTCTGTGCTTTTATTATGTATGTTTTTTCAGGAATTATGTCTACAATGTACACTGTGTACTGGCTGATGTCCAGGTTTGTACCTAAACTCATAGATCCACACTGTTCACATACAAAGCTTTATTCAGACACAGATTTTAGGTACATGGTAGATCATTCTTAGAGCACAAAGCCTGGACTTCTGCTATATCATGGTGTAGGCTACTGGTTTTTGCAATGCAGATGGGCAGTGAGGTATCCTATTTACCCCTGCAAAGACACCAGGATTCAGTGTTGAGCAGATGACTGTTTTACAGAGTTGTTCCTAAAGGTGTTCTGCTTTTGTACACTGCAAGGACAGAAGAGATTTATAGTCAAAACATGTTCGGAGAGCCCTTGCAGCAGTGGGTGGCTGAGTGACCTCAAAGTTATGTGAACCCTGTGTTTAGCAATGTAGGTGTGCCTTACTGAGAGCAAGTTGTCTCTTGGGATCTAGACCCACTCTGTCTGACCCACCTAGTGGGCATAGCCCCTGAGTCACAGGGAAGCTTGGTTTTATATTTGGTAAATATAAAACACACAGGGCCCTTACAGAATGGTGGCTGCTTTAACTTGACTTTCACGTTTCAGCTACTCTGTCTGGTTATTATAGTTGAAGTGAGCAGCAGCATGTGTTCACACAGTGTGTCTGCCACAAGGAAAAACATGCAGAGAACACTGATCACTTTATTAAAACATCTTGGCTGTTAAGTCACCCAGAAAATAATTAAAAGACATTTTACAATATAGACTATTAATTGCGTAAGTAGATTGGCATCAGATACTTGAACTTGAAGGAACAATCAAATTGTGTGTTGTTAATAGGGAAGGTGACTGAAAATACCTTAATGTGCTCTTACTTGAAGTGGTCAATGCTCTGCCTTAAAAATAACACATACACAGAAACACACATGCAAATAGCTCACCTATATCTTTGGCTCTTGAAGCTAAAGGTCTTCTCCACTGGGTAACAAATTTGTATGCATCAAGCCGAATTTCAATAATATTGTTAAGTAAGGCCAGAAGCGGTGCCAGTGGAAAAGCTGCCACAAAAATGGTTGTGAACCCAAACTGAAGAACTAGGAAAAAAAAGGAAAGATCACAGTATAACTGATAAAATCTAATCCCAACGTCTAAGATACCAAATAATATATGCATACAAATATTATGTATAAATTTACAAAAATTTCTTATTATGCCGTACCATACAATAGACTAGTGACACTTGTGCAGCAATTCCTTGCCAAAAGTTCAGAGCAAGAACGACAAGAACAAATGCACATCTGTCCCTGGGATGGACAGCAACATCTAGATTTTGTAATTTGGAGTGAAGTTTAGAGGTGGACAAGCTACTTTTAGAAAGGGACATTTTTACTCCAGCAACAACTAGGATCTCTCAATTACCTGCAAAGATTAGGGCTTGAATACATTGCTTTTTATTGTACAGATGGGCAGAAGTTTGAAACTTTACGTAAGTTTCTAGAGGCAGATTTTCAGACTGTGAAATTTCCCATTAATTTGAAAAGAATTGTGTGAGGGAGAAAAGAGAAAAACAATCATGATACATGCAGTTCAGTCACATAGGGCAAAAGTTCTTGTTCTTTAACATTTCTTTGAGCAGTTATCCTCTCCTCTGCTCTGGATAGAGCAATGCCTTTTGGCAGCAAGCTACTTTGTAAATGTGAGGTAGTAAATGATGGTGAATTTTAAACATAAACAAGCATGCAGGTCTGTACCACGCGGCTTAAAAATAAAAGCCCAAGGGAACATCCTTTAGTAAATAACAGCAAAGTTCCTCAGATATGTATGCGGTGAAGACGTGGGCTCTGGTTTAGAAAATGGCCTTCCCTACCCAAAGCCAGAATGATAAGTGTTTCATGGATGTGAGGTTAGCAAAACAGCGCCTACGTTGGTTTGTTTTGGTTCTTACAAACTCACTCTCATTCCTAACCTGACCTGTGAGAACAAAAATGATTTTGCAGCCTCTTTAGCTTCATACAGCAATAATTTAAAGAATACACCAGCATACAACAACAAAAAAGCCTCAAAATTAAAATGTAGTGAAAGAGAATGAACAAAGGTCAGTGCCATACTCATTTCTAGGTATTCATCAAAGAGTCCATAAGCATTCATAGGCTGCAGATTGTAGTCCTTTTCCCACTGTGGGAAGCTTGTTTTTCTCTGTGTGCCATACTCCTGTCGCAGTTTTCTCCTGGTCCACCAGTTTTGAATTAGCCTACATTTTCAAATAAATTAAAGAAACAAGGTAAATAATATTAGTGGCTATTTAGCACAAAATTGGAAGACGCTAGGTGTGCACAACATACCTTGCAAAATTAATTTCCCAATGCATAGGAAAATAGAGCATTAGTAATACCTGTGGCTGATGACATGGCATAATAGGTATGAAAATAGATACAGCTGATGGGCTGTAATCCAAACCTAGATGTTGTTAAAATGGTGGAGGGATTTTGACATATTTTTGCTAGTTATTTACCTTCTCTTTCTCCACACACAATGGCAAATCACTTCAGTGTCTGTTTATATGGCAGAATGTAATGCTGTGTGGAGATAGTTGAGCTCTAATTGAGAATCAGTAAATAGAGTGCTAATGCTGCTTCATCCCTTCCTGTGTGCAAGCCAGCACCTCTACATGGCTCTACAGTGTGCAGGGTAACCATCCCTGAGCAATCCTGGAAGGGAAAAAGCAACCTTGAATGGTGTCTGCAGCTAAACATTGGCAGAAAGAAGTGTGTGGACTACTGACAACATGTGGTGGCCAAGAGGTGGATGACTGACATGAGAGCTAACTCCATCTCAAGAAATGGGGGAGTGATACTGGACTTCAGAAGGAAGGTACTGTTCCTGAAGAAATGCATGTGTAGGGGCACCGTGGGAGGCACTGAGCCTGAAGAGAAATGACTGTTCACATCTGAAATAAACACCTTTGCCTCTCCAGGTCAAGTTGTTGCACTGGTTTGACCAACAAAGGACACAAGTTACAGTTAGTATAGAGAGAAAAAAAAAAAAAAAAAAAGACAAGAGATTTTCTCCAAAGTTATTTTGGCCCCTTTGTCTCAGCAAGACAGAAGGTGATAGCTCACCCAAATAATTCAGTCCTTTCCCTGACTGTGCTTTGCTTCTTGCCCTCAAAGTGGTCTGGTCTGGTCTGTGAATGGTAGGCAAACAGCTTCTGGATTTGGATACAGGTTTGGCCAATTGGTTTTCTTAAAGCTTAGAGATAATTTTTCCATTCAGGCCATTTAGCAGAGAGGTTATAGCTTTTCCTGTCTTCCTAAAGAAGTATAGGTGCAACTGAGTGCAGGGCATTAAAATCTATAGAGTTTAGAAGTGCAAGAAAAAAATTTAAAAGCACAAGCATGAACTTCAAGCCAAAGTACAAGAAACTATTAAAATATTTGGGTTTAGCAGCTTGCAGCCAGCCACTAGTGTATAAAAAGCCTAAAAAGGCCTTTCTTGTGAATGACCATGGTTATGACTGATGGACTGTGGAACAGTTAAGGGCACATCTTTGCAGTCCACATCACCCTTTGAGACTTTGCCTCTCATGTTCTGCCCATGAGAGGGCTGAGAACTGTATTTCTGCAAAGGCAGCTGAGGAGTGAGGTGGGTGGGAGACCAATATGCTGAGATAGATCCCAGTTAACTTCTTCCTTTGTGAGAGGGGAAACCCATAAGCAGTGTTACTAAATATCTAATACTTCTAGTGAAATTCGCAGGTGTAATTTTCTGATTTATGTGTGAGCAAAATGTGAGCAAGGCAATGTTATGTGGTTTTAATACGGGTGTATGTGCTTCCCAGAAAAACATCAACTTGAAATTGCAGTTTTCCACCTCCAAATGAAGCAATAATTTATACTTTGTTTCTTAGTTATTGCAAATGTATCTATGCAGGAGAAGAGAACTGATGCACACTTTCAGAGGTCTGGAGGTGATGTTTGTATGAAGCAGAAGCACCACCGTAACATGCCAGTATTTGTATTAAAAATGTAACCACTAAACAATCAATGCTCTAGCACACACCCTAGGGCCTCTCTCTGATATCTTTGAAACCTAGGTTTTAAATCACAGACAGAAATTTCAGAAGAGAAGCCAATGTCACATACATCGGTAAGAAACGTGATGGCAGGCACTGTGATTCCTGTCACCAAGGAACACTCAGTGGTACTTCTGACTTGCCCTGCATGTCTCTGGTCCCTGTGGGAGCACACGCCTGCATCAGAGCTGGGCTGTCACCCTGAAATGGTGCAAAAAAACCACTCTCCAAAACATGCTGCTGGTGCTCCTCTCCTAGGGCTGTCTTACAGGGAAATATTCTCTGCTATCAGCTTTGGCACCACACAGTGCTGGTTCTGCCTGGGTCCTGGCAGGCGGTAGCCAGCACACAGGCAGAGGTGCAGTGATGCTGTACTACAGACTATAGGATTGCCTTCAAATCCTCCGGCCATCTACATGGTGATGGCTCCAATCATGCTCTTAGCAGAAATGATCATGGTTTTTTTTCACACAAAAAGGAAATGCACTTGCCTGCAGCATTTCAGGGCTGGAAGGTGGACTGAAAGGTCTAGAGAGCAAATACATCTCTCATCAGAATATGTTGAAGCATCTCACATTGTTGTGACTGTGTGTTTTGAGTTGTGATTTTTGTTGTGACTCTAAAGTGAAGAGACTGACTTCATCCGAAGCATATAATTCCTATTAAATCACTTGTTCTTAAACAACCTCCTCCTATCTCCTTCAGTCACCTTCTTTAATCCCCTTCTGTGCTCTTTATTAGGTTTCGAAATCCCTATTAATAGGCAGCAGAAAGTTCTAATGAAAACTGACAAAAGAGGAAGAGAGCAGAAAGAGAAGGATCAATACTACTGCTGCTGTTCCCTCCTCTCCACCCCAGCTAATTCCTCCATCCCTAACAGCTGCAAAATCCTGGCAAGCAGCGCTAGGCACAAACCCGGGAAGACAGAGAGATAGCAAGCTTTGAGTACCTTGATTGCCAATTACTCAGTGCGTTTAAATCATTTACTTCCATTCTCATTACAACTAGATGTGATCAGCACTAAGGCTGCCTGAAACCGCTTCTCCAAACACGTTTCTGCAGTTCAGGGACCAAACTGCACAGCTCTGCTGTGGATCCTGCAGTGAAGCAAATCCCTCTGAACTTTGCAAGGGCAAACTTTCTGACAATGTCAGCTCTCTCTTACATTTTCACACTTGCTAATTTCCCTTGATGACCTGCCACACTGTCTCTAGCATCAGCTGTCTATATTAATGATATTAAACATGCTCATTAAAATAAGAAATGAATCAATAGGAAATTAATAATTGTCAACCTTTTTAGTCAGGGCACATCCATAATACCCTGAAGATCACTGGGGAACTTGTCAATATACCAGTCAGTAAATTTTTCTATCTCTGAGACTATATATGCCAGCAGTGCATTTTTTCCAACTCATACCTGCCCTTTCAGGCACCTTTTATCACCCAGCAAGGAGAAATCCAATTTAGAACTTACTGGAATAGCTAAAAAAATGATACATATAATATTTCCTGTGTAAGGAATACAGTGGTCTTACAGTTATTTTTAAGGAGTTTTAAAACACAGAATGCAATTTAATTAAACCAAGTACTTCCCATATATTATTTATTTGTTAATATTTATATCACACTTTCACTTTTGCAAACTATGTCCAATGTGAGAAAAACCCCAAACATCATCTATCTCTATATGTCTGGAAATCTGTCTTAAGAGCTCTGTATCCTAGGGGGGATTTTCTATTGTAATGACTACTGTAACTTGCTTTTATGTAACTGCTCATAAGGAAATCATAAACAATATTCTTCTGTGATCTACAGAAGCATAGGCATTATATTTACTTACGGGTAGCCCAGTTCCATGAAATTATTCCAGGTCTGCTTTAACACCATTATAATACCCATTTGCATACAAAGATCAATAAGGCATCCACTAGGGTGGCACTACAGAAAAAAAGAAACAAAAGGTTATACAGAAATAATGCTGAGTTTTACAGCATTTCTTAAAGACTAGAAATGGATATTACATATTTTACTTAAAGGACATTAAATGCCATTGTCTTTATTGTTTTTAAAAAATATAAACTCATGGGAACACATGAGACTGAACCATACCATCAGCCTTTTAAGCCTACCGTCTAAATCTCTGCAGAGGTCAGAATCAGCTGAAACCAATGCAGTTTTCACATCAGTGCTTCTAATATGTTGTCCAACTGTGGGTGGGACAGAGGCAAAACCTACCAAGTTTCTCCAGTAATTTCAATAGTTTTTGGGGAGGCTGACTGTGCATCAAGCCAAAGAATGAAGAGAAAATTCCTCCTGGCTGCACAGGCAAACAGTTTATGCCTAGGCGATAGACCTAATACTGATTATTAAGTACTATTTAATGTATATGACTGAGTGGACCATGCAAAGGTATTCTCTTCTTGAAGAACTAAAAATTTCTGTCAAACAACAGTTCCTAGTGTCTCTTGCTGAGTGTTTGCTTGCTTTAGCAGTGGCTCCAGACCTTGAAGAAGTGGTATCGCTTTGGGGAGATTTGCTCAGATAGTACAAATTTAGGTAATTCCACAATTTTTCACCTAGTATTGGAAGAAACAGAAAAGCACAAAAAGCTTTCTGCCCTCAAACAGCACAACTGACTTTGCAGATCCAAACAGTGGAATTCAAGCTGTATTGTTAAATCCCAGGTATTATGGATAAGTTGAACAGATCACTGTCATAGAAGTGTAACTATTTCTCTTTAACTTTTAGGGAGAAAAATTAGTTATGACCTGTAACAAAATGTGATATGAATTTTTTATGCATATTGCATTATACAGTGCTCATAACCTGGGTTCTTGCTGAGGTTTCTGTTGACCTCATTCAGCTTCTCTTTAGATTATCAGGGTGGCAGATAATATCTTTTTACTTTTAAAAATTAAATTCTCTGGCATTATTATTAAATCATCATCCTTCTGTTTTTAGGAATCAGTCCTGCAAGCCAATATAACCTGAGAGAGGTAGGTGCAGTATTAATGAAGTAGCAGTGATGTTACAACCATAACATCACTAATATATGAATTGTGGTCTGAATATGCCCATGGACACTGGACTAGACAATATCATGTTATTAAATGTCTTGGACTTGGCTTCATCCAACAGGTGAAGAGAGGGCTATTGGAGGGATATCTGGGCATTATATTCTAAATTATGTTCCTAATAAGACCTAGCACAGGTATGGTCAATAGTCAAGACTTCTCAAAACAGATTTTTCTTTTATTATTAGACCTTTTTTCCTTTGAGAAAAGCAAAACAGTAGGGACTACTAATAGTAGCTTCTACCAGTAACTGACCCAACATGTAACACCTCACTGTCGCACTTTCCTCCCAAACCTGGTTCTTCCTTTCTCCCATCTCTGCTCCTGCAGAGGGGTGAGGTTCTTTCTGTGTTCTCAGATCCCTCTGTGAGGTGATTCAGCCCAGTAATTCATCAGAAAACTAATTCAGCCAGAAAAAGGAAGAGTTTCCTGGTGATACAGGGAACTGAATAGGCTCCTCACAGGGTTGGACAAGCTAGAGCCAGTGCAGATGAAGAGGAAGGAGCAAACTTCTGGGGAAAGGCTCAAAGGAAGAGCAGAATTATCTTCTTTTGGCAGCAGCAAGCTGTTAGGTCAGCTCAGCCTCTCTCAGACTTTGGGGGCATGTTCAGTGAACTTCTGTCTGCCCATTTATCAAGTATTCTTTCCTTGAATGTACAGAATTCACTACTTCAAAATTAGGAAGCCTTTTCAAATTATTCCCTTTTTTGCTAGTATTAGGATGACCTCTATTAACCAAAATATTTATATATCTGGAAGTGTTGTAAATTCATGTAGGCAGTCTAAGGCATTTTCCACTTGCCATTTGTCATGTATTTGCAAAGTTGTTTCACTAATTCAGCTGTCAAGCAGGAAAGAAACCACGGTATTTGAGTGTGCAAATAGCAGCACTGGAAACAACGTGACTGGTCCAGAAACTTCTGCTGTTCACCTCCAGTAACTGTCAAATGGGTTTTGAATTTTGAATGTATTTGCCAAAAAAAGTGTGACTGGTCCTCGAGTGACTTGGAAAGCCAACCTTTCATTGCTCTCCAAATCCATTTGGTTTTATAGGCATGGAACATTATGCCAGTAGCTCTTTTGGGAAGTTTGTTCAGTTGTTTTGATCAACTTTAAAGTACATTTTAGGTGTCTGAATTTTTAAGTTGTTATTTTATTATTTTAGCTCCCTGGTCAGCAAGGCTAGAAAAACTGAGAAGAAAGGATTTATTTAGAAGCAAAAAGTCATCAGATTCATATCTGCCTGATTCATTTTAAGGATGAAATATTACCAATGTAAAAATGTGAGTAATGTTTAAACCATTTGATAACACTATCCAAATGTGATGCAAACACTAAAACTGCTAGCATTGAAAAGGACACTTATATCAATATGTAGATGTTTTTGTAGTGGTCAGTAGTGTCAGCAGCGTGGAGTTAGACAGCAACTGAAAACGCAGGAACACACTCAAAAATACCTAGACAGAATTATGTGTCTGCCTCTGCCTGCATTCACTGCATCTGTGGGCAGCAGATAAATCAGTGTGTAGTTAGTGAACACTCACCTCTTCCAGTCTCCACCGGTTTATCAGCCTTAAGTAGGCACCAGGGTGTCCTGTAAATCTTTAACACAGGAATATACATCAACTATGTTCACAGTAGCAGTAGCAGAAGAAAGCTCACACTGTTGTTTTAATCTAATGTCATCTTAGTGTGATTGATATAACTATAAAAGATGTTATCCTGCAAATCGTTTTGGAGGATTCCTGGAATAATGTCCATGAAGGACTAAGTATATTTTTACTTTCAGTTTTATTTCAATACCAAATATTCCGCTTTTGGATATTCAGCATATGTAGAGAAGAGAGAAAATCTGAATAAAACTGTTAATATCAGTTTGGAAAATGGCTTTCAACTGCCAGTCCATTTTCTTACACCATAATGTGGGCTGTGATAGCTGCCTTTCTGTGAAATCAGTGAAAATGTTAGTTTTCATTAGGAAAACATCATTTTCTTACTATTCTCCCATGTTTTCCCCCAGAATGATTCCCACAACTTCCCACATGCAAATAATCCATACTGATGGATTTTTCTACTCAAGCCTTCTGTACTCAAAGGCTCTTCTTTTGCTTTTAGGGGACTTGCAAAAAGAGACATACATATATATATATACACACTTCATTTTCTGTGAGAAAAAAACCAGATAGCTCATAATTCACTCTTAATAGTCCAAATCACATAATACAAGCAACAAATTATTCAGGCAGTTGGACGAGATGATTGTTGAAAGTCACTTCCAACTGAACTATTCTATTCTATTTTGAAAGAAAAAGACAGTGTTATTTACTTACCTGTGCAAATTACACACATAAAGACAGCATGAAGTGAACTGAATGTATAGTATTGTGGGACACATCAGTTTGCAGCAGTGAAACTGTTAAAAGCATTGAGTCTGTGTGGTGCTAGGAAAGAAAAATTATGTCTGTTTCTGGGCTTTTGAAAGGAAAATAAAACTGCAGCCTGTCCTGCTTTGCTAGTATGGAATTTGCATTTTTAGATGTGTGATAATATGGTCCCATTTTGTTTCATTACAGACTATTTTATTTCATCTCTCTACTTCATTTTGCACATATCAGGGTGCAGACATCAATCCTACCTTCCAAGGAAGAATGCTATATAAAAGGTAGAGCTGTTCAGATTGACAAACTGAAAAAGAAACATTTTCAGAGTGAAGCTGTTCTCCCACTCGGATTCGGTACGAGGCTGCTCTGTGAAGAAAGACAGCAGAGTTTCAGAGGTTTAATCAGATTAACAATTTCCCTTGGCACAAAGGCTGCACACACCTATCAGAGCTGGCAATGTATTTGTAAATTAGCCTGCTGATTTCAAAATATAAGGTGACAGAAGAAATTGTATCCAAAAGCAACACACAGCAAGTGAGCTTGTAAAGACTTAGAAATCTCTTCTGATATCTGGATATGTATATTCCCAGAAGACTGTAAGAAAGTGGTTGAGATAATGTGTATATTAAAAATCCCTCCTGGATTCTTCTGTGCTTTACAGGCTCAGTCTCTTCTCTTGTTTCCTTTTCTGTAACCTATCATAATGAATTGCCAGAAAGCACCCCACTACAAGCTACGTAAGGGCCTTTCTGTTAGAGGTGTCACACTGAACTGGAGCAAATCCTCCTCGTAATTCTGTTTCATGGATTTGCCCACCATGATGGCACCTAAGGACTCTAGATAGGTATCAGTGGAGTGCCACTGCATGACTCACTTTCCTTGTCCCAGGGAACTCATCACAGAAGACCGAGAAAAAATATTTTGCAATGGATGGGGTAAGGCAAATGGGAAAGGGAAAGACATATTCTTCCCTTCAGGTAGGCCTTTAATCTCCATCTAAAGAGATATCAAGACAGAAGTTAACAAAACAACTTTTATGCCAATACACCAGTACTATGTCCTGGAACTACTTTCCAGTCGGCAGGAGCTTGTTATTAGTCAACCATTGATGTGAACAGCAGTAATCAGAGAAGAAGTGGAGGTACTAATGGTAATTCTGAGTATCATAATGGTAGCTCTCATACACCACTTCCAAAGGAGCCTCCAGTAAAGTACTGGAAGTACAGAAACAACAACAATAAACTAGATTCTCTTTAATTAGAGGTGCCATACTCATGAGGAAATTTCAAACAGATGCATCAACAAAACCATAAAAAGGACCATAAATCTGGTTACTGGTTTGGAAATGCCTGTCAGGAAACCCAAGTTTGTGTATGCCAGTACATACATATTTAGCTAAGCAGACAGAAATAAAGCATTGTGGATTTTTGATGCCAGTCTGTGGGAAGGACAAGTTTGACTTTAACAGAGCTGCTGCAGCTAAAGCTTTGCTCATATGTCCATCAGAGACAATGGCAATGCTCTGGAAGAGCACGGACACGAACTCTGAAAAAGGTCATGTAAAGGCTGAAGAGGACATCCTGAATGTAGCTTTGCTGCCAATTCCACTCTGAGCTTATTACACTGATAAAGATCATTCAAACCAAATCACAGAATCGTCCCTGAAGATCATTCAGTCCAACCACTAACCTAACACTGACAGTTCCCAACTACACCATATCCCTCAGCGCTATGTCAACCTGACTCTTAAACACCTCCAGGGATGGGGACTCCACCACTGCCCTGGGCAGCCCATTCCAACACCTAACAACCCCTTCTGGAAAGAAATGCTTACTAACATCTAGTCTAAACCTTCCCTGGTGCAATTTGAGGCCATTACTTCTTGTGTTATCACTTGTTACTTGGTTAAAGAGACTCGTCCCCAGCTCTCTGCAACCTCCTTTCAGGTAGTTGTAGAGGGCGATGAGGTCTCCCCTCAGCCTCCTCTTCTCCAGACTAAACACCCCCAGTTCCCTCAGCCGCTCCTCGTACGACATGTGCTCCAGACCCTTCACCAGCTTCGTTGTCCTTCTTTGGACAAGCTCGAGTAATTCAATGTCCTTTTTGTAGTGAGGGGCCCAAAAGTGAACACAGTAATTGAGGTGCGGCCTCACCAGTGCCGAGTACAGGGGTAAGATCACTTCCCTGTCCCTGCTGGCCACACTATTTCTGATACAAGCCAGGATACCATTGGCCTTCTTGGCCACCTGGGCACACTGCTGGCTCATGTTCAGCTGGCTGTCAATCAACACCCCCAGGTCCCTCTCTGACTGGCAGCTCTCCAGCCACTCCTCCCCAAGCCTGTAGCGCTGCTGGGGGTTGTTGTGGCCAAAGTGCAGCACCCGGCATTTGGCCTTATTGAAACTCATGCAGTTGGCCTTAGCCCATCGCTCCAGCCTGTCCAGATCTCTCTGCAGAGCCTCCCTACCCTCGAGCAGATCAACACTCCCACCCAACTTGGTGTTGTCTGCAAACTTACTGAGGGTGCACTCGATCCCCTCATCTAGATCATCAATAAAGATGTGAAACAGAAGTGGCCCCAAAACCGAGCCCTGGGGGACACCACTCATGACCGGCCGCCAACCGGATTTAACTCCATTCACCACGACTCTTTGGGTCTGGCCATCCAGCCAGTTTTTTACCCAGCAAAGCGTGTGCCCATCCAAGCAGTGAGCAGTCAGTTTCGCCAGGAGAATGCTGTGGGAAATGGTGTCAAAGACCTTACTGAAGTCAAGGTAGACAACATCCACAGCCTTTCCCTCATCCAATAAGCTGGTCACCCTGTTGTAGAAGGACTTCAGGTTTGTCAAGCAGGACCTGCCTTTCATAAACCCATGCTGACTGGGACTGATCCCCTGGTTGTCCATTATATGACTTTTAATGGCACTCAAGATGACCTGCTCCATGACCTTCCCTGGCACCAAGGTCAGACTAACAGGTCTATAGTTTCCTGGATCATCCTTTCTGCCTCTCTTGTAGATGGGTGTCACATTTGCCACCCTCCAGTCCAATGGGACCTCCCCAGTTAGCCATGACTTCAGGTAAATCATGGAAAGCAGCTTGGCGAGCACATCTGCCAACTCCCTCAGCACCCTTGGGTGTAACCCATCCGGTCCCACAGACTTGTGTGCATCCAAGTGGTGTAGCAGGTCTCTGACCACTTTCTCTTTAATTGTGATGACCTCAATCTGCTTCCCCTCCCCATCTCCCAGCTCATGAGGCTGGGTGTCCAAGGAACAGCCAGTTCCACTGCTAAAGACTGAGGCAAAGTAGGCATTGAGCACCTCAGCCTTTTTGTCATCCTTACTTACCATGCTTCCCCCTGCATCCAGTACAGGAGGGAAATTTTCCCTAATCCTCCTTTTATTGTTAATGAATTTATAGAAACATTTTTTGTTATCCTTAACAGCTGTAGCCAAGTTCAGCTCTAGCTGTGCTTTGGCTCTCCTAATGTTCTCCCTGCATAGCTTCATCTTTATAGTCTTCATGAGAGACCTGCCCCCTCTTCCAAAGGCCATAGATTGTCCTTTTGTTCTTGAGATCTCGCCAAAGGTCCCTGTTTAGCCAGGCCAGTCTCCTTCCCCATCTGCTTGTTTTTCAGCACACGGGAACAGCCTGCTCCTGTGCCTTTAAGACTTTGCTCTTGAAGTATGTCCAGCCTTCCTGGACTCCCATATCCTTCAAGGCAGCCTCCCAAGCGATTTTGTTAATCAGTCTTTTGAACAGGTCAACGTTTGCCCTCCGGAAGTCTAAGGTGGCAGTTGTACTAACCACTCTCTTTGTTTCTCCAAGGATCAAAAACTCAATCATCTCATGATCACTGCACCCTAGACAGCCTCCAACCTTTACCTCCCCCACAAGCTCTTCCCTGTTCACAAGAAGCAGGTCCAAGAGGGCACCTTCCCTGGTCGGTTCACTCACCAGCTGCGTGAGGAAGTTATCCTCCACACATTCCAGGAACTCCTGGATTGTTCCCCCTCTGCTGTGTTGTGATCCCAGCAGATACCCGGGAGGTTAAAGTCTCCCACAAGAACAACGGCAAGTGACGGCGAGATTTCTCCCAACTGTTTGTAGAAAGCTTCATCCACCTCACTGCTTTGGTTGGGAGGTCTATAGCAGACTCCCACAGCAAGATCTGCTTTATTGGCCCTTAACCTAATCCAAACACTCTCAATCCCGTTATCACTATACTTAATTTCTGAGCTGTCATAGCATTCAGTTACTTAATCCATCAGAGTAAAAACCACAAAACAGTCTGAGCACAGAACAGCTTGATCCACTGAGTTTTCATACAAGGGCTTTCTGCACAGGTTTCAAGAAACAGACCTACCTTGATGATAACTTGTCAGAAAATAATCAAGCTTCAAGGTCTCTAGACTATATCTTATTGTCCCCAGGGTGTCACAGGGAGTAAAAGGGCATAGCCTGCACAAATCGCATACTTGAAAGTCATATTTCTCAACTGTAACTAGCGGGTATCTTTTCCATGGATACAGGATGGCAAAAATATTTTAAATTCACAGCATACAAATGAGGAGTCTCACTCTAATAAAAAAACAACAGAATAAAATGCTATCTTACACAGATGTGCTTAGACATATCACCTATGACTTCCCAGATGTAGAAAAACCCTGACACTAGCTAAAATCAGCTGTGTGTTTCCTCTAAGTAAACACCAAAATCTGTCCACCTGGTCGAAAATACCTTACTGAACATCATCAATGTACGCAAGTATCCAGAAGCTGAAAATAATCTCCTCAAACCACTTCTACACATGCCATAATATGGTTTGCTTAACAGGCCTTCAGCAAGAGTCTCGTTTCAGGCTTCTTGACACTAAAGAGCCTTTGCCAATTGCCACCAACTACTGCAATCTTCCAGCATGATCAGGATCTCCAGAGGCTCTGCCTGAGCCATGGATATATGAGTGATAGCCTACTGCTACGCCAGTGACAGTACATGCTGTCCTCAGAAAACATGTCCTTACTCTAGCATCAAGATCACCTTTATGGGTGAGCTGAAAAAATTACTGAAACTTAGAACACCATTAGATTTTAAGTTTTGGTAGAGTTGATGAGTCACCTAGTTATTTTCCCTCCAAATTACTGCCCCTCTTAAAGGTGTATGTTTGATAGTCAATAAGCATCTTAGTTTCAAGCTAAAAATTTGGCTTTCAGAAGTCATTCCCCCATTTCCAGGTCTTCACAAAACCTGGGGGTTGTGAGTGCTGAGCCTCTCTGAAAAGTCATGCTTTTTCCCCCAAGGTCACAGTTCTACGAGTTCTTACAAGGTCAGGGGTTGGAACAAGAACCAAGCATGGCAGGTGGGTGATTGCTGTCACCACTGGTTGAATGGCACTATAGCTTAGTTTATATACTTCTTTATTATAAACTTAAGAAAAACATTAATTCCTATAGATTGTAAATTAATCAGGAATTTTCATATTTATACAGACAGTTTGAATACTATCACAGTATAGGGACCAAACAATCAGTACAATATAACTCAATTTTGTATTTAACACTGCTTACCTAAATTTGTCAGGAAAAGAGCAACCTTTTCATACAGCTGTAACAGAGAAGAAACAGCCTCTTAGATATGTGACCAGCTCAAAAATATGAAACTGCTTTCTAGGTAGAGTAACTGCTCTTACATGTTAAATCTGACATCCAGATGGTCTCTCTGATGTTCTAATAATGATGATAATAAAACTATATAGTAATAAGACAATAATGATATAATCAAACAAGGAACGGTAATATTTTTAAAGCATATACTCAGCTCTTTTCATCCACAATATATGGAGAAAAAAAATACTGTCACTGTCCCTATTTTGCATACACAGTGAAAAAGGGTGAGATAACTTTTCCAAAAACACAAAGCAGAACATTAGCACAACTGGGATTTTTGTTTCAGTTACTTATGAAACATTTATCTCACAAAAAAATTCACCCTAGTAAGAGCATGCGGTGCTATGTTGGGTATTTGGGGCTTTTTGGTTTTGTTTGGGATTTTTTTGGTGCTGAAATGAAAGACACTGGGGAGACAGGGTTGCTTCAGAGAAAGTCTTTAGTAATTCCCACCACCAGACACATTTCTTACTCTGAGTCAGTGACATTGTTCTAAACCCTAAGTGATATTTTCTGCGCTTAGCAGATACCATGCTCTCAAACTCTCTGGAAGACTGCTAACTTCATAAAGTTTACAAAAACAAGCTTTGAGGGTTTTTACAATTAGTATTTGCAAAGGGGTTTTAAACCTATGAGTACATCACCACCAATACCAGTATTAGTGTAAATTAATACAACGATTTCCATTTGCTTTAAATGAGTCTGGAGCCTGTTCCCACAAAACCCTAAATGTCCTTAACTCTCGCTGATGCCTACAGGGATACAGAGCTCCGCATACTGCAGGCTCAAGTGCTTACTTATTCCTAAAGTGCATATCAGCAATGTTTCTTCTCATTTGCAGTTATCCTTATAAACGCCTGCTTAAATTGAGTTATGTAGAATTTACAGATCAAATTGCCTGCTTAAGAACTGAAATCATCCTGAATTATCTCATCCATGTTAACAACCAATTCTTGCTTAGAATAGTTTTTTGCTGCCTTTGGAGTAAACGGTTTTGTTTCAAGTAATGAAAAAGGTGGTTTCTTCTAGGTTTAAAAGTGTCTCTTAAGGGCAGCTGTAAAAGTGCTAAATATCTGGGTGGTTTATATCCTGATTCCAGCAGGGAGTGTGCTATTTTACAAATGTACGCTGCTCTGCAGAAGGGGGTATCAAAACCGTATTTTGTTGCTATTCCTCTTGGAACAGTAAGACTGCATTAGAGATTCTGTTAACAATGTTTGGATCTAATTATCTGCTACTGCAGTTTATCTCTCCTAGTTCCAAGGGGCCTTGTTTAGGATCATATTTGGTTCTGTGTTCATATTTTCTATGGGTGATATCATTAGAATTAACAGGTTTTATTAACCTAGGTAAAGCTAAAGATTGTTCCCAGGTCAGGCTTCAGGATTATCTGTGAGACGTTATGCTTGAAGGTCATTTCATTTTGACATGATGGATGTGTCAGTGTATGTATCTAGCTCTCAGAGCATCCAGTCTAGAGTTGCTTGTGGTCTAGACCTTTCCCCTGATGCTTAGAGAGGTTGTCAACTTGTATCAGAACCACTGGCAGTTTTCCAGGCTTCCTAGCAGTGAATTCCCTACTATTATATACATCTTGGTCCATTCTAGTTTTATTACTGTATCTTTGCTTGCTCTCCTACTACTTTTCTTGAGTCACAGTTTGTAGACGATTCAACTACCTGAATTGCTCCTGGGGAAAACATTTTTTTTTTTTTTTTTTTTTTTTGCAAAAGAAATCCCACTACTGTCCTTCAGTAAACTACATTAATCCATCATGGGAAATGAGGGATTATGTTCTTAAGTCCTTCTTTTGAAAAGCTCCTGCAGTTTCATATTTTGGGGATCTTTTGTTTCCATGAGCTCTATCCAGATCTAAGGCTGTGGTGTTTATTGCGTGGTAATGAGTATAAGGCTTAAGAAATCCATCTTTGCTGTGCTCTACTTAGTTGATGTATTTTAGGAAATAAAACAAAATTTCTCAAAAGGCACCTTCAAGCCATCTTCCATTATTTAAAAAATTTCTTTAAGCTGTAAAACTCTTTGAGAACCAAATAATTTTGTTTGTGCAGTATTTCTTTGTTGCTGCTTCACTGCATATACAATTACTTATACTGAGAGCTTGGAAATGGCTGTTGTACTGACATAGATATATATAGTTTTCTTTTTATTTCTTCTATGATTATTGTGTGCTCTAGGTGGATTAAAGAAAATTCCCAAAAGCTACAGAAAACAAACAATAAATAAAAAATAACATAAAATAAAAGAGCCCTCAGTATAAATTCAGAGAAAATAACAGCTTCCACCACTTCTTTCTGACCTTTCTCAGCCTATAGTCCCACCTTAGGGAAAACACAGGAAAGTCAATAGTTCCTGACAGACTGTCCTAGTCACCAATCCAGTCTTGCCTATGCCAAGGAGAGAAGTGAAGTCCTGCAGCAAAGCCTCTTGGAATTTCCTGCTACATAAAACAAGGGGCTGTTAAAATTAATTTTTAGATTATAGAAATGCTTGCATACTGCGCAGGAAAGAAAGTAGTCTCCAAGCCAGCACTTGGAAATGTGCAGGCCTGAAATAACACCTCATACTTCCCCTAGGAAGTAAGTCATCATATCCCCTGGAGCAAAGCCTAAAATGCTTTTTGCAGAAGACACTTGCTGCTGAGCAGGTAGAGATACTCTGCCCTGGCTCCAGTACCTGCGTAGTTTGTAGGCTGATCCCTCCTCGCCCTTAAAATGCATTCTTATAATGTCAGTTGACAAAAACCTGATAGTGAAAGGCCATACACCTCTTGCCAACAGCAAGTAATAGAAGACACACTGCTATCACAGCAATATACAGAAGTATCTGCATCTTGATGGAAGGATGAAACTCATTCCCCATCTAATCTATGCTATACTGTCTTATTGGGGCTGTTACCGCATAGAAATTCCATTTTTGTCTTTGTCCCAAGTCTGGTTCCAAACCAGTTCACAACAATAATCTGACCTCAGCCAGACCTCAGCCAGCCCCCTACAATGCAGCCAGACCATGCCTCTGGTTTACCCTGGCAGAGATCATAGGCAGCTCATGGAGCAAGTCATGTCTGCTCATGACTCGTGAAGTTTTCAGCCCAAGGGACTTCTCCTGCATACGGACATTGTGTCTGTATATGCATATCCTCACTGGTAAACTACTGTGAAAACTGAAGCTGGATCTGCTGCAATTAGTGTAAATAAGAACTAAGCTTGGCCAATGTATTTACAAAATAACATCAAAACATTAATTAAAAAGAAGAACATTAATGAAATGGACTGAAACCTGAAAACATATGAAAGGAAAAAAAAGAGGCAGAAGATAAAATAGGAGTATGGACCTGTCTCCCTAAAATATTTTTTTAGAACATTCAAACACACTTTTTTATGTGCTTTTTAATGTTTTTGGGTTTGGAATTGTACTTTACAGAAATAGTGAATGGTGTCCATAAACAATAATGCCATGTCTGGCTTAGCAAGACACTCCATTTCTGCTCAAAAAGGAACTGAAAGCATTTGGTGGTCTGTGGACTGAGGTATCTACCAATCTGATGGCTCTGGTATAACTCTGGATATGTTAGTTTTACTTACCACATTCAGTAGCATGATGATGCAAAAGTTGATGCACACTGCAGTCCCTGTAGTTGCAACCTGAGAGTTATTCCTGATTAAAGCCCACTTAAAGGCAGCAAAAGTGCTGACAGTCACAACACGGTAAATAACAATGCCAAAAACAGCAGCAATCACCACACAGATCTAAAGGAAGAAAAAAATCAGAGAGAAGAACCTGAAAACTTTCAATAGAACAGGAGTTAACTTCTCCCTGAAACTCTGAAAACCAAAACAATAAAGTGAAAGACTTGAGAAATACATCCATTTTGATTCATGAGAAAGGTTTCAATATGTATATTCTTCTTATTGTGAAATTCTTTTCATTTTCCATAATGCAAATTATCTTTGAAAATCATTATTAAAATAATTTTTAGTTTTAAACATTTTCTTGAAAATGTACCTCTTCCTTAGAATTAATGTGGGAAACAGTGTTGCCAACTCTTGGAATTAGAAATTTTCCTTACACACATGTTCTGCAGTATGCAAAGGCTAGTCTCAAGCTGATGTCTCAGCTTGATGGTGTCATATTTGGGATGGATTTTGTGTTTTGATGGACTTCACACTTAAAGGAAAAATGTCTCCATTTGTAAGCACTGCCTCAACAACAACCCTGGCAAGCCACCCTAGCAAGCTGTTTCTTGCTACAGTTCTGGAAATATTCTATCTAGGGAAGGCAACTTCAATTGCCCTTGTAATTTCTTCTCTGATGAGACTTTCAGCAAATGTGACAGTTATAATGTGAAAGCCATGCAGCTGAGCCGGGCTGCTAAACCACTTGATGCTCCATATGCAACAGTTGAGCACTAAATGACAACTGCTTTCCATCGTGACCAATTTATGTCACCATTTAGCAAGCTACCTAAAGGACAAACAGTTGGGAATTAGCATGGGTGACTCATAGAAACTCTGACACAGTACCCATTAGCCACCTTATTAGATAAGGAGAGAGTCTCTTCAGTAGAAGACAGATGATTATTTGCAAAAGACGGGTGTCTTCCAAGGTTATCATAGACAGCTTAAATCTATCAAAATTGAAGTATATCTAAGCTAATTGAATGTTCTTCTCAATAACGCCCTTGCCCTTTTTGTCCAAGATTGCTTTGGATGATTTTGAAGCCACCAGTTTCTTACAAGCCCTCTGCCCTGTTCCCTCCCATCTGGTTCAAACACAAACTTGCTGGGCTAGCTCACCTACCTGGCTCTCCATAGCTCCTGAAGTTATACACATATATAATTTTCTAGATTCCTGGAAAAGCCCTAGTAAATTCCATGAGGATCTGAGTTGATGCCAGCTGTGTTTTCAAGACCAGTCCTACCACTGCTGTTTTCATGTGAATAACAGCTTCAGTGAAGTTAGAGGCATTTCAGCAAAAATGCATGCAGCTCTCTGTTAGGAGAGATTTTGCTGTTGCATTTAGTTTTGCGCTTTGGAAGGGGGAGAGATGCCTCATTTTAGACAAGGAACATCTTTTTCTGCATTTCAATTGCACTAGGAATATGAACCCTCTTTCCTTACCTCTTCAATGCATGCAAAAACTATGACATATTAACATCATTAAGCACTCTAGGTACCTTAGTTAGGTTCTCTGTAGCTTACAAAAAACAACTGCCTCTTCCATGGCATCTCTCCCCATCAGTCTGCTCTGTCTACACAGGGGAGGCAAGGAAATCAGTAAACTAATTCAGTCAGCTGAAGTTGGTGCCTAAACGTGACAGCGTCACTATTCCAGCATGTGTGTTGCTACATATAGCAGCATTATGTGTATAGCCTTGAAGGAAGGACTTAACTATCTGTGAGAGTCAGTGAAGAGTAAACTAGTGTAGGACTTTACAGAAACTCAGGTGATTTACTATGTACAGATTTTCAGCCTGCAGTAAACATGCTAGAGATTATTTCACTTTCAAACAGTCATATCCAATATCGCCATACTCTTTCAGCAGAGATAATGTTATTTTGTGTTTTTTCAACTGGTAAATAAATAAAAGTTCTCAAACCATAAAAAATATTCCAGATGCAGAAACAACGAGTCTGCTGCATTTATCTGCAAATGCTTGATAAGGCTCTGGCTTCCCGGATATGGGGTTCATTCGTTCTTTCTTGGAGTACTTGGCTTCAAACTGTGGACGTATTTCCTCCTAAAGAACAGATAGATAATGTTCACATACAGCACAGCTAGGAAAGATTCTGCAGGACACTTCAGATCATTTATCAGATCACAGTTATGGGGATTTACGTCTTTGAATTCAGCAGCTGGCACAGCTACTATAAAAGCTGATCTGGGAAATCAGGTCTCCTTCATGAGAACTAGAATAAATCACTGTATCCATAAAACAATATTGGAAGTATTTACTAAACTCCCCAATTAGCTACTCATCTAAACAATGCTTTTTCAAAATATATGGCTGTAAGTCAAATAATTTTAAGGTTGATACCACAGAGTCTTCCAGCCTGATATTATCCTATTGATACTGGAATTCTACAACAAAGCAAAAAGAAGGAAAAAACCCCCAAACAATTCCTCTTTTCAAACCCAATTGCTCTTTGCTAGGTAATTGGTTATCTTCCCACTATCAGCAAAAATTTCTCAGCATTTGAAGAAGAAGCCATGCCATCTAATATTGCTTAATTCCTTCCTAACTTGGACAATATTATTAGCAGGAACAGATTTCAGCAGCAGAAATGTCAAGTCCTGCTTGCCATAAAAACACTCTTCTGAAATGAAACCTGGGGATTTCTTGGGGAGAGACTTGGTTACATCTGTTTACAGCCTTGTCAGAAGACAGGGTTCACCCTTAGTTCAGGTAAGACTGATTTCAGGTATGACGGTTTTCAGCTGCAGTAGGGCTACCCCACTGCCCTGCCACCCAGGAGGTTCACCAACAGCTGTGTGGCCTATGCCACCTCACCCTAGTCTGACAGCGGAGATTCTGTCAGAGATGAGAGACAGCACCAGGCTGCGAAGATGGACTCCCACAGCTGCTGGCAGTCTGTATACATTAGATCAAGTTTTACAATGCTCTGATGAATACTGGAGAACTGGCCCATGGTACAGCTGGTTATAAGGGAGCACAAAGGCAGCTATGGACTGTCTGTGCAGCATTTCCACCAGGGCTCTGCTGTGCATTTCTTTGTAACAGCCAAGAACTCAGCTTACCAATTTCACTTCTAACCCTTCACCTGCATTTAATTGAACTTTGACTGACTGAAAGTTGTAAATACCTGAACCTTAAATGACTGCAATGAAATAGGTGAATGTTAACTACTCATACAAGTCTTTAGAATGTGAATAAAAAAGATATCCTAAAATTCTACATCACATAATCACAGGATCACAGAATCATCTAGGTTGGAAAAGACCTTGAAGATCATCCAGTCCAACCATTAACCTAACACTGACAGTTCCCAACTACACCATATCCCTAAGCACTATGTCAACCCGACTCTTAAACACCTCCAGGGATGGGGACTCCACCACTGCCCTGGGCAGCCCATTCCAACACCTAACAACCCCTTCTGTAAAGAAATACTTCCTAATATCTAGTCTAAACCTTCCCTGGTGCAATTTGAGGACATTACCTCTTGTGTTATCGCTTGTTACTTGGTTAAAGAGACTCATCCCCAGCTCTCTGCAATCTCCTTTCAGGTAGCTGTAGAGGGCGATGAGGTCTCCCCTCAGCCTCCTCTTCTCCAGACTAAACAACCCCAGTTCCCTCAGCCGCTCCTCGTACGACATGTGCTCCAGACCCTACACCAGCTTCGTTGCCCTTCTCTGGACACGCTCGAGTAATTCAATGTCCTTTTTGTAGTGAGGGGCCCAAAACTGAACACAGTAATCGAGGTGCGGCCTCACCAGTGCCGAGTACAGGGGTAAGATCACTTCCCTGTCCCTGCTGGCCACGCTATTTCTGATACAAGCCAGGATACCATTGGCCTTCTTGGCCACCTGGGCACACTGCTGGCTCCTGTTCAGCTGGCTGTCAATCAACACCCCCAGGTCCCTCTCTGACTGGCAGCTCTCCAGCCACTCCTCCCCAAGCCTGTAGCGCTGCTGGGGGTTGTTGTGGCCAAAGTGCAGCACCCGGCATTTGGCCTTATTGAAACTCATGCAGTTGGCCTTAGTCCATTGCCCCAGCCTGTCCAGGTCTCTCTGCAGAGCCTCCCTACCCTCGAGCAGATCAACACTCCCACCAACTCTGCAAACTTACTGAGGGTGTACTTGATCCCCTCATCTAGATCATCAATAAAGATGTGAAACAGGAGTGGCCCCAAAACCGAGCCCTGGGGGACACCACTCATGACCAGCCACCAACTGGATTTAACTCCATTCACCACAACTCTTTGGACCCATCATTTTGATAACATTCCCCTGGGTAAAAAAAAGTCATGTCTTATTCTCATTCTCTCAAATTTTGAAGGCACTTTCTCAATACAGTTAATTTCCAAATTCAAGCAGCAACCTGGTAATGTGGTATTAAAAAATTCTGAGGCATGTATGCTCAGCTGCAACACCTGTGTAAATAATTACATGCTTGAGGGAACCAGGCCTACATTAACTATATACAAAGGCTAAACATGTTTCTGTGGAGGCAGCGTAACACCTTGCTCTTATTCTACCTTGCTCAAGCTGTTCCTGCCATATCAGGGCCGAAGGCTGCTGTGCAGACCATAATTTAGCAAGTAGTATTCCTGTATGCCCAGGGACATGCAAAAGAACAGAGTGTAATAGCATTGAAGCAGGGCTCTTGAGAATTGCACCCTGTAGATTGTGCAAGGGCTCTGCCAGCTGACTTACTGAGTCATATACAGGAAACCCTTTCTTCTCTGCAGCTCTCTCTAAGCCAAGGTTTGATTATCTTTTACAATCTGCACTATAAGGAAGTCCTTATCATATCCATCTGTCCAGGAATCTAGGTATCTTCTACGATTTCCAGTCAATTTGGATAATAAAAATGTTATTTTTACAGATACCTCTCCACACAAAACTGAAACCCTGGCATGAACCTTACCATACCTGTTTAAAGACACCCAACAATGCTGAGCACAGCTTGGGGCAGGAAGTGAACAGTACTGTATCTGGCTGAGGTTAACAATATAAAGTGACACCAAAGAAAAAGAAAAAAGTATGCTGTAAATAGCAACAGAAGCCATATTTCAGCTGGGAGTGCCAGGAACTGTGCACAGTTGGCTTCTTGTTGCACACCCAGACAAGACTCAATTACTCTCCATGTCTCCCACTCTGCACCTTATTTACAAGAAAATAATATCTAGATATGCAGGGTCGAAAGAACCAGAACACATTCAGCCCATGTCCCCACGCTGGGGGACCTGGACACTGCAGGGGCTGCTGTATGCCTTCCTTAGGTGAAAATCTAAAATGGTGAGGAATTAACAAGGTTGCATATCTGAACAAATTTAGTTGTCCTCCCCATCATCTTCATTCTTTCATTTCTTTGTCACTTCATTTAGAACAGAAAAGTGATAATGAAGTGATAAGAAGCCTTATAAACATGGGTTTTTTTCAATCTATTGTTGGTAGGAATTAATAAATTTCCCTCTGTAGCAAAACCTTATTTTTCAATTTGACAATGAAAATTAAATCAAGCAAAAGCTAGACATGGCAGATAATGTTAATAAAAATAACAATCTTCATTATCAAAGCTTGTGACTTAAAACGGTAATTAGAACTCTTTAATTGATTTCTTTGAAATAGCTAATAAAAGAAATTGGCTGATTTTGCCCAGTGATAACTGAATGGAATGTAGAGAGGAAATTTAGTTAGCAATGATTTTATTAGAAAGCAGTAGCTTTAGGAGTAAAATTTTCACCTTATGGAGACAAAATTCTCACTGACATCTCACTGACATGTACAACTTCACAAACAAACTCCACAGGATGTGTCTTTTTCAATTTACACAGAACAGACCACTCTCCTTTGTTCCTGCTTCTTAAACATGGATCATTCAAATTCTTTACTCACAGGAGAAACCACACTGATTTGTGGAGTATCAAATGTGGATTAAGGTGCACTGCCTTAGGCCAGATCTTTCTGTACTAGAAGAGCTACTCTAAATTTCTTTGTGAAATATATCCTTTTATTTCAGGAGGTTTCTGAGTCCTTCAAAAGGTGAATTCTTGCAGGAGTCCTATCCTTTCTAGTCCAATGATATATTGTCCTCTATAGCCCAGATGTAGAAAAGGGATTTGTAAAAGATTGAAAACCTGAATCTTGACCATTGGGACAATGATAGCACCCCCAGAAGTAAGTGTATTTCAAAGCCCGTGGTCTGCAGGTCATCCTGCTTGCAGTGGATGGCAATGGCAAAGTGAAGAAGTGGACTCTGAACCACAGAACAAGGAAATAGTCTCAACACTTTTTCACCTGGGACACCTTCTTTCAAACTGTGACTGTCTCAGGGGCAAAGTCCTGCAAAGAACCCCAGTACCAGTGGAAAAGTGCAGCATTTGATACTCAAGAAGAGGAGGCAGTGGTCCATAGAGCTGACCTTAAAGCAAGAACATGCTTGAGTTGTGCAGTAGGTACGGGAACTGGCAGCTATAGCATCTTCAGAGAAGACACCTCTGGGAGGCAATCAGCTCCCACTCTTGGGAACTGATGCCTCAAATGCTGAGATACTGACGCTGTGATGACTGGTCACATAAATCTTTGAGAAGCAGCCAGTTGAGTTCTTATTGGCATCTTTAACCTCTAATTTGAGAGAGAAAGGTACCGTCTGGCACACTGCTTCTGAAAAGAGTGCTACCGCCTGCTGCAGAGACTTATAAAACTCCCTCTAGAACTGAAAGAAGGTGCAACGAATAGCTCTGGAGCAGGTACACTCACCACTGCCCCAGGGCACCTGACTGAGATCTTGTTGACAGAGCTCATTGGAAAAAGCCTGGTGTGAGAATAAAAGATCAGCTGACCATCAGCAGGGAGCAGGTATCCCCTAAAAATTACTGACATGCATATGTCATCTTGCAGGCCAGACTGAAATAATCTGCCAATAGAATATAAGCATCTCTTATAAAAAATAATGTTATTTGATAGGCATCATAAAATAAACACATTGTATTTCTGAGGACAGTTTCAACTACCAGAAGCTCTTTCAGGCTTTCTGACTGGAAGAGGAAAAATCTAGCAACTCTACTCTTTTCTGTCATTTCAAGGTTTATTCCAGCTAAAGGCTTAATTGCATAGGCATGGTAATGCTCTTTCAAAAAAGCTCAGAAAGCAGAGAGCAAATCTTCCATGGGAATGCTTTCCTCCAGGCTCTGCAAGAGGACATGCACTGGCAGCAATAGCAGCAAGGCTGTAAGTGGAGTTTGGGGATGTGCATGAAGAGGTTAAATGGACATGGAGCTGTTGTGCTCACACTTGAGCAAAAGACTCCTCCAAGCATTACCACAGCAGCCAGAAATCACTTGGTATTATTACACGGAAAGAAGAAAAACAAAAAGCAAAGCATCACTTAAGGACAACTTTGCCAGGAAATTCAATATTTGCAGATAAACTGGTAATAGAAGATTCATGTGGAAGGCTTTATAAATCAGCATAATCCCAAATCCAGGTAGGTTAAACTTTGAAAGTTGCAGATATGTAACATCCTGAACTATAAACACCTGCAAGACCAGGCCTCCTGGGAAAAAAACATAAAAAGGGAGTCATATTGTACTTGTTTGTGTATTTTGTTAAAGGCTCCTTATTCAGGGGACACTGAGCTATAATCCTGACTTGGAAATTGCAGTTTGGTACATCCATCTTTTACCTTAGCTGTCAGAAGCAAGTAGTGGCTTTTTTGCAACTAGCCATGAGGGGACATGATCACTGCAGGTCAATCCTGACCAATATCTGAACCTCAGGCAGGACTATTTTAGTGTGGTCTCTCTGTGAGTCATCAGCATTGCCCAGAGCAGGCTGCTAATCTCAGGAGAGTTAAATCAGCATCAGAGTATTTTCTAAATATGTGACAACAGTCCTGAAGTATCACCAAGAAGTGACAGCATATGTGCACAATTAATGATGTTCCTGTTGCTATAAAGAAACCAGTTTCCAGTTGTGTAAGTTATTACATTTTATGTTCTTGGATTATTTTCTTAGCCTTTTAGCATTTTAAAAAAATCCTACCAGCAAATGAGCAACTGTACTATTTCATGGCATCATTGAACTACATTGTCCCATAGATACAAAAATCCCATAGCTCAGAAGTCTGTTTTTCTGCTGGCAAGATTAATGAAAAAGAAATTCCTCCACAGAGGCAGCAATATAGAAGTTCAGCTGCACTGAGACCACTGTAGCAGCCTTTTACAGTCCCTCCAAGAGCTTCAGGACAGTCTCTGGAGAGGAAGGAAAGCAAACTCCGTGGACACCTGTATGTCCAAATCCCACTCAAGCAGCACTTTTTCTGTCATACCCACTGAATCTTGCTTTTCTCCTGCATCAAAAAGCTTCTAATTCCACTTAGATCTCAACTCTCAGTCCCAAAAGCATGCTGTGTCTTTCTGGTAACCGCCACAGAAAAAGGTTAAGGCTATTTTTTGCTGTTTAGCTTCCTCCCTAATGGGATTTCCTCTACCAACAGGGGATGAAATAAGTCCTTTTTGTTGGTTCATCTCCCTCAGTCTCTCCGCAGCACTGTATACTTAGGTAACCAGCACCTGAACATTCAGAAGCTGGTACAAGCCTCACAAGGCTTTCTCTCCATCAATATTCTTAGTGGCTATCTAAAAGAATGGATAAAAGCTCATCTGACAAAATTCATGGTACCCTGGGCTGTCAAGAATTTCCTTGGATTCAAAAGAAAAATTTGTTTGTTTTCCCCAAAATGCATTTTTTTTCCTTTGATCTCCCACAACGACAGCCACTGATATGTTGAAATTAATTCAGATTTACAAAGGTGTGAAAAGAGAGGACAGTTTGGCCTGGGGAAAGTTTCTTTGCACTCCAGAGGAAATATCTGAGGAGAAAAATGCTTATTTACTAGTTTATGAAGATTTAACGAATGAATTGAAAATAAATCCAAAAGAAAAACATACTTACATCTTTAACCAAATATTTTTGTATTAAAGATTAAGGAGTACATCTTTTTATACAAACCTCTTCTTCTTCCCAGTCTATCAAGTCCCAGTCATAAGCAATCACTGCTCGCCGTCTTTTCCAAAACTCCAGAAAAACAGTTGCTGGAGCAAATAGAAAAAAAAAAAAAATTGTTTTTAAGTCAAGAAAATGTTAACAACTATTACAGAACTGTTGAATGAAGCTGTTACATTATTTTCATTGCTTTGCATAAATGGGTTCCTTTGAACAGCAAATCATGCTGATGATCAAAACTGCTTTCAAAAAGCATTGCTTTCTAAGGATTACTTTGCTTGCTTCATGTATGCTTGAGGCTTTAGAGATTTCATTTAGTGCTAAATGAGAATGTTTAATTTCTGACCAACAAAGGGAGGACTCTCAAAGAATAAAATTGTTCTTGTGAGTCATCATTACTAGATATAGCAGATTTCTGATGAAGCTAAAGATTTCTTGGGGCTATTGTAGATAAAGCAGTAACTTTCCCTCTTGGAAAGCCATTTACAACACACAGAAACCAGAACCCAGAGGAAGCACATTCCAGTGCATGTGCAAATGTACTACTGAGGAAATTGGAACTTTTGCCTTACACCTTTCTAATCCAGACCATTTCTTTGACACTACATGAGTGTGTGTGTATGTGGTATGGCATTAACCATATTATCTGACAGTATGGCATTAACCAGTTATCTGACAGTTAAACATTCTGTGCTGTACAGCAGTTATCGACAGAGTTCAAGATAGTATAATATGCCTGTACATGACTGCTTTCATTTTGTGATGGAAAGAACAATCAAGGAAGCACTCAGTCATCAAATAATATGCTTGTATTCTGGAGATTAATACTGAACCTGTTTATGGTTACAGCACTGGCATCAGTTTGGTGAAAGTGAATTTTTAGCCAGTAAGAATTATTATATTTTAATGTATTAGCCAATGCAGCTAAAATATGCTTAGAAAATGAACACTGTGAGCAGATAAGGTAAGATATCAAAAGTGTATTTGAGGAGGCAGCTATTTGGTTTGAAGGCATTTTCACATATCATGTCATCCTTTCTCTGAAAGCTGGAGTTATGTTACATCAAGTAACCAGCTGCTTTAATTTAATCCAATAAAAAAAGTCAATTCAGTCTCCTGAGTTTAATGTTTCTATGACTTTTTGTAATAAATGCAGTATGATTGGTTGGGATCAGCAAAACTACTAAATGCTAATGAGGCTCCACTGCTGCTGAACCACCACATTGTTCATTCCTTGACTTGACTTCTGGTGGAGTTGTTTCTCTCCTATCAGCTAATATTGAATTATTTTGTACAGGCTAAACAAGTAGCCCTGCACTTTTTGGAGACCTGGAAGAAGCAAGCCTGATTGATTACTCTGTTTCCATTCCAAAAAGCATCTGGAAGCATGACCTGAGTGGGTGTATGAGTCCGCAGGCATGAACCTCTCAGATATGTCTGTGCTGAACTGTACTTCTTTACTTTCTTGTTTTTCACACACCTGGAGTGAGGAATCCGTACATATTATATTTAGTATATTTAGCACCTGTCAGAGTAAGTATGTGTAGTTCCCAAAGCTTCTTTAGAAAACTATTTTCAAATCATTAAGTAGCAAATAGGAAGATCTGCACAGTGATGTTTTAGCTTTTATTGTGTTAACGCTTTTCTCCCTCTATCCAGGTCAGTATGCACTTTTCCTTACTAGATACTTTAAAATGTGCTATAACCATCTTTGATTGATTCACTGTACTACTGAGATCTTCTAAAAAGTACTTCATTTTGAAATTTCTCTGCTTCTTTTCTAGTCAAGTAATCACTAATACCCTATATCACACTTCAGCATTCTTTTCTGACTTTGACAGCTTAACAGGACACAGTTGTACTTATTGTTCTCTCATTTTCCAATTGGTATGTTTAAACCAGATGCTGACAATTCTCCAAAACGCCTGCTTGAAATTCTGAATTTCTCATTGGCCTTAACTCCCAAGCCTTTTGCTAGCTTTTTCTATACTATGCTTGCCCTGCTTCAGAGCTCAACCTTGCAGCTCAGTCCTCAACAACCACTTGTACAAACAGTTGTCTTAATATCGTTTCCTCAGATGCTTTTGAAACAAGTTGTGATCTTATTTAGTAACGCAAATGGCTTCTCACAGCAAATAGCTTAATCTTGACCTTCTCTCAGAAATCCTTTCCCTGTTGTATTTCAGACCACCATTTAATACATCCATCATGGAGCAGATCCTCCTGGAAATGACACTAGAGCACATGGAAAATAAGGTGACTGATGATAGCCAACATGGCTTCACCGAGGGCAAATCATGCCTGACAAATTTGGTGGCCTTCTACGATGGGGTTACAGCATTGGTGGATAAGGGAAGAGCAACTGAGGTCATCTACCTAGACTTGTGCAAAGCATTTTACACTGTCCCACATGACATCCTTGTCTCTAAATTGGAGAGACATGGATTTGACAGATGGACCACTCTCTGGATAAGGAATTGGCTGGATGGTTGCACTCAAAGAGTTGCAGTCAATGGCTCAACATCCAAGTGGAGAGCAGTGACAAGTGGCATTCCTAAGGGGTTGGTATTGGAACCAATGCTGTTTAAAAACTTTGTTGGCAACATGAACAGTGGCATTGAGTGCATCCTCAGCAAGTTTGCTGATGACACCAACCCGTGTGGTGTGATCAACACGCTGGAGGGAAGGGATGCCATCCAGAGGGACCTTGACAGTCTTGAGAGGTGGGCCTGTGCAAACCTCATGAAGTTCAACAAGGCCAAGTACAAGGTCCTGCACATGGGTTGGGGCAATCCCAAGTGCAAATACAGGATGGGAGATGAGTAGATTGAGAACAGCCCTGTAGAGAAGAACTTGGGGGTATTAGTGGATGGAAAACTGACTATGAGCCAGCAATGTATGCTTGCAGCCCAGAAAGCCAACTGTATCCTGGGCTGCATCAAGAGAAGTGTGGCCAGCAGGTCGAGGGAGGGGATGCTCCCCCTCTACTCTACTCTATTCTTGTGAGATCCCATCTGGAGTACTGCATTCAGGTCTGGGGCCTCCAACATAAGAAGGACATGGACAGGCTCAAGCAGGTCCAGAGGAGGGTTATGAAGATGACCAGGCAGATGGAGCGCCTCCCTTATGAGGACAGGCTGAGAGAGTTGGAGTTGTTCAGCCTGGAGAAGAGAAGGCTCCAGGGAGACCTTATAGTGGTCTTTCAGTACTTAAAAGGGGCCTACAGAAATGATGGTGAGGGACTCTTTATCCAGGGAATGTAGTGATAGGATGAGGGGTAATGGTCTTGAACTGGAAGAGGGTAGATTTAGATTAGATATGAGGAAGAAATTCTTTACTGTGAGGGTGGAACAGGTTGCCCAGAGAAGTTGTGGCTGGCCCCTCCCTGGAAGTGTTCAAGGCCAGGTTGGACAGGACTTTGAGCAACCTGGTCTAGTGGAAGCTGTCCCTCCCCAAGGCAGGGGGGTTGGACTAGATGGTCTTTAAGGTCCCTTCCAACCCAAACCAGTATATGATTCTATGATATGATTCTACGATACTGACTTCTGTATACATGCTATATACCAGGAATATTGCTGAAGAACCTCCTTAAATTCTGTCTCCTCAGAGAGCAGATCAATGTGAATGTTTTATGCTAGAGGTAAGGTTTGTAGAAAAGCAATCTCTTTTATTAGACTAACTGATATATTTAGAAAAAAAGTTTTATGTTGGCATTTCTTATTGGTTGAAAAAAGTGTTAAATTCTTCATGCCAGACATTTTTACCCTCCCAACTTTGCCTTTCAGCAAGTGTTCTAAAGCTACTTCCTTTATCAAAGGGAACATGCTGCTTGGCAGACGAGAAGAAATTTTGAAAAGGACTTTTCTTGTGTGACTTAGCCCCCCAAAGATATGCAGAGACAAGAGAAACTACCATCAGCCCACCTTGTCTCTATCAAAGCATTAGAAATTATAAATAGCTGGACTCTCCTGTTGGACAGTTACAGAACTTTGCTACAGAGCTTCAGGAAACATCTAGACAGTGACATCTTTGCACTAGTTTTCCCCAGTACTTGAATTGGAAAAGCAAAAGCTACAATTCCATCTGCTTTTACAGCAACATGCTGGGAGTCAACTGATTATCAAATTCACCTAGATTTTTTCTGAGAATGACTTTTTTCTGCATTTAAATGTCAACATTTATTTAGAATGAACATCTTTCTCTCATTTTCTGTCTTTGGTAAGAATTCAATTCAGACAGTGAAAAGAGAGGAGTTTTTCCTAGAAATGGGATCTATCTTTTCATCAGGCTTGACATATGTCAAGGCATGCATAAAGGGCAAAGTGTGTTTCCCTCTAGCACAGAAAGACAAAAAGTTCTACTGCTAGCCTCTTTTTGAAAGCTTTGAACATCTGGAAAATATCATCAAGACTAGAGATTCTCAAAAGGAAAAATTCTTTTCCAGCTTCTGAGATGATGACATCTCAGTGAGCATCAACAACAATCTGTTTACCAATAAAAAAAATATTAGTGTTTATAGGGACTTACTGTTTCCTATAAACCACAGAGATTCATAGCTTCAATCCTTTTGAAAGGGCTTTTCATTTCAACAGAAGCTCCAATACAGAAAAGGTTACACAAACTACCAGTGAATTACTTCAGTGTACCGAAGGGAGACTATCTTCTGTCCTTTCCAGCATCAGTTTAAAATGAAAGTTATCTTAAGTCTTATGACTTCTGGGTATACCTTAGCAAGTATCTTTTTTTTTTTTTTTCCGATTGTATCAATTACTTTTACTTCTTACATGGATTTTTTCTCAAACTGGGCAAAAATACAGTAAGTGAGGTGGTGGGTCAATATACTTTTTGAAGAAAAGTGCGTTTCTATTCCAGTATCTCCTGGTGCACTTGACAATTCCAACCTTACTTTGATGGGACCCACATATCCCACAGTGAAGCATTATAAAAGATGGGTCTCTGCTTCAGAGTCCTACAGACAGGGTCATTGCTGTTCCACAAATCAAGCAGCCCATACTGATATCTGTTGTCATAATTCCGCTCCCTAGCCTGGCCACTGCAGTTTGCTCATCATTTGGAGAAGCATTTTATTTCTATTTAAAAACTGAGCAACCTGCTATGTCCATCAATTAAAGATGTCTTCAGTAAAAGGAGGAAACAACCATACAGATCACCTCTTCATGGAAAGCCCAACCTGACCATACCTGGTTTTGAAAACCCTAAGCAAGTGATTGAGGCTTCTCCCTCAAGACAGGAGTTCACTACTGGATCTAAAGACAGTGAAGAAGGTACTTCAGATAATAAGACAGTGGCTAAGTTCAGGCTAAAGAAGTTACAGAATTCTACCTGTCTTTTTTTTGTTTTCATTCTCCTTTTTTAAAAGCACTGCCATCATTATTTTATATGCTAGTGTCTGTCAAACTGGATCATCTAGAAGGCTGAACTTTTCACAGCCAATTTGTCATGCACTTGCCAGTTGTTAAATGCTGACAGAAAAAACATTTCCACAATCAAACTGCTATCACTGTTTCTTCTCTTCCCTTACGATTTACTGAGATGATGGTAATGCCTGCAGCTGCCAATAGACCTACTGCAGACTGAAAATCCATTTAAGACAGGCAGTAAGCCAACTCATAAATATAGTACCAGAAAATTGCTGGGAAAGCTTGGCTTTCCTTGTTCTAATGCTGCTTTATCCCTAACTGTATGGAGAATATCTCCACAGTCTCACTGTTGTCTGAGCAAAGTCTTATTTAAGAAACTACAGTTTGGGTGAAGTCATAGGATTGCTCCATTCCCCAAACCATTAACCCACACTCACAACCTCATTCCTGTTGCAGCTCCTACATCCCTCTTGGCGGCAAGCTCACAAGCACAGTGTAAACCAACAAAGGTGGTGGGGAAAGCTCTCACCCCAGCCACTGTCCTGTACTCTCTTCTCCACTAGCCAAATCATCCAGAGGGCAGCATTTATCTTTCTGTGGGATGAGGTGATGGAGATGCATGGATGGTGCATTTTCCAGTCCTGGCAGGCTGGGAGGGGGATATCCCCAGAGGGAATTTGGTCTGGTAATCTGACAATGATGCTGAAGGAGGGGAAGGAAGGAGAGGCTAACCAAAGTGAGGTGCAGCTCCTGTCAACTAGGGACAGGAAAGTGAGAGGACCTACATTTTGGAGGCAGGCATGCTCAGCAACCACAAGGTGGGACCAGGCATGGTTACCTGAATGAGGGACTGCTTTTCCTACAGCCCTGGTGCAGTGCTGTGAGCACAGCTGTTGCCTGAAAGCAGTGTTACTCTTAAGGAGGAACAAAAGCACCGGTGCAAAAAGCTGCACTCCAAAGACATGCTCACCAGCAGTTAGGAACAGTGACATAAATGTTCAACAATGTTAACACATAAATTTTCCTAGCTGAGATGAAGTCCCTGCCTCCAAACTGTCTTGAAAATTCTCAATTTCAGTGAGCACATAGAGAAAGAGTTTGGAAAAGCTGAGTAAACATATAAAAAAATCTTTAAGGCTTAGAAATTTTTGGTGATTCTCAGCTCTGGTGCAGTTCTAAAACAAAGCTGAAATACCAAGGAGAAACATAAAATCTGTACAATCTGTGGATTTTTTCCTTAACGTAATTTGTGATATTTTAATATCATCAACATTACATGAAATGGCATGAATAGGCTTGATTGGTATTTGACCTAATTTAATTACTTAACTAAGACAAAACCATACTTTTGGAGGAAGGAACTGAGACAGACTGGTAGGCTAATTTATGTTGTCCTGATGGCTCCAATTTTGCCTCCTGGATATCTCTTGTGGCTCAGTAAAGGCATTTGCAGTTTAAAACAGAGATTATAAGAATTACTTGGACACCTTTCCAAAGTTGTTGGAGATGTGTAAGAAGAGGAGAACAATGGCTAAATCAGGATAGATCAAGCACCCGGGGCTCTGAGATGGATGACATTTTTGAGGCACCTCAGTGAGCCATTTTCTAAAGGTGTTAACCTTCTCTCAGAACGGCATGGTAGCAGCTAAGAGCCTGGGCATGCTCAGGGCATGTTTGAAAGACTTCTTGTGCTGTCAGAAATTATTGTTTCCTCTTGTCTTCAATTCTGCCTACAAGACCACAGTAGGAAAAATAGTTGAGCCAGAAATAGAATTGTCCTATTGGCAAAATTCAGCCTCCATGGCAACAGTTAGACCACTCTCGGATCAATTTGTCATTCAACTAAATCTTCCATTTTTTTCATCAGTTTTGCTTCAATTAAAACCAGCTTACATGTATTTAAGCTTTACAGACTTTCTTCAAGGTGGGAAAAACAATACATTAATTCATTTTAGTACAGACACTGAACTGAGCTGCCTTAGCTAAGAGAATCCCTGAACAGTAACAGAGAAAAGACCTCAGTGCCAACAGATTGAAAAACAATTACAAAACCCCCCAGAATATAAATATCTACATAGACACTACATACTGTATTCATGTTTTTGTTTTAATTAAAATTATTATCACATAAAAACCTGATTTCAACCACTTCCATCTTCTTTTTGCAGAAACAGAAAAGAACCAAGCCTATATTGTTTTTCTCAGTGTCTAAAAAAAAGTGTGCTGGAAATTACAAAGGCCTACGTTGCATCACAATCTTTAAGGAAAAGATTGTGCAATTAATATCAAACCAAAAACTTACCCCACACCGCCATGAAAACAGCAAAAAAGACAGTAGCTCCATTGTCAAAAAGGTGGGTTACCTGAGGGATATATTAATAGTGTGATCAATTTGTGACAATAAGGTGTTATTTTCTATTTTCACCTAATGACATTAATGTGATTGTGAGTGCAGCTGGCCTGACAATACTGAGGATCCTTCCCTTGATGTGTGAAATGCACTTGCCAATAGAGGACTATTTGCCAGCCTGGCCTGGGACTGACCCTTGCCAACACCAGGTGTGAGCATCATTTCAGACTCAAAGCATTCATTTTATGGAGCCATGTACAAAGGATGGATCGTAAGATAAAGGCTGACGCCAAGGACACTGTAGCACATGCACCTAGGTCGTGACCTCTGGGACTGCTGAATCTTTAAGTGCAAATTGCATTCAAGTGTTTTACAACCCAAACTAAGTCTTGGTAAAAGACAATGAACGTTAATATTGGTTGAACTTGATCTGACCTTCCAAGATTTTATCTATCCAGGCTCACTAAAGCCAACTGCAAAAGGCAAAATTAATGCTTTTACCAGGAAAGCATTTCTATTTGCATAGTTTGAAACATACCTTGGCATAAACACAGCTGTCTGATAGCCTCATGAAGGGACAGTATTTATCACATATAGGACACATTATGATATCTGTAGCTTGGCAGACTTCTTTACTGGAAAAATAGAAAAGATAAAAATTAATAGTTTGATGCACAACAATCAGTCTTAAAATTGATTGGTAAGTTTCACTAATATTCAGTTACTTATTGAACAATACTGCTCTGTAACTGAAGACAAGATGCTCATAACTGCATGTCTAAAATTAATATTTGTTGACTGTCTAAGACTTCAGAGTTTACAGCCATAACTGCAGAGGACAGTTCTTCAGGGCCAGCCTAACAGTATCTCTTTACCATTTCCAGCTTCTCCTTGAGTCACAAGTGACCTTCGGTAGGAGGAAGGTGAGGATGATTGCAGATAAAGTTAAGTTTGACTTATTCTTGTGACTTGTCTTAAGTGTGCAAGAACGTAGAGATGCAGCACTCAGTAGAAGGTGCAAGGGGTTCTTCATCTGAGAATGCCTTCCTGTTGTAGATCTTTGGGAAAGGCCCTGAAGACAGTGAAAATTCCACACTCTTCTGCTGGCCTGTTACAACAGTAATGAAGGAGCCCTACTTTTTCCCTACTTTATACTGAGTTGCCAGCACCATCAGCAGCTGAAGCTGGGCGAGAAACATTTGCCTCTCATCCTAATTCAGGAGCACAAAACAAGGGAAGCTCGATACTGGGTACCTTATGAGAACCAAGCACGGTCTTTTCCTGAGCATGCAATAGTTCAAAATGAAGTAATTAACAATTCATATGAAGATCTCTTAAATTATTCATAATAACCCACAGCTGTAGTTTCCCTTATAAAAGTACCCACGTTACCTGACTTGGCAGTGGTTCAAAGTGGTGACTCCATACAAAAAGACAAACAATCCAATGAAAGCAGCTGGGAAGAGCATCCCCGTGTACCAGCCTAACCAGGCAAAGTACAGCCCAATTTTCTCACCAAAGTACCGTCTGTTTTAAAACACAACACAGCGAAGTTACCTGCTAATTAGAATAAATTTGCTTAATTTTGCTTGTTAATAGAAAATAAATATTTCTATCATATCTGAAGAGTAGATTAGAGAGAAGAAAAAGTCTGCAACTATGCTTCTAAATCCACACTGAGGGACCTGACTCATGAATGAACTTAACAAACTAATTTAAAAATTCACTAATCACATTTTAGAGTGAGATGAGTGGATACCTCAGAAAGGAAACACAGTTTATTTTTAAAAGCTAGTTCTTTGTATCTGGGAAATTGATGGCTTGCTTTGTCTTTTGGCTGTGTAACTGTACTTTCCAAATAATTGTGTTGAAATCGGTTTCATCCCTGAAGCTTGTATACCAGCAACAATTATTTGGGCCCAGATTATTTCTAAGAAATTAATTAACAAGAGGTTATTCTCCAATCCAGTTTATTTTCATTTGATTATTTCTTTTCTTAGCTCAGTTCCTGGAAAACTAATTTAATGATTCTACCACAGGTGGAAAGTAGAGTGCAAGGGAAGTCCAACAAATAACTTTATGTATCATTTTGCACTGATTTGAGGAAAGTAGTCTGAATTAATCCTAATTTGATAGCTATATTGCTTAAAAACTAACAGCAAAGTGGCCAGGAAGCTCTTATTTGCTACATATTCCTTAGCATTTTTCTTCCTCCCAAACACAATGAAACCTTTATTTATGTGTTAAAGAATTCATCAAGCACACAAAAAACCTGCTGAACTCATCAGCATAGGAGCAGGCTCATGCATTGTCCTGTGTTTGATGGTCTTGTGCACAGTAGGCTGATGATCAGATTAGGATGCTTTACAAATCAATATACAATTATCATGATTACAAAGAAGACTTTAGGAGATTATTTGCAAGATTAGTTTTAAAGAATGAGGCAAGATGATATTCTTGCACTTCAGAGACATTGCAGACAACTTAAACTTGCATATCAACTGAATTTGAGAATAGCTGCTGATGAAAATCCACTTTTATGCTAATGACGCAACTTCTGATCTGTCCAGAGACAAAGACTGCAGTGAGCCAGCACTACTGGCTCCATTATGTTACCAGAAAACATCTTTGGTCAAGCTTTCACAGTGAGGAGGAAAAGACCCATGATGGGCTCTAGGGTTAGAGGCAGTGGAGAAGAGAAGGAAACACTTGGTCTGGAATGGACAAAATCATCAGTTTTCAAATGGATATAAAAAATTTCCAGTGTGAGCAATATCTGTCTGGGCTGAGCTCATGCTTTGCTGAGTGATACTGACCTACACCGATTATTATCATTGCATTTTACCAGCTCTGTATGAGAAGTCAAGTATTTTCATGTTGTTTTTAGTCTTCTGTCATTCAACAGAGACTCAAATTTACAGGCTAAAGAGGTGGTAAACTAACGATAACATATTCAGTTCTGACAAGGGCAGCAGGTCTGGTTGTAAAAAGACTAGAAAGTGCTTTTTGAGCCCTGACTTAAGTGTGCTAGTGAGACCTTTGGCCTAATTATTTTCCTGACACCTAGGATGTCAAGCTGTGCCTGCTCCACTGAAAAGGCAACTTACATTTTGAGCTTACTTCCACTGAATATTTATGACCTATTTTTCACCATGGACATAGTTCAAAGTAGTGAAGTAAACCTAACATTCATCAAGATTTTTTTTTTTATTTAATTCCCTACATTCAAGGATGAACGCTCGCTCATTCCACCCCCCTAGCTGACAAACATTCATGACAAACTTCATCTCCTATCCTGTTGAGCCTTTCTATCTGATGCTGCAAATCATAGTACTCTTTTTTGGTCTAGACATTGAACAGCTTCATCCTAGATGACGAGCCAAGCAAGGTTCAATGTGTGCACAAAGAAGGATGGACATGATGGGGAGCGACCCAAATCTCTGCAATGTAAGGAAAAGGCATCTGAGGCCATTAGCGAGCCTGGTTTTAAAGATAAGTGCAGGATGTTGACATTACTTTGATAGGTATTGGTTTAAATACGGACAAACAGCCTCAATCTTCCACTACTGCCTTTTGCTTCATAGCTGGTATTCCACAGGCTGTACTGCTGCAATTTGCATCAGGATCAAGTCAATATTTCATTTCTTCTGGCCTCGTAGTTAGCATATTTTTTTTGGTAAGTTTCTGCTCAGATACCGCTAGGCTGAATGCTATAAAAAAACCCCTATGGCAGTAACAAGGTCTCTGGAGACCTTCCTAGGTCCCATATTCAGAGCAGTTCCACATTTATTCCAATCCATAATTGGGTTAAATTTCATATAGCTCTCCATAGTGATGGCAGTTCTTTAGCTGCATGCTGGCATTTTAGCCAGAACTCAGTAATGTACATGAAGAATTCCAGGGATTGTTTTTCTAGGGCGCATCACTGTGCATTACTTATACCTAAATTTCATCTGTTATCACTCTGCTCAATGAAGGCCTATTTGAAATTTTCCAGCATTGATAACACTGGCATTTTTGTTAACTTTTCTAACTTATTACCATCCAATTTTTCAGATTGTTAATAAGAATAGAAAAAAATGTTTTGTGTGTTTTATGGTTCTCCAACAGAAAATTTCCTCCACAACTAACCTAAAAAGCAGAGACATAAAAAAAACCCAAAGCACCTAACAGAATAATCCATCTCTCCTACCCTCATATATGCTGCACTATTAGAATAATAATAAAAAAAATAATTTCAGCTTCTCAATTTTATGCTAGAATGTATACTAGCCCTCCAATATAACCTACATTCACTTAATGGTGAATTGTCTCTCCCTTCACCCCATTGTAATGGTAGAACTATCACTGACTTAACTGAGTCAAGATTTCAATCTCAGTATTTATCAATAAGGCACATTTTTGAAAAGTATTAAGCTACAGAGCCTGATTTCAGACCGAAAAAAATGTGATATAGGACTATTCTGTGTTTAATGACCTTCATTATATAATCTTTTGCCTTCAGGATGCCTAGAAAGAAGCTAGAATACAGACAGGTTTGGACTCAAGCCAAGAACCTATCTCTCTTCATGAATCCTTTTGCAGGTCAAAACAAAATCCTATATAGAACTTTCTACATCACAGAAACAAGTTGTGAGGGAGCTAGAGCTTTCCAATAGGTGTTTTGAACACATGAATTTGTCCTCTTACATCAGGAGCAATGGGGTGGGAAGGAAGGCTTGACAGGAGATTGAAAGGGAGTTGTCAGCTTGCAAGCAAGTCATTTAATGTAAACATGCAGTAGAACGCAAGTTACTCAGGCATTACTTTTGCTTTCAGGTTCATTTAGGTAGCTTTACAATCACTTTATAAATATAGTTTTCTCCCTCCCTTTTCGTCCTGTAAACAACATGCACAAGCAGCAGCAGGAGCAATTTGTGCACAACCTAGAGGGAAGCAGCTATGCATAGAAGCATGAAGGAGGTGATCCAAAGCCCCCAGGAACCACTGCAACTGTTTTCATTGATTTACATGGTCCCAGAGCATATAAATATACTAAGTCCTGCCTCTTTCCAATTGTTACCAACTCTAAGGATGTTAAATTATTCTTGTAAAGTAACTAGGGATAGTGAATTCCAACAGAAGTGTAATTAAAATCATGGTACCACATCTGTTGATTAGTAAGAGTGCCTTTGCAATTGTGCCAGGTCTGCACCTTCATACTGCCACGTGTTTCAAAGCAGAGTGAAAGCAGAATCATGAAATTCCCCTCAAATTACTTTTCCCCTTTTATTTCTAGTGACTAGTATCTCCATAACAGCCAGCTGATGAGATTAAATGAAATCTGGGAAGCACCAAATTGACAGAACTGGAGATGTAAGACCTCATTTTAACAGCTAAGTTAAAAAATAAACAAGTACCAAAGTATGAACAATTTCACTTACCATTGTGGCAACTTGACTTTAAGGTGGTAATATCATATCTATTAATAAGATATTTATATTATCTACATCTAATTTACTCCTTAGCCTTTCTAAAGCATATAGTAAAGGGGAATGTCAGCTAGCAGCAGAAAGTTCTGGCCAGATGTATGTGGAAGCATTAACATCCATCCACTCCTTTTGTACAGATGGCAACACTACTCCCTTCAAGCACACCCCACATAGCTCTTGGACTGGGAAAAAAAATTACAGAGTTGCTCATGGTGCAGAACTGCTACTAAAAAAGCTTCATTTTAAAGTATGCATGCTGAGATACTTCTGAGTGAAATGAACAACAGGTCTTGCTGGTGTTGTCAGCTCTTCAAGGAAAAATCTCCAGTTCACTAGGCACGTGAACTGCTGAGAGTGGCAGTAGACAGGAAAGGTTTGGCAGGAGCTATGAAAATGTGAGGGATCTAGCATCTGTGAAGTGAGAATAAAAAGGCATTCCTCCCCTTTCCTGTCATCCCTCCTTCAGTGAATTCATTGCAGCCATGGGTGAGCTCCAGGCAGCAAATGGCAGGCTGGGCTGGGGCTGAAGCTTTGAACCCTGCAGAGCTCAATGGCTACCAAGACTCATGCTGCTGCAAATGCTCAGGGACCCTCACATCTCCCCCCGCCCCCCACCTCCTCGGGTAAATACCTACTCTGAACCACCACAGGACACCCATGACCTCAGCTACAGGGTCTGCTATTTTGATTCCTTTTTTTCTTTGTGTAACAGCTGTAGAAAAATCTGTGTATGTCACTGTCTGATAAAAAGCTAAAACATCTTACAAAATCTTAGACATCAAACCCAGACTACTCAAAAAGACTGCTAGCAAGGTTCAGAACAATCATGTGTCTAACATTGCTCATTCTGTTACCATTTATTCTCATACTTAAAAAACCTTCCAGATGCCTGATGGTCCATATTTGTAAACTAGATTAAACCAAAACCCAGATATTGGCTCAACAGCACTTTCACAAACAAGACATGTTGATGAAGAACAGTAGCCTTGACCACCATGGACAAATGATTAATAACATTATAGAGATAAGTTGTTTATACTGTGACATTAATATCTTATTGTATACTTGGAAATTAAAAATAAAAAACTTCAGTACAACTGTTGGCTCCTCAGTAAATCAGCAATTTCCATAGTGTAATTTGAGAAAAATTCCATATTTCTGTCCAGGCCAGTATATTAAAAAAGAAATAAGAAGCGTCCAGGGTTAAATTATGTGGTACAAACATGTTACTTTGTTTTCTAAAGCATTTTAAAAATTACATGACTTAGTGAAATTTTTTCATTGTATTTCTCTGTGAACTTTTCTCCATGGAAATTGAACACATCCTGTTTTATGAGATGGATAAGTTTTATATGGCCTTAATCAATAACACTGCCTGTCTCCAGGGTCACCTTCTACAAATTTTGAGAATCAATAAAAGCAAAGGTTTCTATCAGTTACAGAACTTATAAAAGGGGAAATTAATCTGTTGGACCAATTGCATGCTCTGTATGACCCTTCCCAATACCTAATGTATCAATATCTTCAGTGATCCCAATACATCTTAAGACTTTATTAATAGACCCTTGTAGCTTCATTTTCCTCTCTTCAAGTAGAAAAAAGCCCATTAATACCCAATAATAATTCTGCCAACATGATCAGTAAAGGTTCTGGCTCTCTCTATATGCATAAAAAATATGTAATCCTCTATTAGCACATGTAAGGCTATTTGAAAACATTATTTAAAAGAGCTATAAGAATTTGGAGTCATGTCTCAGCTTTCTTGATTCTCTTCTTTTCAGGCTACTTCCAAGATGAATACAAATTCAGACTGCGGTGATGTGGCTGGGCTGAGTTTAAGGGAGGTGGTACAGGAGAGACTTTCACCCATTACAAGTGCTGCTGAGCACAGTAGCACACTGAGTGACTGTGAGCTCTGCTTCATGCCAGCTGTAAGCATCATTAAACTTCATCCAGGGCTCCTTCTGTGGTTGCTTTTTGGATAAAAAGAAGATCTAGTTGATGAGAGCCTGTTTTTCACCAAAGTCATGCTTTGAGGAGGAAGAACAACTCCTCCAGTGGCTAGACATGCAACCAAGTCTATCCAGCCTCCACAGATTTCTCTCTTCCTTTTTTTCTCTCTTAAACATTCTGAAAATCCTTCATTAGAAGTTATGGTGTCAGGAAACTCTAGAATGAAACTTCCTTCACTTTCAGGTCCTTCTACAAGCTCTTCTACAGCTACTTCTTTGAATGTAGTGACACCATGAATGAAATGGATTCCCATGACCTCAGGATCAGTTTTTAAAAACCGTATGAATTAACTGAGCTTTTCATGGTTTTGTCAGAAGAGAGATAACCAATGCTCAAAGCACCTATAATGTGACATACTAAAAGCAGGAGACTTACCTCACGAGGTCCAGCGGTTGGTATTTATACCACACTCCCCAGGAAGCCCAGCACTCGTAGAGCAGGTGTCTGTGGTTTTCTGCCCCATGTGTTCTTATTGAATTCTTACTTCTGTAACTTCCCTAAAATACATTTTATTCAAACTCCATACTTGTGCAACAAAAGCTAAATATGACTTTAAATGCACAATTTCCTCTGACTTCAGATTTGAGATTATTCTTCTTAAGAAATTTATCATCAATGGTGTTCCAAGTCAAAGGCTATAAATTGGAGAATCTCAAAGAGAAAACAACAGCATGGTATTTTTACCCTCTGAAAATATACTGATTTATCAAACCCAAATACTATTTACAGAACAGATCCAGAACAACTCTCCTTACTCATCTCTTTTTGCAGGAAAAAAAAAGCATTACTGAATGGAAGGGATGTCAAAGGCAGATGCAAAATGTGAAAGAGAGTAATAACATTAATAAGATTGAGAAAAAATTATTACACAATTAAGTATTCATTTTGTGGGAAATGTCTGTTCAAAAAGAAAAAATCTGAGAAAAATACCTCATGAAGAGGAAATGCAGCTTCATAGGAGCCATTACTGAGCAATCGATTCAGACCTAAGAATCAAAAGTATCCAATTATTTACCAATAGAACCAGAAAATCTGCTAAATAAAAAACAAAACACAAGTTTGAAGCTCATTGACAGTAAAAGATACATGTAAAAAAATTCTTCTTTTATAGATTTTGATGAACTAAGATATAATATAAGCAAAAACTTGTTCAAATATTAATCATAATCTATCATTTATTATGCTGGAGGCTTAAAGATTCATTTGCCAAATCCATCTTTAGCATAAGTTCAGTGAAATCAGGGACCTCACACCAGGATGGAAGCTTGACCCATAAATTATGCTCTAAGGAAGCTATTTCGATGAAAGGCTGTATTTCTTGTGAGCTGAAAACTTCAAGGAAGATCTTTAAATTTTTGAACTGCAGGCCAGTAAAGCAACTGAAACTCTTTAATTTCCATATGATAGCAAGGTTGTAAAATAAGTTTAGTTTATGCCTTACAAAAGCTGCTGGACTAGCAGCTAGAACAGGAACAAGACAGGCTGCAGTAGTACAAGACCAGAAAATATATTTGAACCTGAACAAAAAGGATTATTTGGCACAAAAAAGTAATCATATACCCCACACAGCCAGGCTTTATCCCTCTTTAATGAGACCCTTGAGAGAAATAATGAATGATTGCTGAGATGTGGACACTTTTCACTTGGAAAGTCACCAAAATAGGCCTGAACACCTATTAGGCAATGCAAAACTAAATACTGGCACTAACAACCTGAAGGCATTTGAACGCCATTGACCAAGAGGCAAAGAATCCTTATTCCTTTCCTAATTCACAGGGGAATGATAGCAGCAAGAACACAGCAATGAGAAGTATTAATTCAACATAAACAGAAGTTTCAGTGATTGCATTAGTATCTGCTTGGCAGAATATGCTTTCCTCCAAAGTCTGGCAGAAAAGCAAAACCTGTACAACCCAGCCAGGCTTTGCTCTGCTCAGTGATCAATGAAAGGTTGTGTTCATGGTAGGTACAACACAAGTAGATATGTGAGGAAGCTTGGGCTCTTGAAGCAGGCAGGGACTGCAAGTGTGTGCGCTAAATGCAACAGCTGCATGCACCACATCAATTCTTCCTTTTCTTCTCTCACCTCTGCTCACTGTCATTGCTCAGAGCTATTGCTGCCCTCATCCCAGGAGCTGAGGAAGAAACAAGTGAAGTTCTGGGAAGTTTCTCTACCTCTTGAGGAAGGACAGGGTTTAAGAAGCAGGGAAATGAAATAGGCTGCAGAGTTTTATGGGGATTGCATCTCTGTGATGCCCCAGTCTCTATGTGACACACAAGCAGTACGTGCTCTGTATCACAAGGCAGAAGAGGGATATTGTTCATACTCCAGCCCTCCTCTGTCACTGCCTGCTTTCCTGGATCTGCATATTTGCTGCTCCAAAGGTCCACTCCACTCCCTATTTGAAAGTGATGCCATGGTTATGCATGGCATCCTTTGCACTGAGAACATTACTGGTGAACTTCCTTTTGACTTACAGCAGCTACAGAGATACAGAACCTTTCATCTCCCTTAGGGATAGACAGGTATCCAGGGAGAAGACCTACAGGCTGGGATGCACAGCAGTACAAATCTTGCCATCATTCCAAGTACATTTTTATGAAGGAGTAAAAGCTTTTCTGCATGAGTCTATTTGCTTCTCCAGGGCCCTTAATCTGTACATATTTCTTGCTTAAGTCAGGCTCTTTCCTTGCAGAGGTGATAAATCCCATGTGGTGACATATGTGCTTGTGAAAGCAGCCTGATATTACAGGGAAATGATCAGGTCTTCCAGGGAAAACCCCTACAACACCAGTGGGTGAGATGTAAACAGCTCATAACTGAGGTGATTAAAAAGGAAGCAAAAGAGTCTGCTACGAGCCCAGGCAGACTTCTCTTTTTTTGGTGGGATTTAGTACCCACGTTTGAAGGCACGTTGCTCGCACTTACCAATTTTATTTTTCCCTTCTTCATATTTCACTCTTTGTAAGATATGGTGTACAATTCTACTTCTTGTAGCATTATTGAAGAAAGTATCTTTGTTGTGTATGATGAAGCTATATAAAAATACAAACAAAGGGCATCTCAGGAATATATACTAGCATGTTTAAAGCAAATATTGACTTCAGTTACTTTCTATAGCACACTTAAAAATCTACAGTATGTGAGCAAGTGCAAGGAAGATTAAAGGACACCAGATTAAGTGAGATGATTCACCAGACGAGATGATGTCAGTAATGGCATTCATTCCCTAACAAATAATTACATGGAGAAGTTTGGAGAAAGATCAAAGATATTTAAGCATTCATTATGATAAGCATCACTTTTAGATAATTCACGGAAAACTACAAAACACTGGCACAAAAATTTGCAAAAGCATAAGACTTGTAAGTGCAGCTGTAGAAATTCACATTTGATTTCTATTTCAGGCTTCTTTAGTATGCTTTACCATTAAGAGTCAGATGGAAACATCTACTTGGTAAACTACTCTTACTGAAAATCAATACTATGTTAGAAATAGAAAATATTACATACTCCTGTGTTTGGTCCTGGAAGCTAAAATAGAGTAGAAAATTAGCTTTCAGAAGCTGCTTATGGAGTTATATATGAATATGCAGATTCAATAGTTTAGACAGAATTGTGATGACTCCAGGAAATTGAAAAAAAAGGAGGCCACAAAATATATTGTATTGATTAGATTGGCTGGCATAATTTATTTTATATAGATTTCTTAATCCCAATATACATACCCAAGGAAAACAGGATATTTTAGCATAATAACTGGAAAATGCAAACAATATACATGTTTAGAAAGACTGTTTCAACTTGTCAATTAAATACTGCTAAAGAATTCTTACAGTTGCTTGAGGTGTGTAGGGCTTCAGGATAGACTGTGAAAGTGAGTTACACACTTGAATAAGCAGGTAAGTAGATGGAGCTTTTGATTAAGTAGTCCTGTGCATATATTGAGGGAACTAAATTTTTTTAAAAATGCAGTCCTTAGTAACTTACTGAATAGAAAGGCTCATCTTTTTAAAAATACTTTAGATAGGAAGTAAGGTTGTTTCTTTCTCTGTGTTGGTGAAGAGCTAGAGAATTGAATAAACTGATAAATAAAATGGTAAAATCATACAGATGTCATAGAGAGACCAGCCTGTAGGACTGCACACTAGACAAATATGACTTTAACAGAGATCATCGTAATAGGGAGCTTGGCATGGATTTATGTCACCTTCCCTTCTGCACAACATGGGATCTACTGCTCAGTTTTCCCCTCAGGTAATTTTACCCAAATGAAACACCAACTTTTTCAGAATGAATTTTTACCCATGGAGAATCATACACGGCTTTGCACCTCCACAGTCATTTGGAAAAACAGGCAAGGAATCCAACTTTCGGACTTTGGGGACTCCATATTCTCCCTCTTTATTATCAAAATTCTCTGCCGAATTTTCCATACAAGACAATCTCTAAGTTCCTTATGTTCGGCTTCAAAGGCAGATAGAAAAAATATTCCCAAAGTAAAGGTATAAAAGACAAGTTGCTCCAAAAGCACCATATAGTTTTTCTTGACAAGTAGGTTAATAGTTTTTCTGCATTTAGTCACTTCTATTTTCATGAGTTATGAATGAAAAAAAAGGCAAAAATTAAATATTATGCAATCTTAAAAAGAAATAAGAACTACTTGTTTAAGCAAACACTTTAGTCATTTGCATTCATTTGTAAACTTAGCAACTATGTTAATAGCTTTTGATCTCACATGGCCAAGAAGGAACAACCAGATGTGTCTGTGAAGCAGATGTCGACACCTCAGTATAATAAGTGCCATGAAGAACTCTGCCTATTCCAGAACTAGCTGAAGCAGTGTGAGTATAAGAGCTGCCCATCCTTGTGCCAGTAAAAGGCATCTGAGGGCAGAAGGGGGGAGAAGAGAAGGAGAACTCACCATGACTAGAGTAGGCCAAGAACATGTTCTTCACTGTTTTCCAACATTACTCATGGAGACATGGATGCAGAAGAGATGCTAGAGTTCACCAAAGGTGAAAAAAAGTGCCAAAATGAGCCCTCTGGATGTCCTGGATTATCCCTAACAATATCATTGTTTTGGGATGGAATTGCATGTGGTAAAGTTTAAAAATAATCCTCACCTATTTCTGAATATAAAAACCACAAGGTTTTTTTCTTTTGTTTAACTTAAATATGCAGATAGTTTCTGTGAAATTGTCTGTAGAGTAGCCCCAGAAAGAGCAGTATCACCATAACCAGGGAGGCAGGGAGTTCTGGCACAGGAAACAAAAATAGGCAGACATGAGTGGCATTCAAAGGTTGAGAATATCTCAAGTAGTTGTAACTACGTGTTACAACAACCCAGTTAAAGGTTGACATAAAATAGGACAATGCCAGGGAGGTTTCAATTTACTGCAAAAATCCCAGGAGTTGCTCTTGTCAGGTAAGAATCATGCAGTTCAGTGTAGGACTTACTCCTTTCTACCACCACCCTTCCCTCCCATGCTATATGGACATTTCTTCCTCCAAAATTTTTGTGCTCCAGGTTGTCGTCTTTCTGAATGTGGGTGGCAAATCCATATTCACACAATAGCCATCAAGGCTATTTCATGGTCTACAGCATCCAGCGATGAATTCAGAGGAGAAAGACTTTCTCAGTCTCTGGAGGATCTCACCTCTCAAATTTCAGTTCACAGGGGCCAGAGCTGAAGACATTTCCAAACTAGGTGTAGATAAACATTCATCAGACATTAGAGACCTATGAACTGCATAAGGCAGAGGCTTCCTAGAGAGCTTTTTAATCCTTGTTGCTTTCAGAGGGAACAGTTTCCTCAGCAGTTCTGTTTATATTGCCCTTGTTAGAATTTCAATATGCACAAGGGTTTGAATATTCATAAGAGCAACACAACTTGCTTTCAGGCTCAGTAAGAGTTTAGTCTTTATTTAGGAGACAGTTCATTGAAGGTTTTGATCATTTTGTTACCTCATTTGTAAGATAAAAAATAAGTAAGGATTAATACACTATTATTTTTATTACCTGTGAAGTTAATGTATAGGTAGATAAGAAAGTCAGTGATTTGTTCCATAACAGTTATAACCATTAGCCTGGTCCTGTAAGTCTTATTTGTGTGAGCTGTCCTTACTCAAAAGGAAAATCCCAATGAAGATAATGAGAGCACTGCTGGCAGAAAAGGTTCCAGAGTTGATCCTTAATTAAAGTCCCTTTTAAAAATGTCATTGTGGAAATATTGCTCTTACATTCATACTGTAAGCGACACAAAGAGTCAGTGAAGGTTAATTGCTTTGAAATTATATTTGTAGCTTTCTTAATTAGACTCTGAACTGGAGATTTCAAACTATCTTTCCATGATAACAAAGCACAACAAAGCTAACTATTGTCTGAAGAAGGCCCTCAAATTAATAAAACTTCAACCAAGAACAAACTGCCAATTAATTCTTGTTCATGCATTCTCTTTGGTAATTTTGCAGGTTGTACAAACCCTTGGCGGGTAAATTTAGCTCTTGAATCTTTGTCAACATCCATTTAAAAAAAATGGGTTTACTTTTGAATTTATTTTGGAGAAGTGAAAGGCAGGAAAAGGTTATTTTCTGCTGTACTGTTCAGCTGCAAGTTGAACACCCATTGTCTGGTTACAAAGCCACAAAGTGAGGATGTGTTCATGCACGTATCAATGTGCGCCTTTCCTCCATGGGATCCCCAGACACTGAAACATTTGATGTCTTATATTCACCATACCAAAAGGTATGTTCCAAGCAAATGCCTACTGCTGGAAGCAGTACGTACTAAAAACACAGATATTGTCCAAAGTAGTAATCACTATATGAGAAGTGTATTCTTTAGTACAGGAAAAATGCCCAACTGTCTGCACTCCCAGGTAGCTAGATGTTGTTGGCTAGTTGTTGTTGGCTGAGGCAATAGCAGGTTTTTACCTCATTTAGTATCAGGGAAAGAAAACCATCATCTGTAATAGAAACAAGATGAGCCTGCAGTATTTCAGTGAGAATATTACCACATATCTGTGTAGTTAATTTGATTGAAAATGGGTATATTATTATCACTTCCTGTTTGTTTTCATTTTGCCTGACTTTTAAGGCTGCAGCTGACTTTTTTGTTTATCTAAAAGAAAACGTTTATTAATGGTTAGCAGGGACTTCTCGCATCACGTGCCTAACACAGGATCACTTTGGGATGAAGAATGTATTAGTGGCTTTGTCTGTTTCAGATTTGGCACATCACAGGCTCAAAACTGCTAAATAGAGAGTCATGAAAGTGCCGAATCTCTCCTCCACCTTCCTTTGCCCTTCCCCTCAAATCACCCTGCCACCCAAATCACTTCTTAATTTAAATTGGTTCACTCAGGAATATTAATCTGAGATAGAATGAGCTTTATGTATTTTTCAGGGATACCCTGTTTCATTCAGTTTGCCAGGCAATTAAAACTTCCAGAAGCAGAGAGAATTTCAAAAACCCATTACAGGGTGTTTCCAAGTTTGGCTGCACAAAGCCTTGTTTAAGAGCAGGAGTATTTGTGATTCGCTGCTTATAAAAAGTCATTTATAAATGTATAGTTATTATACTGTAGATGTATTTAAACACAAGAATGACCATCCTGGCTCAAAACAAGTAAGTGTCCACGCAACCCTGTGCCTCATTTCCAGTGGTAGCAGCTCCCTGCCCCATCCATGATCTTGGGGTGAAGCAGCTCAGGGGGGACACAGGCACAGATCATCTTGGTAGGGATGGGATTTATTAGGGATAATATGAGCATCAGAGAAATTTTAAAATGTAGCTCCACCCTGAGAGATGCGTATCTTGCAAATCTGACAAAGATATAGGACATCTCATCCTGTACCACAAGGGAACATAGTACAAATGGGAATAACTTCATTAACCTCTGGTATGCAGGGCCATTGTTGTTTAATTAATCCAGATACTGTCCTGGTCCTCCTAATTGTGTAAGTTTTTAATACGATTTTCACTGAAGTAATAAATATTTATTTTTAAGTGGTTTATTCAATTATTTATCAGATTAAGATTTAATCAGAGAGTTTATTGCCTTTGGAAGAAAAAAAACAGGGGAAAATAGCTCCTGATATAAAGTTTGAAATCTCTAAACAGCAATTAAAAGCATTTTCCTAGCTAGTATACAGCTATCTAAGAAACTGCAGCTAATTACTACTGTTACAATTCCTGACTAGCAGCTCACTACATAAAATAACTAAAATGTAGTAGAAATTGGTCTTCTCTTGTACTAACTATTTTGTGATATACCCTATAAGGTATACCATAATCCCTTTAAAAGAAAACTTGAAGCCATGCTGCAAAAGTTATGGGCACATCTTACAAATGTGATTCTTGAATTTTCTTCTTTGCCTGTTTCAGAGGGAGGGCAGATGGTTAGCTGTGCCTCTTAAAACAATTTTTTTTTTTTTTTCTGAAAGCAAGCATTTCTCCACATCTGGTCTTTTCCATCTGAATAGGAAAGAAAAATTCAAGAAAGGAGACGACCATCAACTTGACCTACATGCTCACTGTACATCAATATTTCAAAAATATTAATTCCTATTGAAAAAAGGACTGATCAGGCCTTACTGGTTTTGGTCTTAACTATTTTCCTCCACAGACTCTATATGGTAAGTATAGTCAGTCATCTGTCTTTCAATGTTTTTAAAAGCAGCTATCACAAATGAAGACTGTACTCAGACCACATTACGAACATCAACTGTATCAGACTGAAATCTGGATGTGAAAACTGTGGCTGGATCAAAAAAGATAAACTGTCTGTTCGTTGATGAGGTGAAAAAACATCTGATGGTATGAAGAAAGGAAGAAGAAAGGAATTCCAGAGCCAAACTGCAATATTGCAATATTTGGACAAACATCAAACGTGGACAAGCTCAAATGAATATTTAAGGAATAATATTTTAGAAAATTAAAAGCACATAACAGCAGGAAAGAAGGAAGAATTCTGCAACATCCAGCTATGGTATGTGGCAAAATCTACAGTGAGGACATGGAGAATTTATCTGAAAATTCAGTATATGGAGATGTATATGTCCATGATGGTTGTATTTGTGAATGATTTACTACATGGCCATTAAGCAGTTGTTCAGCATGTCTTGGATAAACATTGATTTATGACATCACATAAATCCTTGATATATTCAACTGGCAAAAGTACATCTCCTGCTCTCCAGAAATACTTGTACAATAGCCAGAAAAATCCTTGCTAGTGTAATTAAAAGACTGATTATATGGTTTAGACTCCTGTGGCTATTTGTTAAAGAACAGTTTAATGTACTTTCCACTCATCTCTTCTTCTCAGTTAGGATACCAGATTTGCAAGAAAATTTTATCTTTTATATTATAAACTTGAATCTTAAAATCTATACATAAGATCTGATAAAAAGCAGACACTAGTGACATTTTTCAGCTACCACCTTAACACAGTGCACAAGGACTGAAAGCCTTATATTTATTACTATTCTCCAAGGACTTCAAGAACTCAATACATTACAAGCATTTTACATCCTCAAAAAATGGCCCTATGTTGGTTAAAAAGTCTTAAACAACACAGAGGTCAGCCAGCTGAGCATCGATCCACTTGGATGCACACAAGTCTGTGGGACCGGATGGGTTACACCCAAGGGTGCTGAGGGAGTTGGCAGATGTGCTCGCCAAGCTGCTTTCCATGATTTACCTGAAGTCATGGCTAACTGGGGAGGTCCCATTGGACTGGAGGGTGGCAAATGTGACACCCATCTACAAGAGAGGCAGAAAGGACGATCCAGGAAACTATAGACTTGTCAGTCTGACCTCGGTGCCAGGGAAGGTCATGGAGCAGGTCATCTTGAGTGCCATTAAATGTCATATAATGGACAACCAGGGGATCAGGCCTAGTCAGCATGGGTTTATGAAAGGCAGGTCCTGCCTGACAAACCTGATCTCCTTCTACAACAGGGTGACCAGCTTATTGGATGAGGGAAAGGCTGTGGATGTTGTCTACCTTGACTTCAGTAAGACCTTTGACACCATTTCCCACAGCATTCTCCTGGTGAAACTGACTGCTCACTGCTTGGATGGGCACACGCTTTGCTGGGTAAAAAACTGGCTGGATGGCTGGGCCCAAAGAGTTGTGGTGAATGGAGTTAAATCCAGTTGGCAGCCGGTCACGAGTGATGTCCCCCAGGGCTCGGTTTTGGGGCCACTCCTTTTTTTTGCAGATGACACCAAGTTGGGTGGGAGTGTTGATCTGCTCGAGGGTAGGGAGGCTCTGCAGAGAGACCTGGACAGGCTGGAGCGATGGGCTAAGGGCAACTGTATGAGCTTCAATAAGGCCAAATGCCGGGTGCTGCACTTGGGCCACAACAACCCCCAGCAGCGCTACAGGCTTGGGGAGGAGTGGCTGGAGAGCTGCCAGTCAGAGAGGGACCTGGGGTGTTGATTGACAGCCGGCTGAACAGGAGCCAGCAGTGTGCCCAGGTGGCCAAGAAGGCCAATGGTATCCTGGCTTGTATCAGAAATAGCATGGCCAGCAGGGACAGGGAAGTGATCTTAGCCCTGTACTCGGCACTGGTGAGGCTGCACCTCGATTACTGTGTTCAGTTTTGGGCCCCTCACTACAAAAAGGACATTGAATTACTCGAGCGTGTCCAGAGAAGGGCAACGAAGCTGGTGAAGGGTCTGGAGCACATGTCGTACAAGGAGCGGCTGAGGGAACTGGGGTTGTTTAGTCTGGAGAAGAGGAGGCTGAGGGGAGACCTCATCGCCCTCTACAACTACCTGAAAGGAGGTTGCAGAGAGCTGGGGATGAGTCTCTTCAACCAAGTAGTAAGCGATAACACAAGAAGTAATGGCCTCAAATTGCACCAGGGAAGGTTTAGACTAGATATTAGGAAACATTTCTTTCCAGAAGGGGTTGTTAGGTGTTGGAATGGGCTGCCCAGGGCAGTGGTGGAGTCCCCATCCCTGGAGGTGTTTAAGAGTCGGGTTGACATAGCGCTGAGGGATATGGTGTAGTTGGGAACTGTCAGTGTTAGGTTAATGGTTGGACTGGATGATCTTCAAGGTCTTTTCCAACCTAGACAATTCTGTGATTCTGTGATTCTGTGATGTGGTACTGGGACCCTCTCTGTCCTATGCACGTTCTGTCTGAATCAGTTTCGGCACAACTGTGTGATGGAAGGGGATGCAGAGTCACATATAAAAGCCAGGAGTAGGGAAGACACTGTCACTGTTATTCCAGTCTACAGGATGATGTACTTGTTGAAGACAATGTGAACTTCACAAGTAACTGCCTATGACAATTAGGTAGCCTCCATTATAATTGCATTGTAATGGCAATATGGTATGGGAAGATCACTTTAGCAAAACCTTAACTACACCAAATATGAAAATGCATGGTCTTTTCTTACCACTGACAAACTGCAAGCTAAATTATCATAACATTATTGTAGACAGCAGTTGTTCATTTCTGCAGCTCAAAAATTTCCGTAACTATCTTCACATTCCTAAAATACTATTGTGGGTCTCTGGGTTAGAAATTTAAATAAAAGCCCTGACAGTTTTTTTAAAAAAAACTTACATTCAATTAGTAACTTTTTTACTCCTTAAAAAGTAAGAGTTTATGTAATACAACAGTGACAACTGAAAACTGAAGCTTTAACCTAATATGGAGGCAGGGTTTTATCAACTTTGGAGCCTTTTTCTGTTACTGTTCTGAGTACTGACAATTATCAGTGCTGCCCTTGTGAAGGCTACTACACTTAGCAGTGGGTAGAGGTGAAAGAGAAGTAATTTTCTTAGTGATCAAACACTCATCTGGCACAACACACTCAGACAAATGAAGGTGCCAGTCACATTATTTGCTACATCAGTTAATATGTGTTAGGATAAACATAAATAAAAAAATTCATTTCTACTCATACTTTCCCCATGTTTGAGGATAGGTGGGTATCTTTACTATTGGCTTTAATACAGGCCTTTCAAGAGAATGTTTATGTACATCTTGGAAGAAGCAGCAATTTGCACAAAGTAAACAGCAATTTGTACAAAGTAAGTGAAGACCAACATAATACACTTCTTGACTGTTAAGTGACACTGAAAAAATCGTTCTTTTTAACTCTACATTTCCAATTATTTAATACCCACACTCCACAATCAAAGATTAAAAGCGCATACTAAAGATGTTCCTGAAATGCTCTGCTTACCAACATACGCTAAAATTTTTGGAACAATTAAAATGCCTGCATGCAACTCACTAGACGAGTTTGAACAAGTCATTATATTGAACAAGTCATTATATTTCAAAATTCTAGTGAAGCAGAATAAGACAGACACAGCTAACAGGCTGGAGCTTGATGGGAGCACAAGAACCCTGTCAGAGCCAGCACCTTTTGGGAGAAGGAGGGCAGCTCAGCCAACATTTTATCAGTCCCCAAACAAAAGGAAAGGAAGACTATACAGAAAGCAAACCAGAAAATGTCATGTCTAATGGGGAGTAGAGCTTCAAAGTCTGAAGTGATGTAAAAGAAGTACCAAACAACAGCAGGAGTATTAATGAAACTAACACAGTATTTAATAAACCCCCCCTGCCAGTTTACTAATGCAAACATGAGCAAGGCAGAAGAATGAAAAAAATACTGTGGTTCATATATGCCGATTCTCCTTCCAGCCACAAAAAACCTTTCTTATGTGTTGTAATTTTAAGGGAAGTTAATAGTTAATGTTACTATTAATAAAAATATCAACCCAGATGTCCCAGTTCATTCAGTTTTTATTATCACTGGTCTAGTCTTGAACTAATTTGCACCTACTCTTCCTCTTGTAGGGCATAATAACTGACCCATCTTTTTGCTCAAGTATCAGAAGACTCTCTACTCTGAACCTTATGACTATTCAGGGCACAGACATTTAGTGGAGATAACCCTGGCTGGTGACTTGTGTTAGGAGCAGTCTTCTACTGAAATTTCCCTGGAGATTTGCACCTGCTTTTGTTTTTCTGCTGTATTTGGAAAGTCACTACTTATGTCAGAGATCTATTTTATTCATTCCTATTGCAGCTAATAAATCCAATCCCTGAAAAATTGTTCAAAGTGAGGCATTTAAGAGCACTGCATCAACTGGGCTTCTCCCTGGATAAAATCACGTATTTCAGATTTTTAGACTTTGAGCTGTCTTGAAGTCATTCTGTGTCTTTTGTTAGTACCCTGGTCAGTGCTGTCTATTTGTGATTTTGTTCTCAGTTAGTCAATGATTGTTTCCCATATCACTAACTACCCATAAGACACCCTCTTTCCTCAAAATTTGACAGCCCTGAAATTCATCATGGGGTCTGAAGGTCATGTGGGGCTTTTTCTGTTTTGTGTTTTGCAAGTGAATAAAGGCTTCTAGTAGCCAAATGATTTCTCTAGTGACATTGGTGCAACGCTGGTGCCATTGGTATGCTTGGACAAGTGTCATTGGCATTTTGCAAGCAGTTTTGTTTCCATAAAAGTAAAAAACAGAGGAATACAAACAAAACTACATTCTCTGATTTCCTGTTTGTTCTACAGTCGTAACTAGGAATGAAACACAGTATCAGTTTATTTTGAGCATCAGTGTTAGAAGGACTAATTTTTATTATGCTAAGGACATAGAGATGTTGAAAAAGAAGTTTTAATCACATCTTTAAGAGACAAAGATCAACTGCAATTCTGATCCAAGAGAGAATTAGCCATTTGACTACTTTAGTGATGTAATTGAAATTCCAGCGAATTAAAAGGAACTTTTCCATTGATTTCCTTTAGCTTTGAGCCGGACCTTTAATTATTAGAAATGTAGACTAACTTTATGCTCTTCTCTCAGAACTCTCTCTCTTTTTTTGTGACAAAGAACTAATTTGAAGGCACTAGTCTTTAAGACATGAACTAAGAAATTGATTTTTTCCAACGTGAATCCAGAAGGAAATGTTTTCATCTTGTAATTAAGATATAATAAAATACTCACTGATGGATTCTTTGTTGGCTGAATGGAGCAGTATAGCAGTCATTCTCCTCCAGATCTGGCAGTGTCTCCTTGTCCAGTTTCATTGGCTTTCTAGGTAACCATCCTCGAAACCTGCTTATTTGTTTCTCGATCCTGCAGCACATGAAAAGTGTGAGCATTTGAGAAAATATTTTTTCATTACATTACAGAACACTGGCAAAGAATACATGCTGATAAACTAGGCCACTTAATATTTACAACTAGAAAAGATGCAATGTCTTTTGACTTTTTCAAGGCAGACCAAATTATACATGCTGAACTTGATTATTAATAACCAGCTTTCAGCGGAGGAACCTCTTATTTTGTCTCAGCAGAAAAGCAAGGCTGATGGTACACACTGCTATAAATCTTGATAAGCACAGTAAGCTTCTGGCAACTCTCTAAAGCTTTATTTCTCAGCATTTCAGTTAGTTTAAATTTCAGGCTTAACTGACACATTAGACTTTGGACATATAAACATTAGAACAGCAGAGACTGTGACAGAGAGCTTTGGCAGCTAAACCTCAGCAAGTTGCATCCCTTTACTGCTCTCTGTATGGATTCTTACCTCACAATTGATGCTATAAAAACCAGGCTAGTTTGTTAATTTGGTTCAATTCTAGTGTCTTGCAATACTACAACTCTGTGAAACCAGAATACTCAGTGTATAGATTAACAGGTGACTGCCAGAGATTCTTGCATTTAGAAGGTGAAAGCAAACTAAGACCAAGCTGGAGAAAGGGCAGATTTAACTGCAGGTGTGCTCATGTAAAGATGTACAGTGAAATGAAGGGAAAGGGAAGAATCAGAGCTGATTGGAGAAGACAATCTAAACCAAATTCAAATCCAAACTAAAGCATTATAATGAAAAACACATAAGAAAGATGATATATGTCTGGCACAATGAGGCCTACTCTCTCAGAAGTTCTTAACACCTTCAAATCCTAATCGGTGATCCCTGCCTGCAAAAATCACAGGCTACAAATTAAGGACTATGCACATACTTCAGTTACTGGATGAATCTTTGCAGTAGTGGAGCTAAAGGGCATGAATTGACATACTTTGAACTTTAAGTCCAGTTCTGGATGAAGCTCTTTTCTTTTAATAGAAGTCTTTTCTTTTAACAGAAGCCAGCACATTAATTCTATGACCAGCAAATGCTGTGAGCTCTGCACAGTCCCTTTGAGGGAGGGCAATCCCTACCCACGCAGCTGAGTGCGTGGGAAAGTGACGTGAAATTATGACATAGTTTCATTTAAAATACATATAGTATTTCCTGGAATATTCAACCTTCTCCTATCAGGTATTCTTATCCTGAATAAGAAAGTTAATGCTAACTTTTAAACGTGGGCAGATTTCAAAATTGTAAGCAAATTAGCTCTACTTGTTTTGGTACCACTTATGTATTCCCACTCTGGGAACAGCGTGGTGGGGGGGGGGTGGGGGGCGGGGGGGAGGCAAATGTACCATCAAGACTGTCTGGAAGAACTGGAATGTGTATACAAACATAACATGACTTATACTAAATTAATCATAAACTCTTCATGGGCAGTGTTTGCACTGTCCCAGCAGTTCAGAGCACAGGAGAAGGTAGTCTGCAAATGCCTGAGTGCAGGCGAGATGTCAGATCCCAGGGCTGACCAGCTGTAACTCTCCCGTTGCAGCATCCAGACTGACAGCCTTCAGCTAGTCTGTGCAGACACAAGTGCATGACAAGGGAAAAGGAAGTTCTCTACAGAAAAATTCCCTGTCTCTTGGCCTCTAGTTTTTCCTCTGTAAAGACCACAAGCTCTGCATTATTGTATATTCAGCAGGCTTAGTGACTCTGGTATGGAAAAGGGAAGAGGAATCAGCCAGAAGGGTTTTCTATAATATCTCGTTCCATGCTTATTTGTTAACTGAAATAATTTGAATTCTCTAAGCTATTAATACCCTTGCTAATCTGCAATCCTTTCCCATTCACCCTGCAAGTCAATGTGCACATTTGAGATACACCGTGCTGCAGGTTTATCACACCATGCATGCGCAGGAAGGCATAGAGTGCTTTCCCCACTTAAGAGCAATGCATTATTCATGTTGGCTTCTCACTGAGTGTACCCAGAATTTAACTGGTTTGTCATTCTCAAGGCTCAGATTACTTGGCATGCTCAGTGAGCTTGCTGGCAAACAGGTCTGAGAAGGTTGCAAAGCCTTTTTGCAAGGCCCAGAACATACAGTACAGCCATCCCTAGGGGAAAAAAAAAAAAAAACAAACAAACCAACCCAAACCTATTTATCTCCCTGGAAAAGAAAAATGACCAAATTTTTAAATTGCCTCCAGCTCACTCCATTAGTGCCACCAGCCAGAAGCACAGGCTCTATACTCTACAGGAGCATCTCTCAGAAAAAAACTGAAAAAGAGTGGTGTTGGTGCTAACAAACACAGACACACAGTGTTAAAAATCTACTGTGTTTTATCACTTCTTCAAGGCTAATTCATGCCTCACTTTCCTTTATGAAGAAGTTTAGATACTAAGCCAAAAAGGGGAACGGTGTTTGGAAAGCAGATCAACCTACACAAGAACAAGAGTGCATGGAGTGATGAGGCACTGTAGAGATAGCCACAATGAAAGAGGAAAGTGGAAGATCTGATAATACCCTTCTTAAATTCCTTCTTTAAAAACACTTGCTAGCCTCATAAGGCAAAAACCTCATTCTAATTCACAGTGTCTCAAAGACAGAGTGTCTTGTACCTCAATCCTGCCCCTGCTCTCCAAGTCTAGTCTTTACTCAATATCCTCTTTCTGAAGACGCATATTGTGCTTAACTCACACAAAGGTTTTCTCAAATAATTTCAAAGAAACTGTTTTCTCACTAGGAAGTGTGGTAGGCATAGAATCATTTTTTCAAAGGAAAGAGGGAGTTAGGAAAATTTTAAAATGTTTTGAATCGAGAGTGATTTTTACTTGTGGGTCAGCTTTGACAGAGCTTCATGCATACTGTAGTGCTAGGTATTTTCTTAGTTTAGTTTTTAACCACAATGCAGGTACTGTATAGGTACCTGATACCCCTCCTTTCCTCTAAAATGTATTAGGGGAGTTTTGTTATTTGAAATTTTGAGATCACTAGAATTTTTCATAGAAAAAATCCAAGTCAGGTTGACAAGTTGCAAGTGACCTGCTCTGGGATTTGCCTTGTAACAGAAACCCTCTTTAAAATAAATTTTGCCTGAATGTCAATATAATGTTTGGCTTAGCTCAAAAAATGGACCAAGGCTTCATTTACTTGTAATCTTCACTGAACTAGGAGGAAATAGATACTTTTATTGAATCTGTATATCTGAGTTTCACATAAATGAAAATAAAGCTGAATATGTTTTCTTCTTTTATAGCTTTTCCACCTCAAGTAGGTATTTATAGACCTGAACATAAAAATTGAATTTAGCCAAGTGTTCTCATCACTCAGGAACTAAAATACCAGAAAAAGATCATACCTCTTCCCATACTGACTTCAAATGGCATCCTGACTCATAAGAAAATGAATGTAAAGCAAAATTTCATACACCACATATAAATGCTAGAATCTTCACCTACTCCCTCCTATCTATTGCTTTAGTCAAAGCAGTCATGTCTTAATTAAAATCAAGACAAATTTCAAAGTTAACAGCCACTATATTATTTATTGTAGAGTGTGGATGGAAAGTGGGGGAGCATCAACAAGCTTTAGAAGAATTGTGTGCGTCTATTAGCCTGTGCCAACTAGGTAAAATGCCTTAACTCCACAAAGTGCCCATTTGGTGCTTACTAATATAAAGAAGCAAATACTATAATGTGAGATCAATGCTGGTACTCTCAAGCCACCAGCACACCGTGATGGAATTTAATATAAAAAATGTTTTTTAATATGCTTATACAGCAGAGTGATAATATGTGATTTATTTTCCCATGGATGTTCAACTACTGACATTATCTGCAAAGTGATACAGCTGTTTACTCCAACATGCAGATTTTTCAAATTTAATTCTGCTCTCTCAGAGGTTCGCGGGAATATTTCCACTGACCTCAGAGTGACACAGAGCCTTTAGAAAACTGTATCAACAGCACTGTGGAACTAAATGCCAACATATGATCTGGTCTTTGCCAAGCCTGCGTATTTTTTAGGCTTTTTGGAGACATTTTCATTTAATTGTCCAAGGTATCAAAAAAAATTAAAATGCAAACTGCAGCATTGGAAGTTTTTCATTGCACTGTCAGTCATAAACCAGGCATCAAACATAACCCTAAAGACGTTTAATAATTGAGTGAAGGCACTTCAAAGATTCTTGAAAAATACTCATCTCTCAAGCTCAGTACATTACACCAGAGATGAACTTGGTTCATTGTGTTCCTATCTACTAACAAAGTACTAAGTATCCCCACAGAGCAAGCAGTAAATTACTAATGCCATCACTATTATAAGTAAGCAAGGTACACAGAAATGAAAAAAAAGCTGTAACTGTGGTATTTTAACCCAAAGAAACTCCCTAATGAGCTGCATGAAAAGAAAGAGATAACAGTGTTTGCACTAACACACTTATTCTTCTTTAAAAGGCTCCATCAATTGAAAAATATTTTTTTATTCCTAAAAAAGACAACACTGAGAAAATGAATTACCTCTTTCACATTGAAATTTCCTTAAAAATGCAATTTCTGTATGTGTTTTTGTATATGTCCTAGTGTGTAATCACTCCCTCCACCCTTCCTCCAAACACAGCTAATACACTTTTCCTTCCAGCTTAACCATTACTTTTGTCATTGTGTCCAACTGAACATAAACTGGACTGGCATAAGAATTGTACTCACCTATTCATGAACTTGTATCGGCGGTGCAGGTAATAGATTTTTCTCCTGGAAGAACAGCAAAAATGAAGCCAGTCGAGAAGAAAACCCATCGTCAGTTACAGTATGAACTAGCAAGGAAGGAAAGGAGATTGAAGACAGAAGCCTGTAAGAGGTGGAGGAAGAGACTAAAAGAGAGATTAACAGAACTGTCACAGGAAGCCACAGAGACTCTGGTGGCATTTGAATTGCTAGAAGGTCATCATTTTCCCACTGTCTTCTCCTTTTCTGTTATTTGTCATGTGTGAAGACGGGGACCCAAAGATGTTTCTATTTCAAAGAAGTCCATAAACTGTTGCAGGAATTCTATAGGACTGATTCAAATATGGATAAATTATCTCACATCCACTAGTGAATTAATAAAGCTGCATTTGGTGAAACACAAGGGGGAGTCACTTAGAAAAGCCAGGAAAGCAGTACCTGATGCTGCAATGTACCATAACACATGCAGTACCAATGGGGACCAGTGCTTGCTGTTGGCTAACATCCCTTGAAACAGAACATAGGCTACACAAGCAAATGAGCATGTGCTCTGCACCCACCCCCAAGTATGCAGCCACTCCCTTTGCCCCTCATACAAGCACAGTTGATTTCTGTTGTCAGTGCAATAAGCTGTGTGGGAGTGCGCATGGGCAACGAGTGAGTGGACAAGGGTGCAAGAGCAGACACATGCTGACCACAGTCTCGGCCTGCTTCCCGACCAGCCCTGCAGGGCAGAGTGGCCCCCTAACCATCCTGTGGAGATGCAGAACAGGGAGTCCACCTCCTGTCCCACTCTGCTGCTGGCAGCTCTTGTTCTCCTCATAAGTGCCTATACCACCACAGCTGTCAGGATTTGATCCATCACCTTCAGCAGAGAGATCACATCTTCATGAGAGTTAAGAAAATCTGAGGGCTTTTTGGTGGGGGTTTGGAACTGATACTCCTTACTGGAAGATCTGAGTGCCTGCCTGAAGTCTGGCTACCTCCTCCAGAGCCTGACTTTGCCATCTGCTGAAGGTCAGCACTAAATCAAGGTGGTTTCTGTGTATTCTGAGAGGTTCCATTGTTTAACACTGAACTGTACCACTTCTGGAAAATGAAGGGCTCACACGACACATATTCTGAATATTCATGTATATTAACTGTACTGTAGGAATGCTGTTAGTACCTTGGAAGCAAACATGGTTGGGAGCTTTCTAAAATAAGACAGCACCGATGCTTTATAAACTATAGAAAAAAACCTGGTTAGTATTCCAGGTTAATTTTCAGGACTTAGAATTTAAGTAACGCATAATATTTTGACATTATTTTTGTTATCAGTGCCCATATTGTGCTGATGAAGTGAAATTTTTCGAACAATTTCATGTTGGCCAGCCTCCTTTGGCCAACTCCTCCACAAGATAGCATTATTTATCTTGCTCGACTCAGCAGGAGAAGGGTCAAAGCTAAATGTTTCTGAAGATGCCATCCACTTCTTGATTTTGCTTCAAATATTCAGAGTTATCTACTGTTTTGGCACCTCTGCTTTGAAACAGCAAGGATTTTATTCACCAATGCATGGACCTTGGATAATTCCAACCTGAAATATCATAAGCTGTAAGCAATCAGCCACCCTTAAAACAAGGTTAAACAAGGGCACCTGGAAACAGGCAGTCTAGACTAGTGGACATTTTGCAAAATGCTGGTCCTTATTTTTAAATGGTAAACACTACTGTTGCTCTTAAAATAAAATTTAAGACCCTGCCCAGAGGACATTAGTAAATCACCATGATTTCCTCTTAACAATACTGTAATAATTCTCTCTCTTTGGATGTGGAAAGAATGAAGCTGTGGTCCTGAAGCAGGTCAAGAAACCTTTAGCATTTTCAACACTTTCTATATAATCTGTATGGCAACTACTTTGCTATCTGCCGAAAGACAGATTTCAAAAAAGAGACTTCAGATCAGGAAAGAACAAGCTGCTCACAGTGACTAAAATGTGATTTCCTGGTGTAGGTAATCATGAGACCCTATCCTCCTACTACGGCAGGTTCATCCCAAGGAATGCCACAGAAGTGAAAGGAGGTACACTTTTGGCCCAGCTCACTGTTTCTATGGCTAGAACACTTTTTTTGAAAGAATATTAATATCTTGCAATGACTTGTGATAGCTTTTATATTTTTCTCTTTATCACTAAAAACACAGGTAAGAACAGTTGAAGATATGCTGTGAAAATGAAAACCTAAATACATACAGAATAAGCTTGCAATTTTGTCCTTAATTCACATCCATTTTTCCTAGCAAGTTACAGCTTGTAGTTCCTACTGTTACAGCTTGTCTTATACCAGAGGCATTTTTCATCCTTAAGTGAGAAGAAAACAGAAGAAAACCTACAAAGGACACCAACTCACTAGTTGCATATTCTGGGTCTGATCCTTTTCTTGCTCAGGAGTAATTCCATTAAAATCAATGGAGTTATACATCTATAAACCCTGCTAATTGAAGGAAGAATCAAGACCTCTCAGTTCATGGGTTTTGGTCAGTTCCAGTGGAAGTCTTTATGCTATTTTAACAGTTCTGATAACCAGCAGAGTAAAATCAATATGTTACATAGAAAATTTCATAGCCCAACATGAAAATAATATAAAATAAATTATAAAAATAATCTGAATGACAATGTGGAATGAATTTGGTTATCAGTAGCATTTAATATAAGTTCTTTATTTTCTCCACAGAAAAAAGCATTTATAGTCTGAATTGTTCTCCTGTTTGACGGGATACTTATTTATAATCTGTATTTCAGTAATTACACACTATACAAGCAATTTACAGGTGCTGAACATACCAGATACGTCCAGCAGACATGCACCTTCTGTGCTGCCTTACGTACCTGGATCTTCTTGACCTCCCATTGATTTCAATGAAATGTCCATTTAAAAAACAGCAGCGCACAAGTATGCACGGGGCTCCAGCATTGAAGGGGTTAAAGGGCCTAAGGATAGAATACCCCATGAAAACAGCTGCACTGCTACAGCTCACCTTAATTTCAAACCAGTATTGTACTGCAATAGCAGGCATTAACAAGAAAGAGCAATGAATATGGCATCTAAAGTACTCCATTTATATTTTCTAAAGACGTGTGGTATTTTACAGAAGAGTTCTTCTATGTGCATTTTGGTGTTATTATTACATTAGTTTTACAGTATAGTGTGGCTTTGGAGGTTAAGACAAAATACAACTACACCTACCTGAAAGGCATTCTTACATTCATTAGTTCAGCATATTTGCCCAGGACCTCCCAAGGGGCATGCAACTTCACAAAGATGATGTCACTGTTTGTTAGAGATGACTGCAAAAGAAAAACAAAACAGCCACCACGGCTTACTTTTTCAAGTAAAAAAGAAAGAAACCATGGTCAGTGGTGAATACCTGTTTTTCTGGTCCTGTGTCACCCCTCCCACTTCCTCATTCTTCCTCAAGCATATGTAGTTCTATAAGTATTTTGGCAACTCCTTTTTCTTCTGGTTTCCTGAAAGCCATGTTGTGACTTCCTTCTGGCCTGCATGTGCGTTTCTTTCACGGGGAAGAGAGGACTTGGAGGGGAGGCTGACATGGAGTTGTGGGTTACCCAAGTGTGGGGTGGAAATAAGGTTGGTGAGCAAATCTGGGTCTGGAAGCTTGGTCCTGAACTTCAATCAAAAACAAAATGGCAAGTCAGGATCTGATTCTGCCAACTGACCTGGTTTTCTGCACTCACACAGACGTGCAAATGTGTGGAGTCACATCTAGCAATCAAGAAAAGTTTGTATGACAGTGTGGTCTTACCACTGTTGCCCCACATGCACAAATAATGAAGTTCCAGCTACAGAGCCATGGTGTCCACCTTCCCTTCCTCCAGCTTCCCGCTTGGCCACATGAATTCTGAATATTAGAACTAAAAGCCAGCAGGAAAAAGGAAATCTGATGCCACCCACAACATAACATTGTACAGATTTGTGGCCCAGGAAGGTTGAGGGCCATGATTATGCCAGCAAGATCTCTTCACAGTGCTACCATCTTCTCTTCTATGGGTTGTATGTAGCATGAAGAGAGCTTTATGTAGGGTATGCACACCAGAACATCTGTTACCTAACAGAAGGCTGTCTGGCAAAGAACAGAGAATATGCAGTAAAGAGAAGGGGAGAAATTCAGCTCTGCACTCAGGAGGAGAAATAGTGCTTTACAAGAAAGCTACAGCAGGGTCAGCTGAAGATGACAAGAGAACATAGACAGCCACATGTTAATACTGGAAAATAAACTGTTCAGATTCTAATGGAAATCAATGAAATTCTCATAAAATTGCATACAATACAGCTTTAGACAATTGAATGGATCCCATTAACAGTGACAACTACTACAGGCTGAGTTTGAGGAATACCCAGGAAATGGGTAAAGGTGTACAGGGTATGAGAAAAGTGTGAAGACTGAGAAAACCAGTCAAGAAATTTGTTAGTTGGCTGTAGGGATGATTCATAGCTTTTTAGACATTGCACTATATTCAATATTTCTCACATTAATTCTTGGTTAACACAACTTACTAGGAGTTCTTAAATATAGTATTGTTTATCTTGAAACTACAGTGACTATATGGGTGGGAGGCTGACATTTATACTTTTGATGCCTATTTGATTCTTCCCACCACTATTCTGATAGATGCTGAAATTATTTAAACTGCTGTAGTGTGTTCATGTCCTTAGAGTAGCTAAAACATTATTACTAGCTTGTGACGTGATAGAAATGAAAGCTCCAACAGTTAAGATACATATGTATGATTTTCTTTAGCACATAGAAAAAAAAAGGAAAAAAACCCCAACCGTCACTACAGAGTTAACACTTCTTTAAACAAATAGAATATTGGAATCCTCAACAATGGACACAGAGAAATGTTTGTACCCAAAGTACTATTGGGCTGCATGAAAAAATGGGTTTGAGTGCGTAATGGAACAAGTGACTTTCTGGTATTAAAAACTGAAGAAAAAAACCCTTGCTGTTCTTTCGCTGATGACTTTCTGAAAAGTATTTCAACATGAAATGATACAATAGCAACAAAATGCCCCCAAGAGACTTGCTTCAGACAATGAATTCAGTTGTACTCTTTTCATTGACTTTTATGGATTCTAAATCAGGCCTCTAATGATGTTTTTCTTTATAGGCACATTTCACAAATTATCTTTTATTTTCCCATGAGACTTTAGCAAGTAGATACCATAAAACCAAGACTAGATTCTGCTACTCTAAAAATTTCCTGCAAACTACTCTCTCAAAAATGAGGGTAAGCCAGCAGTGGACTGGCAATTTTGTCATAAACAGCTCAGATTAAAAAAAAAAAACAACAAACAAAACCCATCAAAACTCAAAAGAACTGTCTAATAAGTCAAATATACAGAAGGAAACTCTGGTCCTGCCACACCAATAAAATTTGAGAAATGCAGGAAATTTATTAAAACCAGCCTGTAAATTTAGTGATGGCTGTTAAACAGGAAACTTATAGGCATTTTCCAGCACACTGTAGTTTAAGACATACTACGTATGGCAGCCACAGTAACATGACTTGTGGAGATGCTGTTACACAAGTGAACACTATCTCCATCTAAATTTAATTTCTTATGTGTAACATGTTTTCACACAGAAACATGAAAAACTTCCATATAGTTATCACAAATATACAGACGTTTAAAGAATACTTTTTACTCAGTACCTTGTAATGTTATTTTATCAGCTTTGTCAACAGAAGATCTAATCAAAATACCTTTGTGAGGTTCAGTTATTTTCAGAAGAAAGAGATAATCATTCTAAATTTTTAATATGGAAATCCATTTCTCTTGGGTTTGCTCATGTTAAGTGTTTGTAAAGGAAAGCACTAAGAAAGCCTGAGAAAAACAAGATTGGAAAGAGAAGAACAAATCCAGATGGAGGAGTAATTGAATGAAATGTCACATTCACTTAATCTAAGGAGAAAACAGCTAATCAAAATACCCTAAAAAAATATCAAGAGCACCATCCTAGTTACAAAATATTTCCGTGAATGGAATTTGCTAAACTCTGTCTGTTAGGTTAGTATCTAGACACAGTATCCTTCAGCTTCTAAATATTTAATTGAGAGGAGATGAGCATTCTTTTGTTGTAACTGACTTTCAAGGCTTGGCTCATTAAATGGTTTGGAGAAGTAAACTCAATTTCATATTATGGGAACATGCAAACAAAAATCAATGTAATATTGGTCCCCTTGGAAATTTAAATAAAATGACTATTGACATGAGCAATTTGCTAGAAAGTGATGTCTAGATTATGAAGAAAGAAAACCAGAGGAATCAAGGGGACAGCAATGAGATAAAACACTCTGAAAACACAAAAATGGAATAAGTGTTTGGAATTGACCTGTGGCACCAGTGCCTACAGAGTTATCACCATATGATAATTGCCAGGTCCCTAACATTCAAATAAATTAGTTGTTTCGAACTGATTTCTTGAGGAGGAATACCCATGGAAAAACTGATTTTCTTCTGGTCAGTAATAACATTCTTACTGGTCTTCAGAGCAGTGCAAACCCAGTGTGACAAGAGACTTAGAGAATCGCAGACTAATTTAGGTTGGAAACGACCTGTAGGGGTCATCTGGGCTAAGTCTCTAGATAAAGCAGAGCCAAAATAGATCAGGTTGCTCAGGGGCTTGTTCCGTTGAGTCCTGAATATCTCCATAGGCAGAGATTTCACAGCCTCTGGTCAACCCATTTACTGAAACTGGCTGGAGAAAAGAATATTTCCTATGGAAGAACTGTACTCTTCTTCAGAGAAATGCTGGTTGAAAACTACAAGTTTCTAGACATGAAAATTCATGAACATTCAAAACATTCAGTGCAAAGATGGCATTCTTTATAAAACAATTTATTTCTTACAGGAACTTTTTAAAAATTATTATTCTGATTGAGAAGCACTAGCAAGGTGTATTTAGTTTAATGAAACCCTGATTTTCAAAACAGGTTTGTATGGTAGAATTCACATCACCAGAGTCTGGGTTACAGACCGTCAACATAAAATGAGTTTCTGTGTTCAGTGCCATTAATCTACTATTTTTCACAAGCTGTAATTTTTCCCTCCTCCTTCTTTCCACTCCCCAACCCCCTTTTACAGCTGGAAATCATATTCCATAATTCCTGAGAATATTAGACCAGCATTTGATAATCACAAGTTCCTATAGGCCATATCTCTGTATCAGAGGTATTCACTGCATGTATCAGAGATCTCATGCACAAATACAGGCTGGGCAAAGAGTGGATTGAGAGCAGCCCTGCAGAGAAGGACTTGAGAGTAGCAGTGGATGGAGAACTGACTATGAGCCAGCAATGTGCTCTCACAGCCCAGAAAGCCAACCATGTCCTGGGCTGCATCAAGAGAATTGCGGCCAGCCGGTCGAGAGAGGTGATTCTCCCCCTCTGCTCTGCTCTTGTGAGACTCCACCTGGAGTACTGCATTCAGCTCTGGGGCACCCAACATAAGAGGGCATGGACAGGCTCAAGCTGGTCCAGATGAGGGCCACAAAGATGATCAGGGGGCTGGAGCACCTCCCTTATGATGACAGGCTTAGAGAGTTGGGGTTGTCCAGCCTAGAGAAGTGAAGGCTCTGGGGAGTCCTTATAGCATCCTTCCAGTACTTAAAAGGGGCCTACAGGAAAGATGGGGAGGGAGTGTAGTGATAGGATGAGGGGTAACAGTTTTAAACTGAAAGAGGGTAGATTTAGATTAGATATAAGGAAGAAATTCTTTACTGTGAGGGTGGTGAGACACTGGAACAGGTTGCCCAGAGGAGCTGTGGCTGGCCCCTCCCTAGAAGTGTTCAAGGACAGGTTGGACAGGGCTTTGAGCAACCTGGTGTAGTGGAAGTTGTCCCTGCCCATGGCAGGGGGGTTGGAACTAGGTGATCTTTAAGGTCCCTTCCAGCCCAAACCATTCTATGATTAATTACCAACCTTTCTGGCTTCACTGACAAATCACTTCAGTACCTTATCATTGCTGCCAATACTAGAATACAGGCAGTACCATAGACCCACATATTGTAGACTTGCCCTTCTGGCAAGATGACATTTCTCTTTTACCATTAAGCTTTTACAGACATTGTATTTCCTAAAGAAAACAAATCAACCATAAACATGTTTAAAAACAAAGCTCCATATTCTTCTCCAGTATCACTACATAAGGAGTGGAAAAGACTTAAGTAGGGGCCATTTACATAACTCCAAAAGCATAAACACCTGCTTTGGTGAGTTAGTCATCAGCTAGGCCAAGGAAAACTTGTAAAGGGCAGGTTCTTATTCTCCTTCTGAAAGCTGGCAGAGTTGTGTTAACTGTTGTTTAATTTAAGTCCTGGCTACTAAACTCACATGTACTCCTGCAGGCGTTCTAACTCCTTTTGATGGCAGGACTTAAATATATATATTCACTATTGACCTGACTCTGCTCGTTCTGAAGTTATCATTGTTAGTCTGAATGTAAGCAAAGTTATGCTGACATTGAACGCCTCTTGAAAAGCCCACATTTTGCTGTATTTGCAGGCTGTCTTCCAGGATCAAGGCTGGAGATTAGCATCTTTTGTCAAATACCCTCTTGAATATTCTCCTCCAACAAAGACCTTTTTTGGTTCCTTATCAATAATATTGTCAAGTCACTGTAAGACAAAAACAACTGTAGGACTCACCGTAATACAAGTATTTATTGAATCTAAAAGTGAAGAAAGTTGAGAAAAGAGATTCACAGCATATAACCTTGAAGGACAAAATTACAGTGTCTCCAACTGAATGGTGTAATTGTTTATTTGCCTTGAGGCTACTAGGCAGGCAACTGTAAAAAACAATGCTCTAATTTATGTATGCATATCAATAGGAAAAAGAAATCAGGATTTACCATTAAGGTGTTTTACCTATCATTATTTAAGAGAAAAATACTCGACTGCGGCTCTTCTCACCTTTTAAAGCCTTCCTCATAAAAGTAAAAGGAAATAAATAAGATTTTGACACAGATCCAGCAACCAGAATTAAACCTTGCCTACTTTAGCAAGACCCTGCAAGGCAAGTTAAAAAGCCAGAATGGGGACAGTGCTTTAATTTCTGGCAAATGTAGCTCATTGCTGTTACGACTATAACGTAGGAAAAGCCAGGAAAGAAGAGAAAAATCAACATCCTTCCTCTAGTAACAATTCTCCCTATAATTAAGCTCTGTATGATGCCTGAATGCGGAGTAGCAAATAGTAACTGCTACAGGTTTCACTGTTTTTGAGAATTACTCTGTTAACAGCACAGACCGATTTGCCATGTGGAATGAATTTAGAGGAAAAACAAAATCCAGCAAATTTCAGTTGATTAAACCATTATTCCTCTGCAGAACCAAAGCAAATGTAAATTCACAAGGGTAATTCCATAGAACCGGAAACACAGCAGTAATATGCTGCTAATATTTTTCAAAAGTGCATACATTACCACTGGGTAAATACTTAAATACTGTCAATATATGTCCAGTTTCAGGGAAAACATTATGTACGCACAAACATTAACCTCCACGTTCATGGATCAGAGGAATCTAGTAAATAATAGTGTCAATATCTTTCATATATATACTTTCAATCAAAGTATAGGTTTAGTAAAAAAGGGGAATATACTGCTCACATTCAGTTAGGATTTTAAGAGGCTTTTGACTTACAAGAAACTGTAGGACAAAAGCAGTAAGGATGAAAATAAGAGTAAAAATGAAAGCCCTAACTAACCATTAGGAGGATGTTAATTAAACAACTTTGACATAAGAGGACACTGACACATAAAATATAGAACACTTGATATAAGGAGACAGTCACATGATTACAATTTAAAATTATTTTTCTATGAAATCTCATGACAAAATTTGATGATGGGGTAAAGCTTTATCTTTATTTTGCAAAATACTTCCAGAGGTTCAGCTCCAGTGGAGTTAGTAATGCAGGCAGGTGACTGGCTATTGCCAGCATTCAGGCAATGTGTCATCTAATCCAGCTCAGAGCAGGTGTCATTGTTACAGTCCTTAATTTCTGGCAGCAGCTGACAGGATCTCAATGCTGGAACAGAACAGAGTTAGTAACAAGGGAAAATGTTTGCAAATGTCCTTTCATGCAGACAAAAATGTGTGAGTGGGAGGGCAACTTAAAGAACAGGATAGGTTACTTGAGTAGAAATAAATGCAATTACTATCTCATTGCTCAAGTTTACTGTGCAACGATGAGCTTATGGTCTGCAACAGAGAGATACAAATTCCTTTGAGAGAAGAAACAACACGAGAAAGGATGTCTTTAATTCTAATGTCATCTGAATTCACTTGTGATGGACAGGATGCATCTCACAGTAAGGTAAATCAGATGTACTAAATCTACCATGGAAACAATATCCTTTGACTTGAGCTCCACTTCCTAGAGAAAAAGACCAGAAATACCTGCAGCATGACCATCTTAATGGAAGAGGTTAATCTGAATGTGAAGCATCGATAAAACTTATGTTGATAATCCCATTAGTAAATACTGAATGAATACTGTTTTGACCCATCTGGGTAAGATTTCTGTGACAATTGAAATAGCTAATCATATGTATTTCATCTGACAAACAGGATGCATCTTTTAATTCCTCTGGACTGGAAGATAGTATAAACATGTGAAATTAATTATTGGCAGATTTAAAAATGCAGATAGCTAAAACCTCTGAGCAGAATAATATGTTTTTACTTAATAAGTATCTTTACATGCGGCATCAGTTATATGCTGCAATTTTAGATTAACAATGGTGATATTTTATACAGTGATAGTTGAGATCATCAGACATTTTTGACTGTACTATGGCCAAAAAAGGTCTCTTATGTATAATGTTTTACTTTTGGCATCACAGGTCACTAAAAATACATTGTACAACTGAACTACATTTTATCAAGCAGCTTCCTTTGTAATTTATTCCAAGTGTAAAATATAAACCAAATATTTTTCCAGTACAGATTTATGTCTCATTAATAATTTTTTGAAGTGGAAAATACTTACATTTAATGAATTGTCTGTTAAATATTCATGTTTGCTTTCAGAGGCTTATTGTAGAAACATTGCTTTGGCAAAGAAAAAGGCAATTTATTTTTTGTCCAGCAGTTAATTTCACAAACTTAATAATCAATCAAACACCCAAAACGTGCAGGCAGGCTTATTATAGCTTTTGCATACAAATAACCTAGAGGAACTGAACAAGCTGCTTATCATAGCATCACTGAATAACAAAGGTTGGAAGGGACATCCAGAGGTCATCTAGTTCAAACCTCTGCTCAAAGCAGGGACAACTAGAGCAGTTTGTGCGGTCTTGCATATCTCTGTAGATGGAGACCTCACAACCTCTCAGCACCACAGCATGTCTGGACCGAAAGGCCACAACAGACATCCCATATGGACGCAGAAGTGTTTGCAGCTGCCCAGGTTCTGAGCACCCGCCTATACTCCACCAAGATAAAGCCATCTGGTTCTTCAACTCTTCAGAGTCTTGGAAGGAAGACATACTTATATGACTATCAACCTAGACTTCAAAGTCTTTTCAGTGTCGACACTTTCCAGGATGCAGTGAACTGTCCCGTAGTCCTCTGTTACAGTCTGTATACCTCTGTATTTGACAGTGTAATGCAAAATTCTTTCTAAAGATTGATGCCAGTGAACTCAACAAGACCACGTCTAAGGAAGAGCCTGTTCCAAATGACACTATCAGAAGAGAGGCTTTAGTTCAGTCCACACAGCACAGTGAAGCTCTGAGTTCTTCAAGTGAGCTACACATCCACAATGTGAGGAATTACAGGCAGAGATGCTAGCCCTGGCTGTAGAAGGGGTAGCGGGGTTAGTGCATGCATATGATAGCACGGCTGATTAGGTCGGGTGCTATCCCATGCTGATGTGACCATAATATCTGCAATTCCCAAGGTAATTCACTCAGCAACACCTGGGGGGGGGGTGTCTCTGCACCATACCTGGCTCTGCAGGACACACATTTTGCTCTGCTCTGCAAGAAAGGGAAAGTCACAGAAGACCACTCTGACAGCACTTTCTCAGACTTAATGCAGGTCACCATTTTCCAGGAAAGGAAAGGCACCAGAGAAAACACAAGACCTAGTTAAATGAAGGAGAAAGATGCATGTGAAGAATGCGAATCACTCACAACTCTACCAGTTATAGCTCCCCATATACTCTGAGAGTCTGGGCAAAGCAAATGCCTGTTCCCCTGGCTCACATCTCAGTTTTCTGTGCTTTATTTAGCTTACTGCTAGGATTATTAGAACTAGAAAGAGTCTGAGGAGCCATCTTCTAATAATTCATTTCATATTGTTCAACTCAGTGCTCCAAAACTCTTCTGGTCCATTCGTAGGCAGAAACATGACTGAGCCATTTTGCCTTTCCTCTTCGCTATTATGCAAATAGTTGTTATATTCCTTTAATAAGATGGCCATAGTGAATTTTTGAGTGACTGCATTCTGTAGTCTTACTAAAGGTACTCAAGTGATTTGACGCATTGAAAAGAAGCAAACAATTTTACAAGGGAAGTTTTCTTGGAAATGTGCCAAGGCATATGACAGAGCAGTCCTCTCTCCAGATATGACACCATTACTACACGAAAGGAAGTGCTTTTCAAAGCACAATATGATGGTGAGAATAGGTTTTATTACCACAGTTCAGCTCACAACTCAGATTTATCTTTTACCAAATCCCCAACCACACTCTTACTGTGTAAGACTTCCCACAAAAAATTTAATATGCAAAACAACAGGGGATAAAGGCACATCCATGTGACTTTACCAAGTCAGTTTCAGGTTGATTGTGAAAAGAAATGTTATGGTCTAGTGCAGAGAGGAATTCCTGATAACTGATGGTCTACGTGATTTTTCATCTGTATCTATTCAGTTAAGCTTAAAGTAGTTTGACTTATGTATATAAATAGATCATCTGATGTTAAAAAAATATACTTCAGAAACAGAATAAAAATAAAAGTTTCTTAAGGAAAGGTAGAGTAATTAGAATCTAACTGGAGACAAGATGAAATTGACATACGTAATAATATCTCTGAACTAAGAAGGAAGAATTCTGGATCCTTTGTGCACCTCTGTATGAATTCTTCATTTGTTAGATGTGCTTTAAATGAAACACGGTCAGTGTATGACAAGGGAAAATTATGATTTTGCTTTGGACTGTTCTAATTTGTTGTAATAAAGCAACATCCATACATGGTACAATGTACTGACAAGGCAGACACCTAAACATGAGCTCGACTATTGATCAATTATTGCTGTTCCCAGTGTGCCTATTGACATAAGGTGCTAGATGAAAACCCCTCCTGTACAACACAGAAGAGCAAAGCAGCACCAGATGGAGCTCAATATTTTAATGGTTCAGACAAATGTGACAGAGGACAAAGATGATTTGCTCTCCTAGTTCAGAGCTCTTACACGAAGATTAAATGAGAGGGGCTACAGAAAACAAGCAAGTCTTCTTTTGCTTAAAGGCAAATATCACCATCAAATAAGGTAATGTTAGTTTTGATATGACTGCATATGTTGCAAGTGATGGAACTAATCCTAAAATTGTTTGCTGTATAATATTGAAATATGAGATCCCTATGATGCTGTGAACCTAAGGCCTCAAGTAAGATATACACTGGCAAAGAATCCCCCTCTCCAAATTCACTTGCACCATGGAAGCCAACTGCAATGAAGATCCTTGCTTAATAGACAATATCATTTTCATTTGGAGATGAAGAAGTATGCATTCTGTTTAAGAAGTCCCCAGCTAGCAAAAGGCAGATTTCTTCAGCCCAGGAAAGTGCAAACATTGTTGTTATCTACTGACAGAAATAACACTATGTGTAAACATTTCTAGAATTTTTTATTTTGCCCACTTTCCATAGAGGGGCTGTGCCTCTAAGAGATGCAGCAGAGAATTCACAGTCCAAAGGTGGAACAGAAGTCACCAAAGTATTTTTTAGCTCTGTAGTAATACTTCATAGTGGAATTGAAATTCTCACCTACCATACCTCTGAAACCAATATAGTTGGTATATTTATGGCAGTATCTTTCATTCTTTTATATGGGAAAGTGTAAAAATGCAATGCAAAAAGAAAAATAGGATAAAATCTCATTTTATTTCATAATCCCAGTTTTTCTACACACTTTGTAGATGCACAATTATAGATTTTTTCTTCTATTATGAACATTTCTTAACAGGAAAATTCTAATTCCATTAGATAATTTCTGAAAAAAAAATTCAACACGGCTCATATATCAAGGGCTCTATAACTTATAATTCAATTATTTTGTTTAAAGGAATTTTCTTCAAAACAAAACAGTCTGGGCCTAATGAATATTGGAAAAGATATTTTAAAAATGGGGGAAAATTCAATTACTGCTACATCACTAGACAATGGGAAAAAAATATCCCAACTGCAGAACACTTTCTCAACAAACCACCACTTAGGGAATTATAATTGTTCATACACTGAAGTCTGTAGTTCCTGACAAATATTTAAAATACAACACTTAGCATGTCCAAAAAATATAGTGTAGAAATGTTCTTTGCACCATTTAATGCAACTTCATAGAGTCACTATAGTTACTTCTGCAGTACAAACACACATACACCCTCAGGCATGATCTCTGTTCTGATATTTGAAAGGGTGATGAATCGGTTAGGGAAGAAATGGTATTAAAATTGCATGGTACATACCTATCTACATTTTTGTTACAACTACTAAAGCTGTGCAGCTCAATCTTTATCATTACAGTAACATAACTGGTGAATTTCTTTCCTAAAATAATCTCATTGCCCTACTGTCCACAATTGTGCTATTGCTCTTCAAAGAGGAAAGAAAACTTTAAAAAAATATCAGATTTCTGCAGCATAATATTTTAAAGCAGCTCCCTCTCCATCTTTCTCTGTCTTACACACACATGCACACAACTGACAAACTTCTCCCACAGATACACTTGTTTCCTTCTCTAGAATCCTATCTCTTGTCTTGCCTGCTTGTTTCCTCCACATCAGTCAATGTCACTTTTCTCTCACCAGGTTCCCTCACACAACCACAGAAGGCAACTAGCCCTACCCATCACTCTCTGACTGTTTATGATGTATGACTGAGGTATTTCCAACATCAGACCTCTGCCAATGACAACCTCTGGAGCACAATAAATTACATATATCTGTCTTTTTTTCAAATTTCAATTTGAGGAAGTAAAAGGAAGATATCTTTTGAGCTGGAGGAACCTTATCTAAAATAAACATAAATAAAATTCCACAGACTACCAAGGGAAGAAGAATATGGGAATTCTTGATTTGCCCCGATGATATTTAAGCACAAAATAGGAGCAAATTGGAAGTTTTTAAAACAGAATCACAGAATCATCAAGGTTGGAAAAGACCTTGAATATCATCTAGTCCAACCATTAACCTAACACTGACCATTCTCAACTACACCATATCCCTCAGCGCTATGTCAACCCGACTCTTAAACACCTCCAGGGATGGGGACTCCACCACCTCCCTGGGCAGCCCATTCCAACGCCTAACAACCCCTTCTGGAAAGAAATGCTTACTAATATCTAGTCTAAACCTTCCCTGGTGCAACTTGAGGCCATGACCTCTTGTGCTATCGCTTGTTACTTTGATAAAGAGACTCATCCCCAGCTCTCTGCAACCTCCTTTCAGGTAGTTGTAGAGGGCGATGAGGTCTCCCCTCAGCCTCCTCTTCTCCAGACTAAACAACCCCAGTTCCCTCAGCCGCTCCTCGTACGACATGTGCTCCAGACCCTGCACCAGCTTCGTTGCCCTTCTCTGGACACGCTTGAGTCATTCAATGTCGTTTTTGTAGTGAGGGGCCTAAAACTGAACACAGTAATCGAGGTGTGGCCTCACCAGTGCTGAGTACAGGGGTAAGATCACTTCCCTGTCCCTGCTGGCCACGCTATTTCTGATACAAGACAGGATACCATTGGCCTTCTTGGCCACCTGGGCACACTGCTGGCTCCTGTTCAGCCGGCTGTCAATCAACACCCCAGGTCCCTCTCTGACTGGCAGCTCTCCAGCCACTCCTCCCCAAGCCTGTAGCGCTGCTGGGGGTTGTTGTGGCCCAAGTGCAGCACCCGGCATTTGGCCTTATTGAAGCTCATGCAGTTGGCCTGAGCCCATCGCTCCAGCCTGTCCAGGTCTCTCTGCAGAGCCTCCCTACCCTCGAGCCGATCAACACTCCCACCCAACTTGGTGTCATCTGCAAACTTACTGAGGGTGCACTCGATCCCCTCATCTAGATCATCAATAAAGATGTGAAACAGGAGTGGCCCCAAAACCGAGCCCTGGGGGACATGACTCGTGACTGGCTGCCAACTGGATTTAACTCCGTTCACCACAACTCTTTGGGCCCAGCCATCCAATCAGTTTTTTACCCAGCAAAGCGTGTGCCCATCCAAGCCACGAGCAGCCAGTTTCGCCAGGAGAATGCTGTGGGAAACGGTGTCAAAGGCCTTACTGAAGTCAAGGTAGACAACATCCACAGCCTTTCCCTCATCCAATAAGCAGGTTGCCCTGTCGTAGAAGGAGATCAGGTTTGTCAAGCAGGACCTGCCTTTCCTAAACCCATGCTGACTGGGCCTGATCCCCTGGTTGTCCCGCATGTGTTGTAAGATGGTACTCAGGATGAGCTGCTCCATCAGCTTCCCAGGCACCGAAGTCAAGCTGACAGGCCTGTAATTTCCCGGATCATCCTTCCGACCCTTCTTATATACGGGCTTATATAGATTTCCAGTCTGTTGGGACCCTCCCAGTCAGCCAGGACTGCTGGTAAATGTGGAAAGCGGCTTGGTGAGCACCCCAGCCAGCTCCTTCAGCACCCTTGGGTGTATCCCATCCGGTCCCATAGACTTGTGTATGTTGATGGGATGCAGTAGGTCACTGACTATCTCCTCCTGGATTGCGGGGGGGTCGTTCTCCCAATCTCTGTCTTCTGGCTGAGGAGGCTGGATTCCCTCAATACAACTAGTCTTGTTATTAAAGACTGAGGCAAAGAAGGCATTAAGCACCTCAGCCTTTTCCTCATCACTTGTTGCCATGTTTCCTCCCGCATCTAGCAGGGGATGGAGGCTCTCCCTGGTCTTTCTTTTGCTGTTGATATACTTATAGAAACATTTCTTGTTATCTTTGACTGCTGAAGCCAGATTAATTTCTAGCTGGGCTTTAGACCTCCTGATTTCCACCCTGCATAGCCTCACAGCATCTTTGTAATCATTTTGAGTGGCTAGCCCCTTCTTCCAAAGGCCGTAAACTCTCCTTTTCTTCATGAGTTGCAGCCAAAGCTCCCTGTTTAGCCAGGGTTGTCTTCTCTGCCACCGGCTTCTCTTACAGCACCTGGGGACCGCCTGCTCCTGTGCCATTAAGACCTCCTTCTTAAAGAGCGTCCAGCCTTCCTGGACCCCTATACCCTTCAGGACCATCTCCCAAGGCATTCTGTCAAGCAGTTGCCTAAACAAATCAAAGTCAGCCCTTTGGAAGTCCAGGATGTCAGTTCTGCTGCACCCTCTCCTGGCCTCTCTAAGAATAGAGAACTCTATTATTTCATGATCACTGTGCCCTAGCCGGCCTCCAAATGCCACATCATCCACCAGTCATTCTCTGTTCACAACGAGAAGGTGCAGCAGGGCACCTTCTCTGGTCAGTTCACTCAGCAGCTGTGTCAGGAAGTTATCTGCCACACATTCCAGGAATCTTCGGGACTGGTCCCGCTCTGCTGTGTTGTATTTCCAGCAGATGTCTGGGAAGTTACAGTCTCCCACAAGAACAAGGGCAAGTGATTGTGAGATTTCTCCTAAGTGCCTATAGAATATTTCATCCACCTCTCTGTCCTGGTTAGGTGGCCTGTAGTAGACTCCCACTACGGCATCTGCCCTGTTGGCCTTCCCCCTGATTCTAACGCAAAGACATTCCACCCTGTCTTCACTACACTTGTGTTCAAAGCAATCGTAACAGTTCCTAACATACAGCACCACCCCACCACCTCTCCTCCCTTGTCTATCCCTTCTAAAGAGCTTGTAGCCATCAGTTGGTGCACTCCAGTCATGGGAGACATCCCACCGTGTTTCTGTGATAGCCACTATATCATAATTTGCTCCTCCTGTTTGTTACCCATGCTGTGTGCATTGGTATACACGCACTTGAGATGGGCTGGTGTCCCCAACACCTTTTCGCATTTAGAGGTCCTAATTCTAGCCTGACCTTTCACAGGTGTTACCATGGTTACTGATCCATCAATATCCCTTGCATCTTTGTTGTGCTGTCTCCCCTGTCTCCACTGAGATGGCAGGGTGAGGGTCATCGCTGACACAACAGCCCACAAACTGTGGTAAACTACCCTGGGGCTTATGTCTGGGAGATCCAGTTTTGTCCCCTTCCCCCTTCAAATCTAGTTTAAAGCTTTCTCAATGAGCCCAGCTAACTCCTGCCCCAAGATCCTTTTCCCTCTCTGGGACAGGTGCATCCCATCTGTTGCCAAAAGGTCTGGTGTCCTGTATACTAACCCGTGACTGAAAAATCCAAAGCCCTGCCAGTAACACCAGCCTCAGAGCCACAAGTTCATCTGTTGACTTCTCCTGTAATCTTCTTTATCCATCCCTGCAACTGAAGGGACGGAGGAGAACACTACTTGTGCACCCGAACCCTTAGCCAGTTTCCCCAAGGCCCTGAAATCTCTCTTCACTGATTTAGGACTTCTCCTGGTAATATTGTCGCTCCCCACCTGAAAAACCAAGAGAGGGTAGTAGTCCTTGGGTCTCACTAGAGTGGGGAGTTTTGCCATGAGGTCCTTCACGTGGGCCCCAGGGAGGCAGCAGACTTCCCTATGAAGCAGGTCCGGTCTGCATATTGGGCCTTTGACACCCCTCAGAATGGAGTCACCCACTGCAATGACCCTTCTGAGGTTCTTTTTAGAATTGGTTTTAATACCTGGTCTAGAGTGACCCAGCCTTGGTTGGCCTTCATCTTCCTCCTTGTTTGACTCATTTTCTTTGTCCTTCTCTGCTTCATTCACAAGTTCCAGGGCCCTGTATCTATTGTGAAGGGACACCATGGAAGGTGAGGGAGGTCAGGAGGGTATTTTCCTGCCTCCCTGAGCAGGGACCTGTTTCCAGTCTCCCCCATCTCTTAGGTCCCCTCTTCTGCCTGGTAGCGAGAAGGTGAGGGATTGCCTGCCTCTTTTGGAGCGTCCATTTGCTCCTGTTGCTTCAGGGGTGCTAAGGTGCTACTCCACCAATCAATTTCACTTTCGCACTCCCTAATACTTCTTAATCTTTCAACCTCCTCTCTCAGTTCCGCCACCAGGCTGAGCAGGTCATCCAGCTGATCGCAGCGCACACGGGTGTTGTCATTGCTGCCCTCCGACAGGATTGACAGGCTCAGGCACTCCCTGCAGCCTGGGGCCTGGACCGCTGCATGTTTGTGTGGCAGCTCCGTCTGGGTCGCCACGTTCATTCTGGTGGTGGTTTTGATGCGAGTGGAGACCATGGTTCGGTCTGCTCGTGGAGGATGATGACAATTAGCTCAGATAAACTCTAGACCCAGGAGAGGGATTATGCCTTGGCCGCTCGCCCTGCCGCGCCACGCCCCGGGGGCTGGTCTTGTCCGTGAGGGGCGTTGGGCGGCGGCGTCACTCCGCCCGCCCTGAGTCCCCGCTGCCCTCGTTCCCAGCTCACTTTTCCCGCCCAGGGGGGAGGCGGCTTGAGGCGCTCCCTCGTCCCTGGGCTTCTGCCTTCTCGGCTTGCGGTTTTGCCGCGGGTTTTTGATGCTTTCAGAAGGGTCCCCCGCCGCTATCCTCTTTGGAGCCCCTCTCCTCAGCAGCTGTCTTTATATAAAACTGTCAGAAACATTTTTATTTCTGACAGCATTTAAGTGAAAAGCCCATCCAGCACAGATGCCATCTCCCCTTTAGAACATGAAAGGTTAAGAGGAAAACATCAAAAATACTAATAAGGAAAGAGCTCTGCATAAGAACTGAGCAATCGCCACCACTGTACATCATTGTGGCAGCAACACTGACAAAATAGAAAGTCTAATGATGGAAATGTCACCAAGTGCCTAAAGTGATGAACTTATCTCAGTGTATGAAATTTTTTAATGTATAATGAAGATCAAAGAAAAAAGGGGAAAAAATCATGCTCTGTGCTTAGGGAAATGTCTTCTCTCATATGACACTCTAGGTCTGACAAACACACTATCGTAGCACAGAAGGCAGAGACAGTGAGGAGGCTGAAAGGTAAAAAGTGCCAGAAAAGATGAACACACTAAACGTCACTGTTAGGATCAAGAACAAGAGTTAGCAACAGAAGTCAGAGTAGGGTAAGGTGCATGAAGAGGAAAAAAAAAGCAAATTAAGAGCATATAGGGCTTAAATTTCCCTGGTCCTTTATTTTGTATAGCTATTCAGCTGGGGTAAAGTCCAGCCTGAGTAAGAATTATATGGATCAATTAAAGAAAGATCAGAGTAGGACAATAAGAATGATCAAGAATTCTGAGAAACTTGACCTAGAGGAAAATGTTGAAAGAGCCTGAGTGATTCAAAATACAGAAGAAAATGTTAAGCAGATAACACAATAACATTTTAAAAATAAGTAACAAATAGCTGTGAATAGGAAGGGGATGAACTGCTCTTCATGTTACTTCAGAATCAGGCAAGAAATAACAGGATTAAATTGCAGCAAAGGAGATTTAGGTCAGATACCTTAAAAAAAAATCTAGCAGAACAATACTGAAACATCAGTCATCTGGTAAGGGAGGCTTCTGGCATTTAGGAAAAGGTTGGATAAACAATTGGCAGTATGTAGCTGACCTGCCCTTGGAGCTGTGGAAGGGACTCCAAGCCTCTTGAGACCCCCACATTCCCCTCAGTCTCCTCTGTTATGATCTTCAAGAGAATCAAGTAGTTGTAAAACATTATGAAATCAAACTTCCCTTATTTGGCACAGCTCACCTTCACTCTGCCCTGGAAAACGTGATAATACAAGATCAAAGAAATAGAGCATTTCATCTTGAGAGATAATACACTAGGAAAAATGGGCATAGCATGAATTATGCCTAGCACAGCTACACCTTGCATCCAGCTGCTACAAGAAGCCATGAAGCCCAACAGTGTTGTTAGGACTGGATTAATAATAAAGGGTTACATTGGCAAGGGAAATTGAAAGAAACTTTCAAAGAGGGGTCAGAACAATAGAGAGTAGGGCTGGAGACTGAGACGTTGTCAGTGTATTTAGCATAAATCCCTGGAATTCCTACTAGGGGACAGGATCTACAAGAGAGACATGTAGATGTTTGAAAAAGGATGGGGCATTCAACCTTGGCGAAAAGGCAGGGTTAAGAAGCAATCTCAAAATGCTCCACAGATCAAGTCAGTCCTGGTAGACTTGGAGCAGAAGAAGTAAGACAAACAAGACTTCCTTAGTTCCCCCACTGTGGCAGAAACTGTGGCTCCAGCAGGGAGAGCTTTAAGTGTTAAGTATGAGCTAAAAGTGTTATTTGTCATATTTTCTTCTTTAGTTCTGGCACCTAATCTTTTGCTAAAACAAAACTTGTGTGCACATTAAACTTTTCTGATGTTTCCATGAACCTCAAGTGAATCTGAAAAACCGTCTCAAAGGCAACAGATACAACTAAATTGGTTCTACATATCCCATCTAACACTGGCCTGGGATTTCCAGGAGTTGGGATGTGGGGCTGTAAGGATGATGTGGGAGGCTGACAGTATCTAATCTGGCATAAAAGGAGAAGCCCTATATCATGCTCCCATGTGGATGTTACTGTAATAATCTCTGGCAAGAAGGCAGTAATGAAGAGATGGTTCCTGACTTTGGAAAAACTAAAACCATCATCCACACCCCACCCCGCCTTGTTTCGCTTTCACCATACTAAAATCAATAAAGAGCTATTCGATAAAAATTAAAGATGATTCAAGCAAAAATGGTATTTAAAGCATAAGTTTCTCCAAACCCATCCAATTTCCTTCAGAGCTAATTTCAGGATATTTTGAACAGTATTTGTATGCAGCACTTAGTGTGGAATATATTATTATTTTACTTAAAATGAATTTCTGAGATCTTCAGGTTCTATAGGCTTCAAGATCAAAATTAAGTCATTAAGGACATTAGAAACATGTCTTCCCTTTGTTAGAAACATACACTTAACTTGGAACAATTCCATTTACAGGATGCTCAGTTCTCAGGAATAACACAATGAAACAGATCAGTGCTTTTGGATATTGGCAATAACTTGTTGACAGCGCTTGGAGGCTTTACTGATGGAGTTAGGGAGAATGTCTGTCAGGCATTTATAGAGGTGCACATGCACTTTTTAGGAAATACAAGTTCTAGGTATTCAAGAAAACCTGAAACATATTCACATTCCCACTGCAAATTTTTAGGAGCTGACTGTGATACTCTCTGAACATTGGATAAGAAATGTAAATGCAAGTAATCCATTCATTCCCATGTATACCCTGATGAGATCTGAATCAAACTGTGGGCCTGGCACCATGACCCAGGCTACTGCTCTAATTTGACTTTCCTGTAGTCAACAGGAAGTAAAATGACTATGCAGTGAACCTGGCTGCTGTCAGCTCATTTCTGCATCAGGAATCTAGTAACGAATTTAGGAAATAAGGTTTTCTTTTATGTTACACAGTGTCTGATGGAAAATATCCCTGATGCCTTACAGGTAGTCTATGAAATAAATTAAGAACAGAATCAGCAAATAATGACTTTTGCTAGCTAGGCATAGTTAATCCTATATGAATATTTCAGTGATCAGCTGTGATGTCATTTAAGAGAGAAATACATGTTGTTTCAACAGCAAACTGAGTAAATTGTATGAACAAGGTTTCTAAAAATTTGGAGGTAAACACGTGAAAAATTTCAGTTTGATTTAAGCTTAAACATTGTCCACACAAAATAGCATGTTTTGATGTATTATTGGATTGTATAATCACTTCTAAACATTTTCTCTTCTGTTTGTTTTTTTTTTTTCTTTCTGTTTTCTCTTTTGTAAAGCTAAGCCTTTCTTATCAACTATCAGGGCATTTTAGCATCAGGTATTTAATTTTGAATCTGTTTAAATGAAATGCTTTCATATTTTCAAAATGTTTCCCTCTTTCCTCAGCTAAAACCGCTGAGTCTAATCTATATTAATGACTATTAATTCCTTGCCTTTCTCCTTCCCTGCCTTCTGCTAAGTCATCCTCTGTAAATACAAAAGATTTGTTTCAAGATATGTTTTATTTCTAAAGAGATTTTACACTCAGATTTTATAGGGGGAGTTATACAGTGAGAAGGTATCTTTTCTTACAGGTCTGCTGTGATTTAATGTGGATATGCCTCCACATCTTGATATCAGCTTCCTCTTAATGCTTTCTACCATCATCTTTCTCCCCCTTTCCCAAAACTCTACTGTGCTCACCTTCCCCATATCATTTTTACATTGTGCCTTTTCGCTGGAATAATGCATTAGTAAGATACAAGAATTCTGTTTCCTTTCACAACATAGACAAAAAACAGGCCAAGATGGAAATGTAAATTGGTATAGCAAGCACTCATCAATTCACAGTCAAAACAGCAAAGAACAGAAGATGTCAAATAATGGAAAATCTGCAGAATCATTAGTCTATTCTATTTCATAGCCTGGGGGTTTTAGAATTGAATTTTACAATTGTCACACAATTCTGTTAGCTGTTTGCTTTACACTCCACCAGTATTGGGGTTGATCCTGCAATCCACAGGTCTACTCATGTGAAGTCCATAGCTATCACTTGGGCACAGGACAAACAACAATGCTTATTTTTAGTAGTTTATAGATATAGTGTGTGCCATATATCTGACCCAGTTTGCCCTTCTGGACCCTGTCAGGCTGCTATATTTGTATAAAAACACTGGCACTATCATGGCTCTAAGCCCACTGATCCTGACAAGTTGCCTGAAGACTTACTCCCAAGGAGCAGACATCACAGGTGTGATTCAGGGCAACTATGTTTAGCTGCCTGCAATGGAGAGGAACAAGAGCCTTCAGGGTACAATTCATTTGTGCTATTTTCCTCAGATTGAGATGAACTGCTACCCAGAAGGGCTTGTTCCTTGCCAGACAGATATCTGCATTGCAAACAGCTACAGTCAATATGATGGTTCTTTCCCCTCTTGGGGCTCTGCAGTACAGCCACCTTATTTTCCCTAGACTCCCGTTACCTTCCTCCCTACCCACCCCAACTTCTGCAGTAGTGTAGACATATTACTTCCTACAATTGCACCTTCCTGGGTGGCTCTAGTTCACTGCTTAGATGTCTGTGACACAGTGACAGCAAGTGATTCAGAACATTTTACAAGGCCTTGGCTGCTATCCATTTCCCCCATCTCACCTTATTCATTCTGTCCACAGAAAACACATAGGGAAATACAGATCTGTAAGTAACAAAGCCTCCCACTAGTGTCCTCTGCACTTAAAAGGCTTCTTGATTTTGGTCACTACTTTCTGTATTTTATTATTTGAATTCTTCTCTCCTGTGAATTTCTTAAGCAAATGATAAAATCCATAAATTTGCACAAGACCGTTGACCCTGGATTTTCTACATACCACAGCTACCATCCACTCAACTGCTGTTTCAGGACACTTGTTTAATCCCATCCTGTCTCAGAAAGCCACAGTTTCCAACAGCAATAGCACTCACAGTATAAACTCAAGAACTCTGGAGATGAAGGGCCAGGCTGTAGTCTGCACTGAACTACAAGGGAAGTAAAGGGAAGAAAAAAGACGTGGCCATCTTGACATAGCATTGGTGACAGTTCTGCTTCAGGAAGATCACTTTAAGACATGCCTTCCCACCAGCATTCCTACGATGGTAGGGATGCCTGAGCTTCTCCAGATTCTCCAGAAAATGAGGTCACAGATCAGATTATTGATTTATAGGGCACAGAAAGGCACAGAAGTATAGGTATGGAAAGAAAAGTTTCTGAGTGGAGAAGAGCATATAAAGAGCAGTGCAGTAAAACTCTGAGTTACTGGAATTACTGGAGGTTAGGCTAACCCATATGAAAACTGAGTGTAACATCTGCCTTTCATTTAAAATAAATATGAAAAGCACCTGGGCTCCTTTATGGAATGGAAAGATTAAAAAAACAAAAAAAAAGCAGACATAGAAAATGAATAGCTGCATCCACCTGGAAAAAGGCACATGGAATTCCTGAGCAACATAGTCTTGATGTCACAGTTGATCCTGTTTTGAGCAGGAATTTGGACTACAGACCTGCTGAGATTTTTTCCAGCCCAAATTCTCCTATGATTCTATAAAAGAGCAGGGGAAGATCCAATCCTTTTAAGTAGACAAGAGTGCTTTCTGATTTGCTAACAAACTTAAGAGATGGTGATTTCACTACCTACCTAGTCAATGTGCATACACTGGAAGGGGAAAAACTCTGAAGAAATGGACCTGGTGAAAAAGGGATCTTAAGAAAAACCTTTATACAGACACTCTTTTGGCTTTGAGCCAGTTGACAAGTGCTCAGTATTATGAGCAAATAAAGTATCTTTCATGTGATTTTCCAGTCTCTGCAGAAATGCTATACATTCCTTTTTAACAAACTGTATTGAAACAAAGAAAAAAACCCCTCCTCCTATTGCTTTTCACTCCCTAGTCAAAATATGTGAAGGATCCTGAATGGAAGCATACTTGGTGTTACTTGGTGAAGGGGCTTTCAGACCTTATCTGTACACTCAAGAAGAATGACTCCAGAGATGCTAAATCCTCTTCAGACCATCAAATTGAAGTCTATATCCAAAACTATCTTATATGCCTGCATTATAAACAGGTCAGAAAAAGTGATGCACGTAAACATGTCTGAATAGCTTTCTCCTAAAAGTGTGTAACTTCTTTATAGCTCTATTTTAAAGAAATGGAAAATTATATTACAGAACTTTATTGGTATTGATGTTTGGTAATTGAGTAAATCGGATTTGTACAACTAGTGGAATCATGAGGATGTTGTAAGTGTCTCATTTAAATGGCCATTTTAAAGGGAATGACCTGCATAAAAGATGTTTTAGTGGATTGATTAAAAAGACTTTATGCAATTTTCCTCACCAAAAAAGAAGAAAAAAGAAGAATGATAAAAGTGAAAAAAAATATATTAATCAGAATTTAGCAACTACCAGTCAAGCAAATAAACTTGCTGATACATTTCTTTCAAAAAACACTTTCTGCTTCTGAAACTAAGCCAATTAAACTAAAAATGTGAAAAGAATACACTAAAAATAGATGGATGATTTGTAACAGCTTATTATGGGACATAATTTTCCAACCAATTTAATTTTAAAACCTATCTAATACCTAAATTCAAACCCTTAAATTTCTACATAATGAAACTGTGTAAACTCAATGTTAGATATGTTATTACAGACTCAGAAATATATAGGAAAACCATACATATCTAGTTTTTATTGTATAGAAGTATGTGAATGTGAAAACACATGAATATTCTACTGTTATTTCTAGCCTACAATGGCAGCTTTTCAAAACATGACATTTATAAACTAAACTGAAAGAAAAATGTCAAATAAACACATTGGAAATGAAGATGAAATGTCTCCAAATGTACCAGTCATTAAAAATAACATGAATTTTGCAGATTGCAAGACAAAAGTATAGAGTCATGTTTTTCAGATTTACGTGTCTCCATTTTGTTCTTCTCCTATCTACATTTTCACTGTGGAGGTTTTCTTCTTTATGGGAAGTTTTGAAATTTAAAAAGGTGGAAGAGATGGTGGTTAAAAAAAGTAGGAACAACGTTCTTATATTAGTGCTTGACAGTGGAGACTTCAGAAAGGGGAGTCAGTCTTATGTTATAAATGGAAAGATCCATATGTGTCTATTAACAGAAACAACAACAAGCTGTATTTAAGAAAGGTAGTAAATACTGTGCTGTGAAGACCTCCAGGAGGAAAGAAAAGGGTCTTTACACTGTTTTGCCTAACAGGCACTTTTAGAGATTCTTTTAAAAGCTTCCACAAAGATATTTAAAAGCTTACATGAAAGATATTTGTGCACAAAAGAGAAATTCATAAACCAGACAAAATTTTAAACAGGGGGACATGACTAATTGGCTGACAGAGGTTTCAGTTGATGTGGCTATCTCAGGACCATTTTTCCCTCAGGTAGGCTTTATTAAACTTCATTTATAACATCACTTCATTACCACTCAAACAGCAAGAAACAAATATGTAAATATGCAGTGGATAGGACAATGCTGCGTTTAATTTGGGCCCAGAGAGCCATAAACTGAAACGTCTTTTTCCATAAAGTCTGAGCACTGAGGTAATTGGACCAGCTCTATTTGTGTGGCTCTTACCACAATTAAAATACAGTTAATCCAAGGCATACAACGCCAATGCTTCACTCGCTCCATGACCGAATTAACCTGGTATAACAAAGAAAGTAATCAGATGATGAGAGGGACTGGGGACCTTGTGAGAACAGGAATTGCCCTTTCCAGATTCATGCTTCCCTCCTGGGACTACTTCCAGGGAGGGCAGCCCCCACCGCTTCATGCTGCAGAGGAAGATGCAAATGTCCCCTAGACCAAGAAGGCACTGCAGCCATTTGAAATCATTATTACTATTTGTTCAGAAGCGTAATACTGTAAATAAAATGCCATCTTTTCAAAACAAGTTCAACACTAAAATCATCAACATGAAATGAGAACATAAAATTTACTGCTGGTGTTTCTATATACTCTGTCTTTCTGTTCCCTACAGACAGCTCTACATTTCTGCTCATTAAGCCAGTACTATCAGGGAGTGTTGCAGCAAACCAGTCATGTCACCTTTGGGCAATGAAAACTCTCACTGTGCATTAAGTGATTGTGCATTACACTTTTCTTGATGTCACTGGCAGGCAAACAACATCTCAAAAATAATTGTAGTTTAAGACCAATTATTGGAAAGGGAAAGGTGACTTTTGACATATAGGGGACATCTCATATGTAACCTTCATTGGTTTTTTTAATCTATTGCCTGTCTGTTTTTTTCTGTGAGCCTGGTGTCTTTCAAAAGGTTTTTGACATTCTGATTTGTGAAGACTGATGACAGGAAACTCTTCAACCAGAAAATCCTACTCAACATTCCTGAAGGAAAAGAAGTTTCTCAGGGACCTTTTTATCCCTTTTCAGTTATCTATATGTTTTCTGTATTATCTCCATGAAAAAGCCATACTTTTTTCAAATGTAACTTTTTCCACAACAGTTCCTTAGTTTACCAGCGTTACAAAGTCCTGTTAAAGGCTGGCATTTGTCAACTCAAAAACATTAATTTCTGGGCTCCCTCAGAGAACTGAAAAAGTTACTTTTTAAAACTGCACACTGAAATTTGAGTTCAGACTCATCCAGACTTCCATGTACCTCCCCAAATTTCTCTTCTAAATTGCCACTGTGCTGTACAGTGGACATAGTATCTGAAATCTAAAACATTTTCTCCCAGAAGCCCAGGCAGCTGGAAACTCCTCCATTGTTTAGTGACAATGCTTTTTGGTACAGAGCACTCTCTGAAAAAGGACATTGTTCTGTTTGTACCCATACATTTTTCTGTAAAACACTGGTGAAAAGAGACACCACTTGCTATTTGCATTAGATAATGAACTAACAATAAATCTTTGGAAGACCAGTCTGTTTCTAACTTGCTCTGGCTGAATTTGGATGAAATGAACAGCCCAATGGTTTAAATTAAATAGCTGGAAGCACTTTCACTTATAACGCATGTGGTGGTCTTGCATTTCAGTCTTGTTCCCTTTTTGCAGGCATAGTTTATGTCACTTTGATGTCTCCATCCATGATTTGTGGATGCAATCAGACATAGTACCTAAACATTCAATAACAAACTGCACCTGCTAATAATGGGATATTATGCTGTTCGTGAAACCACAGCTCCTGCAGGCTTGCATAATTTGTACTGTAAGTTCATTAGCTGTAGATATTTACATATTGAATAGTAGGATCAGAAAAGTGAGAGACTGAAACAACTTACTAGAGTGCATGAAAGCTACTGAATGCTTGATATTGTAGTTACAGTAGTAGATTAACATCAAACTATACCTGTGGTGGGTTGACTCTGGCTGGACGCCAGGTGCCCACCAAAGCTGCTCTATCACTCTCTCTCCTCAACTGGACGGGGAAGAGAAAATATAATGAAAGGCTCATGGGTCGAGATAAGGACAGGGAGATCACCCACCGATTACCATCACGGGCAAAACAGACTCAACTTGGGGAAATTAGTTTAATTTATTACCAATCAAATCAGAGTAGGGTAATGAGAAATAAAACCAAATCTTAGAAACACCTTCCCCCCCACCCCTCCCTTCTTCCCAGGCTCAACTTCATTCCTGATTTTCTCCAGCTCCTTCCCACCAGTGGCTCAGGGGGACAGGGTATGGGGTTGCAGTCAGTTTATCATGTCTCTGCTGCTCCTTCCTCCTCAATTTCTTCCCCTGCTCCAGTGTGGGGTCCCTCCCATGGGAGACAGTCCTCCATGAATTTCTCCAACATGAGTCCTTACCACGGGCTACAGTTCTTCATGAACTGCTCCAATGTGGGTCCTTTCCACACGGTGCAGTCTTTCAGGAACAGACTGCTCCAGTGTGGGTCCCCTGAGGGGCCACAAGTCCTGCCAGCAAATCTCCAGTGTGGGCTCGTCTCTCCATGAGTCCACAGGTCCTGCCAGGAGTCTGCTCCAGTGCAGGCTCTCCATGGGGTCACAGTCTCCTTTGGGCATCCACCTGCTCCAGCGCGGGGTCCTCCACAGGCTGCAGTGGATATCTGCTCCACTGTGGACTTCCCTGGGCTGCAGGGGGAGAGCCTGCCTCACCATAGTCTTCACCATGAGCTGCAGGGGAATCTCTGCTCTGGTGCCTGGGGCATCTCCTCCCCCTCCTTCTTCACTGACCTTGGTGTCTTCATAGTTGTTTCTCTCACATATTCTCACTCCTCTCTTGTGGCTGCTGTTATGCAGCAGGTTTTTTCCCTTCTTAAATACATCATCACAGAGGTGCTACCACTGTTGCTGATAGGCCAGCGGTGGGTCCATCTTGGAGCTGGCTGGCATTGTCTTTATTGGACACAGGGGAAACTTCTAGCAGCTTCTCACAGAAGCCCACCTCTGTAGCTCCCCCCACTACCAAAACCTTGCCATGCAAACCCCATACAACATTTGATCTTCTCCAAAGACTAAGAAGGCCTAGTTTTGTCCAAATGCCAGTTTGTCCTAAAGGGAAGCCTGTTAGCCATAGGTGACATCTTCCATGTGACCTACCATGCCTGCACAGTATGGATGATCATCACACGCACAGTTGCCCTGGTGCTTCCTAGCACATATCTCACACAGTGCATGCTCACAGTTATCTTTCCCTCTGTAAAAAAAAGCTCAGAGGACAGCAGATGCAATTTTGGTGGTGGAAGCTTCCCTAGCCACCTTTTTCTCCAGTGGATAGGGGGTTTTGGTACGTGCAGAGTAAGCTCAACATGACAGGGAAGGTATAGAAGCATCAAAGGAGAACTAGCAGCAAGAAAAAGATTCCCCAGCTGACCTGCAGCTTGCTCCTGGTCGCCACACAAACTGTCCTGACAAGCTGCAAATAGTGGGACACAGGCTGAGTACTCTGTTATAAACTGTATGCCTGGTTGAGTAAATAAACATCTATAGCAGCAATAAATTGCAAACAAGTTATTGTTCTTTCAATAGCTGAATAAATTGAAGGGATAACTGAAAAAGAAACTTAGAGTCAACTCTAAAGGCACTGAGATTTTATTGTGCACTGCTTCTCAGAGAACCAGATTACATAAACTAAGTTTATAAAACACCTTTCCTCACTCAGATCTACAAATGCCACTTGGGGTATGGAAGTCAGCTTAATTCTTTTCTGCCCATGAATCACAATCAGCAATAATGCTTATGTAACAGAAGTCTCATGAATAATTGCAGTGATGACACACAAACCAGAAAAAAGCAGATCAGTCTCACATAACTGTTTTGGCTCTGCAGTACTAACAACAACAACAACAACAAGTAGTAGATGATAATATTTGGCTATGCTCAGGAGCAATAGCTGTGGATTATAATGTGTCTTTCACATCTTCACTTTCTGAGCACAACTATATTTAAGGTTTCAGTCTTTGAAGTTCTTGTTTTTCTCATACTTATTCTTTATTTCTAACTTTTACCTCACTTTGACATGGTCATAAGTCTATTTTGGTTTTACACTCAGGGATGAGCTAAGAGTCACAGAGATACTATAGTGTGTGCTCTTTCTGTCATCTGTAATTTCTCTCAACTTTCATCAATTTAAACCAGGCTCCAAGTTGCTGCTAAATACCAGTCTCTTACTGAATACATGTTTCTAGCCTCTGAAGTCCTGTGCCATTAGTGCAAAGTTACAGCCACATAAAGAAAAATTGCTGTGTAGAACTCCTAATACCTTGCCATGAACTTATCTACATCTGCTTGCAAACTTGAAAAATCATGAAATAATAGTATCCTGCTCTTATATTGCATCAACTACTGAAATAGATCTCTAAACATAACTTTCAGATTTAGATTAACATAATTTTCAGACTAAGATTATACCTGCTAGTAGATACTTGTTCATAAAATAAAAGTGAAGCTTATACTGTGCTTTTTCCCCCTATCGTTCTGGGTTTTCTCCAGAGAACACTTATTGTATATTTCTACTGCCTATTGTATACACCAGCTGCGTATCAACTGCCAGATGTTGTCCCAGAAATGTCAGCTGCTGCTTGAGGCATGGAGCAAATGCAATTAGAGATGCCCTGGTGACAGCTTGACACTTATGGTGGCAATGTTTAAATTTTTAATCGGGCATGTAACACAAAACTCACACAATTTAGATAGTTCCTGAAAACTGGACCAGTACACTACACTACACTTTTATCTGGGAGATGCAAAGATCAGTGTGTGGGCAGAAGCTCAAATGGATTGATTGATTATTTTAAAATAACTGAAACTAGTTCCTGAAACATATTCCACATGCAGTAGCTGTGAGAAGACCTGCTTTCTAAGGCAGTAAGGGATGTTACTGCTTTAAAGCAACTCATTGCTTTTATACTGAAACATTACTATACATAAATATGCAAAATATATAAAATAAAGGGCCTGAATACTACTTTCACTACTTACGTGATTAGTTCCCCTTTACTACATTTCTATCTACCAATTTCTACTGGCATGTCAAATGCCTTTTCAGATATACTGTATCAAATCAACTTACAAATTAAAAACTTTCACACAATCATCAAGCAAAATGTATCAAGCACATTTAGTAGTAGAAATACTCTGTATGAATTAGGTTAATGCAGTCATAAGAAGCAAAAAACCCCCAAAACCCATGCCAAGTTCAAACTAAATGTAGTCTATTCCTAGGGCTACATGACCAGATCCTACCCAACATCAGATTCATTATGGTCACACAGTATTTACTTAAATCTAAGAATACCTTCTTCTTCTCTTTTACAAATTACAAATCCAAGGGTGCTCTGTGTTTGTTCATCCAGATTTCTCTGAACTACCTTACCTCTACCCTACATTTGCACTGCATTACAGTCCAGCTTAAATGGGTTGCAAGTGAACAAGTTATGTACGTTAGCTGCTTCATGCTGGCTACCTCTGTGCATGCTTCTATTAAAGTAGTATAAGTTAAAGTACCTTACTGAAAGATGTCTGTAATACCGTATCCATGTACCAGCACAGTGTAGTTACTGTTTACAGCAACTTAGTTCTACATGCCCTTTTAGGACAGGGATTAAAATACATTAATTGAAGCTGCAGGAATAATTTGGGATAAGGGAATTTAGCTGGATTTTGGCCAAGAGATTGAATATATAAATCTTTATTTTTTGTGAAAAATACCACAGGCTGACATTCATACACAGGCTGTAATTCTGACTCTTCATTCTCTCTTGAAAAGACAGGTTTTCTAACAAAATGCTGGGTTTTTACTGTCCCAGAGGGATGAACACTATATTTGGAACAACAGACACTATCTGTTTTTTCTCTTTACATAAAAGTGATCATAAGTTACCTTTTTCTGAGTGTTGGTGGGCTGATCTTAGTCTCAGGTTTATCTTGTATTTGGATAAATATGAAACATACCCTCAGAATGTGGACAGTAGTACCAAGTGTTCCTTGGTCTGGAATCCCCTCATTGTTTACTACTGGATAGACAGAGCACCAAATTTGGGAGAACTTCCATGGGAGAGTGGTGTGGCATAGCTGAAGAACGTGAGTGTGAATTCGCTGGGGAATACCTGCAAAATGTTATCACCTTTTTCTAGAGTCAGAAACATATACCCGTTCAGACCTTTCTCAGCTACATGATCCTGACATTGTGCCTGAAGTTATCTCAACATTTATGAATTCATTTCAGATTCGCTTTCTCATTTCATGTTAAGTGAACACTTCGCTCCCTGCACTCACCACTTCCTGGGTATTTTGCTGTGCTACACTTGGCAGCGAGCCACTGCAGTGCCTTTTTCTCTCTCTGCAGTATTACTGAGGAATATGGTTTTGAAACTGCAGTGTGAACAGCTCTGTAAGTTTTCCTTTCTGCCACCGATTTCACATTAAAAAGACACGACTAATACAATTGAATGTCAATATATGAACAGCCAGTAGTCAAAGGAGAATGAACCAACAACCACACAAAATTCATGGAAGGTAAGAAGTTTCTTTCAGTCCAACAGTTACAGCCTGTTGCCTCTGTATAAGTTCTGTGGCCAAAGCCGCAGCCAATTCTCTCGTTTTATCCAGGAGCAAACTTTTCCCAGTGGAAGCAAGATATTATATATATACAACTAGAAAACAGACCTGCTGTTAAAATCTTCCAGAACTGAAACTCAGAATGATGTGTAGTCTCACCAAAAGGAGAAGTAAAAATAATAAGAAATAATCTAGTCATTAACCGATCACACCACTCAGTTTAAACCTAAGTGTTATGCAGTAGAGTTGCTACTCTGCAGGGAGGGGGAGGGAGTGTACCAAGAATGTACTTATTTCCTTCAGGATTATAATTCAATTTAGAAACTAACATGATCATAAAATATACATGCTAGGGTTTAATTTTAGGTCAGAGTCATATGTTAAAAAAGATTGCTACCCTAGATTTTAAAAACATTAGCCTGAGTCATGTAACACAACCTCATTTTGATCATTCTGAGTTTAGAAAATGTGCAATTACTGATGCTGGCAAGAAGTCACACCAAGGCCAAATGAGATTAATAAGAAATAAAACTGCATGTCAGTATCATAATAGAAACTGGAATGAATAATCAAATTGGCAGAACATTCATGCAGTCTAAGCAGCAAAGTCCAAATAAATGGACTTGAAAGCCACAAGAAAATTCTATAGTAAGCACTTAAATCATCAATTTGAAAAGTTTTCTGTGCAGAATGTTGCAATAAGTTTCATAATATTTAAGATATAAAGTGATTTCATAGCTTTCACTGCTGACTTTAGCACAGTAATAAATCTGCAAAAATCACGAAGTAGGAAAAGATTGGTTCGAAACCACTGGGCAGATGTATCAATAGAGAGGATTAATTCCACATTCATTTCCTACCCTGCCCAAACTTCAGAGACTTCTTCAGCATCTCTTCTGGTGGAAGCAGGGCAGAATTCTAGGATGTGAAGCTGAACAGCTGCAGCAACACACTCATGTTCTTGGATGTTGGGTTACAACTCCTACAGACAGTGGTATGTTTACAGGAATCATGTAATAAATGAACAATGGCTGTCACTGAAAACATCTATCAACTGCTGCAGCACTAAAGATGTTATCTTTCAGGTTATTTGAAGGAATAGTTTATGGTAACTGGCTGATGTAACCAGTGATATACTCTTATACACTTACATCCACCAGTACCCATGTTCATTCAAAAACATGTAAAGAAAGGAAACATTTTCATTATTCTGGAGAGAAACATCTTCTACGTTTTCCTCCCCAGTGTTCTCCAAAGAAGTGTGCCTTTCAAGTACACAGGCAGAATATCTACACACATACCAGGAATTCAGTGAAAGGGAGATAATGTACAGCACCTACATAATTGACCAAAGCCTGTAACCTGAAAATCCCTCTACCGTTTCCATCAGTGGCAGCATGACAATGCATATTACCATGAGTGTGAGTTGATCAAGCATAAGTAAAACTAAATGTTCAGCAATATCTATTCTGCACAGAGGTGAGATTTAAGCCCTGTTTAAGCACACTTGTGAAAGTTTAAGAAGGAACATAGCCTAGGCAAGAGAGATGGTCTCTTTAAGCCTTGCTCCCGCTACATATCACATAAATACATTTTTAGACACTTTACGTTAATTTTTGCACTCTTGCCCAGAACAGATTTACTGTTTTAGGACATTTTGTTGGAAATAACATTGGTATAAATGATTCATATGTACTGTCCAACTATTTTAATGTTTAGGATTAAGACAGAAGGAGAGACTTCAGGCTGTTTTCAAACTACCAAAATACCACTCAAATCCCTATGCCTAAGCTGACAGGAAAAGGAAGGCAGGGGTCTAGTTAGGTCTCTGGAAAGAGTACCAAGAGCCTCAGCAAAGAGTGGAGCAGGCAGCTAAAAGGAAATGTCGACTGCACTCTGTAGAATTTAGGCCATCCAAACCCAGCACTTGTTTTCTCTATTGCACAGCACAGTGGATGAAATTCTGTGGCCTACTTGTGCATAAGGTTGAAAAAGATGACTGTAAGGGCCTGTTTTGGCCTTCAATGCATGCATCTGATTTTTCTTTGGGCTACGATTTCCCACTGCTATGGCAGTAAAGAGCCTATATTTAGGTATTCTTAAAAGCATTTTTCCACTGTTACAACAGAGTAAAGGGGTTTCAAAGTAAACAAAACTTATACCCTCAGACTCTACACGGCTTTAAATGTTGAAAGTTTTTTTCAAGGAAGCTCTCTTACCTCTTTTTCCATTTGAAGTCCTTCTGCTCTGATATTTCTCTCAAATACTTCCCTCTTTTCTGTCTGCGGATTGGATTTTCTATACACCAGGATGTAGTCAATCCGACATTTTCCATCTCTAAAATATAGTCCATTGGTTTTGTTCTTATCAGGTACTTCCTGTAAAGAGAAAGCCAAACATTTCAGTAATGTTAATTTTGCCTTGGTAATTGCTACGTTGCTGTTTGCATCATCAGTTTTCAGTAATACTCAACAGGAAAGATAAGGAATTGGAACAAGCTGTTCATGTTTTTAGGTGCTTTACATACAGTGCCCCTGAGGTCGTCTGAAACTAGTACAGACTTCCCCACCTCAAAACCAGGAGGCCTTCTTAGCAGGAGTTTGATCATATAGGCATGGGATAGGAGAGAATAGAGAACACAAGCCAACTTTCCCCCCCCACCCCCCTCCATAAAATTAGGAATAACTTCTTACATATAAAATAAAGCAGAGAATAGTGTTAGTGAAGCGCAAATTTTAAATTAAGAACTTAGTATGGTAGAATGTCTTTGTACATGTGAGAAGAATAAACAATGACATGAGCATTTACTGCAGTGAGAAAAACTGAAACCTGGTGGAGAGATTCTCATTGCTTTGCGATGGCTCTAGTACCTCTGTCTCACAGGACACAGACAACAATATGAAGGTTCTGTACCTACCTCGCCATGCCTGATCAGACTAACTACAAAATATTATTTTCTTAAGGAACAGCTGAGGAAACCCATTGGATTTCTTTGAAAATAGTTCCTGGTGTTTGGTCTAGCAGTACGTAAATGTAACAAATACTGTTTCTTGGCTATTTCCTGCAAAGAACATACCTGCTCAAATGTTTGCTCTGACAGAAAGAAACAACTTGATTTCACCGTTAATAAGAGGTCAAGCAGGTCCCTCTCCTGAGAGATAAAAGACCAAACTGCTGGTCTTTTTCCAGAAATTCACGAGATGAAACTCTCTACAGATCCTCCTCACAATTTAACACTACTTCCACATAGTACAAATCCTGACCAGGGGTTAAGCTTTCACTTTCAGACAAGTTGAAATTTGTGGCAGTTTGCAAGTTGGAGTGTTTTGTACAAAAAATGTACACTGTAAATCATATATGGGAACAAACAGCAATCCCTCAGAGCAGTATAATGGACAGGGACCTTTAGGGACCTCAAGATCAGTCCAGCCCCAAGCTGAAGGGAGGTTTAGGCTAATTTCTTTCTGTTTTTCCAGAATTTGCTCAACCATTACTGCCAGAAATAGTCATGCCCTATAAAATAGGATCAAATCTCTCAAGAAAATGAGTATTTTGCCCTTCACATCTGGGAAAAGTAGAGAATTTTCAAAATATTTTCTACATAGGAGGACTGCTGCTGAATTTTAATCACAAAAAGTGATCATAGTAATAGGAAAAATTAACCTTACAGACAAAAAAGCACCCAATATTCCCATTCAAAGAGTTTAGTGTAAGCTATCTTCCTGACTTTCAGCAGGCATTTTGATTAAATGGAAAAAACAATGAAAGCATCCCAAATGTCCCATCCCCTTGGTACATTCAGTTTACTGAAGGCAGAAAGGGGAATTTTTCTAAGATTCTTCTATTACAGTGCCTGACTCCTGACACAGCTTAATGCAGACTTGATATAGTGAAACAGTTCTTTGAACTGAAAAAGAAAGCAAGAAAAAAGATTTAAGCCCTAAGGAAATAACAGTAACAAACCATTTATATCTATACCGCATATCATGCTGACAAATGATATTATCAAGATATCAGAAGTATTTTTCACAGAGCATTAAATATGAAAACAGCTCAGGAAGCACAGTTTATTTTTTTCCATAAAAAAACCTATGTTGAGAAGATGTAACAAAACTCAAAAGGCTATTTAAGGTTATTTGAATAAAGAAAGGATGCAGTAGGAGATTTAGAGATTTAGTGGGTCAGCTTGGTGGTCCTGCTCTGATTTCTAAGCCTCCTGATGAGCCATCCTTCCTGTTCTGTAGGTCCCAGAGTCACTATGTCTATTTTAGCAAGTAAAGCAGTGAAATAGGAAAGGATCTGTAAAGCAAAACAATCTGTGCTGAGGATCTGCTGTCCACACTATGCAGGCTTGAGGGCCTACTTTGGGCCCCCTCTAGTCTGGTCCAGAAGACTCACTGGAGTACATCTCATAATTTGTTTGTATCCAGAAGGAATCCACTTTTAAAGTCCAACACTGCTCTGGAATGCAAACAAAGCATGGGCAGGGGCAATTGAGAGATTCACTTCAAATGTACACTCCTGATCTAAACTAAAATGTTAGCGCAGATCCATCCAGAGAGTACCACAAGGAATGTGTCTTTCTCTGAGTGCAGTAGTGACCCCACTGGAAAAACAGATTTGGCCTTTATGCTTCTTATGCTTCATCTTTCTCTGAAGAAAACTGGTTTGCCCTACACTGACTTATCAGTGCATGTAGAACCTTATATTAAAGAAAGTCTATGAGATTTAGCCAAGTTATTTGACTTGTAGGATTTATTCCTCTATAAATATGCCTTCCTAAGACAACTACTTTCTCTTGGACTTGTGAAACACTTACTACAGTATTGTAATTTTTTGCTCAGAAGAGCAGCTTGGACACCCTTATCCGTACTCAGAGGTCCTTTTCATTTTAGGAACACAGTATGTCAACTCCAGACTGATAAACCCTACTAGACTGGTATGGTCTGTGAGAAGGAACCCTTTCTGTTGCCCTCTGTTATAGCCTGTAATGAGGCTTAATAGACTGAGCCTAGACTTACAAGAACTGAGGATCTAACACGATATGGAGACAGTGAGGGCTGACCCAGCAGTGTCAGGAAATAGCAGTTGCAGGGCTTTTGCATTGTCCACAGTATTCCAGACTATTCTAGACAGAGACTTTTCTCCTACCTTGAACTTTGGTGACCCTTGTCCAGACATTTCATCTCCTTTCCCTGTGTTATAGCTTCAAAATTTAGTTTTCTTAAACTAATTAAAAAAATATGTCTAGATCCAGGTCTGACTGCAGTTTTTGGTGGGAAAGTGGTTTAGTCATGTATGTCAGCTCCCCATTCCTTCATCTGCAAAAGGATGCCAGAAGAAAGTGGAAGAACAGGGAAGACTTCACTCTAGCAATAAGTTTAGCATTTCTGGCTATCTTTGCAGCTTTATTTGTAATAGGCATATCTGAACTTGTATAATTGGGAATTCTCTTCCAAGGAATGCAGTAGTTTTCATATTCTTAGACCCACAATTGGAAGTCATCAGCATTCACAGACATATGACTCATACATACATACATGTTATGACAGCTTTAGGCTAAATGGCTTATCTAAATGAGAGGATTTGTAACCCTAACAGCTATAGAGACGTTAAATGGAACGTTTAAACGAAAGTGCAGTTAGGGAAATCAAGGAAATTTGAAACTTTACCTGCAGGTCTTTAAAAAAATACATCAGAAGGGACTCCACTGTTTACTAATTTAATGACAGATTAGATTCTTTCTTCATTCCTAATTATTTTGTTTCCTGGTTATTATCAGTATGGATGCTCAATGAAGATAGGATCTTTGAATTCGAAAGAGATTGTCTTTTCCTGTTGTTTGTGGCTAGTTGAAATTAAGAGTTCCCTGCATGCAACTTCACAGCTGGTGAAGGGGGTTAATACCTGCACCACTAACAGTGATAACTTATGAACTTATGCAGAAAAAGAGGAACCCAGAACCACCCAGTTTTTAAGGCACCATTCTAATCAAAGAACTTTTTTCTTAATATCCTTTCGCCCATTTAGATTATATTTTGTGGAAGCTGCAACTTTATTTTTCCATGTATATTCACTGGTTTGTATATTCTTGACACCATAATACATTTAATTACATGGATCTTTTCTAAAAATGAAATCATCTAGTCTGCAAAATCAAGTGCTCAAAGGTTAGGAAGTAACAGGTTTGTAGTTTTCTCTGAAAGCTTAGATAATCTTTCTATATCCATCCTGATCACTGAAGATGACAGGGATTTGGTGGGAAAAAACTATGCAGTTAGCTTGTATTCTGGTAAATGCACACAAGAAAACTGAGCTGAAATTGCACAAGCTATCATAAGTGCCATAAAGAACATCAGAATTCTTATTTTGCAATATGAATACCTTTTTTCTGCCATAATCTTCAGTGCAAGTTCTAATTTATAAAAGCAATTGTTAAAAGAAACTCTATTCTGTGCAATGTTAATAACACTGTCCCCCCAAATATCAAGAGTTTGATGCTTAAAGTGAAGACTGTAGGAGTGACTCTTACAATTTTAAATTTCAAAACTATCTACATTAGCTGGAATGTCAAGAATAGGCCATATAAACTCATTTAAGTAGAAGTCAACTTTTGTCCTAGCTCCATCACTTTCCCTTGTTTGGATAAAGAAGACTGATTTATTACTCCATAGCAAGAGAGACAGAGTGGATGCATACCCACCATACAGATCCTAAACAATTTTTCCTTTAATTTTTACCTTCTTTTTGCTGCTACTACAGTTCTCAGAAAATGAAACTTCAGTGGAAGTAATACAATATTTTAGTGATAATATGTCCCTGGATTTAAACTATAAAGTGTATACCTAATTATTATATTGGTATATGTAAAAAGTATTTCAATCAATGCACACGATTTTCAATTTGCTCAAACTGTAGCTGTGTTTGAATGAAACATAAAACAAAGAAGAAAAAACATCTTTAGCCAAAGGACAAGCTGAATCCCAATCTGGCCCTGCATCTATTAAGGAACTGTTGATAATGCTTCATCCGTAAAGTCTTCACTGGATCTTCTGGTTGAGCACAAATAACTAAGAGTTGAGGCAAACAATATCTCAACTTGTCAGCTAAACAAAAATGATAAGAAGCCTTTGGCATGTCCTTGTAAATTTTTTTGATTGTAAGTTCTTTTTAATGAATTCAGCCAGAAAACATATTAAATTATTTTGCTGCAATGTTAGCTTCAAAACTGAACCAAACAAACATCTGTGCATTCAGAGGGACTTTCATTGGTGCCAGATCCCCTGTCCTGATGATATTAAGGGGGATCTACAGGCTCTCTTAGTTACTAAACTAAACTGAAAGACTGAAAGGAAGCTTGAAGCTTCAGAGTTCATCCCACCACCATACAATTGTGCTCCCATATTTATCCATACAAACTGTACAACATCTAAACAGTGTATCTTTTCTTTCTGGAATTAAGCAGGGGCCAAATCCTTGAAACTTTTTTTGTAGGCTACAGCATCCCTCAGCTCCCATTAAGATTTTTAATTTTCTGTTCTTTTCCCCTCTTATACATATAACATGACTTAAATTGCTATTTTCCTCGAACTAAGGTTACGCAAAAAAAAGAAGATAATCTGTTCAACTAGGAAAATATTCCTCAGACATTTTCCCTTTCCCTTTAAAAAACAACAAATACATTAAAGAGGAAAAAAAGGTTTTGCAGTATTGTTTTTTGCTGTATTGTTAAATTAACAGCAGCATATGTTGCTCTATATCATCCTCTGTCCTTCTCACCATTTTCTGTTAATTTTTCCTCTCCAATTTGCAAAGATCACGAGCCATCCACCTGTGCTCTTTTGTTAAAGACCATATGGTACATGAACCCAAAATGTAACACAGGAATATCATGTCAGATTAACCTATTACAGTGCAAGCAGGCAAAAAGGGCCCTTTGTAATTTGTATGGGAAGAGCAATGAGTGAAGGAGAAGATGAAATTGTGAGCGAGGTCAAACATATCCCTGAGTGCCCTGAATTTTGTTGCTTTAATTATCTGTCTAAACATTCTAGGAGTGCAGCTCTCTATGGGCTGAATTTCTAGCACAAGGAAAATCTCTGACTCTCTCCTCAGCAGTGTTTCACAAAAGAACTTGCACCACAAAACCCTCTATTTCCTGAAAAAGACATAATCTGTATATTGTCTAAACTTTATCTAAACTAGTAAACAAAGCAGGGTCAGGGCCAGAGCTTCAGCACTGCTTTTTAATTGTTACTATGGTCCCTGTCAGTTCTGATCTATGCCAGTCAGCCCTCTGCCAAAAAATCCTCAGGCACAGCTTGCAGGTAACATCAGATCACTTCAGTAAGTAGTCTGGATGCAGCCGCATTCCTGAGCTGAGGGAAAGGAGACAAGTCCCTGGTCTCTCCTCTTTACTCCCTAAGGCGATAGCCCTAACATCCATGGCTTGTAGGGCAGTTGGAGGCAAAGTTAAAGGGTATCATGTTCCTTTCTACATAAAAGACACAAAAAGGAATTTTGGCCCAAATTTTCATCATGGGTTCATGATGCTTTGCCTGCTTTAAAACATAATTTAAAAGGGACTATGTGCTAAATGATTCCTCCTTGATATGCTCTCTGAATCACCATTATGCACCATCAGGTCACTTGTTCTTCACTGGAATGGAATGTGTCACATACCTGATACCCAATGCTTCTTATGAGAGATTTATGATAAATTCTTCTCCTCTCTCCTTCCCCCCCAAAGAATTAATACAGGGAAAACTTCTCCATTATTTTCAGAAGCAGTGAAGCATTAGATTTGGATGGTTCAGAAAACAAGCAGACAACAAAGACCTGTACAGACTTTTCACCGGGGCTGCATGAAATCAATAAAACCTTTTAACTTGGGATATTTTATATTTTAGCATTATAATCTTAGAATAGAAAACCAGTCCTCATGGGAAAGGTCAGACACTAGTTGACTTGCAGAGAATGAGATTTTAAATCAAATTACATGTATTCCCTTTTTATAATGGGCATGAATAATTATCATATTAATAATTCTGTGTGTTCTTACCTCTCCCACAACTTCCAACCTGCTGGCATCATCAGAAGTACTGGTCAAGTTACCATGGTGAAGCAGGGAGTCATCATCCTTGGAAGGGCTGTTCACACCTTCTAACTCATCAAAAAAAATGTTGACATCCTTAGCTACTAAAAACAAAAATAAAAATACACATTCAAATCACCATTGAACTAAATGAAGACACTGAGTATAACACATTCTCAAGAATGCCACTTTTTAGTTCTGGTATAAGTATATACTATGTTCAAAATCCAATGCATATTGGAGTGCTTTCTTCACTAGTGAGCCACATAAAGATTTAAGATATCACAATACCTCTCTGATGACAAATAAGCAATCTTCTGTCACAGTAAAGCATACATTAAATATATCTTCAGCTTCTCACGGGGTAAGTGGCTTAAATGATTACCTTCTGAATTAGTATGGTCTCTGAAAACTACTTATTATAAAGAAGCAGATTTTTAACCTACTGCATAAAGTATCAAATTAGAAGTTGTACATACCTGCAGGGCAGTCAGAGGCAGAAGACTTCAAATAGATACTATTGCATAAAAGGCACTGAATAAATGAGCCTGGACAGAAGTTTGTCTTTGCACAATTTGGCATGTTTTGATACATATAAATCTGGCATGTTCGGATCTACCTACTGCACAGCCCTCAGTCACACATGAAGCAATAGCTTATTCTACAGGATGCTGTAGTAAACCCAACCGTGATAAAAAAGTGAAGAGATGTAAGGGCCTGGAGCACATTCCTCCATCCTGGGGATCTGGCAGTGGGGCTCAGGGCCAAGACAGAGTTAGCACAGCCAAAGGCAGCCCCTTCTCTCTGCTGTCTGTGGGGAGAGACTCTCAGAGAGCACTGCAGAGAGGCCTTGCCCGGCCATCCCAGGGCTGTGTCTAGCCCTGGCTCTGCTATCGGGTCTGATCCTGATGTCAACCCATGGGCTGACATCCTGGCCTGGCCTTGGCCTGTTCCCCCTCCAGGGCAGGGCCTGGAAGCCTGGGCCTGTTCCCTCACCCTCTCCCAGCTCGGATGGTGGGACAGACCTAGGCTGCCAGGCCCTGCCCTGCTACCCACCATGGGGAACCCCCGGCCCCAGCTGCGCGCTGAAGGGAGGTACCTGCTTGAGCAAATGGGTTGAATTTCCTCCACCTTTCATGCAATGCCATGTCATGTCATAATTTTACTCTAATTAAAAGAAACAACCCAAACACTAGAAGGAATGGCACTGTACGCAAGATTAGAGCAGCATTAGCTTTAGGGTGACGTTCCCTGCTCTGCTGAGCAAGGAGGTGATGAGAAGCTGTGGGCAGAGCTGCTGTGCAAGTCTACAGTCCCACAAAAGGCCCACAAAAATCTGCTGACTGAGTGGCTGTTGGATGGGAGACGCAGGGCGGGCAGTCTGCAGCCAGTAAGGTCCACCTTTGCACCCCATACACTGCAGGCATGGTGCGAAAGGGTGATGAAGAGAGGTATGTGAGGAGAAGAAAAATGCCTTGGCTGAGGATCAAGCTTCAGCTGTGGATAGATTTCATCTCTCCATAAGCAAAATCCAGAATTACGATAGTAGAGTCGTAACTGTTAGAAAGGACACCCAAAGGTCAGCTACTGAGCCTCTTCCCCTGACTAGAACAGGATCAAATATTTGTTACTCTTTACAGAAATTTGTCTAACTCACTATTCCTCACACTTTTTTGCAAATTTGACTGACTTATGGAATCTTTCTTCTTTTGTGCAATAAACTTCTGATCATTTTGCTTCTCTGCAACTCCCCCAACTTAGCGACAGGCAGTTGTAATTCCTGTTGATGAGAATTTAGATTAACAGGGAACAGCCAAAAATCTCTAATTGCTGGCAGCAACTTAGTTCCATTGCTAACTACTGGCTGCAGGTGTAAAAATCCATTCCCACACTGTGGAGAGACTGAATAGCTGCCAGAAATTAAAGGCCATTAACTGTTCCCAGCCATCATGAGCATTTTGTGACCTCCTTTTCACCTTTCCCTTCTTCGGGAGCTATAGCCCAGTTTAAGAAAGCTTTTTAAAAAACCTCCAATGCTACCAACTCCATAGTCTCTGCAGGTGGCCTATTTTTCACTATCACAAGCAGGAGAAAGTTTTCTTCACAATATTCACCCTGAATATGCACCTATGTTGCAATTCAAATGTATTATTCTTTTCCTATCAATCATGAACATGGGGAAGAGATTGCTCCCTTTTTGTACATGTCTTTTACAGTATCTAAAGTCTGTTATTACAGCTGTAGGTAAAAAATGAAAACCCTATCAAAATATTCAAGAACCTCCTTCTTCATTTTCATGCGTAAAATAAGTATAAGGTTAATGACATACATTGTATTTTTGATTACAATACTTCTGCTTAGAAAGCCACTAAAAATTTTAGAAACAGAAAAGTCTTCAGTCCAAATTAATCCACTCTAGATACTAGGTTAATAAACTAACTGAAGCAGCATAATTTTTAATAGAGATTCTGAGTTTTTAATACTTTTAACAGTATCTTTTTTTCATGTAGACAGCATAACAGTAAGGAATTCTGTGCCAAATTAAGAAGTTTTAGAATAACATACTACTGCTCGAGTTTAGCAATTTTGGGGTTGCATACCAACTAATCTAGCTATCATTCTTTGTATCCCAATATTAATATTGCACAGTATTTAATCCATACTTAACACTTTGTATCATAATTCATCAGTTTTAGATAGCACCCTCGGTTCTGCAGGATCTCAACCAGCTTTTATAGAGATATTGGGAGTAATAGCTTCACCTACTTCACTCTCCTTTATATTGTGCGTATCATCATAGTCTGATTCAGAGATATAAAACCTCTTGTTTTTGCAGATATTAAGTTTCCCTCACCATTTTAAGGCTGTTTTTACTATCATTCCATTTATTTTACATATCCTACTTTTTTGAAAAGTGCCAGGATACCATTACAGACAAATATTCAGGATGGAGTTTTTCACTTTACAACCAGCCTTAGCCTCACACCATTCTGTTCCCTGCTAGGGGTGAGCTTACTGACAGTGTTGGAGAAGAGCATTCTGGTGTTGCTTTGGTTTATGTGATGAGGAGAGCCTGCAGCTCCTCAGTGTCATGATGGTTACATCCAACCTCTCCTAGGACAAACTACAGAGGTTTTAGGAGACTTGGAAGGCAAAAACCAGATTCCAATTTGTAGTACATACAGCAGCAATATTAAAGAATTATTTGCCACCTTGATCTACTTCAATCCACAAAAATCATACTAGAGATGCTTATAAAAGACAGGGGAACTGCCACAAGACAGCACAGTCTACCCACCTGCCCTTCACTGTCCCTACTGTTTCAAAGGCCAAGACTGGAAACATTCCACCCCCCATCAGATAATAATCTGGATATAGATCATGACCAGCTCTTGCATACATGTTTATATGAGAAGAATTCATCTGAATACTCAACAGAACGAACTACTGAAACAGAAAACATTTTGAATGACTTGAAACTTCACTGAGCTGAAACCCAGCAGAATGCCTCCATGAGAGCGACACATGGACCTATATATGTCAACATCTCAATATAGTCTGAAAACAACTGTGGAAAATACAAAAATAATTCAAATAGTGAAGCTTTCTGAAGATTATGCAAGATATATGTTTATTGCAGATAGAGGCAATGAAAGATGTAAAAATGAAAGCTTTGCCTATATGCTATGCTTAAGGGAATTCAAACCAGCTTTTTCCTGCCATTAAGACTGCCTTGATATAAAAGATGAGGCCTCTGAGGTACTAGAATTTCTGCTTCCTGAAGTGCCAGTAATACTTTGGGTTGAAAAATATATGGTTTTTAAGTGTGTGTTTTGAGATACACAACTTGGTGTGTAAGAGAGTGAATGTGTATCGTGGTTTCAAGCAGAGAACTACTGGCTTATTCTGAGGACTTGTGAGGAGCAAAAAAATCTTATTTCAAGGTCGCTTCAAAATCCAGCCCATCTCAGCAGTGACTAGAAATTGTGGAAGCAGTGAATCTTAGTTGGTTAGTGAAATTAGCTCTCTGTCCACATTGCCTATAGCAGAAAATTGCTTATATCAGAAATATGCAGATAATTGGCATGCTGGTTGGTAACTTCAGCAAATAGGATAAGTTGTGAAGAGAAGAGCCGAACTACCTCATCAGCACAAAAAGTGTCTCTTACCTTTTTCCAGTGGCAGTAAAGAGTGCTGCGGCTCTTTACACTGCAGTTGCCTTGCTGTGTAAGTTTTTGAAAATACACTTTTAGTATTTCAGTCACTGACACTAAACATCTGCTGAGACCATTTTTCTGTTCCAAGTCTCATTAGATACTTTAAAAAAAAAATCATAAAATATTGTTCCACAAAACTAAATAAATAATGTAAAAAGCAAATCCTGTTTGCTTTAATGATGATGACGGTACTTCCAAGCCAACTCTCCTGCTGCCTGTAGCTAGATCAGCAACTCCATTCCAATGGACATGAACACCAAATGTTGCTAAAGGCATAATCGGGGCTCCATCACCATGACATGCATATATCCACAAATTACCTTAACAGAATTATATATAATAATTATATCATATATATTTGGGAGACAGACTGGTGCTAGTGCACAGTCATGTCTTTTCAAGCAGTGAAATTTAACATGGATACAGAGCAGCATGAGCATTGCTACAGGAGATATTAAGAATTCCCCCTCTGGTTTTAGATCAGCATAAATATGCAAGCTCTTTTCTCCCGCTCATGTTCCATTTTGTGGAAAAAAATCAAAATGACTTGTTAATTCAGAATCCCTTGAGGATTTTAAAAAAATGTGGATATAGAAATATTTTCATCCCAAGTATATTAGAACCACATATTCTGAAAACTGAATGCTGGGAAATTCTGAGAGAGTCTGTGCACAATCTCAGTGGGTCCACAAGCCACTTTGGACCAAGGGGCTGATTTAGGTAGCACTCAAAGATAAGAAGATAATTCCTTTAACTTTCTGAAGATGGATGCTCAAAAACTGAGATGCCTAAAAATAAGAATTTTCATTAAAAAATGTGACATGACTCTGTTTTTGTGTGGAAGGATGGAAGCATGCTCAGAGATCATGTTTCTGTTAATTACTTGTCATTTTATTACCAACTGTCACATCAAACCATTGAATATATTCTAGTTTTGGATAATGTAAGCTGAAGATCAATATTCCAGAAACTGCTCTTTGGAGTTTTAGGCCTCTCAGTAACATTGAAAAGTGAATTTCCTTAAAAATTCTTACTGGCAATGTTTATAATAGGTGTAGAGCATTTCCATATGTTAATAGTGGTGAAAAAAATGATTGCGTTTAAAAGTACCAATATTGGAGAATAACCCTTAAAAAAAATACTGAATAAAGAATACCTGTTTAGCAGAGACTTGAAAAGCAGAAAAGTTCAAGTATGAAAAACCAACAATCTGTCTGCATCCTGTTGTACTAGATGTTATGTTTTTACAGCATCTATCTAGATTTTTGGATAGAAACATTTTTCTGCACTCGGTAAGGCTAGCAGGTACAATATATACAAATCTTTGCTTCAGGGAGGCCATCCTACAGATACCACACAACCCAGAACTTTTTATCACGTTAAATGCTAAATTCAGTAACTACACAGTGGATCAGCAACCCTGTTTCAGGAAACTCACTGATTTCTGGCTCCAAGATTATGAGAATTAAAATGAGAGAATCAAATTAATTTTTATTAAATCTAGTGAAAGTCGATGTAAACTGGATTTTGAACAATATTCTAAAAAGAGATTTCTTAATTTTGACTTTACTGCAATGGCAATGAAAATAAGTTTCATACACTGAAGCAATCTATAGGAATTCATGAAAAAAAGCTTGAAATCTGAGGTGCTTTTTAAAAATAAAACTTTCTACTGCTTTTCCACAGAAGTCCATCCTCAGTGTAATAACTAGAAAAAAACCTTGAAAGCCTTTGCTAGCTTTTGCCATGGCACAGAGGGCACTCCCAGCCCTGACTGTCCCTGCCTGGACCCCTAGGGTTCCCCCCACCCTGCCCATGTTCCAGGACCCCTTTTCAGCCCCCTAGGGCTGTCAGCCCCTGCCCTAGTGATGCCACAGCAGGGCTGGTCTCCAGCTTCCCACAGCCCTGCCCTGCCCGGCCACAGCCCCCCTGCACCAGGAAGGTACCAGATGACCAGGGCTGGGGCTGCCCCCAGTGCCCCACCGTCTGCTCTGCTCCTGGCTGTGGCTGTGGCATGGCTACAGGCTGTGAGTAGGCAACAACAGAGAATTCTGGTTTATATCTGACAGATAGTTCATGCAAATCCTTGACACCTCTTCTGTCTAGTTTACAAATTTGTTTAGGTCAGATGAATTACCCTGTTTTTCAATCTCCTATTGTACAGTGTATGTCTAAAGCCATTTTCAGATTAACAATTATTGTTTCTGGACTGTTTCTGATAGACTACTGATAATTTCTGAGTATCATGAGCTCAAGAAGAAACTGTTCTATAAAAGACTTACCAGAAATCTTTAGAAAAATGTATTTAAGACTCTACCATGAACTATGGTACTTAAATGCAGAATTTAGCTCTCATTCAGTAGAAATTACTTTTAAGTCTTCTAAAATAGTATATTCACATAAAAATAAATAATGAGATGGTAAATCTTTATCTTCAGTTGCAGCCTAAGAGATTCAGTAGGGTAAAAGGAAAAAAAAAAAAAAAAAAGTAGCTTTAGAGCAAAATGCTTGTTTTAAGTAACTAAGTTAAAAAAAAATAAATCTCTGCTACTGAATGATCACTCTTGGCAGTCTACCACACAGGAAGATATACCAGCTAGCTAAAGTTTCATAAGGCACCTCCTGAATAGGGAAACGCTCAGGAAACTCATGTTAGCAAGAAAAAAAAATGTGGCCTTTAAAAGCATCATTAGCCTTTTAAAATTTTCATTCAATACTAACAACAACTTGGAATAAAAGTAACAATGACCATTCAGATCAACCACCCTAGAAAGAATATTTAGGCATGTTTATCCTAATTATTTGATATTTACAACAGACTGCAGGTGACAAGACACTCCCCTGGACACATAACAAACTGGGTTGTACAGTCATAGCAATACTTTTGTCCTTCCAGAAGAAAGTGTAGCTGAAGGACATAGGGATTAACTTCCCAATAGCAAATGTGTCTGGTCTTGGATAGAAAAAACACTATCTTCAAGGCTGTAAAAGATGCATCCTTCTCAAATGGCTCAAAAATAATATATACATCAAAATGTTAATTCTTAAAAGACTCTTTGTTTAATGCTATTTAGTTTTGAAATTATATTCAAATTGCTAAAAAAAAATCTGGGAGCCTACTTCCAGTCAGTTTACATTCATTAATCACTTGCAAATATTTGTTTTACTTAGGGTAGGATTCACCTACATTTACACATTTGAGCAACCTGATCTAGTGAAAGGTGCCCATGGCAGGGAGGCTGGAACTAGATGATCTTTAAGGTATCTTCCAACCCAAGCCATTCTACAATTTATATGATACATCCACAGTGCAGATGTTTGTGTCTAAGCTGTGGTAGGGATTCAAGTTAGCTTATCTCTCTAAATTCCATTCGCAGGCAACAGGCAAATAGCCACTTCCAAGTTGCAGGTCATCTAATCTATATTAGACACCCACTTTAAAATGAGACAAACTGGGCTGTTGACATGCTAGTTATATGCTGTTGATTGCCAAGGGAACTTAGACAATGAATTCAGATCTTGAGACCTTCACTGCAAACCCGTATGTTCAAGTCAGATGAATGCCTTCTTTACGGTCACAGAGAAATGGTATACTTTTAAAAGAAACTAGGGTTTAACATTTGAGGTTATAAGCAAACCTGTGCCCTGCTGAATCAAAATTTTGGGTTATTCAGCACAGAGATATAATCAGAGAGTATGATATTAAAATATGACACAGTACCAGGGGAAGTTGAGATATGACCATTTTAATAAGAAGCTGCTTTGGACACTGTTAATAAATATAATCTTGATATTTAATTGTTTTAAAGAAATCATCCATTTTCATTCTCTTCAGCCATGTGCTTAAAATGGAGAAGATAACTGTTTCTTGTATTCCAATATGGTCTCTTCCCAATTTGAATTTGCTTATCCTTGTTTATCTATCTTGATAGTCAAGCCTCTGAAAGACTACAGTGCCTTTTCAGCCTCTCCAGTCCACAACCCAACTGCCCCCAGGCCTATATCTGGGCTGTGCAGGTGCAGAGAAGAGGGAGGAAGGCAAAATCTCATATCAAGATTTCCTGACGGGAAAAGCTTTTTAAGTTACAAAACACAGGGTTCATCCTAAACCTACACCTTAAATAATGAGGTGCTTCAATTTCAAATCATTACCTGTCATCATACTAACCTGAGAGTTTTCCTTCCACCCCCAAACTAATACCACCAACCATATGACCTCATCCTACCACTGTATGGTGGCATATGGCAAAAATCAGGCAGAGTGCAGGGTTTTACACATTCTTATACATCTTTTATCATTCAAGAATGTAAGTTGCTGTTTCTCACTTTAGAAAATTTCTACATAAAACACCCAGTTTAAAATAAAACTGGAAAAGAAAGAAACAGGAAGCCATGCCATGCATCTTGATTCTTGGCCTGCATAAATGTTTTTAATCTATCATGGAAAATTTCCACTGAAACTCTAGATTCTTTTGGATTCCAGAGTTGCATCAGTTTTGGGTAGGGGGAGGTCTGCTGTTGTTAATAAGAGTAGCATTTCTTCTAGCACAGGTCTTAAGATCATTCTGCAGTTGGATTTAAGAAGGGTGGACCAATCAATTCTTAGTCCACAGTGCATTACATGTGAAAAGAGATGGTTTCATGCAGTATCTAAGATATACAGACCTTCAGTTATTGTGACAAGCTCATCATTTACGCTCCCAAAAATTACCAACTGCAAAAACGTGAATATACCCCAACACTTTGGAACAGCTGGAACTTCAAATCCAGTCTTAGATCCCAGACTGCACCACTTGCATGACATTATTAGTTCACACATCCATTCAAGAGTGTAAAGAATGGATTAAAGTAACAGGAGTCTTAATATTTCTGATTACCTCTGCATAGGAAATGTGTACTGCTGGAATCCTTAGGCACATAATAATTTAAATCTTACTACAACTTCTCTGATAGTAAAAGATTTCTTACCGGCCTTCAATAACCCACTGAACTGTCTCAGAGATTTTAGTAATACATAGTCACTTATAATTCAGTTCATCACTTTGTATGTTCCTTCAGTTAAAATTTCAGTTCATCCCAATTGATTCTTCTACCATAAACCCGATTTTGCATCCAAGGAATAACTTACTTTCTTGTATTGCATTAAGAATTTCTGAAAAGTCCACATCTGTCTTCTGTATGTCTGGTTTTATCCATATTTGCGTTTCCAGCCGGTTAACCTGCAAATCCTTTCTTCCTTCTGAAGAAATTGAAGAGATTGATGGGGTTTGTGACAGTGTGGTAGAAAATCCAGCCAAGGGGCTTTCAGGTGAGGGAATATACACATTGAGTAAAGCTACTTATTGTTTTTCCTTCTAGCAGAACCATTTTTTTTTTTTTTCCCAAACCAAGCAGCTTTAGATAGAATATGGACTGATTTAAAGCTAAATAGAATGAAACAACAACATTCTCTGCTATCAGCAATGATGCAGAGTCACCACTGGCAAGTCCCTCATTCAGGTGAACACATGGTGCCATGCCATGAGCATCCCCTCACCATACCATCTACAAAATGTGAAAACAGACAAGAGGTGTTGTTACAAATGACACAGCACTACTGGAACAACCAGGCTAAAATAAAACACACTAACACACAAAGGATGAATTATGTCTCAAGACAGAAAACAACCGTTAGGACAAAAAAAGCATGGACAGCATGTTTCAGCCACAGGACACCATAAGTTTTCACATGCCAAACTGATGGCATGCCATGGACTAGGAAGCACTCCAGTACTGCAGTCCATTTTGAAGGAGGTCGCACTGGTACGTAATGGCTGCTGTTTAAAAGCACTGCAGAATAAAAACATAGGCTAGCGAGTCACAGTTTCAAACCTATTTGCACATGTAAATAGGCACAAGATTTATCCATTTCAGTGTTCTTTTAACATGAGCAAAGAAAGCAGGAAGTTTTGAAAACATACCATTACCGTGCACATCAAGAGTAGACAGAAAAAGGTACCGGAAAATCAGTTTAAGCTGCTGGCTACAGGGCACTTGGATACAGCCAGAGGCAAAGAGGGAACTACTGGGCATATGGCTGGTTTTTGAAGAGTGGCAGCAAAACCTTTCACAAAGGCATCTGTTAGAGGTGATGCTCTTGAGTAACCAATACACAGAGTTAGCAGAGAGCTGCAGCGGTCAGGGAGATATCTGGGAATGAACTTCACAACAAAAAGGCTCTGGTGGAAGAAGAAACCTTCAGGTCATTTAGTCCATTACTGTACCTTCATTAAAGGCTATCACTCATGCTTCTGACGGAAGCATTTTCCTTTTTTCTACAGTCTGCCTATAACAAGTTGGTCTTGGTTTGAATTCCCTCCTAGCTCACTGTATCTTCCCCCTCCCCTTGCCAAATTACTGTCTCACCACTACCTTGGTGAGAGCTACAAATTATATTCTTGGGCACAAAATTGCTCATTTTAGAGGCCCTTCTTCACTTTTTGAAAATATAGCTCTCAAAATAGGTATACATACACCAGCTTCAGCCTCTTTTATTTCCCGATGTTAAAATATTGTAAATTCTAACTGTTTCATGCTTGCCCCAGCTTATTCTTTTGTTCCACAGCAAAGATCCACTGTTAGCATCAAAGACAGCTCCCCTTGTAGATTCCTGTAAAGTGATCTGTCATAGCAGCAGCAGGAGTCAGTATTTAATGATGTAGAATGAAGAGAATTTCTTAAGTGAGACAGCTGATTATTCATGTAATAGCAGCCTAGGGAAATCTGCAGATGGCCCCAGAGGTGACAGGCTAGGATTTGCCCCAGAAGAGAATTCTAGGGACAAAAGAAAAATACTGCAGCTGCTGGAAAAGACATAAACAATAGGATGGGGGCAGAGAGGTAAGTAATGGACAGCATTTCCGTTAAGCAGCTTTGCAGGCGATATCATTCAGTTTCTGTTTCAATACTCAGCGACCACTTTTAACACATATCATTACATATTTGCACCCTGAAATCCACCAGCCTTTCTTCTCCATTTCAACCACGCTTAGAGCAACATAACGACAATACTGACAAATATAAAACACTCCCCCCCTCCCCAAAGCCCTCCATCCTTGTTATACCCAATCACCACTCTTCAGAACACAGGAAGGTAGCAGGATCCCTGCAGCATCTCCAACAGATCAGAACTAATTGGTCCAGGGAGAGAGGAAGTGACAGCCAGTCAGCAATGGCTGTCCTGAAGTGCTGATATCAGATGGACTATCTAACCACAGGCCTATTGATAAAATTAAGCTGTTGGAGAATGTACATATTCAATTTCAAACTACTTTTGAATTAATGAAAAATACTGTCTAGAAAATGGACAGAAAATGTTCAGCCTAAACCTGACTGTTGTTCAGCCTAACACAGCCTACGAAGCTGAGACAAATTCTGCTGCATTCAAATCTCCTCTCCTGTATTTGACTCACTGGCAGTACAGGGAGCTTCCAGAAAGCCACACAAATGACAGTCTCATATGCTTCTCTGATTCACAGTAGCCTTACTGCACAAGTATCAGACCGAGAACATCATCCTCTGATTTCACTCAAAATTGTAGGCATCATCTTCCACCAGTCATTTGTGATTTAATGCATGGCTAATCAAAACTTGCTTTCAACAATACAAGGACAAAAAGAAATGCATCTGCAGACATCATAGCTTCTAATAAGTGGTTGCAGGAACACTTTATTTTCCCATGTTCTTCACGGTGTCAATAAACAGACTTGAATCAGGGCACATTTGCTTCTATCCTCCTCCCTCTCTCTCAGCACCCACTTTGCAGGAGGGAGCGCTGCACCTTTTATCTGAGAGAAACAACCCCTATGTAAGGGCTTGTGGACTGGCCAACTTAATGATTGCTGATTTGTTGGCAGTCAGAGATTTCAGCCCAGCCGCTCTTTGGGAAAGGCCACAGTGTTCTCTCCCATGTCCAAAAGAGATTTTTTTTCTTTATCTTACCACACATCTCCAATACAACAAACTAAGACAGTATGTCATGTCACTGTTGCTATTGAGGGATCACTAGCCTGGCTTTAGCATTTGTTTCTTGCTTTAGGAGCTGCTGATTTATGCTTTATCAGTGACAGGTCCCACTGAGTAAACTCTAAGCAATATTGCCTGGGAGATAAGGAGAGAAAGAACCTCTTTCCATAAAAACATGAGAAATAAACAAACACAAATAAAATGAAGTATTAGGCTTATCTAATTTTATGCGATTTTATTAAAAGATCCATCTGAGATTTTTCCTCAACTTACTGAGATGTTTTACTTCAACTGAAGTAATATTTTAGATTAGCTCATGTCATTGACTCTGATTTACTCACTGATGCATAAAGTAGTGCATAAAATAACATACATTTCCTTTACTTGTTTTGAAGGGTCTCTACTAATTAAGTCAGGAAAACAAATGAGATTTAAAAAAGGCATTTCAAAAGGCAAAAAAGTGTTTTGTCTACAGCTATAGATGCTTCTGTAAAGAAAAATCTACAGCTTCAGAAGGTCTTCCTGAAATGGCACCTAGCTAGTAACTTCTATCAGTATAGTGAGCTGATTATTTTTTTTCTTTTAAAATAATTTTGGCAGCAAACATGTACTTTCACAATGGTTTTACTTCAGCATGGATATTAAATACTAGTAGCAAGTAACTATTATGCCATGTGGGTAGATGCTCCTATCACAGGGCCATCTACCTCTAACAGCGCAATATTTAGCAAGAGCAAATATAATTCTAATATGAGCAGTTTTGTTTTGCTATATTAAGTACTGCCTGCAGTTTCTACAGAGAAGTTGCTCCTTCTCATCAGAGTCTCTTCTTTAAAGCAAGCAGAAAGCTGCTGCGCATGGTGTCCTTTAGACTAAAGGCAACCCAAAGTCAACATGGGGTAAAGGATCACCCTTGCACAAGTAAACTTTCTACTGGATTCTCACTATGAGTGCTAGGCAGGTCATCTACAGCAAAAGCCCAGTTGCAAATAGAAATTATTTAAAGCGTTATTTATATGTGTTAGTCAGAGCTATACACACATGAAATCAAAAGTTTTACTGATCTCAGCTCTGGTATTGTATTTTCTGTGATAGGAATGGAACAAAATGTATATCACAGTGGGTCTTCCCAGCATCCATCGCATGACTGTACTGGACAATGCACTTTAATGTATGAAAAACATATTGGTCCAATTATTGCATCAGAAAAAAAAAGAATCTATTCTCTGATTCATACAATCCATGCAAGTATATATTAACATACACATGTTTTCATAGCAAGATGAAGTTGGCCTGAAAGCAGTGGCTCAGAGATGGCCAGTACCATGAAATGAAAGTCTGGCATGTCTCATAGCAAGTCTTTAACAGAGACCTGCTTTTGCTACACTGGACAGAGAGAAACTTGGACTGTTTTCCATAAGAAATCCTATACCATATTCTCTTTTGTTCCTCACCAAGCAGCAAAGTATTGCAATATTTTTTGTGCCTAAGCATTTTTCTCTCCTGCAGAATAAACTGCATGCCGGTGTTACTCTGTGCATCAATCTTACTGCAGTGATTATATAGATATATTTTCATATATTAAAATTATTCTATTTCTTCTTGCTGCTCTTAAAACTGTCACATACAATAGTGCAGAGTTCCACACTGGGAAAGTATTGTTGATAAGATAAACTATTATCTAACAGTTAAAGAGAAGAAACAAAGGAATAAAGAAATAGAGTTGTAGGAGAAGGAAAAATTAGGTATGTTTAAAATACATGTGGTCAGTAGCCACATTTTGAAAATATAATCAATTATAATTTATGGGACTTAATTATGAAGGTCCAAATTTTAATATCGGCAGGATCATTTGATTTCATCCTGGTCAGTTTCGTATTAAATATAAAATTGACTAACTTTAGTGTAGATATTGCCTTCCTCAATGGAAATAAAAAAGAGGAAACAAAGAAGAGGATGTTTCAGAGGTTCCTTACTACTCTTTTGTCTAGGTGGAAGGGTTTGTCCTCTCCATGTACAGCTAAGACAGTTTCTGAAAGTACAGGCTGAGTCCACATAAATGAGTTTTGCATCATGAAGGATAACTCTGTCTTTCAGTGTTTGTCTTCCTCTCGAACAGATATGAAAAAATGCAGTATCAGCATGTTTCAAGATCTATTTTTCCCCTCCCCACAAGGATTTAAGAACAAGAATCTTTGTAAATGTCAAAACGTCCTTTGGGAGGTCAGGTTAACACTGATGATCTGCAAGCCACCAGTGCAGAGGGCAGTAACACTGGGAGTCATGCTTACCCTTCTCCTGTGGTCCTCACTCTCCACATGAACTCTACTCACTCATTGAGGCCTTGCTCCCAGCTGAACCACTGCATACCAACAAGGTGGCTGCAGATGCACCCATACAACCTGCACCGTTTCCCATCAAAAGCCTCACCTAAGTCAGGGTAAAGGCTGCATGTCTTCTTTCACAAGTATCTTCTCAGCACACGATGCAGGAACATATTCTGTGTCCTGCCTAGAGCTGTCCCTTCTCTGCACAGAAAAAGGCTCCATTTTCAACCTGCAACTCTTTGGCCCACCAGCCCAGTACTTGACTCCTTTCTGGAACAAGACCATTATCCAGAAGCTTTCCCTCTGTCCTTGCTCCTTATCAGTAGCACTAAGCTTCCTCTACGTTACAGCTTCAACACAATTTCAGATTTCTACAAGTGGGTGTGGGTGATGAATTCCCTTTTTCTTTCATTTTGATGCTTGTTTCCAGTCCTGGGTTCCTTCTGAAGATGGCAGGGGGGATAAGGACAGGAAAAGTCATGTGTGTAATGCTCTGTTTCTACGATCTTCTTGACATATCTGCATATTTAAGATAGTGCAAGAAATCAGGGTAAGACCAGCTGTCTGCCACATCTGCAGTAGTTTCTGTATGGTATGGCAGTGCCAGTACATATGTACCCATAGTGACAAACTGGGAGTATCTAAAAGCCCCCAGTTTTCCCCAATTTGAAGTATTTACTTTTACCTGTGTAGGTCATAGGATTTGTCCCCATCTATCTACAAAGCACATCCACAGTTTTGGAAGAATTATAAATAATAGCTAATGATACATGTTGAAAGAGAGGCCTTCAGAGACTTCTGATCTAAGTCAAAGCACTCCATCATAATAGCATTAGTACACAATGTTCTTCCAAGACTGAAAAGACTGGGTATCCTGTGGAAATATTTGCAGACCTTTGAAAATCCTCTGACCCGGTAGATTGCCATAAGGACTTGGATATAACTCTTGATATTCTTAATTGGTTTACCAATTACCTTAAAAAAAGTGTATACTCTGCCACTATTCAGCATAGCTAATCAAATCTTCCACTATGCAGAAAACAGCACTTACCTTAATGTTTTTCTCTGTGATTATGGATAAAATAATGTGTCTGCATCTTAGTGTCCGAGAGTCAAAAACTGAGTGTAAAAGCACAAAAATGCCTTGATAGTTTTGAAAGTTATTGGAATAAATACATTCTTCATTTTCCATAAGAAATTCCAATGAATGTTAGGGGAAAAAAAATAAATTCAAAACCCAAATCATTCTGTTTAGCGTGAAGAACCTTTGCCATAACTGTCTCTATGCATGGTCATGTCAAGGGTATGGTAATGACAATACTGGAATTATTTTTTGAAAGGCAATTTAAAAATAGTTTCCCTTTGTATTGCAATACACTGTAAGGCATGACATATGTTTAATTATGTTAATACAAACACTTTTCTTATCTTCCAGAAGCAGCAGTAGTGAAGGGGAGATTTCTAAACACCTAATATTACTAATTTATCACAGACTAAGGTATTTTGAAGACATACAGTGTCCATTCTCCCCTCCATTAAACCCCGGCTGGCATCAGACACAGAGAAGTCCACTCAGCCAATTAACTACAGAGAAATGGGGAGTCCTACGTTCCTTCTCTCTCTCCCATACTGTGTATGCCTTTTTCACAGACAGCTGCAGACAAAATGGATGGATAGTCTTTGGTGCAAAGCCATACCTTGTAAATCTCCTCTACTGTCAAAATAGCCAGAACACCAGGCTATGGGGACAGGGCCCTGCTAGTCCTCAGTTCTTGCATTTCTAATTCAGTCACTGCCCAGAATGAACTACGGGCATGGGGACAGTCAAACCCACCAAAACTGTGCTCTTATCATCAAGAGGGAGGCATCTCTTAAGCAGGGAGTTCAAATGGGACAACAGCTGAGGAGAGCTGATAACCCATGTCTCCCACATGGACAAGCACCCAAACCATTGGACTGCTGTGCAAAAGCACACAACCTCTTTCTTCATTTCCCATCTATGCTCAGAGGATGCATCAATGTTCTGGGAGTTGAAAGGACCCACATGTGCACACAGAAGCCCCAAGCACAGCATGTCACATATTCCTATGCCTAATATTTCTAATTACCTGGCTCTACATGGGCCCTGTGCAGATCCTTACACAATTAGTAGAGGGACAATGTTGCACAACAAGCCTTTGGAATTACCCCCTAGAAGCACTTCACTGATAATACAAAGAGACAGGGCACCCAAGTGTGTGATCTCCTACTGGGAGCTATCCTTTTTAAGTGCCACAATGCCTGGAATAGGAATCCACAGGACAGTCTGAAAACAGTACAAAGCCACAATGTGTAACTAAGCAGAGACATTTCTGCACAATTGCATGTTCCAAATGAGAATCTAGAAAGAAGTCTGAGATCTAAATGGACCAAACAATTCAGCCCATTTTACGTTACTCTTATTTATAACAAAATAACAGTAATAATGATTGTCTTTTAGTTCTACCTCTTTCCTCTTATGCTGTGAATGCACATATAAAAACACAGCTATCAAAGATCATTGTTACATATGTTCAAACATTTGTCCATGTTTGAAAAACCTAACTACTTGTGAATGATAAATCCCTTAATTGCCATCTACCTTTAACAATATCAGGAGTTGTTACCAGGCAATTCAATAAGAGGATAGGAAGAAAACATTTGCTGAATAAACTGTTTATTGCAAAATGCTTGCCCAATTCTACAGTCAGCAGTTTACTGATGAGACAAGCAGAAAAGCTGGCTGCAAGGGGATAAGAGGCATGACCTAGCAGATAACTTCAGGGCACTAAAGATTTACTTCATTATAACATGATACATCAAGACAGCTTTTACAAGATACCAGATGTCTCTTCCAGGTGGATTTTAATGTAACAACCAATTATACAGACTCACACTATACCATAGCCTATCACTGCCTTCACAGTCTAAACACATCCTGGTAATTCATTCCTGCAGAAAGTACCAGCAGCTAAACCATTCTGGGAACTTCAGCTGTCCTGAGACCCCCAAGGAATGAACATAGCGTAGGAATATGAAAATGGTTATCCTAAAGACAGGATAGCAGAACAGAGGTCTATCCAGTGCAGGATCCTATTTCTGACAGCAGATGCTTAGGCAAAGGGAATCTAAATAAGGCAAGTACATCCAGTCTATATTCAGTCTGTCCCTTCCAGCTCACAGAAATTTAGAGATTTCTGGAGTAGAAGGTTTCATCAAGATTATAGTGATTCATGGTGACCAATGCCCCTTTGCTCTACAAATCTGTTCCTTTTATATTCACCATCACTCGTGAGCTAACAGGTAGCCAACACATTCCTCCCTCCCCCTTTTATTTACCTTGTTTCCACCCTTTGTGAGCTAGTGGGTCTGTTCCTCAGTTAGTGTCATCATAAGCCCTCACATCCAGGCTAGGGCCATGAAGCCCAGAAATTCACTGACACCACAAAGCCTTTCTTACTTTAGTCTCAGACAAGAGCTATTATGCTGACCCCATGAAATACGCCTTCCTGTACAGAAGCTAAACACGGAGCAGTGAATCCCACCCTAGTCTACCACAGGGAGAGGATATGGTTCCAGCCTACCAGTCTGGGTGTGTGGAGACCTAATTAGGGAGAGGTTAAGATAAATATCATCATTCAGTTACAAATTGGAGCTGAAGAATGGAGGCAATATTTATATATTGATTGTGTAAAAATATTCTTTCTCAGATTTTCAATTTTTCTTTGAGAGTACCTCACAAGCAGCAGGAATCCTGCCCCGAATACTGGTGCAGTTGGCCTTTCTTATAAAGCCCTGCAACCCACTATAATTACCAAGACCCACTAAGAAGAAATAGAGTGCTTTGCCATTAAAATGCATGGACTAGTTTTGGGCTATTCACACAGGATGCCTATCCAAAAGACATTATTTTCAGTAATTGGCATTAAGCAGACTCTCATTCGCAAGCAGTGGGAGAGCATCTGAATAGCAAGGGTCATAATTTTCAGGCATTCTGGCAGCACACAGGGCCTTGAAAATATATGCAGTTTTGATGACCCTTAAAACCTTCCAGTCTCATTGAAGTGCAGGTTACTTCTTTATGCCATCAGTCTAACAGGTGCTGAATTCCTTTCTGGTGCTAGATGTGTTCCTAAAGCAAGGTCTAAATAAAGTACTGAACTGCAGTGCTATCTCCCTTTTTCTATTTTAAGTGACCTGAATATTATCAGTAATGAAGACCCCAAAAATGCATATGCTCTGTGCTCCACTGGGCCTCTGAAGCATAGCATGGTACAGAACTGCATACCACAAGGATGTGACTAGCAAATATTGTGCCTCTGTGGAGTTATCCAGTATGCAGAGAACACATCTGCTTTCCTAAAACATCCAGCCACTCATGGCACAGGGAAGTGCAGCAGTGTGCATGACCCAAAGGGAGTTATGTTCTGGAACAAGTTACAGATCAAAAATGATGCCACCTTTGCTTCACTGCTGCCCTTATGCCTGCTGTAAGCTGTGATGTTGAGTTTTATGCAATTCTTTGGGCTTTGGGTTTTTTTGGCACTATAGTACATTGTACTGTTGGAATTTCTAGTGGGTTCTGATGCCTAGATGCACTTATCTGTAGCATATCTACTCAGGCAAAGAGCAATTCCCCCCCCCCCCCCTTTTTTTTTTTTTTTTTATTTACAAAGAAAATTCTGGCTTACTTTTGAGATTTCAGAAAATAACAGCAGGCTTGGTGTTAGGAAAGAGGTCTTGCTATCTTTTGGACTGGAACAAACCTCTTGTGGAAATCAGTAATGCTGTGCAGCCCTGTTACAGTCAAATGCCTTTTCTGATCTTAAAAGCATCTCTGCCAACGTAGGAGCTAGTTTGTTCCATCTTTTGACAGTCTACCTGCAAGAATCTTTCCTTGGAATATATGAAACATATTTTACATTAGAAACAGAGGCTTACATAATAACCTCTTTAAGCAAGAACTACAGAGCTAAGAAAAAGACACATTTTTCAGTCAAGCATTACAGGAACATAGTAACTGATTATTCAAAGTCTCTCTCATTGCCTCTTGAATGATAAGTTATTTTTTAAATAAAATTGGTCATTACTTTCTCAGAAATATTGCAAAATTTTATATATATTGTCTATTTTCTTTAGAAAAAGCTAGAGTGGTCAAGAATTTTCTTAATTCTTTTGAGACAATTATGGTACACTGGTCTCAGGACATTATAACCCTGCCTTGGGATCAGTGATATTCCCTGCTTGATGCCAAGCCACATCTGGCTGCCTGTTCCCATTATGGACAAGTTTCCCCTTGAGACTAAACTCTCTGAGGGTGGAACAAATCGAGAAATCCACAGAGTGAGGCATTTTGCAGCCTTCATGAAGTGACTACATGTTGAAAACTAACAACAGCTATGGGAGTCAAAATCTGAGGGTGAGCTGTACTGATTTTAAAGTAACCATACATAATTGATTACAAGAGTGGATGAACAATCATTTTACACCAGCAAAAAGAAGACCTATCAATGCAGGAAAGGGAAAAAAAGAAGTCTTTGGAAAGAGATGAGTTTGAAAATACATACTCCCCAGGTAAGTAGAACACCCTCTAATCCACCACTTAGAATTATTAGTATTATTTTTGAAGCCTCTTATTGAGGGCGTGCACAGATCCCAGGTAGGATCAGTACTTGTGTGTGTCACGTGCAGCACAAATTGATACAAAGGGATCCAATTTCTGCCTAAATCAAATATTTTAAATTAAACAAGACAGTTAGCATTGAAAAAGACAGTTAGCACTGAAAAACAGTGCTTTATCCTCTAGCTTTTTTTTTTCTTTGTAACATGCTGTTTGCAAAACTGCTCTCCAAACTGCCAGAATAAACATTTTAGGAGACTTCAGCTTAGGAACAGGAATTTTCAAAGAAGTGGCTTTTGCCCTAGAGAAGTAAAGTGATGAATGAAATGGGCTGAATGACTAAGCAAAGTGATAGAAGATTTCAGGCTCTGCATCATCTGCTAGCTAGTTCAGCTCAAGTTCAAAGTACCACATAAATCACCATGTGACAACCTGTCACTCAGCTCAGTGACAAAAGAAAGGTCCTCATTGTAATTGAGGCAAACTGTTCTCTTTAGGAGCTTTGCAGAGGCTCCAGAGCACCAATAGTGAGAACAATGAACTGTCTCTGTGTTCAGCAGGGATGTATGTCCAGCTCATGCTTGTGGTACAGATATGATAGAAATTTTGTTTGGTGCATCAAACTTGCATTGTATTGAACACAGGCTGTGGATAAAAGAGAAAACAAGTATGCAGACTGGTTCCTCTGACATTAATGTCCCTTCTGCATAGGGACATTTCTTATAAGCGTATTTTTTTGTAATAAGAAAATTAACCTAATGAAGGGAGTAAACTTTTTTGAAATCTGCTTGCTTTTTCCATGCTTCATTCTACATGGGAGGAAGTTCTATATACACCCAGCAGAAGGCAAATTGAAAAAGGCTGCTCCACTAATAATGTTAGACAAGTAAGATAACAGCACTACTGTCAGTGTGAATTCAAATTTTCAGTTGACACCAGCCATTTCCTGAGTTTACACCAGCCATTCCCACACCACGCGTGCATTTGCTGCCAAGAAATATTTGCATGACAGGCCTTTCTGGCAGAATTATTTGCAGGAGTTTATTCTTTTAGTCTGAGAGATGTATGCCACACATCCTGCCAATAAGCAAAGAAAAGAGAATGTGATGTAACCAACAAATCACATCTAACACAGATCTTCACAATCAAATGTGAACGCTGACAATGTGTACATTTTGTGATGAGAAAAATATATCTTTTCACAGTAAATCATAATTTTTGAAGGACTCAGTTCTAGCTTCATTGATGATTCAAAGTTCATTAGGTTTTCACTAAGCTCATTAAATATACCTTTCCTTTTTTGCTTTAATTTTGATTGTCACAGTTTCAAGAACCATGCATTTTTCCTTGTCTGTTAAATTAGTTGTTCTGTTGGCCAACACCACTAGCTCTTCTTTCTTATTTTCAGGTCCAATAACTACAGGCATCAGTAAAAATGCTGCAGTTTGATGAGCAATAAAAAAAAGAGGATCCAAAAGTCAAGAAAAGCATGCCTAAGGCAAACACATCTTCCTTTAACATTTATAACATATCTATCAGTTACTATTTGTCATAAAAGTCAAGAGACTGACAAAAAAAGATTCTCACTGAATTCCAATGACCCCACTAGACTTCCACTATAATGCCAGAAGCCAGTCCTTTCAAGTAAGTGTTTCCTTGCCACTGAACATAAAGTTCTTCCAAATATCATGGATATGCCTATATCATTTCAGGTAGCAAGGAATCTCCATCCAAAATATATTGTTCTTTGGCTTTGAAAGAGATCTTTCTGAACAGTTAACTACCGACAGCAGAAATTTCTAAAATATTTTTATGTGTTTCCTGGAGTGAAGACTCTTTATGTAACACATCTACTAAATACTGGAAAGAAATTATTTCAGAGACAACCCTTCCTGTTGGATGTGTAGATTGCCTGCAGATCAAATCTGTACAAGTGATTTAAATGAATATCTACATTATTAATATACACTTCTGTATAAACCTCAAAACACATTAAGCTTTAACCAGAGGCCTTTACAGGAAGCATAGAGAAAGGAAATCTTGTTGGGGAACCTTTGAACCCCTGTTTTTAGAAAACGGGTAACAATTGTCAGCAAGCATTGCACGGAGAGAACACCTAAGAAGATTCCAGTTTCACACAATGAAAGAATTAACTTTACTGCTGCTTAGACTTACTAAATAAGGCAATTTTTCCACAGCCGGCAAATTTAATGACTCCTACAGAAACTAGAACTTTGACAAGTTCTGCAGAGTCTGAGAATAAAGGAACTCGTCACCAGCAGAAGGTAAGATTGTCCTGATTTGGAGTAAAGAGTATCAACGGAAAGAGCAGACAGAAACACAGAAACTGAAGTCCTGCAAAGGTGCAATGCCATCAGAAGTGAGGCAAGCATTTTTATTGTCCCCAGATTTGCCTAACCCTGACATGGAGGGAATGGACTGGAATGATATTTTAACCTCCTCTAAGCTTGTTCAGTACTTGGCTCTGCCACTCTTACAGACAGCCTAAATGTTTATTACCATCACTTCCAAAACAAAACTCCTGTGTGCAACACAGACACATTGAACATAAACCATTTTCAGAAGAGTTGTAACAATTTATACCAGCCAAATATTTGCCCCAAGTGCTTTGAGCCCTGTACTTCAATAGCCCAGTACCCCAGTAGCCACAATATACCACAACTGCTCACGGAACTGGAAGACGGTAACTGGAGGTCCCTCAAAACTAAACATACTGTCGTGAATGATTCTGGAAGAAATGTAAATTTACCTTAATATCATTGCATCTAAATTTACCAGCTGATTGCTTTACTCGTCTTTGCTATTCTTCTTTCTAAGAGGAACTTTCCTCATCCAGGCACACCTGCAGAGGTATCAAGAGTCTTCACCATTAATGGCCATTTTCTTCTACCCATTTCTCCATTTTCCTCTGTGTTTTGTTTCAGTTACTTGATACCTTCTGATCAGGGCTCAGAAGTTGCAGTTCTGCTTGTGGCTGAGCAGTACTTCCTTGCAAGCTTGCACAAGCCAGTTTTTATAAATTAAGGCACATTATAGACAACTCACTGCTTGCTAGCCACTCCAACACCCAGAGGAACAGTAGAAGTCATCAGCCTCAGGCTCCTTACCAGCTACAAATGAAACTGGCAGGGAAGCAAGCTGAAAATGAGTGCTGTAACTAAGCAATATCTATAGTTCCTCCTCCTTACCATGTAGCTACCTATGAACTTCAGTCATAGGAACAGCTGTCAATTAAAAAGAATTAATGATAAATAATAAAAGGTGTCATTCTGGAAAGAAGAAAAATGGCCAAGGGAAACAAAGCGGTATGCAGAAAACAGAAGCAGTGTGCTGTTAGAGGGAAAAAAATACACTCATTCGTAACTCTCTCATTTTATCAAGGATCTTTTCTTTCCATGCTTCTAGCCTCTTTGATTGCAAAGAATTAAAAAAGCCATTTTAAGTCCGCAGAATTCCTTTTTGTCCAATGTATTATGCCACACTGTCTTCATGTTCGGAGTATTTGTTAATTGGACAAAGGAAATTTCAGACTGAGTATAATGTATACTACTCCAATAGCGAGACCTACTTGATTGTGATAACTGCACTCCAATAGCAGGAAGAACCCAAATTGTATGAGCTATTTAAAATTAGACTGAACAAAGCCTGAGGGATTTACCGTATGCAATAGCAGGAGGATAGCTTGGAAAATGGCGGTGTCAGATCTGTTACTTGAGTGATTAATATACATCAGAACATTTTCTCTCTAAAATACCAAACTATTTGTAAGGTACAGCCTTAGTTAAGGTACTGCCATTGGTCAACCAGTGTATTAGGCTAATTATTTATGAAGCTACAGATGTTAATTTGTAGCTGACTAAGAATGAACACAAGATTTTAGGTTTTAAATTAAGATTTTCTCTTAGAAGTGCTATTTATTACTCTTGCTGCCTGACCATAATCTTTCTTAGACTCTACTTACATACAGCTCAAATAGTTGTAATTTAACCTGGATACAGAGACAAATTTAGTGTTCTTATACAGAATTAAACTGACAGACCCAAATCATAAAAACATTATTTCATTCCAGATGACACAATGACACTGTAAGTTGGTTAAGAGAACACTCCTGTCATACAAATTATTTATAAAAATTTGCAGTCTTTGAGGTTCTAGGTACTATTAATTCCTCTTAACTTCAGTGAAGCTCATAATACTACATGCTTCCTTGAACCAAGCTGCCAAGCGTGTTCTCTGTAGATCATAGATGCTGTTATTGTCTAAAAAGCAGAATATGATAGACAAAACTAATCTCACATGACAGTAGTGAAAGCTAAATTCCTCAGAGAATCATCATCCAAATGATGCTCACTAATGAGCTCTATTTTAGGAAATGTCTGGGGTCTACCTAAAAAGCGATCTTTTTCTCAATCAGAAGTCAGTATATGTTGCTTGTACATTATTTAGTATTAAAGCACAGGCCATATATATCAACACATGGATGCAGAATGTGTAGCAGCTCAAAATGAACATAGTTACTGTGCATGTTCAAGATACTTTTTTCACAAACTGTGATGCGGAGGGGTTTTGTCAATCTTTTAACATGCTGCAGTCATGATTATATATCTTTAGCAAGAACAACATTTCTGTAGTAGTAATTTCTGTATTTCAAAGAAAAAACACAGAAGCTGAAAAAAATAGGACAAACAAGTGAACAGAGGAACTGATATAAACAAAGCATATGGTTATGAGTCACTGTAAATTCTTAATTAATCTATGTTGACAAAGATTATGGTGACTAAATAGTATGGGTGCATGAAACTCATGGCAGTAGACTTGCACAGTAATCCACAATAAATAATCTAAATTTTCAACTTGTAGAAAAATTAAGCCATTTTCTAGATTTGCAAGGTAATGGAAGCAAGCTAAGGGTGTGCAGGCAGAACTGTCTGTCTCACACAAATAGACTCTGCCCTGCAGCACCCTAGTAGCTGCATACAGGGTGCATCATGCCCTTTCCTGGACAGCAACGCTGGAACACTTTAATATAGAAGCTACAAAACTGACTTCATGGGCAGCGTTAATTTGCTCTACTCGGGAAAGAAAGTTCGAGATTAATTTTTACTGTGAAGAATGACTGAACATGGCCAGCACAGATGTACTCCCCTGTTATAAGAAAAGATACTTCTAAAATAGCTCTGGCAATTAACATAACAAGGGATGAAGTCATGATGTCAATTAGAATTTGATGGTTCCCAGGAGATTCTGTCTTTCTTTAAAAAAGTTTCACTTTGTTAACCAGTTAACATAAGTTGTAAAATCTCCTTCAGATCTAAAGTTTTTTTTGCATTCTAGCAGCATTGTGCCTGGATTGTGCCTTTGTTCAAAACCAACATCAGTGTCAATTACTGAGTTCCATGGGGGATGCCTGTAGCCTCTAGAGCATTGCCATTAGCTCAGGGCTTATCAAAATTAAACATCTGTAAAAGGAGCAGCATTAAAAAACAATAGCCCAAAGCTCTCTCTGCATTAACATTTTGGATACCACTACATGTTGTATGTTTTTTTATGATTAAACTTATGTTTTTATTTCGCACTTTCAGATGTCCCAACTGTTGTTACTCCCTGTAATCTGTAACTGACAAAAACATACCAAATGTAGACAAAACATCAATGGATAGCTCTGATGATCAATAGATTGATCTCCATGCAGGCATGATCTGATGCTGTTAATACCAACTTCACAGCATCATGACACATCACACAAGAAATGGAACTGAAAAAGGTGTCAAGGCAAATCTGTTACCTGTCTGATGGGTTTTTGCTTTTCCACCAGTGACTGCTGAAATACTAGATCCAGAAGATGAAGCTTCCATTTTTATTGACCTTCTGACTTGTGGAAGTGAAGGATGCCCAACCACAGGAGGATGCTGTGACACTGGGTAGCTTGCTGCAGTTCTCTTCTGACAGATTTGCGGATGCTTTTCAGCCCCATGAATAGATAAACTTATACCTGACAGGAATAAGAATGAGTTCTGTTAGATACAAGAGACCAGTACGGAATAACTAAAATATAAAAATTATCATGGTTTTAAATGAAACTGTAACAGCTTTAAAGAAAAAAAAAAAAAACAACTATGAAAACATGAGTTTTCTATGAAAATGAAAAATCTGAACATCTTTGTTGCTGTGGTGCAGACGTCAGTCAGCCACACTAATAGATATTTAAATTAATACACAGTCATGGTTTACTGCATTACTGGCCTGCCAGAGGAATTATCTTCCATTCCTTCAGAAAACCCACACAGCTCACACAGGATGATATTAATGAGGTAACTACCACAGAGGTTATTAAATGACATTTTTTTGATTGATGGACTAAAACTTGGCGATAATGGTTTCTTCTGAGCATTCACAAATGTTAGGAAGTCTCATCATATGGAAAAGATGCTACATTTCAGGTGGTAACTAGCTTTTACAGAAAAAATAAAGGTCTGTTTTGAGAAAAACAGTAAGTCTACAATCAACAATAACATGACCTTAAGCTTGAAAAACAATTCCACTTTCACCAGTCTTGCGAAATATTGCCTACAACACTGGAAATTGTCTTTCACACCATACATTCTCAAATTTGTCACATAGCCAATTTTTAAATAGAAATGGTGATGAAAAACAGGCTTTACTTTTCCAAAAGGAAATGCAAAGCTGAAATTTCCTGTGTGTCTATTGTACAGTCTTAGAAAGAAACTACTATCTTGTGGTAAAAAATGCTGATTCTGACTTGCTTATGTTCACATTCATGCAATTGCTCCAACTTCATTTGAATTACTCTCAGCATACTCTGGTGAAAACCTTTAGAAAATCTCTTCCAGGCAACAAAGCTGAATGATAATTCTATGCTACTGTTTTACGCTTAATTTAATTGCGACTCTTGCTGCTTTTATCAGCAACCACTCTGTTTTAAAAAACAAATGAAAAACCCTAACCAGATATAAATGGGCAAACTGAGAAGCAGATGTAAAAGCAGACCCTAAAAAATGGAAATCTAGATATTGCAAGCACATTGTAAGTTGCAGTCACTCAAAATCACTAGACATCATTGATTAGATTGCTCATTTTTGTGAAAGGGGTCCCTCACCGAAACGTCCAAGAATGCCTTAATGACTCTGCTCTTCCAGTTCCACTGAAAGTCAGTCTGTGTGAACCTCCAGGTCCTGGAAGAGGTTTTGAACCTCTGAAATCTCAATACACTTCAATCCATAATATACTACCTAGGGGAAGAGAGCTGCCACTTCTGTAAGCAAATTGTGAAAACAGTGGGGTTGCACATGTGAGGAAATGCTGTGCAAGGTGCTCTCCTTTAAGATGGTTTTGTGCATTCAGAATTGAAGCTGCGCGCTCACTACCTGATTTTACTGCACTTCATCAGAGCTGATCTCCTGCAGGAAGCGTGAAGGGATGAGGACTTCCCTGCAGCAACTGCTCACATACCTCCCGATTACAGGACTAACGTAACTGCCAGCTGTTTTTAAAGACTGTTGAAATCACATTAAATCCCAGTTACCTTATTCAGTCAATTAATCTTGGGAAAGGTAGGGTAGTAATCCACATGGGCAGAATGATAATGCACATGCCTGGACAACACATTTTTTTGACCATGTTAGCCATATAGCTTAGCCATAAGGGGCTTCCAACAGTGAGAAGCTAAGCCCCAGCTGTTGACTTCTTGTGCAGTCACTAGAAAATGAGCTCTTGACTTCTTGTGCAGTCACTAGAAACTCATGATGCTCAAAATATTGTGCAATTATCATTAAGGTATAAAAAAATTAACCATAACTGTTTCCTTTTAGCATCACCACTGGTTGTCTTATCATTTAAAACAACCATCCCTCTGAAGCTTACAGTGGAGTCAGTAATTTTTTCTACCAACACTAAACATGAACCTGGCACGGGCCCATACTTACTAGCTGGAGCTCAGTAAGGCTGTGCTTTCATTTGGTCATGAGTGATCAATTTTAGGAACAGGTTCCAAACATAAACTGACTGCTACACTTCTCTGAGGTTCAAGTAAATTGCTTCTTTGCATTCGGAAAACAGTCTATAAACTCTTGTGCAGCCGTGACTCAGCTTCCTAAACTATATGTGCAGCACTTCTTTTCAGACATCAAAATAAATAATACTGCAGCCAGATCATTATTCTTAAAAACTGCAAAATTTGCAGATTGATCACATCCACAATTATGTTCAATCAACAACTTGACTCTAGTTATATGCAACCTTTTGTTTCTTCCACTAAAGAGAGGTGCTATAAAATTTTAACACCAAACTACATGAGGGAGAAAGTGCCAGCATTATTGAAAATTTTACAGATTACTCTTTGGACATATTTAAAACTTGTAAGTGCTCAAAAATTACCATAGTTTACACCAAAGGTGTGTCAACAATATATTCGATATATTTGGGAGTTCTTTACCCCACTCTCCTTGCCACTGCAGTTATTTTCTTCATATAAGAAGAATAAAGACTTCTGAATAAGAAGTGTCTTGACTAGGAGAGTGAATTTCCATTATTTTTATGAGAACCATGTACAGGATAAAGATGCAAGTGTCCTTATTTAATTATCATTTCAGATTTTTTTTCCAGAGACCAAATCTTGCTTTTCTATGTACGTTTCTTCTGTTAAACTAGAAGTCTGCAAAAATGTAAGACAGTAATATTGCAGTAAGATATGGTATTACCTTGTTTTCATGTGGGCAGAAGTCCTTTTAAAAGAGGTATCGGCAGTTGAAAATACACCCTCAGATATCATGCAGAAAAACAGAGACAGAGGGGGAATCAGAAGTAGAAAAGCTATTGGGAATAGCATATGCAGCTCATGGGAGATGAAAACCTGGTGAACTCTTGTCAGTAAGCAGACTCTAGAGTAAACTCCCCCTATTCTTCCTAGAAATAACTCACACTGCTCATGAATCCTGGGGTTTGGGGGTCAGAGATTTGAGAAAACAGCACAGAGATCTCTGAAGAGTAGATGTTAAAGTTGACATCAGTTACTTTTTGCAGCATGATGATACTCACACAAGACATCAAGAAAGAAAGACAAGTTCTCCAGCAGTACACTGCAGGCTAGGTTTTCAATTAAATATGTCAGGTGGAGTTTTTCTCCTGTCTTCAGGCTTGGCCATATAGTTGCTGACACCAAAATCCCAGTGTCATGGCATGCCCAGCTACATGGCCTCTGACTTTACCTGCAGCATGGTCATTTTTAAGTGAGCTTGGCAGCCTTAGTAGCTGGGTGCGAGCACACTGGCATGCTCTGATAAGCAGTATAGATGCTACAAAACCCAGGAGTTTCTCCTGCCTCAATATAATGGATCACAAGCACCATTTCAACCCAGGGTTGCAGTGCAAATGCAAGTGAAAGACTTGGATGCTGGCCAGTAGCCACAGCCAACTGTCCACCTTGGAGGACTGGCTTCTGGACAGGGCTCAGTCACCCGTACCTGGCTGGCTGCAAACCAAGTATTTAAGAGTGGGGAAGTAGAAGTTTAGTGTTTTGAAGATGAATGAGATTTGAGCCTTCAAGTATTATATGTATCACTCAGCTCTTTTCCCTTCCTGCAGGCAGCAAAACTCCTTCTCTGTATTTTCAAGTCTTCACATGCCTTTCTCTTCCTTACCTATATTTCTATCTTTTTTTCTCATACAAGCTTCTTGTCTCCATGAAGAGCTGCTCTTCTTGCTGACCTTTTCTCCTCTGATGCTTCTGAGCTTGCAGGTTCATGTAAGAGAAACACCTTCACTCCCTTCCTACCAACACATCTCAGCTGTGCAGTTTGCCAGCAGGGAAAAGCAGTCTCTATCCTGCTTCTGGCTAACTTTGATTGCTTCTAGCGATGACTTTTTATTATAAATTTTTCTGAAGCAGCATTCTTTTTCATTGAGCATATTTTGCCTCTTATAAAGTGGTAGCATACTTATGACACTAAAGAATTTATAATGCTCCAGATACAAACCTGCATATGAGAACATTAAGAGGAGTATTAAAATACTTGCAAGTCAAGAAGCAATAAAATCAAACATAAAGAAGAAAAAGGAGGGAGAAATTACTAAAAGTAGAAAACATTACAGTGTGACTGCATGCAAAGGTTTATGTGATGGTGATATCTGTTTTGTTGGCTCATCCAACGGTCACTCGCCAAGGACAGCAACTCACACCTACACCTCAGTAACGAGCTGGGAGGGCTTCCTAGTTAGCATGGGCGGAACCAGCACCACCCCCCGTTAATTTGGAGATAAGAACCCTGTGGGAGGGCAGCAACCTGGTTGCTGCCCGCCGAGCTCAGGGTGATCAGACAGTACCTGTAAACCACTGGTTAATAGCACTTGTCAACCACCAGTAGCCTGAGCCATGGTCTCCACTCGCCTCAAAAGTACCACCAGCAAGAACGTGGCGACCCAGACTGAGCAACCACGCAAACATGCAGCAGTCTAGGTCCCAGGCTGCAGGGAGTGCCTGAGCCTGTCAGTGCTGTTGGAGGGCTGCAGTGACCGCGCCTGTGTGCGCTGCGACCAGCTGGATGACCTGCTCAGCCTGGTGGCAAAACTCAAAGAAGAGGTCGAGAGATTAAGAAGTATTAGGGAATGTGAAAGGGAGATTGATTGGTGGAGTTCCACCTTGGCACCCATGAATCAACAGGAGCAAATAGATGCTCCAGGCAAGGCAGGTGATCCCTCACCCTCATGCTACCAGGCAGAAGGAGGGGACCTAAGAGATGAGGGAGACTGGAAACAGGTCCCTGCTCAGGGAGGCAAGAAAATTCTCTCCCAACCTCCCTCACCCTCCATGGTGCCTCTTCACAATAGATTCGGGGTCCTGGAACTTTTGAATGAAGACATGGAGGAAGAGAATGAGACAAACAATGAGGAAGATCAAGGACCACCAAGGCCAGGTCACTCTAGAAAAGGTATTAAAACCAGCTCTGAAAGGAACCCCAGAAGAGTCATTGTAGTGGGGGACTCCATTCTGAAGGGTGTCGAAGGCCCCATATGCAGACCAGACCCACATCATAGGGAGGTCTGCTGCCTCCCTGGGGCCCGCATCAAGGACTTCACAAGAAGACTCCCCTCTCTAGTTAAACCCAAGGACTATTACCCTCTTCTGGTCTTTCAGGTAGGTAGCGATGACATTAGCAGGAGAAGTATTAAATTAATGAAGAGAGATTTCAGGACCTTGGGGAAACTGATCAAGGGGTCGGGGGCACAGGTTGTGTTCTCCTCCATCCCTCCAGTTGGGGGGATGGATGAGGATGAACACCGAAGAACACAACAGATGAATTCGTGGCTTCAAGACTGGTGTCACCGTCAGGGCTTTGGTTTTTTTCGATCATGGGTTGGTATACAGGGCACCAGACCTCTGGGCCTTAGATGGGATACACTTGTCCCAGAAGGGGAAGAGGATCTTGGGGCAGGAGTTAGCTGGGCTCATTGACAGAGCTTTAAACTAAATTTAAAGGGGGAAGGGGGCAAAACACCAGCCCATCTGAAGTGCATGTATACCAATGCACGCAGCATGGGTAACAAACAGGAGGAGCTTGAAGCCGTGATGAAACAGGAAAATTATGATGTTGTGGCTATCACAGAAACATGGTGGGATGCCTCCCATGACTGGAGCGTGCCAGTTGATGGCTACAAGCTCTTTAGAAGGGATAGACAAGGAAGGAGAGGCGGTGGGGTAGCACTGTATGTTAGGGACTGTTATGATTGCCTTGAATACAAGTGCAGTGGAGACAGGGTGGAATGTCTTTGTGTTAGAATCAGGGGGAAGGCCAACAGGGCAGATGTTGTAGTAGGAGTCTACTATAGGCCACCCACCCAGGACAGAGAGGTGGATGAAATATTCTATAGGCACTTGGGTGTAATCTCACGGTCGCTTGCCCTTGTTCTTGTGGGGGACTTCAACTTCCCAGACATCTGCTGGAAATACAACACAGCAGAGCGGGACCAGTCCCGAAGATTCCTGGAATGTGTAGGGGACAACTTCCTAACACAGCTGGTAAGAGAACCAACCAGAGAAGGTGCCCTGCTAGATCTCCTCCTTGTGAACAGAGATGGACTGGTGGATGATGTGGCGGTTGGAGGACAACTAGGGCACAGCGATCATGAAATAACAGAGTTCTCTATTCTTAGAGAGACCAGGAAAGGGCTAAGCAGAACTGACATCCTGGACTTCCAAAGAGCTGACTTTGTCTTGTTTAGGCACCAGCTTGACAGGATCCCTTGGGAGATGGTCCTGAAGGGTATAGGGGTCCAGGAAGGCTGGACGCTCTTTAAGAAGGAGGTCTTAATGGCACAGGAGCAGGCGGTCCCCAGGTGCTGTAAGAGAAGCCGGTGGCAGAGAAGACCACCCTGGCTGAACAGGGAGCTTAGGCTGCAACTCAAGGAGAAAAGGAGAGTTTACAGCCTTTGGAGGAAGGGGCTAGCCACTCACAGTGATTACAAAGAGGCTGTGAGGCTATGCAGGGCGGAAATCAGGAGGTCCAAAGCCCAGCTGGAAATTAATCTGGCTTCAGCAGTCAAAGATAACAAGAAATGTTTCTATAAGTATGTCAATAGCAAAAGAAAGACCAGGGAGAGTCTCCACCCCCTGCTAGATGCTGAAGGAAACTTGGTAACAAGTGATGAGGGGAAGGCTGAGGTACTTAATGCCTTCTTTGCCTCAGTCTTTAATAACAAGACTAGTTGTATTGAGGGAAATCCAGCCCCCTCAGCCAGATGATAGAGACTGGGAGAACGACCGCCCCGCAATCCAGGAGAGAGTCAGTGACCTGCTACACCACATAGACACACACAAGTCTATGGGACCAGATGGAATACACCCAAGGGTGCTGAAGGAGCTGGCTGGGGTGCTCACCAAGTCACTTTCCATCATTTACCAGCAGTCCTGGCTGACCGGGGAAGTCCCGACAGATTGGAAACTGGCCAATGTGATGCCCATCTATAAGAAGGGTCGGAAGGATGATCCGGGAAATTACAGGCCTGTCAGCTTGACTTCGATACCCGGGAAGCTGATGGAGCAGCTCATCCAGAGTACCATCACACAACACATGCGGGACAACCAGGGGATCAGGCCCAGTCAGCATGGGTTTAGGAAAGGCAGGTCCTGCTTGACAAACCTGATCTCCTTCTACGACAGAGTGACCTGCTTATTGGATGAGGGAAAGGCTGTGGATGTAGTTTACCTTGACTTTAGCAAGGCCTTTGACACCGTTTACCACAGCATTCTTCTGGCGAAACTGGCTGCTCGAGGCTTAGATGATCGCACACTTTGCTGGGTAAAAAACTGGCTGGATGGCCGGGCCCAGAGAGTTGTGGTGAATGGAGTTAAATCCGGTTGGAGGCTGGTCACGAGTGGTGTCCCCCAGGGCTCGGTTTTGGGGTCACTCCTGTTCAACATCTTTATTGATGACCTAGACGAGGGGATCAAATGCACCCTCAGTAAGTTTGCAGACGACACCAAGCTGGGTGGGAGTGTTGATCGGCTCGAGGGTAGGGAGGCTCTGCAGAGAGACCTGGACAGGCTGGAGCGATGGGCTAAGGCCAACTGTATGAAGTTCAATAAGGCCAAATGCCGGGTGCTGCACTTGGGCCATAACAACCCCCAGCAGCACTACAGGCTTGGGGAGGAGTGGCTGGAGAGCTGCCAGTCAGAGAGGGACCTGGGGGTGTTGATTGACAGCCGGCTGAACAGGAGCCAGCAGTGTGCCCAGGTGGCCAAGAAGGCCAATGGCATCCTGGCCTGTATCAGAAATAGTGTGGCCAGCAGGGACAGGGAAGTGATCTTACCCCTGTACTCAGCACTGGTGAGGCCGCACCTCGATTACTGTGTTCACTTTTGGGCCCCTCACTACAAAAAGGACATTGAATTACTCGAGCGTGTCCAGAGAAGGGCAACGAAGCTGGTGAAGGGTCTGGAGCACATGTCGTACGAGGAGCGGCTGAGGGAACTGGGGTTGTTTAGTCTGGAGAAGAGGAGGCTGAGGGGAGACCTCATCGCCCTCTACAGCTACCTGAAAGGAGGTTGCAGAGAGCTGGGGATGAGTCTCTTTAACCAAGTAACAAGTGATAGGACAAGAAGGAATGGCCTCAAGTTGTGCCAGGGAAGGTTTAGATTAGATGTCAGGAAGTATTTCTTTACAGAACGGGTTATTAGGCAGTGGAATGGATTGCCCAGGGAGGTGGTGGAGTCCCCATCCCTGGAGGTGTTTAAGAGCAGGGTCGACATAGCGCTGAGAGATATAGTGTAGATGGGAACTGTCAGTGCTAGGTTAATGGTTGGACTAGATGATCTTCAAGGTCCTTTCCAACCTAGATGATTCTGTGATTCTGTGATCAGATGCTACAGTAATGAACAACCATATCCTGCGCTACTCAGAAGACACTCTGCCAGGGCATCTGATGAGGCATCTGCTTTGGCCATGCCTTAGCCCTGGCTAGCAGGTGGCATGCACCACACAAGACTGCACGGAGAAACACCTGCACGCAGTGGACCTCATCCAGCACAACTGTGCTATTTGACTGAGCATAGCACAGTGGCTCTGGTACTGGTGGAGATGGCTCTAGCACCAGAACTGGGGTCAGCAAGGCCCTGTATCCAAATTATACTGTTCCAGGACTGAGACACCTTTCCACCTGGGGAGGCACCCCCCTGTAGCAACTGTCAGGGTTGGGTCAGCCCCAGTTCTGTTCCACCCTGTACTACTTTGGGTTACAGGCATATATTTATAGGTTCCTTCTTGATGTGTCTGTCTCTAGCCAGAGATAATATGAACACAAATATGCAATAATAATGCAATGCAGAGTTACAAAGCTGTATAAATAATCCATTAGCTAATAGTGCTTAATTAGCCTCAACTGCCCTGACCCGCTTTGTAGACCTTCTCTGGGATAACAAACTGCTGCTGGCAGGTGCAGTAAGCCCTTTTGGTTTGGTGTCACCAGAATGTCAGTGCTCATGTGGGAGACAAATTACTTCAGCTATTTCTCTCTTTCATGTGTTTTTTTAATTCTGTTTCAGCCCTATGTGGAGGCCTTAGGAGCACATTGAGGTAGGCCCTTTCTTCAAGGCCCTTTTCAGAGAAGAGCAAGCGCAGGGGAGCACAGAGCAAGAAGTGAGGAAGAAAATCTCAGCTGCAGCGTCATGTAGGGCCACAAAAAGTAAAGCGGCTCTGGAAAGCCTGCAGTCATCAACGCACAGATAAGGAAGGTCATAAGGAAGCACTTTGGAAGCATGGACAGAGAGTAGAAAATTAGGCTTCAAGGTGCAGTATATAAACAGGAAAATTCCATACTTAGTTCAACTAAAAGAAAAGTGAGCTAAAAGAGAAAGTGAGCTAATTTGTCCACCTTAAAAAGCTAAGTACCCTTTCCTCACTTTGTGCAAATTGACATATTTCCCATTAAAGTCAATGATATTCTGCAGACAGCTTCAGTTTTTTCACATTTTGCAGTTAGCCTTGATAAGGGGGAGCTCAGAAAGGGCAAGCAACATAGAAGGCTTCTCATGCAAACCCAGTTCCATCTGAGACTCGGCAGACAGACAGCTATGATGCCATGATGGACTCTTCTGTTTGCTCTGAATCCTAGGTGGAAATGAATGAGCATGAGAGAAAAATTCACCTGCTGCCCTCTGTACACATGCCTGAAAGCACAGTCTAAAGGCAGTTCCCATTTTTTCCCACCCTATGCTCTACTTAGATAACAAACCCATCCAGAAAAGCATGGCTATCTTTCTCTACACCTTGGGGGAAAATGTTACAACAGCATTAGGATTCCCACATTAGATTAAAACATTTTTCAGAAGTTTAAATAACACCTCTCCAACACAGCATCAAATCCCTTGCCATTGGTAACAAATGATTCATGAAATCGTATCTAAGCCCAGATTATGCTTCAAGTACAGCTTTGAAAATGTTGAAACACTTCTGACTACATCAGATGTAAAAAAACCCACACAACTGCAAACCTTTAAATAAGCAAACAGAAAAGCTACTAGTTATAGAACCTCCCAGGAACTGGACTGGCTTGAGAGAAAGGCTAACACTGCATCTTGACAAGTTACATGTGGTCAGTTTTCTGAGGCTTTGCACGGTCTTCCCCTCAACTCCCTCCCAAATACTGGAGATATGGCAGGATTTTCATGACCCAAAGTAGCTTCAGAGACTGTTCTCCAAATGTTATTTTACCCATTTTCTATCAAAAGTTTTGTCCGGTTGGCTTCTGAATTTACAAAAAATTATAGGATATATATTTTCTTCATGGAAAGAAACCACAGAGCTTAAATATACAGCCTGTGAAGGAATAGCTCTTTTTCTTTGTCTGAAACATGTCATCCCCGAAGTTTTGTATTGAAAGGGATCATGAATGACCACTTCCCCTTACCTCTTTGTTCCTTAGGAATACTACAGAGTTCTATCATATCTCCTCTTTATTGTTTCTATTCCCAAGCTTAGGAGACCTGGTTTACACTGTTGCTCCTCACCAATAAGGTCTTGTACACCTCCAATCATCCCTGGTCACTCCCTTCTCTGTTCCTTTCCCTTTTCAAGAAATGAAGACCCGAATTTCACATTAAGAAAGTTTCAAGAAGTAGCACCATGATGTTCAGGCTGTGTCTTCCACAAGAATTTACAGTGGCAACATGATGTTTCTGGTTTTGTTCCTTCCCTTGTAAGTTCATTTGCCCCAAGATACTTGTAGGTGGGCTCTGCCTCCCTGTCACATTTGTCAGCTTTTTGGGCAATTTTCCAGTGAATCAGGGAATATCACTCTTAACCCACCTGCTCAAGGTCCCTATGTCAAGCAAAGGCTGTAGGAAACAATCCTACATTTCTCTCATTTGTATGTTGCATCTTTTTCCACTTCAGTTGCTTTCTAGGTCTCATGTTTATCACTTCTGTAAGAGCATCACTGTACAGGCCTTTTGTACCAGCAAAACAAATCTTCACAAAGGTGCATTACTTGTTACTGCATCTTTTTTTTTTTTTCCAATTACCCTCCTTCAATGGGAAGAGAGTAGCATCATTCTGTGCCTCTCAGTCTCTGATGGTGTTAGGATCTGCATTTTGAACTATGATCAAAGGGATGTCTGAACTAGAATCAGGACTCCATGAAGAAGGAGCTTGTGTACACACTGGGTTTATGCAGCTTTATCTATGCCGATTTAGAAATGAACAGTTAAAGAGCCACAGACTCCAGGGGAACATAGGCTTACACTTGCAAATGTACTTTAGGCCAGAATAGCTTATTCTCTCCTACAAAAGTGGTTACATTACCTGTAGTATAACTCCATCCAGAGCCGGTGTTTAAGTCTGTCAAAGTCCTAATGAATAAAAAGATCATGCTTACCACAGGCCCATCATCAAAGGGTTGTTTTTATAGCCTCAAAGGTGGTTTATTAAATTACAACAAGGTAGCATTCAATAATGATTATCTCACAGGACGGAAAACTCCCATAGTGCTCACAGAGATGTGAGATAACAACCTGAAGTCATGAAAATGTCTTGGAGAGAGTCATAATAATCCTACTTTAATGGTCGAAATGAGTCTGAAAAACCACTTCTCTTCCTTAGGCATAAGTGAAGAGAAAAGCTTAGCTAAATGAATATAAAGCTCTTTTTGGTTGCTGTTGACTTACAGATGATTGTCATGGGCATGTTGCAGGGGCATTGTGCCAAATGCAAGGTGCTGCCTATGCAAGTCATGAGCCCAGGTGAATAAATGGAACTTTTTTCCCTAAGATCCCTAATTTGATTAATTTATTAGTCTTGTATTTTTATTTCTAACATTCATTATTTAATTCCTCTTTACAAAAAGAAAACATACTGTATAGTGCATATATGCTGCTATACCTTCCAGGCTACTGGGATAAATGCCTAACAACTGTATGTAAAATATGCTCTCCTTCAGTTCACCCAGCAAGCTGCAATCAGTGTTGTTTATCACCATCACAGCTCACTGAATTCTTCTGGGGTTGCCTGCATTTTTGTTGTTGTGTTTGCCACTTTTCTCTTTTTGTTTGTTTTAGTATCTACTTTGATTTACTTTATTGTTACAACTGGACTTTTAATAGTATTAGAACCACATGCATTCTGAAGAGTAATTTGAAAAAAAAAATTTTAAAAAGTTCCTTTGCTTGCCACAGTATGAAAATAGCAGTGAGAAAGAATACCTTGTCCTGAAAACTGATAGACACAATAGAAATCAAAAACTGAAACTGATAAAACATATTCAGTAGAATGTTCCTCTATCAAAAAACTATCAATTTGTTAGGAAAAAAAAATGTCCCAAAGTCAAGAGTTGCTGTCAAAAATTTTGTTTAGAAAATAAATCTGACCTTATCTGGACTGGAATATCCTAGCTCTTTAAATTTCTAATTGATATGTTAGAATCTAACATATCTGTTAGAATCTAACATATCAATTAGAATACCAGTTGCCTCTGAGCAAGCCAAAACCCAATTATCATTTCAATTACTGAAACACCATCTGTAATATCAATCATCAATTAATGTTACTATAATATACAAATAGTAATAATTCAAAACATAAAAATTAAAACCAGAAAGCAAAACACATCAAAATAATAAAATACAGGGAAGACAAGAATTCCAACCAAGATTAAATATTTCAACTGTCCAGAAGCAAATCCTGATAGAAATATTTTAAGCATTATATTGAAAAGTGACTTCAGAAAGTGCTCAAAAGGGATTCAAAGGGAAAAAAAATTGCAAGAATATTAGAATTTCTGTGGATTGGATATTCTGGCTTTTGACTCACTGTTTCTGTAAGCAAATGGAATAGACTTGCACTAGAATGAATGTAGGTTCATACAAAAACCCAATAAATTCATATCTCAGTTTCTGTCACAATAAATAACATCATGTCAACACTTCTTTCTTTGAGGCAATATCTATTTCCTAAAAAAACTGGAAGATTGGATCTGTCTTCTTAAGTGGTACTTGCTGATTTCAAAACTGTGCGGTAACTCTTGTCATATTTATTTTACTACGTAAAATGGCATTTTCTAGCCAAAAATAGAACACGGAGATGATTTAAAACTTACTTTCACTTGTGTTAAGCACTGCATTCAAAATTGTTTTTTCTTAACAACTAGCTATTACTCTGATTTTCAAAATCAAGAGTATTCTCATTAAACCTGTCTGCACTGAATTTGAGTCTTTTGCTCATACACATACAGTAAAAGGTAACTGCACACACCAGCAGTGATACGTAGTACAAACATCAGGACAAACCACAATGCCCTGTGAAACAAAGCACCGAGTCAAGTCCCAGAAGCTTTTTACTGGCCGAAGAATGCAGTGAAGCACTAGCCATGCAGATATATTTTGAGTGTAGGTAGATTTAAAAGCAGAGAATTCTTTTTTTTCACATCTTAATGTGCTGTCTTAATGTCAACTGCTACATTTCAAATACCACAAGTGTCATTTTATCTCATTTAATCGGATATTCTCTATAATGCAGAACAGTGCAATCGATGAGAGACATCATCTGTGAAACAGGAAAAAACCCATGAGACTTCACAGATAGGAAAAAAAGATAGCTCAGGATACATCTGAATGTGTTTGCCTTCATGGGTCAGACAGTAAAGATTTTCAGCACATCAACTAGGCTTAATTTAACTTTGTCTTTTTGCATCCTGTTTCAGGGGACTGGTTCACCATCAGTACTCTCTTGCTGCTCCAGGACCAGGCCAGCCCCAGCTATGCTCTCCAGGCAACCTGTAAGCAGCAGGTCGAACGTATGCTCCTGCCTTCACCCAGCCTGTCCCTCAGCTACATAGGGCCTTTTACCGTCTTGGTATCAAAATGCTCTCTGCCCGCAGATAGTTTTATTAACCATCAACTGACTTTTACTTTGGTGATGATTTTAATTAGACCCTATACAGCCAATGTCTTCAGGGGAAGGTCCTAAGACAACAGAAGTTACTTCTTCTCCACCCTCCCCCAAATGGGAAAAATCATCTTGTATCCCATACTGCAGCAAAGCATATTGCTTGAATAAAATACTTTTAAGTAAACATGCATCTGGACAGATGTATATGTGATTAAACAGGTCACATGTGCTGGGTCAAGTCCAATGCATAGGAAGGTTTTTGCCCTCCAAAAATGACTGTCCATTATGGACATACAGGCTGTTCCTACAGTCTGGGACCCATGGGCATGTCCCAGGCCCCAGCACCTCACATGTCCCAGGGTCTGACGCTGAAGCCCAGCTGGAGGGAGGACCAGAAGCCTCCCACACCCTCCTGGGGAAGGGGCTCTCGCGCAGGCTGAAAGGACATGCTGTGGTATGCTCTAGCAGAGCCTGGACGAGCATCATTTTGCAAGGAAGAAGCACCAGCCTCCACAGCCATGCTTGCCAAAATACCTAAGACTGCCATCAGCCTCTTCTATGGAAAAGACATGTTAACAAGGGCCAGTTGTATCAGAAATTTTGAGGCATGTGTACTACCTGTCTTTCTTTTGTGCATCGTTAATTTCCTGCACACTCTCTCGGCAAGTAATGCTTTTGGTTGTAATAAAGCCTATGGTGCTAAGCTTTCTAAATGGTCATAAAGTGAAGGCAATCCCCAGAGGGGATGGCAGCTGTAGCGTGCCGGAGACATCAGTGAAAAATCTGTGTTCATCTGCTACCTCATCTTTCTGGCAAGACTCTGGGCAATTAACAGTAACAAGATCCTATTGAAAAGAATATGTAAACCTGTCGTGTTGGTATATATGTTCCTCACAGGGATTCAAATTGATTGTTCTCAGCTTAAACTGATCTGGATTGAACAAAGCACAGGTCTTGCTTATTTCACTTCTGAGCTAGATTGTATTTCTGATGGAAGACCAATAAACTCGGAAAGACAACAGTAATCACATAATGATTGTCTGTATTTGGCAGATTAGTACATAGAGATGGAAAAAAGCACTCTACTGATCAACACCATTTTAATTTCTTGAGCTCTTTATAGCAGAATCAGAAGAAATGGTAGGAGGCTATAAAAATGCAGTAACTACATTGTAAGATGTGAGGTCTATAACATACAGATTCGTTTTTGTAAAAGGCAGTCCATGCTCTAACTCATTTACTGAATAACAGCCTTCTGCAAGGGCAAGGCCCACCATTCTTTCATGGGAAATAATTCACCGATACATTAACAATTCAGAAAAACATGTAAAGTACGCAAGGCAGATTTTAAGCTATGTTTTATGCACTACATAAAACACAATGTTAGTTGGATGTTCCTAAAGGTTAAGAGGAAGCACAGAAGAGAAATTTTCTGAATCCACCTGAACCATCTTGATATAGAAACAACCTATAAAAATAAACATATGCCTAAATTTAACTCCTGTGACTGGTACCTTCTCAGTGAAAGGACATTCACAGATACTCTTTCATAAAATTTTTCCTTTCTTCACTCATACCTCTGACACTCAATGTCCCATTACTGTTCATTCATTTTGCAAAACCATGAACAGAAAGTAAAAAAAAAAAAAAACAACCTAAAAAAAATCACAATACATATGTAACAAATATTGCAAATATCTGTAAATTGTATTTGTAAGTATTGCAAATATATTGAAAGTTATATTTGTAAGAACATTCCAGTCTCAGAATGATGCTGAACTTGTTCTGAATATCACGGGAGTTTTGAGGATTCAAAACAACCAGATAGTTAAGGAAGAGAGACTGTTTCTCTTCACAGATACCATTTTTCCCAGAGTCAAGAACATGCAGTTCAACATATGTGTAGAATGCAATCTTCACGAACAATTCCTAAACTGAAATTTCATCAACAAAACTGCCTATATAATCCCACAACTTGTTACAGTGATTCTGAGAAGAGCTTAATATGTCATTAACTGAGACTGTCTTTGAGCAATACACAGCATCTAAACAATTAAAGATGGTTGTGTACTCTGCTCCTATGATGGTATACTATCCACAAAGAGAAGACAGGAGCAGGAGTGTCTTGAGAAACCAAGAGAATAGTAAAGTTCATTAGTAAGGCACTTAAACCTAAAATACTGACGGGCAGCCTAGTCAATGAAAAAAATCCAAACAAAAAATAACATCAAAGCCTTCCAAATGCAAAATAATTTTTTGTTTAAAAAAACCCCCAACAAAACAAAAACAAAAAACCCAAGCAAACCCAAAACCCAACAACATAAAAACCAACCAACCAACCCACCTACTTTATTCCTTCCCTGGGTGAATGCCTGGTTAGACATAATTACATAAAGCTGTCTTATATACTTCCTGAAAGAACAATCAGTGTGTATATCTTCATATTAGATCTAAGCCACAGAATCAAAATGGCGCCAAAAATCATGGGTCCCACTGGACTCCTCTCTTCCTTCTAATCCTTTATGAACACAAGCCTAAATCTTGAAAAGGCTGGGTTTAGAGATAATGTTGATGTTAAATTTCTATGAGTTAACCACCAACCAGAAACATTTTTCTCAATTTACAAAGCAATATGAGCCTGCTTACAAAAGGCTATTAATGGATCACAGCAGTCATAATTACAATTGCATGAACAGCAATCTGGAAATAGATTTCCAAAGATGATTTTTATGTCCCTCAATCAATAAAGTATATTATGTGCCTAGAAGTGAAAGAAGTAGATGAGTTAGAATTGCAGTGGATGAAGGTTTGTGAGAAATTAACATTAGATAAGAATATAATCTGCCAGAGAGTATTTCCTCTCAATTCCTGATAATGTTCATGACATTTTCAGTCTCCTTATGTGACATCTCTCCTTGTTAAAAGTCAGGCATGGTCTTTATTTTATAGCTACTGACAATACCGCCTTCACTGATCAAGCCATGGCAAAGAAATGGTTGTTACACTCTCTTCCTTTTTCATAAAGTGATTGGTTTTGGTTTTCCTCCTACCTTTGCAACTGTCAAACTTACTCCTTTTATGATGCATTTTGCAATTATGGGTCTCCACCTGAACTTTAAAAAAGTAAATCTAAACCAATCAAGATAAAGAAAATTTAATTGTCGACAATATTGAGCCTTTGTCTTTTTTCTCAGCTTTTCCAGTTAACAATCCATTTCATAGGTAAATACATCAGAACCTAAATACTAAACCAAATACAATGATGATTCATAAGAATTAGTAACTTCTAAAAATTGCTGTCTAAATGCGCTCAAGATACTTGGTGCTCTTATCAGTTCCATAACTGCTTTATCCTTCTTAGAATTTAATGGTATAGGGTCAAAAGAAGCATGACCAGCAGGTCAAAGGAGGTGATTCTTCCCCTCTAATCCGCTCTCATGAGACCTCACCTTGGGTACTGTGTTCAGCTCTGGGACCTCCAACATAAGAAGGACATGGACCTGTTCAAGCAAGTCCAGAGGAGGCCACAAAGATGATCAGGGGGCTGGAGCACCTCCCTTATGAAGACAAGCTGAGAGAGTTGAAATTGTTCACCCTGGAGAAGAGAGGGCTCCGGAGAGACTTACAGCAGTACCTAAAGGGGCCTACAAGAAAGCTGGAGAAGGATTTTTACAAGGTCATGTAGTATCAGTACAAGGGGTAATGGCTTTCAAGTGAAAGAGGGTAGATTTAGATTAAATATAATGAAAAAATTCTTTACTGTGAGGGTGGTGAGGCACTGGAACAGGTTGTCCAGAGAAGTTGTGCATGCCCCCTCCCTGGAAGTGTTCAAGGCCAGGTTGGACGGGGCTTCGAGCAGCCTGATCTAGTGGAAGTTGTCCCTGCCCATGGCAGGGGGTTGGAACTGGATGATCTTTAAGGTCCCTTCCAACCCAAACCATTCTATGATTCTATGAAAATGTTATATATATTATCTTCAGTTAAAAACAAATCTCAAAGCAGTTACTTTAATCCAATCTCTGTGAATATCTGCAATTTAGAATTCAGTGATTATTCTCCCTGACACCAAATTCACATTCAGTGAATACAAAGATCAGAAATATTCTTATTTCATACAAAGTGATAAGTCCCTGACTGCTTTCTTACTGATTTATACAAGTGCAAGAGAATATAAATGTATGAAACAACGTTCTATTCTCCCTTCTTATTGCACTATGCCACAGCTCATCTCTTCTTAATTTTAAACCTACAATTGTTATTTATGATGCGTAAAGTCTACTTCTACCTTCTATAGAAATTAATACGTATTGTCCATAAAAACATGACAGTAAAGATGCACCTTTGACAGCTGCAAATCCCAAATCCAACTTTCTCAGTAAAAAGAGCATGTACTAGGTTTTACCACGTGCTGATGGATGGTATGAGAAATATTTTGACCTAGCTATAATCCCATCTATCAGAAGCGTTGGGGAAGGAAAACATCTGACAACCTGTATAAGGTCAATCCTTCAGCCAATTTTTCAGAAACTCGGTCATGGTAATTCACAACAGTCGCTTCTTTTCTGAAAAATTCTTGTTCAACTTGCAATCACGTGGCATGACCTACTATCAGCTTTCTTGCAGACACAATCCCATGCCTCAGTGGTGTTTTGTAAATATACTGCTTGCTGAGCTGCTCGCTGACCAAACACCTTGTCAAGCTTTCAGCTGACTTTGGAATTTAAAATAAAGTTCTTGACAGGGCCCTGTACACATGAGAAAAACCAGCCCTTCAGATCACATTGATCTCCTGTTCTCCATCACAAAAGCACAAAAGACAATCTTTTACTTACTCACATTTCACATGAAATGAAAATATCACTGCATGATGGCAGAGACATCTCAAAAGAACACACACGTCAGATAACTGTTACTAACTTTACTGCTAACTTTGCTCTAAAAGTTAAACTTTTCTAAAGATGTTACATAACATGAATAATTCAGTAATTGAGCTTATTTTTAACTGCGTTGACTTTTAATTGAACTACTGAGGTATTGAACTTGAGGCTGTTGCCTTTAAGTGACTTGTTACATTAATAAAATAAATTTTAAAAAAAAGTCTTTCCAAAGTTTTCCAGTGCTTAGAGGTGCTTTATAACCCATTTCTTCCACATAAGCACTGCACGGAAAAATACCTCTGGAGGGCTGGCAGCATCACCCAGCCCTAATTCCTGCAGAACTGGCTTGCTTTCTCCAAGCTGGGGACAAGACCAGTGGCCATACAGTTAAATAAAACCAGGCGGTGAGCTCAGAGCCGAAGCCTACTGTGCCCACTCCAGACATCAGCAGTGCAGCTTAGCCAGCCACTCATGTGCAGCTCAAGACCTTACGATTACAATCACAGATGGCATGGAAGGAGAAAAGAAAAGTCCTCTACTAACCTGCCCTCCTGCCCACTACATGCAGTGTGGGAACACTCCCCCACACCCTGATACACTTTTGAATCCAACTGGAATTCTTTTAGCACAGTGCTTTCCATGGTATTTTTGCAATTCAATTAAAAGCAGCTGTCTCTTGTCACTCCATTAGCCTCCCTACCACCTTCTGAAATCTGCACAGATAATGAGGACTGAGGTTCTCTGTCTGTAAGCTCCTTCTCCCAGTCTCAGACCTCCTTTGGACATAGAAAGTTTCATTCTAAAATGCTCTTATTTTAGGTGATTTCAGAATGAAACACCAGAGTTCCCATTTCAGGGAAAACGCCAAGATTTCATGTGATGTACAATGTTTTCACTGAGGAATTTCCAGTGGGAGAAGAAATTCCATGTTCCTTGAATCTAATACACACAGATAATAGGATATAAAATAATCCATCTGAGTACTGAGAGAAGTCAGAGGAACACAGAGATGAGTGCTGAAGTTACATTTCACTGAACTGTAATGTGTGAGGGATTTTCATCTTTAATGCATGAGTGACTTATTTTCTCCCCCCTCTATTCTGTTACCTCACTTGATTTAAAAAAAGTACTTCCCAGTAAGATTCTGAATATGCATGAAAAGGCAACCCAGAACTAGGAAAAGGAAAAATAATGTTTTAAGTATGAGAGAAACATTGGCAAGCTGTTAACTATAAATTCACCTAGATGAGATCTAGTTATATTTTATCACAAGTATTGCCACTAGGCTCTATATAGTTCTCCAAGTCTATTTTAAGCCAGCATTATGATGAAATTAGTTAGCATGCAGCATCCTTAAAAAACCCACATCATCAGAATCATATAACTTTTCCTTTCTGCATATAAAAGTTCCTCTGATTCTTGTAAAATCTTATATTCTCTGGGAACATTGTTAGAAGCTGTAAAAACTCACCTTTCTCTTAGACGAGCATGCTTCTTAAAGGCAACTTTCTATGTTTGGAAATTCACTGTAAAGGTTGCCATGGTGATTAATTTTAAAAGTGAAATTCTCCCCTTTTAAAGTTTTTTCTTTAAAGAAGAAATGCTCCATACTAGGGCTAGTCCTGTGCAAGGCAAATGGGAATGAAAAGCCCATCTTAATCTTGAAGATTAAAGGACATAGCCTCTGTGTAACTGAAACTTCAGCAGAGATGTTTTCAGAAAAATATTGGAAATATCTAATTTTACCTAAAAATGAAAGAAAAATACATCCATGGCAGAAAGAATTGAGGGACAAAAGCAACATCTTCCAGTGGTCAGACTGCAGCCAGCGGGCTAGGTTATACTCATGAAAGGAAGGAGGAAAGTTAAGGAGGGAATGGTTGCAGTAGCTGGAGCTCAGCAGAAAAAAACAGCAAAGCAGAGTCAGCTGAGATAGTATTAACGTGTGGCAAGAGAGAGAAGAGAACTGCACCCTCAGAGAGAGAGTCTAGAAGCCAAAGGTCATTAATGAACAGCTCTTTACCTAAGGCATCTTCAGTTTTCTTTCCATGGTTCAAGACGCAATTTCACATGGATGTCTCCATCTATTGACTTCTCCTCTGCACAATGCTGCACAAAGCCACATTAAACCTTGGATTTACACACAACTGTGTTAGCTGCCTGGGAGCAGACAAATACACAGCTCTGTTCCAGCAGTGAGAGATGGAAAAGTACCATTTCTTCTCTAAAAAACATACAATGTTCAACATTACATCATGCAACGTGTCACTGCATAAGCTGTCACTGCAGAAATAATAGCAAGTGTTGTGCTAGTTCAATACCCAAGCAATTTATGACTTCCTTATTCACATAAAGATCACAATACTGTGAGACAGCTGCATTATTCATGATGTGTTTAATATTTTATCTCTCTAGACAGAAGTATCTGTACAAGCACAATTAAAATGTCTGACGTAGACAGAGTTGATTTTAATACAATCAGTCAAATTTGTTTCAGAGACCTGCTTGACCTTAAAGCTCTATGGTTTAAACGTAGAGAAGGAAAAACATGCTGAGACTCATGTGGTGCAGTGTCTGGGTATTTTACCTTGAATGACTACCCAAGAAAGACTCTTTAGTTTATCTACTACCACATCAGTCATGGTAACTGTAAGATGTTCTAAGTAATGTCAAATTATTTTAAGTTAAACAGACAAGGTCACAATGCCAATGAAAGAAATCACATTTTAAAAATGGCAGAACACACAAATAATTACTACTGCTGCTCTGTCATTACCATAAAGGTTAATAAATCCATATGCTTTGTATTTACCCATTAGGACATCTAGGACAAAAACTGTTATCTTCATGACATCAGAGTTACAGGTCTGAATACAATGAAAGTTGGGTTGGAAATAGTCATCATCTCATTCCCCAGCCCCCAGAGCAGCAATGCTGCTCCTAAATTACTGGTCCCCACACCTTTTTGTCTCCTCTCACAGGGAAGGATCACATCTATCAGCAACTCCCTACCTAAAGAAAGTCCACTTTGGTTTCAATGTACAAGAAGTCCCCAAGAACTGTATTTTGCAGCACACAGAGTTTAAGCAATGAAAAACCCATTTGCTGAGCAAGGAGAAAATTGGAGTCCCATGTGCAAACAGCTAAACTGGTACAAGTATTTCAGGGTTGTTACCTATGTTATTAACAGTTAAGTTCATTTTTTTACATGCTAATTTTTATAGAGAAAGTAAATAGATGAAATTGCAACTATTCTTCATATTCAGTTTTGGATAAGGGTCTTTTTAAGAACTATGGAGACAAACAACACTCCAGAAACCCAACCTTAGGACTTCCTAAATCTCCTTAGAGATTGATAGTTTCCCAGTGCTCCTCTACTTTTTTGGAAATAAGCCCAGGAGTCTTCAAGAATATTTAAGACAGTTAAGAAAAACCCAGCATTTACCAGCATCAGTCCTGGGAGAGGTAGCGGGGTGGAGGTTAGAGGTAACAATAACCACCGCATCCCTAGTGTTATCTTCCTACTGCAATTTTTATCAGAGATTTTGCTCTTAGCGCTGAAATCATGTACGCAGCTTTCAGCTCAGTGAAAATAAAAATACACAAACATTGTCAAAAGGTCATTTCAGGAGTGCACATTCACACAACATAAGCAAAACTACAAATTTAACAAGCATAAGACTCCTAAATTCTACAAAGCGCCAGAAACAAAAAGGTTGAGATCTGTGAAAACCAGGCAGGAATTTGAAATATTAACTCCTTCACATTGCAAGAGGTGGCACATTCTCAGAAGTTACTTGTCTGAAAAAGCACATTGTTCTGTTTTCTTCTTGATGAAGGTTATATTTGTCCCAGGAAGCCCCAGAAAAGCTTTTCAGAGATATCATCAGCAACCACATGCTGCTACTAACGTATGCTTTTAAACTCCAGATACGCACAGTATGCTGGGCTCAGAACTTGTGGAACTGAGAAAGAAATGCCAAAAGACAGATAAAGGACTCCAGCCACTACTCAGCTTTGCTACTCATTGCCACAGACCAACTTCAGTGTTCTTGATTTATCTTAATTTAAAGATACAAATGTTCATACCAGACTTGAAAATCACTGTATGTCACTGGAAGAGACTGAGGTGAGATGGCGAGAGGCATTATGCATTGTTAATATTCCTCTATAATCATTTTGAGTGGTCTAAAAATCCCATTCAGCCCTTGCCCTGCTGCTTCCAATTACAAAGGTCAATTTCCAGCTGGGAGCAGAGAAGTTGCTGGAGGTCTTCATTCAACACCTTTTAGCTCAGAACAAAGCTGAGAATGACCAGAGCTGAATCGCTCCATGATGTGTCTTTGAAAACTGAGACTAATTTTATGTTCAGGAGTAAACTAAGCTAACTAAGAACAATATTGAAACATCATTCGTGTGCTTTGTACTTTTTTTCTTTCCTTTTCTCTTTCTATGTGTCCTTTCCTTTGACTAGCATTTTCCTCAGGCTATGACTTGCTTCTCATTTACTCAACTTCAGCATATTGCAGACTATTTTCTTACTAAGTAGAGTGTGTATTGCTTTGGAAACACCACTGCCTAGAAGGGATGTAAGCAAGGTGGGAACTAGTCAAAATACCGGTTAATAAAAGACCAGCAAAGTCTGTTACAGCCTCTTTATTTGAAAGGCAACAGTGTGTCTGCAACAGGCATCAGATGATGCACAAATTCAAAATCACAACTTGCAGACAAAGCACTTGGAAGTGTTTTGGTGGCCCAGCAAGCTGCATTAGCTGGCAGTGAAAGAGTGAAAGAGAGATATTAGGCCTTACCTGTGGGCCTAGGACTCCCTCAAGTTTTGGAGCCAAGACTGAAAAACATCCAGAAGAAGAAGTGGCAGCTTTTTCACAGTCCCTCACACAGCACTGTGAACCTGTTGTGCACTGAAAGGGTAAGACCAGTGCTGACCTGTTTAAGCTTTGGCGTGTAATAGGACAAGTATGTTAAAACCGAACAAAACACATTCTGTGTAATTATCCTCTAATTTTAATTTGTATTGGGTTTTATAAATAATAATGACAAAAAGCTTTAATTTAGAACTTAATCTAACTGGCACTGTTGTCTTCAAAGAGGCAGACACATAGAGGGAATATGTGAAGATTATAAAAGCAGTTAAGTATCTGGTATCTATATGCTTTTGAAAGCTAGATGAAAACTGAGTGTTGGCCTTTCAGTCCTTCACTAGGATGGTGTCAGCAATCAGAGGAAGTGGGCAATACATGAACATACTGTGAAGGATGCTGGCTGGCAAGGAGAGCACAACTGGGTAATTCTTGACACTGTGAAAGAGTAGGATCCCATAAATGTTGAAGTGTGTTTTTCAGCTAAGACAAGGCTAAATGAACCAAATAAAGCAAAAGATGTTGTGGGTTTAGCTGAACCTCCTCCTTCAGCATCCTTGCTCAAGTGGTTGATGTTTCCCTTGTGACTTCACAAATACGTTACAACCAGCTCCTCACACCAAAAAAAAGCAATTCAAAGCATCCCAGCACATGAAGGAGGGGAGAATGGCACCTGGGGGCAGGTGGCTGGGGCACCAGCCAGAGAGATTGCTGAGCCACCACAGGCAGACATATGCCAGCTCAGAATTGCGTTGTGATCTCCCTTCCTTTCTTAAAACACACTTGAGGTCTTCCCGGGAGCTTGCCTCCTGAAAATGAAAGTAAGAAGCAAATGAAGACACAGTTGCTGAGTAGTGTCCAAAACATTTGAACATATGTTAAAAGTTCTGGACAATTTTTGATCTTACACAGAATGTGAATAAAAAGAGATACTGTATTGTTTTACCCTCCTCTCCAAAAGAGGGAAAGACTCAGTATGAGGAATATATACTTTCGCTATAAACTTGAAAAGTCCATGCTATATGTAATCTTGGAAACATTAAGGAATCATTTAATTAGAGATGAAACTTTTGTGGATGTTTCTAGCTCACAAGAAGGCACTGCAGAGACACAGATCTAAACATAAAGAAATGCTTCCAGATAGGAAGGCCAGCCGAGCCACCCTGGAACTGAATCAAAATGAGGAGTCCAAGCAGCATAGAAAAGGAGATCAGGCTTAAATTGACAGAACCCAGAAATGAGAAAAGAGGAACAAACTTACCTGTGAAGGGAGAAGAAAAATACAGCTTCTTCTCTTCCCCCAGTGTCTTTCTCATTAGCACTGGGCAGTATGACTGGTCAATCTCTCCCTTTCCAATCCAGACCATAGTTGTAACTATGCCATCATTTCCAGATGAGAGAGCGCTGCTGCGTGAATGTAGCAAATGACTCAGTATTCTGCACTGCCAGAACAAGCTGCCAGCAATTCAGCTGCTAAATTTCCAACTTTGCTATTAGATCAACATGACCAATTCAGTTCCAGCTGGATAGGGGAGCCACTGCAATGTAATCTCCTGCAGCACTGCTAAGTGGCACCATTAGACTGAAGAATTTTGGCCAAATGCTATTAATATGTCACAGATGCAATGTGTGACTGCTGCACAAATGTATGTCCCCTAGGATACCCATGAAAGAGCAGACATTGCCATTCAGAGTCTGTGGAAGTAAACATGAGGGACATCATCCACACTGCTTGACAGAATTTCAGGGTAAGCTAAGGTCTGAGAGCAGTTTTGGGAGAGGCTGGCAACATGGTGCCCCCAAGGTGCAGGATGAGCTCAAGCAATAAATCTTCTTCTTTCCCTCTGTGCAGTCCCAAGCTTCCTGAAACACTTGATTGTGTTAACCACAACAGAGTCATTGAAAAAGTAACTGGCCTGACTGTAAGGCAATCAATTCTACCAAAAGTCAGCAGCCTAGTTTCAGGGAGCAGGCTCTCTGTCAGAAAGTCTTCACGGGCCTAAAGCCACGGACCAGAGCGCTGAATATAAATTCCTATTTAGTACCTGTCAAGGACACAAAAACCCGTTTACCCTAGGGCAAAATTACCACTTCCTGTGGCACTGAGAAGTCCAGTCATAATGAAGAAAGTGATAAGGTTCCTCAGTATATTTGACAGAGAGGTCGTCAGTACTGTTGACTTTGATCTGCTGCAAACACCAGTCAGGGTCTAGAGGTGAAGTGTAAACTGAATCAAGTGTCAAAGCTTCAGCAAGGACATTCTTGTAGGAGAACAGAGCTGAGGTAGAGACAATTGAGGAACATAATTGTAAGTTACATCCAGTTCTTAAAAAGTACTTGGAGCAGAACACCAAGGGGGAGTGGATTTGTCTATCCATCAAACATCAAGTATCTGAGGACATATGAAAGACTCCAGCTGAGTCATTCAGGAAATGCTCAGACCAAGGAGACAAAAGGACTCAAGTAACAATTAGTTACACCTCCAGATACTTCATATAGCTTAGCAGACCCTGAGGGTGCTCAAGGCAGCCAGCACGTGCTAGTGAACAACGGGGATGGTCCAAGACCTAGGACCAGGCATTTGTCTGTCTAAGTAAAGAAATAAGCAAAGCAGTAATCCTAGCATATTACAGAATCACAGAATCACAGATCATCGAGTCCAACCTTTAACCTAACACTGACCGTTCTCAACTACACCATATCCCTCAGCACTATGTCAACCCGACTCTTAAATACCTCCAGGGATGGGGACTCCACCACCGCCCTGGGCAGCCCATTCCAACGCCTAACAACCCCTTCTGGAAAGAAATGCTTCCTAATATCCAGTCTAAACCTTCCCTGGTGCAACTTGAGGACATTACCTCTTGCTCTATCACTTGTTACTTCATTAAAGAGACTCATCCCCAGCTCTCTGCAACCTCCTTTCAGGTAGCTGTAGAGGGCAATGAGGTCTCCCCTCAGCCTCCTCTTCTCCAGACTAAACAACCCCAGTTCCCTCAGCCGCTCCTCGTACGACATGTGCTCCAGACCCTTCACCAGCTTCGTTGCCCTTCTTTGGACATGCTTGAGTAATTCAATGTCCTTTTTGTAGTGAGGGGCCCAAAACTGAACACAGTAATCGAGGTGCGGCCTCACCAGTGCCGAGTTGTGATGGTTTAGCCCCTGCCGGGGTCTGAGACCACGCAGCCGCTGCCCCTCCCCCACAAAGAGAGGGAAATACAAAGCCCTGAGACTGAGATAAGGAAAGGTTTAATACCACAGTGCAACAGCAACACAACAAACAACAACAATAACAATAACAGTAATAGTGATAACAATGAACAGAGCAAAATATATACCGATGCAGCAGTGAGAGAACCGGCTGCGCCAACCCACGCGATCACTGATTCTTCCCGCACTCACGCCAGGATGTGACGTCCGCATGATATATGAATAACCCGGCTAGAGCTTCCCCCCACTGCTGGGGAAACTTAACCCTATCCTGGCTAAACAAGGACACGAGTACAGGGGTAAGATCACTTCCCTGTCCCTGCTGGCCACCCTATTTCTGATACAAGCCAGGATACCATTGGCCTTCTTGGCCACCTGGGCACACTGCTGGCTCATGTTCAGCTGGCTGTCAATCAACACCCCCAGGTCCCTCTCTGACTGGCAGCTCTCCAGCCACTCCTCCCCAATCCTGTAGCGCTGCTGGGGGTTGTTGTGGCCCAAGTGCAGCACCCGGCATTTGGCCTTATTGAAGCTCATACAGTTGGCCTTAGCCCATCGCTCCAGCCTGTCCAGATCTCTCTGCAGAGCCTCCCTACCCTCGAGCAGATCAACACTCCCACCCAACTTGGTGTCATCTGCAAACTTACTGAGGGTGCACTCGATCCCCTCGTCTAGATCATCAATAAAGATGTGAAACAGAAGTGGCCCCACAACCGAGCCCTGGGGGACACCACTCGTGACCGGCTGCCAACTGGATTTAATTCCGTTCACCACAACTCTTTGGGCCCGGCCATCCAGACAGTTTTTTACCCAGCAAAGCGTGTGCCCATCCAAACCATGAGCAGCCAGTTTCACCAGGAGAATGCTGTGGGAAACAGTGTCAAAGGCCTTACTGAAGTCAAGGTAGACAACATCCACAGCCTTTCCCTCATCCAATAAGCAGGTCGCCCTGTCGTAGAAGGAGATCAGGTTTGTCAAGCAGGACCTGCCTTTCATAAACCCATGCTGACTGGGCCTGATCATCTGGTTGTCCCGCACGTGTTGTATGATGGCACTCAGGATGAGCTGCTCCATCAGTTTCCTGGGCACCGAAGTCAAGCTGACAGGCCTGTAATTTCCCGGATCATCCTTCCGACCCTTCTTATAGATGGGCGTCACATTGGCCAATTTCCAATCTGTCGGGACCTCCCCGGTCAGCCAGGACTGCTGGTAAATGATGGAAAGCGGCTTGGCGAGCACCCAAGCCAGCTCCTTCAGCACCCTTGGGTGTATCCCATCCGGTCCCATAGACTTGTGTATGTCGATGGGATGCAGGAGGTCACTATCTCCTCCTGGATTGGTGGGGGGGATCGTTCTCCCAGTCTTCGTCTTCTGATTGAGGAGGCTGGATTCCCTCAATACAACTAGTCTTGTTATTAAAGACTGAGGCAAAGAAGGCATTAAGCACCTCAGCCTTTTCCTCATCACTTGTTGCCATGTTTCCTCCTGTGTCTAGCAGGGGATGAAGGCTCTCCCTGGTCTTTCTTTTGCTGTTGATATACTTAAAGAAACATTTCTTGCTATGCTTGACTGCTGAAGCCAGATTAATTTCTAGCTGGACTTTAGACCTCCTGATTTCCACCCTGCATAGCCTCACAGCATCTTTGTAATCATTTTGAGTGGCTAGCCCCTTCTTCCAAAGGCCGTAAACTCTCCTTTTCTTCATGAGTTGCAGCCAAAGCTCCCTGTTTAGCCAGGGTTGTCTTCTCTGCCGCTGGCTTCTCTTACAGCACCTGGGGACTGCGTGTTCCTGTGCCATTAAGACCTCCTTCTTAAACAGCGTCCAGCCTTCCTGGACCCCTATACCCTTCAGGACCGTCTCCCAAGGGATTCTGTCAAGCAGTTGCCTAAACAAATCAAAGTCAGCCCTTTGGAAGTCCAGGATGGCAGTTCTGCTGCACCCTCTCCTGGCCTCTCTAAGAATAGAGAACTCTCTTATTTCATGATCACTGTGCCCTAGTCGGCCTCCAACCACCACATCATCCACCAGTCCTTCTCTGTTCACAACGAGAAGGTCCAGCAGGGCACCTTCTCTGGTCGGTTCACTCACCAACTGTGTCAGGAAGTTATCTGCCACACATTTCAGGAATCTCCAGGACTGGTCCCACTCTGCTGTGTTGTATTTCCAGCAGATGTCTGGGAAGTTACAGTCTCCCACAAGAACAAGGGCAAGCAATCGTGAGATTTCTCCTAAGTGCCTATAGAATATTTCATCCACCTCTCTGTCCTGGTTGGGTGGCCTATAGTAGACTCCCACTACGGCATCTGCCCTGTTGGCCTTCCCCCTGATTCTAACACAAAGACACTCCACCCTGTCTTCACTACACTTGTGTTCAAAGCAATCGTAACAGTCCCTAACATACAGCACCACCCCACCGCCTCTCCTCCCTTGTCTATCCCTTCTAAAGAGCTTGTAGCCATCAGTTGGCGCACTCCAGTCATGGGAGACATCCCACCATCTTTCTGTGATAGCCACTACATCATAATTTTCCTGTTACTTTATGATTAATACTAATGAAGAGCTCCCCCATGAACTAGCCAGAACTGCATCACTGTGCTGGAGAGGTCAACCTTAGTGCAGTGCCAGTAGCTCAGCATACATGATAGCAGTCCTGACAATACAGAAGGTGTTATACAGAGACTGAAAACACCTTGCTCACTGTTGCCAGTGGAAATACCAGACAGCACATATGTTCTACATTGCCACACCAATACCTTTTTGAAACAGGAGATAAAGACTTCAGTCTCTGTCAATAACTTAACATGCCTCATTGAACGCTAAAGGCAATCTGGGAAAATGATGAAATGAAGAGTTATTAAGGGTGCTCAAAAATTATTCGCACTGCATGACTAAGCAGATTGTAAGGGGCAAAAATGGACCAATTGCATCTTCTCCCGGTAGCTGAGAGATGAGGTCCCCCCTCAAGAGTGGATTTTGTCTGAGGGGACTTCTGTAATATTCCAGCGGGATTAAGGAATGACATCCTGAGATGAACAGCAATTCACATGAAAGGACAGATAAAAACAAAGTAGTATGTCAGGTTACCAGTCCTGGGGCATGATGTATGCCTGTGTCATACAGTGCAAGTTGAGGAACAGAGCAGAAGGGGGATTCATCAATCTGGGAGAAAATGATGAGGGTTTCTTCACTTTCAGTGGCAGGAAGCATGTAATCACAGCAGATGACTCCGCCAAATTCTGAGACCTGGCCTATGCAAAGGCATTGTGATCCTTTGGCTAGCATAATCACATGTAAACAGAAGCAGGTGTTGCACTATCCAACATACTGCCTTCAAAAGACAAGCCGAAATACAACACACTAGAATAAAGCAGTTCAACCCCAAAGAGAAATTTACGTACACATCTTCTTCACCTGGACATTCATCAACAAAAAGAGCTTAGTGGCAAAGGCAAGACAAGTAGGAAGGATGTTTAAAGCTGTGTGACTCCACTACAAACTCCCAGGAACTGCACAGCAGCCCAGCACAGGCCAGAGAAGTAAGGCTGTTTGCAGGCAGGTGGTGTATTCAGCTTGTCACAGGAACTGTTGGGAGAGTACCAGTTGGGCAGATGGACGCTTACAACAAGAGAGCAAAGGCCAGAGGCCACTACACACAGATGTGCCAGTCCAAGCACAGTTGTCGGGCAGCCACAGAACAGAAAGAGCAATACTCTTAAAAAACAGCAACTATAACACTGGGAGATGGCTACTGGTGCAGGAAAATAATGGAGGCAAAAGCAAAGACAACTGTGAAGTAGTTGCAGAGTAGCTGTACCGTATCTGCATCAGGTAAACTTAGAGCCAGTCTTTGGCTCGTTCAACACCAGCAATTCAGCCCCACGGAGGGCCAGTGAGAAGTTGCCCAGTGCCATGCAACCTGGCAGAGAAACTCTAAGATGATAGAAGGAATTTTACTATCTCCTGTAAAGATGAACTAGAAGTGGGAGATTATTCAGAGTTTATTTAGAGGAATTTGAAGCCTAGAAGATAGTCTGGGTTGATAGGCAAAGCACTAACAACCTCTGGCCTCAAGAAAAGAGCAAACATTTGCAAAAAAGACCCCCACCCTGTAATGACAAAAATGGACATACAAACCTGTAGCAATCTGCATAACAATTGGAGGGAAGAATAGATTTTATGGAGAAAGCAGGTTGAGGACTGATCAATCTACATATGTGTCCATGGCTAGCACTGTAACTATACTTCCAACACCTCTGCAAACAGTTAATGCAGATGCACGCTGTTACATGACTCACAAAACATAATGGTTTTCTTTTCCTTGCTGGGAAAGATTAAAACATTATTTCTACATACTCAATACAAGGAATAAAGAAGTTACTAAAAAAAAGTGAGCTTAAGTTTTCCAAAACAGGGGGGGAGGTGGTTTTCCCCTTCAGTGTTCCACTTCTGTAGTTAGTCATTCTTAGCTCTGTCTAGTTCTAATTTTTTCCTCCCTAGGTTTTTGATAAAATAAGTTTTCCTTCTCTGCTTTTATGTTTGCTAATGCATTATCCAAAACAACAGAAAGTATGTAATCTGCTTTAAACTTCAGTCATTTGTCTAGCAGTTCTGGAGCTATGGTGATTTTATACTAACTACAACAAATTGCAACATATAATGTCAGAGAGAGTAGGAATAAACTTTCTCATATTAAATATTAAAACTATTATTAATAATACTACATGAAACTGCAGCAAAGTTAAGAACAGATGTAGATTCCAGTTACCACTGATTCTCTTCACCAGGTTTACCTGGAATCACAAAAACTGGAAAACTTACTGCAGAACTACGTGGGAAACAATAAGAGAAGCAACAACAATGAAGGTGCATATCCGATAATGTGTCTCACATCTCCCTGTGAAAGTCACCCACCTTCTAAGCTGAGAGGTGAAGATCACCTCCCCACAAATAGAGGGAAACCTCAAACAAAAGCAAAATCCCTGGCAATTATCACATATGTTTAAGAAATTTCACCTATCTGAGAGCCTGTGAATTTTTCATTCCTGAAGAGTCAATTTTTCCTCAGCAGAGTTATGCCATAAGCAATGTCACATTGTAATAGATCATGTAGCACCACTGACACACTGTAATTTGCTCTGAACGCAGACATTTATGGTTTCATACTGACCTACTTCATGCTAATGGTATAATAATGTTGACCTGTGGTTTTTGCAAGGAAAAAAGAAAGTAGTAAATCACGGACAAATGACCACTGTAGCAAGTAGCCATGTTCCCCAGAAGAGGCTCTGCTCCTGCTGTTAATGATGCCATCTCCTGTTAACCAGCTCAGACCCAAGTAATACTGTTTAAAAAGTGAAGTTGGCAGTGACATTCTGGGGGGCTCACTGACCACTGCTGACAAGAAATAAGCTGTCACACACAGCAAAAACATTGCAACGAGCTGCCCACTGAGTTGTGCAGCCCTGGCTCCAGACTGATGCCATCCCCAACTTGACCTTGGGCTGGGCCAAGGGAGGGTCAAACCAGTCCCAAAACAGGGAGAGCCAGGGACTGCCGCTCTGCTGCTGCCCAAGGAATGAAGGGGTGGACTAACAACCTCATTTCTGAGAAGACATCTCAACCCAAATGCTGCCTCACATCTCCTTGTCTTGCCCATAGGCTGCCTTTCCAGGGCTCTGGCACAAGCACAGAAAAAGCAAGGCTGGCTGCTCCATCCTGCAGCCCTCGGCAGCTACCTGGGGTACCTCTGCCAGGAGCCAGCCCTGCCCTCCTGGTGCTTAGACCCTCGCTTTGCTCAATTTCAGCCCACACTGCATCACCTCTGGGGCTATTTAGGTTTCCCCAGCAATTCCCCGTTTTGGGAGCCTGCCACCCTTTCCCCACCCGATATCATCTGTCACTCAGAGATCTCCCTTCTTTTTAAAAAAGTCCCCCATTTCACTTATTTTCTGTCTCCTTTCAGTTTCCTCTGTCTTTGATCTTTTAATTAATCTGGTTTCATTTGTTCAACTACAGTACAATATCTTTGCAGCGCTATTTTCTGTACTGTATATTGCCTCAGTTTTTTAATTCTCTAAAGCCTTCTGGAGATGGCTTATTTACAGGACACCATATAATTATATGAAGATTTTTAGATTGCGCTGGAAATGAAGTGGTCATTGTGAAAGTAGCACTGAAATATGCTGTGGATTTAATCCACTGTTTAAGTCATACATCCAGGTACAAACAACACCTAATTGCCAAAACCATGACTGTAGATTTCATAGTAAAAATAATTTACTCCCAAATGAAACAAAAACATTATATAATTGCACCAACTAAAATTATCTATTAATTGCATTTTAAAATCAGTATTCAGAAAAATTGTTCCAGCAGGTGGTAAACTGTATGTCATTCACAAATATTCCAAATAGTATCTAGGTATAGTATTCAGTGAAAGCAAACCTCTGCTGCGCCTTTAACAGCTGGGAAAGAGCACTGCTGGGACCAGTATAACACAGTTCTGCAGCTGTTCTGCAGCTTATGTGGCCCATGCTGGCAGCACTGTCCTGCTCTCCTGGCATCCAGGGAAATTCTTATGTAGTGGATCCATATACAACATATTTCTACCTCAAGTTGCAGCAGAAAGCAGAGATCAGTGGCCACTGTTATTTTTTTTCCAGTGTGTTGCTATTGACTGAGTCAACAAATTAATTTCTCCACCAGAATACCTTCTCCACAACTGCAGACAAAAGGTATCGATAAAAAGATTAATATAGTATGCACTTATGGATTCCGTTTGCAGGACTCTAGGACTTCTGTGCCAACTTGGTCATTCTGGTTACTAGCTGTTGGCTTACACCAGTTGAAAAATATAAATACAAACTTAAATACTCTTTTTGTACAAGGATTCTACAGCAGCTTACTGTTTAAGTTTAGGCCTACAGGTTTCTGTATATTGCATACCAACTTGCATCTGGGATTGGCTAATGCATCAGTTATTCTAGTAGGCCAGATTTCTGGAATTCACATCAACCTCCACGTGGGATTTTAAGGCCAAGTTTCCCCTGGTATCCTCACAGTAAGGCTAAAATTCTTATTTAAAAAGCAAAAGAAATTAAAACCCAAGAAAAATAAACATGCTTTAAAGTACTTTTAAAGAAGTAATTATAGTTTATTTAGCACATTGCTTCTTGCAATTAATTCAAATTATTTCACCTAATGTATACCTAATTTGGGGTCTATCTACTTTGAATTCCATCTACCATTGTGCTGCCCATTAACTTTGTTGGTCCCGTTAGAGATTTGTAGACTCTTTTCTAGTTTGCCTTACATAAATAATTTTATTGTGTGTGTAAATGTTGCTGCATTGGTACTCACCCTACATAGAGGCTTTCAATTTTCTCTTTCAACTGCAGTGCCTGCTCTCTTTCCTGCTTCCCCATGTGCATGTAACAGCCTCTGCCATCCAGTTATGACTAACCTCCTCCTGCCTTGCACCTTTTACTTTGACCCAAACTACCTTGGAAATGTGTATTTTTGGTTTGCCCTTTCACTGTGAACCATCTCTTTCTTAGAAAAGCAATCCTGGATTGACAAGGCATCAGACAAATTTCAGTAGTTTTCATTCATGGCTTCCATGCCACGCTCACCCTCCCTCAACTTTGCCTTCTCTGTTCAGTTCATTCCCAGGGCCTGAGACTCCTTTTCCTTTATTTTTCAGCAAAATACCATAGCAGTCTCTGGCATTACAGGCAGAAATCATTTAAGACTCTTACAACCAACTGTTTCATAGTAATTGTTTAAATTAGAAACATTTAAGATATTATAATGTTAAAAATGCCATTATCAGACATTTCCCTGACTGTGGTGCTCCAGGGAACTCCAACCACAACATGTTTGATTCAGGAGTCATCTTCAAACAACTGGAGAGATTTGCATACTTGGCTTCCAGAGGAAACTTGCGCTATGACATTTCTTTAAATGCAAGCAATAATGAGCCAGCTGGTATAAATAAAAAAAAAAAAAAAAATTGACTAGAGAATAAAAATCATCTACTAGAAGTCTCTGTCTTACCTGTAGGAAATTAATCAGAAAACCAAACCAAAGTGAATGTGCAGAATAAGGATCTTTCTGCCTCCTTCTATGAGTGTATTTTTACATACATTTGAAAAAAACCCACATATAAGTCATCAGTCATCGTAAGCATTACTACAGTAGCAGTCATACTTGCCATCTCTGCAAATACAATCATAATGATATTCTAAATCTAACAACATTAATGTTCCTGATCTCCTTAGGGAACAGTATGGCAAGAAGGAAGATCTTCCAGACTTCAGTAAAATGTAGCAATGCTGCACAATTCCCTCAGGGCAATCTGTTTCAAAAAAGTTTCAAAAATAATGACAAGGTAGAGAAACACTTCCAAACAAAACTACACAGGATACCATAGCTGAAGATTACCCATGAGGTTGTTAACTTGTGAGGTACTTGGCAAAGCAAACCATTTCTAATGACACGGGTACATGCAACATGTGTTTGAGCAGCCAACTGCAACAAAAGTAAATTCAAGGCAAGAAATATGCAGTGTGTAAATAAGCTCACCTAAACTATTAAAAAGTGTAAAGACTAAGAGAAGTCAGGGAGGCAAGTGGACAGGCCAAGCGAATAAAATCAAGCTTCGACTCAGCTGTTGCCCTGTGGGGTTAGGAGAGATGCACAGGACAGGACTGAAGAGTACACTGTCAGGTGGAAAGCAACACCACTGTGGGCCATGGATAATGTAGATAAACATTGCACAGTCAGCCAAAACTGCAAAACTACAGTGCATTTAGAAGCACCACCGTGAAAACTCGTCAAGATCCCACGTTTCCGTAACATCAACTCTTCATTCACACTCTAAAAGCACAACAGCAAATCTAGTATTAGTATGTTCTGATAATCCAGAGCCTGGGTAAATCTTTGTACCTTTCACTTCAAAGTGAATCTTTCAGTCTCAGTATAGCTTTTATTTTAATGGTCACATATTATCTGTTATTTATTTCCTAATCCTGTTCTCTGTTTTTCTAATGGTGAGCTAGTTAGGAACAAAATAACCAAAGATTCAGCTACTACATTCTGTGGCCAAGAAAGATAGCTCATTAATTATTTTCAAAATACATTTTCTTTGCGAGGAAGTCATAAAAAGAGATCGTTCTTTTGTATCTTCTGTTTATAGCAAAATCCCAAAGTATGCTGACTTCTAATTGCATTTGCAGTCATACTGCATCATGAATTTCTTATCTTTATTGTATAACTGTGGAAAAGCTTTCCTCTTTAGAATAAACTGAGGGGAATATATCTATCTACACATTAATCAGAGGTGAATGAGATAAAAGGTGTAAAATGCCAGGAAATGAAGTGACCTCAGGAATACTAATTGCAGTATGAAACAACTAAGTGTCAGTCAGTCTCATGGTTATCTGCTTCCTGTCCTACCACAATGGTTAACATTATCCATCCACATTACATTTCATTACATTTTCATTCAGTGCTTTATTTTACCACATGAAAGGTGTGATATCAGTGCAATACGGGCTGCAAAGTCCATGACCACATCATCAGTGATACTACTCATGCATGTGGAGCAGTTGAACACTCACCTAATGTTTTTACAGGAACCTGGTAGCAACATGCAAAGCCCTCGAAGATATTGTGGTATCTCACAATATGCATGTCATGACTCTCAGTGAAGATACAAACACCTTACTTCGCTTTTGATAGTGGAAGTCCAGTTTGAACTGGCTGAATACCAAAATGTCATTGAGAAAATTGTATCTTAATAAATCCACATTTTCCCAGCATAAGACACAGACAATTGCTGTCTTACTATACATTAACCTCCTTTTTATTATTATTTGTCTGAAGGCACCTTAGCCTATGGCCTTTACTTAAAAAAAAAAAAAAAAACAAATCCCAAACTTTTCTATCTTTTAACATTTTCTTTGACTTACAGATGTAGGATTTGAAATGACATAATAAAAAGCCACTCATTTGGTACTAAAGAATCTGGGAAGAAAGATCATTTTTATATGACACACCTTCTTGAGGACATCCTTTTCTCTAGCACAACTGTATCTACTGTAAGTAGAATAAAAATTACTATTCCCAAATCTTTTGCAACAAAGTTCAAATTTCCTTGTGAAAAATACTGTTACCTGGAGGCTATGAAACACAATGAACTAATGGAGCCTTTTTCAGTCATTGGTTGCCTCAGAGAGGAATATTCATTTTAATTTGACTGGAGTGATTTTTGACTACATAATTACCACCTGGATTGCCTCTAGCATGATTTTGCTATACAGTTCTTGAAAGTGTCAGTGCATTGCTTATCTAAATCTATGCATGTTATAAAACTTTCCTTCAGATTCACAATAGCAAGCCAGAGTTAATAGTAGATACTGAGCTTATACAAGAGTTGAAGGCAGGGAAGAGATGGCAAGTGAGCTCATCTTTTTTTCTCAGCACAGATCTGAATAAAAATGTCATCACAAGTTCATTGCACTAGGTTTTATGTCATTTACCACCTTATATCCTTAGAATCCATCCCCCTTCTTGTTTAAAGCACATAAGCATTGCTAATAATTTTCCTTAACCTACTCAGTTTTGCTGAGGATACGCTCTGACCAGCTTTTATCAGATGATGAACTTTTTGAAATTATCAGCTAAAATATAACCACTCTAAACCATATGAGCCCTTTTGAAACACTGAGTGGTATTTGCTCAAATAACAGTGGATTGTTTTACAGTGGTTTAGCAACAAGGCACGAGTGACTGCAGCTCCGACCAAGCTCTCACAGAGACATACCACTGTAATACTTCAGGAAGACACAATTTCTTAGCCCACAGCTGTTCTCAGATGTAGCAAGAGACATTTAAGAAGTAAGACATAAGAAAGGTAAACCTCATTATGTGAGATGAGCTTACACAGTAACTGGGGCTCTTTTAAAGTATTACCTGGATACATGCATCCTAAAGAAGTCTCACACGTAGCCTTGTGAACCTGAAACATTAGCAGGAATTAGAGTCCTAATCCTACCAGACACAAAGCATTGCAAGGATCACAGGCATGAAAGTACACCTAGCTCAGAGCCTGACAGCTTCTCTGGATTCAAAAGGTCAGAGCCTAGCCTGATGTAAAGCTGCTCTGCAGCACCATAAAAGATGCTCTGAGACCCTGTTCACTTAGTAGAAGCAGGTAATGCCTATAATGACATTAAAACAGTGCCCAAAACCCAGTGCTGTAATGCTCCCAACAGCACCAGGTGGGGTGATGCTTGCGTTGTGCTCTCTTACTGCAGAGCTCAGCAGGCAACTTGGCTTTGTGCAAAAGTACAAGCCCTGCTTCATCAGGGCAAGTGTCACAGCAACACGGGCAACAGGGCAGAAAGGAGCTTGCAAGGTTACCCAGCCTCTCCTTTACATTCTATATTGGAAGACCGAAGTCATGTCACAAGCCACTTTAACCCACCCTGGAAAGCTTCCAGGAGAGATTACACAGGCCCCTGCCCCATTCCCAGGCAGTCTCCTCCACTGTCTCACTCTCCTCATAATTAGAAAGTTTTCCTTAATGTCCAAAGCTTGTTTGCTGCATGTTAAGGTCTCTTCTCCCTGATCTACTTGCTGTGGACAGAAAAAGACTATTCCTTTCTTGTCTGCCACCACCTTTGATGTGACATACTTGAAGGGACAAACACCCTCTCAATCTCTTCTCTGACAGACTGAGCACCAACAGCTTCTTGGCTGTACTCTTGCACAACTTGTTTTCCAGGTCTTGACTGCTCTTGCTGCTTTCTCTTCCAAAATGTCTTTCCTCAGCTTTTCCACCTCCTCCTAGAAGGGTACTGCCTCAAACTAGGCAAAATACTGCTGCTGAGATCTTCCTTGTGCTAGCAACAGAGGATTTCTCCAGGTATCTTCCAGACAGCTATCCTCCTCCTACATCCCAGTATGTTGCCTGTTTTGCAGCAGTACCACCATTACTGGCTCACACTCAGTTTTTGTATCACTGTAACTTCCCCAGCCCCAGATTTTTTTCCAGAAAACAGATACTTCTTGTTCCACATCCTCCACAGTTACAGTTGATTTTTTTCTGCCTAAATGTGGTCATCCCAACTGAATAGAATGCCCTTTTTTTCCAGACCATTTTTCCAGTTTATCATGACCATTTGACTCCTTTGACTGTTTGACTCCTAACATTCAGCATATCTGCAGCATATCTGACAGGTTTGTGTCATGTGTAAATGTACTCAGAGTATATCATATTCTATCACCCAGTTTATAAAAAACTATTGTATAGTACCAAACACCAGGTTACCTCCCTAAAAAGTCCTGTACTACACAGCCTTTCAGGGTAACAGGTTTAATATCTATCCTAGGCCTGTTTTTTTCAGAATGATGTTGTACCCACCTTGTAAGAGTTTCATCAATATCAGGCTTCAGTAGTTTGCAAATGAGAGCATCATGAAAGACTTTGTCAAAAAACATTACTGAAGCCAAGAAATATCAACTACTATTTCTCCCATATCCAGAAAACGTGTTACTCTGTCACAGGAGAAAATCAGATGGCTTTCACACAATTTCTTCTTGACGTAATCTGATGGCTGCAGCTCATCTCCTTGTTATCTTCTAAATATGTATCAGAAGCTTACTTGCTTAGTAACTTTTCCCAGGAGTTCTTCTCAGTGATTAAGGCTAAACTAACTAGTCAACAATTTCCTGGCTCCCCCTTTTCTTCCTCCATAAAGGTGCTAAATTTTCTTTCCTTCTCCCCCTTCCCCCCTCAGTAAAACAGCCCTGTACTGTCTTGATGGACCATAACTCCTCTTTAACACATTAGGGTCAAATTAACTTCTCTGCCTGCACTATAAGACAGACAAGCTGCCTTGCCAGTATTGTGCTCTCACTCTCATTACCCTCAATAGGTCTTTTTAAGTCAGCCTCTTCTCTTTCCGTTCCTTCTGCATTCAAAAATGGCTCTCCCCTAGTTGCTTAACATAACCCCTTTCTACTGGGACTCTGCACTGGAAGACTGTTGGTTTGAAACACCTAGAAGAGCAGCAGACTGCTTTTAGACAGGACTGGTGAGGCTGATGGGTTGAGTTTTGCCCATTTGCTGCTGTGGCTGCACATACCCAGAGCTGCCATTATCATGGCGTTTTAGTTTGGCTTAGCAGTGCTTTGCTCAGAGTGTCTTTACTTAATTTACATTTAAGTCTTACCCATAGCCCTTACCTCTGAAGTGCCAGAATATCGAGACCCTAGAATTTTACATGGCAGGTGTCAGGAAAAAGAGATGTATGGTTTCCTTTGAATATTCAATTTGCCCTCCAATGTAACCTTTTCGTATGAATGTCTGGGTTTGGGAATTTGGGGAAGGTTTAAAAATTATCTTTGTTCTACTTGAGAACACAGCACCACGCCAATGCTGAAGTGAAAGAGGCAATGCTGAAGGGCCTCACTTCTGTTGAAACAAGGCACTGACATCTCCTCAAATATTTTCCATTTGTTTCATTATGCTCTAAATGCTGAATTTGACTTACATTTGCAAATCATTTAAATCAGCCTAAAATTACACATGTTATCATTTATTTTGGGGCAAATAAACTCTGAAATGTTTGCTTTGTGTCTCTGTTTTCTGTCTCAAAGCAATTTTTATCACTTTTTCTTTGCATATGAATTAATTCTGATTTTTATAAGGTTTTATACCTTAGCAAAACATGAATAGAGTTTTTCATCAAAACAGCAAGGACATACCACCCTGTCAAAAAGCATTTGCTGCAAAACAAAGATTTGCTACAGAGCAAAGATTTGCAAAAGCTGCTCAACAGAATTATTATTAACATCTTATTAACATTAACAAAACAACATTGCTATAATGGTATGTAAAATAACTTAAACACTTTAGCAGAAACTTCAGAAAGGTAAAAATATCTGGCAAAAGATCTGAGGGAATTTTTTTGTAATCTGCTCTCTTCCTTTGCCCTCTCTTCGCTGCTGCCGCTCAGATGTCAGATAACAAAAAGCCCAACTACTCACAGATGCAGAGATGAGTTTTACCCTGAGAAACAGCTGTTCAGTGCCACCTCTGATACTTACTATATCTGAAGCTTTTTCCACCAAAATTTCAGGGCACCAGGCTAGCACTGTTCTGTCGGTGCTAACAGAACAGATAGCAGCTGTAAGAGACATGCGCTTTTTTCTTAATACAAAAAATATGGGGTTTAAGTAACTATAAAAGAGTGAGAGAGATAAGTAGGAAAACATCAAGGTTATCAGTAGAGAACACAAAGCACTAATCCCAGGTTTGACCTGAATGTTCCTAGTAAATGTTGGATTAGCTCGGATACTTTGCTTTTTAATCAGACATTTTAATTCTGTGGTCTGAAAGTACCTGGTTTTGCACAGCTTCCCTCCCAAGCCATTTTCATCCTCATTACATCATATTAACTTAATAGTATACAAATATATTGCCAAAGTGCTAATGGTCTTCTCTATTTATTTTACTTCTCACTGACTAAATTGGATTCTGCTTACCTTCTGCAACGTTATATATAACCTTATATTTATTTACAGACAAGCTGCCTGAGGGAATAAATTCTTGTTCCTCCTGGGAAGATATACGTGCATTCTGCAGCACACAGCCTATTTAACTGAAAAAATGACTACTATAAGTTTTCAGGACTGTGCAAAAAACCTATCAACGTTTTGGTCAGGTATTCACAATGAATAATTTAATCAGTTCTAAATATTTCCCAAATATTTCCTTAGGACAGCTTGTAGGAGAACAAGTTCTTTTGTGTCAATTCATGAACAAAACATGGAAAATGTTCTCGCAGGGTAAGGAGTAGACTTCAGCAACATTCAGCTCTGTTGTCAAAGATCATCATTAATGGATTGCAGTATGACCAGTTTATTATGAATATGACATGCCTTATGTTGATCATTAAACTGCAATGAAATGGATAACTCCTTGGTGTGGGAGCTGGGGGAAGCAAAACTGAAAGTGAATGGGGAAAAAGAATGAATGAGATTAGATGATGCACTTGCCAGACAAGAGAGAAATAACATAGATACAGTTTAACAGTAACATGATTACTGTTGTGATGGACTAAGAATATAGCATTTAGTTACATTCACTTTTCTTCCAAAAAAAAGAGATAAAATGATCGATTAGGATGATATATACTGTACTAGAAAATTGGACTTTCTGAGACAGGATGTTATTTTTTGACAGTTACACCCGTACAAAGAAATAGTAAGAAATCTGGTCTTCTTAAAGCAGAGAAAGAAAGTATTTGCAGAAGTTCCTGAATTTTCAATACAGGTTTAACAATCAGAGAAAAAAATGACAGGAGCAGCTGGTAGAAGGTGTAAGAGAGACATCAGCAGTGCCAGCTTTCCCTGGGCTCTGTCCTTGATAACCTGTGGCCTTTCCCTGCAAGCACCGTTCTACCTTGCCAAATGGTGTTACACCTCAGGAAGCTCTGACAGCAAAAAAAGTTGAAGTAGCAAGGTAAGTTCCTGCTGCTGGAATTAGGGGAGCAGAGGAACAACATACTAATTAAACTCTCTGCCTTTCCACTGTGATTCAGCCTGCTTCATGTCATCAGCATTAGTTTTACTATGGAGTAGAGGTGAAAGGGAGCTCTGCTGAATTATGGTGCCGTCCAGAAAGATAAATATATTCATGTTCTAAATAAATATTTAAAGAGATTTCTGTTTCCAATTTATTCAAATTACCACTGGTTTTCCTCAATCCTGCAACGAATACATGATCTGCTCACAGCATATAGTAGGGCCATTTGGGATTCAGAAATACTGTACTGAAAAAAATATAAGCAATATCAAAACCTAAGAACTTCTACTGCGTTAAGAAAAACCTCTCTCTTCCAGCAGTTACTTGTTAAGTTACTCATAATAACACCATTTTAAGCACTTCCATGATTACTATCCAGATGCCTTTCCAGCCCTGTGAACTTCCACTCCGGGCATGTATTATGTTCAATATTAACAATAGCACAAGTATTCCTAGTGCTTATTTGTAGCTTGCCTGTCGTTTTTACCTCATCCCTTTCTTTCTTTACCCAAATTTTCTGTTAGGTTCTTTTCTGGATACAACAGCCAGATAAAGTAAATTACTATAAGACCACAAAGGTTGAAAATGCATTTTGGAGCAGTACAGCAAATAAATTCAGAGGAAAATCAAAACATAGGGGAAGGTGGAAACCACCCACCACCTGTGGTCACAGTTAATTGGAGCAGCAGCTGCTAAACCCAGCCCCAGGTTTGGTGCTCTGCCCTCCTCTCCAGGGGCAGCTGCCTGGCGCTGTGGCAGCTTCCACCAGTGGGACCAGCAACTACCTAACTCACAGTCCACTGCTGACAGCAGCTGCCACACTTGGACCCCGACCATCAATACCTGAAAATAATTTTGGTGCTAATGTTCAAGATACAAGACTTTCAGAAAGTAGTCCTAAGAGCATTTGCTAAAGAGGGCGAAGGAAATCCCCTCTCCCGTGCTGTCTCAACTACTGCTGATTTTGCCTCCAGTTCTTGGAGATCTGTCTTGAGCATCAGGTCAGCTCTTTTGAGTATGGGTGACCAAGGACAAAGTACATGAATACTTGGTACAAAAAGCAGCAGGAATTTTCCAACTTGCCTAAGCCTGCAACATCTCACAGAACAAACGGCCCAACATAGAAAACAAATTGCCTTTTTATTTTTGCCTTCTTAATTTACAACTTGCTTAGGTGAGTAATCTCGGCACATCCAAACCCCATTACTATGAGTAAACAGCTCAAACACGGATCTGCCACACCAATCCCTGAGACCGACACCAAAGTTGCAAAGCAAACGAAAAAATACTTCCAGAAGGATTCCTATTCTGAGAGGAGAACCAATACTGCATGTTCCATACATGCTGCAAACTAGGCAGTAGGTATCTAAACCTTTCTAGCCTCACTATTTGCACTGAAGACAACAATCCATTTAATCTAAGACCCCTATGACCCTCTAGCCTGATGGACTTTCCATATACATTCATAAGTCCAATTTTTCTTTCTGACTCTCAACTTAAAGCCTACAAGACTGATAATGCCCTGGGCTAACCTGTTCCAGCATATTAACTCCCCACAGGAGCGGTGCCTTCACACACCGAGCAGGGCAGACCCAGGCTCACAGCAAAAGAGGCACCAGGACAAAACGCACAAACCCAGAACTCCCCTTCACAGTGCCAGGCAGCAAGGTTCTGGATGCTACCTCCAATCACATTCAGCTTTTGAACAGGTTTGGTCTTGCAAACTCATAATAAACACGTGAGTAATCTTGGCTAATACAAAAGCAGAGGAAGTATTCACATGAATAGGGAATTGCAAGCTCAAGCCTATTATTTACCAGAGTATGCAGCTGGTAACAAAACCAGTCTCCTTTACATTCATGACTAAGGCCCTTAGGCACCAGACCTGCTGTTGCGAATTTTTTTTTCTTTTTCATAGACTCTTTATTTCTTTGAATCACTTAACTTTTAAGACTAATTAAATAATAAAAATGTTCTGTTTGCAAAATTGCAGCACATTGCCCTCATACAATGCAAAGAACCAGATGGGCATTTGTTTGGCTGCTAAAGGGTCTGTGGTTGCTGTTTGTTGTCTTGCTCTCACTTTAAAAAAATCTGTTAACTTTGGGGCACAGTTTTTTCAGCCCAAATTTGCCAAGAGCAGTGTTTTCAGACTGCAAGACCAAGTCTCTGAAACGCCCTCAGTACAGAGCCAACTGCTCTCTTGAAGAAGTCTGTGGACAACTCTTAAGTGCTTAGCTCTTTTGAGAATCAGACCATTTACTTAATCTCCAAAGACACAGACCTGGGAGCTCTGCTTTTCTAAACCGCTGGCTTAATCAAATAAAAGAAAGACAACTCTGCTGTTTTCAAAAGTATTTCTAAACATTTATCCACTTATTCTTCAATCTCTAGTTTTCACAGTGCTAAAATACTTACTAGTGCATTGAGAGAAAAAATGCAGTGGTGTGATGTTGCCACTTGTGCTGGAAGTACAAAAGAAAATTAATACTTTCAAATCAGTATTTGGCATCTGGCAATTGTTGACTAGTGTGTCATAAAAATGCTTACTCCTGAGGAAAGATGGGAGTACTTCACTGACAACACGATATATGTGAAGTGGCAAGTGCACACAAGAAAATATGAATAGACAAGATACCTTGTGGGCTATGTAATAACTTACGTTAACTACATTTTTAAAAAGATAACAAAGAATTACTGCAACCTCATGAAATGATGCCACAGAAAGATATACTGCTTATGTTCCTAGCATTAATCTATCTTAAAGAGGTATATGGCTCAGCCCCACAGGATCTGAATGTCTCGAAACCTTTAATGGGTTTATCCTCATAAAGAAAACATGACACAGTGTCCTGGTTTAGCCAGGATAGGGTTAAGTTTCCCCAGCAGTGGGGGGGAAGCTCTAGCCGGGTTATTCATATATCATGCTGACGTCACATCCTGGCGCGAGCGCGGGGGCAGAATCGGTGATCGTGTGGGTTGGCGCAGCCGATTCTCTCTTTGCTGTATCGGTATATACTTTGCTCTGTTCATTGTTATCACTGTTATGGTTATTGTTTGTTGTGTTGCTGTTGCTCTGTTGTATTAAACCTCTCCTTATCTCAGTCTCGGGGCTTTGTATTTCACTCCCTTTGTGGGGGAGGGGCAGCGGCCGTGTGGTCTCAGACCCTGGCAGGGGCTAAACCACCACAACTTTGGCCCTCCAATGTGGGGCTGGAGAAGACTGAGATAAGGACAAAAGGAGAAGTGTGTTAGAGCAATCTGTTAGGTGTAATTTTTTTTTTCTGTTTTTATTTGTATTGTTTGATAAGAAATGTTTGCAATGCTGGGCAATTGCTTGCATGGTGGAGCTGGATTAATCCTTATATCCCCTGTGTGTTCCCAGTGCTGGTGTTTGTTCTCGGTGGAAAATGTGCCAAGGGTCTTGTTTTGCTGTACTGGTTACTGTCTGCTTATAATGGGCTCGTATTGCTGCTTGTGGAGGTGAACCGGTACCTGTTTGCTGCCTGGTCTTTTGTTTGGGGTCTCACCCCCTCTATGGGTGAGCCAGGGGAAGAGATTCTCTCGGTTTTTGAGAGTTTCAGCTATCCCTGGAGCCTCCTGGCCACTGTGTTCGCGGCACAATGCTTTCTAAATGTCTGCCAGATCTTGTTTTGGGCCATGCGGTATTTCTCCAACAATAGCACCACCCAGAAACTTGCCCTGAGGGCAGATAGTTATAAATGGCTAGGTATGTGGGAGAAGATGGGCAAGTGCCTGAGTCAGTGGTCACCCCCAACGTTCTGGGATTTCACTCCCGAACAAGTGCAGAGTCCTGATAAACTGGTGGAGTGTTTGGAAAAGGTGTGCTGCCAATCTGACAAACCCCAGGAGATGCAACTCACTGCGATGTGCTGGGGGCTTGCCCATGCTTACCGCATCGCCCTTAACACTGATCACTGCCCTCAAGGGGGAGAAAGGGCTGCAGGGTCTGAAAGTGAACTTACTGGTGCAGCAGCTGGGCCAGGGGGACAGGCAGCGCCAGTACCAGTCGCCTCCACCAGCACAGCAGCTGAGCCGGAGGGACAAGCAGTACCAATATCAGTCGCACTGATACGGAAAACCAAATATACCAAAAAATCCCCTCGCAATGTACAGGGTGATAATGAACCAGGCCCATCACGAGAGCAGGAGGAAGAGCCGGAGGTAATCATCCGATCTCTATCCCTCAGTGAGTTGCGAGATATGCGGAAGGATTTTAGCCGCATTGCAGGCGAGCAAATTTGCACCTGGCTGCTCCGATGCTGGGATAGTGGAGCTGCTGGTTTGGAATTGGAGGGGAGAGAGGCCAAGCAGCTGGGACCTTTAGCCAAGCAGGCTGGTATTGACAAGGCAATAGGGAAACAGGCTCAAACCCTCAGCCTTTGGAGGCGACTCCTGCTCACTGTGAGGGAGAGGTACCCCTACAAGGATGATGCTCTATGTCGGTTAGGCAGGTGGACCGACATGGAGAAAGGCATTCAAAACCTCAGGGAAATGGCTGTGTTTGACATGATCTATGGTGATCTGAATGATGAGCAGTCACCAACAGATCCAGACCAGGCCCCTTGCACACAGCTTATGTGGCGGAAGTTCCTGCAAAGTGGACCAGAGGCACATTCCAAAGCATTAGCAGTAGCGTCCTGGTGGCGAGACACCCAGACTCAGACAGTGGATGAAATGATTATCCAGCTCTGGCAATATGAGGGAAGTCTCCCTTCCTCCCAACATGCTTTGGTTTCAGCTGTAGAGGAACTGTTCAGAGGCTCCAGAAAGTGGAACAGGACATGTCCTATGTTCCACCTGCACGGACCAATGTCTCAGCTATTAGAAGCAGGCGCTTCCCCACCCAAGAGAAGGGCAGTGGAAGACACACACCACGGGGCACCCTGTGGTTCTTCCTCCGCGACCATGGGGAAAACATGAGAAGGTGGCATGGACAGCCCACTTCCACCCTAGCTGCACGAGTACAGCAACTGAAAGGAAAGACCACCATGAGAGTCTTCCAAGAGAGATGCAGCTCCAGTGTCTAGTCGGAAATCCCCCAGACAGAATAGAATGGCCAACAGTATGCTTGACCCTCTTGAGGGGACCAGGAAGTCATTCTTGCAGGAGTCACTCTTAGATCAAGTGAGTGATGGTGAGCAGGATTAGAGGGGCCCTGCCACCAGCCAGGTGGAGGAAAGGGATAATCGGATTTACTGGAAGGTGTGGATCCGATGGCCTGGCACATCAGAACCACAAGAATATAAGGCCTTTGTAGACACTGGCGCACAGTGCACTCTGATGCCATCAAGCCACAGTGGGGTTGAATCCATCTGCATCTCCGGAGTGACAGGGGGTCCCAACAGCTGACCCTATTAGAAGCTGAAGTAAGCTTAACTGGGAAGGACTGGCATAAGCACCCCATTGTGACTGGCCCAGATGCCCCGTGCATCCTAGGTATAGATTACCTTAGGAGAGGGTACTTTAAAGACCCAAAAGGGTACCGGTGGGCCTTTGGTATAGCTGCCCTGGAGGAGGCTGAGCAATTGTCCACCTTATCCGGCCTCTCAGAGGACCCCTCGGTGGTGGGGTTGCTTTAAGGATGAAGAGCAGCGAGTGCCAATTGCTACCAAGACGGTGCACCGGCAGCAGTACCGCACTAACCGAGATTCCCTGGTCCCCATCCATCAGCTGATCCGTCGACTAGAAAGCCAGAAGGTGATCAACAAGACTCATTCGCCTTTCAACAGCCCTATATGGCCAGTGAGAAAACCTAATGGCGAATGGAGACTAACTGTGGACTACCATGGCCTGAATGAAGTTACACCAGCGATGAGTGCTGCAGTGCCAGACATGCTAGAGCTCCAGTATGAGCTGGAGTCCAAGGCAGCCAAGTGGTACACCACAATTGACATCGCTAACGCATTTTTCTCCATTCCAATAGCACCAGAGTGCAGGCCACAGTTTGCATTCACTTAGAGGGGTATCCAGTACACCTGGAATCGATTGCCCCGGGGGTGGAAACACAGCGCCACCATTTGCCATAGACTGGTCCATACTGCACTGGAGAAAGGTGGGGCTCCAGAACACCTGCAGTTCATTGATGATATCATTGTATGGGGGGACACAGCTGAGGAAGTCTTTGAGAAAGGAAAGAAGATAATTGAAATCCTCCTGAAGGCTGGTTTTGCCATCAAGCCACAGAAAGTTAAGGGGCCTGGAAGGGAGATTCAGTTCCTAGGAATAAAATGGCAAGATGGGCGTCACCACATCCCAATGGAGATGATAAACAAGATAACAGCCATGGCCCCACCAACCACTAAAAAGGAGACACAGTCCTTCCTGGGCGCTGTGGGGTTCTGGAGGATGCACATCCCAAACTACAGCCTGATTGTGAGCCCTCTATACCACGTAACCCGCAAGAAGAACGATTTTAAATGGGGCCCTGAGCAACAACAAGCCTTTGAACAAATTAAGCAGGAGATTACCCAGGCAGTGGCTCTCGGGCCAGTCCGGACAGGGCAGGAGATTAAGAACGTGCTCTACACCGCAGCCGGGGAGAATGGCCCTTCCTGGAGCCTTTGGCAGAGAGCACATGGGGAATCCTGAGGCCGACCTCTAGGCTTTTGGAGCCAGGGGTACAAAGGCTCTGAAGCTAACTATACCCTGACTGAGAAGGAGATACTGGCAGCGTACGAAGGAATTCGAGCTGCCTCAGAGTGGTCGGCACTGAGACACAGCTCCTCCTGGCACCCCAACTGCCGGTGCTGGGATGGATGTTCAAAGGAAAGGCTCCCTCCACACATCATGCAACAGATGCCACGTGGAGTAAATGGGTTGCGTTGATAACACAACAGGCTCGAATAGGGAACTTCGACCCCCCAGGATTAGTAGAAATGATCATAAACTGGCCAGAGAGCAAAGATTCTGGGATGTCAACAGAACAAGAGGTGAAACGTGCTGAGGAGGCCCCACCATATAACGAGCTGCCAGAGGAGGAGAAACGATATGCCCTGTTCACTGATGGGTCTTGCCGCATTGTGGGAAAACATCGGCAATGGAAGGCTGCAGTGTGGCATCCCACACGAGAAACCAATGAAGCTGTTGAGGGACAAGGTGAATCGAGCCAGTTCGCAGAGGTGAAAGCCATCCAATTGGCTTTGGAGATTGCTGAGCGAGAAAAGTGGCTGAGGCTCTATATCTACACTGACTCGTGGGTGATGGCAAGTGCCCTGTGGATGTGGTTGCAGCAATGGAAACAGAACAACTGGCAACGCAAGGGCAGACCCGTCTGGGCCACTGAAGTATGGCAGGACATTGCAGCCTGGGTGGAGAACCTCGTTGTGAAGGTGCGCCATGTGGACGCCCATATACCCAAGAGTCGGGCCACTGATGAACATCAACACAACCAGCAGGCGGACCAAGCTGCTAAGATCGAAGTGGCTCAGGTGGACTTGGACTGGCAGTGTAAAGGTGAACTGTTCATAGCCCGGTGGGCCAATGAGACCTCGGGCCACCAAGGCAGAGATGCAACATACAGGTGGGCTCGAGATCGAGGGGTGGACCTCACCATTGACACCATCGCAGAGATCATCCATGGATGTGAGACGTGTGCTGTGATTAAACAAGCCAAATGGGTGAAGCCCCAGCGGAATGAAGATCAATGGATGAAACATAAGTATGGAGAGGCCTGGCAGATCGTCTACATCACACTGCCACAGACCCGCCGAGGCAAGCGCCATGTGCTCACAATGGTGGAAGCAACCACTGGGTGGCTCGAAACTTATCCAGTGTCCCATGCCACCACCCGAAATACCATCCTGGGCCTTGAAGAGCGAGTCCTGTGGTGACACAGCACCCCAGAGAGGATTGAGTCGGACAATGGGACTCACTTCCGAACTAACCTCATAGATGCCTGGGCAGAAGAACACGGCATCGAGTGGGTCTACCACATCCCCTACCATGCACCAGCCTCTGGGAAGATCGAGCGCTACAATGGACTGTTAAAAACTACATTGAGAGCAATGGGGGGCGGAACCTTCAAACACTGGGACACACATCTGACAAAGGCCACTGGGTTAGTGAACACGAGACGATCTGCCAATCGAGCTGGCCCGGCTCAGTCAAAACTTCCACGTGTTGTGGATGGGCATAAAGTCCCTGTGGTGCGCATGAGGGACTGCTGGGAAAAAGGGTCTGGGTTAGTCCTGCGCCGGGCAAAGGCAAACCCATCCACGGGATTGTTTTTGCTCAAGGACCTGGTGTGGTGGTGCAATTCTTACCCCCCCCCCGCCCCTCTTTGTTGGGCTGCTTGGTGCTAGGTGCGATTCCACCCACATTCCCCAAGCTATACACCAATCTGTGGAGATAAGGACTCACAATGTTAACGAGCCTGGCTCCTGCCCCTCCCGATTGCTCGGAAATGGTTAAAATGGCCCATCAACTCCTAAGGGCCTGGCACACCTGTGCCTGGGATGTGGTCAAATGGGAAAAATAACAGAGTCGCACATTAATCAAATTCTTTTGTAACTGCTGGAAGGCACCAGAAGGTATTTGACAAAAGTCAATTATCTTGACCCTATAAATGGCGACCACCAGGGAGACCCTTTGAGCTCTCCTGGATGCAGTGGGCCTGTGACCAGCACCTCCCCTGAGCTGGGACGCCTCTCAGGTACCAAACCCTTAAGGTGTCGTCTGCTCCAGACGGAAGGCCAGGGCGAAGTCCCCTGCTCGAGTCTCAATTATCGCCCATTGAGGAATGACAAGGCATTGTGAGTATTTGGTCTAAACTCGAGAGGGGAATTTTCTTTGAGCTAGCTTCTCTTTACTCTGTGTGTGTGTGTGGGTGGGTACGTACCCTTGTTTCTGTGTGTGTATGTCCGTTCTGTGTTCCTTCTACTGAATCCAAACACCTTTGTTTCTGTATGTTTGTCCATTTTGTTATGTGCATGCATGTATATATATATATATATAGGTACCGTTAAGTAAGTTAGTGTGAATCTTGTCATTTTAGAATCTGAATAAGTCGCTTTTCTTTCTTTTAGTATTTCTGAATTATTTTATAATAATAAATTGCTGTTAGTTATTAATAAACCTAGATTTCTTACTAAATATTACCGTGTCAATACTTTCATCCGCGACACCTGAGTGCACCTGGTGGGTGATGCAGAAGGATGGAGAGGTCCGATGTGTACCACAAGGGGACTTGATTGTGGGTGGAAACACACCGTGAGTTATACTGTGCTTTTGTTAATTATTCTTTGTCAATGCTAATTGCTAAATGGCAGCTGGGTGTGACGCACATGGTATAAAATAAAGGGGTGGATTATGTCCTGATTTAGCCAGGATAGGGTTAAGTTTCCCCAGCAGTGGGGGGGAAGCTCTAGCCGGGTTATTCATATATCATGCTGACGTCACATCCTGGCGCAAGCGCGGGAAGAATCGGTGATCACGTGGGTTGGCGCAGCCGGTTCTCTCTTTGCTGTATCGATATATACTTTGCTCTGTTCATTGTTATCACTGTTATGGTTATTGTTTGTTGTGTTGCTGTTGCTCTGTTGTATTAAACCTTTCCTTATCTCAGCCTCGGGGCTTTGTATTTCACTCCCTTTGTGGGGGAGGGACAGCAGCCACGTGGTCTCAGACCCCGGCAGGGGCTAAACCACCACACACAGAAAAGTTACTGGCCTTATCCTATTAGATGCACACAGTCCCTGTGATACCCATCTGGTCACACTAGAAAACTATAGGCAGTCCAGGAACAGCTACTGTAAATACCTGTTCACACAACTTCCTTAAATTTATCACTTTCCACCTATAGGTCTAGTAGAAAGAAAATGAGAATATTCAGAAAAATAAAAAAGTTCAAGGCTGTGATGCTAATAGCTCATCTACCACAAGAGTTAGTTGTAGGCCCACCAACATAATCAAAGCAGCTCTTGACTCTCAGTGCAGTCTCAGTTGTAGCATTATCAAAATTCTAATAAACCAGTACACTTGATCTCACTAGAAATAATTAGTTAATTCTCTGAAACTAACTAAATTAATTTGTGCTTCTGTGTTTCAATAATCCACAGGTACACATATGTTTGTATGTCTGTATGTGCATAACTCCATTTCCAATTCAGGTGGTTGCCCTTGAAAAACTGTACTGTAACTCCTATTTTTCTTTACCTGAAACCAGTGTATTTCCTGAGAAGCTAGGTGGTTGTTTGCGACCACACTGCATGTCAGAGTCGCAGCTGGTGTCAGGACTTGCAGTCACTATCTGCAGAGTTTGCAGAGAAGTTCTCTGTCCGTGCACATCTGAACTGTATTCCTTCTGCTTCTTCTGACCTTCCAGTCACTGCTGGACAGAGCTGTAGTTCGAAGGATCAATATCAGTGACAAAATTACCATGTGATGTTAATGAGTTCGGTACACGAAGGTATGTTTGACAATTCCTTCACTGCCATCACTGACCATTTGAATGAAATGTGGATTAGACCCAGAAACACTTTCAGCATTGAAAGGTTATGCACTGGGCCTAAGAAATGCTGGATACCACTCCTGATACAGAAGAACCATAAATGGCACAAAATCAAGGCTTAGACGAGTGTAAATGCAAAGTAAAAGACTGCCAACAAATTTGATAGGATCACTGCTTCCCACGTTTTGCTTGTATGTGTAACTGTCTGGATCTCCGCTACACATTTAGATTGGGAACAGATTAAATCTGGATTCATTCACTTTGGGTACCCCTGGCATCTACCTTTTATGATCATTACCTCATCAGTCTGCAGCTATACTATGCAAGAAAAGCAATAGCCAAGGTCCCAGTTTTACAGGTACATATAAAGACAAACACAAACTAAATATTTTCCGAAAAGCTCACAGTATGTTGCCAACAGAGCTCTAATTACATCAGTACTGGTTTGTTATCCATGTTCAATCCACTTTTTTTTTTCTTTTAAATGAAGTTCTTATTTCACAAGGCATACTCAAGAAAAGAAATCTCCAATTCTCTTTTCTGGGCTCCAGTTCAGAAAACAGGAACATAGAGAGGATCCCTATCTTATTCTCTCTCTGTTTCCTTTGGGTGTTTCCCCTCTATTTGATGACACATTATGAATTAACATCTTGAAAAAAGGCAAAAGACATTTTTTGTCTTGTTCAATATTTCCCCTATGTTCTGCAGCCTGGTAGCTCTTCAGGAGTAGTAAATTAGCCTGCAGCACTGATTTTTCCCCAGACACCTCTATTACTTTGAATTTGCATCCTTATCCTGTATATTATGTATGCCTGTGCGTCACTGTGCCTGAATTAGACTTGCAGCAGAATACCTTATTCTGTTCACAGCACTACATTCAATTTTGATGTTCAAATAATAAAGTAACATAGGAAACATAATGGCAAGAAAAATCAACCAAAATATGCTTAATGCAAGATTGACTACAGGTCTAACAGCTACTAGACAAAAATCAATAGGCAGCACAGCCTAAATGTTCACAGCTGAAGACTTACAAAAGTAGCCCCACAGACTTCAGATGATCATTTCTTTTCATAAACGCGCATCGTGGGAGCTCTTCTACCAAGGGAGAACAGCTCTTCCTAAAATAACTCCCTGCATGGAAATGCTTATTCTGAGATCCTAGGCATTAACTCCTGTCTCCTCCATCTTCTGGCTCTCTGCACGGCAGGTGGGGTGGAAGGGGCTACATTCCACCTCAGGGCTAGGCTTTCAGAGGGGAAGGGATCCCCCCGTGTGGCTGAAGGCATACTGTTTTCAGCTCAGTGCAAGGTAGCAGGAAGAAGTCCCAGGACTCTTCAGAACTGCATTCAGAAATCTTGGAGAAGCATAAGGAGGAGAAAGAAACCCACCTTCTCCCGAGCTCAGAGCAAAGACTCCAGAAAAAAGGAGTGCTGCCAGCTGAGGCAAATATAGTTCATATGAGCCATCCTGTGTTTGTTTTCTTTTCCCCATTTTGAATCTTACACTTCTGATGACACTAAGAACTGCTGCTTGAAGCAACTGGGATCAATAAGAGGGTTTTGTCTCATTTTAAATCCATTACACTGCCAACCTGCAGGACTCACTGAGAAACAAGCACCAACAGCACAAAAGGACTTCTACATGCACTGGATCACTTCAACATATCAGTAATTTTGCAAGTTCTGACAATGTCACATGGGAAAATAGACCTTGTCCTTCAGAGAAATAAACTAATCACCACAAAGGGTTAAAAAAAGACCTTATTTTCTCAAGTATCTCCATAGTATGGTGTTAACCAGATGTATCCTGAGTAAGCTTTGTTGCTCTCTACAGCACTAAGAGCAGCCCACTGCCAAATACGGTGCAGTTGATGAAGAAATGGTCTGACTTAGCACTTTGAGCTCCACTTTGTAATCATTCATAGATTTGCTTAATCTGCTGCACTGACTTGATAATTTCAGGCTTTCCATCAGGACCTTGGTTTTTTGGAGGTAAGGACACATTCTGTAATTACACTGCTATATATTAAATTGGCATTACCCCAGGCAGTGCCCGGGATTACTGAAGATATCTAATCAGTTTTATTCTATTTGCACTGGACAGCCCTCCATGTATGGTTTGTGGTGCTGACTCCATTTTTCACTATCTCTTCTCCATGAATCCTGCTTTGTGATCTTGTGAGTCCTGCCTTCCCAGCGCAGCTGTGGCTGTCCTGGATAGGATGCAGCTGGATGTAGCTCTTTCATTTAGCAAAATGATTTCTTGAATGTATGCCTGTGTAAAATTTCGATGCATGCTGCAACACTTATGCAGCAAGCACAAGTTTTATTATATGGAAGTGGTTCCCTGCACCTCACCATGCATAAAGGAGTCAGGAAGGGAATTAGGTTGGAGGATACATCCTCATCTCCCAGCAGTGTATCAGACAGGTGGGTTTCCTGCTCTCTCTCCACCTGGCTCCTGTGGTTTCCCAGCTTGGAGCTGAGCAGAGCATAGAGATGGGAGAAGGTGCTATGTCAGCTATCAAGAGATACAGCAGTTGTTTCAATGACAGCAATCCTTTCAAAATGGAGAGCAGACCTTAATCAGCAAATAGCTAGTGACCTGGAAAGACAGGTAAATTTAGTGCTTGACTGCAAAATGAACACTTAATTGAAGCTTTATCAAGTCCTTGCAGAACTTACTCCCAGAGTTTACAAACAGGCCCAAATACCCTATGAAGCGAAAGTGATTGTTATCTTACACCATCCAAACCAGTTGCCTTGCATTTCTGAGCAGCCAGACAATCTAGATGGAAACAGATGGGGCTTCCTCATGCTTTACTGCTGCCTCCCTCCTGTCAGCAATTTCCAGTGATGTCTCAGCTGTCACAGATTAAGCACTGCAGTACAAGCACCGATGCTCAAGTTCACTGGCTCTAATCTCAGGCAGGTCTTGAGTTCTTAGTTTAGACCACATGGGTACTAAACATGACTGGAGTAGGATTAAAACCACCAGTCCATTTCTCATCTACCACTAGGAAGGTGACCTTCAGCCTTGGCCAGGCTACAATGCACAATCAAACAGCAGAAAAAAATCCAGAAAGCAGTTGACACATGCCCATAACCAGTTGACATGTGCCCATAAATGCTAACTACCCTGTTAGGTCTATTCACTTGTATGAACCGGCTTAGAAAACTGGTCTTTACATTGTGGATGTTTTCATAGGTACTACCATAATGTCTCCATCCGTCTTTGCCTCTAGGGCAACACATTAAAACATCCAAACCAGCAGAAGTAACCAAGGAGGATAAAAATCACAGCCCATTTTTCCTGGAGCTTCACAACAGTGTTTTGCCACAGCTAAATGTGAATAAAAAGATTTAAAGCATAACTGAGTCCATTTCTCCTTATTTTACTGCCCGTAACTCCCTTTCCTTGCTGCCCTGTCAATGTTTGACACAAGAGGAACCATTTCCCAGGGGAGCAGCCTTGTTTCAACATTTTGTCAGTGTTTCCTTGCTGATCAGCAAGGCTTCAGAAATGTAAATGCAATAACCACCAACCCCTATCCAAAACTGAAACATAAGCTTATCATGTGTTATACTCAAGTAGAGGCTGGAAATGTGCTCCTTTGTTTTGCTTACTCTTTTAAGCATATAAAGAGAAGTCAGATAGCAGCTAACTGCACCACATTTCAAGTGATTTTATTTTTTTGTGTGCATGCACTGATAAGAGCCATGATGTTAATTTTTTAATTGACTTTGGGAATGAATAAGAAATGTTTTGGATCAGCCCCAAGGGTAGCAGCACTCCCCTGTGGAATAAACTTCTGTCATCAGTGCTGTCAATGAACAGAAATGCCAGGCTTTGCAATGGTCCTGACCAAACAGCATAAATCCGCAGTGTCAGTTCTTTCACCTCTGCATCATCTGAAAAGTACAAATAGGACATAACTTGGTCTTAGCTGCCAAATGGAGATCAGCAGCAATGGAGGGGAACGCTCAGCAGGCAGGCAGGTAGCCAGCGCTGTGCCCTGCACAGACTGGATGGAGGCAATGGGTTACAGCACAAGGCAGAAATCCTTGCCTGCAGCTCGCCGGTGCTGATGAAGCAGAGACACCTGCTAAGTCAGGTATCAGGATGGAGCAGTGCAAGAACTGGGAACTGTTGCTCCTGCTGTTTTTACCCTTCTCCCAAGCAAAGAATGGGACTTGAGAAAATGTGGACCAATACTTTAAATATTTCTCCTTATGAAGACAGAAATTGGTTCACAGTTTAGCAATAGGCTTCAGCTGTAAATGACATTTTGCTTGCTCATGCCCCTGGATACATTTTTCAGAATACAATAGTATGGTAAACACAGAGCCTTCAATATCTTCCTCAGTAAGAATAATGTAGTGATGGAGATCTTAGCAATAGTATGGCCATAAACAGCACCTGAATTTGAATGAATTTGCCAGGACAACTCAGACATTAAGTTGAAAGCCAAAGCAAAACCTCGTTCTCCTGGAGGTTCACTAGTTTTAAGACTTCATGGAAATCTTATGGCTTTCCTCATGTTTCTCTCAAATGTGTAGCAATGGATGAGACACTATACTCCAGCTCTTCTGGAACTTTTGCTGTTGTTGCAAAATACACAGTCAATTTAGTTTACTGCACTGGATTAGAGATAAACCCACTGATCTGAAGAAGTGACCTTCAATTTCTTTTTATCAGAAGCTCAGTAACTTCTTGGATGTCATTGGTTTGACAACACAGCAGAGCACTTCCCTAATTCACTTGCAAACATAAGTAAAAAGGCACTGAAAGTGAGGTGATAAATGCCAATTTAAACTCAAGGATTGTACTCAGCACAGTGTACAGTGCTGAATCTGCACGCTGCATATTGCTTCACCACCAATGACTGCTTCTGACTGTCATTCTTATATCCCACTGCAGATGCTAAATTCTGATCAGCTAAACTTATTACAGATAAACTTGCCTATAGTCAGACAATTTAATTAAGCGAACTTGTGCTATTTTTCCCTTGATTTAGAATCAAAGTACATTTCAACAGAAATTTACAACTTTGAATGTATACATTTATCACCTGTTTCCAAACCTTGGTTAATCCATTTTTCAAACCTCTTCCACAAGACAAACTTTATTTTACACACAAGAAAGAAGAGAAGATATGAAGGGCTGCCTACGTTCCAGTCATCAGTGTAGCGTTATTGATGGATCCTCACAAGATGAACAGGAAAAGCTGTATCTTGCCTGTATGTGCTGCTCATTCCTATATGGATCTGGTGCAGTTACAGCAATGGCTGTAACAGCCTAAAGCAGTAAAGTAGTAGGCAAGGTCCAAGTGATTTGAGGAAAACTCAAACTACAAAATATTGGCAGAATCAGAAAGGAGGTGCCCACCCTTCAGATACACTATGCTGAGATCAGTCCACTACTTCGTTGTCTCTCTTTAGAATAAATATTTAAAATAAAAGAGCAGTTAAATAATTAAAGAAAAACCACAGTGACTCACTACAATTCAAAACACTGATCTCACTGCAATAGGAAATCAATCTAAAGAAATCAACCAACAATGCATTTGGCTGAAAATATTTGCTTTCTATTAAAGTAGCCCAAGGAAGCCCATACTTAAAAATTCAGGATCTTTCTGTGTCTGCAGAAATACTAGGATGGTTTTGTCACCATCCTGTTACTGAGACAGTTCCATGCTGTTTGATATAACTGTGGTATTAATGAAGAAGTTTTGTCCAAGTTCGTTGTGAAGTCTAGAGACCCACAGCAATGTACACTGTTTCTATGTTCATTATCCCTCACTAACAGAGCCCAGATAAATTATATCAACATAACACAATAAGATACCCAAAGTGGACAGACCTCCACCAAGCCAGTGCTTTTCTCCCCTAGTCTGCAGGCTGCCTGTGCAGTGTCCCTGCAGCTCCTCTTGGTTTGGGTTTCAAGAGCAGGATAAGGATTCTGGTCGGTTTGCACTGCAGCTATTCAGGACCAAACATGTACACACTACAAACTCTATTGAAACCGATTCAAATCATATTACTTTCTTGCCATGCTTAGGGATGAATTCCTGAACAAGAGACTACTTACTGTACCTGTCACTGGGTCTCACTGATGGGCCTCCTTGATTGTTGCATACATCACATCCTAGTGGGTATTGGAATTTCCTCTAAAATCCTATACATTTAGACACATCTCACCTGGAGTTTCATTAAGCAGTTCAAAAACTCTTTCATCACTACCTATATTCCTTGCCTAGATGTCAATATTTTGTTTTCTTCTTTGGAAAGTTGCAAGCCAGCATCATATCCATGGGAATTTTATTTAAATATGGTCATCCCAAACTATTCCTTATAGTCAAAGAGAGAAATTTGAAACTAGCAATTTTTATCAGAAGTGCTCTGTGAAATGCTAGAGAACTGAAACTCACCTAGATTTTCAAGAACATTCACTTTGGCAATTTGTAAGACCCTCTGTCTTGAAACTAGTACTCATATTTTATATTTCTTATACTACCTTGTTATTCTTGTGATTGGTGTGGGAACTGTGGTATTTCCAAAAACTGCATAATGGTCTTCCACTTTTCTCCTTTTTTTAGTTTATTTGCTGCATAAGCAGAGATATAAAAACGCATAACTCTTCTCCAGGTACTTTGAGTTGTTTATGGAAAGAAAATCTTTTTTATTGATGCTGTTTATCACAATTTTTTAGTGTTAGGTTTTCCCCTACATGTTTCTTTTCACAACTAACAGTATAAAAATGAAAACACTAAATAAAGTGAGAGATACAATCCAAACCTTGTTTTGGATAATGTTGAAAAATGACCATGGGGAAAAAAAAAAAAAAGAGGTTAGCCTCGTCATGATTCTACTCAAATTCCATTCAAATTAATTCTGCGCACGGTGAATGCTGGTTTACACAGGATCGAATCAGCATTAAGCCTGCCCAGTTTTAATGGCACTTTTGCTCATGCTGAGGTAGCTTTACCTGTGAGTTGTCAACAAATGTCAGGACTGTCTCACCTAAGCATGGTCAGCATCAATAGCTCTAGAGATGGACCCCTTTTTCCTCAGTTTCATGTCGTGGTAGAATCAACTCTTTCATTTGTTTGCAATTTCCTAAACACTGTAGTCCTCATAAAGGCTCCTCAGAGACTCCACTGTTACAAACCAGGCCATACCTGGCTGCTCACAGATTTAATCATGTCAACAAACACTCCCCACTTCAATCCTGAATTAGGCATTGCCCATATTAATCTCCTGGAAACTGTAACACAACTAACTATGGGAATTCCTTCCAGGGAATAGATCGAGGAGCTTTTTCTGTCTGCAAATGAATGTCTCACATTAAAAATTAATTGTGAAATTAAACTGTTTATTAACTCAGGGCTCCTTCTATCCAGTGATCCTGAAATAATACTATTATTAAAGTAAAACAGCATTTACTTTTTTATTTTCTTAGTTGATCATTCCATAAGCTTTAAGCAAGGCATTGTTAATTTCTAGTAATTTAGCCTTCAAAGTCAATATAGAATTTAGAGCCTATAAAATCCATGGGTATTCTGTGACTATAATGTGAAGATGTAAACCACCATTTATTTGACTGTAATAACCTAATTATTTCTCTGTGCTGGTTTGAGGATGTTTCTGAAAGAGAAAAATGTACCTCAAGGAAAAGTTAGAGCTTCACAGCAGTGAACAATGTGAGTTTCAGTAAACTATATCCTATCTTCATTCACACTTCTGCAATTTTTCTGTGCAAATGCTGTATCTTAAACATGATTCCTATTCTTGTTCATTGTCCTCTACCTTCAATTCTTCTTTAAATAAAAACACATTTCTTGCTAAAGGAAGGGGAGGGGAAAAAACACTCCCCCCCTTCCCCTTTTTCTTTTTTTTTAACCCTGAGGAATATAAAAGCCTAATTAAACACAAACTGATACAGTTCTGAATTTCCTGGTCTTATGCACTTTCCCTGCAGCAGATAACTGCTCCATTCAGACTATGCTGGTATGCATCAGAAAGTGTCCTGCCTCTGGGACTGTACAGGAGGCTGGGTTGCTTCTTAATCCAGGAGGAGTCCCAGAGACTCTAGGAGGCCGGATGACCTATGGAGTAAGACCCAATCATCATCATGAGTAAGTCCTAATTAACAGCCATAAATTATCCTTCCAGCATGGGCAAGAGAAATTAAAAAAACTCTGCCTTCTTCCCACCTACCTAATTTCCTGAATGTCCTCAGTAAGATCCAGCTCCAAGCTCAACACATCTGCGCTGCTCACAAGCTGCAAACTGTGCTGAGAAAACTCTCGACCCTGCTACTTCTTATTGATCACACTTCCACTTGTTGCTGCCGTTCACTTCTACTGCGTAAGCAGCATCATTCCTCTTCCAACACCAGGAATCAGAATTAGCCAAAAATTTGTACGGAAACAAGGAGATATTTCACGTCTCAGCTCCACAAAGAATTTCTAGTTAAGGCAACTATCCATTGTACAACCCAGGCACAGACTGTCTTGACCCCTATCCCCACCACACAGGCTGCTGTGCTGACCTCTGTATTATTTGGGGCTTGTAGTAAGTAGTGGAGATGTCTCTGTTAAAACTTTGAAATTACCCAAAACAGCATAAAAAAAATTTTTGGAAATATGCACAAAAAATTATTTGGTTCCCAACAGCATTCAGGATCCCACAATCCCAGGTGCTAGACATCATATGCTTTTAAAAACCAAAAATCTCATCTCAAATGCTTACTGTCTTTGTATAAAGGAGACAAATTAAGCAAAACAGTAAAACTAAAATGCTGTTCATGTGATAAGCAGCAATTGGAACAAACCTAATTTGGTCTCACTTGTTCCCTGCTACTGTTAATTGTATGGACAATTTACTAAAACTTTCAAAATAATAAGATGTGCTTTATAAAAACTGATACCAATCCATTAAGGAAGATGTGACTACAATTAAAAATACTACACCAAGTCAGACTTTGAATTTTAAACTTTTTATAAATTTATTCTAAAATCAACCGGACGGGTATCACTGCAGGGTGTGAATTCCAACCACAGGGATGATGTTGACTACAGCTGAACAGCAACTTCTGCCTGAGCAGAATGAATACCCTAGTGCAAGAGCAGAATGAAAATGGAAAGCATGCATTTTTACTTATAATCGATTTCCTGGCAAACTGCAGCACTGGATTCTATTTCACTCTTTCAAAGATTTTCAATTACATCAATTCCTACTGATGTTTTTATGTGAGATCAGAAGATCTGCAATGTCTCTTGCATGACTCCATTTATCAAAAGCACCTGCCTCTGAATTATTTTATTGCACTTGCAGTCTGAGCTTGCTCAGCAAAATAGTAATACTAAACCCGGAAGGATTAACATTGCACCAAAGTGCTCAGCATCTGACAGTTATAATACTAGTGGTGTGTCAGACTTTTCATATGATGAGTAAGGAAAAACTTCTCCAGATTTTCCTAAAGCATGAAATTAAACACAGAAGTGATCCTTTGCACAGGTATTAAAGGATGCAAGCCTGACTTTTCCTAGATCAACTAACAAGCGCCTGCTTATGCTGAAAGGAAATGGTCTTTGTGGGAAAACAAGCATTTTGTATATCCTTCAGTGGAAATCAATGTCTCTAATTTCCTTGACACAAAATTAGGTACTTACTGCCTTATGTAGAGTAACTAAACCTACCATCTTGTTCTCCATGCTACTATTTATGCAAATAGCTGCCTCCACCTTCTGAGTGTCAGCATTTTTGGCATACAAGCACATGTAAAAACATTTAAATGATACATTCAAATTATACTTTTAAGTGATAAACAATGATTGGAGGAACATCCTTAGTACTGTTTCCTGAGATCTGCAATTCCGTGTCTTTGGCTTCAGAGTATATTAAACCCACGATATATCCACTGATATATCTCAATGTAGAAAGAATCTAAAATGAATGAAATAAATTATTTTAAAGCATGGAAAATTTAACTCATGGTTTGTCTTCAGTTGAAGTCAGAGTAAGGTGAAGCCCAACAGGCAGAGACAGGGTCAGGCCATTTCCTGGGATTATGCATTAAATGCAATTCTTGTGCTTGCCCTGGGATAGCGAAGCGCAGGTGACAAATCCCCACAAAGCCACAGGCCTTGTAGGACACCATGCTGTGATATCTTCCTGCCAACAGCACTCCAGCAGCATTTAGCAGGCATTGCTGATTCAACGTCTGCATTCCCATAATCTTGGCTCACCGGCCAGACCCTCTGGCAAAGCTTCTGAAACAAGGCAGTGCCCATACTATTTTCAGGGGCACGCGAAGAAAGTATTAGTTGCTTTATTCATGACACTTAAAACAGGACAGGAGAAGAGTCTTTTGTTTTCTGGACTTCATCGATTGCAATTATACTATTTATATTATGTTCTTTACCACAAACTATGTTAATGAGGTAGAATGAAAAAAATTTCAAAATTTAATTGATTTACTTATAACATTGAAACAGTAAAGATAGAATTTATGCTCACATAATAGCTAATCAACATTGATTTTTCTTTTTAAAAAACAACTTTAAAGTATTAACTACATCAGTGAATATGCTATAAAATCACTAGCCATGCACATACAGAGGCACCTCAAAATTTAAAATGCCATTTCTGACTTGGGACATCTGCTTTGACAAATTTAAAAGCAACCTTCCTTGAAATTCAGAGTGATAATATTAAATATTTCAGGCTATTTTAGATCTTAGCCACAGAAAAGCACTAGTCAATTTTGAAGATGTATGCTATCAATATCTACATATCTCTATCTAGAGTGACAGATATTATTGTAAAAAAAATACAATATTACCTAAAGTTATAGGCTGTCTAATTTTTTTTCTCTCAGCAATAGATGTGGCAAATATCTTTTTCCCTGGATTTGGTCCTCTTATAGCTCAAGGGGGTCACTGCAACAGTAGAAGAGCAGAGACCCTCTCTGCCAGGATCCCATGGCTAGCAGCCATACCACATCGTGAAGAAAGAATTCCTACCTAATGGCAAGATAGAAAGGTCTGTGTCAGTAGAGGACACTTTCTTCCATTAAACTATCCTCAAGAGATTATTAGGGAGCTCTGTAGCAAAAGATGCACTTCTCCCTTCTGAGTAGTCTACCAGCTGCAGAATGACAACCATGGCTACCAGGCTGACTCCACACTATGTTCAAGCCCAGGAAGAAGAAAATTGAAGCTCTTTAATATCTGTCCTACATGTATAGCTAACATTTTTTTCAGTATCAGAGGATGAAATTTCTGGATTTTATATTGTCTTTTAAAATATTTAGGTGTTGACACATAAGCTATATCAGAAGACTGTCGAGTTTGTAATATCAAGCCATCAGACCTTAAAGAAGTGCCAGGATTAAGGCTGCATCTGTGAAATACACTCAGAACTTTTGTGCTTATGCAATACGATATGGATTTTAATTCCACACCATACAGAATTTTTATCCTCAGCATGCACTTAGAACGTACACTTCTGCGATAATGACCTCTCCCCAGTCTCAGCGTAGAGGGGAAGCTGTACAGAAACACAGTTTGAAACTGCATGAAGAGACATGCTGGTCTCAGGATTAAAGAATTTGAATTTAATTTGAGGTACCCGATTGCATACCCACCTCTGCGTTCAGAGCTGCTAAGGAAGTGACTTCAGTGGGCAGATGTCACTGTCCAAGCACCCAGCTTACAATACGTGCTTCATCACAGTTAAGTCATTCATAGCTGTGGTCAATGTCAATTCAAGTCTTATTCTGATTATATGAAATGCTATAATGTGCTAAAGACATGGAAGAAATCACGCCTTTGGCATTTCACATGCAGCACCCTAAGTTAATGAGCATTTCTCTCTTTCATGCCAAACCGCAGCTCCTTACCTATGGAGTTGTAAGAACAGACAACAGCAGCAAGGGAAATAATAACATCTCAACTCATAGTTTCTCTGGAGAATAAATATTTGCCATCTGGACATTAGCAGAAGTTGTTGTGATTGCCATAAAAATACATATATCAAAAGATATTTGGTTTTTTATTTGGAGCATGGTTTGAATCACATACACTAACTATGAGACAGAAAGAAATACTTCACAAGGAAAATAAAAAGAAACAAAAATAACTAAATGAAAAACACTGTGTGTGAACATATGACTAAAGTCTCCAGGATAATATATCAAGGCAGCCAACCAAAATTCTGGCATTTATTAATTTTTAAATGCTCAAAGCTACACCCTCCCATGCTTTTTAGTATAACAAAACATCTCTAGATTGCACAGTACTAATACCCAAGAATGCAAGGAAGTACGCATGAAGACATACCCAAGGTATAAAACCTATTTGCAGGCTTAACAGATGTTTCTAAAAATGCAGTTCAGAAGATGTAAGCGCTAACAGCATGGCCCCAGAACATGTTTTTCCCCTGGAGTCTATAAAGCAAAGAGGACATATGTTTGACAACAGTGAAGGAGAAACATCACATCAATTGCAAGTTACTTAGCCTGGAGTATACCACAATCAGAGCACATCAAAATCTAACCAAACATCATGGTATGCCCTGGAAAGCAAACAACTGGGAGTTCTTAGACAGGCAATGACAAGCAGCAATGACATCAAAGTTATTTAGCAAATACCCTAAATATTAGTTTACATTCTGTAACAATATGGTAATTTTTTCTTCGCTAAAATTTCTCTGAGGACTTTTATCTAGTTTAGAACCTAGAAAATTACAAGTTTTCTTCTTTATCTTTTGTATTTGAATGTAGTTTATTTATTATTACTTATTAGTATTAGAATTCCCTTTTACCCTATACTGTCCCTGTGGTAAAATAGGCTAGCATGGCAAAAGCAGGGTACTGGCATGGATTTCAAGAGTCCTAGGTCAAACTGAGACATACATTTCTGTATGATCTTGAGTGAGACATCTTTGACAATGAACAAGTTCCTGTGCAGTAACTGTATCACATAATAGCTGAAAGCACATAGTGGTTCCCAGATGTACAAGGTTTCTTTCATCACAACCCGATCTTCAAGAAAAATGACAAAAAAATAAGCGAATCTGCACCACATCCATCTCACTTCTTCTCAGTCTTCTCTCTCGGGACTGAAATGAAGCACATTTCCTAAACCTCTCTCCCTTCTACCCACTATTTCACTTCTCAACATACTCAAGAGCAGAGGTGATAATATTTAGCAACCAATCTCACACGAGAAGCATCAGGACAAGTACAGGCCTATCATCCCTCTTCACTGTAATATATATTAAATTTAATTTGAACATTTTACCTTAAGTTCAGGAAATGAGATTATCATATTGAAATCTGACATTGCATTTCTTCTCTGATACATCTCTGTGTTGCAATGTCACCTTTAACACCCTCATTGCACTGTTTCACAAACGATCAATAGAAAATTGATATTGCTGTGGCAAAGGATGCTAACCTGCGCAACAAGCACTGCTGAAGTACCATAACTCAGTGGTCTGAGTTCATTTTTTCACAGCTCAGAACTTCAGGAAAAAACACCAGTATGTGAGTGGGACACCTGGACACAGAAAAAGCCTTGAGGAGCAGGTAAAGAACAGACGGAGCAGAAAGAGAAATGCTAGAGGGGGAATGGAGCAGAACCTGGAAGACACTCAAAGGACAGGAGGCCCAGCAAACAGCAGAAGCACAGAATGGAGAGTTAGAAGGAATAAGATCAGAGGCCGAAGCTGAACAAGACGATGCAGAATTAAAACTGCAGAGAAAGAGTTACTTGAACGCTGATCTGACTGAGCTTTAGGTAAAGCAAGTGAATAATTTAGGCCTAAAAGTTTGTTGTGGTATGCTAACATGTAAGTCTCTGTACTAATCAAAAAATGTTTGAGTCATGTTGCTTTTTCGGTAAAAGGGAAAATAAATTCATATTTTTCTTACACAAGAATGTTTAGATTGTTTGCAGAACTGTTTCTGGTGATAATAGTGCAATAATTAGCTGCAGTAACAACTTCACCATGGGACACTGAGTACTGATGTAAGCTTCACAAAAGTTGTTTGTACAGCCACAATTTTACCAGAATATATTAATCAGAATGGTTCAGAGTCTATTATTAGAAATGCAAACTAAGTAAACTTCATGAAGCATGCTGAAGCAGAATCACAGAATCATTCAGGTTGGAAAAGACCCTTGGGATCATCGAGTCCAACCATCAGCCCTACTCTACAAAGTTCTCCCGTACACCATATCCACCAACATCTCATCTAAACAACCCTTAAACACACCCAGGGATGGTGACTCCACCACCTCCCTGGGCAGCCTATTTCACTGTCTTAACCACTCTTTCTGTGAAAAATTTTTTCCTAACGTCCAGTCTGAACCTCCCCTGTTGCAGTTTAAAGCCATTCCCTCTTGTTCTATCACTAATTACCTGTGAGAAGAGACCAGCACCAACCTCTCTACAATGTCCTTTCAGGTAGTTGTAGAGGGTGATGAGGTGTCCCCTCAGCCTTCTCTTCCTCAAACTGAACAGTCCCAGCTCCTTCAATCTCTCCTCGTAGGATCTGTTCTCCAGGCCCTTCACCAACTTCGTTGCCCTCCTCTGCACTTGCTCCAGCACCTCGATATCTCTCTCGTATTGAGGTGCCCAAAACTGGACACAATACTCCAGGTGTGGCCTCACCAGTGCAGAGTACAGGGGGACTATCACCTCCCTACTTCTGCTGGTCACACTATTCCTAATACAAGCCAGGATGCCGTTGGCTTTCTTGGCCACCTGGGCACACTGCTGGCTCATGTTCAGCCGCTTGTCAATCAGAACCCCCAGATCCTTTTCTTCCAGACAGCTCTCCAGCCACATCTCCTCAAGCCTGTAGCGATGTTGGGGTTGTTGTGGCCCAAGTGCAGGACCTGGCACTTGGCCTTGTTGAAGCTCATCCCGTTAACGTTGGCCCACCGATCCAATCTATCCAAGTCTCGCTGTAGAGCCTCCCTACCCTCATGCAGATTCTCGCTCCCGCTTAACTTGGTGTCATCTGTGAACTTACTGATGATACACTCTATGTCCTTATCACGATCATCAGTAAAGATGCTGAACAGAAATGGTCCCAACACCGAGCCCTGAGGAACACCACTTGTGACCGGTCACCAGCTGGATTTAGCTCCATTGACCACCATCTCTGGGACCGTCCATCCAGCCAGTACTTGATCCAGCAGACCGTTCACTCATCCAGGCCATGGGCAGCCAGTTTTTCTATGAGAATTCTATGGGGAACTGTGTCGAATGCTTTTCAAAAATCCAGGTAGACAATATCCACAGCTTTTCCCTCATCCAATAAGCGGGTCATCTTGTCATAGAAGGAGATCAGGTTTGTCAAGCAGGACCTGCCTTTCATAAACCCATGCTGACTAGGCCTGATCCCCTGGTTGTCCATTATATGACTTTTAATGGCACTCAAGATGACCTGCTCCATGACCTTCCCTGGCACCGAGGTCAGACTGACAGGTCTAGAGTTTCCTGGATCATCCTTTCTGCCTTTCTTGTAGATGAGTGTCATATTTGCCACCCTCCAGTCCAATGGGACCTCCCCAGTTAGTCATGACTTCAGATAAATCATGGAAAGCAGCTTGGTGAGCACATCTGCCAACTCTTTCAGCACCCTTGGGTGTAGCCCATCCGGTCCCACAGACTTGTGTGCATCCAAGTGGTGTAGCAGGTCTCTGACCACTTCCTCTTTAATTGTGATGACCTCATTCTGCTTCCCCTCCCCATCTCCTAGCTCACGAGGCTGGGAGTCCAGGGAACAGGCAGTTCCACTGCTAAAGACTGAAGCAAAGTAGGCGTTGAGCACCTCAGCCTTTTCCTCATCCTTTGTTACTATGTTTCCCTCTGCATCCAGTAAAGGAGGGAGATTTTCCCTAATCCTCCTTTTATTGTTAATGAATTTATAGAAACATTTTTTATTATCTTTAACAGCTGTAGCCAAGTTCAGCTCTAGCTGTGCTTTGGCTCTCCTAATGTTCTCCCTGCATAGCTTCATCTTTATAGTCTTCATGAGAGACCTGGCCCCTCTTCCAAAGGCCATAGATTCTCCTTTTGTTCTTGAGATCCCGCCAAAGGTCCCTGTTTAGCCAGGCCAGTCTCCTTCCCCATCTGCTTGTTTTTCAGCACATGGGAACAGCCTGCTCCTGTGCCTTTAAGACTTTGCTCTTGAAGTATGTCCAGCCTTCCTGGACTCCCATATCCTTCAAGTCAGCCTCCAAAGGGATTTTGTTAATCAGTTTTTTGAACAGGTCAACGTTTGCCCTCCAGAAGTCTAAGGTGGCAGTTATACTAACCACTCTCTTTGTTTCTCCAAGGATCAAAAACTCAGTCATCTCATGATCACTGCACCCTAGACAGCCTCCAACCTTTACCTCCCCCACAAGCTCTTCCCTGTTCACAAGAAGCAGGTCCAGGAGGGCACCTTCCCTGGTTGGCTCACTCACCAGCTGTGTGAGGAAGTTATCCTCCACACATTCCAGGAACCTCCTGGATTATTCCCCCTCTGCTGTGTTGTGATCCCAGCAGATACCCGGGAGGTTAAAGTTCCCCACAAGAACAACGGCAAGCGATGGCGAGATTTCTCCCAACTGTTTGTAGAAAGCTTCATCCACCTCACTGCTTTGGTTGGGAGTCTATAGCAGACTCCCACAGCAAGATCTGCTTTATTGGCCCTTAACCTAATCCAAACACTCTCAATCCCATTATCACTATACTTTATTTCTGAGCTGTCATAGCATTCTCTAACATACAGGACCACTCCACCACCTGTCCTTCCCTGTCTATCCCTCCTGAAGAGCTTGTAGCCATTGATTGCAGCACTCCAGTCGTGTGAGGCATCCCACCACGTTTCTGTTATAGCTACTATGTCACAGTTCTCGTGCTGCATCATGGCTTCAAGCTCCCCCTGTTTGTTGCTCATACTGCGTGCATTGGTGTAGATGCACTTGAGATGAGCTAATGAATCCAACACCTTTTTGTGAGTGTGGGCCTCATTTCCTACCAGACCCTTCTCAGGTGCTTTCATGATTTCTGAACATCTTTCCCGTCTCTCAAATGAAATGGCAGAGGGAGAGCCCTCACCGGTCCACCATCCTTCAAGCCTTGGCATGCTTCCCTTGAGCTTATTCCTAACAGGCCCAGTTATCTTCCCCTCCCCCCTCATATCTAGTTTAAAGCCCTGTCAATAGGCCCTGCTAACTCCTGCCCCTGGATAGCAAAAGGCTATCCAATCTTTTGCCAAGGCATTTCTGAAATCCACATCACACAAATTCTACATTATCAAGGAAAATAAGGAAATACTGTCTATGGCTCAACTGCAATTTCAGTGTGACCAGTTAGAAAGAACTTCTTATACTTAAGTTGACCTGGTGGTCAACATAAAGATCAGAGAAAGAAACATGACAATTATTATCATAGAATCACAGAATGGTTTGGGTTGGAAGGGACCGTAAAGATCATCTAGTTCCAACCCCCCTGCCATGGGCAGGGACACCTTCCACTACACCAGGTTGCTCAAAGCCCCGTCCAACTTGGCTTTGAACACTTCCAGGGAGGGGGCATCCACAGCTTCTCTGGGCAACCTGTTCCAGTGCCTCACCACCCTGACAGTGAAGAATTTTTTCCTTATACCTAACCTAAATCTACCCTCTTTCAGTTTAAACCCATTACCCCTTGTCCTATCACTACATGCCCTTGTAAAAAGTCTCTCTCCAGTTTTTTGTAGGCCCCCTTTAGGTACTGGAAGGCCGCTATAAGGTCTCCCTGGAGCCTTCTCTTCTCTAGGCTGAACAACCCCAACTCTCAGCCTGTCCTCATAAGGGAGGTGTTCCAGCCCCCGATCATCTTCATGGCCCAACTCTGGACCCACTCGAGCAGGTCCATGTCCTTCTTAAGTTGGAGCTCCAGAGCTGAACACAGCACTGCAGGTGGGGCCTCACAAGAGCAGAATAGAGGGGGAGAATCACCTCCCTTGACCTGCTGGTCACACTTCTCTTGACACAGCCAGGATACAGTTGGCTTTCTGGGCTGCAAATGCACACCACTGGGTCATGCTGAACTTCTTGTCAACCAACACCCCCAGGTCCTTCTCCACAGGGCTGCTCTCAATCCACTCATCTCCCAGTCTGTATTTGTGCTTGGGATTGCCTCAACCCATGTACAGGATCTTGCACTTGGCCTTGTTGAACTTCAGGAGGTTTGCACGGATCCACCTCTCAAGCTTGTCAAGGTCCCTCTGGATGGCATCCCTTCCCTCCAGCATGTTGACTGCACCACACAGCTTGGTGTCATCAGCAAACTTGCTGAGGGTGAACTCAATGCCACTGTCCACGTTGCTGACAAAGATGTTAAACAGCATTGGTTCCAACACTGACCTCTGAGGAACACCACTCATCACTGCTCTCCACTTGGACATTGAGCCATCAACTGCAACTCTTTCAGTGCAACCATCCACCAAATCCATGTCTCTCCAATTTAGAGACAAGGATGTCATGTGGGACAGTGTAAAATGCTTTGCACAAGTCTAGGTAGATGACGTCAGTTGCTCTTCCCTTATCCACCAATGCTGTAACCCCATCGTAGAAGGCCACCAAATTTGTCAGGCACAATTTGCCCTCAATGAAGCCATCCGTGTTGGCTGTCACCAATCACCTCCTTATTTTCCATGTGCCCTAGCATAGTTTCCAGGAGGATCCGCTCCATGATCTCCCTGGCACAGAGGTGAGACTGACTGGCCTGTAGTTTCCCACGTCTTCCTTTTTTCCCTTTAAAAAGTGGGGGTTATGTTTCCCCTTTTCCAGTCAGTGGGAACTTCACATGCTGAGTGTTATCAACACACTCATCATCAAAGAAACCAAAAATAAGACTATGGGTAGAAAACCAACTACTCTAGATTTAATTAAATAGGATCAGGAATTTCCCCCCCATCTATTTCTGGAAAAGTTTGTTATCTAAATGACATAGGTTAGAAAATCAAATACTTCAGGTGTTTCCATGGGAACAAAGAACAACAAGAAATTAGAAGAGGTATTCTCTTCCTTCTTCTGAGGCAGAGCAGCCTTCAACAATTCATTTTCCCCATCTAACATAAAGAATTTTTATGGCAATAACATCAAGAACATTAAGCATAAATCAAACCAGTGTTGCCTGAATGAAACTGAAGAGATCTTGAAACAACTCTGACCACTATCACCTGCCTAATTCTTCTTTGTTATGGTTTTTTGATCTCAGCTTCCATAACTACAAGATATGCTATTTTCCCATCAGATTTAGGAAAAGAGCATTCATGCTAACAAGGCTGACATTTTATTTGGCTCGTAGGTTCCAGTCCTTTTGTCCTGCTAAACCTGCTTCTCATTGCCTCCTGTTCTCCACTTTTCTACACAAGCTTCACAATATATTGGGACTGCAGTCCAGGCTCTTCATCTAGCAAAGGCAATATCTGCTGTTCACCAAGCACTGAATCAGAGCAAGGCTCTGTCTAGACTGAACACAGTATAGGGTGGCAACTAGTATGGCAAAAAAAAAAACCCCACCAAACTCAACAACAAACAGTAAGAGGACAATCAGTGTGAAAGAAAAAAACAAACCAAAAAACCAACCAAACACAGATACCATCTCTATGAAGAACAAAGAATAACCAGTGAAAGAAAACCAAAACTAAGAAAAATATTAAAGCAAATCAGTATGGGAAAAGGCAAAAAATATGTGTCAAGGGAAAACATTGAGAGAGACAATGACACAAAGCACAAACAAGAACAGATCTGAAATGAGCCTGGGGGATAGATGAACTACATGGAAAGAGGTTGCATGTCTGCCAGGATATATGGAGACATACCAACGGGCTTCACAAAGCTGTGCATTTCAGCTGGCATTTTATGGGAAGTCATTCTCCAGAAGTACCAAGCTCATTTAGAAAAAGTCTCTAGGAGTCTAATACATCATGTGTAAAGTATTATGCTTAATTTTAATGTAAAACAGTTTTGTCAAATAAAATTATCTGAAATGCGAATATATATCCCAGTGATCCAATCATCAGACTAGCTTTTCCCTGCAGCAAACTGGCTCAGAGGAGATTCAGTGTTGCTCTTCTCAAATGATTTTGTTCATTAACTTCCTCCTCCAAAAACAAAGGGAGGTACAATCATTTTTCTGTATTTGAAGGCTGTAAGCACCATATAAAATAAGGAATTAATATCAATACTGCAGGGGGCTACAAACAAGAGCAAATGGATGAAGATAAAAAGGCTGTCCTAAACAGGCATCTATTTCAATCATGTCCCAAAAGTAGTGATATAAACCCTACAGAAAACTTGGAAGTCCTTGAAATCAGCCCGGACAAAATCTGCAGACTAAATGAGAGAATGTGTCCAGGCAGACCATAAAAGTTAGCTCTATGAATAACAGAAAAAGCCTAGAAATTGCAGTCAACTTTTGATTATCCATGTGTGCTCAAGCTTGGGTCAGTATGTATGAAGAAACAGCCAAGTAAAACAACAATTAATATAACATGTAATATATAGAGAGAATACGTATACTGTAACTTATAATTACATATTCTTTGTAAAAATATGAGGTAGTACATTACCTTTGAAAAGGTCTGTAAACAGTTTTCAGAAGGAGCTTTGAAAAAAATCACTAGCCAGAGCACCACCTGGAACTGATGACTTCAGCTCTGCATCACGCATATCACAGTATCACTTTCCAGTCTGGGGCAGAGAGGGAAGTTGGGGCATGGCTAATCCACCACCTGGATTCTTCAGCCAGTGATAATCAATAGCTGCCTGCACATGTTTTGTTGGAAAGGATATGAGCGGATAGAAAGCATAAAACTCTGAAGCAGCATGGAAAAAAATGAGTGAGCTTTCTGTAAAAGCATAACCATTTATATTTGCAACATAAATATATATGGGTGAATATTTGTGGAGTATAAAGCTTTGAAGAACTTGCTTCTATGGACAAGTCGAGTGAAGAATGCATACTGAACATACACAGGAAAAAAAATAATGCAGTGACTTCATCAGACCATTGGGTGATTTTGGCTGGCTAAGGAACAGAGCTTTTTTTTTTTTCCCCTGCAGTTGTTTTCTATGCAGTCTTTAGCCACCCTGCAAAGGAATTAACATGACACCATGCTGTGAAACAAGGAAGTACTATGCGTGCATTCCCCTATCACAGCATTCAGAGGATTCCTAAGAAAGGAAAAGCACATTTACCTACTTGAATTTCATGTTATTCGGGGGATTTCACTCTTCTCTCTACCTTTTATAGAGGATTGCATCCTTATTTTTTAAGCCCTCGGCCTACAACAGGATGTGCTGACAAGGATTTTAGGTACATAGACTTGTCAGTCGCAGTGCACAGACGGCAGGTTCCAAATGTAAACATCCCATTGCAAGCTCATGTGGTTTAAACTGGAGAAAATTGTTTTTCCTCCCTTCCTTTTGCCTCAAGGCTATTCAGAAAGCATATTATATTATGGACTTTGGCTTTTAAACTTTGATTGAAAAAGACAGATATGATTATGCACTTAGCTTCTGCATGACGGTCTTACTTAGGAGTCATTTTTTGAGCAAAAAAAGACCTTAAATGTGAGGTAAGAATGTAGGTTATTTTAAGGCATGGGGGTTTTTTTTATGATAATAATTTTAAAAAATAAAAACATGCTGTACCATACTTAACTGTGTGATCTTCAGAATTATTTACGTTGTGCATGTATTTTGCAAACCCTCTTGTTTTTAAGTTTACAGTAATTTTAGATGAACAAAATGCTCCACGTGCAGATGCACAAACACAATTACTTGTTCCATTTAATCAAGAAAAGCCTAAGCCTGGTGTCCCCGAGGCAATATCACAACCTGCAAGCACTTAGAACCGTTTCCCCATGTGTGTTAGCAAGACCCCTGCTGGTCTCCTTTCACAGTAAAAAGTTTCTTTGCTGCTGTCATTGTGTCAGCAGTTACTGGAACTGGAAGAGAACAAGCTCAGGCACCTTCGTTACAGATTTAAAAAAAATAAGTAACACACAGACCCTACATAGTGCGAAGACCTTTTTGTAATAGACAGTGGGGAGGACTGCGCTGGAGGTAAATGTTTTTAAACAGTTCATTGAGCTGTCTTGAGGTGCCAAGACAGAGCTGCTCCCTACCAGAGAGCGGGAGGGAGACAGGTTTGCAGCGTGTCCTCACCGCGTCCCTGAGAAGGGGAACAGGGCTTAGCATCAGCTGCACCAGGGAGTGCAACATGATGCCAAAATGCCTGGTCTGATGGGGAAGAGGACTTGGATCACTGACATCTGGGCTACGTGCAGGCCACTACTGCTTTTTTTGTGAAGGCAATGCAGCAGGTACCTCATTGCACCATGAAACCCTCTACCTGCAGATCTATGTAAGCCTCCTCCTCCCCCCCAGTACCTCTTGCAATCGCCTAACCTGAGCATCAGCCCCGCCCCGACATACATACACGCGATCCATACAACCAGACATTACACCCAAGTACAGAAGAGAAATGAAGGGTATTTAAAATAATGCCAGTTTTAAAGTTTTTACTCGTTTGGGGAGGGGTAAAGAGGTACCCAAACTCTGTTGAACTAAACAGCTCATGTGAAACAAAACCCTCCGAATTACAGGATAAATCAGAAAAAAAAAAAAAAACAAAAAACAAAACAAAACCTTAAGCCACAATGTAACACACATTAAACAAAGACAACAATTTCCAGACATCAGCATATCTCTTGCTTAAACCCAGAAAAGGCAATGCAGAGACAGAATAAAAGCTTTATTCTTATCCTACCTCAGTTAAACAAAGGTATAAGAACACATCACCTCTTTGCCTTGCTTTGAAGGCAGACCAACTGGTGATGAGTTTGAGCCTTCAGCGGACCTTTGAAGATTTAGTAAAGTCTTTATTATTCCTGCAGTGTGTAAGGGCTATGCATAGTCAATCTGCATAATGGATTCATAACATGAAACATTTAAGTTAAAAGAAATATTTTTGTAGTTCTCTCATACCAAAAGCAAAGGAATATCTCTCTCAGAAATCACATATTTGCATTTACTTTAAATCTCATGCAACAAACGAGGAAAAAAGAAAAAGGATGTCTAAGGGCACAGTTTACTGTGGACTAAATAACGACCTTTCCTATTTACAAAATCAGAGCTGTTAAAGTAGCTTAGAGCACGAATTAAGCAAGCACATGTTTTCAAACATTTAAATGCACTTCTCTCCTACTGCAGAGTTCAAAAGGCTAAGAATTTGCAATTGTATTGACCAGAGAGTGATGAGGGTTATTAGGCTGCCTGTTCTGCAACTTCTTGTCCCAGCCAGTCTGAGACTTGTAAGATGCAAAAGGTCCAACTTACAAACACCTGATGACACATGCTTATTCTGAAAATGCTGAAAGAGCCCGTCCTTCCTATGCCAATGGCAGCAAGTATCAGCTCAAACCACATGGATGCCCCCCACTTGAACACTGAGGGGCTTCAGAGTTTTCTAGATGGCTAGTCAAAGTCGGGCTTTCTGTGCCCTTCCAACACAGTGGTACAGACCTACAGAAATGAGCCACCTTTACTCAACCTCTAATTCCAGTTCCCCAGAGCCTTATCCCGTTGCTGCCACGGGCAATCGCGAGCAATGCTCAAGCCTCCCGGTTTCAAGGACAAAGAGGCAGTACTCTGATTGCAATCACTACTTCAGAGCTCCGGGTGGGAGAGGGGAAAGAGCAAAATAAAGAGAAAACTTGTATTTTAGTTAGCCAACATCTGCTATGAAGACGCTAAAAAAGATGACTAGATATTGAGTGAAGGTCACAAGGCTTATTTAAGAATAAGAGGAGAAAAACAGACGGGGGAAGGGGGAGGGAGAGAGAGAGAGAGCGCACGAGCACTGCAGCAAAGAAGCTATGCTCAGCCAATACATGCTGGCACTTACCATAAAAATAGAAAGATCCAAAGAGAATCAGATTAAGGATCCTTTTTATCTCTCTTCAATAGAAAGATTTCCACATGAAGCTCTGAACACAGCTGTCCAGGGAAAAGCAAGGTAATATGATGATGCACAGAAAACACTAACCCATTCTCTGTGAAATGGTAAGTCCTTTCACAGCCTTCCAAAACCTGCAGGCAGTTTGTGCTGAAAAACCAAAGGTAAGAAGTCTGAAGACGACTCCTACATAACACTGCAGCTAAAACAGACTGCTGTATTTCCAGTCACTCAGACCGCACTGTTTTCATCTTCATCTTCTCACCATTACTTAGAGGTGGGCTTGGGGGTGGGGAAAAGAGATTTCTCCTCCAAGTGGAAAGGAGCGCACAAACGGCATCAGCATTTTTAATCAGTCACTCAGAGTACCCAATCAGAGGAACTCAGTGGTGCCAGCGTGACAGTTGTCCAAGGCAGGGCAGCCTGGCACGCCAGCCGCCAGTACGTTCCTGGCTTGCACAAGACCTGCACTGAAGGGCTAACGTGCTTCTTAACCCCAGCAAGGTTTTCTGTGCCCACTTGCAAACAAACTGTCTTCATGCGCTGCGTCTTCTCCTTCGAGGAGCAGCGCTTTGTACAAGCTTTTCTGGGTTGCTGTTCTGACAAGCTGTATTCTACATCAGTGCAATAGTAACAAAAGCAAGAAAAGTTTGGAGGTTTAGGTATTAGCATAATTTAACTTGCAATTTATTATCTGGTAGCTTTCCTATATAAAACATACATTAATCATTGCTTCCTCTTCAAAGGTTTCTTTTTGGAGGAGAAGAAAGTCTATAGGAGATTTTACAGCACAGCCCTGCTGCTGTGGGCTGCCTTGTTAGAGCCAGCGCTGGTTTTGATATGACATCATAGACCCCTGACAGCACCAGATCCACAGAAAATACACAACCAAGGTCCCTCTCCCCCCACCTGTCAAGATGACAACTGGATTAAATGTTTATGCTGCTATCTATCATACTATTGGACATCAAAAAAAAACAAACAAAAAAAGAGACAGATCTCAACTTAATTTGCAGTAAGGATATCCAGGATCTGGAGACAAACCTTTCTATGACATTTAACCCACTGAAACCATCCACACAAGGAAGTCAACATTAAAGCTGCCAAACACTTTAACTTCCAGGGGATGTTTTTGATTCTAAAATACAAATGCTTGCATTTGACTATGGGAGAGAAATTCTTCTGGTCCTATTGCACAATGCAGTCCACGCTGGAGCAAACCTAAATACAGCATGCAAATTTACATTTACTTAAAGCAGACACTCTGCCAGCAGACAAAGTTAGATGCTTACCTTTTCAGAACATTTTTTAAACAGTCAATCCCGGATTTCTGCCATATCGCAAAGTAAACATGAATATCATCCATCTGATATTCACACTTCAGAAGATGAAAAGGCTATGTAGTATAAGAAGGGGGGAATGCATGGAAGACAAATCTCAAAACATTCCCAGCAGTGGTACCCATATTATTTGGTCAGTATCAAGTACATGCAGAATATACCAGGTAACAACATAAGCCTATCCAGGGGCTATTATCAAAAATAAATCAAAAAAATAAATCAGAGGTTCTATGGCCTGAAGTGCGGACTAACAATCTAAAGTGCAATTTAATACAACTAATCTGTTTGAAATATGAAATGTGAATATAGTGCAAGAGCACACAAATTCCACTAGCAGGCAGCAGTGATTTTCACAGAAAAGATTCTCCTTTCAGATGACAGGACATTGGAAGGCCCATTCCTTTGTTGCCTTTCATTTAGGTTTTAATAGGCTTGTTTCATGCTATCAACAGAACATGCATGATGTTTATTCCTCCCTTTTCATAAACACCATTAGTTCAGAAGACAAGATAACAGGTATGAGAGATAGAAGGCACAGGTGAAGGACAGATCAAAAGAATAAATAAGGGGGGCAATTACCATATACAAATAATGCACATGGGATATATACATATAACAGCACATATACATAGAGATAATAAAAATTTAAAATACAGTCAATATGGGAGTGAGCATAAGAGAAGGAGGAAGCAGCAGGATAAAATACATTTAAACTCTGCAATAAGCTTTCAGAACATACTGCAATGCTAGCAGAAAGATTACTATTTAACACACCACATGCTTGGTGAAGTAGGCAGTTTCTGTTTCAGGAAACTGACGATGGGAGATCTTCAAAAAGTGTCTCAAGATAGCCATTACAGCGAAAGACTGTCCGCACGTATCCCTAAGATCATGTTTTGATTCCACAGCCAAAAAATAATAGGTTTGTTTTCCCATATTATATAGTCAAAGTCCTGAACTAGGCAATAAACAGAGGAGAAATTAGAGACAAATCCCTTGTAAACAAAACTCTCAATTCCTTTTTTTTTTCCTGTAAGGATGAATGAAAAAACCAAACATTGGTGTAGCAGCTCTGGAGAGAAGAAAGCAGTCAATTGCAGAATTTAGTGGACAATGTTATGAATGTTCTGCAATGAGTCTCATAGAAAAGAAACCTGGACTTGAACTTCATAAAAAGGAAGGGATTGTGGGAGGTCTGTACCCCACTTTTCCCATGTAAACATGGGAGGTTTGAGAACAGGCTGCACCCACAGAAGTAGGAAGAGCTGCTGCGATTCCATCTGCGTGCTGATGACAGCTATAACAAACCAAAAAATATGAAGAAAGGCTAATAGAATAATTAATTCAAGATTTCAGCTAAGAGCAGAGGATTGAACACTCAAGTATTTCAGGTTTAAGCTCCTATTGAGGCCACCCTTGAGAATTTGGAAGAAGTCTCTGACATGTTCCAAGTGGATTCACTGCAAGGTCTGTGTTATTGGTGAACAAAAGATCCCAGTTTCTTTGTGGTGCTTTGATTATAGCTGAGGGAATGGTAGTAAATTCTTTCGGAGACCTAATTTTTCCTCTCCTCCTTCATTTGCAGATGGTGTTCTCAATACACCTCAAACTGTGGTTGGTGAGGCCATAACCATGTGCCAGGGATACTGGCAACCTGCTTAAGTGTTATCTTTCAAACCGTTTCAGGAATTAGTAGTAATGAGGGGAAAAACACACATCCCCAGAAAGAAGATAGTTCTCACTTCCATTTCAGTAAAACAATTGCTGCCTGAAAAAAATTACTGAAACCAGCTGTTCTTCTACATCTAGTTAAAGGGAGAGAAAAAGCTCACTTACTTTTTTGTGAAAGGAAGCCAAGAGCATGATGCCAGTTAAAACTGGGGCTTGTTTTATCCTACCTCTCTACCTTTTTTTCCAGAAAGCAAAAAAACCTCAGAACTAGGTTTTCCAGAACCGTTCTCTCTATTCCTCCCCAATAGTTTATGGGACAACAGTTCAACATTCCTGAGCTGGAAGGTAAAGGTGATACCCAAAATTTAATAGAGTTCCGATCTTACTACTGAAGCCTCAAATGAACTGCCAACTGCTCAGAAAGAATTGAAGGATTTCAGAAGGTATAAGGGTGATGGAGTGTGCCAGTGTGCAAGTCCCAGCTCAGCAGCACATATCAACAGGTGAATGTGTGAACAGGACACATGGCAGACAAGAAAGGGAAGAAGCAGCATTAAGTATAAAGGAATAAAACATAGATTTCAGGGAGAGATGTTTAAATTTTCAATGGGTAATTTAGGTGCAAGTGTTTTGTTTCTCCATGCTGTCAGCATCACTCCTGCATGCAGAAGAAAATTTCCATGCTTTGAACTAAATGAAGCAGACAATAATGAAATAGTAAAACCCAAAAGATAAGAAATGCAGAAAACATTCCTTCCCTGTTTGGTCAAAGCACTTGTGAGCCTTCCCAAGACGTGCAAGTACAGCTATGGTGCCTGGTACTGAGGAGCTTGATGAGAGCAACAAAATGCAGGAAGGTTTCTGTTAACTTTATCTTGGCTGAAGGGACTGCGGAAAACTAGTACTTGGTACTGCTCAGCTTGAACATCCTTCAACTTTCTGATTTTGCTATTTTTATTATCTGTTAGGTTGAAGTGCTTTCAGTTATCAGATTTTTAAACTCTACATTGATATATTGAGCACTGACAAAAATCTCTCCTTAGTTGACATCTTGGTAGGTTTAGATATTATTAGTCTGTCATATCATCTTTTGCAATTTTTCAGGACTTTTTTTTTTTTAATGTCAGGTAGGAACTTAATCAATTCTTTTAAAACACAATAACAGAAGATATCTTCTTGCTGATTCTAAAATAATTTAATTTGTGGTTTCTAGTTAGAAACTATTGAGTACTGAAGTATTTCATGTTATGATATCATTTTCCCCCTAAATACAGAACAGAAATATTTACCAAGTATTTACTGAAACAGAATTATTTCTGCTTTTAACATTATTATGGAAAATTCTACTATTTCTACAACAGAACCATAACAGACCAACACATTTTAAGTAAAAATTAAATTCGTAACATACTGTAAAATCCTTCCTGGTTATAAGAGGCACCTTAACTATTTTCTACTGTATTACACATACATTAATATTCATGGCTGTCAATAGACCAAATATTTTTTCTATTTTAAGTTTTTTATCTTACAGTTATAAAATGAATATACTTTTCTTAGTAAGACTTCACTCTTCAAAATGTCATTTCCTTAGAAATAGTAAAATGTTCTTAAAGGACTTTCAGATAATGAATTCATAATTATAAATAAAAGTTACTCCATTTTTCAAAGCTTTTAACAATTAAACAGGAATTATCAATATCAATCCAAGAAAAAACTTTATCATTCTTTGTTGTCTAGAAAAGTGGGGGTTTCACAAGCCTTTTTTCATGCTGCTGATGCATCATTTGAAATTGGGTAGAGGAGGTTCTGAACTACACATACAGATGGAAAGGAAACTAAAAAGCACAATGCACTTTGAGAAAAAGATGTCGGTTAAGCAATGTCAAAACGACCACTAAGAATTTTTACCTCAATTTTTTTTAAGTCATCCATACAGTCATTTCTGAAGTTCTAAAAATATCCAGATAGAGTAGAAGAGAGTAAGTAATCTCCTAGAGAGACTTCCATTTCTGCAACATAAATTTAAATCTAATGCAGGTGGGAAGCAGTACAAGTAACTGACAAGGCTGTGTGGATAGAAATGACCACTGCTGAGTATGGCTTCTCTAATTCTAATTAGAGAGCTTCTCAGATTTATTCTATAGGAATAAAAAAATATGAGCTTTTCAGTGATGAAACCAAAATCTCTGGAAGAAAAGCAGTTCATGGAAAAAAAAAACCCACCAAAACCCAAACCCTATGTTTCTTGGCCATCATTTGGCAGAAACATCTGTAATGACCATGTCTGCATTCTAGAAACTTTCTCTAAAAGGAATTTATCTAGGGAATAATAGCAAGCTGCCCATAGGGATTTTTTTCACTTATGAAGAATTTTCGTAGCTGTTTTATATAAAAGAAATTGTTACGGATAGCTTCATTGTGGGAAAGGGGCATATGCTTGTGCACCCACATTTGTAAAAAAAAAAAAAAACAAACAGAAAACTCACACCAAAACCCCTAGAAATTCTAACATTTAGCATAAATACACAGTATTTTTTCATTTTACAGCAATGCAAGAATGTTCCCCCCACCTTCTCACCTTCTTCCCAAAGGCGACAGGAAAATCAAAGCTGTATAGAGGTAGCTGAGGGACGCAACTCATACCAAGCACAACATTACCAGTTTCACTATCTACAGTATCATATTTGGTCTTTAACTCACATCCTCATAATCAGACTTTCTATAAATCAAATAAGAAAATTATATACAGGTAATATTTCATGAAGTATAAAGTACAGGTTTTATTAATGTATCTTCATGGCAGCTCTACAAAAACAATTGCAGCCTGAAGAAAAAGATGGTAGGTATAACCAGAGAATGTAGAGCCCACCAAATTGAAGTCTTGATTTAATGTTGCTTTTTAAAGTGGGGAACCAATACTAAATATTTAATGATTAACCATTTTTAAACCTTTTAAACTCAGTTATGCTACTGCTGCATAACTCCATATTAACAATATTTCATGCAATAAATGTAAAGTTACCACAGACCTTATCAAGACACAAGTGTCATAACACATGAAGCAGTCAAAACAGTCTTAAGAGATCACAATTTAATGGTACAGAATACTCCATTTATTTCTAGGTATTTCCTTAACTAATAAAATTAAACTTCTAATAATAACACAAATCTTATGATAGCCCATAAAATTACCTCTCTTCTAAACAAAGCATTTATACTTCTATCTATACTAAACCTAGAACAGATGGACAGGAGATAATCTGCTCAACATCAAAAAAATATTAAGGCTTTTCTTTAAAAAGTACAGGAAGTCATTTTGCCACCCATCTTTGTACTTTACTGTCAATGCAAACAGAAAAGTTTGCTTTTCATTTGAAACGAAGACAAAAAGGACAAATCTTTCCAGGATGATTCATTGGAGAGCAATGATTTAGACTACACAAAGGACATACTCTAATAATCAAAACCCAGCCTGTAGGTTAGTTCCTAGTATGGATAACCAGAGCACTAAGACAGTCTGTCCAGCAAGGGATTAAACTGAGGTCCACTTATCTTTTACTGCCAAAACTTAGAAGAGAAAAATAAAGGAACATTTTTAAAGCCTGTGACAACATTTTCTGTCAACAGGCTAGGAATTTAGGGCGGAGACAAGAAGAAAAAGCTTCTTTAGAACAAAGGGTGGATTCCACAAAAGTTTTTAAGCACCGAATTACCAGCAGTAGAAGATGGCAAGATCCAAAAGTTGGTGAAGATTCAGAGATAACAGTGTGTTGCACTGGATGAGCATGACAAACCTTTAACAAAGCATGTAAAAAAAAAATATATATATATATAAAAATATATTCTTCACATACTGCTCCCCAGATATCTTTTTCATTTTTGATTGTGGACCAAAGAGGAGTGTCCTGGTTTCAGCTGGGATAGAGTTCTTCCTAGTAGCTGGTACAGTGCTGTGGTTTGGATTTAGTGGGAGAATAACATAGGTAACACACTGATGTTTTAGTTGTTGCTAAGTAGCGCTGATCCTAAGTTAAGGATATTTCAGTTTCCCATGCTCTGCCAGCGAGCAGGTGCACAAGAAGCTGGGAGGGAGCCTGGCCAGGACAGCTGACCCAAACTAGCCAAAGGGATGTTCCATACCATAGAGCGTCATGCTCAGTATAGAAACTGGGGGGTGGATCACTGCTCAGGTATCGATCAGCGGGTGGTGAGCAATTGCATTGTGCATCACTTGTCTTTTCTTGGTTTTTTTTTTTCTCTCTTCTTTATTCCTTTTCATTACAATTATTATCTTTTATTATTATTATTATTATTGTTATTATCCTATTTTAGTTATTAAAACATTCTTATCTCAGCCCAGGAGTTTGTTGGGTTTTATTTTTTTTTTTTATTCTCCTCCCCATCCCACTGGGAGGGGGGAGCAGTGAGTGAGTGGCTGTGTGGTGCTTAGTTTCTGGCTGGGGTTAAACCATGAGAAGGAGTGGTAGGACTTTTTTACCTGCAAGAAGACAGGCATGTCACACAGCAGGCTGAAGCTGTGATGCTGAGCTCCTGAGAGGAATAAGGAGAAAGATGCCACCTAGAAAGAGCATAGGGCAAGATGCCAGAGACAGGCCCCAGACACTCATGAGGGCTTTCCAGTCCACTGTTAAAGCAGGTGGCCTAGAGCTGTGCCAGACCATTAGTCAAATCAGAGGTGATCATACACTTATCATTCATCTTCATGGAAGCAGAAAAATGAACTAAAATTAATGCTGAAGCAGAGAGGAAGGACCCAGTATGGGTAGATATATCAGAATGGCCCTAGCAGAGCATCACCTGGGTAAATTGTGCCCTGTATCCAGCACACTGCCAGTTCTGTGATACAGTTTCATAGCTGCATCTAGCCCTACTTCTAGTGCAATTTGGAAAATAGATGGGAAGAGGAGTTGCAAACAACATATTAAGAACACAGCACACGTATATGGGAGAAAGCATTAGATGCCACAGACAGGCCACTGAGATTTCGAGGGCAGGTCCACTCGGGTCAGACACCCCACCATCATGAAGCAAACACAAAAACATTATCAATTAGGAGCTGTATGTGCACACATGCACATGCGTGACAAGCATTTGATAGTTTACAATAGTAGAGAGTGTTGCTGAGCAGGTAAACACTTGGCACCTTCACTGCTAACTTTTAAGAGTTTTAGATAAAGAATCAATTAAAATAAAATATAGTAACTAAGAATGCATGGCCTCTGTGAAGAGACAAAGTGTTTTATTAACTCTCAGTTTGAGGTTTACCTTTCCTTTATTAAAGGATATGAATGTAATTTGAACAGATCAACATCTAAACTGATCTAAGCTGTCCCTGTTCTCAGTGGGGGGCTGGACAAGATGATTTCAAGATGCCTTCTAACCTAAATTACTCTACAACTCTAAAAAAAACCGCAACAACACAAACCAAAAAAAAAAAAAAAATCAACCTAAGAAACCTCTCAAATAGAAACAAAACAACAGCAAAATTGATAGTGAAAACAACTAATAATATCCATAATCATAACCACAGATGAACATACACACATCATAATCAAAGAGCCTGAATATCTTTAACTGGTATTTCAGGCAGAATCAAGAAAAGAGAATCTTATCCTGGGTTCTTCCTCCCAGCAAGGACCCACATAAAAGGCCCCATACCAAGAAGTTCCAAATTGGCTGATCAGACTCTGGAAAGTGACCCCCCTCTAATGATGACCTTTTAAATACCACTACGCCTACCAAGGCTGGGATGAATTCCCCATGTCCTTACTGAAGTTTAAAGGAGTTTTTCTTCTATGGAAATATTTTAAATTCATCTTAGAAACAGTAATAGGATTATTTTTAAGTGTTTTCCCAGAAAGGTAATCTATTTTTTAAATTAACTTACTACCTGTTTAGTTGGTCCGTTATTTCAGCTCATTCGGAAGCACAGACCATTTAAAATGGCTACATTTTCAGACATTCAACCTTTGAAAAGTTAGGAATGCAACAGACATAAATTAACCACAAAGACTCATTATTTACTAGAGTTTTCCAACTTTTAATGGATTTTTAATGTAAGAAATTCTAGAAATATCACCATCTATAAACCTGTTGGATCTCTGCAATACCAAAAGCAAGAGGAAATGAAAAGAGAAATCCTGAAGTGGCTGGCTAGAACTATACTTATAAATGCATCACTCCAGGCCACATTCATAAATACTGCCAGCTACCGACAACAGTATTTCAAAACAACATTTTAATAGCAGCTTGCATCCCCTTGTAAAAGATCTTTTGAAAAGAGTTCAAAAGAACTGGCTCCCCACCAAGAAATAAATGGTATAACATGGCACTTAAGATCTAATGTAATGGACAAAATGTAATAAAATGAGTATCTGTTTGTGACAAACTCAGTATTTTGTGTGTATTTACTGATGACCATCCTGGTCTATACTACAGTGACACATAAAAATCTGTGAACTAAAATACACAGTTTAGTATTTTTAGACCACTGTTGATTCTCCAGTGTAGAAAGTCAAGAAAAGGCAAGAGCTTAAAGATGTCAACACAACTGTTTCTTCAGCTTAGCAGGTAAACCAAAGAGTTATAGTGAGGGGAAAAAAAAAGAAAAAAAAAAAAAAAAAGAAGAAAGTTTTCTACAATATTTTTACAGGTTGTTCTGGCTTAGTTAAGTAAAGAATCATTATGGGACACTGTAAGCTACTTTGAAGCAGACAGAAGTGCTTTAATTAGCTCTTGGTTTATGAAACCATTGTACTTATTCCCCCCCCCCCCCCCCCCCCCCAATTTAGATGGATTTTTTTTTTTTAATGTGGAAATTAAAGAATCATTTTGGGCAAAAGGTGTTTGACAACTGGTTTTCAAATTTTCAAAATATATTTTTGGAAGAGAGACTTTGATAAAGAATGTTTGTAGTGTAACACTGTGTTCTGCTCATCCACCTTCAGCACCTAGCTTGGGAGCCTGGTGGGAAAATAATAACCTCATGGCACTAAGAAGCCAAATGGGCAGTGCAGTAGGTCCTGCACCTGATCATAGAGCTGGCACTCAGACACCCACAGGACCAGTCAAGGAAGTTTAGGGAGATCTGTCACATGTTTAAAATTTTAATCTAGGGAAAAAAACCCATGCAAAAATATCAAAATTTTGGGAAATATCAATATTTCCGGTCAAACACCATATTTGAAAACATCAAAAGCAAAAAGGTATTGACATTGTAACAGTTCTGCTGTTACAATGCTGTTACAATCTGCTGAAGCTTATTCACTAAATTTCACCTGTATTCACTGTTTTAGTTCCCATTCCCCCCGCTCCCTTCTGATGATGAACCTGTAATTTATTATTTTCTTGATATTGATACCTGGAATTAATGTTGCTTTAGTTCTTAAGCAAGTTGCCCGAGACACCAATAAATCATATGCAAGGAAAGAAGATTCAAGGGGCATGAATATCCCTGGTGGAAAAAGCTGTGTGTTACTTAAATATTTGATAGCTGCAGCTATTATATGAAACTAAGACTGGGTGAAAAGATTGCTGACTTAAGTGCTGATTAGTCTGCTGTTAAAGCATCATGCAAGCAGCAGTGTCCAGCTGGCTCTAATGATACATCGCAACACTCCATCTTCAGCTCCACACGTATGCACTGTGGGGGGAGTGTCCTGTGCAAAGTATGGGAGATAATTGGGCAAGAGAGGTTAGAAAGACAAACCAAACTTAATCACTTTTTGCTTGTTGTGATCCACCCTCAGCTTCCCCAGTACCACGAAAGACTGATTAATGACCAGTGCACGCTTGGTAGCTGCCGTTTGCACTTATATTTTTCAGCTTAAATATTATTATCATTGGAAGTAAAACACTATTTGAAGACAGTCCTGAAAGCAGGGAGAGGTTTTGTATCCAGACATGCTCTGGTTCTCTTTTCCTCTCTTAGCCTGACAAATGCTCCTTAAAATCAACATATTCCCCAGACTGACTTGTAAACACACTCCATGCTTCCTAAAGCCACAGATTCAGAACACTAATTTTCTAATGTTGCTGTTTTGCCTCATTTTTATACTTAAGTTGTGGATTTGAAGTGCTAGTGTGGCCCTGGAAGAAGTAATTGTTGTGTTATTCAGATTAATGGCCATTTCCACACTAAACAAAAACCATCAGGAACTGACTTAAGAAAAAATGATCACCATACATAGCTGTAGTGCAAGAAGTAATGATAAGCCAGAAAAAAGATCATTTTTCACCTACACATAAGGAAAAACAAATGAGACTGATCAATTGGCTAAAATCATCTATGACATGCAGAAAATAAATCAAACAAATGATTAATATCAACTCTTACTACAAAACTTTTCTTTTATTTTACTTTCACCTTCCTCCTTCACATTTTAGTCACTTTATTGCCTGGGGCTCAGAAAGGAAGATTTTGTTAGATTTCCATAAAGCAGCAGAACAGTTAGTCTCACAGCCATAAACTCAGAAAAACACGTTGCTAAGTTTAAAGGTAGTCAGACTCAGTGAACAGTTAAAGTCAGAAAAGCAGCTTACATTCAGAATTTTACATGTCCCCAAGACAACATGGGGTCATGCTGTCCTGATCACTTCCACTACAGAGCGAGCTGGAGGAAAATGAGATGGGTTTTGCTCCCCAGTATCTTCCACTTTATCACGGATTTCCCTTTCAGAGATGCTAGTTCAGGTGATAAATTCCTGACTAGATGAAACACCTCCGTTTTCTGATCCTAGCCTGAATCTGACCAAAGCAATTACAAAACCACCCTCCGGCATCAAGTCAAGTCAGCGAGGAAGGCGACTGAAAGCCAACCACCATGAGCCTTACCGGGGGGCCAAGTGTTGACCAGGCCATCACCCTGGGGATGACCCTCACTGGGCCCGATCCTGTCCTCACCCACAGGCTGACGTCCTAGCCCAGCCCAGCCTCAGCCTGTCCTCCTCCCTGTCCCCAGGGAGATGCCTTATGACTGGGGCTGCCCTGCTTCAGGATATTTATTCAATAACCTGAATGCAGACATTAAGCACAGGAGGAGGTAGAGAGCAGCACAACTCTATGCCTTACAGGCGGTCATCCCCCCAGGGACAGAGGCAGGCAGAACCCAACAGCCATCTTCTCTCCTTTGGTTGAGCTGAGCTCTTCTGCCTCTTCCACAAGCTCGCATTGAATGGCATGTTTTTGCCATCTCTGTCTAGGCAGATGTGGGAGCGAGCTGAAGGAGGTTGCCATGGATCTACCCGCAGTTTCATTGCTGCAGGGCCAGGGCGCAGATCTCCTCAAAGTGCTGCCACTCCTCCTCCCACATGTCATGTCCTGCTGCGCCTGCCACCGTGGCTACCCTGCCTCTGCTGAGGCAGCAGCACTGTCTGGGGGAGAAAGGGGCTGCAAGCCACAAATCCCACTGAAGTGACTGGATAGCACAAGTATCTCCTCAGTGCAAAAATCAAAGCCTCTCAACAGACCAGTGTGGAAGTGAGGCCATTTCAGCTTCTACAACACCTTTTTCAAACACAACATGAGGTGGCCAAAAAAAGGATTGAGCTGTTTTTCCACCACCTCTGCTTGTGAGGACACACTAATTTATGCCAGGCAGGAAAGTTTCTGCCTGTAACTTGGCCTCTCTGATACCAGTCCTTAAACTGCCCTTGCAGCTTGGCAGAAGGTGTCCATCCCCTCCTCTTACACCTCCCAAGTGGCTGCCTATACATACTCACTGTAATTGGAGGAATAACGTACATTAAGTTTGCCAGCTTCATTGGGATTCATTTTTAATAACAAGATTGAAAAGGTGAAAGTAGTACAAATTTATTCTGTCAAAGCCAAAGGCTTGTTGCTGATGACAGAGTTGCAGAGGAGAAAAAAAGAACCAAACCTATTTTATAAGATGACAGATCCTTCCCTGAGCTGTCACTTGAAATTCCTGAAGCACCTTTTTTGCTGTACAGGAGGAAAAAAAAATGGGGCAACTGCATCCCCTCAGAGCCGAGCTGTACAGGCAGCCTAGGGGCTGCTGCACCAAGCCGCTTGCTTCCTGCCCAAGCAGAGCCTGCCAGCTCTCATACCCATGTTTATTCACAGGTTCCTGAGTTTCTGTTGTTGCTGTCTCATCTGCTTTCTTAACAAGGAGGAAAGCCACTCCTGGCTTAATGTTCTTCTTCAACAACCAGGGCTACCATTTTCCAAGTCTTTTCCCCAGACTCTGGGACACAAGAGTGAGGCCCCTCCTGTCCTTGCAGCCTCTCTGATCACACAGTGCCCTCATGCTCTCTACTACATTTCTCCAAGCTTTGGTAGCTTTTCAGGTGGTTTCAGTGCCCTCAGGACCATCCTGTTTCTTCATAAATAACGAACCATCAGGAGTATTTGTCATATGCTTGCCTTATAAAACTTTCCATTTTCGGCTTGCTTTCAGCCCTCCACAGGGACCAACCACACTGCAGAATAAAAATGCAGGGGACAGGTCTAGCATGCAAAAGGAGCCTTCCAGGTGTTCCACTGAATCACAATTTGGAGGTTTTTTTCTTGTGCAGACTAACTTCCTCAGCACACCTCCCTCCACACACAGTGGAGTTCAAGCACAGAGTTTCTCAGCTGCAAGTTGTTACTGAATAAAATGAAGAGGGAAAAATCTTCTGAAGTCTGAAAGTGGAAGTCAACCATCAGAAGATTCAAGATTTTTAAATACCTGCGAGTGTTTCTGCAGGTACTCAACATTACAGAATGTCAGAGTTTCTTAAGAATAAATTAATTTTGAGACCATTAAATCCAACCTCTTGGCAAAAAGTAGCAGCATCAGTAAAGGACTGTGTTTCTATTTCAATGCAGACCAAATTTCGTTCATTACTCAAGCTGCCAAAACAGTTTTCATAAGTAAAACCTCCCAGAAATCTCCTACTGACAAGTTTCGTAACAAATGCCCTCACTGGAGCAGCGTTAACCAAGATACTGAGCATTCAAGACCTAATCGATCAAAGCATTTTAACATTAATCCTAAAGCACACGAAAGCACCACTGAAGTAAAAAGATTACTTACATGCTAAAAACCACACATTAGTTTAAATATTTTGCTAGATCATCCATGATGGTCTCAGCAGTACATATTACTAATTGACTTATTTATCTAATAAAATTAAGGGCCCAATCAGAGGACTGAACATAAGGTCTAGACTTCAAATATGCTTATGTTTTAATTTGGTTAGGAAAGAAGAAACAACTATTCTGATAACTTTAAAAAATGTAAACTATCAGATAGTATTTTCAGACTGGTTTACTAAAACATTTACACTGATTAACTATTTACTTTTCCCCAAAGTGCTCTGCATAAAGACATATTAATAAAGAAAATTAGCCCAGCTTATTAAATTAATACACTAGTCACCATCATAGAAAATTCTAAATTTATTAAGCAAATACACTGTAGAAGGCGAAAGTATATTTACTTGGTATAAGAACAGATGAAAGAAAGGGAGGAATTTAACACAAAAATAAGTATCTTAAATGCAATAAACCAAATACTTTTGTAAAGATGACTATTGCATACAGAGCTGGAGGGCATTTCCTTATTTTTTTAATGACATCCACACAAAGGATCTGGAGAGTCAAAAGAATGTTTATCACACAATTGTTGAAAAAGATATAAACATTTTTTAAATGAAATATCAAAATCTGCAAATAATCATGCATGCAAGCAATTTCTAGACAACTGGCATGCTTGAAGTGTAATGCATCTTTAAGTTGCTTCAGAATTAAACCTACATCAGTGTAAAACAATGTTAAGAATACACCTATTAAGTCCTGCAACATTCTATGTCATGTCTCCTCAAGTTGCCAAAGAGAATTTTAAACAGCATGCCCGAAAACAAAAAATTAAGCTTGTTTCTCTGAGCCAAACCCTTCTCTGTATATGCCTGAGACTCATATAGATATTTTAAAGAATTATGAAACAAGGTACTATAGTCTTCTGCTAAAAAAAGGATTCTATCAGTAAAAAGTAAAAACATGTTTGATTACTCTTGAGCTAGAGGTCACAGGGGGGCAACTCATTCTACAGAACCTCAACAGACCCTGTCAACTTCAAAAGAATAGTGAGGCAAAACCCTACAGTGCTTTCCACAGCTAAAGAAGGAAGATGAGACTTTGAATGCACACAGGAAGTAGGGAAAGAAGATGGTGTCATTGTCAGATACAGTTCTGATCAGCAGTATTATCACCTGATCAGGAAATACTATAGTAAAAAGTATTAGTATTAAAATTATACTAAGATATACATTTAATAAACATTGATAAGTAATTTATTGTGGATAACTGATAATACAAATTCCTTATTTAATGAAAAAAAATGTTTATTTATGGATTTACTGTTATTTTAATATTCAGTTAGTAAGTTGTTCTAAATAAGAGTGAACAGTGTGTTCACGATCCAAGAAAAATATCTCTGTGCTCATGAAACTGCAGACAATGGAAAGCCTGCGCCCTGAAATACACACTGAAACTACCTCAGTCCTGTATCAGTGCTATATACATAGGCCCATTAAATGAGAATTTCAGGGGCCCATTCGGTGAAGATAACCTTATCTGATGTTATTCTGAAGTGTCTCAGAAGCTGTTTCACTGAAGCTTACATCGGTCAACCCCCAGATTTTTACATAAAGCCATCTTTATTCAGCCATTGATGGCTCTTCTGGTTATACATTCAAGTATTTACTGCCTGATTCATATACCTGAGCTCAGAAAAACCTTGACTGACAGAGTTTCAATAATATTTTTAATAAAAACTTCTAACATACCACAAAATTCAGGGTTGGTAAATTACATGAAGATAGTGTTTCTGGACTAAGAGCCCACAATGTGCAGACACACATGAATAACTTCACTGAGATCATGAGACTCTGTGCTGGATATCTGGATGTTTACAAATGCAGAAGCATTATTTCTACAAATGGCCAATTTTAGCCACTGCTTTACTGACAGAATTTTCCACATATTCTTTGAGGTAATTGGCCTTTAAAATTGATGCATATCCAAAGAGTTGTTAAGCACTGAATTCCTTTGCTATAGCTTCTATTTGCATGTTCCGGCCTTACATAAAACCTTGTTTCAGCAAAACGGGTTACTATTTTGCTGAAATAAGTATTTTAGTGTACTTTAAAGACAAATCTCCATATATTGCAGTTTCCTCCTTTCTATCATCAGAGTAAACTACGGAGCAGAAGAGGAAATGGAAGCATTTGAAAAAATATTGTGGATCTTTATTGTAACCACAACTCAGTATGAAGTATTACCAGATATACAACCTCTTCATCAAAAGCCTGGTTTCTATGGTGACCAGCACATCCTCTGCCGTTTTGTTTTGTTTTTTAAAAACCTTGCTCTTTAGTGTCATCCGTCCCCACAATTAGGATGCAAAATAAGCTCAGAGAAATGTGATTTTTTTTTCCTCCAATATCTAAACCAAGTGGAGGACTTCAATACCCAAACAGCACCAGCACAATGCATGGTGCTTTTTATCTAAAGCAATGTGATCTGATTATGAAAACTCACCCATCCAACGGAGTTACTAGTAGCTGCTACTCTTTGATGAAAATGTTTGTCAAGGAATTCTTTGAAGCCATCTGGATGACAGTGACAAGCAGGTGAACCACTGCTCAAGCTCATCAGGCTCCAGCTTTAAATTGTGTAGGAACATAACCTAAAATTTGGTGTGCTGGGTCAGACTAGAAGCCTTCTAGTCCACTTGCTGAAGCATTCTGCCCCAGTAATAGTCAAAATCATCATCTCCTCCCATCTTTATCATCATGAAAATTGATCACTTCTTCCCTCACCCTATAAACCGAACCATCGCATCCCTCTAGCCATGACAGAAACCCCATTCTAACCAGCTATAGCACATGATTTCCTATACAAAACAACATAGACTATCACTGGATCAGTCAGATGCTTTTCTTCTCCCCGCAGTACCAGTTGTAACAATACACACAATTCCCAGATTATTACAGTTTTCACAGCAACTAAAATCACCAGTAACCCCTAATCACAGTGAGTTTATGTAGCATTCAAAATTTATATAGTATAGACACAGCCTATTCCTCACAGCAAACTGTATCTTCTATTCAGCTGCCCAGCACACTCAACATCTAATTCAGATCCTCATCCTATTTTTAACAATGACTCATTTAATTTCATCCTCATCCTCTTGCGGTCTCAGTTGAAGACTATTATATAACTCAACCCAGCAAAACATATAGCTAAAAATCTTTACTGTTACAGCTTCATTGCTTTCCCATAATTAATGGCAAAGACGTCTTTTACTCCAGTGTAACAGAGGATGTTCACTAATACTGGTACTAAACTATGAGCTCTACTAATAACAAAAGAGATAATATTTTGTTTAATGAAGACCACCTAGAGGGCTCTGATTTCTGCTCTGACTACCAAACTACCCTTGTGACCTTGAAGAATAGTTGGATAAGGGCTCCACCTTTCTGTTTCTTCCTTCCTCATCTACCAACCACAGAATGGCATAGTATAATATCTGCCTAAGAAAAAAAAATCAAAATAAAAGCCTGTTTTAAACAACCTTCAGGTGCAGCATGTTCTTATCTTTATGTATGGAGCTGCACAGATGCTTTCCCTTCTCCCACAAACTTAATCTCCAATAACTTATTTTCACTCTGCAGTATTTTCACCTTAAAGACTGGAGTTTTTCAAGGATGTGAATGACAGTATTTTTGTTAAGGAAGAAGGAAGCACCCAAGGGAAGTATTTAAAAGAAACAAGAAGCATGTAGATATTTGTGCATGAGGTGTGTTTAAAGTTTTTAGTCCAGATGTGCAAAAGATGACTGGGCTTTGAGAACTTGTCATTTGCAAAGCAGCAATTTCTTCTGTAACCCCAGTGATAGGTGCATTTTTTTTTTCCCCCTATGCAAACAACAGGGAGTAAGTGCCCATTTGAGGGGATTTCTGCAGTTTTATTTCCAGGATAGAGGGAAACAAGGGGGTAGAAAACAACAGACAAAAGGAAGTATAGCGCAGAGAGAACAGTTATGGGACGGCAAAATAGGGCTTGTTCTATAAACATAGTAATACCAAAGGCAAATGCATGAACTGACAGGAGGCAGCAGGGCGTGGTTTTAAAATATGTGTAAACAAGTTACACTATATTTGAATAACAGATTTGTTCATCTTTAGTTAGATTACCTTATACTGCAGCACAAGTGGGCCTTTTCCATTGATTCCAACAGAGTTTAAACAAAGACCTGAATTTCAAACTAAAACTCAAAGTAAGGGGGCTCCTGAACTTTGGTAATTAGGATTCAACTACAAGCATGTCAGTAGACTTAGGAATTCTGTCTGAGGTTTTTTGCCCTCGCCCCCCAATAAATGCTTCTTGGTCTTTTCAACCAAAAGACATTGCTTATACATAAATGGCATGGAAATATTAAAACCGATCAGACACAAGCAAGTGCCAAATAAGCCCCCTGCTTACCTATTACAGAAACAGAGTCTCACAACTGGAAGCTGGCCACAGACCAGCTCCCTGGAGTGTGGTGATCCACTCTCTCCTCAGCCCTATCAGCCAGTTCAGCAGCCTGCCACCTCCGTGGGCCTGTGGACATCCATCCTGACCAAGTGACAGGCAACACCATGGTTTGCTCTCCTTACTGGTCTCAGGTTTAACCATTTAGTTTCCTGAAGCCACAAGCTAAGCAAAGCACCTTGCCTGTGAGGCAGGAGTTGGGAAACCACTTCTCTTGCAGCAGCCAGCATGAGAGGAAAAACTACGTGGAACTTCTTCCAGCTATCTCCTCCTCAAAGCTGAGCAGAAGCAGGCTGAGGGTAATCAGAAATACTTATCTTGAAGGGCCTCTTTCCTGGAAACTGTATAAATGAGGAAAGAAAAATAATAGGTAAAAAAGGGAGGACAAATTCACAGTACGTACACAGATGAAAGAGCTCAGCAGGAAAAGGAAGGAAAATGGGAAGAGATTTTCAGAGGCACGCAATGAATATTAGGGGAATGACTAAAAAGGAAGAAATATAAAAATGCAAGGAAAAATGAGCAAAGAGAAGAAAATACAGTAGGTGAAAGAGTAGACAGCATTGCATTTTTCAAATTGGCATCTCCAAGCTTTTATCTGGAAATTGATTATCCTTCTTTTAATGGGGGGAGTGATGGGAAACAAAACAAGTTATCTTAAACCAATCTTTAAAAACAGAGGAAGAAAATAATGAAGGGCTTTACTAGAGCTACTGTGCATAGTTCATTCCATTTTAATTATACGGCTCTTGCTCTCTGTCTCAGTACTGAAGCGCTACACATGAACACTTCCTGCTTGACATCTGTATCTCTGACACATGTCCTTTCTCTTTCAAAGAACCAGGACTTCATTATCCATATCAAATTGAAAAAGCTCATTAAAAAATTGTGTTTTCTTTATAGTTTTTCAACATTAGCCTCTTTTTTTTTTTTTTTTTTTTTTTTCTGGTTCCCTCTCTTTAACATGACTATCAAAAGGAAATTTATTAGAAGGTTCTCTCTCTTTTTTTTTTTTTTTATAAATAGCTTTTTCTAGCACAAAGATATATCAGTTACTTAAGGTACAACACTTCAAGGTTTAACTGTGCTATATTCTCTAATGAGCAATAAAATAAAAAGCATTCTATTTGCAGACAACTTCTCTGGAGATAAAGTAGGGAAATGTCCTATTTTGATTCTGTAAATTTAACAAGAAGATATTAAAAATTTTATGCTTGTATTTACTATACACTAGTATTTTGGTTATAAAATATGCAAGATAGGTACACTGTTCACAAAGAAAGGCATGTCACTGACAGAAGAGTGAAACAGATTGCTGTTTTGTGCAGCATCAGTAAACCCCTATTAGATTTAAAGAGCTAATTAAACATTTCCTTCTTGCATTAAGTCTTAAAGATTCTTTAGCACTAGAAGGCTGCAGTTGGAAGAATGGTACAGAGACACATCCTTATATAAAAAGCAGTTATTCTGTTACTGACCAGAACTCCATCCTAACCCTTTTCTGCATTAACTGACTAGCATACAAAGCCAGAATATGGCACAGAGGAAAGGAGTCTCCATAAAATCTGACATTCAAATCAATCCTTCTTGCCCCAGCTGTGGTCAACAGACACTAAAGAAATGTATTCAAGAAAGAATACGGCAACCAAAAAGAATGAAAACTTGTAAATCTGCATTAGTTAAGTTGCTATTTGAGAAGGAGACTCTGTATTACAGACCCTTCTGAGGTTAAGTTCACAAGAAGCACCAGCAGTGAGCAAATGGTGATAACATCAGATTCCAGTTTAAGTTTGTGCAATAACGTGCCAACCTCGGGTCAACAAAAAGGGCAAATATCCACATTCAAGATAAAGAGAAAGGCCAGGCCTTGTAGTTAATTTCAAAATTAGCAGAAAGAGAAGGCTGGAGAGTAAATGCACTTCCAACTCTAAAAATGCTCTCTAAAGACAAGATTGAAGCATGCTGATACCACACTACAGGCGACACATGTTAGCATTGCCAGTGTTAAATACTTTCAACCAGCAGAACATGATCTGTGCTGGTTAGCATTTCTAAATACACATGCTGTAACAAACAGGAACTACCAGCTTAGGCAAATTTTGGTTTCTCGTTGGTAAGAACCATTAGGGAATCAGATAAATTGATCCCAATGGCACAACTCTCAAGTCCAAAATTAAGCATATACTTAATTGCTTTGCTGGATCAGGACCAGGCAGCTCAGCAGCTTCTAGGCTTGCTGCTATGAGAAGACTACAGAAGTTTCATAATTTTTATTTCCTTCCTTTTAAACATGAGTTTTTTTAGAATGATCTGTGCACTTAATGTCAGCCAGAATTTTGAGTAAACAATATTGTACTTTTTTAATCATATAAGCAATCCTATTGGTAGCCAGAGCCTTGAAATTGGTTAAGTACACATATTTAGATCTTTGGAAGGATAGACTTAATGGCATTTTCTATCCCAAGAGTCAGCAAGGACACTGATGTTACCAAAATACTTAATGTTCTTTTTAGGATCCTAATTCATCATACTTATTGAATGCAGTATGCTCTTTAGCCATTTCAGGTTTAGACTTAAACACATTTAGTCTCATTTTATTCAGAGGAAAAATGCATACCCTGCATTTCAGGAGCAAAAGATGATACAGCACTGCAGGAAAGGCATTCTATAACAAATTGTGCTGCCCCCTAATTTTGATAAAAGTAGTTAGCAGTTGCCATTCATAACACTGGAGATTCTGCTGGTGGCTGAATGAAAGAATTGAGAAAGATAAACCTGTCCTCTTCCTGGCCACACTGATTAATGAACAGAGACATGAGGCCTGTGTTAACAGAGAGGACAGGATAGTAGCGAAGGCAGCTGTTGGCAGAGTCAGGGCGCTGAGATAAGTCTATGCAGTTGTCACCTGGGCTGCATTGTTTCTTGGGTTCAGCTGACTTCAGAGTTCCCAAGTAACATTTTTGCAAACAATATTTTTATAATCTTTATAAACCTCCCTTGGAGCTCTCTATTACACAGTCATAATGTGAAGAAACCTATCTCTATTCCACTCCCTTTTAAGACACTGTGCAGAGAATACCAAAAAAACGCTCCCAAAATGGTCCCTGCCTCAATGCAGTCATAAAAACGGGCAGAGAAGCACAAGCAGTCAGCAACACTGTAGGTACAGCAAATTTTGCCCTTGGCAGTTGAAGTGTATGGAAATTCAGGTGAAGATTCTAATCAGAGATAACACAGATGTGTTGTCTTTCTATTTCTCAATTTTGTAATTTCATCAATCCCTTTGCAGCTGAAAGCCAAGCAAAAAGAGGGTACAACCTCTGAAATAACTATCACTTTTTTGATTCCCTTCTTTCTGTCTTCACCTCCCTCTTTCCCTCCAGTATGCAGACTGAGTATAACTTAACAAAAATAAATGCATAACTACAAACTGTAGGCCAACTGAGCCACTGACTTTATTACTTGTTTACAGGTTAATACACACCGAGCTCCATGGAAATTTTGTCTGGTTACAGCCAGGCCACTGCATGTTGCTCTGCATCTTTGATAATGCTTTCAACCACGGTAAGGAGTGTCAGCACCATCTTGTGGCTTTCACTTTTGTACGCAGTCCCCAGGAGTTAGGCAGTTTATGAGCCCTTCAAATTGAGATTTGCAACTGGAAACTGTTAACTCTTACGTGCAAACACCAGCAGTTGCATGTCCGGGCTTGCTTAGCAGTTTCTTCAGACTCTGAGGGCTGCTGTTCTTCAGAACCAGCTATTCCCAACCTTTATAAACATTAGATTATTAATTAAACAGAAACTGAAAACTACTGTCTTGGTTTTTCTTTTTAAATAGCTTTTGTTTTGCTAAACACAGCAAACTTTTTTGCTCTCTTATAAGATGAGCCCTCCTCTCTACTGTGGTTCAGGTTGTTCTTGTCTGCTTAAGCTCCAGTACATCTTTACCCTTTTTGAAAGTAAGAAGTCACTTTGGGTAAACAACTTTAATCTTTCCCTCTATGGCAAGTATTTCACCTGAGATCGCAGGCTTCCATTTGGTTTTTCACAGCTGCAGCACACTTCTGATTAGTAGCTGGATTTATCTTCCTCTGCCATTTCCAGCTGAGGACTCCCAGCTCACAGGAGAAAAAAAAATTTCTGCTACGCACAGTCTTTAAACCTGCACTATTGTATTTCATCACTTTTCCCTTATTCTGTTCCCAGAAGTCATCCATTTCTTCCTACCTGACAAGATTCTCCTCTGTAGTGATGATGTCTCCCAGTTTAGACTCATCAGCACATCTCATCACTGCACTCCCTCCTGCTTTCCAGACAGAAGTCATCCACAAAAATATTAACCTTATTTCCAAACCAGTGCTGGGAAAACTCCACTATTAATCTTCTTCCCATTTAGCACTCCCCCTCCCCAAGACTGTTGCCATGTCCCCCTCAATCATTTCCTTATTCACATTATAGTTCTTTCAAGCCTCATTTTTCTCCAGGTGAACAAATAACTTTCTAGGCAGGCCAATACTATTCCTTTTACAAAATTCAGCTAACATTAGATCTATTGTACTCATTTACTTTGCATCTAGCTAGTCAAATAAATGTAACTAGAGTTGTACACCATACTGAAAAGTAGTCAGTGACACAAATTATTTCTTTACATAGCTTTTTACTGTTATTGTGTGATTTAAAATAGGTCTTAAGAGCTGCATGAAACAAGACAGCTCTGTCAGAAAAGATATGGAAGCTGCAGAATCAAAGAATCCATTCAAGTATGCATTTAAGTACACACTTACATACAAATCAAGAAATACGTAACAAATTAATTTGATTTTTGTATACGTCAAATACAGCATTCACAGCAGGTGGCAATATCTTGCAGCATAGAAACAAAGGGAAAAGGTTTGATGCTATGATTGCACCAGCAAAATGAAATGGAGACATCACAGGAATTTACACAAACAGAACAGCAGCCAGACTTCCAACAGATTTGAGCAATGAAGCTGGAACACTCTTTCAGATTTTCTTATGTTTGCGACAAGTTGTGTACCACAGTCAGAAGAATACTATTTTTTCCAGAAGTGCGTGTTTCTGATCAACTACAAGACAGACCCAGGTGCATCTCTGAAGAGGGTCCAGCTGACTCGAGCCTCTGCATTTTCCCTGTCTCTGCTGGGAGTACAAGTTCTGCTGGAATAGCTCTATTCCATACATTCAAACACCAGGGACCAGGCACAGACCCAGAAAAGACACGTAGGTGCCTACTTCACATTTCAGTTGCTTTGCTGAGATTTAGGAACCTAAATACATTTTAAGGAAGATTCCATCCAAGTAAGGATGGAGTAAAGTCCCATAACAGTGGAGAAGGGCAAATAAAGTACTTTAGGTAATTACAGCCCAGTCAGCCAACATCGATATTTGAAAAGAGATGGTGACAAATTAGTAAGCAAGCAATAAATCAAGCAGTCTGAAGCACCTTGAAGAAAACAAGATGATAACAAAGAACCAACAGATTTGTCAGGAACAATTCATGGCAAATCAATATAATTGCTTTTAAAACAGCTGATCTAGCATACACAGGTCCTTGTAATGAACAAACAAGTAAAATGGTAAAAATGGGAATTCATTTCAAGATGACATAGAGGTCTTGTTATATTCAATATTTTCATGAATTATGATATTTTGTGTTTCTTTAAAACTCTCAGATGACACAAACTTGACAGATATTGTTCAGTTCCTGACTCATTTCTACCCAGTGCAAATTTATGCCTCTCAATCCAGCTGGTGTCTAGCAAAGTCTTCTGGATATTCTGGAAAATATTATTCAATGTAGTTAAGCACTAGTGATCATAAGAGACAAAGTTAATCAACAGGAACTCTTCAGGACTCCATTCAAAAACTGGTATGTAGTTATGAAATAGTTATCAAAACTATGTTCCTCTCTGGTACTCCCTCACAAGATTTCCAGGTTAGGAAATCAGTACAGAATAAGTCCTCATGTTTTGTCTCAGTCTTAACAGAAGCATGGTTTTTATTAACCAGTGCAATCCTCTCAAAAAACATTATTTCAAATCACAAGTAATATTAAAAGTTCAAGAATTCCCTTTCAGCATACATGAAATTGATTGATTCTGATGTCAATTATACTCCTATATCTAGGGACAAAATCTGACACTACTCTAAATTATCTAGCATTGCAGAATGCTGTGAAGCAACAAAAGCACTAAATCGAGACTGAGGTTTCGAGTAGGATGCAAAGCACCCACTAAGACCAGCTCCCCAAATACTATTAGCTGCAGATCTAACTCCTTCATACTGTGTATCCTAATACACAGAGTTTTATTGTGTTGATACCTTGTTTTCCGCATCACTGTCTTGTTGCTCTGCACATTGAAATTCAGCTCCGACATCCCCAAGCACAGGTTATTACAAGGCCCCGAACATGCCCTGCTCAGAAGGAAACAGCTAGAATTTTCCCACCATCAGTAGTTAAAAAAGAATTCCCTTGGAATTACAATGTATGTATTGTATGCATTATGTACTGGTGGTTTAGCATAGTTTGGTTTTTAAGAATTTGTTATTAAAATGTTATCGAGAGTTTGATGTAAATTCACAAGAGAGAAGCACACAGCAAGCCTGTGGCATGGTATTCTTTTGCATATCAAGTTCCTGTAAATGAGCTGATCAAGTAGTCTTGGACATAAATGAGCCTGGATATAACTTTAAGATATACCCTACCTCATTAATCAATCTCTAAATTACCCTCTGTCTTTTCAAAAACTCCTGTTTCAGCTGATGCAGCACTCTTGCCTGAGCTTCCACAGACATGCTGTACACTGCTGAACAGCTGTTATCTCCACTGCAAACAAGCTTTTCAGTCATGGCATGACAGTCCCTGAAAACTGATGAAGTTTAAAAATCTTGAGGAATCTTTGCATTAGAAGCCTTATAGTAAGGCCCAGTGATATGGATTATCACTGGAGTTGCAGACATGACATTGAGTCATACAGAGAAGCTGCTGACACAGCACCCTTCTACCCCTATGCAATAGGGTAAAGCACTTCTAATCAGTATATATGAAACACTTCCCCCTGCTTACATGCAGTACCCTCTCCTTTACTGCAGGAGACATTTAGATTTAAAATAATCCCATGGATTATCAATTGTTTCATTGGATATAGAAATTAGGACATTAACTGCTCTGGGTGGAGATTGTATCTTCCTGTGCTATGAGTCATGCTTTGCACCATCACCTCCCAGCCCTGTTGGAAATGGACATTACTTCTGAGCTGACCTGTCACCATGCTGCTATGCTGCTCTTCAGTGCAGTACTTCAATAAACATCTCACTGTGAACTCTTCAAAGACCCTGTAGCTTCTTAAATTAAGATCAAAATTATGGCATTTGTATTTGAGTTGCTAGTACAATATCATACTGGCATCCTTGGCTATGTGCATCCATACTTTAGAACCGGGAAATTGTTCTGCAGTGCTAGCAGGTCCTTATCAAGTTTTATTACAGTTTTATTATACTACTACTATTTTATTTTATTTTTAATTTTCTCCCCTTCTCCACATCATCACCTTTAGGTGGCAGATGCCTGTGAACCTTACAGTAAGGCTCACTTGCCACCTCACTGTCCCAAAACAACAACTTCACAGTTAAAACAGGAGTTGTCACTCCTCATGGGGAAAATATTAAGTATCTCACAGCACATACAGTATTTCTATCACTAAAAGAGGTGGCAAAATAAACTATGATACAAATTAAGCTTCCAGAATATAGTCACTGAGTTCATACAAAGAACACTGGATTGTGAGCAAGGGGTGCAGATTTACACTGCTCTTAATTGGAAGCAGATAAAAAGATAAATAGAAGTCACAACATTTAACCTTGTATGAATTATTCAGCATTTGCCCTAACACTCCTGCTTTGCAAGTGTCACCAATAGAGCAGGCATTAGGAATGGTACTTGAAGTGCTGGAGCCCGGGATTTTCGGCTGCCATGAGCATCCAGCAAGCTCCAGAGGATGAGCCATTAGATCAGAAGGTTCTGGGAAGGGAGAGATCAGTTTTGTCTGGATTTCAGCACCACCACAGAGTTTCAGGCCCATTAATTTCTGGCAACATGCAGTAATGACTACATCAGTTACACTAAAGTACATTAATGTACTACAATACTTACAATGAAAAAAGCAGTAATACAAACAACAGTAATATACATATTTGATTATAATTTTTCCTACAGATTACATTCAGTCACTGTTGTCAGCAATTATTACAGACATTTTAAGAACTAGGTCAGCACTAGGTATTTAGACCTGCACTTTTCCAGCATTACCCCTTTCAATACTGGATCCACTAAGACCCCACCCTCCATATATACCTTTCTGGCACCTAGGCAGAACATTGCTAATTCCTCCCACTTATCAACATGAAAAACACAGCATGAATTAAAATCCTTTTACGGGGGTTCAGTTAGGAAGCATGTAGGTCAGAGCCTCATTTGCCAGCCAGAAAAATTCACTGAGCTCATGCCCCACTTTCTATCATCATCATGATCAAAAACTGCTACAAATGGGAGCAGACTATGGGTCAAGTGATTTGTCCTAACACCACAACCCTTTATTAGGTGTCATCTTTCCTGCAGACCCTGAGAGACTTCCAGACCTCAGTCTGGAAGCACCTTATCTCTGCCCAGCATGCTGCTGTTTCTGATAGCTTCTGGTAGACATAAGCCTTTTAACAGTGTGAGAGCACAAAGGCGTTCCCATGGATGTAAGCGGATGCTCCTTGTACATCTTATTTTGTTATTAGCCAGGTGCTCGTAGCATTTTGGATACATGATGGACATATCAGGCTATCCTCCATCATGCAAAGTTTTATGACAGACACAGAAGAGAGGATACTGTCCTCAAATGCCTCCATATGCTACTATGGATCCACCCTCATCAAACAGTTGGTCTACCAGTTTTAAAGCAAACATGCACTAATTATATTATTGTGGCTGAGAACAGAATGCTCTTTGTTTCTGATACTTTTTAAACCATGAGACAAATTGTTTGAATAAGAATTACTTAGCATAAGCATAAATTATTTCATGAAGTTTCCGTCGTCTAATCCTTCCTTAGGAGCAAGCAGTCTGGCAGCAGACACAGCTATTTAACTTTTGCACTAAAACTGCTGATTAAACTAAGCTTTGACATGTAAAAAAGAAATAATCACTTACCTGTACAGTCTTGACTCAAAGTTTCTTGACTACTAGTGCTGTAAGAAGGCACTGGAGTGATAGAAAGTGAAGCTGGGCAGGATAATGGATGTGAGAAGTCTTTCTGTGTAGCAAAACACTGAAATACAGGAGCACAGGCATCTTCAGAGAAGGTGAGAGGGAGGTGAGGGTTCCCATACACATAAGGATTTTTCCAACGAAGCAGTCCTATCGCAAGAGGACCAACAGCATCAGAACCTGACAAAGAACATCAGAAGTTAAAACCTGTGCCCTTGTATTGTAGCAGCTTATAATTTTGGAGAAGGAAGCTATAATATGGTAATATCAATTCCTGTTTTGATCATTAAATTAGCCTGCCCCTTAAAAAGAAATGCCATATTTTATTCTGGTCCACTATCAGTAATGCTGTTAAATGCTGGTGTAACGCTGAAAATATACTTTCAGTACGTGTTCTCCTTGTACTGAACAAGACAGCATTTAATGTGAAATAAGCCATCATAATTCCAACGTGACCCTACAATTTGTTGCGGTCTTGCTTATACCTGGATTTCTGCAGGGCCTCACTCACACATTACAACCTGAAGGTTTCTCAGCAAGACTGGAAAGCCAATGTCTTCTGGTTTTTGATTTTTTTTGTTGTTGTTTTTGTTTTTGTTTTTTTTTTTTTAAATCAACATCTTGCTGCCATTGTTCTGACTCCTGTGAGGTAGAGCTCAGCAGAAATCGGGAACTGGGAGGCACAGCCACTCCACTGCCACTTCAGATCCCACTCTGCTGTTAGATGCACAGGCTCTGCCCTGATGCAAGTCTCTGTTCTGCTATAGTCCTTAGCAATTCTCTTATCCACCAATCAATGGCTTGGAATTTTTTCAATCTATTTCACGTTTTCTTTAATTCACCCTTTATTTTGAATTCTTCAAATATTTTTGCACTTTCTGAAGACTTATGTTCCATCTTGCTACTAGCTCAGCTGTGTATGACATTGTGACACAAAACAATAGGGCTTATTATGACAGTATGCCACAAGACTAGAGGAGAGATGCTCTGTAGAGATCATTCTGCTGCAAGTGGTATCACCTCCACTGCCCCTCCCAAAAAACACAGGGCAAGAAAAAAAAGTCAACACCTTTGGAGTGTTGATTATGTATAAGGGCAAAATAAGGTGACTTCTATATATCTCTCCTACAAGGATTATCTTACTTTTTAACTCTCAGGTTTGTACTATTTGCAGGACTGGCAGCATCTGAATACAAAATGTCCCATCCACAAAACTGGACACTCAAATGCAGACAAATGCTTCAAACCTGTGATGATCCTACAAGCACCCTCAGGCAATTATGACAACACTCACTTGAGACTACAAGTGCTGCTGCGTCAAGCACTGAAATATGATGCAACAACTCAGACTTGAACCATGATCATGTGATGAATTCTTCTACAGAAAACAAAGTATTTAACAGTAGAGCATGCCTGAATGGAACTGGTAAGCCCTACTACTGGCTTATAACTTCTGCAAGAGCAATATGACAGTATCTAATGTAATAATACATTGTAGTTGCTCTAAACACAATTCGGTCAGGTACTGTAACTAAGCATCAAATGCACACACGTGAAGAGTGGCAGTTGTCTAAATGTAGAACCCTTAGAAGGGAACAACAGAACAGAAATTGTTCATCATATCTTTCAGAAGAGGAGTTTCTAGGAGTTAGGAAATAAACCTCTTTAAATAAATGTGCGCACCAAGAGGTGCCCACACACTACCCACTAGCTAGAGAGATACATACATCAAGGACTCTCAAGTGTGTCCACTCCAGAGAAAGAGCTGGGTGGCACTGCAGAAAGTTCAGTGAACTGTAGTAAAATATTGTTCAATACTAGCCAGTATTGCAGAAGACATCAAGTTTAACAACAAGCCTCCAATCTCCCTACTTTCATCCTTTTCTTTACACAAAACTTTGGCTCATGCTTTTATGGAAACATAAAATTGATGCATTTTCTAGGGAGTTAGCTGTCAATATATTTTTATGTTTCTCTTGCAAACATACAACACATTTGAGCCTATTGGTAATACTGAATGTGGAGCTAGCAACACATAGCTTTGTCTGGCTATACCCAAAAGGACACAGCTTTTTACTCAGCTTTCCTAGTTGTAATTTGTATTTCTTTGCATACAGATACCCACTAAGGACTATGGTTATTCCACACTGCCTGACTGCTTTGGAAAATGAGAGCATTAATATGTACCTGTGTATATAAGATGAAATTTATGGCTGTTTTTAACTGTCAATATAATAATGAAAAATTCATAAGCACTTCTAGCATCCTACTTTATGTTCTGATTTTTAAATATACTTGCGGTCACTCCTTTCTCCAGTATCATTTCCAGTAGACATTGATTTTCACTTTTACCAATAAAGAATCATTCCCTAAACTCATCTGAAAGTACATGGAATTGATCATTTCTGAGGAAAAAACCCTACACAGATACATCACATCAAAGAGACCATTAGGTGTCTTACTTATCTATTCACTAATACAAGGCCATTTTGCCTTATACTAAAACCTCCAGCTTCACTTTCAGTTGTGTCTGCAAGGGAGCATATGCTGCAGCTGTAAACATATAACATACAGACTCTGAGACTGAAAAACTTAGACTATAAAAACTTTATAAATAAAACTACTCAGAACTCTTGAATGAAGGCAAACTCTCGAAGTTTTTGACTTTGTTTAATCTCATTAGTCCCATCAGTTAACAACAGCTTTCACCATAACCACTTCTTGTAGCCACATTAAAATAATTGTCTAATAAAAGTAATACATACAGAAAGGCATATATATATTGATGATACATATAAGTATACCTAGGTATGAATATATATATACACACACACATACCCATGAAAGCACAAGAGTGTGTATGAGAAGCTGGGACACTCAGAAAGTGAGTATAATAGTTTTAAATTATTAAATTGCAAAGCTATAACAGTAGTTTTATTGCGATCGGTGAAGTTGCAGAAAGCCTTTTTTTTTTTTATTAAGGGGGAAAAAAAAGGCCCTGAAGATGTTTCATTTTAAAAAAGCAGAAGCCACCTTAAAAAGTTGTGAGAGTTCAAAAAATGTATCTTTCAAGCTAAGCACAACAGCAGTGATCATTGCAAAAGGCAAGGAACACTGGCTAAGTGCAGCAGTATAGACAAATGCACTTGACTGCATGATACATGCACAGGCTGTTTCTGCTGCTTTGCTCTACCAGCTGAGAGCAAATCAACAGCTGAAACAGAAGAAAGTAACCAAAAGAAACTTCTACAGCAATTACATACTTTTTAAGTTGTGCCAAGAGTTTCAAAATTATAACAGCGAAGCAAAGTAGTATCTAGCTCTCAACACAGCTTCTTGACAGCAAGGCAGGGAAGGGGTTGCTGAGACGTGCTGAAGGAGGCTGCTTAGCAGCCTAATAGAATTTGCGGTTGGAAACACAGGGACACCTATGATTCTGAAGACAGTGTTCCTGCCACAGTGTTCCTGCCACAAGCTTAATGCTGCTCCCAGGTGTTTAGATACAACTACGCTTTAAGAAAAACAAGTCTGTGCACCTTCTATTGGCAATATGGAAATGAAATTAAATTGTGTATCCTGGAACTGTTTCCCTTGGTGAAGAGGACTGAAAGGGACTTGATAGTCCCTCAGAGCTTTGCAGATGCAACGCCCTAAGGAGTAAATCTTAAAACTTAAAAATGGATACAAACCTGGCTACCCCAGTCCCTCAGGTTTTCCTATCAGACAACTACTTTTTATGCGCTCCCTTGACTGCTACAGATGTCTCCCTTTCTCACTGCAGTTTTCTGTGAAGTGGTTGATTTACATTTCTGAGTTTTCTTTCTGCTGTGCCTGGATTGCCTCCAGGCTTGTTCTCTCCCAGATGCCACCATACCCAAAAATTCTCCCTGAAAACCTAAAATTTTGTATATCATCCCAAAGCAGTAATCCTCAAAAACAATACCCCAGCATTCCTCCTCCCCCACAAATACAGTAATATCATACAGCAACCACACATGTCAATAAACTTCTGCCTCTGCCCCATAACGTCATGAGCCAAAACTATCTAAGAAAGCTGAAAAAATAATTTATATGCTGCACAGTCTATGCATTCGCCCTACCTGGGCTCCAGGCTGAGTTTGCTGCAGGGTGACAGTGGACTGTCAGTCGTGCCCCGTGCACCTGCACACCCCTCCTGCTTGTGGGTGTCTGGGAATCCCCCATCCTGCAACACCTCTTCTCCTCTCTGCTGCTGCCCAGCTGGAGCCTCTCGCGTGTGCTTTGGCTGCCTCCTGAAGTCTGCATGGCACATGCTGGCCACATGCTATAAGCTCAGTCTTGCAATTTAAGGCTTTTTTTTTCCCCTCCTCTCTCTTCTCCTGTCTCAGTTCTCCAGCTAGTCCTGATCCTGGCAACCAGGCACAATTTTCCCCTCCTTCAGCCAAGGTGGAACACAAGCTGCTGTCTCTTCACGCAGTGCATGTGGCTGCTGCTCCAGCCAGGCTGCTCCGTAGGGAACTCAACTCTCTCAAGGGGGGTGGGGGGTGGGCAAGGCACCAACATGCACAGGAGGATTTGCGAAGACAAATTTATTCACCTAACACCTTCTTGGTGCAAAACCCTCTGTGAGCAGGATGGGCCAAATGCATCTGCACAAAAGACTGTACATTAAAAAGAAGTGTATATATGGGGAGAAAGCCCCCACATAGTACATACTATAACAAAACAAAGCTGAGTCCAAGAGAGTTGGGTGACAAGTTTCACTACTACATGACCACTTGAGATGCTCTTCCACCTCACCTGCCCCCATTCAGAGCAAGAGGCAGAAAGGCCAACAGATTAGCTGGGCTTGGTGTTTAGTCAGGGTCAGGACTCAGCCAGCTCCTCTCCTCCACCGAGACCACAGGAGAGAGACCATAGCCACCCAAGTTGCACATCCTATCGTTTTCCTCCAAAAGCTTAAGCCCAGCTGTGGGTGCCCAGCTTGATAGAAACTCCTAAAACTCCTTCCCAGACCTTCCCACTGAACCCCTCCAACAGAGTAACGTTCTGAAAGGCCTCAACGTGCTGAGGAGAACCTGCCACTGCTGGTCACAGCTGGACCAGGCAAGGCAGGACACCCCTTCTCTCCTGGGGTAGAACTCCCCCAGTTGTAGTAACAGCTCTGGGTTTGTCCCAGGAGACTAATTAAAAGCTCTGCAATGCAGGGAGGGAGGGCAGAACAAGAGAAGGACCATGCCTGGGATTAGAGCTTGCCTTTCTGCCTGCTCAGCTTGCTTACAAACCTGACCTGAAATACTTCGTAGGGGCACCTACTCTGGAAAATGACCTCTATATTCTCTGACCCTTCTAAGCAGTTAAAGGGGTTAAGACATCTCATTTCCAAATTTAGTCTCCTTCTTTGAAATAATTTGTTCTGAATAAATGTTTGCATTTCTTTCCACTGGAAAGATACATTTTGGGAATAAATGACATATAGGTAACATGGCAACAAAAATCACAATAACAGACCAGCAGTACCAGTTTTTAAATAAAAAAAACTCATAAGCCTATATCAGCATTTTTCAGTCTTGCATATTTCTGGTATGTATATAGATATATTTAGCCAAAGGGGCTGACAATAATTACTTTCAAGAAATTCTGTTCCAGCTAAGCATATTTGACATTCACACACAGCATAAAACAGAAAGTGCATACATGGGATTTTTTCAAAGTTTGGGTTAAGCAGAAAAGCAGCTTTTAGCTTTATACTATCTACATGTGCCCCAGTTCAAGCTTTGAAGCTTAACATCTCCTTACTTTCAAATACTGGTGTTAACTCATAGACTGTCTAACACCTAACCAAAGAACAACTTGACCCGTGTTATCTTAACAGGGATTTGACATGACTAATTTATTTTCCATCTTGGCAATCACTTTATTCCTTTCCCCTTTGTGGAAAGGGAATTATCCTTTAGCTGCCTCTCGTTTGGATACATGCTCTCAAGGGCAAGCCAGATTTCCCATGGTTGTTATTAATTGCTTCACATCTAGACTAGACAAGAACTGAAATTTATACAAACTTTTGGTAGAAAATAAACACCATTTACATTTCCTCTACTAAAGATCTAAGTGCCATTTATGCATATATTTAAGAAATAAATAAAAAGTATCATTATTGTATACCTTGGCCACATTGCACCTGCTGACATGTGAGTAATTTCCTATGGTTCATGTCAAGACTACACATTGACGTCCAAGGACAGAGTTTTATGTTCAACCACAGAAGAGTCATGGAGCAGACCATATGGCATACAGCAGAAGGGCATATTCTCACTGCCTAACTTCAGTTAGCTGAGTGCAATGTCTGGTCTCCGTAAGTTTCTCTAATAAATGGAGAGACCAGGGATCAACTTGAGTAATTTGTAGTAAGATCATAACTGCGGTCTGTGAATCATTCTCATTAAGAGCTTTTCTCTGTCTGCATTAAGTACAGATACAGCACAAAGGAGCTAGCTACCTAATTTAGCTAGCTAAATTAGTTTCCTGATATGGGAAGTGCAAACAGTGACCCCAAGTATCCATTTGGTGATTCAGTCTCCTTCCAATTTTTGCAAGATTCAAGAAGCACTGAAGAGCTCATTGCAGAGAGTTGATTCCAGAAGTGCATTTACCAGTTCTGTGGGAAGGAGCAGCACCAGCCTCCACTATCGCAGCTTGTCCTCCTCTGCACAGGGATTGCACCCAAGATCAGGACAGAGTGCAAATCCTAAGCAGGTGATAGAGATCACACTGGCCATCTATACAGCTCAAGGTAAAATATGATATCAAGGACAAGGTGTTGTTTCCACAGGTCACACTGCAGAGCAGTGGGAAGAACACCTGGCAGAGCTAGAACAGCCAAAGGGTTCAAAAACTGCAAAAGAGTTCCTTCTCTTCTTACCTAAGGATTTTGAGACTGCTTCCTGTGGAAGGAGAGAGTGTAAATAGCAGGTTTTGAAACATCGAAGAGAAAACAAGAAAAACTTTTGCTCTGCCTACATACAGAAGGATCTATGTCAGTTACAAAACCTTGGTCTTCAGCTGATCAGCTCAGACTGTTAATCTGTCAGATGACTTCAACTTGATTGAGAGCCCTTCGTCAGTCTTTTCACGTTAGTGCAATAGAGTAGACTGTTATGTGTTGAAAGAACGCAGAGGGAGCCCAGCCATCATATAATGCACAAGGCTCAACTTTATTAGTACTCACACTTCTTTTATATCCACAATAATTAGTTCATACATATTGCAAAAAGCAAGCTCCTTATAGGTTGCTAAGGTTAGATACATTGGTTGCTAAGGTTAAATACCAATCTCTCCCCTTATGATTTCTGCAAGGCCTTCTACATAGTCTTTCTTCTGTTCTTTGTTCTTCTTTGATACTTTTCGGTATTCTCCCATCACGTCGCCGTTGTCAGCAGTTCCTCGGTGCTGTGCCCTTTCTCACGTAGCCAGTTGTTAGCAAACTGCTCCACATCTCCCCCGTTTTCTTTTTGCACTTGTGCTAGAAATATTGCAGAGGCAGTCTTCTGCAGGGCCCTTTGCAGAAGATTGACAATACATGGCAACATCAAAAGCACAGTCACAATTACCAAGATCATGACCCCCACAGACTTGATCAGAGATATTAACCATCCTGAAAGTCCCCATCCTTTAAACATCCTTGTTAACCAATCTAATCCATCATCTTCTGTTAAATGTTTGACACCATCCTTTAGCTGCTGTATGCTTTTAAAAATAGATTCTGAGTGGTCAGACAAATTCATGCAACACATTCCTTCAAATTCCTCACATCCATGGCCTTGTGCTAAAAGCAAAAAATCAATTGCAGCTCTATTCTGTAAAGTAGCATGTCTAACACTATCAACATCAGTTAAAAGGCCACTTAAAGCTAAAGAAGTAGCGTTAGTCTGTTTGCTAAGCCAACCAAAGTTACCCAGATATTCTGCTTGGGTTGTGGAACTACCCATCCTTCAGCCTGATGCAGGTTCCAGCACAGGCTGAACACACCGAGCAGGAATCCAGCGAGGGCCGGCATCTGTAGAGACACAAGCATAACCCCTGCCCCAGGTTAATCAGTCGCTGTCGATGAGCTTGTCTCTCTTTCGGCGTCATTGGGAGGTGCGGCAGGTTTCGCCCATCTCGCTGGAACCCATACAGTGCCTGTTGGTGTAGAAACACAAAGATATCCCCTTCCCCATATTACTACTTTAGCTGGTCCTTTCCACAATCCATCTTTTGGATCCTTATAATTTACCCATATCTCTTTCCTTCCCTCACTTACTTTTGCCTTTTCATAATGTAACATAGCTGGTGGTTGTTCTGCGTCTCCAAATATACACAAATGATTCATTACAAATAATGTTTTTGCTAATCTTTCTTGTACATCCTGTATTTCCTGATATTTTGTTACATAACGTTTCAAGGTACCATTTGCTCTCTCAACTATGGCCTGTCCTGTGGGAGAATGCGGTATCCCTGTTACATGCTTCACTCCCCACTTGTTTAAAAATCTTTGCATTCGACTTCCGACATATGCTGGTCTATTGTCTGTCTTTATAGTATTCGGAACTCCCATTATTGCAAAACAACATGTTAAATGTCTGATTACCTGTATGGCCTTTTCCCCACTCTGTGCAGAGGCCCATATATATTTGCTATAAGTATCTATAGTAACATGTACATATTTAAGTCTACCAAAACTTTGTATGTGAGTCACATCCATTTGCCATACTTCATTAGATTTCGTCCCTCTAGGATTAACTCCTATTCCAATACCAACCCCTTTATTGTGAAAACTACAAACAGGGTATGTTTTTACTATGGCCGTGGCCTCCGCCATCGTGATGCCAAATTGTGTTTTTAGCCCTTTTGCATTCTGGTGGAATATGTCATGTGCTTCTTTTGCCAATTTGTCTTTCGGCATGGGAACATGTACAACAGTGGATACCAACTTGTCCGCTCGAGCATTACCTTCCCCAAGTCCTATATCCCATTTATGACTCCTAACATGGATTACAGCATACGGTTGTTCCCTTATTTTTATGGCCCTCTGTAATTGTAAGAACAACTCATAGAGACGCTTATTTTGTACTTCCCTGACTTCTGCATCTTCTATCCTTGCTACTATTCCTGCTACATACATAGAATCAGTTACAATATTCAATGGTTCATTAAACTTAACCATCGCCCAAACTACTGCCAACAGTTCCAAAGTTTGTAGTGTGTCTTGTGCTGTGGCTTTTAATATCTCGTGTTTCCATGTATTATCTTCCTGCCACGTTATAGCTGCTGTCTGAGATTTCTTTCCTGCATCTGTATAAACTGTGATGGCATTCGGAATCGGCGCCTGTTGTCTTTTTGGCTGTTCAATCCAATGTAATTGTCCTAACCATCTCAAAGGTTCCATAGATAATTGATCAGTTGACAACATCATTGGCCCATTTAACATGGCTTCCTGCAATGCTGTGCTATTTGCCAGGTACCACTGCATGGTTTCCTTCTGCATTGGACAGTATATGAATTGAGGTTCTCTTCCACTTATTTGAATAACTCGCACACGACCTTTCTTTACTAAATTTGCTAGTGCCTCAATTCTTTGAAGTAAAGATTTTGATTGTTGTAATGCTGGCGTGATCCATTCTAGCACCCATATCTCCCCCGTTTTCTTTTTAGACTGCGTAATAGCTCCGAGCAAATGCTGTGAACCCATCCATACAAGTATGTCCAGGGGGAGCTCAGCATCTCTCCGACGCACTTGTCCAGAAGTAATACGATCCATAATCTGTTGTAGTACTCGTTTCTGATCTGCTGATAAAGACACCACCTGTGCAGGGTCATTTCCTTTTAACAGTGGTCGTAATTGCTGTAAAAGTTCGTTTGGAATGCCCACTATAGGTTTTAGCCATTGTAAATCTCCTAATAGCTTCTGAGCATCGTGCAGTGTTGAGATTTCAGGATTAATTGTCAATTTTTGTGGTGTTACTATTTGTTTCATCAAAGACAATCCCAAATATTTCCATGGAGCTGTTTTTTGTATTTTTTCTGGTGCAATTACCAATCTTTGCTTTGCAAGGGTGTTTACAATTTCTTTTATCTGTGTTTCTGTAAATGGTTCTTTCTGTGCAAATAATATATCATCCATATAGTGATAAATTATAACATTAGTCCATTTTTGACGTAATGGCTGTAAGGCTGCATCCACAAAAATCTGACATAAAGTTGGACTATTTCTCATTCCTTGTGGTAAAACTGTCCATTCAAACCGTTGATCTGGCCCTTCTCTATTTATTGTTGGTAAAGTGAAAGCAAATCGGCGCATGTCCTTTTCATGAAGCGGAATCGTAAAGAAACAATCTTTTAAGTCCACAATCAATATAGGCCATTCATAAGGTAACATAGCTGGATTCGGCATACCTGGTTGTAAAGCCCCCATTGGTTCCATTTGTTTGTTTACTTCCCTAAGGTCATGCAAAAGTCGATATTTGCCTGATTTCTTTTTTATGACAAATATCGGAGTATTCCAAGGACTAGTAGATAATCTTAAATGTCCTTGCTGATATTGTTCTTGTACTAGCAAGTGTGCTTGCTCAAGACTTTCCCTTTTTAGTGGCCACTGCTTTACCCATATTGGATTGTCAGATGTCCAAGTTATAGGGATCGGGAAAGTCCAAGCAATGGCCATTAGAATAAATGGTGATCATTTGTCAAAACTATTCCCATTTGTGCTAACACATCTCTTCCAATTAAACAGTTTACCTCTGGAGGTAATTGCACTACAGCAAGCACCGCTGTGACTGTTTGTCCTTCAATTGTTAATTGTAGGGGCGGCGTTCGATTAGCTAAAGTTAGACCACCCACGCCAGTAATGGTGGTGGTATGCTCTTGTAACGGCCAGCCTTGTGGCCAAGAAGAAGGCGACAGTATGCTGGAATCTGCGCCTGTGTCTAACAACCCTTCCACAGTTATTGCGTTACCTTGAAATGACAGATGAACAGTCTTTCTGGGTCTCGTACTCAGATTCAGTGTTAGCAGGGTCAGGCTTCCTGTAGATCCGAAGCCTTTGTTTCCGCGACTCTCTTCAGTCACTGGTCGTATTGTTTGAGTCACTTGTGGCAGGGGCACCAGCTGTGCAATCCGTTGTCCCTGTGCAATCTTTACTGGTGGATTCAGTGTATATGCCATAATATAGATTTCACCTTCATAATCTGCATCAATAACTCCCGGTAAAACAAATAGTCCACATTGCGATGCTGATGATCTTCCTAATAATAAAGCTCCCATGGCTCTCCCATTAATGATGATAGGTCCTCGTACGTTCGTCGACATTGTTTGAGGATTATTTGTTAACAGGATAACATCTACTGCTGCTGCCAGGTCCAACCCGAGACTTCCCCGGGTGGCGGGTTGAAGGACTGCGCTGCGGCTGCAATTTTGGTCGTTGCGCGGCGGCCGGCGAACGCGCTCCGTGTGGAGTTTCCCGACCGTCTGCAAGCCCCCTCATTATGGGAGTTGGATCGGCAAGTTTGACACCATACATTTCTGGCTGTACAACTCTTTCGTACATGCCCTGGAGCTCCGCATCGGTAACACCGCAGCTGCCCCTTTTTAGGTGTCTGCACTTTAACTGCTGTTGCTGCTGAAGTCTGGAGAGGCGCAAGGGCTGCCATAACCTGACTTTGAGTAGCCTGAGCCTGTTCTTTCATTCCTTCCCCTAATTTCTTTATTGCCTCTACAAGAAAAGCCTGAGGTCCAGTGGGTATCGATGACGCTTTTTCAAGTGCCTCCTCTACAGTCCAATGTGCCCTTAATGTATTTAGCAAACTCTTTGTAGCAGGATTGCCATTTTGTGAAATACATTGTTTTAAGAGAGCACCCTGCATGTAGAGAGGTACTCTTGCTCTTTCAATTGCATTTACCAACTTATCTACAAAACTGCCCAAAGTTTCTTCTCTCCCTTGCTTAATTCCCATATACATTGGAACTCCGCCTGGCTCTTTCACTTGCTCTATGGCTTTTCTCACTAACCTCATTGCCTCTCTCACTTTATCCGGACCAAGCAATGCTTGAGCTTCTACTCTAGCATAAGGTCCTAACCCCATTAATTCATCCATTGTAATCCCTTGTAATGGATCTCCTGCTTGCCGCTGTACCGCTATCGATTCTAACACTCTCGCTTGCCAATGCGCATTAAACAACAACCACTGACTAGGAGAGAAAATTAACTTTGCTATACCCCGACAATCTGCAGGCAAAAGAAGTTGAGTGCTCCAGAGATAATCTAACATTTGACGAGTCGGTTCACCAGTAACACCATAAGAACTCACTGTAGAGCGCAATTGTGATAAAAGCTTCCAATCTAATGCCGTAACAGTAGCATTTAGTCCACCAGCTGGGTTCGGCTGAAACTGAACTGGAAAAGCCATTGCTGTCGCCATCTGAGTCATCTCCTCATCCCCTTTTTCTAACCCCTCTCGTGCCAATGCATTCCAAGCCCGACACCTTTCTTTAGCGATCTCTATCCCCAGCCCATCTTCTGAGCCAGGAGTAGAATTCTCGCTTTCCGGCGTCACAGTGTGGCTGGACGCGTCAGGGCTACCCAGGGCAGAAGCGGGGGGAGCGGTAGGGAGAACTCGTTCTGAGCTTTCCTGTCCCGTCTCTTCGGAACGTAAAGGTGGTAAAACAAGCTCACGAAACGTAGGCGGTAATGGCCACCTAGTTTCCTCCTCCCCATATCTGGTGTTTTTCTCTTTTGCCGCAATTGCGCTCTGTGCAGCTCTTTTTTCCGCCTGATATCTGAGCAATTCATTATGAACCATCCTCCATAACTTTCCCAACCTTTTTGCTGTCTTATCATCATTCAATGTTAATTCCCATAATTTATCTCCAAATTTTCGCCATTCCGATAACTCATGAACTGTATGTGGATTAATAAAACAACCTTGCTCTACCCCATAAGCTAAAAGCCCCTGAAGATCCTTTTTTACATCTATTCCCTCGACCCGGCGTTGTGTCAGCCAGGATGCAAATAAATCATATGCTGCTTGCCTGTCCATACCTGAATTTTTCCGTTGCAGCCTTTCCAGGTCTCGGCAGCACGTATCAGCAGGGTTCACCTCTTATGACACCCTGGGCGCGGGCCTTTTCTCTTATTTCAGTCGCCTTTCGCCGTCCTCGCTGCTTAAGGACCTGAACCACTTTCACTGGTCTTTATCCTTCGTGGCGCCTTATACGTCCTTTGGCACGTATCACGTCGGGGTCACCATTTGTTGAAAGAACGCAGAGGGAGCCCAGCCATCATATAATGCACAAGGCTCAACTTTATTAGTACTCACACTTCTTTTATATCCACAATAATTAGTTCATACATATTGCAAAAAGCAAGCTCCTTATAGGTTGCTAAGGTTAGATACATTGGTTGCTAAGGTTAAATACCAATCTCTCCCCTTATGATTTCTGCAAGGCCTTCTACATAGTCTTTCTTCTGTTCTTTGTTCTTCTTTGATACTTTTCGGTATTCTCCCATCACGTCGCCGTTGTCAGCAGTTCCTCGGTGCTGTGCCCTTTCTCACGTAGCCAGTTGTTAGCAAACTGCTCCACAGTTATGGATGTTCACTATATAAGTGGTGGAGTTGACAAGATGGATTTTTTTGATAGTCTGTTCAGCCACACAAGATGCAGTAGGAGCACTGCAAATCCCTGCTACAGACGTACCATAATAGAGTGACTGGGGAGAGTGAGCATACTGCATGGGAAAAAAGATTTAATTTAAAACAATAATTTATATCTACACTAGGGACCGCAACTTCATTAAAAAATCCCTGCTGCAGAAAAAGCCCAGGAGAACAATCATTACAAACATCTTCCCTGAAGATGCTTAACACACAGCCTAATGGAGTTCTTACTCACATCATTCATATCTCACTGAGATAGCAAAATCAGTGCTGCTGAGAGTCTCTAAAAGCCATTTATCCCTCTCCTATGCTGGAGCTAAAATCCACTAAGTCTCCAGCACTGCAGGCAGTATGAAATACTCTCTGACTCCTGCTTCCTCCCAAGTACTTTTCCCCTCACTAACCTATAGTCCCAAGAACAAACTCAGGCATTTTGCTAGAGCCCAGGCAGGAATGTAGCTCTTCATCTGGTCTTTATCCGGTCATCAGTTCACCTGTAGTTCAATGGCTTTTTCAAGCATTTAACAGTAAAAAGCATTCTGCTGATTTTGTTATAATCCTCTCTTGTTGATGTTCTTACATGTGGCATGTATTTGCTAGGTGCATTCAAGTAAGGCCAAGGCACTGAAGGACAGGCTCTAGAAGGAAGTGTTCAGTGAGCCTGGAACCTAGATGACTCAAGGTGAGGAGTTATTAGTCATCCTCTTTCCCATTAGCAGGTTATAAAGGTTTAAGCAATTTGTATTAATTTTTTAAAAAAATATTTTATTAGTAATATGTATTAGCATTTTAATGAAAATATAAGTAGTTCAAGAAGAGACTGGCTTGCTGCATTCTGTAGCCTACATAGGAAGAAAAACCTTTTAAATGCTTTGACATCTAACAGTACCAAAACACACAAGCCTAATAGCTTTTCTTCCCACCAGTATCTGTGATATTCTAGCTGAATAAAAGTTAAATGAATCCGAGAAGCTTTTCTGTTTACTATGGAAGTGGATAATAAAAGATTTGACTTCACAGCAGCATGAAATTCACCCAGGCCTCTCTATTTAACTAAGTTTTCATATCTAGAAAGAGTAGAAGTGTGTTCAGAAAACAGCTTTGTTGCAAGTGCTGGCAAATGGATAACACAGGGTTTGCCAAAGACCTTGACAAAAAATAGATGAGAACATCAATCACAATGTATTTGGGAAGTCTCACTGTGGGTTAGATGCAAGTTATGAATGCACCTCCCTAATTCAAGCATTCACTCAACAGGAATGAAGAGTTAGATGCAGAGTGCCAGCTGCCTGAAATATATAACTTAACATCATCACAGATTATTTAAATGTCAGTTTAAAGTTAACTTTTTACTTAAAGAGAAGAAAAAGAAATTCTATCTTGACATAAATTCTTGTGTACTTTGAGCAATTATCTTCAACTTTTTTCCCCTTCACATTTTCAGCCCAGTACTGATAAACCCAAGTGTTTAAAAATAATAAATAAAGAGTAAAGAGCTTGTAAAGGAATCAGACCCATTTAACCATCATAAAATTGAGGGGCAAAAGTGTGTTGGGAGACTTTTTTTTTTTTAAGTAGCCTTCCTATATTTGTGCCTTTAAGAGGAGGTTAAAGATGCATCAATACTAGTTCCAAATGTTAGTGTTATCTGCATATACAATGAGCGAGCCTCCTCGTCTCCTGCTTGAAAGAGGGACTCCTCTTTTTCCTTCCTCAGATCCTGAAATACAGTCAGCTGCCTATACATCATCCTCTTCCCCTCCCCCTTTCCTTTCATTTACTCCACACACTTTGTATCCCTTACCGTGTTTTGAAGTCATTTTCCCTGACAAGGGTCCTGTCCCATGAGCCTTGGCACCACAGGACTTACCTTTATCTGAAAGTGAGCACACCGAAAGAGACACAGAGGCTTTGAATTAGCCTCTTGAATTAGTAAGGTTTCCTCATAGAAGATAAAAGAGACTGAAGTACAAACTAAGCCTGTAAAGAGAGACCACTTTGCTCTGCTAGTGAGTCAGACTAAAACAAAGCCTTGCCATTGCAGCACAGGTCCTCTCCTCAGCTCAGCAACTTTTACCAATTTCCTGGCTTGCAACAGACTCCACACAGCTCTCTACAAGCTCCTAAGAGTCTCTGTTGTCTCCAGAGGCTCAGGTATTTTTGCTCCACATTGCAGACCCTGCTGTTTGAATGTAGGACAATCTTCCTTGCTCCTCTGCAAAAGAAGCATCATCTGAATGTAGCAGGCTCCATAAGGTATCACCCAGGTTTGTCAAGCTAAAATGAACAATTTAATAGGTAGTAAATGGAGCAGCTTGTTTTTCTTTGTCATTGGGTAACGTAGTCTTACTGGAAATTTCATCCAAATTTGAATGATTATTCTGCTTTTCTGAACCCTCTCCTGACCTCAGCATACACCCATATGCAGACTCCTAATGCTTTTACTTCTATCCCAAAACACGTATTTCTGTCCTGTTATTCCATCTTTTAGCCCTAAATTACTGAGTCTTAGGCAGTTTTCATTGTTTCAAAAAACAATCAAGGGACTGTTTTCTAGTTCTTAGTATAGGATTATGAGCAAAAGAACAGGTATATACAATAGCTGCTTTTACCTTAACAAACTCTCATTTGTTATTACTGACTTGCACCTGTTGAATTTAATGGCAAGTCTAAATTTTCACTACATATTATTGCACAGACATCACTCCTAGGAAAAAGATGAAAGGAGGGGCTGACTCGCTTGGCAGATTGCTCATTAAAGTACATTTTTGTAACCTCTTGAGCATGAGCTTAGCTTTATGCACAAAGAGATCCCATTGGCCTTAGCACAGCTGAAGAATTCCTGCTGTATAGAAATAAAGCATGCAGACAAAGAGCCTGAGCCTTGTTTCCAAAGAGCCTGTCAAACCACCACTACGTATCCAGCTCCAGTTAAAACACTGGGATGACCTAGCATCAAGAGACATCATTACATCTCATGTTTCTCTTATACTTCATGAATTGCAGAAATCTGTGAAAACTCAAGCAGTGTAACAGCGCATGCATGCCCTTGAATTTTTACTTGTCTGTCTGTGCAGAATCAGATTTTACAAAGGACAGTACTTGTTCAGCTAAAACCAAACACTTTATTGTCACAATATGACTTCATTTCTTTTTACAGACACTGCAATATTTTCCAAACCCCAGATTTCTACTTCATTTTTTAAAATTCCTTTGTGTTTATCCGTGTGTCAAATGAAAGGCAAGCTAAGCCAAATGTTGCCTTAATTCATTACCTACTAGGACATTTGGTGATGAGCATTTCCAAAGAAGAGTCTTCCCAGAGAAGTAAAAAGGTGAGCTGAGAACAGGAATGATATCTGCAAACTGCATGCCTTTGCTTTACAGAGATCTTGGTCATCCAGCACCATGAAGGCAACATCGCTCCAATCCAGACCATTTGCAGTCACCTAGCTGCCAGGTTCTTCTTGGTCAAAATTTCTTAGTTTATTATTTTGGGGTTTGGAGAGTTGCTGTAGAGATACAGCTTTTTAATCTTCCAAGTGTGACAATGCTTCTTGTTCCAGGGAGCAGAGCATAGTACGTGGCTGAGGTGGTTGTAGGTTGGGACTGTTGTCCTGGGGGTGAAGAGGGAGAATGCAAGGTCTGAACAATGTAGTTATAGAAACTTCAACATAGCATTCTAATGATTCTACGATTTTGAGACCATAGGTATGAATTTGTGACTGATGAATATGATTGTGTTATTGGGGAAGGTGGGGAGAAGCAGTAAAAGACCTAAAATAAGTTTACACGCTTTTTTAAAAACTTTATAAATCACTCTAAAACACAATTCTTGGAAAACCAATTATGCAATGCCTTTTTGCACAGACACAGTAAGAGCAATATTCTTTCACTAATTACAGCTCTCCAGGTACCCATTTCTGTAAGAATGTTTGCAAGAAGTTTGTTGACTAAGCTAGTAACCACTGGCTAAGAAGATAAATAATCCAAAAAAGGTAAATAATAAAACATCAGCTGTAAGTTGTATGCAGTTACTCTTTCTTAATTATTTTCTTTCACCTTTGGCACAGGGACTGTACTGTTCCCTTATAGCCCAAACCCATCTGAATAACAGAAACCCCATCTGAATCTAGCTTAATCTTTCACAAACACAAGCACCTACTTTTGCTTGATTTGAACAGGAACATTTGTGGCAGTGACACGTAGAGTAGAATAGCTCAGTTGGAAGGAACCTACAACAGTCTTCTAGTCCAACAATACTTATAGTGTGATTCAGAGCTTGTGGAACACCTAGAGATACTTCAGGTTTCATTCTACAGAGCAACATATAAAACCATATTAAAAAATATAAATAACAATGAGGAGTCAGACATTATAAATTTAGGAAATAACAGAATTAAATTGGTCAGAATTTCTTGTAGCTACTGAACTCAGATCTCTTACATGCATTTAAGATGAGATGAGTTGTAACTTCCTGAAGACTAGTTCTCCTTCTACGGGATTGATAGATGGGGATGAACAGACTTAGGTAATACAGGAGAGCTGGACAATTCTCTCATCTCTTGCTGCAGGCAACTAATTTCAGCCTCTAGGAACAAAATTTATATGTTCTTTTATTTCTTTCTTTCTCTCTCTCCCTCTCTGCATGATACCAGACAAATAAATTAAGCTCACCCTTTCACAAGGGGCCACTACCCTTTCTCATTATACAAGTGTCAGACTTAAGCCCATTAGTCAAATTTGCAATGCTGCTAAACACTTCCAGCGGCAAATAAAGTCACCTGAAATTTTTAAGTTATTCAGTCCTGTATCACGCTAACTACTTTGAACAGTGAAGTGCAAGACAACTCAAGTTAATTAACTCACCTGAGTGGATGTTTTAATCTCAGTGACTTTCAGCCTTGATTTTCCTGTTTAAGGAGATAAGCCTCAAGAACATCTCAAGAAGCACTCAGGTGCTGTCAGTGAGATCCTGGAAGGACTCATGACAATGAATTGCTGTTTTCAGCATAGGGCCGCATGCTGAAGTACAGGGAGAATCCCAAATACTGAAGAATTGCTCAGGCAGTTAGAGCTGTTTCTTCTACACGCTGAGTGAAACAGCATTCTGATGAAAATAAAACCCAGAGCATAAATTGTAATTGAAGTGTATGCCAAAATGCATGCTGCATGCACACAAGTGAAAAAGTTGCACTGGGCATCTGAATTATAACATTTTCTAAACTGTGAATGTTTGACTTAACAGTCCTAATACATTCCTTTTGCATTCCAGTGTAAATGGACTGTGATTTAAGGACCCAAGTCTTAGAGGAAACCAGTGGATTCTTAAGCAGGAAATCACAAAAAAAATTCCCAACATTTTTCTTTACACAGTCAAAACCAGGCATAAGCTAGCATAGATGTTCCTATGACCATTTTCATATAGATCACTGGATAGCAAAGATGCTTCTTTATGTATGTATTTGTAACTAATTTGACATAGCTAAATATCCTACTATAGCTGAGGACATATTAAAAACCAGACCATAAAACTGTGTATTCACAAAAATCACCCAATTCTAAAGTAATGTACAGGAGCCTAATTCCAGGACTATAGACCCAAAGCATTTCTATTTAGTTTGATTTTTAAATAAACTCATTCTGCTGCTCTTTTCTTTGGATGCAGCAATAAATATCTTCAAGGTAGTGCAAGGGTCAATGCTGCAGTGTGTACACAATAAGAGTAATTTATTATGGTCTTGTTTCACAGGTGTCTATAGAATAGTATACTCAGCAAAAAAAAAAAAAAGCTGTGAAGAAGCAACACGCCATTGGTAATTATTTATGTTCTTCTGGGAATATAGGTTCCAGTACAAGGAACTCTCTGTTACAGCAGCCTCACTTCAGAAAAGTAAAAATAATAACACTTATATAAAAGTAAAAATAATAATGCTTATATAAAAGATCAGCAAATTGCATGATTCTAGACCTGAATTTCAACAATAACTTTTATTTCCAAATGCAAGAGAGGTAAAGCATATGCTTTCACACTGTAAATATGCATGTAACTGATCTTAATATGGTTTTTATGAGGTGCCATGTTTGAGTACTTTGACAAACACTAATGCATGCTACTTCTCCTGTGTGAATATCCAAACACGGTCTTTTTTTGGGGAAACATGCAAGATTGGCTTTGTTTTGTAGGACCTCAACTTTGCACAATACTTTCTGTCTCAGCACTAAAGGTCAGTTTGATATCCAAGTTCTGTGCTGCAATCCTACTTCCTAAAAACTCTTAGCACAACTTCTGTCAATATTTTCTGCCTAGCTACATTCCTCAGAGAAATGGCCAGGTGCTATGGTCCTGTAAGGTTTTTCTTCCATCTGGAACCCAATACTTTGCACAAAGTGCTATAACAGCATTGATTTAGACAACATCAGTTCCCCTCCCCAACTAGAGAGCCATCCACTGCTGGCATTCCCACTGGGTAACACACCTGAAAGTTCATTTCGGAGTTAATGGGAATTACTGGCTAGCTAGGTCTGTACTGTGAGCAGATCTCACCTCTCAAATATTTTAATGGTTTACTTTTTCTTAAGATGTCTGAAATGTATAAAAGTGTTAAGCTTATTTACACTTCACACAATTTATTTTTCAAAACTTTTAGTAAGGAAGTGATCTTCAGTCTTGGCTCTGAAAAAAAGAAAGTGAAAATGAGTTTTTCAAAAATGTGTTTGCATGAAATGAAAGGGTCTTACAAAATTAAACATCTCTTGCATTATTTATTGCATACCATGTTTGGATTCTGCTAGCTAAAAGGTTTAATTTGAATCAGAGAAAGGTTTTGCCTGTGAATTTTAAGAGAAGTTAAAGGTCTTACATTGCTGGAATAGCCTCTATTAAATTCATAGACACCAGATGGCCCTATAGCACTCACTCATCTAACATTTCCATTTCCCTATAGGGAAATAGAAAAGGCGTTGTAAAGTTTGATGTTTGAAGCTATAGTTGCTTGCAGTTTTAGACAGAAAATTGCCTTGAATTTTATCACATTTATGTATGTGTGGGTGTGTGTGTATATACACATACGAAATTGCTGAGCCATAAATGAAGTTCTTCAAACTGCATACATTCATGTGTACTTCAACAATGCGAACTCAGGAGTTTTCCATATGTTACTAGGTATATGGTTCTCATGTTTTGAGGTTTCTTCTATGTCAGATACTGGCATGGAAAGGAGAATGAAGTTTTGAGGTGTCACAGAGCAGCCCAGTTCTGCAGGGCCCTTGCATCAGCCACACAAAGTCTAAGAAGGCTAATTTTCAGTGACTTTCCTGCTGTTTCTTGAGCTTTTTGCTGTCAATCCTAAGTGAGGTACATTTTAGCCGTCTCGGGGCATCTTCCTATGGGGCCCAAAATCCATTTGGATGGCCTTTGCCTTTTGCTCATTTCATTCTGAACAGAATTTACATACCAGATGGTCCAGTTGGCTTTGTCTATTGTAAGTAAAACACCCATTAGTAGCACAGCCAGCTTTTACCATGTGAAATATGTAGGGCTTTGGTAAAAAAAAAAAAAAAAAACAAAAACAAAAAACAGAAAGATTGATTTGTAGCTTCACATGAACTCTTTTGCATCCTTCAGTATGGCTTTGGAATATGTCCCCAGGGTACTCAATCCAGTCCATACATTAGTAATGGGCAACAGATCATTGGCTACCAAAGGACTTTGAGAGCAATGGCATCAAAGAAAGTGATTCTGATGGTTCAGGTGAGGGACATAGAATCACAGAATCACAGAATCAACTAGGTTGGAAAGGACCTTGAAGATCATCTAGTCCAACCATTAACCTAGCATTGCCAGTTCCCATCTACACCATATCTCTCAGTGCTATATTGACCCTACTCTTAAACACCTCCAGGGATGGGGACTCCACCACCTCCCTGGGGCAATCCATTCCACTGCCTAATAACCCGTTCTGTAAAGAAATACTTCCTGACATCTAGTCTAAACCTTCCCTGGCGCAACTTGAGGCCATTACCTCTTGTCCTATCACTTGTTACTTGGTTAAAGAGGCTCATCCCCAGCTCTCTACAACCTCCTTTCAGGTAGTTGTAGAGGGCGATGAGGTCTCCCCTCAGCCTCCTCTTCTCCAGACTAAACAACCCCAGTTCCCTCAGCCGCTCCTCATATGACCTGTGCTCCAGACCCTTCACCAGCTTCATTGCCCTTCTCTGGACACGCTCAAGTAATTCAATGTCCTTTTTGTAGTGAGGGGCCCAAAACTGAACACAGTAATCGAGGTGTGGCCTCACCAGTGCCGAGTACAGGGGTAAGATCACTTCCCTGTCCCTGCTGGCCACGCTATTTCTGATACAGGCCAGGATACCATTGGCCTTCTTGGCCACCTGGGCACACTGCTGGCTCATGTTCAGCCGGCTGTCAATCAACACCCCCAGGTCCCTCTCTGACTGACAGCTCTCCAGCCACTCCTCCCCAAGCCTGTAGTGCTGCTGGGGGTTGTTGTGGCCCAAGTGCAGCACCCGGCATTTGGCCTTATTGAACTTCATACAGTTGGCCTTGGCCCATCGCTCCAGCCTGTCCAGGTCTCTCTGCAGAGCCTCCCTACCCTCCAGCAGATCAACACTCCCACCCAACTTGGTGTCATCTGCAAACTTACTGAGGGTGCACTCGATCCCCTCGTCTAGGTCATCAATAAAGATGTTGAACAGGAGTGGCCCCAAAACCGAGCCCTGGGGGACACCACTTGTGACCGGCTGCCAACTGGATTTAACTCCATTCACCACAACTCTCTGGGCCCGGCCATCCAGCCAGTTTTTTACCCAGCAAAGCGTGCGATCATCTAAGCCTCGAGCAGCCAGTTTCACCAGAAGAATGTTGTGGGAAACGGTGTCAAAGGCCTTGCTAAAGTCAAGGTAAACTACATCCACAGCCTTTCCCTCATCCAATAAGTAGGTCACTTTGTCGTAGAAGGAGATCAGGTTTGTCAAGCAGGACCTGCCTTTCCTAAACCCATGCTGACTGGGCCTGATCCCCTGGTTGTCCCGCATGTGTTGTGTGATGGTACTCTGGATGAGCTGCTCCATCAGCTTCCCGGGTATCGAAGTCAAGCTGACAGGCCTGTAATTTCCCGGATCATCCTTCCGACCCTTCTTATAGATGGGCGTCACATTGGCCAGTTTCCAATCTGTCGGGACTTCCCCGGTCAGCCAGGACTGCTGGTAAATGATGGAAAGCGTCTTGGCGAGCACCCCAGCCAGCTCCTTCAGCACTCTTGGGTGTATCCCATCTGGTCCCATAGACTTGTGTGTGTCTATGTGGTGTAGCAGGTCACTGACTCTCTCCTGGATTGCGGGGGGGTCGTTCTCCCAGTCTCTTATCATCTGGCTGAGGGGGCTGGATTTCCTCAATACAACTAGTCTTGTTATTAAAGACTGAGGCAAAGAAGGCATTAAGTACCTCAGCCTTCCCCTCATCACTTGTTACCAAGTTTCCTTCAGCATCTAGCAGGGGGTGGAGACTCTCCCTGGTCTTTCTTTTGCTATTGACATACTTATAGAAACATTTCTTGTTATCTTTGATTGCTGAAGCCAGATTAATTTCCAGCTGGGCTTTGGACCTCCTGATTTCCGCCCTGCATAGCCTCACAGCCTCTTTGTAATCACTGTGAGTGGCTAGCCCCTTCCTCCAAAGGCTGTAAACTCTCCTTTTCTCCTTGAGTTGCAGCCAAAGCTCCCTGTTCAGCCAGGGTGGTCTTCTCTGCCGCCTGCTCCTCTTAGAGCACCTGGGGACTGCCTGCTCCTGAGCCATAAACACTTCCTTCTTAAGGAGCGCCCAGCCTTCCTGGACCCCTATACCCTTCAAGACCATCTCCCAAGGGATCCTGTCAAGCTGGTGCCTAAACAAGACAAAGTCAGCTCTTTGGAAGTCCAGGATGTCAGTCCTGCTTAGCCCTTTCCTGGTCTCTCTAAGAATAGAGAACTCTCTTATTTCATGATCACTGTGCCCTAGTTGTCCTCCAACCGCCACATCATCCACCAGTCCATCTCTGTTCACAAGGAGGAGATCTAGCAGGGCATCTTCTCTGGTTGGTTCTCTTACCAGCTGTGTTAGGAAGTTGTCCCCTACACATTCCAGGAATCTTCGGGACTGGTCCCGCTCTGCTGTGTTGTATTTCCAGCAGATGTCTGGGAAGTTGAAGTCCCCCACAAGAACAAGGGCAAACGACCGTGAGATTACACCCAAGTGCCTATAGAATATTTCATCCACCTCTCTGTCCTGGGTGGGTGGCCTATAGTAGACTCCTACTACAACATCTGCCCTGTTGGCCTTCCCCCTGATTCTAACACAAAGACATTCCACCCTGTCTCCACTGCACTTGTATTCAAGGCAATCATAACAGTCCCTAACATACAGTGCTACCCCACCGCCTCTCCTTCCTTGTCTATCCCTTCTAAAGAGCTTGTAGCCATCAACTGGCACACTCCAGTCATGGGAGACATCCCACCATGTTTCTGTAATAGCCACAACATCATAATTTTCCTGTTTCATCATGGCTTCAAGCTCCTCCTGTTTGTTACCCATGCTGCGTGCATTGGTATACATGCACTTCAGATGGGCTGGTGTTTTGCCCCCTTCCCCCTTCAAATTTAGTTTAAAGCTCTGTCAATGAGCCCAGCTAACTCCTGCCCCAAGATCCTCTTCCCCTTCTGGGACAAGTGTATCCCATCTAAGGCCCAGAGGTCTGGTGCCCTGTATACCAACCCATGATCGAAAAAACCAAAGCCCTGATGGTGACACCAGTCTTGAAGCCACGAATTCATCTGTTGTGTTCTTCGGTGTTCATCCTCATCCATCCCCCCAACTGGAGGGATGGAGGAGAACACAACCTGTGCCCCCGACCCCTTGATCAGTTTCCCCAAGGTCCTGAAATCTCTCTTCATTCATTTAATACTTCTCCTGCTAATGTCATCGCTACCTACCTGAAAGACCAGAAGAGGGTAATAGTCCTTGGGTTTAACTAGAGAGGGGAGTCTTCTTGTGAGGTCCTTGATGCGGGCCCCAGGGAGGCAGCAGACTTCCCTATGCGGGTCTGGTCTGCATATGGGGCCTTCGACACCCTTCAGAATGGAGTCCCCCACTACAATGACTCTTCTGGGGTTCCTTTCAGAGCTGGTTTTAATACCTTTTCTAGAGTGACCTGGCCTTGGTGGTCCTTGATCTTCCTCATTGTTTGTCTCATTCTCTTTCTCCATGTCTTCATTCAAAAGTTCCAGGACCCCGAATCTATTGTGAAGAGGCACCATGGAGGGTGAGGGAGGTTGGGAGAGAATTTTCTTGCCTCCCTGAGCAGGGACCTGTTTCCAGTCTCCCTCATCTCTTAGGTCCCCTCCTTCTGCCTGGTAGCATGAGGGTGAGGGATCACCTGCCTTGCCTGGAGCATCTATTTGCTCCTGTTGATTCATGGGTGCCAAGGTGGAACTCCACCAATCAATCTCCCTTTCACATACACAAGCTGAAAGAACTAGACTGAGGTGACCACATGGGAACCTTTAGCATGAGTATGCCTAGACTCGCTCAAGTTTTAGTACAGTAAAAAACACTGCTAGCTACTCTTTGATCAATGTGAAGAACAGGATCTAATCCAGTTTGTCATTCCAGAAGCAAATATTAAGAGTATTGTATGGATTTCTCCTTCTACTAAAGGGAATCTAGTCTAACTAAAGCATGTCAGAAACTTTATTTACCTAACTCACTATCATGAAGTAGTGACAAGCAGGATCACTCTATGCAGTACTTCTCCGGCATAAGAGCTAGCAAGTAAAGGGAGTGCAGATGCAAGTGTCCTTTCCTCCTTCTCTTCAGAACAGCAGATCCAAATGGAGACTTAAGGGCTGCAGTTAGATGTACAAAACCCATAGGGCATACAGGATCCAGACTTTTGTAGGCCAGAGGGATCATGGTGAGAACAAGAGGGAGAAAAGATGTTCTGTTGACTGAATAGCTGAACTTCTGAGTACACACTGTCACAATACAATAAATTGCGCTTTTCTGACAGCCAGACTTACAGTATCTTAATAAGGAATAAAGCATTTTGGTGACCGCTGTAGGAAATCTATAGATTTTCCTACAAGACAATGTAACAGCCACACAATTACTAGAAAAGTAGGGATAACTTTGTGAAGAGCATGACAGTTGCACTGAGCAATACACTTCTGGCAAAGGAAATGTGGTTGCAGGACATCCTGTTGGGGAGTTGCACGCTGTCAGTGCAAGGTAAGAGTACAGAAAAGCCTGGCTTCCCCAGGTTAGGAACTCCATGTGGGAGTAGCAGTCAGAGCCCTTAGCACCTAGAATGCACCAGAGAGGCTATTCTGTTTTTGATGCACCTATAGGTTTAGCAAGGATCTAGCATTGCCCATTGCCTAGTTGTGAGTAGGGCCACAACCTGAAATTACACTCTTCAGTGGAGTCTGAGAAGCAAGAGCTTAAGACTTCAGGAATGCCTCTCCCCTGACTTAGAGGAATGGCTTTGGACTATGAATACTAGAAGACCTTTTTTTAAAAAAGTGACTACCAATCCTCTATGCCTACCCATAAAAAGTGTGAACAATCCCATATTTTCTATTAAGGTCTAAAGACTAGAAAGCTAACCCAGGAAGGAGAAGACATCACTTCATCCTCATTCAGAATAAAACATGCAATTTCACCAGAACGTGTAACACCTACCAGCAATGAAGGCAGTTTTGGAGTAGGAGGAAAAAGCATCTTCCCTATCTCCTTTTAAATCTTTACTGATGGACAGTAAATGATTTAAGATTCCCCGGGGCAAGGAGCCATGATGTTGTAGTTTGATAGTTAGGATACTTACCTGAGAGAGTCTTGGGCTGTCTTTGTATTTTAACATAACATCTTTGTATTTTACACTAATGTAACTAACATCTCTGCAGAGCTTGGTCCTGTAGGAATGAGTATGGTAGATGCCGCAAGAATGCACTTACAAGACAAAGCTGAAGTGGAAGGATAATTAAATCTATATGATTAGGCACCAGCATCAGACTGACAGGAACTGAAGCCACTTTGGAACAGGCAAAGAACTGCAGGTATTAAAACATTTAAAAAAATCAAATAGGGACAAAAAAAAGTTAATTAGGTGACTCCAGGGAGAAGACCCAATTCTCCTCTCAGTAAAACCAATTAAATTTGTTATTGATGGGCAACATGCACAGAGACAGGTGTAAAGTTTGCTGACAGGATATATGCATGGAAAATACTGGCACACAAGTGCTTTATATTTCAGATAGAGCTTCAAAGAATAAAACTCGTAAAGGTATATCTGAAACTATTCAGGCACATTGTCAGCTAGGAAAGAGTAGGAAGCCCCTTCTACTCAATTAGTCATACTGAAACGAGGATCAGAGTAAAGAGGTCTTGAACTCCAAACAAAGCAATGGATTAGAAGCAGCTATTTATGTCTTTGTAATTGCATGTGATGGAAGCTACTATTTATGTGGTGGTAGAACAAAACCACAAGCCTTCTGAAATACATTCTCCTTCCCTCCCCACAAAAGGATAACAGTAGGGGAAAAAAAAAAGCATGCACGTAAAAAAGGTGCAGTATATGTTTATTTAAAATAAGTACTCATACAGGACATTGATAACACATGGAAAAATCAGTCAGATTCTTGCTCCAAGTTATCTTTCTCTTACAAAAACTAATAGAAGCTGAATATTAGACTTGCTATTTGGCAATGTAAACATTGCAAAAAGAGTATGTATTTCCATTAGGAGGTACTTTGTTACATCTTATTCTTGGCTCACCTCCAGTTACATGACACCCATAGTCAGAATATGACTATGAAGTTGGAGACTGCAATATTCACAGAAGTTGAACGATGTTTAAATATATTTTTTTGTAATAAAACCAAGCCTACCCACATTTAACAGGTGACGCATCTTCAGATTAGCTGATTAAGGTTTCAACTGTAAAAGCTTATGATTTTTATTTCATTTTGAACCATAAAATTCAGTCTATTACATGAGATAACGAATCACAACGATGAAGCCATCTGCTTAATTTTTTCTGAAGTTATAGTTCAAAAAGGTAGATGTTGAGATAGCTTTACACTGAGATCCAAAAGTCTCCGTGTTTAAATTACTACTAAAAACCTTGTAAACGGTTCCAAAGGTGTTGTGGGTTGACCTTAGCCAGCAGCTGAGCACCCCACACAGCTGCTCACTCACTTTTCCCTCCGTCCCCATCAAGACAAGGAACAGAAGAAGAGCAGCAAAGGCAAGAAAACTCTCAGGCTGAGATAAAGACAGTTTAGTAAGTGAAGGAAAGAAAAAAAGACAAATCACCATACACAATATGGAATACTCCTTTGGCCAGTTCAGGTTGGCTGTCCTGGCCGCATCCCTCCCAATCTCTTGCCCACCCCCAGCCTACTTACTGTGGGGGCAGAGCAGAAAAAAAGAAAGCTTTGACCCAGGGCAAGGACTGTTCAGCAACAGCTGAAACATTGGTGCGTTATCAACACTGTTTTAGTCACAAATCTGAAACACAGCACCATAAGGGCTGCTGCGAAGAAAGTTAACTCTATCTCAGCCAGACCCAGTACAGAAAGAAACCCCAAGAATTCAGATATTAATATGCATGAGATATACTGCATCGTAACTCACTATTTGGAAGCCCAAAAATCAAAAGCAAGTCATCTACTGTAAAATGCTTTCAGCATACGAAACTGTGTGCCAAGTTTATCAAACCTGAAAGTAGTCCACTACAGTCAATACTGTTCTTAACATTTGCAGTAGTGGCTTTGACCAGTGTATTTATAAAACAAGTAAGCTTAAGGCCTTCCCCAAACATACAACTTTGTATGTGAGCTTGTGGGACTTATGTCCATGTTATTAAAACAGATCTGTTCTCCTCCTACAGTTTGGATATTGGTATTTACTGTTTACTCCCAGCAGGTTGTAAGCAGTACTGTACAGTAGATATGCATAAATAGAATCATAAATAAAAAAGCTAACAAGGTGCTCAGAAAGGCAGCTTAATGACTTTGCCACTGCACATGAGAACTCAGTTTATGATACTTGCTTACTCTAGTTCCAGGGGAAAAATATGTATTAAATATATAACTTCAGAAACTGCAGTTTCCATGCATCTCTTCTCCTACCCATAAGTAAATATCCTGGGAACAGAGAGCAGAAGTGATGGTGTGTGTAAGTCACCAGTGTGTTCACAGACCCTCAGAGCTCCTCAGTGTCTGTAGGAAGGACTGTTCTTTAAACCCAAAAGAACCCAAACAACACTACTCCCAAAGACAGTAGTTTTTATTAATCTACCATGAAACTAATTTATGTTAAGGGTAAAGGTGTTGAGCACCAAAGATGTTTAACCCACTGAAAGCCTTCAGGAGTTGAGAGCATAAACAGTGCATAGCTTTCTGGCACATTCAGATGTTTAAGGCAAATGCAGTCCCTCATTACCTCTTTGGGAAACTACTCCTCACCTCCAGAAAGTAATACAGGAGAGACAGTGAGAAGGTCTCCATAAATAAAACAATAAAGGCCATTGCAGAGTAAGACTGCCCACAAAAATTAACTTCTAGCACTGAGAGCAGTATTTAGCAATTCAGTTTTACATGTAAAGGCCGCTCCTGCAGAGCACTAAGACTCTACCAGTGCAGGTCAGTACTCGCAGCTCTGCGTTACTGGAGCAGGAGCTGCTTTGGGGCTCCATCCCAGGGGAAGGCACCCTCCCAGCAACTCAGGAGCTTCTCTCCATGCAGCGAGAGCTTTCTTTCTAGGAAAGAATGGGCTCACTTATAATCAGATTTGAACATGAACCAAGCAAGGTTATCTATCTGCCCAGGGTTTTAAAAGTAGCATTGCTCACTGAAGAGATCTATCATGATGAGAGGCTAAGGCACAACGAGAGTGAGCGATCAAGGCCATGATTTTCCATGTCCAACTTAACACAAACCAAGATGACTTCACTTCCAAGCAAGCTAAATTCACTTTAAGGCATCTGGGGGACACAGTGAACGCTGATAACGGCAGCTATCAAATCTAAACATGACTAGAGATATCTTTCTCATATGTGCAGGTGACCCAAATTTGAGTTCTGGGATGCTGGTGAACTAAAAAAAACCCACACAGTTTTGTTTGAGGTATTAGAAATGTTACAGCTTGCGCACAGTTCTATTGCTTGCCACAGGCCTTGATGCAGATGTGCCAGAACCACCAGAATCACTCACACTTTGCCCTGGGTAGATGCTTCTTGCGCAGGCTTTGCTCCGTGAAAATGAGCAGCAGCAAAAGCAGCAGCCCTAGCTCCCCTTTCCTCTCTCACGGCTTTCCCACAGCAGGTCAGGCTAGCAGCAAACAGGGATATTCTTTATTCTATAGTGCTACACAGCAGGCAAGCTCACTTTTAAATATATCCAAATAGAAGTTTCTAAACTGCAAAATAAATACATTTCTTAGTGTAAGTTATGCAGCAAAATGTAGGTTATACCTAATATTTCATGGTAAATGTAGTGTTATTTAACTTTTTTTCCTTGTCCTCGGTGTAGCAGATACAAGAGGCCCATCTGAACAAGATTAAGACTTCCACAGAAAGTAACAAATAAGTTTACTTTCTGGGTTTTTTACTCCCTGTCATAACAAAATAGTGATCATCTTGCCTGCTCTTTGTGAAAGGACCTTTTGATACACCAGGCATTCCTTTGTTACATGCCGTTGCTGACTTTCCTTTAGGGAGAGGCTTCTTGGCTGCTGGGGCCAAGCTTTCATTTACTTGCAAGTTTTTGGTTGAAGGCTGACTTTTTGTGGAAGGCTGCTCTGGCTTTTTTTTGGTCACTGCCGCTTTGGCTGAAGTTTGAGGAAGCCGTACAACAGATAAGGGAGTGCGTTCAGGAGGCCTGGATGAAGTGGGTCCGACCTGAGGGGGTTTACTGACATTTGGCTGCTTATTGACAGCTGATGATACATTTTTGCTTGTTGATACCATTGTAGGTGGTGACTTCGATGCTTTGCTAACTGCAAGGGAAGGTACAGAAGCTGAGTGTTTTAGGACTGAAGCACTTTTCAGGTTCCTTGCAAGGTCAGAAACTGTTTGTGGAGGTTTCTGAGGATGCTGACACTCAGTTCCAGAGGTCTGAATAGCATTTCCAGAAGGAGGTTTTGCAGGGAGCTGCTGAGAATGTGCAAACTTGGCAACAGTACACAGATTTGTAACAGGCAGTCGAGCAGCCCTCGGAGCAACTGAATTCGCTTTGGTTTTAGTGACAGATACAGGCTTGCATTTAGCAGGGACATGCTTCTGTTTTGAAGCCATTGTTTCAGCTGTCCCAGGCAAGCGAGACAGCTGTGTTTTAGAGGATGAGAGCACAGGATGTAGCCCTGGTGCTGGGGAGCTCCGAGGCAGGGCAAATTTCACCTTGGGAGCATCAGGGGACCGAATACGTTTGCGCAATGTTTCGGAGTGAACAAGAGCTGTTCTCATTCCTGCAGATGAAGAGCTTTTGCTTGCAGGCTGTGAAGGAGCAGAAGCTGGTGAGTTGTGTGCAGGAGACTCCAGTTTCCTTGAGGTGCCAGCTAATGGTCTGAAAGGAGAGTGCAGGCCTGTCGCTGAAGACCCTTGTAATTTGGACTTGACCGGCAACGACTTTGCTGTGGGGGATGGGGGCACTGGCACTTTCGGTGATGCCAGGGCAGGGGACTGAGGACGTTTAGCTAAAGCCTTCTTGGCACTGGCCCCGAGAGCCGAAACAGGAGTCGGGGGTTTTGATGGCTGCTTTTGAAACATATTGACAGCTGACATTGGATTCATAACAGGAGGTTCCTGAATTCTAGCTGACGAGTTGGGGACACTGTCACTGGTGACCCCTTTCTGAAAGGCCAGTATTTTTTGCTCCAGAGTTGCAAACTGAAGCACTCTGCAAGGATCATATTTAAGCAGAAAACCTTGAAGAGTGTCCCAGCCTCCACCAACACGTACCATCACATGCTTGCCATGTAGCATCTGAGAATGGACAAAAAAGGTGTGGGAGCAGAAGAACAAGAAAAATTTCTATTTTGTTTTATGCAGCATTATGTCATCTTACATTAACATTTATTGAAATTGACTAACAAACAGGACCTCTTTCTTACAGAGAAACATTTAAAAAAAAGAGAAAGTATGTCATAAATAAGGTTTATGCTTCCCAATTCTTTTATGAAATAGTTTCTCCTGCAGAGACAGTCATTATGTGTTGGGAAATAATGAAAGCATATATACAGAAGACATTTTAACCATTCTGTCAACATGTTTATTCAGTATACAGAGTTTTGGATACAGGTTTTGTTCAAATTATGGATGTCCTCATAACACAGTTATGCCTGCTGAAGAGAGTGCTCAACTATCCTACAAATTATAAACCCCAAGTGCCCAGATTTTGAACAAGTAACGTTCTCAGGACATTCTATAGCATTATCCTTATTTATACGGCAAGTCATTACCGAAATTTTAGAAACACCACAGAAAAGCATTAACTTAAAGTGGTTGCAAAAATCAATGGTTAAGATCTTGACTTGGATAGATTGGATCGGTGGGCCAACATTAACAGGATGAGCTTCAACAAGGCCAAGTGCCAGGTCCTGCACTTGGGCCACAACAACCCCATGCATCGCTACAGGCTTGAGGAGATGTGACTGGAGAGCTGTCTGGAAGAAAAGGATCTGGGGGTTCTAATTGACAAGCAGCTGAACATGAGCCAGCAGTGTGCCCAGGTGGCCAAGAAAGCCAACGGCATCCTGGCTTGTATTAGGAATAGTGTGACCAGCAGAAGTAGGGAGGTGATAGTCCCCCTGTACTCTGCACTGGTGAGGCCACACCTGGAGTATTTTGTCCAGTTTTGGGCACCTCAATATGAGAGAGATATCGAGGTGCTGGAGCAAGTGCAGAGGAGAGCAACGAATCTGGTGAAGGGCCTGGAGAACAGATCCTATGAGGAGAGATTGAAGGAGCTGGGACCGTTCAGTTTGAGGAAGATAAGACTAAGGGGAGACCTTATCACTCTCTACAACTACCTGAAAGGACATTGTAGAGAGGTTGGTGCTGGTCTCTTCTCACAGGTGATTAGTGATAGAACAAGAGGGAATGGCTTTAAACTGCAACAGGGGAGGTTCAGACTGGACATTAGGAAAAAATGTTTCACAGAAAGAGTGGTCAGACAGTGGAATAGGCTGCCCAGGGAGGTGGTGGAGTCACCATCTCTGGATGTGTTTAAGGGTCGTTTAGATGAGATGTTGGTGGATATGGTGTAGGGGAGAACTTTGTAGAGTAGGGCTGATGGTTGGACTCGATGATCCCAAGGGCCTTTTCCAACCTGAATGAATCTATGATCTAACCTACTTTGAATAGGGGATTGAATGGGTGATGTGGCATCCCAACCTAAATGATTCTGTATTTCTCAAACAATACCATAGAGGTATTCCACTTAAAAGCATTTTTCTCCCAATTAGGAATATAAATTTGGATTCTGAGAAACTACTTACTCGTATGAAGAGTATTTTATCTCCCAGTCTATAACGTCCTTCTGATAAGTATTCAATTGAAAATCGATGGGAACAACTGCAGGGAGGATCTTCTGCTATATGTTTAACCTAGTTATTAAAATTGAAAGCATTTGTTAGTATTTTGACAGAAGCATGTGTTTAACAGTTTATTGAGAGATTTAATACAAGAAAAGATACTGATATTTTCATCCCATAATCTAAGAAAACACTAGAATTCTATTCTCTCACAAGAAAATCTCAGCTACATAGAGCTTCAAAATGTAGAACAAAAGATTAAAAGAAAGAACCATATGTACAGGCAAATATTTTGAGTTGTTCCAATCCAATTTTTTTCATTTCTTCGATTTTAAGCTATTTCTACTTTCTTTTTTAAGATTTGTCCATAACACTATGCATAGTGGCATCAATTCCAACCACGACCTTGTAAAGACACTGTTATGGTCTCTAGAAATTGAAACAAGTGCCTGGGTCTCTCCGGTGACCAAATCCATTGCTACACCTGACTCAGGGCTACTTCAGCATTCTCCCTAACTTTTTGTAATGCTTTTATAAGTTAATCTTCTATGTGACACCCAAGAAGGAAACCACTAAAAAAAGGAAAAAGGTAGTACCCAAATGAGTCCAGGGTTAGAAAAGATGTGCCTCTTACAGCTACTTAGAAACTTAAAAAAATTGGAAGATCAAGACTATTGCCAAGCAGGAGAAATAGCAAAATTTTTTAGAGGGAGTGAGGATCTGATGGCTGACATTCCCAAAGAAGTGGAAGTTCTACATTACAACACAGAGGACCTTTAAAATAAATGAATTTTAAAGTCTCAACATGCATTTTAAAGCAAAATAGGAAAGTCATTCATCATTCCTTTTGGACCAGTTCATAAGATGTACAAATCATTTCCTTTTCTGCATACATATTCATTTCCAATTGGTACAGCTACAGAGGTTTTATTTAAAGTCTATTCTTCCAAGAGTTTCATCAAAGCCTACTTTAACATCAAATTGAAGAGAAGCATATGTTACAGTCATAGAATATTGACACACCAGAAAAACTGAATGCGTATTTCTTATACTCAAAGAAGCAATGAAGGGTGTGATGGTGGTGTGGGAAATCAAGGCAAATTATATGCACTGAGGCGTTAACTCTAAAACATATAGGACAGCATATTGCTTACATTTTCAAAAAAAAATATTTGTTCACAAGAGGTGCATAACCTTCTGTTTTCTATTTAAGGAGGTTCACAAATATTAGACGAAAAACAGCCTATGCTTACTGAGCCAGATCATATAAGTACTAAACTTAAGAGTTTGATTAAAGTCTATATCACAATAAACAAGTAGTACTTACTGCCTCATGTAGCTCCCCATGGTGACAACATGACTTTGCTGTACTAATAGGTGATGGTGGTCCAGAGGTCATCAGCAGTGTTTCTTCTAGTTCAATTTCCTTCTCTAGTTTTATTAGTACAGGAGGTTCAACTCCATACCTCAAATACAGAAGTATAGAGTTTAATTGCTAATTTACTAAAGAAAACAAAAAGAAACTGATGATAACAAATATGCAAAATTCTGAGTGGCTTGACTGACAGGAAAGAGCACTAAATCAGTCAGAGGAATAACTGCCTTGATAATCCAAAGACAAGGAGCACTCTGAGTTTCTACTAGAAAGGTGGTCTCGGAGCTGCCACAGAAGGCAGTAAAAATACTGTTAATACTACACAATTTAGGTCACATCCAATTTCGATGAACTATCTTAAAGCTTCCAGCTCTGCACTAGAAAGAAATTAGAAGTCTAAATTTAGGGAATGAGATACCTGCCAAAAAGCTTAAAAAAAATAAAGACCTTAAACCTGTATTTAATGTTCAGTAAGTTCTTCCAAGATGTACACATACTTATAAGCTGAATATAGCACTGAAACATAGTTATAAAAAGCAGTGTGGATCAGCACCTCTCCATGAAGAGTCTGATAAATACTTGAAAAAAATACTCATATTGTACAACTGTCCTAGAAAAGCTACTCAATACTTTCTGCACAGAATTAACATCTACTGCACTGCACTTAATGACTGCAGATGGTCTTAACTTTGTCTTAACTTTTACTTAATAGAATGCGTTCTTCCATTTCTTGTTAGGAGCATGTGCGGATCACATACCTGGATACAATGCGCCCAACTTCCAACAGACAAAGATACACTTGTCTTGGATCCTTGTGCAAAACTAAATGGAAAGAGAATAAAAGGGAGTTACAGCTCATATTTACTGTGGGGAGGCCTGTGCAATTAGCTACAGAGAAGGGAAGGATAAGGAACAGATGACTATAACTTCACCATCATTCTACCCAGAGGATGAATAAAGTGGTATATGCTTTCAAGTCTAATTTTCTATTCCATAAAGTGTTTAAGCCCATCCTGGAACTCCTGAAATCAAACTCTTCTCTACCTCCTAAGAGAAATACACTTTATTTGGTTTTATGCTGCTGATATAAACTGGAAAGAAAGAGATCCGAGAGCTTTCCCTTCCCTATCCCCAAATACATTATCACAGTATTAAAGATGAAGAGCATTCAACAACTGCAAACAGGAAAGGTACTTCATCTGTTCATGCTTGTGCGTACAGACAGATAGGCACACACACTCTATTGGTGAACAGTCATAGGAGAATACACAGCAAGGGACCTAACTGACAAGTGGATGGCTATGCAGTCAGTCAGCCTAAGTGGTTTAAACCCTTGGCTGTGGAAGAATAATCCAGGTGATTCTTACCATTTCAGTAAGCAACAGATTTTATTTTTCTTATCACTTTAAAAGTTCTGGGTGCCAGAAGGGTCCATCCATATGACAGATTCACCCAGTTCAACTAGAAGATACCACTTTGCCAGTGGTGACTCCCCTACCCCTCATTTCACCCCTCTCTATCAGATCCCACCTCCTGCCCCATCCACCCAGAGGTTTTCTTCAGAATTGGTATCTTTGTGAGGCTGTATCTGAAAAGGATGGTCAAAACCCCTGACCATAAGATGGTGAGAATGACATTGGTTTAAGAGACAAACACTCAGATTCAAACATCAGATACTCGCTTCTGATCACAGAAAAGAATCAACACAATTCCAGATATGTTAGTAGCACAGAGTTTTCCACTAGGCTTTGCTTCTTGAAGACTGTGCCCACATTAACCCAGCTAGTGCCCAATGCAGAGGGCTGCTTTGCACCCCTCAGTTCAGAGCAGCTCTAGCAGCTGCATGCACTCGAGCATGTAGGCACACTAAATGACAATCAGGAGCACTGAAGAATGAGATGAAATAGTGGAGTTATAGCCAAACGGTGTGAAGGTGACCATGGCAGGTCTTCTGGGTTTTCCTGACAACTTTGAAATGAAAACAGTCAATTATTTCTACTGCTGCAGTGAAGAACAGAAGAGGCAGAAGGAAAACAGTGTCTGTTTTGGTTTCTTGAAGCTTTCTTGTGCAAGAAAATGGAAAAAGAAACAAGGCCATGAACAGAGAAAGAAAATAGTTTAAAATCTCACAAGTAACTACTTCCTCCTCTGTTCCCACAGAAGCCTCAAAATTGAGATGCTTTTCACATGTTCTAAGAACAGTTACGTGAATGCTTTAGAAAACAAACCATTCATGTGCTTTCCTAGCCAACTAGGAATACTGCCTAATAACTCAGAAACCAAGGGCTGGGAGAAAGGTCTTTCAACTTCCCTCAATGCACCTGCATGGCATCATTCTTTCCCCCACCACCATCAAGTGGTGAAAATGGGTAAAGCTGTAGATACAATTTTCATATGGTGTAAAATTTATATGAACAATTCTGACTTTCTTCACACCATGGAGTAACAATATTCAGCAGAAACCGGAAATTCACTCTGAAGAGAAACCTAATGAGCCAGCTCTATATTTACAGATGAAATCTATCATCTTTCTGATGTTCAATTTAATATTTAAAATGATTTTGCTTTAAATAAGACTGAAGTGTTTCCTAAAGTATAAGCTGAGTATGAAGTCAGATGTTCTTGTTTACATCATCTACTCCAGTTTGTAAGTCTACTTTTTAAAAGATCTGATTATGAAGGGTAAATCTAGAATAGAAAGTTGATAGAACCATAATCTAAAAGGTACTAGAAGTAATTTAAATATATTTTTTTCTTCCTGTTTTTGTCAGCTGTGACAGAAGTGGTATAATTTGCCTGAATCCAGAAGAGAAAAATCCAAATATAACCCTAGCAGAGGTCGAGACATTTGTTTTGTCTCAATGTCAAAGGGCATCCCATGATGGCTACTCTCTCTTTCTGCTGTCTCAGGAGCCACTTCACAGCCATCCACACTTTTCAGGAGGTGTTGCTGTATGTATCTGATGGGAAAAAGACAATAGTCAAATTTTCTTTCCCTTATTTAATTCATAAAGAATGGCTTGAAAGTTTGATGGAGAACATCAGTGGAAAGAATGTTTCATCAAGGAGGCTGCAAGTCTGCTCATTTCGACTGCCAAAAAGGCTCACAGAAGCTATTTATGCCATAAAGCAAGCTGTGTCAAGAGTTACAATCAGACTTCAAAACACTTCTTGGCTATGAGCGAAAGCCACAGCAATAGAAAATCCTGTCTGCTTATCTCAGAGAGGCTAGACAGGTTCTAGTTACCCATCCACTTACAGGAACTAAGATGTTTAAGCAATGCAATTCATACAAGTTGAACTGAAAAAAATATTAAGACTAATTTTCTCATAGCTCAGTTCTACTCGTCTGTATTTCCTGGTACTGAAAAGAAGATACACTCACTAGTTAAATCAAAATGAGACAGATGCAAATGAGGATGTTCTCAACTATTTTAAAAGATGACTTATCCAGTAGTGAAGGCACGGACAGTCCAACTCGCAGGGAGAAGAGCTTGAAAGAAAAGCAGTTAATGAAAACAGTGTCTCCCATTTAAATAGCATTAAGTGGCACAAAGGCTTCAAGAAAATCTAGTAAATATTGTGACAAATTAATTTGATTATTGAAAACAAAGGTTCTTCACAATTTTTTGCTATTCTGCTGACAGACAGATATTTTGCCTTTTTTTAAAAAAAAAAATCCACAAAATAAGAAAATGGTTGGCATGCCACAGAAACATTTGTATTAATTTTTACTGACATAATAGCTGGTAGAGGAGCATTTCATTATTTACCATGTGATGAAAGCACAGTTCCTCTTAATTAGCAGTCAAAAAAAATTTATTCCATCTGGAAGGATCAGTCTAGCAGCTGTTTGTTATAAGGGACAGACTGTGCACTGGGGCAGGCATACACACAGTTGGCAAATTAGTTTTATAACTAACTTATTAAATGGGAAAATACAAATGGTTTGGAGTCATGTCAAGTAGGTTCTGAAGTAAATGTTAATTACCAACAGACTGTTGCCACTTCAGGCACAACGCTCTGATGTAGTCACCAAATTTAGCAGTCATGAGTGCATTATTCTGAGGGCTTTCTGCAACAAGAATGAGCTCTAACACCAAATAAAGGATCTTATTGTGAGTTGACTCCGTGGCCCTATGGTCTTCTTGCACAGGGAAAGCAAAACCATGCTTTTCTCCTCTGTTTCTCAGTGGGCCTTTTTACTGAAGGAAAATATGTAAGTTTGCTGCACAGCTGTTGCTCCTCCGTTCATCCTGCACAGCAACTTTTAGAAGTCTGGAAAAGCATCATGCAAGTTAGAGACATCACTGAACTGATTTTTCAAGGCTTTTACTTGAACACTGCCTTAAAATAAATAAAAGCCTTAATAGCTTGCACAAGACAGGAACAGTCGTGACAAAGGCTTCAAAAGACTATACACAAGAGATCTCCCTGACCAGGTAGTTATCTACATACAGATCAAAGCAAATCTTACAAAAAGATAGATGTACCTAAACCTTCAGATTCAAAGAGATAAGTCTCATCAACTCCAATGGCTCTACACCAGTTAAGAAAGTTGGCTGTATTATCTCTGGCAAAAAACGATCCTGATGGAGCATCCTTCTTACATGGAACTTTTCTCATAGGAAAATTCTGGCAAGGGAAAAAAACAAGTGTGCACATCAATTGCCAAAAGCATATTTGCAAAGGAAAATAAACTGTAAATTCTGACTACAGAAACAGTGGTTAGTAACTATTTTGTGTTCAACCCACCATGTACTCTATGAAATAAAAGCTACGCTAACGTAGATGGCATTCCACCTTATCTTTGTGAACAGTCACTGAGTGAACGATCCTTACTTCTGCAGCCTTTCCCAAAGCTGCCCATACAGTTGCTTCCCCACATGCTGAGGTAAAAGTTTTAGTGGTGGTTTCACAGGTCTACATAGTTATTCCCCGCTCTCAAGCTCTGATTGTAGCACAGAGAGAGAAGCCCAAATCAATTACACTATACTTGGCTGTCAGATTTCAACATTTTAGAGCCCATTCTAGAGAGCAAAGGGAATCAAAAGGGAACAAAGGGCCATTTCCTTGAAAACAATTCAGTACTTATTTGTTTTTAAACTGGTATCTTCAAAACTAAACAACCAGTTCAAAGGTACACAAGTTGCACATCTTGTCCTCCTTAAAAAAAAAAAAAAAACAAAACAACAAACCCTAAGGATTCGCAGCATTCATATAGCTCTTGTATAAATACTATTTGCCATCCTAAGACTGCTGTTTTGTGTCCTGCCACCTCCCCCCAAGTTAATAATAAATATAATATTAGTAATTATATTACTTACTGGTACATATCCATTATTCAAAACTAATGCTTTACTAGATAAAACAGTAAGAGGTAAACACAAAAAAAATGGTCTGGCTATGATGAAACAGTTCCTCCTGCCCCCAAGGGAAAAAACTACCAATTAGGGCACATTAGCTGGTGAACTATTATTTGACAAATTCAAGTATCGCTGTAGCTATACTGGGTACCTGTACATTGAACATATGCTACCTGTACAAATGTTACATGGTTTTACAGTCCAAAGTGAAACATCACTATTTTTCATTGTACAAACACAGACCGCAAGTTGCTTGAGATTCACATTTCAACTCAGCCTTGGTTCCTAACAAAACCACTGAAGCCCATCTCCAGGTACATCTCAATATGGATATTTTCATGGCTACCCTATATAATTGAGTTTAGCCACCAGTTTCTGGAATAAAACATTCTACCAAGTGTCAGTGGATATCTTGTTACCAACCCACACTGATGTTATCAGGGGAACAAACTTCAGACATGGACTAGCTCTACCTCTGGCAAGAATTCTACTGAAATCGAACTAAAAAACTAATAAGGACATTAGAGTTTGATTAACAAAGTCAGTCATTTGTTGCATAAGGACAGTTTATCCATCTATAATGCCACACTGTTGTTAATCAGTCTCCGGATACACAGCTCACAGAATGCTGCTTTGGGAAGCCTCACTCACCTGCTTTCCTTTTACTAATACTTACAATTAAAGACTATATATGTATTAAAAAAATTAATTAAAAAAAAAAATCACAATATGACTTACCCTTAAATTATTTGAGTTACAACATTTTTTAATTGTGTTTTGAAGAACACCAACCAATTGGCAGAGTAGTACCCCATTATCAAGTTCTTCTAGCAGTTGTTCTGCTTTGATTTCTATTCCTAAAAAAGAAGGTCAATATTAGAGTTACTCCACAAAAGGTAAAGAAGTTTCATATGAACTTAGAGGCAACTCAAACAGCATTCTATCCATCATATCATGTACTACAGTGTTAAATACTGAAAATCAGTAGAAATATATAAAACTAAAATCAAATATCCACTTAGATTTTAATTAGACTAGCAAGATTCATAAATATAAATTAGAACAATTAATCACCCTACTTCTAAGAGGTGGCAGCTAATAAAATCTGAAACTGAAGCATGTATTTTAATGCAATTTTCCTAGCCATTCAGGCTCAAATACACCAGATCTTAATAGTACTATAGATATTAAGTGTCAACATTGACTGGAATATTGGAAAGTGCTTTGGAATTTATGAGACAGTGATTTATTTTTCACCTCACCCAGTAAGCCAGACAGCCAGATCGACAGATCTTCTTGCATAGGCACCAAAGTTGCTTCATGCCGCACAGATATCCACTGGTCATACAGGCACACATCTGCCAAACCTGGCCCATGTCTGGGAGTCAGAGGACTTCGGGGACTTAAGGGAAGGTCATCGCCAAACCACACCTGGAGAAGATTTCAGTAAGCTGAAGACAGCGAGCTCTAATATTTGCAGTCAGATGACAAAAACTCACAGTTCTGAATTATGCTAGAGATCTATTATTCAAAGCATTTGTTCCCCTTCAGACAGATACACCAAACCAACACAACAGTAATCACAAACAGCTCAGCTCTCATTAGTAACTCCTGTATCAAAAGTACTACTATGTTCATTCTCTTGACTTCTTTGGATTTAAACTTACATACTCCCCTGAATACTAAATAAAGAAAACATGCATTAAATTTGTGTGGGGTTTTTTCCCTCTGCACATTTTAAATAATGAGATCTGCAGTTTATCACATAATTTACTACAGACTACCGATTTCTTTGTTCAAACATTTCAGAGGCATCTTGTGCTTAAATCATGAAAATGATGATGTTAAAAGAGGAAATATATTCCTGTACAAGAACATAACACACTTTAAATTCTTAGCATTTTTCTTAAGGATTGCATATTTTCAAATTGAGAGATACCTTTACATTTCAAGAAAAGGACCACACTGAAATTTCATGTACAAAATTCTCAAAGAGAAAGTGTCCTTCTGGTATTAACTACTTACTTTCAGTTCAGGAAGTGTGTGAGTTTATAAAATATATTTATTTGTACTAAAGTGACTAACTAGAACATAGGGTTTTTAAAAACTCCTCTTAATCATCAAGCAAGTTTTTAAATAATCTCAGCCTTGGAGTTCAAAACCTTCTTAGGTAATAGCCCTTAAGAAGAGAAAGAATCACCTATCTGATATAACACTGGGTTGTCTATCTTGTCACATTGCTCCATTTGTAAAATGGGAAAACTATTACTTTTTTTTTTTTTTAACTAGAGATAACTCTGGGGATTCTAGCACTTCATTTGCTTCAGGGTAGATTTTTGCATTAAAAAAAGTATTATACAGGTTTCAAATATTAAAAAAGGCATTTACCTGAACTGCATTCTGCATGGTCACCTGCATTTACATTAGTTTCTTCCCCTGGGGAAAGAGAAGAGCGTTTTTAATACAGTCCCTCCTACTTTCATGAAAATCCCAAGAAAAACCCATCAGTGCTGTTTTGGAAAAATAAGAATGTGTCTGATCAGAAATGGAGGGGGAGAGAGGGAAGTATCTTAGTAGCTAAGGTTTTGATCCAGTATTCATTCAACTTCAGTTAGTTCTCTGCTCTTAAATAAAGCAGCGGTTACTACAGCACAAAGTATCAACTAACTTCATATGCATAAATAATACTCCCAGGTTTGCATGATTTTAAAGAGCTGTAAGGCATTTACTTTGCCAAAATACTTCAAACCATTCTTGGATTTAACAACGATGGCATTCACCATCTTGTACAATTGTGCATATACGCATCCTGAGTTTACATTAAATACTTTGAAGATTATGAACATCTTGCAGCAAGGAAATAATTCAGAAGAATGAGATTTCTTCCTGCATAGATAACATGAGAGAAGTCAATGTTTTTATTAACTTCTGATGGGATTTTGACTTTCCAGGCAGCTAGCACACACCTATGTTTTTTCAACACAACACTGCAACTATTGCAGCAATATGGTAATCATGACAACTCCCTGGCAAAACAATCCTTAAGGAAAGTTTTAGAGGCAATCTGGTCAACCCTTTCTCTCCTGAAACCAATACAGTATTTTCCAGCAATGCTTTCAATCATGGGAAAACCCAGCACAAACTCTCCACTGGGATGGGGATCAGTAAGTCTCTCCACGAGGTCTAGAGGTGCGCAGTATTACTGGGTTAGCTACATACACATGTACCAGAAGGAATTTCCTCAGCATAATTCTCCACAATGGTAGTGGTGGGCATTACAACCTCAAAATGTACCTATCTGTGTCTTGAAGCCAGTTAAAAGCAACTCTCTCGCTCCATTACTTAATAGCTGCAATAAAATTTCATCTTACTGATTAAGCTGGAAACCAGATTGCAGACATTGTCAGTCGGTTTTAACTCATCTGTTTTCCCTTAAAAATAAATAACTTCCCTCTCCTGTCCCAGATGCTTAAGCTTTATACATAGACGGCATTCTTCTCTCCTCCTCCATCTGTTGCACAACCTGACCTTCCTACAACAAAAGGCCGAATAGCCCATCAAAGATGACCCAATTCTTGTAAAAATTCTCCCCCTTCCTCTTACCCAGAAAGCAGAATGGTGCCGTTTCCTCCCCCTTTTTTTCCTCCCACGCTACACGCTGACACACGTCAGGCATTTCAAATAACTTACAATGACCAGCAAACGAGCAACCAGTTTGTTTTCAGACTGAAGCCACTTCCTTGTATCAGGATTGCTAGCACTTCTCAAACTTTATCACAGACACTCCAAGTGATATCTTTCTCCTTCCTTTTATTTCTAGAGGGGGAAAAAAAAAAAAAAAGAAAGAAGAGACATCCTCTTCTTGATGTCATTTTTCCTTCTATGAATGAACAAGGGAAGGGCAGTGTATATACCAAGCATTACTAATGAGCATGTTATGCTTCCCACAGCTTTGTCCAGGGGAATACATTTTTCTTTAGCATAAGAAAGCTATTGTCTCAAGAGAGTCGCAGTAAGAGGCTTCATTGATTAAAAAAATAAATAAAACAACAGCAGAACAGCCAGTAAAGAAGTTGGTCTCATTAAAATAAGGAGCTCCATATAGGCTAACAAGAGCTCTAGCATACTATCTGCCAAGAGAAAACAAAAGGCAGCCTAATTCACAGGGAGCACTCAAAACTCGAACAAAGCAAAATATTCACACAGCAGATATCACAAGAATGCTCAACATCTGCAGTTTTGTGGCATGCCTAACAAAAAATAGTCTAAAAAAAATTATAAAAAGAGGAGATTGAAGAAAATGGTGGCACTTGAACTTCAAGGGCCTGTTCTTCTAAAACAAGTTATTTTGTAAGTCCATATGCCAAAGGGCTCTCTAGAAAGTCAAACGGCTTCACTTATTATTAGGACATGTGAATAACCCTTAACAAAAAACCCCTCTGATGATACAGATTATCCTGAACGAATTTTGAAAAATTAGCATAGTAAGAATTATCCATTTTCAGATCCCAAACAGTCCAGCTCTGAGATTGCAGGGAATACAGATTAATGTAGCCTTATCACTTACAGGGAGAGGCATGGGATGAGAAGACCCAGAAGTCTGCCACCTTCAAGTAGTCAGCCTGTAAAGATGCAGAAGGTGCTGTGGGGAGGTGAATACTGCAATACCAGGTAGAGTCATAACCAAATCTGACTTCTTCCAAAACCAGTTGGGTTCCCTGCATCAAAAAACTGTACATAATGAATGAAGCAAGTATTTGATGTTGAATTCGGGCAGCTCCAGCTAGAACTGAATCAGTTTCTACACATGCCAGTTTTATCAACTCACCTTCATTCAGCAGGCATTTGGTATTCAAGGATCACAGCTGTGAAAGAAAAGACCCCAAACTGAAAACACACTGTGTCATGTCCCATGCATAGCCTTAGGCCATGCCATTCCCATTTCCAGGCCAGTTGATATCTCTGAGGTCCCTAGGAGGGCTCTCTACCTGCTTCACCCCTTAAAACAGGGGAAGCACCGGAAACCTGCAAGCGCCTTCTAACCAGGGTAGCAACCAGCCCAGTTCCAAGCTCAGCAAAAACAGAGGTCCCCCACCACCAGCATCACTCTCAGAAAACACCTTATTTCTGCTGGCACTTCTGCTGCCATGGGATGGAAGGAGAAATGCCACCTAGTAGCACCTTACAGCCTGATCAATACAGCAACACTGATTTACTGCGAGACAGGCGGTCAGCCCCAAATGATACACTGGGGAAGGCAGGAGCTGCCTTTGGCCAACTGCCAAACCTCCAATAAAGGGCTGGAGCTATGGATTGACATTAGGAAAGAGAGGTGAGAAAAATATACCTATCTACTGACACGTGTCATAGGGACAGGCATTTCTCAGGAAAGGGGGTGCAGACACACCCCAGACATAACCCACACAGGGCAGCCTCACAAGACCACAGTCTGCCTCTGCTTTCCAGAGAGATGCCCACCACTTTGCCCCCAGGCAATCTGAGGAACAGCAAAGTCAGCAAATACTAAAGCACTTTCCACAAATACTTCAGGGTGCTGAACACATGCTCTGAGATGCTACACAAGATAGTCTGCTTAGTATCAGTTAGTATCATTCAGTGAGGCGCAACCAGCAAGACACACTACACTAATTACAAGCCATTCTATAGCACAAGATGAACCGAGTCCAAGTCCCATTTTACTCCACTGCAGAGTTTACAGAGAAACAAAAAGAAAACAATCCACAACTCCACAGATACCTAAAACATACATGAAGCAGCCATTGACCTAGCTTAAGTTGAACCTACAGGGAGTTACAGATTCATTAAAAAGCCTTAGGTTCCCAGACTCATTAAAAAAAAAAACTTGGGTAGAAACACTTTTACATCTTTACCCTATATTTAAGATATATAACACGTCATCTTCTATTCCATCAACACCCAAAGACAGTCACAACAGACTAACCCAGAGCAGCTGGAAAGTGTAGATTAGCCTTGACAGTGCCTACTGAAACCCACGTTTTTAAACATTCTGCAATGAAAGAAGCTGTCAAGTTAGTATCTGTTGAAACCTACTGCAGGACAGCCAAGATTTTTTTTGGTACATATATCCTAACATGCAGAAGAGGCAGGCACAACAAGAGACGGCCACAGAGCAGAGTGTTACTCTGGCTACAGCAATTACAGAGCCCTTTTGTTGCATTACTGAGTCAGCAGCTCTGCTTCCCTGGGGAGGCCTCAGAGGTAAGAAAGAGAAAGAACCAGACTAGTCAGTCCAAGGTGATGGGCTTTAAGGTGGCAACAAACTCATCACATTAAGGCACGCTGACTGCTTTCCTCAGGGACTGCCTTTCCACACACCTCTGTGTGACAGCGCACATAAGCACATGGCAGTGAGCCCGCTGTCCCCTTCCAAAGGGCAGCCAAGGCCCCGGATTCACCTGTCAGGGCAGGGAAACCCACTTGAAATCAGGGAGGAGTGCTCCGTCTCAGCAGCTGGCATCTCCGCAGATGTGCAGACGGCTCCTTTACCACAGGAGCATCCAGTTTGGGGAGAGGCTGGTTAACATGAGACACGTTCACACAAACTCTTCTCTCCCTCCCATTTCCAGTCCACACTTCTTCCAGCAAAACTACACTGAGGGGAGCATCACTTGCTGTCCCAGCAGCAGGCTGCTGGCTAGCCACAGTCAGGAAGAGCTTATTATGATTTAAATATCAAATCCAGTCTTATTATGAAAGGTCCACCCAGTACATTTAGAATTACAAATGCATAGGCCAGCTAGGTCTTATAGGTCCAGAAGGTATACATGTACATTTTCCCATGTCTTGATCTCATACTATGCCAAAGGTGACACACAGCATCCCTGGAATACAGCCAGCTTTTGGGCAAAGAAAGCGGCCAGACATTTCTCAGCTTACTAAGCAATATGAATGAGTATTTCAGCCAAGAGCACTAGGGCAAATTTCCTACAAAAACAGCACCGCATCCCCAGACGCTGGCGTGAGGCGCAGGAGAGACAGGTTTGAAGGCTGTTATGCAAAAACTCTCCCCTCTCCCTTCTCCAAGGTAAGTTTCGCGGCACTTCACTTTCAACACCCGTGCCAGAGAGACTCCCTCGGCCGGGCGGGAGCGGCCGCCCCTGGCAGGGTGACCGAGCCGAGCCCAACACCGGGGCTGTCCCCGCTGCACGACGCTCCCCGCGACGTCCGCTGCCCAACCCTTTTCAGCGCTGTCCCTACAGACAGCCGTGACTGACCGAGTGCCGCCGCCCCGGGGCTGCACGCCTCATGCACCGACGCGAGCGGGACCCTGCGGCAGCGTCCCGGTCCCCACGCGCGGCCGGACCCGCCGCCGCCGCTCGGGCGCCCCTCACCTCCCCCGCCGGCCCGCTCCGGAGTACCGCCACTCCCCGGTGCGGAGCGGGGGGAGCCGCACACTGCCGCACACCACCACCCTCCCCTCCCGCTGCTCCCCGGCTCCATGGCAGCAGGGCCGTGCCCCGCGGTACTCACCGACAGCCGCCACCACACCGCGCTGCCCCCCGCCCCGCTCCGCGCACCAAGGCGCCCTGCCCTCCCCGCGCCGCGCCGCGCCGGCCGCTCCGTTCGAAAGGGCCAATCACCGCCCGCGGGGCCGGGCCGGGCCGGGCCGGGGCGGGGCGGGGCGGGGCGGGGCGGGGCGCCCGCCGCACCTGGCGCGGGTCCGCGGCACTGCCCGGCCCTCAAGCGGCTGCGGGGGGTGCCGCGGCCCCTCGGGGCTTGCCGGGGCCCCCGGTTTATCCGGGGGCAGCTCGGGTGTCTCCACCGGACCCCCGCCGGTTTAGGTGAAGGGCCTGCGTAGCGGAGCCGCCCCTCCGGCCGCCCCCAGGGACGCGTCCTCTGAGGCGGTGCAGGGCGCAGGGTCGCGGCCCCGCTGGCAGCCGGGCCCCTTTCCCCGTCAGGCCCCCACGGAGGCCGGGTCAGGCGTCAGTGCCCCCCCCGCTGAGGCGGCGCGGCAGATGGCCCTCCCGCCCACGGGCCGCTTGGCTGCCAGGAACGCACGAGCCTTAACGTCCCCTTCTTTGTGTCACCAGCTGCGGTTGGAAGCAGTTGTGCTTCCCTGGCGTGGCGATGGCAGGTCTGGGCACGGGCGGGGGGGGCAGGGTGCTGGGTGCACGGCGGTCAGGGGAAGCCCCTGCCCGCGGACAAGCTTACGTCCAAAGAGGCCTTTGGCAGGAGGGCGAAGAGCTGTTCCTGCCCCAGCGTCCTCCCCTGTGCACCTGGCGCTGCCGGCAATGCGGGGCCGCTGCTTGGAGGACCACGGGGTCGGCACATCGGTGTCCCAGCCGCCTGGTGTCACGTTGCTGGGAGCAGACCCAGGCACAAGAAAACCACCCACCTGCCTACAGCCCCTGTTGGCATCAGGGACCCGCCCCGCCCCACACAGCCTCCGAGCACATCTGCCTTCTTGGGAGATGCTGCTGATGGTGTTTTTCAGAGCCACTAAGCGCCAACAGTCAAAGTCGTAAAGCAAAATAACCCATGATACACCTTCACAAAGCACAGATACTGTATAATTTTTACTTTGAAATAATAATGCAAATGAAGTTACATGTTTATATTGTGAAAAGGGATTTTTTTTGTGTCTGTGTGTCTTTTCCCCATTACATAATTTTTCATCTTCTGAAGAAATAATGTCTTGCACATCTTACACGAACACATTTCACAGTTGAACAGCAAATGACTGGCATTAACCATTTCAGCTGGCTTATAACCGTAAATGTCTGGAACACCTTCTTTAATGGAAGCCAAGCACAAAAACACCGCCGTGAAAAACTATGAATGGAAACCTGTATTTCCCCATTTGTCAAGAGGAACTGTAACTGCAATCAGTTTAATTGCAGCAGGAATTAACAGGGTTCCTCTGAGGAGCTAGCAGACTCTGTGATCAGAGAATATAAATACAGAGAAAGTTATTCTCACGTGTGAAGATCTGATAGCTACACAATATTCTGTGTATAGTGAACAAAATGACTTTTATGAATCCATGGCATGTTTCTATAAAAATGCAGTAAAGAAAATTTAACGTACTGGGGGATATTTTTCTATGAAAATAACTGCTATGCGGTCCTTTAAAAAAATATTTCTCCTAAAATAAAAAGTCTCCATCACTGCACATCCCAGATCTCACAGAGAAGAGGTGTGAATTTGTGATCATTCACTCTCCATGACATCAGCATCTCTGCATGATGATGGTTAAATGTCCGCAATTCTGTCAGACGGCCCAGAAGACATGCAAAGTGTTGAGGGTTATCTGGGTGGTGAAGTTTGCAGAATTTCTGTAGAATATCCAGCAGGGGTTCTTGAAGCCTTTCCACGGACTCTCTGTCCTTTATGTACTGTCGATCTGGTTATGGTTTTAAAAGAAAAGAAGTAATTAACAAATACTCTGATACAATGTCAATATTTACACTGATAAATGAACATTAAAATATTCAAATATTTGCACTGGGCACTGATGCTTACACCTACCAAGAATATTTATTTTCAAATTAAGGGACAATAAAAATGCTTAACATTGTATTTTTGATTTGGGGTTTTCATGAAAGCTTCCCACTTCTAGCTAGGGAAAACTATCAACTTTTTCAAAAACTGAAGAGTTTTAACTCAGAAATGTTTCTCTGGGGTTTTATCGTCATCTCCCAATGCAGTTCTGCACCTGAGTCTGTCCTGTGATGCATTGCAACAACTGAGCAGCACAGCATAAGTTCTTGGAGGTGGAGTACAACTGGTGAATTTGCCTGGTAGAGAAGAGTGTACGTGCAGGTCACCAGGGACAAATCAAACATCTTCATCCTCAGATGAAATTTCTTTGTTAGAAAATACTTGTCTTTTTATTTTGTTCATATGGAAATATGTGTTTGGGTATCTGGAGAGGGAGGAAGAGAGGAGGATGGGGTTTTTGTCACTGAAATTTTCAGCATAAAAAAAATTTCCTGAGCCACACTGACTCAAAGAGTGATGGAATTGCTTCACCTTCCCATCTCCTATGAAACCTGATTTGGAAACCTGTCTGTCTTTTGTCCTGAAGCATCAGGCTTCCCCCATTCCTATGATAGTGATTTTGTTTGAGGCACTGTACAATTTCTCCATATTTTGTAGGCAAAGCTGGTTAGTTTTGTGTTGTCAAAGAATTAGTTTTTATAGCAAAGCCTGTAATCAGGGCTGAGATGCTATTGTCCCAATACTTCTGAAAGGTCAGTTTCCAATACTTTATAGTCAAGAGGGCAACTTGCTACTGTCCTTCTGCTCTTGACAGCTGGTGTTTGTTCAATAAAGGCTGAAGACCTTCACTACCATTCTCTGTTCTAAGTTATAGTGTTTCCCAATTTCCCTCTAAAAAATGTAACATTCCACAATGGTCTGTAGTGATGTGCATGTAACCACTTCTGGGATTTTCTGAAGGAAGAAGCCTGTCATGGTAAGCAGTGAAGAGATACCAGTAATGTTTTTAAACAGGGAATTTATGCACTTTTCTTCCTTGTATGCAAAACCAGATGGTGTAGCAGGACATTGGGAGTTTGGATTTGTGTGCTTGTTTTCTGGTTTAACAACTGAATATACTGAATACGCATGTATGTTCACTTACTCTCATAGAATGTAAGTTTTTACAAGTCTCAGGTCACACTCCTCATGCTTTCTTTCCAAAACCACTAATATTTAATTTCGGATGAGAAGTTACCTGGTGACAGGATAACTATGGCTGTTAGCAGCGCATATTCTTCCTGTGTCATCTTCAACTCTCCAATACTTTTATAAAAATTAAACATGGGAGTTATGAATTCATCTGAGATACCTGTGAGAGAAAAAAAATGTTATTTTAAAATTATTGACATAATCTGGTTTATTGCTACAGAGCAATTATTTAGTATTTGAAGCCTTGACTGTCTTGGTGGGAGAAATTTACTGCACAAATGAGGCCTGATGCAAGACAATTAGTTACAAAAGTGCAAGCACATTCTTGTTTTCCAGATCAGAGTAGAAACAGGCAAGCACTGGCAATTTATTTTCGGATGGTTTCAAGGTCTGTCTTTCAAGCAATTCTTTTTCTGCTACAGGTTTGTCTGTCTAGCTCTCCAGGGCGAGTCTCATGCGTGTTTTTCTTGCCGTCTGCTAATATTCTAGCTGTCTTCTCTTTCCAGGATGCACATTTTGCAAAACAGTCCCCATGTTCCCTATCTTTACATTAGTTATATGGAAACCTCTCAGGGTTTCCATGGTTTAATTCTAGCCTAACTCTACAGCTAACTGCCTTGGGCAGTTGCTTCAGTTGTCTCCATAAAGAGACTTAATTGCTCCTTTTATGTAGCCTGAAACTTTAGCTAGGTCTAGGATTACCTGTAGTCCAAGATCAACTTGCTTGCAACTACTACTACCTTAAAGCATAAACTAGTGTTATTATAAAGTACAGAGCCATAAATAATTAAAATTCAGCCCAATTTAAGGATGGGATCATGTGATTCTCTCACCATCAGCGAAACCCTTTGGGGTTACCAAACTGCAACAAGCCAATGGGGCTTCCTCTTACCGACTGTGTCATTAGGTCACGATGTTCTTACTTAGCCTTAAATTACAGATGTACTCTATTCTGCTTTTTGGTGTAAAAGAGAAGTAAGTCCTGTGACATCAAATGGTTTTTATTTTAAATGGTGTGTGAGTCACTCAGAGCAGCCACTAGACTGTTGACAATGGCTGCTTGCAACTCTGAAGCGGTGTAGACATCCAAACCAGTGGTTCTGCAGCAAGAGCCTTTTGGCCTTCCTTGGCTGAAAGGATGGAAACCTCTTTTGTTCCTGCAGATGAGGGCCATAGGGTTTCTTGTCATTTTACTCTTAATTTTGAGCTGTTCTAGGAGAAGCCTTTGTAACTTGCTGTGGAAACTGCATGAAATAATGCGGGTTTGAGTGTTGTATATAACACAAAGCTGAAGTCCAGGACTGATGAGGTTTGGAGTGCTTCCAGTAGGGGAAATTAAAAATTAAACTCGGCAGGTGGAACTCAAAGAAAGGAAACATAAAGTCACTTGACTTAACTACGAAACAGTCACATTTTGCTGTGACAGTAAGAACTTCAATCAGTGGAATAGTTTTGTGTCCCAACAGTAAGTATGGTCTTGCAGGGTGTGGTTTATTTTGTGGCTGAACAATGTGTTTAAACATGTGGCATGAGCTACCTGTGTTCACTTCAGATTACAAACCACGAATCTTGTTTTTGTAACAAGTTCAACACTACTGAGAAGAGTCTAAGACTAAGTCAATTAAGCATATATATATATGATGTGGGTCAGCTCGTTCTGTGGCAGTTGGTAACACAGCTGGAGCTTTACACAGAGCAAACGAGTCATATAACACTTGTTATTGCTAACTTTTGGGGAACCGCCTGTCTCTCTCTTGGGCAGTTTTAAATGCCGAAGTTCCTTACAAGATGACATATGTAAGGAACACATATGACACACCAAAGTCTTAAAGTTTACACGTCTCTAGAAGAGATTCATAGAAAGGAAAAAAAAAAAAAAAGACTAGCTGAGGCCTAAAGCAGAGCAAATTAATTCCTCTCGTGGAAGTGAATAGCTTAGCAATGACATGAGAAAAGTCCAAGACAAACTGGATATTTTTAGAAGTCTCTGTGCAAGGTAGCATGCCGCTCAGCACAATCATCTTGGCAGCAGACAGGAAATGGGAGGAAGTGGGCTGTGAGTAAGACTCCAGTCATTTGTTTCTCATATTCATCATTGATTTTTTTTTTTCTCTTTTTTTTGGGTCAGGTTAGTTTTCAGCTGGATGAATTCATTGTTTTGCTGACCACAAAGCTTCTCAAGTCCTACTGTCAGTATGGTAGAAGTGGGATGAAATTGATGCTTGTGAACAGGGTGTGGAATAACTAATTCAGGTCCTCACTGGTCCAGGCAGTGTATAAGCATGCAGTAAAACAATCCTTGCCCCAGAAGGCTTATAATCTAACATTAAGAAACTAAAGCATGGATGAGTGAAACAAAAAATGAATATAGATGTGGAAGCAAATGAAATTATAGTAGAGAGCTTCTCTGCATTACTGTACTCCAAACAGAGAAATAAAATAAAACAGAAGAGGGGAAAGGAAGTGAAAATGGGATGTTTCAGCAATGCAACTGATTTACTGCTTTTACTAAAGAGAACAGAACTTTGCAATCTTTAAACAGATACATGTCACAAGACAATTATGAATGAAACGATGCAAAATGAGCAATTTTGAGACCAGGATAATGGAATTTTTTCTTGATTACTAGTCTCACCCTCATGCATCTCTGCTGGAGTTTCTCTGTTACTTCATCATCCTATATACATGTTACAGAAACTGCTGTTCCATCACAAGAGGGGGCTGTTTTCTAATGTGATTGAAAATGCTTCAGTTAGATTTAATAAACTCCACCAGGAAGCAAAAAAGCAGGAAACATGTTTGTAATTCTTGCTTTTTTTTTCTTGTCTACTGTACAAGATGTTGTCACTTCAATTCCAATCAGAAAAAGAATTAAAGGCGATTTGGTGCTTCTAAGTGGAAAGGCTAAAGGAGAAATGAATTATATGATTTCAAATGTCATTGTTACAAATCATGCTCCAAGAGGGAAAAAAAAATCAAATAGATAAAGTTATATTTCTGGCCTCAATGAGAACAGAAAAGTTAGCTCCAGCTAACTCTCTTTATTTAGATCAGACAAGAGCCCCGCGCAGTACTGTGTCAGTTAGGCAGAGCTTCCTGGTCAGTGTTAATGGTGCCTCCTTCTTAACTTTTTTCCAAAAAGGTTTCAAAAATATTGTTTCATGCAGCATTATGGCATGCTCCTCCTTCATGTTGCATTGTGCATCATTTTGAATTACATAGATTTCTAACGTCTATCATCTGTAGAAGATACTGCAATTCATTTGACTGATTTTGCTATGTTAATGCACAACTGCCTGTTAAACCCCAGTGTAGTCAATGGGAGATACTAGCTTTACTGAGCATTAGGCTGGACCAGATTTAAACCCATAAGCATTATTCATTCAGCACCTCTTAATTGCACAATTTCATTCCTATCTGTAGCTCAAGACACAGCATTGTTTCAGACCTCACCTTTTTTAGGGTCTTGTTCCTATGATTTCTCTCTGAAGGTAAGATGACTGTTGCTTTCATAAGGTTTGCAGTTTCAGGACATAAATAATTACCTGGTTAAGGTAATCCTGGAATAGATGTTTTTACTGTGATATCGAGTCAGTATTGCCAGCTTTTTGAGATAGTATTCTCTCTTCTATTTTGGCTGTTCAGTAAAAGTGAATAGAATCTTGCAAGAAGAAAGCTTGAGAGTCAGTTCTAATTAACTACTAGCACTGTGTGATTCATATGGATAAAGAGATCTTTTCTTGATAAACATGGAGGTGCCAGTGGTTATGAAATGAAGGGTATATTAGTAGCTGTTTTATGAAAATAAAATAATTACTTGCAAAATTATATCTTTCACAGTGTTTCATCTACCAGAACTGCTTTCCATTCTGCTTATGAGTGATCCCTTCTAAGCTATTCAAATCCATCAGTGGCTCTTTAAACACTGACCAAGTTCACCCTATTGATGTTGAAAGCTGAAAAGGGGAAAATCTAACCAGTAGAGAAGATACACCAGAGCATGTGCACATGACATAATTTGTAGAGGTTAAATGGCCGACTTAAATGAGAGGTTAGCATGTGCCAAGGAGAACTCACAATCAGGATAGCAAAAATCCATCTTCTCAAAAGCAATCAATAGGACCACTGTGAAGCCATCATTGCAAGCAAAGAAACCTTAATTAAAAAGAAAAACAAACAAACAAACAAAACCCAAAACCAAGCAAACCAAACTTGCAAGGAGGATACAAATGACTTTGCCATGTACCATCCTTTGGCAGTGGCCTGGGTGCCTGCAGTCAGGAGAGAAGTGCAGTCTGGCACACAGCAGCAGCATCTGCACTGCCTTGAGCTAGTCTTTATAGGTCGAATCTAAATAAGTTTTTAGCCTGGAGAAGCACACTTACGCAGAATAAAAGACATTGGATCTCCTGACATCTGTTCTTGTTTTCATGGGTATAAATTAACTCTGTAGATACCGTTTAAACACTTTTAACAATTTAATTTGTAACTTAGGAACATGGCACTGGCTAACTCGGTGTGGTAGATTGTGCAGGACTGTATATGAACAGAAAAGCTCTTTCCTATAGCCTTCAATTTAAGGTGGTTCAAACTTCTAAATGTTTTGGACAGTGCACCAGTTTTGGGTCAAGTCACAGGATGGTAAGAGTCTCCTTCCATGTGGATGTACATGACTATTTGGAGGGTTAGACACTTGGGACTCGCAGTGAAGATCATTTCATTTTGTTTCTCTGCACAAACCACAGCGCAATGGGGTTTTCAAGCACCACTGTTACTCAGTACTAATAATCAAATAATAAAAGCCAAAGGCAATGGAAGTGATTAGGTATCCATTGTTCTGGTGTCAAATTTTGCCTTTGGTTGCAGGAGTCTCTTGTCCAAATCAATGGAACTTTGTATCCCACATTCAAGGGCAAAAGGTGGCCTCTTGCCAGTGCTTTGAAATTCTGGCTGTTTCTTTTTTCCTTGGATCTTGTTGTACTTCAGCACCTGTAACCCATCCAGGAAGACAACAGTATATTTCACAATGTCAGGTGTCCTGCTGCCAACTGAAAATTTGGGTCCAGATTCTTCCATTTCTGTCCATATCAGGTAGTATCTTATTCCCATATACTGAAATTAGTAGGACTGCTCTGTAGATAAAATGATGAAATAAAAATCTGTGTCTCTTCATGACCACTGAAAGCCAGCGTCCTTAGGAAAACAAGCTATAAATGCTGACTGAGAAAATATTTAGTATCTCAGCACTGTTTTTTAAAAATATTGTACTGCTTAGTAATGGGGAGGATTTGCTTTCAAAATAACAGAAAAAGTCTAAGCATTAAATTACTAGGATGTCAGCCTTTCACAAAATGAGTCAATCAGTCACAAGGTGGTGTATGTATAGTGAAGTATCAAATAAGATGAGTAAGTGGCACAAGCTCTCATTAACATTAAACAAAATGTCTGTATTTCTCATTAAGAATTTCAGGATCATCATAACTTAATCCTGAGATTAAGAATCTCAGGAGCAGCTAATGAAAGAATTTCCATAACACCTTATGGAGAAAGACCATCAGGGCACAAACAAAGGCAGGCATTGAAATACACCAGGACTTGAGCAATATGCTCAATCTAAGAAATAAAAATACACCTCATTGGCATGAGAATAAAAATGAATGCTGCTAACGCTCAAAGGTCATCACCACCAGATCTCTGGCTTCTTTATCAGGAAAAAAAAAATATCCGTTCCATACAATCAGACCAAGGAAGGCATAAATATTAATAGATGAGAGCAGCTTCAAAGTGGACATGGTGGCAGGTGACAAAAATCTGGACAGCTTGTGACTTTTAGGCAGGATCCCCACCTCCCTCCCTGATTTTATGGATACAGACATCAAGGCTTGACAATAGGACTTATGTGACATTCAGACATTTGTCTGCACTTAAAAATATGTGGACAGACGTTCTGACTAGCAGCAGTCATTTATGGCTGATGACCTGACAGTGTTTAGGATCTCACTAGGAGCCATAAATAATCCTGATGCTTCTTCTTCATTCATTACCTATAAATTTAATTTCTAAACTCACCTAACTCATTGCACTTCCTCTGCTGCTCTCTATGGTCTTTGCAGGGTGTTTCAGTTTGCTGCATTTAGTCTTCGTTTTCAGTGAAATGTATGTAAAAAACAAAGTCCCTATCTTCAATTTTATGTGTAATTCTCTTGGGTTTTCTTCTTTGACTTCGGTTTAATCTCTTCTGACCCGTCTTACCTCTTGAACATGATAATGGCCAACTGCAGCTTTTAGTAGCATTTGTCCTTACTGTCTAAGGCTAGAAGAGGGTGCTTAGGTTTCTACCCTAATATCACATTTGGTACAAGCTATTATTCAACCCAGAGCCCTGGTGTTGAGTCCTATGACATGCAGGGATGTGAACTGTGTATTCAGTATTTTTGAAAGCTGTGTGCGTAAGCAATGATAACAGAAGAATTTGGATGCCTTCCTTTCATTTTGTTTCAATGCAAGACACCTGAAAATTACCAGGATTTAAACCACAAAAATAAGCTGTTTCAGTAGTAGATATTTTTAAACAATTTTAAATTATTCAATTTGTCTAAATGTGTAATTCTGGAATTTATCCTAAACTAAGACAAAATGTGCAGAAAAATTGCACCAATGCAGGCTCTTAAAGTCAAACCAAAAAACTCAGGTAGCATGTGTGATGATGAACATGATTCCTCTGAAAATTCAGTGAACACTGAGAAATACACTTGGGAAACATGGGAGAGTCAAACCTATCTAGTAAAAGTCCTTCCTCTTATAAACCAATCTGCTTGCATTTTCAGTGCAGAGGAAGTGATACCACTAAGTGACAGGCAGTTACCAGTACTGAAACCATAGGAAGAGGGGCATTTAAAAAACACATTTAAGTCTTTTCATGGAAGGGACATTGCCAGGTTGACAGATAGGCTTTAACAATGTCAGTCCAAAATGCGAGACTCTGAAAATTTTGAGTGACATCTAGGAGCATTGGCAACAACAATTAAGTTAAAATTGCTACAAATGTAAAGATTTACAAGCTGCTTTTGTTGTTTGCTGTCACAGCCCCATTAAGTGCAGCCAAGGAAAATGTTTTTAAGTAGGCTTGAATTTGCACAGACCGGAGAAAGAAATCACATGGAAAAGGGTATTTTGTCCTGTATTCTGGCTGTTAATAGAAGGAAAGAATGCAGCCAGCAGCAAGTAAACTGGATTATTCTCCTGTAATATAGGGAGGGAGAAATTCTGGCTGCAGTATTTCCTTGTATGTCCCCAACTTGATCCTGGCTTGAGGGAAGATGTTTTGGAGAGCCTTTTCCAAGAGAAATAAGATATATATGTGTATATATACGCACTAAAAAAATTATTGTGTTTCATTCCTTGGGAACTACTCAGCCCAGGTTTTCTTCTGATCCAGAACTAATTTTTAATTTACTTTAGAGGGTTTTTTTCTCCACAAAAAAAAGAATTGCAGGAAAACTTCCTTTGGAATAAATAATACCACATTTTAAATCGTTACTTGTCTTGAAATTTTCTTCTACACAAAATGCTATTTTTTAAAATCTGTTTCATGACAGGTAAATATTACCGCAGGATACAATGTCATATTCCAGCTAGTCATGTTATGATATGAAATGCTATCTTTAAGTCTAGTACAAACTTGCAAAGCATAATATTGCATCTCATCTGGACTCAGAAGTTGCAAAGAATTAAGAGGCTATTTTAAAATTATGAGTAAGGGAAAAATTATTGTTATGACATAATGGCTTATGTAATGTTCTGGATCAAGGTATTTCCTGCTTCTATTTTTTATGAACAGATGACACCTTGAACAAAAAGGTTAATACTCGCTGTATAGATTAGAGGAGAGAAGCTTTCAGTAACCATGTATTCATAAGGATTCATTTCTCTAAGACCTATTTTTATCAAAAATTTAGGTTATAATCTGATAGAAAGATCTCTTAATGAAGACATTTGGATCCACAACAACACATTACAGTTTCCAGGAAATATCTCTGGCCTTCTTGGTATACTTCTCTGCCTCCAGAACCTGGGCCAGAAGCCATTCATATCACTCTGGAAGTCACCATTTCCAGTCCATCAAACAATAGCCTCTTATAATAAATCAAAATGAAAGAAATATAAAAAATTGCAAAATATAAACCTAGAAATGAATGTGCTAAGGTAAACTAAATACATACCTTCAGCAAATTAGTTATTCTTAAGTTTCCTAACTCCTTTTCAGGGTTTCGAAAGTATTGGCCTAATTTTGCATACATCAGTAGTACCTTCACATTACTGATTTTGTTTCAGAACTGAATTCAAGCTTTCTATGACTAGTATTGAGGTTAAATGTTCTCCTGTCTCTTCTCCTGACTATTAAAAAGGAAGGCCAGAAGCCAGAATCTATAGACAGACTTTGATTCAGAATTGTTGTCACATTTGAATTTTGAATGATAGGTAGCTGAAGGTTGGATAAAGTTTGCTGGTCAATACAGCAAAAGGCAACTCATTGAGTATTGTATCAGTGGAGCACAAAGAATACCAAACAATGCAAAACATGACCTTGCCTTCTTTAAGGAACAAACAATATCCAGCCCTGTTTGGCTTTTCATAATTGTTAAGATTTACGTCTAGAATGAATAGAATTTATCATAGCCAATGAACCTTTGATGGACCTTCAGAAGCAGAAAACATACTGTGAACATGTCATGTTTATATTCTTCTGTGCACCTTGTGCAGTGTGATTCGATTTTACCAAGCTGACCCTAAGAATAGGTGGTTCCCTTCAGTCATCTCCAGTAACATCCTAAAATCTTTTTTTCTTTCCTCCTTATAGTGATTGCCTTTGAAAACATAAATATTGCTATTTTATGTGACTAATTTGAGATGCTGGTATTTCTTCTTAATCTGCTTTCATGCTTATCATTTGAGACTTGTGCTGAGTTTATTTGGTATAGCATTATTCATAATACTTGCAATGTATTTATAAATAAACCTTTACCTTATGACCTTTAGACTGAAGGCTGAGTTAGATTTGTTCCAGTTAATATAAAGAACAACATTCAGATAAACCTGTTTCAGTGCTAATAAACAATTTTACTAGCTTTTCAAGGGCAAAATACTGACACAGAAGTGCAATGGTGTGGTTTGTTTTTACCTCATTAAACAAGATACTTACCACTGTTGCGAATTCTTTCTTCTAAAAGGACGGTATGTCCTGTAGGAAGTTTCCTACTAAAGATCTCAGCTGAACGGAGGAACATGGCTTCTACTGCTGAGCCCTTCAGCAAAGCAATCTGATCTTCATGATCAAGGGTTTGGAAGCCTGGGAAGATGTTAGATATAAGTAAGGCATCAACAGAAAAGTCCTGGCTACTTTCTATCCTTGAAGTTTTTGCACATGAGATGCTACACATCTGTGTAACCTTGATGTTGATGTAAGTAGGGCTACCAAGTGCTGCGGAAATTGAAACCCAGATTCCAGAAAATGAAAGATTTTGGACCTCACTGAAGTTCATGAACATTAGACTTGTGTTTCAGTGTTCATGGTACTTTAAAAGGAACAAGATAAGCAAAATCTACTGGCGTAGAACAACCAAGAGTAGGGATTTTGTCTAGCCTGATGCTGCTCCCTAACATCTTCTGACATATTTCCACCCAAGCTCTCTGTATGACTCTCCCACTGCCATGCTGCTTTCAGCCCTTTCCATGCTCTGATGGCAAAAATCAGCATTTGAAGCATCTAATTTTAAATATTTCACCTTGCCTTCGGACTAATATAATATCACATAGAGGCTTCCTACTGTGTTTTAAATATGCATTTCTCTTTTTGGAGGGGAAAGACTCTAAAACCCACTGAAGAAATCAGGAGAAATTTGGTGACTTGTGTGAATACGAAGAACAGGGAGCTGAAGATCATGGGAAATTTTCCTTGTACTTGCCAATGCAGGTACCCACCTTATACCCTGATTCTGTGAGAAAGCACAGTAAAAGATAAAGTAGACAATGAAGCGATAAATCCTGCCAGATGTACTCTAAGTCAACACTGAAAATAGTAGATTATTCAGTTATGAAGCTCCTCCTTTATTCATTTCCTGTGAGCCAGTATCCCAGTTAGCATGAAAAATATAGTTACAACTGCAGTGCTAGTCTTTGAAGCAAGACTATGACACACAGAGGAAGGGATGATATGATGGGAGTACCAGGAAAATAATGTTTTCATACAGCTAAGCATTACAATGCACCTTCCTTAACTACAAGTAACCTGTACCATGCCCATTGTTCACTCTTGAGGTAACAGCTACTTGGGAGTTAAAAAAAATACTAATGATAAACTCAGGTTTTCAGTGCTGTCCATAACACACCACGCAAAGACCATAAATATTGGTGCCACCAACCAGGGAAAGTTCTTGTTTAGGAATCACAATTCAGTGGATGTCATGACCTAGAGACTTTGCTAGAAAGCAGCAAAGAGAGTGAAGCAGAGTCTGGCAAGTGTTAGTGGTAATTTAGAAGCAGACTATTTGTCACTGCAGTGATATATGAAAATAAAATCTCTCTGGAGATACAACCCCTCCTCTGAGCATTTTGTTTGTCAATAGGTAAAGACTGCCACATCTCAGAGTGGCAGAGTTTGAATTATTCAACATATTATTCCTCTTTAGACAGTTCCTGAAGAATGCATATGTGTTAGAGAAGGTGGCATTTTTGTATAGTCTTCAAACTGTACACAACAATCACCAAATGGCAACTGAAAGGCATGTAAATTTTGCAATAACAAAATTTGCTCCAAGATACTGGATATACCTGGTAGTTTTTTAGTGAATTCCACGAGAACCTGCACATGACTGGTAGCCATTTCTGTTAAAATCAGAAAATTTCCTTCAGCACTGAATTCCTCATGTAACTGTTAAACCAAACAAAATCTGTTAATATTCATTGTCACTTCACATTTAAGAGCATAAAATACAAGAATTATTAGAGTGGATCAGGCAACAGGTCCATCTAACATTGTAATTTGTCTCCAATGGTTGTCAAAAAAAGGTTATTTTGGAAGGCAATGTAAGAAGTAAAAGAAGTAGACAGTGTCCTTTCCTCTGGAATATGTGTCTCACTTCCAATGTCATGTCTAGCAATCAATGATTTAGGCACTTCCTGAGTTAGAAGTTCTATGTGTATCATAACATTTAACCAAAAGCCTTGTTATTCATGAATTTGTCTATTTCCTTTTTTAATATATTTTTGGTTTTGACCTCCTCAACTTCCCATGGAAATAAGTTCCACAAGTTAGTTACGGGTTATTCAATCCTCCCCCTGCAAGTGTCTTCCTTTTCGTTTTCAAAATTAATGACTTAGGAAATTATTTTCTGTGGTCGTTTTGGTTTGTTGGGGTTTTTTTCTTAAGATTGAACATGACAGTTTAGTAAAAAAAAACCCCTCTTTTAAACCCTTTTTTTCCTCTTCTCCGTGTTTCCCAAACTTTACCATCCTACCATGAAAACTGGGAGCAGTTAAAGGGAAAACTGAACCTTTAGAAAGTAGAGAGGAAAAGGAAAGAAGAGGGGATGAAAGAAAAATTCAAACCTGGAAAATGTTTGGAATTTGTGTTAAAAAAAATGAAATATTATCAAGCTTCCAGGCTGGTGTCTTTATGGAAAGGAAGCTTGGCTGCAAGTCCAACTCAAATCACTGCCATACTGACAGTGCAAAAAACAGAGCTCCAGTCAGCAAAGGTTAGATTTGAGCATAAAAGTGTATTTCCAGAGTTGAAAGCTTTTTCTTAGCATTTAAGTTTGGTAAATAAAGATGTGGTCTAACTGTTGACTGAATGGAAGAGATTGTGCCCCACTTATAGCATGTTTTAACTGTAAGCTTTTACCCATAGTTTGCTCTGCTACTTACTACACCTACTTATGCTGAGTACCAATATTTTCTGCTGTGTAATCCTCAGCTTCATTATCCGCATCTCAAAATGAATTAATCAATGCACTTACTAGTTTTTTTGACACCTCCTGTGGTATTTGTTGTTTACTGTATGAATCCATGATGTAATCAAGAAGGTTCTGCTGTTCTGGGGTAAATTCTACTTTCTCCTATACTGGCAAAAAAAAAGCCCATCATGAAGTGCAGTCATAGAAATCATCTATCACAGAAAAAATATTGTATGGGTTTTATAGATGCTTTACTGAGTTTTGACTAAAAATATCAGAACTACTTCTATACTCAAGCTATTTCCTTGACTTGGTGGGAGATGGAGTTTTAATTAATACAGACAGGTCCAGAGAGTTTGTGAGTATTCTATATTCACTGTACTAGCCACATTCAGCTCAAACATCACCACTGCTGTATAAACTATTACAAGAATTTTCTTACCCTATATATTTTAGTTGTAGATGTCACTTGTTTCATGTCATGGCCTTCATTATCTTCACTGACTGTCTGATCTGAGGGCTGTTTCACATTTTTCCGTAGCCTTTTTGACTTGCATTGTATTTCTGTTAACAGACCTAGAACACATAATACAACAGATAGCAATTGGATTTATATATGCCACAGGCACTGAATAGGTCCATAAACATGCCCATGAACACCCTTTACACTAACAAACCCACTTACCTGTTCAGATCATTTCTTGAATGTGCCATTATCTTTGGATGTGAGTCTAATGAGACATAGTAAGTACACACTAATGAGTAGCCTAGCCCAGCAAGAGCCCATCTGCAGAGCAAAACAGTGAGTTCTGGTGAGCCAGCATCCACACAGTGTGCATGTCAGGAGACTTGCTTTGGACCAGCTCTAATCTGGTTTTATAGACAGAAAACCCATTAGTGATGGGAGTGTGCTGAAGTGTGTCTTTGGTTTAGTTTCATCCAAAAGAAAACCCCTTCATGTGCTCCAAGACCTGAACCAAACCACAATAAATGGGAAAAATTGGAAGGCTGTCATCAGAAGTGTCCTCATCTGATCCGAAACAGTAATCGAGGTGCAGCTGTTCTTACACAAAGGACACTGGATGTTTTCAATAACCTTTAAGCAATATTATGGCTGTAGTGCAGAATCTTCTCACAGAAAGCCCTGAGAAGAGAGGACTCCAGGGCTTTAGCCATTACAGTGTCACTATACAGATAGACCAACAGCTGAAAATGTAGGCTCAGAAGTAACTCAGGCTGGCAAATATACCTTTAAAATGTATTTATTCAAAATGTTACCCAGCTGGTCTTGCTATTTTGCATTTCATTGTATTAGAGGACTGAATAAAGCCTTGGTTTTACTATAGCTTTTCACTTGCCCTAATGAAAGGATTTTTGCATTTGTGGGGTTTTTTTGTTCTAGACTACAATTTCAGTACCTTGAACCAGGGAGCATCCTTAAGTGGATGTCATAAAAACTAGAAATTTGCTTGTGCTAACTAAAGACAGGGACAGTAGGTACCCTACACAACCTGTGGAAGACAGCCAGAAAGTACAAATGAAAAAGTAAACAGCTAAGTATTAATCTAAAAATAAACCTATCAGCATAGGACTTCTTTTTCTTTTTTCTCCCTTTTTTTTTTTTTTTTTTTTTGTTTTTGAGCTTCTTTCAAGTATCCTTCCCATTCTTCACCTTTGAAAATGCAGAGCAGGAAAAGAAGCTCATTCAGTGAGTATATGATGGTGGAGGAAGATACCATGAAAACAGTGAATTTCGTTGTGAATGTTTTTAATTTCCTGTTTAAGCACTATATAAAATAACCTACCTGAACCGCTGAGAAAAGAGGAAATTTACATGATTAGAATAAGACCTGCAAATAATACCTTGAAAGGCGGGAATAGGAATGATAGAGATAATAATTGGTATCGAGCCATGTAATTTGTGCTGCCACACAGCATCATAGATTTCTTTTTCTAAATTATTCAGTGCATCCTTTGGTGGTGTTAATGGGCTTGTACTGTTTTCCACCAGGTTAGAATCTGGTCTACTACCTTCCCAAGGAAAATTTGGTTTACATTTGCCTTAGGCAGTAAGACAAAATTTTCTCATGCTTCTGCTACTAAGTAGCACCTTAACATCTTATTCTGTCGCCATTTACATCAGCTGGAAAACTCATGTGAGAGACAGGACTTCACTTTTTACCTCAGAGATAGCTAGGTTTCAATGGGTATTATCTTCCAGGAAGAGTGGCAGAACCTGGGTCTTCCCTAGGTAGACATTTCACCCAAGAAACTTGCAGTTTATATCAAAATATCAGCAAATGACTGAAATGGATGGTTAGTAATTTTGGACTGTGTGTGGTTTCTGTATAAAGGGCAGGAGTAGGATTGTTGAGTATCTGTGCCATAAATATTTGTAAGACTTTACCTCCTTGTTCAGTGCGAAAAAAGAAGCCACAGACCTTGTAATTACAATCCTACAAAATGAGTAAGTGAAACAAAGTTCAAGGTAACCTTTTATTTCCTAGCCATTTTTTTTTCAAATAAATGCTCTATACTACTAGAAGCTTCATGTTTTACTGTCCTGGATCACCTTGAACTAAAAGCAATTATACAGCACACTCCTACTTAAAAGCCATTAAATGGTACCTTGCCAAACATCCTCACTGCAGTGCATTAGAGCATGCTTATGGTTAAGTCATGAGCAACACAAGATACCCAGTGTTTCCATTCCAGAGAGAGAATCAGGTGGCAGTGGCACTCGCTGGCTTTTATTTCACATATGCCAGTTTGTGAAAATGATAGGCCAGTTTAAAAGTTTCATGTGGGCCCAGTCAGTATTATTTACATTGACCTATTTTTTTCAGTGATGGGTTGTTTCTTTGTCGTACTGAGTCACTCAGGCTATTTTGAACCCTCAAAATTTTGGAACAATGGATCTCGGATCAGCACCACAGGGGAGTTATTTTCCTCTGACACTTAGGGACACATTGAGTGCTGTCATCACAGTGGTGCTGTCTGCTCGTATATTTACATATTGCACAAGAATATGTCATATCTCAGGATCTTTGTAGCCTGTTCAATTTGCAGAATGCAAGATTAATTACATTATGCTGGCAATGCATTCCAAATATCGATGGAGCTTATTGTTTCTCACAAAACCAACAGTTAATATAGCATCTTCTGATCAGATTGAGGGATGGAATTATATTAAAAATTCCAAGTAGATTAATTTCCTGTATGAACCTAAATTGGTTTCACACATACGTGTATGCTAAAATGGTTGGAACCGTCAAGAAAAATAAATTGTAGCCCTGTTCATGGAAGGCAGAAGAGCAGATTTTTGCAGTTTTCAGGAACAAGCTTGCAAAAGTAATGGATTGGCCAACATTTTACTCAAAATGGAATTTTAAATGTGTTTAAAGTTGCTCTCCAACATCCCTGTTGTTCTAAGTTATCCAATGTGAAGCTAAATTAAGTGTATAAGCTGTCAGTCTGAACAGAATATTCGCTTTAATATGAAACATTATTAAAGTCCTTCAGCTTCATTTCTGGAGATGGTTCTACCTATGTGCCTATATGCAAGGCAGGAAAATCTATAGTGCCATGAGAAGAGCTAATGAGACTATAAAAAAGGGCTAGCCCTTAGCAGGCCTTGCCTGATTGCTGGGTGAGGTCTGGGAACATACACTTGGCAAGTCCACAGAAACTTCCTGCTAGCAGCAGTCCTCTTTTCTTGAAAATGGCATTGTTTAAATGCCAAAATTTGGACTTGGCTAGCAAGAGCTTGACAGGGAGAGCCCCAGAAAGAGTAGCAAAGAGAAGCACCAGGACTTTCCTTCTCTGGCTTCCATAACACTGCAAACTCCTCGCTCCTGGGAAGTCTCCCATAGACATGCTTCCCCTGACTGCTTTTTCTTCTTGCTCAAGAAGGCTAATGTCTGTCGTCTAGTGCAAGGCAGCCCTTCCTTCACCATTTGCTCAGCTCTTACACCCTTGTGTCTCTGACCACCAACTAAATCCCAGTGCTTCTAAGTGCATTTGTCTTTTTCAACAGGATTTGATGCATAGGCACGGCATCATCTTTAATGCACCTTCCACCTGTGCATTAAAGATGACATCTTTTATAGCTTTATCATTAAAACCAGCCTAAGTAAACAAATACAGAATTTGAGGCACACTCTGACTATATGATGCAAATACCTGTATACATACATTCAGCCAACATGCCCATTTGCTTGCATTTCCTTAGACGGCACTCCTGGCATTTTCTCCTCATGTACATGTCCATCTCACAGTTGCCTCCATTTTTACACTTGTATACTGCATTTTTTGTGATGCTTCTTCTGAAGAACCCTGCACAACACAGTAGTGACATAGATAAAAGAAAACACTCAAAGAAGCAAAGTAATCAAGTTGAAGAACATCTACATCTCCATTAGGTTTTCTGAATGACACGTGTTCTGCTGCACTGCAAGTTTCTTTCAGTGCTTGGATGACTATATTCTTGATATTTGTATTGGCAACAGTATCAAAGTCATATAATTTAATTAATCAACATGATAAATCATGGGTCCAAACATTAGACATTAGCCCAAAGTAGGGTTCTGGAACTGTGAATGTTGTAAAAATTCAGACCCAAGTCTGAAACCTGCCAGAAGCAGGTTGAGCACCAGCACTAGAGCTGTAGGGTAATACCACACAAATAGCCAGTGAAAAAATTACGAGTCTGTTAAGCCTCTTGAGGTACAGGATGTGCAGCAAGAGAGTTGAGTAACTCATCACCATTCCCTCAGCTCCTGTGAGCTGCAGATCCACATACTAGTCTGCTTGTTCTTCCCCAGGTTTAATAAGGAAGCTGCATCATATTTGCCTATTGTACATGTGGCCTGTTTACAATACACTCCAGCCTCATTCACTAAATGCTGTCCATCTGACAAGTTTAGTAGTCACCTAATTTCACCTGCGCAGGCAGTTCTACTGGTATCGCCACTGGATTCACTCCAAAATTGCACTGTGGTAACTGCAAACAGCAACTGATCCAAGAAATTGAGAGAACCTTTCCTCAGCCTGTCCAAATCTCTTACTTGGCTGCTGCCTAGCACACCTCTGAGACTGGCATTGTGGGTAAAATGTGGAGTGCTCAAGATATTAAATGTAATTGAATAAAAGAGTCATCAGAAAACAAAAGTCTTTGCCACCAGTGATGACTTGAATGTGTCCTGAATTTTTAGTGTGACTCACATCATAATCTTTTTAGACTGTCCTTCATATGGCAGAGACTATTTAGCATCAGCTATAGAGGGAATCAGTTCTTCTCTGCATCTGAGGGCAGGTTTCTGAAATAGACTCCTGGGAGCTTCTGCTAGCACATCACTGATTTATAGTGCACTTCAAACTAGAGCTCTGTGTAAATTTACATGAAGCAGAGATATTCACAAAGCTTTCTTATCACCACTGGCTGGCACAATAAAACCATCGTTTTCCAACCTGGCACTTTGATGCACTGAGGGAGGCACCAGATAAGATCCAGTCTCCCATACTCAAAGCACAGGGCAAACTCAGATGTGAATCTGAATTTTGTCCATTGCAGGATTTGTCTGTGTGTTTTCAGAATGCATTCAGCTAAGATACTGTCCTGCTGAATCTAGGTGAGATAACAGATGATGTGATGATTTTGCCGTTGTCAGATGACAATTTCCCAGCTTTGGCCCATGTTTTTATAGTTTCGTAATCTCTTCCAAGCACCAATGTGTAGCTACCAGTAAAACAATTCCACTATCTGGTCACAAAAAATCTGGCATTTCTCTGAATCTGCTGTAATTCCTGCTTGATATCTCTTCCATGCTGTTTTATTGGCTGCTTTTCAGATAAATACAGTTGATTGGCATCAGTCTCTTTTGAAATGCAGATTACTTAGAACATCCAGCAGCCCCAGGCATTATTTTTATTCATCATTCACATGGTGTTTATTACATTACCATTTACTGATGAGGGAAGGGAGAAAAAGGCTTGGATTTAAGCTGTAGGTTCTCAGTGTCAGTTAAAAGCAACTGCATCTGCTTTACATCATTTATTAATTTTATTTGTTAAATTTAAATCCTGTAATTCATATTTGCCAATAATGGCATATTAATTAGTAGTAAACATTGAAAATCTCTGCACAAATATTTATGACATTCTAAGTCTGATTGATGACTTTATCACTTGCCCTACCCACAAGGTATGCATTTGTTTTTTCATGGAGGAGCAAAGAAAAAGAACTTTAGTAAATGAATTTTTCAAAGTATGTAAGAATGTGAAAGAAGAATGCAACAATATGGATACAAAAGCTAGGAACCAACAAGATTCAAGCAATCAAATATTTTCTTTAGATAACAAAGTTTTTGAAAAAGTGAAAAGATATGAAATGAAAAGTGAAATAATTTTTCTGGCAAAAAGTAGTTTTAACCTTACTCTTGCTTCAGTTTTATCACGAAGTGACTTGAATCATTGTCTTCTTGAACAGACTTCTTCATAATTAATTTTGAAATTAGCTTTTTGGTATGAATGGAATTTCTACATATATTATTCACTAATAATTCAAAATGAACTTAAACTGCCTAAAATATTTTATGTATGACCTTCTGTACCAGGAGGAGTTTTACAAAAATTCAGAGGTAAATCACAAATGGCATCTGTTAAACTAATGAAGGGGTAGCCTCAAAAGCTGAAGGGTTTTCTGGCACAGTCTTTTATCCGATCTTGCCAAATTACAAAAAGCTCATGTTGGCTGGAAATGTTGAATTTGCTTTGTTCTCTTAGCTTGTCATGAATATGATTAATTATGGCTAGAGTTGCTCTAGTGTTACTGATGCTGATTTTTCTTATGGAAATTATGAAAGTTGAAGGAGAACAGATGTTAAAAGTGTAGATGAAACCTTTGTAAATATCTGTTTGCCATCCTGATGGCCAACTGTGTTGGGTTTTTCAATTTAAAAGTATTTGAAGTTCACAATTGCTAACAAAGCGCCTACTCCTCTCTGTGAGACTATCAAGACATGCTCCGGCATTCCTTCCCGCCATGCCCACGTGGTGGGTGTTAGTCTGAGGAGAAGATTAAAGTGGGACCCTTCTTTGCAAGAAGTATTCTCTGGTGTGAGAGACATCAAGCATTATCAACACACTGCCAAGCTGCGCAGAGGGAGTTCACAACTAGTTTTTCTCTCAGCATAACTTACTCTGTGGCTTCATTGAACAAATGTGATACTATGTCACACTTGTTCTGTAACATCTGAAAATGGCCCTTAAAACCCAGTATCACTATACAGGCTGAGGCTATACCAAAAAGTGTTTGATGTCTGTCTGCAAAATTTGTCTCAGAAATGCCCTCTACAGCAGCAGACTTTAAAGGATGGTATATTGGTCCCTATACTGTAACAATGCCTGAACTGCCTTATTCTTTATGAACCACAACAGTGATGCTATTATTGTTAATCAAGGCAGCATTTTCTGAAGTGTATATTGTATGAAAGTAAATGTTCTGTTTAATCTGCTTTTGCATAATATGTAAAATATTAATGAAATAATATTTATTTGTTAATGGATGGTAATGTATTAAAAAATATATATAGAAGTGTAGAGTCTTGTCCAGATCTTTAGATTAATATTCTCATGAGGGATGATAAATAAGATCTAAATATTGTTCCTTCTGCCCAAGAAAGAAAAACAAAAAGAATGGAGGGCATTGCTGAATGCATTACCCAAAAAAAGAATGAAAAAAAATATTAACATATTCATCACAGAGGATTGAATCCCATAAAAATATGTGCAAAGCCTCCCACTTTGAATAAGAATGTCCATGGCATCAATGGAGCAGGAGTGCTGCAAGGTGAGAACCAGTCCTGCAGAAAGGGATCTGCATATTTTGAACACACACTCAGCATGAATTAACAGTTGCCAAAAAGAATGGCTAATGTCATACTTGAATGCGAGACACATGAGATAGTTCTACTGTACTAATAAGAGCACAACTGAAGTACCAAGCCCAATTTTGGTCACCATGCTTTGAGGGTAAGTATACCCGTGTGAAAAATTCCACAGATACACAGGAATGATCAGAGGTTTAAAAAACATAGTATCCTCTTCACCTTGTCAAACAGAATTACCAACCTCAGCACATCTTTTTACTGAATCAGCTGGTACTTTAACCACCTCTAAAGTTTATTGTAGAAACAAAATGCATTATCTTTAAATTATTCCGCTTTTACTATGTTTGATCAAGGGTACTATTCTTTGTAATTGATGTTGCAGTCACGAAAGAGAACAAAAACATAAATAAATTATCCCAATAAAGCAGTAAAATCATGGTTAGAGTGATTCAAACTGAATCAGTGGAGAGATGAACACTTATTTCCATTCACCATGGGTTTTAGTCTGTGTATTTACCTGGTGGTTTTACCCTCTCTCCTAGAAACATTCTTTACAAATTTCATACTTTGTAATAGTAAGTCTGAAAAATGGCTAAGACATTTAATAATGAAGTTAATAAACAGTAGGAATAGCTTACTAACAGAGTAAATGTATCCTTACTTCAAATCTTCATATTAAAATTGAGTTTAATCTGTTTTATAATGACAGCATTCATATGAGTAAATTCATATGTTTTGACTTTGAGACTATTCACACTGAGAGCAGAAAGAAATTAATCTCTTCTTTATTGGAGTTATTGAGAGATACTAAATGACCCTTGACTGTATTCATGTTTAGAGTGTGGTCTGTTGTACCCTCAGAAGTGGATTTGAAACAGATAAAGCAAAACCCCCAAATTAGTTCAAAGACCACTCTCAGTGACAGTGAGCTCCACATTAAGATATTTTAGTGCTTCAGTAATGTCCATGCTTTAGCCTTTATGCATAGAATAGAAATTTTAATTAAATGTTTATTCACAGAATATAATGAAAATTAGGGGCATTATTTTTCTTTATACCTCTTGTGCTATCACTTGTTACTTCATTAAAGAGACTCATCCCCAGCTCTCTGCAACCTCCTTTCAGGTAGTTGTAGAGGGCGATGAGGTCTCCCCTCAGCCTCCTCTTCTCCAGACTAAACAACCCCAGTTCCCTCAGCCGCTCCTCATATGACCTGTGCTCCAGACCCTTCACCAGCTTCGTTGCCCTTCTCTGGACACGCTTGAGTAATTCAATGTCCTTTTTGTAGTGAGGGGCCCAAAACTGAACACAATCATCAAGGTGCGGCCTCACCAGTGCCGAGTACAGGGGTAAGATCACTTCCCTGTCCCTGCTGGTCACGCTATTTCTGATACAAGCCAGGATGCCATTGGCCTTCTTGGCCACCTGGGCACACTGCTGGCTCCTGTTCAGCTGGCTGTCAATCAACACCCCCAGGTCCCTCTCTGACTGGCAGCTCTCCAGCCACTCCTCCCCAAGCCTGTAGCGCTGCTGGGGGTTGTTGTGGCCAAAGTGCAGAACCTGCCATTTGGCCTTATTGAAACTCATACAGTTGGCCTTAGCCCATCGCTCCAGCCTGTCCAGATCTCTCTGCAGAGCCTCCCTACCCTCGAGCAGATCAACACTCCCACCCGACTTGGTGTCATCTGCAAACTTACTGAGGGTGCCCTCGATCCCCTCGTCTAGATCATCAATAAAGATGTTATCAATAGTTATTCCATCAGCATAAGCTTTTGTCCCTCTCTGCTAAAATATCTGGCAATCATGATTCCAATAATGGCAATGATTTTCTATATCCCATTTATCTTGACACCAACTTGTGAATACTATTCTCCTAAGAAACAAGATATTTATCCTATAGATACCATCTGTTTCCTGAAGAAGCTCCCTCCCTAGGGATAGGGGCTACCTCTAGAAGAAAATCTAGACTTAGAAATCCTTTCATTTCACAAACCTGAAGACACCCACCATATCCTTTGGGAGCTGGCGGAAAGAGATTCTCTGGGAACAGCCTGCAGGTGGGAGCTGACAGCTTTCCCTTCCTTTCAATGCACCCAAAAGGAGACATTTGGTCTGGGTTTGCAGCTGATTTCTAGGCCAGCCTAGCATTGAACTCCCAGGAGCCTCCATGGGTTTGGTTCCTCCCACAGGCAGAGATCAGCATGAGCAGCCTCCAAGACAGCAGAGCCAGGCTGCCAGACCCCTACAGGGAAGCTGTTCTTCAGTTTACCAAGAGATAATGATGGCTCAAGAGCTGTAGGTTGGCCAATGGTGCTCTATAATCACAGGACAATGGTGGAAGACACTGCCAAACTGTCTTGGGGAAAATACAGAATAGTGTACACCAGATCCAGATGTAAATCTCTAAAATGCTTAATGACTCAGATAGAGTTAACAGGGAAGAAAAAGAATATTCAGAAACCACTGTGCTTATTTGCTGAATTGTATTCCGTAATTGATTTCATCCTACCTTTGCATCCTTCACAAGTAAGAGCATTGTAGTGGTACCCAGAGGCTTTGTCACCGCAAACTACACAGAGCTCTTCTCCTTTCACTCTGCCCGTGGAGTGACCCAGTCTAGGCTTTTTGACTGCAGGGATATCCATTATCTCTGTTTCCCTTGTGAAAAAGGTCTCTGAAGGTATTCTCCTGAGCTCGTACATCCCAGGGGAATACCATTCCTCATGCTGTGGAGGGTAGAAGCCTAGGTTGGAGTAATAAGATGGTGATGAAATCTGAGGCTGAACTTGGGGAAGTGGCACACTGTTGTACTGTGTGTAAGGTGACACATCTGCCTCTTGCACTGGAGAACTCATTGGCTCTGAAAGGACACCTGAAAAATAATAATGCAAAACCGGTTTGTATTACTGCCATGAAATGGCAGTTATGAGAGAAGTTTTCACTTCCAGACATCCATCTCAAAAACAAGGCATAATCATAAAGATTGCATTATCTGAGCTCAGATTGGCTGTGGTTCTGGTCCTACACAAATACATTGCAAGATATTTTAAAAGTAACTTAACCATTCTCAGCCACTCCTTTATTATTGGTGGAAATGTCCAGCATTGGCACTTACGTAAAAATATCTTGAAAGATACTGTGCAACTAATCATATAAATGTTCAGTTTACAAGAAAGAGTAATCTACACCACAGTGAAGCTAACAACCTGAGTTAGGTCTCACAGCAGAAGAAAAGAAATCCAAAAAAAGCCAGAAATCCTATGGCATTAGTGAAAGTTAGATCAAGACTCAAACATCATGTTAATTTCTATTTAATTCTGAATTAAGATGTCATGACAGGGAAAAACTGCACTGGGGAAAGATGACAAGAGTGAGGCTTAATTAGAAGACTAAAAACATGAAATAAACCTTCAAGAAGAGCCTGAAAGGGGAAAGTGAAGTTACCATAATGAAACAGGGAAGATATTCCTAATATAAGTCATGAAATGCAACCTTCTCACCATCCAGCCTCAGTGTCTGCCCAGCCAGCCTCTGCAGCCTGGTGCCCAGCCCCTACAAGCCTGTGCCACTCAGTGCGGTTGTGTGGTTTGCATATGAAGCACTTCTGTAAACCAGTACTGTTGACCTCTGAGCCAAAAACAAACCTGGCTGTGGTACCAGGAATGGCAACCCTTCCAATTGGGATCAACACAGTATCTGGAGGCTACCTTAATTTTGCCCATTTGCATGTTTAAAAATGCAAACAACTTAAGTCTCATTTTTTTCTGTACTACAACAACATCTAGCAGTCCCTGGATGATGTAATCCAAATTAAGCCCATGTCAAACAGCTGAAAAGAGTAATTTAGAAGTTATGTGCAAACTACTTCATATTTTCTGTTGGAGAAAGCCACATCTTTCTGTTTCATGAAGCACTGACACAATTCCTTCACTAGTTCTAAGAAGAGAATCTGAGCAAAATAATGCATATTTCCAGGAAGATGCTGAGTCCCACTTTTATTGGAATCAACAGCAGTATTTACAAAGAAATCATAGATTGATGTTCATTGGTGACCGTTACTTAACAGTGCTTCAGAAGCACTCCAAAAACATTTTTGCTGACATAAAGTCAGTTCCCTGGCAAGTCTCCTTCACTTCTGAGGAATCAGAAACAATAAAGAAATGCTAACAGTTAAGAAGAGGGAATATCTGTAATGACAACAATAATTAAAATCTATAGTAGGGGATTCTTCCCTCTCCTTTGTCTCACTTCAATTAGTGCCAGAAACCAACCTTTTCATTTCACCTACTTTTTCACCTTCAAGGTCTCATGCTCTTGCTCTGCAGCCTTCTGCCCTTCCTACTTTACAGTGCTGCAGAAGCCATACAAGTGTTTTGGATTTGTGTGATTGCTGAATTGTCCACAGCACATCTTTGCCAACAGCAAATGCTGAGGTCCCAGTTCAAGAATAAGCAGCAAGATGTACATCTGGAAAAATGTGACACAAACCCAAATGAGAATAATGTTACCATTTATTATTATTTATTAGGTATTATTATATCAATATTATTGTTAATAACAATATTTTACAATACATATTTCATATATAAATATATCTATCTTTATCTATTTATAATATATAATTATTTTTAGTATATATTATTATTACTTTGTTTAGTTTAATTATGGTTGCATTTAGTTGCTCCAGAAAAGACCAGGGCCCTGAGTACTACACTAGCGGAAGCAGAATAGTAGAAGGCACTTCCCAAACCCAAGTTTATGCCCTTTAAATAAACACAGCATAGATACACAGAGACCTGAGACAAAATACAGGCAGCTGGGAACTCTATGGAAGAGCCTGGAGATGAAGTTACAGCTTCATGCATCAAATACAAACTGTCACTGATAGCTGCCAGCTGCAGCAGTGACAAAACATGTGAAAGGTGAGGACAGCAATGATTTGAAGCTGACCTTTATTGTTCGGTATAGGTTTGATGAGTGGTTTGTCTTTAATTACATTTACCACTTCTTGAGACTGCTGCTCATTAAGAATGGTCAAGGTACTTTAGTACAAAAACTGGTGTTAATTCTGAGATACACAATCATCACATAAATCATTCAGTCTCTCTTTGGAAAGGACTCTGTTCACCATGGAGATGTAAGTTATCATTTGATAGTTAGTAATTACTTAGTTGATTGAGTTTGCTAAAGGAAAGTGGGACCATCCCAAAATGAAAAGGAAGAAACTGTTGATTTTTTTTATGCCATTCACAGGAAATTCCACAATAGCTCTATACCAGCCTCCTGAACTGCTTGGGCCTCTGAAAGAGCACGAAGAGAAGGCAACACTCCTTCCACAGCAAAAAAAAAAAAAAAATGGGGCTTGTTAAAAAACTCAGGACTACTAAAGAACTGCAGTACATCCTGAGACAATGTTGGGTGTTTATTTAAACCACTGTAGATCCATTTGAGTTACAGATATATTTAGAAAAATGTTCACCATCATGAATTCTGCTCCTGAAGGAAACAAAAAAAAATCTGAGTCATAATATATGAAGTTAAATGGGGGAAAAAAACCAATCAGCCTGTATCTCCTTTTTCCTTCTGTGTCAGGCACATAGTTAAACAACTAGGCTCAACTGAGTCTGTGCTCAGAGCAACAGAAAGGAAAGGGAAGAACAGTCAGGGTTGAAAGAGACTGAGAGAACAGTTTCCTGTAAAACAGGTTTACAGATAAAACCCTGGGAAGTGCTCAGATACTAGTTATGGAGACCAGACTGATTTTTAAAGATAATTGGGTTGTAACTATGTGGGTTTTCACACTTTAGCTTAAAGGTGGGGGTTTTTTCTTGTTTATTTGGTTGTTTTTTTAAGTAGACCTATTTGAAGGGCTTGGTGGGTATCTGTATTTCATCCTTAGAAGTCAGCCAACTTGGGCTGACTCAGTGAGACACCATTCTCCATCCAGAGGAGAACAAAAAACAGTTGTCAAATTCTTTTTTCTCCCCACAAAATCATCAATGAGCCTAGAATGAAACACTGCAAGAAATGGTGTGCTCCAAAGCATTAGTGATCTAAAATGATTCCTAAAAACAATTGTTTAAAACTGTGGAGGTGTTCCATAAAGATGATTTCAAAATGAAACTGTTTCATTTTTTTCTTTGAAACATCCTTTTACTCCGAAACATTATCTTAAAAAATTGAAACAAATGATGATGTCAAAATAGAAACTGGATGCCTTGAAATTATTGGGACAAAGTATTTCTATGACCTGATCCAAAAAGGATGGTCTGTGTTCCCCAGCCCTCTGCATGCACGAGGCTTCTGTTGCAGCCCAAAAGGAGCCGTTTAGCAGAGCCTCCTCCCCTTGGGAGCTACAACCAAGTTCAAGATACCATTGGACTGAATTGAGGTGAAACAACATCAGCCAACCAGTTTAACAATTTATTAATACAAAATACAAGTGGTTAGATAGAATAACTCAATGGCAACTACTTAACTGGATAATTTAACTGGATAAACAGGTGCCATGCTACACATTTTTACTTGGATCTAGTTATAATTCATTAAAGAGAAAGAAAGGAGGAGAGAGAGAGACAGAGAAAGATATCACCATCTGTGGATCCAGCAGCATCCCATTGGTCCTCTTGATTCTTGGTGTCTTGGTGGTGGGGGTCCCTCCCTAGCTTCTGATGATACCATTTTTCTACAGTCCAAGTCCCAAGATCTTTGCCCAGTTCCAAGAAACTTCATGCATATGCATGATGGGCATGGTGTCATGTGATGGTAGGCATGGTCCGGTTCAGCACAGGCTCGGTGTGTCCCAGGTGGTCACAGGGAGACTATTTTTGGGGTCACATCATCTGAGACCCTTCTCAAGGTCAACAACCTAGCACCCTACACCTTCGTAGTTAGTTCTTGATAGGCATTAAAACCACAGGTTCTTGCTTAGTTCAAAACCACAGAATGTATTGTTCAGTCCTACCTCTGCAGAGCTGGAAACTGGTGTTTCGTTCTTGCTTGTGGTTTCCTCTGTACCAAGAAATGTTTAAGACAAATGTCCACGCATCTGTCTGCCACAGCTTCCAACAAAAGCTGAAGATGTTCTGCTTTCAGAGGCATGTGGCGCACTGCTCTGTCCTCTGTGACGTTTGAAAACCACCCTGATTTTTGGAATTAGGCTTTGCAAAGTACTTGCGAGTCTATACCAAATATTTTCTTTTTGCAAAAGAAAATTAATCTTATCTTGCCAACTGGAATGTACATATGCTTTTGTCCAGATATGTATGAGTAGAAGCCTGAGATGAGCTGGTCTCATGCCACTGTAGAGCATGAGCCAGTCCACTGAAATCACTGGAGCTGCAGTAGTATAAGCAGTGAAAGTGAAATCAAGAACTAGCTCACTGGAATACAGCGATATTTTATGCTTGTGTGGTCTTAACTATTTTGAAACATGTATCTGCTTTTCCTTTTAGAAACATATCTTTTACATTTTTAAAAAAAGACTACTTAAGCACACATAAATGTGATGTTACAGCTGCAGATGTTTTAAGATTATGTTTTGCAAATAAATGTTTTTTTAATGAAAAACATTTTACAGAAATCTGGAAATCTTACTAATATCAAAGTGAAACCTTCACATGCATGTGGTCATCATTTTACAAATATTTTCCACAGTACCACTTGCAAATGAAACTCATTGGAAAGTTTTGCTTTTGTTCCTTTAAATTTTACACAGAATATTTTACATAAGACTTGAAAAAATATTTGACCTAGGCTTAACTACTTGTAGAAGTGAAAGGGAATTTTCCTTGTAGGAACTAAAGAAAGTGTTTTCAGTTTGCAGAGTTATACTGAGGTTCTGTGCAGATTGAAGGTGATTCTATTCAGAATATTACAGAAATTACAATGAGATCACATTTTAATGTAAAAGTTATTGTTCCACTGATATAAATCTAATTGAAAATAAAAAAAAATCTAAGCAGGTTTAAAATATGAACCTCTGGCTCTCTGTAGGATTTTCATGAAGGAACTTAAATAAGAACAAGATTCAGGATTAAGTAATTTGGAAACCATAACATAACCATTAATGAAATCCTGATTTAATTCCAAATAAATTATTTGCAGATCTTTAAAGATCACTTGGTTTAAACAACCTTCTAGCATCCTACAGTTTCAAGGAAGAATGCAAGATTAGATGGCAAACACATCCAAGCAAGAACATGACAATATCCTACCTTAGGCTGTCTTCAGTCTGACCATTTCTTGAAGAAAAATACTATCCTTAAGGTACCCAGTCCTCCTTTCCCCCTCTTTCTGTTTTTCTCCCTAAAGACTACGTATAAATAAAACTTCTTAATTCTGCTTTGTCTGTATCCTGTTGACTTCTTTACTGTGAGAACTTTCTTTAAGATTAGCAAAGGAGTGACACAGACCACAGGTTATATAGTTTACTGATTAACTTCATTACAGAGAAACTTGTCTGTAAATGTCTGAAACAATAGCAATGTCCCTTCCCAGTGTGGATTTACCTGGATTAAATTTGGTTACCTTTCAAGGGGATGCCTCCAAGTAGCCTAGCCATTGTAATTTTGTAACTATTGTGGTTTTTTTACAATGAAATTTTTATGAATAAATATTTAGTAATGTCAGGCGATTCTGTGCAATAGACTATCTACTTCAATATCACAAGAAGCATGTTTTAGCTGACTGGATTAACAGATGTGTTTTAAGCACAGAAATGTTGTATCATCAAAAAAAGGCCAAAGTTCCCAGGTCATACTAGACACATCTGTATGACAAGATAGAGTGCCAGAAAGATGTCCTTGCCCCAGGGCCAACCATCAAGGATCGATTCTCAGCTATGTAGCTTAGGGGTAACTAACTCTCTCTAGAGTGGGCAGGATGCATCTGCACTACATAGTCTTTGTTGCTGACCTTACTCTTCTGGGCCCATGTAGCCTCCCTGTGGCTCTCAGATAGTATTGTTTAATATATGTCACTTCAGTTCAAAGCATCTGTAACATTGCAAGGGCTGTGTTGGATGCCACCACAGCACTACTGGGAAACCACGAAGTTAGATGACAACTAAGGTATGAAGGTACAAACCCCACTGAGACAGTGTTAGAGGACCATGCAGAGTAAAAGAACCCAAATCTACGGCAGTCTTGTCCATGCTGCCTTTTTGGGAACAGTCTCTGGAGTAAGTCCATTTCTTAAAGACACCTACTAAAGTAATCCAAAACAGAGCCCTAGAGCAAGATAAATTGAGTAGTATCAAGATGGGCATTCAAGGGTACTGTTCCTCTTTCAGTCTTCAGCCTCTTTCATTTAGCACTGTAGATGAGCCCACTAAGACCCAACATCACATTTGTGACCAGAAGTATGTCTGAGGATCACACCTGAAAGTAAGTAGGTAGAGGATCAAGCCCCAGACTGCAAGATTCCCTTTATTTCACAAAACAGTCTCCTTTCCAGGCTAAGATCCGCAAATGACTCACCCATGCACAAAAGAAAGCATCACACAAATGCAGTTCGGTTTTGCCTTGCTCGGTGGTGCAACTGTCACCTCAGAGTCCTGTTCATCTGCATTCCTCCTTGTTAATTTTTTTTTTCTCAGATTGCCACTCTGTTTGGTTTGGATCTCTTAATTATGCTACATACATGATATTCTGTTTAAATTTGTGTTGGTTTGTTTCCTTTTGATTTGGGGGTCTGTTACAGGCCTAATTATCTTCTCTGCAGGGATGAAGCCAGATGTTGCATCATCTGTCAGGTGGTGCTAAAGACAATCAGTTATTTAACATATCTTATGATCCTGAAGCTGTTTAATCAGTTTGGACACTTGATCCTACTACCTTTTTTTTTAAAAAAAAAAAGCATAACCAGAACGAATACAAATTTATCTAAAAGGAATCAGCCTTTTAAGCTCATCTTAGGCGCTTTTCTATGCCTAGAACAGTTTTCAATGGCATTTTATTGTTCTTACATTGTTAAATATTTAAGACAAGTTTAGATGTATTGCTTTCTTTTCCCCTTTGTTACATGTCATTTTCTGTTTATTCTTCCTTGTCCATTTCAATAAAGCTTTTAAGAGTGCTCATTCACCCAAAAACTTCTTTCTCAGCTAGGGACATGTACAATGAGGATGGCATTTCTTGTCTTGTTGTATTTTGATGTCACATGACAAGAAAACATTGTCAGGCCATCAAAAAATACTTAAAATGGGTCTTTATTCAAATTAAACATACAATACTACTGGCTTCTCTTTCCAGGTTCTTAGAAATAATTCCATCTCTGATAGCTGAAGTTTCACACAATATCTTGCATATTGATAACTCCTATATAAGGTGCTTTTACAGAAAATAGAATGGGACTATTCCTTTAAAGGCCTGCTACTTACTTATCATATAAATGACAGTTTGAGTCAAATGCTGTATATATTTCAGATGCCATACAAAAATATAATCTTACTGTCAACATTTAAAATATGAAGAAGACATTTTTAGTATCTGAAAATTAGTTCTTGCCCTTGTAAAAAGGGCATGTGATAACCATTGGAAGAAAGAAGATAATGGAGATACAGGTATTTAACACATGTATTGGTCCCCGTATGAAAACCTTTCAAAGGCAACTGAAAGATGTTATCAAATATCTTTTTGCAACAGTCTTGCCATCCCAGCTGAATTGCCAAGCCATAGAGCAAGGCTTGTCAGCTTCAGCATAGTGCTCTGCTAATACACCTCAGCATCTTCTAGGTCACAGCTTGTGTTCAGTCAATTTGGAGCAAAGCAGAGGAGCTCAGATCAGTCTATGTCTATCATGGTAGAAGTGTCCACAGAATAAATTCATGTCTCTGAAGTGACCCAAAGTCTTTAAAGGAGACCAGGATTTCAGCCTAAAATCACAGGGGTTCAAAAATGCAATTTGGTAGGTGTGTCACTTTTTCTTAGTTCAGGATATGAAATTGGACCAATCCTCACATAGCTGGCCCTGTTCAATTCAGTGGGTCTTGTGAAATAAAAACAAGATTTGACTGAGAAAGAGAAGTATCTTAACAGGATATGTTCCGTGGAAACCTTTGCACCTCTGAGATTTCTTGTCATCAAGAGACCCTTTACATCACTGGGAAAACCAGAGCTAGAAGGAAGAAAAAGTTGATTTTCCATGCAGATGCTATAGAGGATATATCATTTTATGATACTGTTTCATTTATCATTTTATGATATCATTTTGGCTACTTCTTCAAAATGATATTTTCTGTAAAGAGATCTAGGATGTTTCTAAATTACCCAAGTAGTGAGGTAGAAAAATAGAAGCAGTTTTCCAGGAAGACAGGGTGGAAGGGAAGGACCCTCAGTTCTGCTAGGTTAAAGGTCCTTCCTCATTTGCACTTTGAGTCCCTTTTTCCAAGGACTCATAACTACAGAAGTGAAAAACTACAGTTAAAACACACCAACTCCAAAGACAAAGAGATACTTTACCTTAGACATACACTGTTAAAATAGCAACATACAATTTCAGCAAGGTATAACTGCTGAAAGGTAGAAAACCTTTTTTTCTTTATGCTCTTCTGAAACCTGCTATGAATCCTAGAAATCTTGAGGGTGAGTATGTAGAATTGCCCTGGAATTACCATGGTGATGAGGCTCACAGCACAAGCAACTCATGATTGACAACATTTGAGAGACCTGTAGCTAATGTTTGGAGATGCACTTAGATTTGTTTTCAAAAGTCTAAGAACACTCTCCCTGTGGACTGAGTGAAGCATAATGAAAAGATAATATATTTCCAAGGTTTTTAACAGAATGTGGGTATGCATCTTTGAAAAAGGAGACTGTTTTGTGTAACAGCTGATGTTTGTAAACCAGCAATTTCTCACTTGTATTCTATCAGAGCTGTAGTGTGTGAGAAATCCTGGGAGAAATGTATATGCTAAGGGTCATTTAAAATGAAAGCTTTCTTCTTGTTTCCTTGGATTCACAAGTCTCTACCTGCCAAAACTGAATGTCAAAAAAAATGCAGGTAGTTTACAAATATAAAATTGAGAGGCAAAAACCATTTCCTACAAACATTTTGAAGAGATGGACTTATATTTTCAGAACAAGTATCTTTCTCTGTGGACTCAGTTGCATAATATTTCTAATGTTTGTTTTTTTTTTTTTTTTCCAGCTATAAAAGCAAAAGACACCAAATTTGTAAAGAATTCACTTCTGAGACTTGAGTGACATCCCGCAAAACAGGACCAAGTGGCCATACAAAACAGAAGTCAGCTTAAATGAAACACAGCAGGAGTGCTAAGTCTCCTTCCTAATGGGACCTCTGATTCAACCCCTTAATACATTATTTCTTTCTGTTACAGAAATGTCAGCTTGAATTAAATCTCTGCTAAGCTCTGCATACCTATAATGGGAAACACAATCCCTATTCTAAAGTCCTCACAATTTCCGAGTAAGATTTTAATGTGGAGGGAAAGTATTTTACATTAACATGCTTCCTGGTATTTTGAAGCTATCTGATCATTACTCTTTAAAAATAATGAAATAATTAGTGAAAAAGTAGACGTCAGGGGTAAAATCTTCTTGACAAAAATCTGAAATAGTTCAGTTATGCAGGTCTTTTAAAGGGATTACTGGATATAAAATTTGGCACTCTAGATTTGAACATCTTTCTCCTCTTTGTATATCATGGCCTGACATTGGAATTAACAGGTAGCAAGGAAGTGGTTTAGCTATTTACACATACTTTTTTAACAACTGCAAAAACATTTTACCTACCAAAAGCCAACACATTTAAAGGAAAAAACAGTAACACAGTAATGCAATGGGTTTTGTTTATCATTAGAGATAGTGCTTCAGTTTAGCTGTATGGGCCCAGAACACTGGAATTGGTCTGATTTAGAGAGATGTTCCCAGCTTCTAAGAGCTCTGCAGCAGGAGTGGCTCCACATCAGAGTCCCTCCATGCATGGCCACTATTCTTGTTTCAGATAGATGAAACGGAAATGTTTTCAATTTTTCCAGCACTCAAAGAGAGAATTCTCATCTTATTTGAACTGGAAACTTCTGAAGTGTTACAGCTTTCTGTGGGGGTCTGTATTGTGTGGGGCCCTGAATGTATCATGTTACTCAACAAAGGTCCCCCTCTGCTGCCAAAAGAAAGGCTAAAAAATGTACTATTCTCTTTTTTTTTTTTTCTTAGCAATACATATAACAGAAGACAGCTTCCTCATGCTTATAAAATATTGATCAAGAATTCTTCATTCATTAACAAACCCATGCTTAGCCTTGAAAAAGTCTTGAAAAATGGAACTGGAGCAAGGAGAATTTTTCAGCTTGCATTATAACTTTTCTTGTGCATTGAAATTAATAGCATAAGTTTTTATTTGTCTCAATAAGACAATGGTTTTCATTTAGGTGAAATTAATTTCATAAATTGGCATAATATGGCAATGCAAATACATTGCAGTATAATTTTATTACAAATTAACTGAAAATATATCTGCTCAGCTTGATTTAAAATACTCACATGAAGATAACATCCAGCCTACATACAAAGGTCTGTCTTTGCTGAATGGTTTCAGGTATTAGAATAGTGTTATAAAAACAACCTACAACCTCTGCTATGAGCAGTGATGACAGCAATAGTGTGCAGGGTTACATTAACACCACAGATCCATTATTTTTTATTCTTTCCATAGGTATTGAAGATTCAAGAAGGTTGTCACATGTCAAACACACGTCCTTGACTTGAGATATCAGTGCATTTTCTTCTAGGTTTCTGAGTAAAGGATAGCTTGCTATTTTAACCTAATTTGGTGACTTACCAAACAAGTGAGGACCTTCAGCAAGAGAAAATCCATCAGCAGTGGCTAGCTGGTGATGTCCTATTAAATTCATTTCAGATCCCATTTATTCGTCAGTTCAGGAGGAATATGCTAATTAAGAAATAGGTTGAAAGGAGATCCTGAAAGATATAAAACAAAAAGAATATTTAAAACAAGATAACTAATTTTTGTGTACCCATTGTAAGGCAGGATTCAGGAGTTTGTTTCAATATTTACTGTAACAAATGTTGGCTTGAAGCTACAACACCTAAGTCAGCTTTTAAATAAAATGCTGCATCTAGTTTGTTGGTTTTTTCCTTGCTGTGGTATATTTGCCATCCTTCTGCTGTTCATTTAAAACTAATGGCAGTTTATTCTCGACCTTATTCATATGTTCACAGACTGAAGATCTGGCCTGACCTGCTGAGGTCATGTTACCCAGCCCCCCTTCCAGGGAATACCAGTTGTTTGCATTATTTTTTCAACACTCTTTCATCATTTTATTGTTTTCGTTTACTGAAAAACTGTAAGTTTATGGTTAGGTCAGAAGAATCAAGCCAGGAAACTTGAGTTTAATTTTCAGTGACTGGCTCTTTATCTTGCCTTCAGTAATTACTGTCTGAACAAGATAAACAGTGGCAAAAACAGAAAGCAAAGTCTTAGTCTAATAACTAGGCTCGCCCACCAGCTCCCTCTGTGGTCTCAAGCAGCTGTATAACTCTCACCTGGGGAGGTGGGGAGATGTTTGTGCCCTCTCACTAGCGTACTTTCCTAGCAGGTCAGATGGAGCAGCGTTCATCACCTGAGGTTGACAGTAGCACTCTACCCAGGTCTTTTCTTTCCCACTCCAACTGCTAGGCTATTAAATAAGAGTCAAGAGACCTGCCATTGCCTCCTACTCAGACAGAGGCTATAACTAGAGCAGCACCACATCCAGGAGGAAGGCGTGCAAGAGGCTCCCTTGCCCAGGTCTGGCTCATGTGGGTGGGACAGGGCAAGTCAAGGTTGCATTTGAGACAGGATCATCAGCAACAGGAGAACATACAGCTCCAACAAGATGTCTCAGGGGTCTATGCAGACACCAAGAGGATTCTGCATAAAGTTGACAGACATCTGTTTTGCTTTGGTTTATAGTCTTAATTCTTTATTTGGTTTATTCCCATGAGACTATCCCAGGGACTGTGTTTCCACTCACTGAAGGCGTTTGAGAGTTATAGCCCAGTCTGCTTCCCAGCGAGGGCTCAGCATGCTTCTCAAGCAGAAGTGAAGTCATCTGTCAAAAACGTGCATGCAGCAGGAGGCCCCAGTGCTGAGCAGACTGGGAAGTAGCTTGTGAGAGTGGCAAGCACACTGCGTAATTACATTCAGATTTGTCCATAAGGATTCATTAGGTTCTTTCTTAACATAAACAAAGGCCCTCTAATTAGACAGATGTATTTTAAATGTCTGCCCACAGATAATTTGAACAGTTTACTCAGAAATGTCAAAAGCTACTTGTACCGCAGACCAGATTGGGTTCTTGTGGCAAATATCATGTAAACACACAGTCTCAAATCTAGCATGGAAACACTGTTTTGCAATAGCAAAAAAACTTCACATATCTTGGGATGGGGCTTGGCAACCAGCCCAGCCACCGCAGTAGGCCCACGTTTGCTTCCAGCCATTTTACTGCCTCGCCACCACATTTGCTGGGGAAAGTACCTGCTGGACTCACAAGCTGGGGCTGCCCACATGGCTGCAAAAGTCTTACAATTCCTGACAGATTTACCATGAACTGCCCATGACAGACCCTGAGGAGGGGGTTCCTCTTACAGCCTGTTACAAGGTTTCTGCAATGGGAGAAGACGGCAGCACAGTCAGGACCCTTACAATGGTCAGTAAGAGGAACATCAAAATGAGGCATCTTCAGAGGGCTCCTGAATGTTTCTCTGGATTTTCTTGCTGAAGACCAGAGGAGACAGGCCATCTCTACTCCCTCCTTATGTCCAAACCCTTCAGTAGCTTTCTTACAACCCACGGGCATGCAACCCTTGCAGTTCGTTGCAGGACTAGCTCTCCCTGCAGCCAGACTTGGAGATTATGTTTCATCACTACTACTACTTCTCATGTTTCCTCCTCAGACCCTCTATGAGGAGCTAATACTGCAACAGTTAACATGTCACCACTGAGACTGTGAATTTCTATATGTTCATACAGAGCCTAGAACTTAGCTTCTTATGGAATGTTGGATGTTATATCAAAATACTTTAAAAACAGTCCCAAGATGACATCCATTTTAAAGTATTTTATTAGACTGCCAGTATACAGTCAGATTTTCAATGCATAGCTTCTTAGCTTGTAAAATATATATCCTCCATCTGTCTAGTCCATGCTGCAAATTAAGGAGAAAGCAAGCAAGCTATATTTGTAAGTGCTAACATAGTGTCTGTGTTTTTACAGTCTCTTTGAAATGTCTATAAACTTTTCTTGTTTCTTTGAGACTATTCTATTTTTTAACATGTCATTAGATAATGTCACTCTTTAACCTCAAGACAGACTTCTTATAATCTATTATTCTTTACATACACACAAAAAAAAACCCACCCCACCCTGGTGTTATTAATACTGCCTTGTGTATAGTAAGAAACTTGAGGATATATTTGTCATAGCCTCCCAGTATGCTAGGAGGTTACAGGCTTTGTAACTCTACCCCTCCTGCCACATTAATTTTGATCTGGATAGATTCAGTTTGAGTCAAATGTTCATGATGATTTTACAGTTCCCACCTTTTTTAATACTTCATTTTCTTTAATATATTCAGCTGATGTAGACCATTTACTGGATTTCATGGAAGAAATTAATCCTATCTTCTGGGGATTTCTGCAAGGCACAAGACACGATCACCATTAGAAAGGTGAAATGGAAATTTTCTATTACATGTAGATTTGCTACTGTAAGTTTTCCTGAACATCAAACTCTTCATTAAATACTGATTGACATTTTGCTTTAATTTACCCCTGATTCCAGCCTGCTGTGAGCCATCTATCCTGTATTAGACTTACCCAATTAATTTCACCAGTATTTAAAAGAAGCAGCTACTGATTTCCAGCTTGTGTACACCAGGTACACAATAGAGAGTATTTAAGCACCACTTAATCCACACATTGGTCAGTTCTGGGAAATAGCATAGGTCACCGTAAGTCAGTGTCGCAAGGCATCACAGACCCAGGGGTGGACTCCACTTTCAAAGAGCCAGTTCCACAACACGCACCCCATTATTAACCTTTTCTCAGCCTAATCCTTCTACGCTGCTGCTGTGGTTAAACAGCTGTGTTCCTAGCTGGCTGCAACCCCCATGGAGCAGAAGCATTGCTCTGGCCAGTGGGATAGTCACACCCAGCAGACACACAGAGGCACCCAAATTGCTAGCAACACAGCTGGGTGACAAAGGGTGCCATGTGCAGCACCTATGCACAGAATCTTTTGGCAGAAGTATTCCTGCCAAAGATAGAGGGTCTGAGGTGTTTTTATTTGGCTGGTAACATAAAGCTATGTCATCCCAGCTTCCACAATAAGTTCATCTACACAAACTGAGATCAGTAACTACTCTCTTAATTCAGATTTCTTTATGCACCAAAACCACATAATAGCGCAATGCTTCATGATAGTCACAGGCATCTTTGTTATGACTAAACTTTCATAGATATTTCCACCTCATGCTTCTTTCCTTATATGAAGTGTATCTTTTAGCTACTGCTATCAAGATGAATCTAGACTACCTTAGCCAACTTGACTGATACTCCATCCTGAGGTGTAACAAAAATATACATCAGATAGATAGGTAAAAGCTGAAATAAAGGCAATAGGTGCATGGGAAATCAATATTGCTCTCCAAAATAAAAGGCCGTCAATAGAAATTAAGAAGCATGGGATAAGTTACAAACCTTTTTTTCCCCAAGTAATTAAACTCATTAATAAACCTATTTACTCCATCACCTTTTGAAATTATTTTCATAAGCCAAAAATATACAGCAAAGAAAAACAGAGATCAGTATGTATAAAGTAAAATATATGCCTAATTGCTTGAGGTTATTTTGATCAACTGTGTATTAAGAGCTCTGAATTACATAAAATTTTATTACATGTATCCTTTAGCATACTTCAGAACAGTCAATCAATGCATGTTTCTGTATTATGTTTAACTGAAAAAATTGAGATGTACATTATTATATATGTGGCTTGTTCTTTCACTGTATGTATGTGAATGCACGTTTATTCAGCTTTCTTACAGGATAAATTTTCATGAGAGTATACAAATCTATATACATACACATATGCATGTGGGTGTGGGTTTCAGACTTGTGGAACTTACCGGTGGACTACCTCTGACCCTACTATGATCAATAGTAAAGATTCCCCTGGCTTCTGTGTAAGCTAAGCAAAGCCAAGCCTCTTAATGAAATAATTAAAGTTAAAATCAACAAGGCCCACTGAAAGACAAAAGCATTGTAGCCCCATGCTTTCAGGTAAAGTAAAAATATGTTTGATCATCAGGAAAGCTCCATGATAGTCTATTTGCATTTTACCTTCAGAAGAAGAATGATTGAATCTATTTTAATTACTCAGTAAAGGAAGGTGTATAAAAGTACTGGCAAAATTTTTCACAAATAGTAGTGAGGTACATTTCCCTCCTTCTGTCCTGTACTATTGTCCTATCTTTACACATCTGGCTGACAAGTGCTCAAACAGAAATTTCAGTAACATCATTAATCTATGGCCTGATCCAAACACTGTTAACATCAATGGGAAGATTCCTGTCTAGTTCACAGGCTTTTGATCTGGCCTCATAGCCTTTTTGTAGAATATTTAATGTAGTGTCTCACTTCTTTGAGAGGTTTTTTTATTTGTTTGCTTGTTTGTTTTAAAGTGTATCAAAGAGACATGAAAGCATTAGGAAGATTTATGCTCCTTGTTTCTAGCCTTTTGCTGCCAGATCATTTTGGCATGCATGGCACCATGGGCCGCTGATGCAAAATACAAGCAACGATATAAGTAAGTCTGAGAACCAGAGACAGAACTGGTGTTATTCTGTTTGTTTGAAATTTACTGTTTAGATTTTTTAATATGACATTTAAAATCAGATCAGCAAAGAGACACAGGACACAGAAAAAATGTAGGATATTCTTACAGCTTAATTCTGAAGCAGAAATAAATATCTTTAAGTCAGTCAGAAGCAGAACTGAAACCTCTACTAGAAGTGTCAATGGCATTTCTGTGGGTAGGCAATTAACTTCAAAGAGGGGGGGGGCCAGCTTCTGGCTGTCCCTGGGATGACCTGCTGAACACCATTTCTCCATGCCCTCCTTTCTCCAGTATCTTTTTAATGTCTCACCTGATAAAACTGCAAACCCTCCTTTCTTAACCTGTTTTTGGACTCACATCAAGCCTAGAGGGATCCCAATCTAGTTTGGGATCTCTAGGTTCTCTGTAACACAAGCAATAGCAATATAGCAATAAAAATAACAAACCCCAAATGTGTCCCACCACAATCATGGTTTTCTGAAGATAAATGGCTAGCAGGAACACTCAGAATAAACTGACATTTTCTTAAAAACTGGCAACGGATTCAAATAGTAATTGCTTGAAATGTGAAACCCCCTTTTGCTTGTGCTAGTTATGTGAAATAAATGTCGAAGTCCTGGACTTCGGAAGATGCACACAAAACTGTCAAAGACATTACATAAAACAGTTATAACTTCCCTTTCTGGATTGTCCTCTGTTCTCCCATTAATCAGATTTAAAACATTTTCTGTTCCTAAAAGGATAAAAAATTAACAAACCAATACAATTTTAAACCTGATGCACATAATTATCTAGATAGTGTTATTGCAGGAAAGACTCGGTATCAAAGTTATGCTTTATTTTGCAGTGACACACAGACACAGAAGCCAGATTTCTAGAGACAAATTCCAACACTGTCATTATTTTTCATGAATTTAACCTTTTTCCCAAGGGGAATTCCTGCAGTTGCACCAATTTTGCAGATGCAATTACTTCTCCTTATATTATTCTTCAATAAAATACTAGCTTTAAAAATTATTTTTTTTAATGTCAAAAATCCATTAACAACTACTAAATAATTCAGGTGAGAAAATTGCTTTTTTACTACACAACAGCAAGATCTATCAGTTGAAGGAATTATTACTTACTGTTCTTTTCTGGAAGATTGCGGATGGCAGGATGTAAGACAGTTCTGCGCTCAGTTCAGTATCCTAACGATTCTCACAGAGGAACATTTTTGGTTTTGGTTTTTTTTTTTAGGTTTAGCAGAAGCCTGTAGTGATAACACAATGAATCAAAGCTTGGGCTCATTGGCTCAGTGCCCTAATGGACAAGGATTACTCATTAACAATTCTTTCTTTGCAAAACTCTCCAAACACAGGCTGTGTTAAAACATTGTGAATCCCAGCTTGTCCATCAGCACAGAGACTTGAGATGCTCATTAATACTCTGGCTGTGGGGTGATAGTACCTTGTTGATGATTATAACACATTTCTTGCACATGTACATTTTTATGACACACAGTCTTCTTTTATTTTCCACCCAAGAGGTCTAGATATCATTCCAAGACTTCTAAGTATTTCTGTTACTCTTTATACTTTTTAGGGGAAGTGAGTACTGAAGAAGCAGAAGAGCTATAAATTACAGCATCACAGGGATTTGGGGACATTAAAGTTCAGTTCCTGGATCTGCCACAGTAACGAACTGCTTCATTTTGATTTGGACTCATCTCATAAAGCTTTAGGCATGAAACTGAAGCCCTTAACTTTAAAACTAGTAGATTCATGCACCTTTTGTGCACAAGGGGAAGAAATTGGTACCTGTAGATGGTGAATCACATCCTGGATGGGCTGCACTGCATCTGAAAATGCTGATCTTTTGCCACTGACAGAAAGGGGACCTTGAACCACTACATACCCACTTACCCAGCAAAGGAATTTAAAGTAAAGTGGAATGGATCCAAGCTGTTCTGTTTCAACATCCCACCTACACAGCAAGGGTAATAATTCCCTGTTTTGCATTGCCAAACATATCCAGTGGGGGTGAGTTGATCTGGCAGTGGTATTGAGGCAGATTTCAGCCAGAGGGGACAGCTGGCAGCATCACTCATGGTAAGCAAGATCACGTCTGCCACATGGTATATGCTCTCCGTCCTTTTCTACATATTTGCACTGATTGAGAGTGAATACACAGAGACACAAGCTGTGCCTCCTACTCCAGAGAAGAGAGGCATTGGGCAGCAAACAGAGTCCTCTCTAGGAGAAAGGTGACAGCTGCTGGCCCTGAAATTACCAAGAGTAAAATTCCCTCTCTTTCCCCCAGTTTAAGAGAAAAAATTTTAAAAGGTATATTCAACCTCAAGCTTATATTAAGGAAACTGAAACTCTTTATCCTTCTCTTTAAAATGTAATTAATAAAGGGTCTCTCATGCGTTCTGTCCCTTGCCAATTCACCTGGTAGCCAAACACATGTGGTATGACAGGTTTCTGAAGAGATCAGTGGGAAAATGATGCTGTAAGGCTGTCACTGGACACTAGCACTCCCAAGGGAGTACTGTTTTCAGGGATTTATGCCTACAGTTCATTCCAGCAAGCACTGGCTATATGATAAGTACAGTTAAGACTAAGGTTCTCTCAGTCCTCATTTTTGACTCTCTGAAAGCCACCACTACTGTAAGCAATGAGATTTCTCTTTTACAAATTCATGTTTAGCAGAATTGACAAAGTACTTTCAAAGAAGAGAATTCTTCCAAAACACAGGAGACACATGCCAAAAACACCCTCTCTCTGGTCATCCTGAAGCCAGTTGTAGGATTTGTCCCTTACCAGGTGAGGAAGTGAAGGCTGAGCCAAGAAGTCCAACAAATGTCATATTGTGTCTCATGGAGATTTCCATCTCTCTGATAGTTCTGAAGACCTTAAATCTCTTTTTCAGCTTTCGGCCTTCTGCAGCATTGGTCCTAGATAGTTGGCAGCACAGAGCAATTGACATTTGCAAGGCCCTAGAGACCAACTTTCAATAAAGGTTCTTCCCCAAAAAGCATTTTCCTCTGTGTGGATGCTGTTTGTCAGGCAGCAAAGTGCTCACCACAAAGGAAACTGAATTTAATACCCCTATTCACTAACGAATTTATTGCATTAAAACATTTTTCCTTTCCTTACAATAGTAAAGAGGCAAGTGACAAAGTGGTGCTTTGTCCACTAATTGATACTTTCAAGACATTATTGGAAAAAGCAAAGAAAGAATCCACATGATCAAAAGTGGAGATGTTGCCTGTAGCAACAACATGTGGCATTATTAGTTCAAGCCAGATGTTCATATTTTATTGTGGCTGATGCACAAATGAAAATTGAACAGAAAGGAATTAGAGCAAATCAATTATATCTCCTGTAGTGTTACGAGAGACTATCTACACAGCATCATGAGAGGCAAGAAGGGAAAATATTCAAATCCAGTTACTTATAAATAGAATATCTTTTTTAAGATAGTATTGCATGCTATAATTTTTTAAATTTCAAAAAATTAATTGACATCCTAAAAGTTCTCTCTACAATACTAATATTACTTTCTAACTGATAAATAGCACACGTTCTAAAATACATCCATGCCATTATCAGTGCAAATACATGTTCAGCTACAAAAATAGGGATATATATATAAAACATTCAGGTCTAGAAATCTTTCTGCCTAGAAAATACCACTTCAAACCCCACAATCCATGAAATAATTTGAGGTTTTGTCATAGCTCCTGCTACTCTGGCTTTTCTCCACTGAAATAATTGTCATCCCACACTTGCACTGACACTTGCCTCAGCCATGGAAAGGGAAGACAAATCCTGGCAACAAAGTAGTTTGTCATCAAAAGTGTGGATGGAAAAATCTAGCACAGAAGGAGATGGGGGGAAAGGAGGAAAAGGTAGGTTGGGCTTTGACATTTCCTTCTCTTCATACCCCTATGAATGCATCACCACACATTAAAAAAATTTGAAATTAATATACCCACAAATGACCAGTACCTTCTCCTTTTTGTGTAGAAAAATCTGTCAACAGCTGTACAACTTTCTGCCTACTCACAGCCAGTCGCTTGGAGCCCCCGCAGCATTGTACAGCTGACAATCCATCACAACTAGTGAGACACCTTGGGTCTGTGTTCAGTAAGCCAAAGGACATGTGTCTTGACTGAGATCTGCTTGTGCTCAAGAACCTCTTTGCCCTGTGCTGACAGCTCCCAGCACAAACAGTACTGCAGACACCTGAGGACTCCCCTGAACCAAACTGTGCCTCAGCACAAACCATCGGTTATAGCTCAGAAAGTGTTCCCGACTTGGTTATAAACAGTTGCCACTAAATAGCAGAGTCACCTAGAGATTTTCTTTCATCCCTGCAGCACCATTTATTATTGTTACACAACTTCTACACCACTTTAGTTCATGGTCTGTCTCCTCAGATCAGGCATTTCTTATTCTTAGGCACTCTCAGAAATATCACTATTCACCACTCTAATGAATAAAGGAAGATTTTAATTTCTTGAACGATGGCCAAAATTATCACCAGCTTACAAGACATTTTATCATATGAAGATAATTAAACAGTCTTCTGTAGAGGCTGAAAAAATAGGAAAGAAATAGGGTGCAAAGTTTCAATGAGTTAACTCTAGTAGCTGTTCATCTGTTTTTTTCTCCTCCATTTCAAAAGTGGAGGAATAACTCTGCTTTTAAGATCAGTTTAGCTTATTCAACAAGTCTTTCATTAATCAAAGTCTCTTCATTATAAGTTGCTCTCTGATTATTTGGTTTATGAACAGGGCAAAATTTGTTCAATAATCCTGTGTTGTGCCTTGATGAAATCCAATAGTTTGTCTTTATAACTCACATATTTAAAGTGGAGTGTCATAAAGGGTAAAATGACCATGGAACAATCTGTCCTAAGAGGGGGAATTCCTCCCTGATGGCAGACAGTTAATAGTTAGCCAGCATGCTCTAGCAAGAGTGTATATGTCATTAAGGAGATACCATTTTACAGCTTCCCAGGTGCATGAGGAGGGCTGAGCATATATGGAATCAGCTACAGTATCAGATATTAAACTTCCGTCTACCTCCCTCTAGCTGACTTCAACTGAAATTCAGAATGTGTTTTTCTATTAATAAATTCTGGTTATTCCACATTAGATTTTCTCTCATTATTTTAAATCTTAATTAAGGCACTCATATTACATGCTATTTTTTTTTTCCCCCTCCTGCTAGGGGTTACAAGTTGAAAAGTTCCTAGAGGAATCACAGCTTTAAGTTAAACATATTAGTACAGTATTAGCTGATAAGAACTTCTCCTGAAGGCCTCAGAGTAAATATATAATTTATTCTTTCAATTTTTTCCTTTTGACATTTTGATGTTATACAGTATGATAGTGATTGAGTTCAATAAAGGTTAGCCTTCATTTATGTAAATATTTGGAGAGATAAAAATATTATGAACTGTTGATCTATTCCAGTAAATGAATGCACTGTCCTTTCATTAATAAGTGGTTCTTTTAAACTGAATGTCAAAGGTGATGAGTGAAGTATTATAATAAATACTGGGATATTTTTAGATGGACTTCTGAATTGCTAAAATACTCACACTGACTAAATTAATTCTGCAAACTTTTAAACCTCTACTTGTTTCTCATACTGTGTCTAGTGTCAAGGAAAGAGAAAAATGTTTAAAAGAACTACTTCAGTAGCTAACAAGAAACCATTTTTTTCAGTATGGGAGGGGAAATGTAGTCTAGGCATCATATGAATGGACAGTGTAAGCCATTGGAGGTGCAGGAGGAGCCTCTGCTAATGCTATTTTGCAAGCCAGAGTCACTGTTAGCCTTTTAAACCCTCGGTTCTATACTTCATTGTTCTAGAGAAGGCCTTACTGTGCTCTGAAGCATTGCAGGAAGATGACTGCTCTCATTGCGTATTGAAAGGGAGGGCTGTGGAGCAGGCAATCAGACCCCAGACAACTACCCAGACAGAGTAAAGCCCAGGGGAACTGCCCCATCCTGCCCCAAGAAATCCATGACCACCCCGGGAGCAGCGGGACTTCACACACTCAGCAACTGATGGAAGATATTAAAAAGTCAATGTCACAAGTTTAGCTGAAGAGTATTTATGACTCCACCTCACTAAGGAAAAAATGAAAGGGGCTGGAAATTAGATAACACTGAGTCCTGGACATAGCTGAGGTATTGCCAAACTCAGAAAAGTGAGAAAGTATATCATATTATCTTTCAATTGTCTTCACCTTAATTCCAACAAAGTCATCTATGACTGTGTTGGTGGACCCCTTCCCATCTTATTATGGAAGATGGTGGGATGACTGGTGAAACTGGTGCACAGCTCCTAGGCACATTACAGCAACAAGCTCTGAAATGGCCACAGCTCTCTTAGGACAACAGTGTCCTTAGCCATGGAGGTGCAAACAAAGCCATGGAGGTGCATGAGGTACTTCCAGCCATAATTAACAGTAACAAGCAAGTGAGCAGGCAGTGCCCATGTAGTGGGGGGTAAGAAACACGGAGGTGAAATGGAGGAGAGTGGGGGAAACCACAGACAGCTGGGTGGAGGATCCTTATTTCATGTACTAGGGCCCAGGTCAGTCAGATCATCCTCTTGGCTTCCACCTAGAAAATGGTTGGTACTGAGGGGACAAAGAGAGAAAGGCCAAGAAACCTGTGGTATTAGGGGGGATGTTAAACAATAGATCTCTGGAAACTAGTTTATTTTCCTTTCTTTCCTAATCTTCAGTTTACATCATTGTATTCTGAAAACAAATTACTTCCCTTTTTGGAAGAAAAAAATTAAATGCAGTATAAAGTTTATTAAATTTAAACAACACAAATCAGGAAATGGAGAGGTTACTTATCTCATAGCAGTATTAACTTGGGCTTACTCTGGAGAAAAGCTTCATTTATCGTAACCTAATGTGAATACCCTTTTTGTCCAAAATTGGGTCATATCCCAAAATACGAACCATTTGCATTGGCAGATCCCTCATTTATCTCAAATCTCATTTGGTAGATACATCTCATCCCACAACAGAAAACGTAAAACAAAAACAGGTTATCTAGAGAATAATGATAGAGTAGATTACATGCATGGGAAATTTGTCTAGTTCTGTTTCTTGTATTTGGTAACCCCTCCTGCCAAACCTTCACAAGGAAAGGAGTCTTATATATTAATGAATTTTAGGCTTTGACTGCTTCTCTAAGTAGGTGTGTAGGATGAGACAATTTATGTGAAAAAGGGCAAAAACCAGTTCAAAGCATGGCAGTTCACCTACTCTACAGCATAAGCCATTGTTCCTCCCTCTGCACTGGCTCCTTACAAATACAGAGCCAAATTAGAATTCCTATCTTGTCCTCAAGGTTTCCTCAAAATTGCATCAAGCTAGTGGGGGACTGTGGTTATAACTCTTTGAATTTACAGGTCTTCCCCCAAAACTGATATTTCTCACAAGCATTAGAGTTGCCCACCCAGAGGATGTGCCATGCTCAGAGGAGACAGCCCTTTCTCAGCTGCTTACCCATGGTGGAATAAGTCCTCAAGAGCTTGTGGGATCAGTCCCTATGTTTCACCAGCCCATTTCAGCCATATTTGTGTTTCTTGGACATAGAAATTGATTACCACAATGGCAAATGGGGAAAGGAAGCTGTTACTGTTACAGAAATACTGGCTAGGAAGTTCTTTGGAGCAATTTCTTGCTGGACTAAGCAGCCAGCCCTGGTGTTAACTCTTTTGTCTGGCAGGAACTAGCAGAGAAGTGGGCTTCAGCAGGAATCAGGAGTCCTCCTACCAGCTGCTCTGATGTACAGAACTACTTAACAAAAACATTGCCAGGCCACACCAACCAGCCACCATGTAGCATGGAGAATGAAGTTCCAGTTTCTGATCTCTTAAATTTGAGTGAAAAATTAAAACAAAACAGCAACAATGATCGATAACTAGGCACCTGCTCTTCTGGTTATTGTGAAGACTGCAGCTGAGTCTTAGCTGCAGAAAACTTACACAGGAATTTTTTGGGGGCTGCAGCATGTGTATGCCTATGTGTAAGTGTTGCTATTTCTACTCAAAGAAAACAGAATCTGTATTTGTGATTAACAAAGAAATTGTCACTGACAACTTAGGGGCAAAAATCATGCCCTATTCTTTTTCCAGTAGTCTTTTGTCTGTAATATGTGCTGATGATAAACACAGCACCAGAAGTTGATTGGAGCATCAAAATTACCAAATAGTGGAGTAATAGTATGATTATTAGATACAACTGATGCTGTTCTAATGTTCTAACTGATGACTTCCAACATGTAATGCATGCTGCCAGAAAGTCATCCTCATAAAAACACAACAAAAGGGATTCCTTCCTATATGCATGGAAATTACCCAGATACTAGCAGATGATTCTGTATTTCAGATTGTGTCTCATTAATGTGCAGCCAATAAACATACCACCTGACAAATAAAAGATTGATAGAGGAAAAAAAATGCATGTAGCAACATCTGTTTTTTAAAAACAGAAAATATTTTTCTCCTGGATATGTAATATCAACCTGAAAATATACCTAAACCCTGGAACTGCATTCTTTTTTCTCCATGTCCAATTCATTCCAGAGAGGGCCAAGGAAGGGTATACCTAGCTCTTACTGCTTTCAATTTAGTCCAAGAAAGGTACCTCAGAATTAGAAAAGGTGGGGGAACTGCTATTTTCCCAGTGATGGAACTGCTATTCAAGTAGGTGATGAACTGTAACCTTGAACTATGCCAGACCTTCATGTCACTGCTATAGCATGATATCCTCTATATTCAAAAACGTTTGCTCCGAAGAAACATTGATTCTTAAATCTTTTAGGAAAATTTGACAAAGCGTAACTCAGTCATGTTGTAAAGTTGATGTAAAAATTAAGATTACCAAATATATGCCTCTCCTCTGACATTATTATAGAAAAATAAATTGCCTGAGAAAGAGGATAATTAAAAAATATCAGAGACTGTAAATAAGCAGTAGAACAGAAAAATCTTAGTACTTTAATTTACAACTCAGATCTGTATTCTTTATACTTCATACTTTCTAAATCTCTTTTAAAACTAACATAGTTGATACCCATTTTATCAGTTTAATCATTGACTTGTTGCTTAACCTGTCTTGTTGCTTAGTTCTTTAAAAGTCAACAGATAATAATATGAAATAAATAAAACCTTTGTCACTCATTCCTACATCAAGTTTTACGTAACTATCCTAAATATGAGTTGCAACAGAAACCTTTGAACGGCATGCCAGTAAAATGAACTGTATTGCAAAGAAGCTGATAAAGTCTTGTTTGGAATATTGTCAATTTATTCCAGGAATTTAACTGTAATTAACCAGATACTTTAGGCTTCTTGAATGTAATAAATCTCTGTTCTGTAAATATACTGATCTTCATTTCTTCAAGTGGAAAATCTTGATCTATAATGTCCTGGATAGAGTTCTTCTCTTTTTTAAGATTGCCAGTAGAAGTGGTCAGAGACATGATGGTTTCTGTAATAGGAATGTCAGCCAGCAGGTGCTAAAATGAAATGAGACCTTGACTGCCTTTACGCCCGACCTTGGATTACTTCAAAGCAATAACTGAGGTGTGAAAAAGCACTGTTTTCCTGTACCTGTCCTTGATCCCTCCACTTAATATCACAATTTAACAGTATTTTAATAGTCTACTTTCTAGTCCAGAGTTTTAGAAATTAATTAAAAATCTGGGGTGCCTCCATTTTTTTCCTTTAGATGGTGAATACTCACACACTTCCTGCTGAAAAATTATCTGCTCCCTAACGCAACATGGGGTGAGGAAATAAAATGAATTAGAGGCCTGTGTACAATTGCAGGGCTCTGACCTCATTGGGATCATGGAGTCATGGTGGGATAGCTCATATTACTGGAGTTCTGCATTGGATGGATATAGGCTTTTCAGGAAGGACAGATCGGGTCACCAAGGAGGTGGAATTGCCCTGTACACGAGAGCAGCAAGCATGCAAGGAGCTCTGCCTTGGAATGGAGTTTTAGCCAGCTGAGAGTTTATGGGTCAGGATTAGAGGAAGATCAACAAGGGCAATGTTGTGATGGGTGTCTCCTACAGACTGTCTGAAGAGGAAGAAGTATATGAGACCTTCTTTGGGCAACTGGAATAAGTCTCATGTGTCCAGCCCATGGTCCTCATGAGAGACTTTAACCACCCCAATATCTGCTGGGGGGACAACACAGCAGATACAAGCAAATCAGGTAGTTTCTGGAGTGCATTGTTGATAACAGGTAACTGACTAGAACTGATAACAAGTGATTGAGGAGCTGAAGAGAGGACATGGTCTGCTGGACCTGATGCTTTAAAACAAGGAAGAACCGCTTGGGAGAGTGAAGGTCATGGGCAGCTTTGATTGCAATGAGAGTTTAAGATCTGAAGAGGCAGAAACAAGGGAAAAAGCAGGATCATAACCCTGCACCAGGAGAGCACACTTTGTTCTGTTGAGAACTTGCTTGGAAGAACCTTATGGAATATGGCCCTGGAAAGAAGAGAGGTCCAGAAGAGCTGGTTAGCATTCAAAAATCACCTCCTCCAAGCTAAAGAACAGTCCATCCTGAAAAGCAGAAAATCAAGCAAAGGTGTCAGTAGGTCCACATGGATGAACAAGGAGCTCCTAGCTAAAATCAAACATAGAAAAAAAAGCATACAAGTTGTGGAAGCACTGTCACGTGACCCAGGAGGAATATAGAGCATGCTAAGCATGCAGAGATGGTGTTAACAAAGCCAATGCCCTCCTGACATTGCATCTGGTGAGAGATGTGAAGGGCAACAAGAAAGGCTTCTACAGATGTATCAGTAGCAAAAGGAAAACTAGGGAAAATTTGGGCTTGCTGCTGAATGGGGCAGGGGACTGCGTGATGAAGGACATAGAGAAAGCAAAGGTGTTCAATGCCTTCTTTGCCTCAGTCTTCATTAGTAAGAGCAGCCTCTAGGAATCCCAGGTCCCTAAGACCAGTGTGAAAGTCCAGAGCAAGACTTACCCTCCATGAAGGAGAATCAACTTAGGGAACATCTAAACATATTGGACACTCACAGGTCTATAGGTCCTGATGGGATTTACCAAAAGTGCTGAGGGAGCTGCTGATGTCACAGTGAAGTCACTTTCAATTGTCTTTGAAGAGTCATAACGACTGGGAGAGGTTCCTGATGACTGGGAAAAAAGCAAACATCGCTCCTATCTTTAAGGAGGCAATGAATCTGTTAGTCTTTTATGATGAGAAGACTGGTTCAGTGAACAAGGGAAGAGCTTGACTTTAGCAATGCTTTCAGCATTGCCTCCCATAACAACTTCATTGACAAAATGATGAAGTACATACTAAATAAGTACACAGTGAGCTGGATTTAAAACTGGCTAAACTGTTGGTCTCAAAGGTTTGGGATCAGCAACATGAAGCCCAGCTAGAGGCAGTAATCTGTGGTATATCCCAGGGGTCAATACTGGGACCAATATACATTCATTAATAACCTGCATGATGGGACAGAGTACACCCTCAACAGCTTTGCAGATGATACACAACTGAGAGGACTGGTTGATACATCAGCTCATTGTGCTGCCATTCAGAGGGGCCTTGACAGGTTGGAGAAACAGCCCAAAAGGAATCTCATAAACTTCAACAAAGGGAAATTCAAGTCCTGCTCCTGGGAAGGAATAACCCCATGCACCAGTAGACACTGGTCGGCTGTAAAGCAGCTTAGCAGAGAAGGCCCTGGACATCCTGGTGGACAACAAGTTGAACATAAGCCAGCAATCTGTCTTCATGGAAAAAAAGGCCAACAGCCCCTTGAGCTGTATTAGGAAGAGTATTGCCAACAGGTGAAGGGAAGTGATCCCTCCCCTTGCTCTGCCCTGGTGAGACCTATCTGGGCTGCTGGGTCCAGTTCTGGGCTCCCCAGTGTAAGTAGAACATGGACTTACTGGAGTGAGTACAGTGAAGAGCAATGAAGATGTTTAAGGGGTTGAAACATCTCACATGTGAGGAGAGGATGAGAGAGCTGGGACAGTTCAGCCTGGAGAAGGCTCAAGGGGGAATCTCATCAATGTGTATGAATACCTGATGGCAGTAAGTAAAGAAAGTGGAGCCAGACTCTTCTCAGTGATATACCGTGACAGGACAAGAGGCAGCAGGCATTAACTGAAATACAGGAAAAAATATTTAAACATATGAAAAAGCTTTTTCCACTGTGAGAGTGGTCAAACACTGGACTAGGTTGCCCAGAGAGGTTGTGGAGTCTCCACGTTTGGAGATATTCAAAACCCAGCTGGATGCAGTCATGGGAAAGTGGCTCTAGATGACCTTGCTTTGAGTGGCAGGGGGTTGGACTAGATGTTCTCCAGAGCTCCCTTCCAACCTCAACTATTCTGTGATGCTGTAAGAAGAGATGTGTTGTGTGGTAACCAAATTAACCTGGGCACCTTTCACTAAGACACTATCTATGGAAATCTAGATCCCCAAAGAAAATGTAGCATCACTAAATAAATTAAAATGTTAAGCCTGCTCACACTTTGGGGAGCACACCAGGTGCAGAAACAATTTCTGCACAAATTTAGCAGATTTTAGTTGCTCCTCCTCGGCTATTTCATAGTTCCGTGGGGAAAAAACTAATGAAAATATTACTGAAGGAAACACTACGCTCCCTAGAAGGTTTTGTACCAACTGTTCCTGATGAGGAAGTCTGCATGTGTGGTGTGTTGGGTTGAAGGGTTGGCTGACCTTCAACTGTTGCAGTAATTTGATGGCTCAAGGAAACGGCCTTTTATTTTTTTCAAACTAACATGTGCCTGTGTCCTCTAAAACCAATCCCAACCACTGACACAAACCAGAGAACAACCTGTCAGCAAACTTCTCCTATGTGCTTTTTTGAAGAGGCAGATTCTTTTGCTAAACTTTGGGGAAGTCTTTCCTAATAAGTGGCATGAGTCAGCACCATATCTTCCCCGGAAGACATAAAATTGCCCAAGAACAACTGCTAGATAATCCTCCTGCCTGAGCCATAGCATGAGAGATCCAGCAGGTTAGTGGGGTTTGGGCCTGCCCTCACCCCTGCCTTACTCATGCTGCAATTTGTGGGGACCTTGCAGTGTTTAAGGAGGAGAAGAGCCACCAGAGCCAGTAAAGTCATTCAAGCTCCCGCACAGCAGGGATAAAAATATGTCCTCCTGCTCCACATGTGGAGGGGGGTTAGGTGTAGAGGGGTGCATGGACCAAAGGTACATCTCAAGAGTACCGAAGGAGGGATGGACTGGGTGCACTGTGGAGAATGGACATGGTATCTGGATACGGTTTAGGAGATAGAAGGAATTAGCTGTGGGCTGCTCTTTCTCATAAGTAAATATAACAGCCAGTCAGCAAGGGGCATTTTAAGCTGCTCACAGCTTTTCATGAAATTATAACAGAGGTGGTCACTTAGAAATAGTAAAAATGTGGATGAGGGATGCAGAACACGACTTAGAAGCACCAACTACTTCTCATTCTCTGACAGTTCCTGTAACCATTGCAGCTAACAAGGGCAAGGGACAGAAATCCTGACTGCAGTTTCCCTCCCAGCTTTGTCAGCGATTTTGCCCTCCAGCTCTGTCCAAGTATTACATTTCCCTTTGTGCTCTGGCAGAGCAGAGGGGTGTAGAGCAGGCCAGCATTGCCTTGACCTTTGGCCAGGCAGGGTAACACCTCAGCTACTCACCAGGGCCAGGCTGCTCCAGCTGCTGCTGCTGCGAGCAGGAACCTCAGCACAAACTGTCCCTCTTTCTAGAAAAAAAAAAAAAAAAAGGAGGGGGGGGTGTTGCTAAAAAGCAAACCCTTGTTATTATTGACTCTGTGTTGCCCTGGGGTCTCGTGTACCTTTCCATGAGTTAGCAAGGGTCAGGAGAAGCCACATGTGAAAACAAGAAAATACAGAGTAAAGATAAGGGTCCAGTGCAACTGTAGCTCTTTCCTGTACTCTGCCCAAAGCACTGTAACAGGTAAACCTGAAGTCAGTACAGAGCAATGGAAAATGGGAAGTGAACAGTGTGGGACAGAGGATATTGCATTCCCTGCTGAGGGAAAACCTACCTGCTGGGGTTACTCCCTGCCTGCCCCATGCAGCAGCGTTATTCCACAGGAGTAACATTACACCCATTCAGGATGATTGTCCTTCACTTGTTTTTGTCCTTCACTTGTTTTTGTCCTTCATGACTTTCACGTCTAAATTCAAGTTGCACATTAGTACTATGATTTTCCCTTGCCCACCATGAATCAGCAGGGACCTGTAAGCTGATTCCATTCCCCTGCAGATTTCTACCAGCACAAACTACAGAACTGATCACTGTCAGGAGATAAATTGGGTCTCTCAGGACATGCAGACATATTTTGATTACACAGACGGGAAGGAGCAGGGAACAAGCAGATGGGCTCAAAGTCCCCTCCCTAAACCAAGAGAAAATCCCGTTGCCCTTATCTTAATCATGACATCATCAGGTTTCTCCGACTAATTCCCTTGCTGTTCATTACAGCTATGCCCAACAGAGAGAAAGCACCTGGCATGGTGCTTCTGGTGATGACTACCAGCTCCTGAGAGCAGTGGTCTTTATTGGGTACCTTAACTATTTCCTGGTTTACAAAAGTTGATGTCTTTCTGAGGCTGGTGCTCCAAAGGTTTGTGAGACACCTCTGGGTAACCACAACTCTGAGACAATGGAGATTTATTTTTCATGAGTTCCAGTGTTTTCCTAATACATGTTTAACAAAATAGCCATGACCTACTCAAAGGATCTCTGAATTTGTTGTGCAGGTACAACTAAGCCTAAAACAAGGAACAACGTATATGCTAAAAGTTTGTATAGCAGTGATTTTACTGAGCAGATAAATATGGTTATACATAAGCAAATGTAGTCTGTTGGCTGCTGCAGATATCCAGTACACTAATTAAACGAGAGAGGAGGGAAACCAAGTTAAATGGGTCAAGCTTTTATTATGATCAAGACTTAAAATATCCAAATGGTATGCTCTTGGGGAAAAATGTTTTGATTCTTATTATGTTACTTCAGAGATAGTTCAGCATGAAGAAGTACAATCTTGCTACATTTCTTACACAAATTTCCTTCTTTACTGATGTAATTTTGCATATAGAAGAACTGAAAAAATGTTAAGCAGTATCAACACTAAAACCAAAAAAGTTTGAGATAAAAAAGGGACAATTTTTCCTGTCACAGCTAAATATTGTTATCAAATGAAAGTTAAGAAATAACTGATACCAGTATGTGAGTAATTAAAAGCATTTTTACAAAGAAGCCTGCCAGACTGTCTTCTGCATGTACATATAGAGCTGCAGTACTGTTAGTAGTGTTATCTCACTAGTAGTGTTATCTAATCCAACATAAGATTTTTGGGTGACATAAGAATGAACTTGATCTCTCCATTTATTTGTTCCTGTTGTCATGAGATTTAAGCTTTGAAATGAGACCTGAGTGAACTCCCTGAACCTTGGGATGATGCAGAATATCATGTCTTGACCCATCCTGTAGGTTTTTAACTCAGAAATCTAGAGGACTCCAAGTTCTGTTTCCAGGATTTGGAAACTGATTTCTTATCCATCCTCAGCCCTCTGTCTGATTGGCTGCAATTTGATTTCTCTTTTTCTCTTTTCCCCTTTCTGTTCTTTTAATCACAAGAAATACTCCTCTCTCTTAAAATATGAATAATTAAATAGCACTCTCAAATTAAGGTCTGTATTGGAAAATGGGAAGAAAAATAAGATATCTGTTTTTCACAAATTTTTCCTTAAAATAATGACTGAACTTAAAGATCTCTGGAACTATCTGACAACAGCAGTCAATTGGAAACATTCATGTGAAGCCATGACACATTTTGCATGACCTTGAATTAATTTTCACCTTGCTACTTTCAAATTAATTATGTTACACACATGAGACTCCTGGCACTTTGTTAACATCTGGATGCCCTTGTTATATTTTTTACCCAGAAGTCTGTATATTCTTTTGGACTAAGTGATTATTTCCCTGGATAAGTTCCTACTCAGGTGAATTTTCATTGTTTCTGTCATTAATTTTTCCTTTCTCACTACAAGGAATATTTTATTTAGCTCTTATATAAGAGGAGTATTAATTATCATTAAACTTCTGCTAGTAGTGCCTAGAAAACATCAGGTGTCAAGGAAATAAAAGCTGCATCTTTCTTTGCTAAGAAAGGTCAGTGGATAACAACACTGATCAACACTGTACAACATATACCTAGGACTTACTGTCTTACTTTTTCTCTCCTCAGACTTAAATTAATATTCTGTGGCCTATCTATTCTACCATTTCACATTATGGAGAGCTGACTCTTTATCTAGCTTGCTTAAGATCTCTTTTCCAATATAAACCAAATTTTGCTTCCTTCTGCAATTGGAAAGCCATTTTCAAATCAAACTCTGACTGTATGAACGCTGTCTTATATTTAGAAATATGCAAAAGTTATTTTGGACATGGGGACAGAAAAATGCAAATAATGCAATAAATGAAGTTTAATCAAGCTAATATTTCTCCTTAGAAAATATCATTTGAGTTATTCGCATCCACTAGCATTAGAGCCATGACTTTTTGATAGTCAGATTGGGAAATGCCAGCTGTTTGCCTGATTGTTAAAATATTCCAAATTCTAACATATTTTAAGAAGACAGTTTTAGCAGAAAAACCCTCGGTGATTGCGCTTTCTCAGACCCCACAAGAAAAGGCTGTTGGAGCAAGTTGCAGATAGAGACATCCAGCAAAACTAGAGTTACAAATCCTGTTTGATCCCAATAAGTTGGCTTTATTCTTGTTCATAGAGTATTGTGGAAGCCACTGTGTAGATCAAAGAGTTGATTAAGTGACAAAGATTTCCAGGAAAGAAAACTAACTTCCAAACGCTGCTGATGTTCACTTCATGCAATGCACCTGAACATTTTAAACAGATGAAAAGGAAAGGGGAAAGGCAGCCCAAATATCTGAATGCGATTGCCAGGAAAAGCATTGTGGTTTATACATGACTTCAACTGGTCAGAGATGATATTCTGCCTCTGGAAGCAGTTAAATTTAGAAAAGAAAGAAAGTGTTAATTTAAATGCAAAAGCTTGTCCAAATGTTTTTAAACCGTTTCTTTCAAGGCATTAAATACTGCTCAAATGTCCATTGAAGTCAAACTTTCACTGAACTAAATCAGTGCAGTCTGTTTGCAGATACAAAATGATCTTGCTAAACTGAGCTCCTTGCTGTATCACGTGTCACTTGTGACAGCTGTGGCGCATATCTATAACAGTAAGAAATAGCAGCTACATTCATCAGAGAGGCAACCAAGCTTTCATGTGCTGGTTGGCCATTTCCCAAACTTTCAGGATGTCTGTAGCTCTTTGTCATAACAACAGCATTCACTCCTTTTGTGTTTCTCTTAGTGAGATAGGAAAGTTACCCTTTCTCATTACCGGAAAAATGATGCTTCTTCTCAGAAAACATTACTGTTTCTAGAATAGTCTATTGTCTGGTCTTCTCTTTCCTCTCTGCCAGATTATACTTATGCAGATTCTTATATTAAATCCTTTCATAATATGATTTTCCCTATCAAGAGTTTCTGTAGTAATTACATGCATGCTACATGATTGGAGAGGGAGGAAGAAGCTGTTTGATTTGCACATATACAAAGAAATGGTCCACTCTCTTTTGCAAGTTGTAGTGGACGCTGCAAAATAGTTTGAGAGTAGCTGGTCCAGCTTTTGTGATAAATTGGTGAAAGCATTTGACTGAAGCTCCTGCCATTTAATCCCCAGATGTTGACTATAACCTGCAAGAAAGAAGATATTTTCTTATACCTGTTCTAAATGTCAGTAGTGAAATAAGTAACTCTAGTCTAAACTAAAGTTTACAATTTTGAAAAAAATATTATCTCCTGTCCTAACAGAATAAGCAATAAGATTTTTGGGGGGTTGCTTATTAATAAATGGCATTGTGTCAATGTAGCATTCAGCTGTACCGTAACAATACCCCTGTCATTAAATTATCTACTGATACCAATTAAAAAGTCTTCACTGTAGTCAAATTAGGCATGCATCCATTCACCTCACCTTACTTCTTATCCATATATAGTTGTAGATTGGATTTTGCTGGGTAGAAAAGGAACCAGAGACATGAAAAGAGAATCAGCTAACTTCCTGGTCTCACTGTTTAATTACATTTGTAGGGAAGATAGATCATCCATGGATTCAAATGAATGTGCAAGTGTAATTCCACTCATGATATTCAATTGCTCTTGAACAAAATAGCAAAATGCGTGTTAGAAGTGTTCAAATCTTGTGTGCATCACAGTGGCTATATATGGTACATGAGAACAATAATACTGAAACATCACAAAGCACATCGTAGGCTAGACAGGATAGCTTTCACTTGAATTTAATGAAGCAGTAATCATAATGAAAGACAAATTAAATCACAGCTCACTGAAATTCTCCATTTTGAAAAGAGTATTAATGCCACAATGAGTCTCTGAGTTGTGGCTGCTTGTTATGATACAGCATGCTTCACTGGTTGATACTAAAAATGGTAGAAAAAGGCTAAAGCCACTTTATACTGTCAAACATATACCAATGGCAAAAGAAAAATACTTTCAGACATAGATACTCTAACTCTCAAATGGTACAATACTTCATTTGTAGCAACAGGAAGACTGAGGCATTGAAACATTACAGATCCAGAACTAAAGACTTTACTCATGTAAGTAAGCTCATTCACCTAAATGAGGACTGTTGGGGTTGGGACAAGGAACTCTAGCAGTGTAATACTAGAAAAATAAATTTAAATTACTTCACAATAATGAATTGAGTGAGAAACCTGATCCCAACAGGACTAAGATTTCCTTTCATAAGGATGAATAATATTGCATCACTAACGATGATTTTGTATTCAAAATTATTTCATGCCAGCACAAAATCTTTGGAGAGGAGAAATCTCACAAGTATCCATTTTATTGCCTTATCCAGACCCTGTGGGCTATGCATATAAAGCAAACTGTCAATCACTTTGAAGGAACTGTTGAAGCAATACTGTGCCATCTCTGCTACAAGTTCCTCTGCCTCTTGTTGAGTGACCATTAGTAATTAAATTACAGCCTACTGCCATAAAACAGCTTTTCTTTCAACATGAGTTTGCAGTTTGACATGGGTTAAGAAGCTCAAATGCCAACCTACAGGAATCCTAAAAAGTCAAAGAAGGGCCACTCAGGGCAGACTTTCATGCCACTGGAGCCCCAGTAATTACATATATCACTGTGGATCCACCACGTGGTATGACCTTGTCCTTTCTCAGTTCAGGTGAGAAGATGAGAGCACTCCATGCTCCTACAGTCATAGGCTTGCACCAGGCAGGAGCCGTGCCAGGGCTGGTCATCTAATGGGTGCAGGAGTTCCTCCCAAGAGGATATGATGGCTGAGCAAAGATTTAGTATCACTTCTTCCAGTCCCAATGTTATTAGCCCTCTTCCATACTATTAGAAGGGAACTACCACCCCTTGTATCTAGCCACATGGTCAGAAGTTACAGGATTGAATAAGAAAATAAATACAGATACCAGATGATTTGGGGCAGAAGGGGGGGATGGGAGTAGCTGCTATACAAACCAATTCAATTCACAATTTCAAGTATTATGACAAATCTTGAAAATTTCCATTTTCGTAATGATAAGAAGTCTGTTCTTCCATATCTTGAGTAACTTGCTTTTGCTTTCTCCATTCCCTTCTCTGTACTTCACTGTTTTGACTGGTAGCACCATACATTTTCTTTGGACTTACAAAAGTTTCGTTGTTCATCTCTGTTTCTTCAGCTAGTTCATCCTGATCAATTATGCCACATTTCTCTTCATTGAGGTTTTCAGGATCAGCCCATTCCTGCTTCTCCCCAGAAGCAAAGATAGCATAGAATATCACTCCACTGTAATGCACTAGGGCTGCGATCAGAAAGACGTTTTGCCATTCTTCCCGGGTCTGAAAGAATGGTGCAGGTCTCATTAAGTTTGGAGTGAAAAGAAATATTACTCTCTGAATTAGACCATGAATTAGCACATATTGAACAATGACCATGATCACTGTTTGATTCTTGATGTTACGGATAGAACAATTTATGAGAGTCATTGTGAAGATTTTTTTTTCTCATAACAGCTAATAAAATAAAACTTGGGATTTTTTTTTTTCTCACAGTGAAGTTTCTTTCTTGCATGTGAAATATTCATGGAGATGAAAATGCAGGGATTTCTTTAACAACTGATTAATCTTACTATAGATCAGTGATTGCTTAGGAACCCTACCAGGGATGTGTTATAGATGAGTTTCCCAAGTCCTATAACAATTACCCAGTAGTGTGGAGATATTGCAGAGACCCAGCATCAGGTGGTATAAAATAATATCTCCCTACACAGATAGATAGTTTATAATAGCCAAGAATCTGGCCCCCATCATATTGTAAAAGTCAATACTTAAAACAAACAACAGAAAACAACTGCAGAGATCAATGATGAAATGGAGTTCCCAGGAAGCTTCAGAATGTCTTCACTTTTGTTGCATTACCTAATCCTTTTCCTAGAAAACATGAAGAAATGTTACCTTATGTTTCGTCATTGCACCAACAATGAGCGGGCACACCATGCCCGACAGCGTCCCCACGCCATTGGAGATCCCCATCAGAATGCTGGCATAACGCGGAGCTATGTCCAAGTGATTCACATTGAATCCTACAACAAATGAGAGACAATGGTCAACTATACAGCTTTGAGCTACCAGGCCAACAGGTCTTTCAACAGCCATTCTGGCTGAAGAAGCCTGAAAAAAGTAGGAAACCCCATTACCATATATATGAGAAAGAAGGGTAGTGTTTTCTTGGTGATAAAGGTGGAAGATATGTGGCAACTCTTTATTCTTTTTCAAAACCTGTTTTTTCCCCACCTATGGGGATCATGTTTTATGGAAAATAAAGTTTGTTTTGTCCTCGTTTAAAATATCTGTGTTTCCCATCTTCTCATACTGAAACAATGCACTCAGCAAACATTTTTTATTAAGGAATTAATGCCTCATGTTTGCCAGATGTCTGATATCTTTTTTTTTAGTTAGTAGTGGTTTTCAATACACATTTTCCAGTACTTTAAGTAACAGTTTAACAATATAATAAAAAAACAGAGTATAAACCAGTAGGAAAAAGAATTACCCTTACTGCAGCGTATCTTCTGAGTAAATATTTTATTAAGAAATAAAAACAAATAGAAAAAAATCATATCAGGTAATTATCTTGCTTTAGATAATGAAAATTAGTCATATGAGCTATGGATGATCACAAGAAAGGATGATGAATTCCAAGTCCATGGGATTAAATGCAACAAAAAGTTGAGTACTCGGAAAATCCAATAAAAACTGATTGATAGAAATGGTCTGCTAAGCAGGCACCTTGTAACTGAGTAGCAAAACTAATTCCCATCTGCATAATCTTGAAACAATTGAAGACCAGCAGTTACTTTGCTGGCCAATTTTGCTCAGTAGATCCATCTTCTTGGCAGTCTGCTAGCTGATGGCCTTGCATCTTCATAACTAAAAGGAGTTTTTTGATAACGATGGTACTGATGGAGCTGCAAAAGTCAGTCTGAGACTGGTGAGATGCATGAAATGTTAGAAAGAGCTATTCTGGAGAAGGGCTGGTTATAGGACACAACAGAGAGAAGGATGACCTAGAAAGCAAGAAACTGGCAGCTACGGCTGGGAGCAGGGTTGCAACTGATAGCCTTTGAGCAACTATTTATTCCAGAGTAATTCTCTCTCTCTCCTTTTAGGGATACTGTTTATGGAAGAAGAAAAGGTGGCTGACACTATGAAAGTATATTAGAAAATAACAGCACAAAGCTGATATAAACTGGAATCAATAAAGAGCAGGTTCTTTCAAAGCTTCATGTCCTATGTGCAACATGAAGTAAATTATTTCTGATATGAGAATAAATAGAGAATACCCCATAAACAGCCACTCTAAAAGTAAACAATAATAGAAGTGATGATAGTAACAACAGTGAGGATAACAGCATCACTTTTATCACTAATAGTAAAACCAATAACAAGATTAATTCTTACCTGAAATTGCAAAGCCACTGAAGCCTACTGCTAACACCAGAAAAGAAATAGCCACACTTTTTGTATGAGAATAACCAACCACCAAAAGCAAGGTTGCTTCCATCCCAAAGCCTTCAAATGAAACACATGGGAATAAATTACTTTTAAATTACTATTGGTCAGAGATACTAATAAGGTCTAGCCAGGAAAGCAACTTAAAATGAGACAAAGTTCTTTCATATCTTATAGATATTCTTGAACATACTTGGCAGCTTTGTGGATTCACAGAAATATTTGAATATTTATTGTTTGAGAATATACTTTTTTCTCCTCATTGCAGTGTAAATAACCCAAGCAATTGCTGAAGCTAACTCACTGAGCAGTGCAGGGAAACAAGGAGAAAGTGGTTCTGTGCAAAGTGCTGAAAAATTCACAAATGCGAAAACATGATAGGCAAAGGAAAAAAATACTTCTTGCCTTCAATTTCTCATGATTGTAGTGATGTGAGATGTTCTTGGCAAATGGAACAAAAGAGCATTTTTCAGACAAGTGTGCCACCAACCCAGTAGGGTATCCCTGTGTCTCACAGTGAACTTCCATTCTCTGCCATTACTACAAATTAATATTTTCTAGTATGTAACATTTCAATCCTTCTGGTTTTTTGTTGTGGGTTTGGGTATTTTTTGTTTCTTTTTTTAATGACAATGTAACTATGACCTGAAAATACAGTGAATCTGAGAATCCTTTGTGAAGATGAATAGCCAAGCTGCATGGCATCTCTGACTGCAGGCATCTTTATTTCGGGCAGCCTGTACCATCCATAAATAATGTAAACGAGGAATTGGCAGAGGAGAGTGACTCCACAGGTTATCTGGCTTAAAATTTTTTCTCTGATTTAGTATCTTCCTTACATGTAGATGTCATTGATTTTTCAGTTCAGTGACTGAACTGGAAACAAATTATTTTGTGCTGAGTAAAAATGAGTCTGTCTGTCCTCTGCCTTTCTTTTACTCACCCTTTCCAGAGTAAGCTTGCCAGTGGATTCTGCTGGAAATAGCACATGGGAACATGGCCAATTATTGCAAAGCTGTATCCACTGAGAAGGGGTCTCTTCAGCACCACAGTACATGGTTAGCTTTGTCTGTATGAAATTGCAGGATGAGGCCTGTTTCATCACACTACTCTTCTGGACCAGTTCTTATTACCCTTCTAATTATTAACCAGGTTTCTTGCCTCCTCCATCTTCAAAAACATGCTCATATCAGTAAGGATTTATACCATGAGGACATCTAACATCAGCTGTCCATTAAACATTTCAGATTAACCAGCTGCAAATGCAATCTAGAGTAATTTGTCTCTTGTTACAACTAAACATGGACCAAACTATGATATCTGCATCAACTTCAGCACACAATTGAAATATCATATTTTCAGAATCCAGTAGTACCTCCACAATTCATGAGCTTCCTTACAGTGGTAGTGGTTAAAATCTTCCTGCTCCGTAGGAAGTCAGCTAGCTGCCCTCCAATGGGTACAATGATTGTCATGACCATGTGAGGAACTGCCGACAAAAGGCCAACCTGCAATTAGACAAATGAGTTCTTATTGCTTGTGTCCTCCCTCAGGATTTAGGGGGAAGAGAGCAGGAACCATACCTTTCCTTCGCCTCTTCCCCCCCCTCCTCCCTGCACTGGACACATTTTTCTCCTGGATCTTGTGGGGAAGGATTGCGGACTTTTCCTCCAACAGAACCTGCAGCCAAGACCTGGGTGACCTTAGGATGGAGACTCCACAATCTCTCTTGGCAACCTGTACAAGTGCTCAGTCACCGTCAGAGTAAAAACGTGTTTCCTGATGTTCAGATAGGATGTCCTGTATTTCAGCATGTGCCCACTGCCTCTGGTCCTGTCACTGGACACTACTGAGAAAAGCCTGGCTTTGTCTTCTTTGCACCCTCCCTTCAGGTATTCATATACATTGATGAGATCCCCCTCTGAGGCTTCTCTTCTGCAGGCTGAACAGTTTCAGCTCTCAGCCTTTCCTCATAGGAATTGGAGAGGCTCCAGTTCCTTAATCACCTTTGAGGACCTTCATTGGACTCTCTCCAGTATGTCTATGTCTCTCTTATACTAGTGAGCCCAGAACTGAATACAGTACTCCAGGTATGGCCTCATCAGTGCTGTGTAGAGGGGAAAGATTGCCTTCCTCTACCTGCTGACAATATTTTGCTTAATGCAGTGCAGGATACCATTTGCCTTCTTTACTGTAAGGGCACATTGCTGGCTCATGTTCAACCTGGTGTCCACCAGGAGCCCCAGGTCCATTTTTGCAAAGCTGCTTTCCAGATGGGTGGCCCTCCAGCATGTACTGGTGCATGGGTTTGTTCCTCCCCAGGTGCAGGACTTTGCACTTCCCCTTGTTGAACTTCATGAGGTTCCTGTCAGCACATTTGTCCAACCTGTCGAGGTCCCTCTGGATGGCAACACAACCTTCTAGTGTATCAGCCTCTCCTCCCAGTTTTGTGTCATCTGCAAACTTGCTAAGCGTACACTCTGCCCCACCATCCGGATCATTAATGAAGATGCCAATACCCCAATACTGGGACCAGGCCCAGTATTGAGCCCTAGGGTACACTGCTAGATACTGTCCTCCAACTCAACTTCAGCCTACTGATCATCACCCTCTGGACCTGGCCATTCAGCCAGTTTTCAATCCACCTCACTCTGTGCTCAACAAGCCCATACAGCAGCAGCTTGTCTATAAGGATCTAATGGGAGACAGCATCAAAGGCCTTACTGAAGTCTAAGTAGACAGTATCCACTACTCTCCCTTGTCTACCGGGCCAGTCATTTCATCACAAGTTTAGCAAGTTGGTTAAGTGTGACTTTCCCTTGGTGAATTTTCTGCAAAGGGTTCTTGCTGTTTCTGTTAGCTCTGGTACTTATCCCAGATATGTGAAAAGACTGTTTTGTGGAGTTTTAGTGATCAGCATGTCAACTTCTAGAAGCTTTTCTTTGCAGAAGTAGTTTAGTGAAAAGTTTGAGTTTATTTTCTAGGATGTGCAATCTCCTTACGTTGACATTGAGTCACTTTTACATTAGTTTTTAACTAGTGAGGTACACAGAAGTGCAACTCTAACATTTATGAAAGGCAATTCAGAATAAACAAACCTATTTTGTCTTAGTACCCCTGTTTTTCAACTCCATGCTGCACTTGGCCATTCAGAGTGTCACTGACACCACAAAAGCATTGCAGAACCTGGGCACACTGGTGCTCCCAGACCACACAGACAATGATGTTGTTTATCAGTTTGCAGGATTACACTTGCTTGAAAATAATTTACAATATAGCAAGTAGTTTTTTTAAAGGAATGTTGGGAAACCTTTTCTGGAACAAATATTCAGAAGTCCTCATTCATGCTCTGAAGAGGGAGTGTGACAATACTGGATTTAATGAAGCAGCCGTGTCAGGAATATCAATCCATAAAGAATTCAACCACTCATTGTCAATGAAACATAATGAAATTAAAAAAAAAAAAAAAAAAAAAAAAAAAAGAGGATAAAAATTACCTGGCAAATAATGCTAAACTGCCAGGACTGAACAAAATGTAAATTTCTATTCACTTACCTTGTGGTTTTTATGATATATGGTTATTTTTAATCAGCTCTTTCCCAAAACAACTTTTTAGTTCCTTCCTTTTGCTAATAATTTGATGCAAACAAGATTTTATTCTACGAGATCACCAGAAATATGCCATCCCAACTACTGTGAATAATCTACTGTAATGACTCCAGAGAGATCTGGGATCTTCAAGCACTGTTCATCTCCTAGGGTGAGGTCTGAAGGTCACTGCTTCATCTCAGACATTTACCTTGCTTATTGCGAACCCAAAGACTTCTTCAAAGTAAGCAGGCTGACTTATAAGGAGCAAATAGAAGGTCCAGCTTCTGCAAAAATTTGCCACAATGATTGCATAAACTGGCATTGAAGTGAAAAATCTCTTCCAGGGAGTACTAAATTTCTAGGAAAAATAAAAAAATAATTAAAAAATAAAATTGAAAGCATTTCTGAGTAAGCAAAAGGCAGAATAAAGAGCCCAGTATCTTTTAGTATCAGGACTACCCAGTACATTGCATCCAATTTACACTGCAAATCACTTACAATGTAAGTGAAAGATATCTCCTGGATTAGTGGCAAAAGACAAGTAGAGAAACTTTCTTAAAATTGTTAAGATTTTTAAGATGACTACTGTACTATTATTACTCTACTTACTGAAATTACACAAGGTCTTCTGGAGTCCTGCTACTGGGATAACAGGATCAATAACAGAATCAAAGAAAACTAGTGAAAACCTCGTACCATTCCCCACTTTTTGGCATGATGCAGTTTGAGACATTCCACTGAAAGGATTGTGAAAAAAGGTTTATCCAGCCTAAGAAATATGTGGTAGCACAGCAAGAGGTAGTTACCTACTTCAACCCAATTAATTTCATTCACCAAAAAAAGTCTGTGGTATGGGATTTAATTTCTATAACTTGCTTTTAGCACTTCTAATTTCTATTTATGCCTCAATACTCCACACAGCATGAACAAAAACCACGTCAGAGCCCTATTCACTTGTAATAGAATTCAAATCAGAAACTCAAATATGTAACTATGGCAATATACATTGACGTTCTCCTTTTGTTTTTCTAAATGGTAGTTGTGTTCTAGAGGAAATAGTATGCCTGTGGTTGTGTGTGAACGCATGGTGGTGGTGGTACTACTGTCCTCTGTAGTAAAACCACTGTATAGCAGGGGGAAAACCATGTGACCTGGAATAAGTGTGTGTGTCTCCAGCCAGGACCTTAGTGACTTCAACCAAACTTCAGGAGCATGCCCAAAAGGACTGTCTGGTACTTTATATTGCACAAAACATGTAGAGAAAAGAGTCTGGAGTTAATTTGCTCCAGAATGTCCTAGAGTAAAAGCCAAGAAGGAACAGTTTATGCAGAAACAGCTTTGTTTTTCACCACTAGCAAAAATGAGTTATCTAAGGAAATGGAGAGAAGTTTGATGGGAAAATAGGTTTTAGTTTTAAGTTTCCAGGATCTTCCAGGATCCTCTCAGAGAGAGGAGGAAAGTCTTAAAACAATGAGCTGAGCTGCTGTGAGAGTGAGCAGGGCAGAAACCCTGTCCTTAAGCTTTCAGAATTTTAATCATCCTTAGTAAGAGCTAAAAAAGCAGCTGGATAATTTAACATTTGCAGCCAGTTTCTTATTTAGCTATTTCCATTAATATATTTTAGAACAACCTGATAGTTACTCAAGAACAGGAGATCAGAGTTGTTTTCCCTCTCTCCCCACTCCTTTCCATCCCTAGATGAGGGAGTGTCTATAAGCCAAGAGCTGAAATGGCTGAACTCGTCCTGCCCAGCTGCATGAGTCTGATTCTATAATTCTCATTAAAAAAGCACCTCTAAACATCAATAACAAATAGTTCTGCTGCTCTTAGCGGCTAATAGTATCCATCCAGTCATATGTTCATCCTGTGCGAAGTTCTCACAAATCATAACCAGAAAAGCCTTTTTTACTTACACTTGCACTAGCTAGACTGGCTCCTTCTCCAATACTTGTTTCTATATATATCTTTTCTTCATTGGTTATTGTTGGATGTGCAGCAGGGCTCTCATAGGCATGAAGCAGCCAGAACATGTACCAGACAATCCCAAACATTCCTACAGTGGTGGGAAAAGCAAAGCTCAGTTTTAAAAGCCAATAAAGTCACACTTCAGTATCTGCAGGCCTGGAAGTTTGTTTCAAGAGCCAGTTAAACCAGATCTGCTAGAAAATATGCCCAGAGATGTAAGAAAACATGATAACTAACTCTCTGTGTATTGTATGCCTGCTTGCAAAGTGTTTGAGCATTTTGTGACTTGTATTACATGATATGCATGGGGCAGAGAAAAGGCAGAAGTAAAGCTTTATGTGGGACCTGGGGAAGGAAAAAAGCACATAACATTGTGATCATAACATGGCCACAATCTGCGTAAAAGAACTTCACAATCAGATTGCAATGGCAAATCTTACGCTGCACTCTGTCTCCAGGGAAAACCCATCTTAACTGGGTTGCTGATGTGCGAGACCAGGTGCGAGACAGCTCTGTCATGTGCCATAGGGGGAAGCATGAGGCATCACAGCACAGCCACAAGGTCCTACCCCTGTGATGAGACCACTTTGCACTGCTTTTACCAAGGGTCGGCAGCATGGAGCAGATGTTTCGGGACAGAAGGTTTCAGAGGCATTCAGCTACCCATCAGCAGTGTATGCTGTAATATTTGCTGTTAAGTGTGTGCTCTGGGACACATATCACGTGAGGGTTTGTGCTATGGAGCAACCTTTGCAACTGCATCCAACCCTGTCATTGGGTGACCATGGGCTGTAGCCTAGTCATAACAATTTTAAAACATTTTACAACAGATGATTACAAGATAAAAGCTTTCAGAAGCTGCAATAAGTGGGGAATAAATTGGAATATCCATTTGCAACATCTTCATTCCCCAAAACAGCTTTGATCCATACATGTTATACAGGTTTAACTAAACGCCTGGCAGTACCAGTCTAGTCGCAAGGATCCTTTATGTTAAGCAACTCACCATAAATATAAAAGACTGATGACCATCCTATATACTGTACCAGCACACCTGCCAGTGGCATGGCAACCACAGCACCTGCATAAGACCCTGAGGGGAAAAAAAGATTAAGAAAACATGTCAGCTATGATAGATGAGCTCAGCTTCCAGTGCAGATGATCCAGGCAGGTGCTCGCAGGGGCAGGGAGGGATGTCCCTGGCTGATCAGTACCATGCTTTCTTGTGAACGTGGGAAATGGGATGGCAACTGTAAAATCTGGCTTGGGGTGGTGGGAACGACTGGCCCTCAGTGGTGTGGGATCACCAGTCTCATTTTGCAGCTAGAAGGGCTGTGCCCTGTAGGTAAATGGGATTTACAAAGCTGGAACTGATGGTAAACAACCATGCAGGCATAAGCTGTGTGCACTGAAGTGGGCAATCCCTCCTAACCCTGTGACATATGAGGTGAGCTCCAGAGAAGTTAATGCCCAAATTTCAGAAACCTTCTTGGTGTCCAGAAATCCTGATGGTTGCAGATATGCTGGGAGGCTCTTGTGATGGCTCTAGCCCCATGATCCCATAAGTGCTGCTAGCAGAGATGGTGTTCAGACCAGCCCTGAGTCTGTTTAACCATGTTTAGTTCCTATCAGGGGCATGAACAGATAGATGCAATAGACAACAATTGATAGGAAAAAGAAGGATTAAAAAGTGGTCTGTGCCAATGTTTCTGATTGAGAAATATGTAATACTGGTAAAATATATTTCCAAGTGACTTGTAGAAGAGATGAGTATTTAAGTGCTTGGAAAGGAATTTCCATGAAGACCCTAGGGAGAATTCATGCAATCTGGGTTCACCGCAAGATGGTACCAGTGGCTTCATGTGTAAAAAGTGTTGCTTTGAATTATTCTAGGAAATTAGATACTTGTAGTTTTGAGAGTCTAACATACTTTGTTAACAAACATTTGGTATTGCTCTACTCATTAGCAAATACTTCTCTCCAATGGTTCACAGTGACCCTTCTCCCTCATTTCTGTGTAGTTCATCCACTCACCGTTCCAATTTCCCTGTTACAAATGGGAAGGGGCACACTAAATACAGATGATGAGGGTGTCTTAGAGGGAAATGACAGAGTGAAGTAACGAGCAGTGCTTTTTTTCTTCAGTGCCTACACACTGCATTTGAAATTACAGCCAAACCATTCCTGCCCTGTACTCTTCGTATCTGGACTTTTTAGCATAAAAAAGCAGAGGGAGTACATTTGGATTATGCCTTACCTTCCTTACATTTAGCCATTTACCCAAATCCATCCTGGAGCTGTACTAACATTCACTGTTTTCCCTGGAATTAACAGCTAATTGAAGGTTGCAGAGTTACCAAAAGAAGATGAATACATTAGGTAGAAGAGTGTATGAGGAGGGGACAGTTCCAACTAGACCTGGGAAAGGGCCAGACAGGTGTGACACTCACAGTAGTCTTTTCTGGCAAGAAACTGTGGTAGCCCAAAGTAACCTGTGGCAAAACCTGCTACCTGGAGGATGGAATTAAAAGTAGAACCTCCTCCTTTTTTTTTCTTTTCATTAGCATGGCTGTAAGCAAAAGAGGGTATCTTCCTTGAAGAACAAGGTGTAAAACCTTCTGCTCCCTGCTTCATAGCAAGGCTTAAGGCTCTTGCCAGAGGCTAGAAACATTCCAAACGGAATGAGATAGTTTGATTTCTCCCATCTTTCCACTGGGTTCCTCTCCCCAAAGTCTTCTGAAATTTCCCACAAGCCGTCTTCCAGAAGGCCAGTTGTCAACATTGGAAAGGGAATCAGAGAAGAGAGCAAAGTACAAGCCTGATCGTAATTCAAAAAGAGTGAAGCAGAACAGGCAGTTGCAACATGTTACATCACCTCCACTGCAATATATTGAGCAGCCAGCCTAAAGTACACAGGTCCTTTTATGATAATTTTTTTGAGTGTGTGCTTGTTTAGGAGGGTCAATTCAACATGTATAGTAAATGGAATCCCTAAGGGTGAAGCAAATGAAAAAAAAAAAATTGGAAGTGTGATTTCTCTCATGTGACACCTCTAGACCCATTTTAGTTTACTATGGGAGCCATTCTGATGGCATAAGAAACAAAATGACTCTCAGGTTCCTGAGCTCATAATACAAGCTGAATGGGTATGTAGGCAGATGCAGCAAAGGGCAGAGGGTTTGCATTTCTCTTTTAAATCATGAAATTAATAAAATATGTCTAATAGGTATATGTAGTTACATAAATGATAAAAGCCTATCAACTTACCACAGAATGAAGTGGTGGCCAACCTGCTTCTCTCCAGTGGAGGAGCCCACTTACTCCACATCCCATGGCAGGCTGGGTAGGTGACACCCTGGCAGACATTTCACACATCATATGATTTGTTTTCACTGCATTCCTACTTCAAGTACTTGCTGATACTGTTCAACCTGTCTAGCTGTTTGTCACCATGGAATGATGTAGGAAGGATTAGGTAAGCCTGGAAGAGCTTTAATGTTTGGGTACAAAAATGTCAAACTAATTTGGATAATCACTTATATGATAATGTGTTTTGGGGTAAAAATGCTGTTTGGTACATGCCATGGATGGCAAAAGTAAACTAGAATGGATCAAACTGCAGCACCAGAAACCTAAACTTTTTATTTCTTTTTAAATAAACTTGAAAATATAAATTGGTATGATTAAAAAATTATCATCCTAAATATGAGGAACAAGTGAAAATGTAGATCGATCAGACAACCTGACAAAAATATCTTATGACTTTTTAGAACCAAATCTCCAAAAACAAATGATGTATGAAAAGACCAAAATGGTCACTGCTCCTACCTCCACCAGACCTTGCAGAATCCTTACAAACATCACACAGCCATAATGCACTCTTGCTGCAGAAGGGATGAACATGTTCAGTGTAGATGTTAGAAAGATAGCTGCTCCAAATACCCTATGGAAAAAAGTAACATGAAAGGGAATATAGTTATTGTCTGCTTTTCAGAAGCGATGCTGTTTTCAGGTACAATAACAGACACAGCCTCATATACCACAATCTCACCAACCCAAATACTTGCAGAGTCCCCTTATTGGCAAAAGGAGATAAATCCCCATGTGGTCAATACATTTGCTTCTCTGAATGTAACAGAAGTTTTATAAGTACTTAAACAAAGATGCTGGATTTTTCTTTGTATCAGAGGAATAGATATGGATGTTGGTACTGGAGGCTAAGCTGTTTATATGAGTCCTGACCCGAGAGAAGCATTCTTATCCTGCAAAGTACTTAAATTCTGTTATATCATCAGGGTTTAACTTAAATCAGCTAAAGTCTGGTTTAAACGCCTCTCTGAACATGGGCATGTGCTGGTTAGTTCCACTTGCTGCTGCTGTAATGTATAACATGACTGCTTAAGATCAACTCCTTTCCATGATCACTTCTCTAAATAACAGCTACAAGTGTCCTTTGTGACTATGACATAGAACGGGCATTTCTACAAAACAACTTCTGTGAAAAACATGGTATAAACATTTTGTTACCCTGCTTGGGCAGAGAACTTGGTGCTGCTCAGCACAAGTCAGTCAAGGCTCTAAGTGCACCTGGGGCCCAGTGCCCTTGGGAAATCATTTGCAGCCTCCCAAATGTTAACATCCCTCAGAGAAACAAGCAGCAGAAACCTCCATGTAGTGGTAATGGATCCAAGCAACATCCCTGAAAGCCCAGGCCACTCAGACGCTGTGGGGTAGCACTCAAAGCCATGTCTGCCTCACCCACCACAGTCAGTGGGAGCTTTTCCCAGCACAGACACAGGCTTTCCTGTGTTTAACTGAAGAGTGGTACACACTTACTGCCCTGTGTCAATAATAAACAACAGTGACGCTAGACATGAAAGACAGCGAGGCTACAGGGCAGTCATTTCAGTATGGCATGGGCTACAGGTTTGCTAGGCACTGATGCTGCAGTGCAAGAGAAAAGCATCTCTGGGTGCACAGCTCATGAAAGGACACCTGAGGTGCTCATTTGAAAAATGAGGCTGCTGCACCACAAAAAACACCACTGGAAACCAAGAAAGAGACTGGGAACAACCAGATGGAACAATCATTGAAATTACTACCATTAGTAGGAATGAGCTGTATTTGATTGATTAGATTTCATATATCTTCATATCTGGCTGATTGAAGCCTCGGGTTTCCTTTCTGTGCCACAAATGGGGTTCAGTAGCTGTGTCATGCACTCTCTGAATATCAAGAATTCATTAATCCAGAATCTGTGGAAGTTGATCTACATGATGATTCTCTCTAAGATCCTGTTAGAGCACTGAAGAATATCAGAACTGGCAGTAGAAGTTCTCCACATCTGGCAAGCACCATTTAAATTGAATGGATTACTACTAATCCTCAGTAGTTTACTGTCTTCTTTGTGTTGTCTGCAATTCAAAGCAACCATGTCTGGCTCCCTGCAGACTGCCTTTGTGTGGGAGATCTTTCATTCTGCAGATAGAAAGTTGCAGCAGTTGGTGGCCCTAGGGACCACAGCACTTAAGATACGGGAGGTCAGCCCAAAGCTGCCCTGTCTTGCTCCAAGACTCAAGGTGACACCCTGAGAATAAAGCAGTCTCTTTTGTTCAAGGTCCTCAACTCCTAGCTACACTGATGTCAGCTAGCAGCATGCTACTGTTTGTGGACCATAACTTATGTTCCTTTTTCAAACTACTCAAATTCTGTGACTTTTAACAAGATTCGAATTGTCTTGTTATATGTGTGGCATTTCAGAAAGACACACTAAGCTCCCTTCTGATATATGAATGGTGTTAGGCAGATATTTGATTAGAAATCACACAATTTGGACAACAGCAGTATTTCTCTGTCTTTTGATTTTTCTGCCAAAGACATACACAGATCTTATTATGCATAGCTGTTTATCATGCTCCACTTTTAAAACCTTTTGTTGCCATTCTTTTCTTCTCTTTTTTTTTTTTTTTTAATAAGGATTTAAATTGTTTATGTTTCAATCTCTTTTTGAAAACTTATTCACAGAAAATATATGTCACTTCATTTTTTGAATCTGGTCTTATTATTCACAGTAGGATTAATGGTAGTATTATAGTGCAAAGAATCTACAGTCAGAGATCAGCACTGTTTTATCTAAATTCTCTACACCTATTGACAAAAACAACAGTATATGCCTAGACGGCTCATAATCTGAATGACAAGAAAGGGCTCAACAGATGAACACAAAAGCAAAGAGGCTGGGTAGACTGGCAGAGAGAAGTGACAAAGGAATGGATTTATATAGAAAACAGTCTGAAAATCTGAAGTAGAATACAAAGCCTATGATCATATCTTGACATTTAGGAGACTGCTTTCAAAGTCAAGTAAACATTTAACTGAGAAATAAGTATTGCTTAGTTCTCTATTATGATCAGTGAATAAGAGTTTTGCACCTTGCTTCTTGCCACTAATAGAAATATCAGGTCTGTTATTGTAATGCTGTTGACAGTCTCAGGGAACTACAGCAAACTATGTAAATTAATAAGCACGTGAAAGTATAAGCTGTAAGAAAAAGAATGTGTTTAATTATCCAAACAGCTAGCTCTGAAGACTGAGTTTCCAATCTCTGCTACATCATTTAGTGCCAGCTCTTAATATGCCTAGGTTGTAAATGTATCATTTATACTGAGTTAGAACCAGTCACTCTTCTGCTACTACTTAAGAGGTTGACAAGTGTTTTCACAAACAGGCAACATCTTTCCAGCAGTTCACTGTTATTTATCCCAAAGAAGTTGTCCCCACCATGACTAAAAATATCCCCTTTCTCTTCAATTCATTTGCGTATTCTTCTCCCCTCACTGCTCTGATCCCCGGCCACCTGCCACTTTGGGGTCAAAACAGACTCCTTCAGCAACAGACTCGTCTGCCCAGCAGGGTGTTGTTACTGAAAACCAGTATCAGGAGATGCCTTATGTTTTATGTATCCTTGTCACCACCAAACAATGATGAAATTACATTTAGATGCATGTTTGAGAATAAGCAGCAAGTTAAAAGGATACTCAGAATCACAGAATCACAGAATCGTCTAGGTTGGAAAAGACCTTGAAGATCATCCAGTCCAACCATTAACCTAACACTGACAGTTCCCAACTACACCATATTCCTAAATGCTATTTCGACCCTACTCTTAAACACCTTCAGGGATGGGGACTCCATCACTGCCTGGGCAGCCCATTCCAACGCCTAACAACCCGTTCTATAAAGAAATGCTTCCTAATATCCAGTCTAAACCTTCCCTGGTGCAACTTGAGGCCATTCCCTCTTGTCCTATCACTTATTACTTGGTTAAAGAGACTCATCCCCAGCTCTCTGCAACCTCCTTTCAGGTAGCTGTAGAGGACGATGAGGTCTCCCCTCAGCCTCCTCTTCTCCAGACTAAACAACCACAGTTCCCTCAGCTGCTCCTCATACGACATGTGCTCCAGACCCTTCACCAGCTTCGTTGCCCTTCTTTGGACACGCTCGAGTAATTCAATGTCCTTTTTGTAGTGAGGGGCCCAAAAGTGAACACAGTAATCGAGGTGCGGCCTCACCAGTGCCGAGTACAGGGGTAAGATCACTTCCCTGTCCCTGCTGGTCACGCTATTTCTGATACAGGCCAGGATACCATTGGCCTTCTTGGCCACCTGGGCACACTGCTGGCTCCTGTTCAGCCGGCTGTCAATCAACACCCCCAGGTCCCTCTCTGACTGGCAGCTCTCCAGCCACTCCTCCCCAAGCCTGTAGCGCTGCTGGGGGTTGTTGTGGCCAAAGTGCAGCACCCGGCATTTGGCCTTTTTGAAACTCATACAGTTGGCCTTAGCCCATCGCTCCAGCCTGTCCAGGTCTCTCTGCAGAACCTCCCTACCCTCGAGCAGATCAACACTCCCACCCAACTTGGTGTCATCTGCAAACTTACTGAGGGTGCACTCGATCCCCTCGTCTAGGTCATCAATAAAGATGGCAAACAGGAGTGGCCCCAAAACCGAGCCCTGGGGGACACCACTCGTGACCGGCTGCCAACCGGATTTAACTCCATTCACCACAACTCTTTGGGCCCGGCCATCCAGCCAGTTTTTTACCCAGCAAAGCGTGTGCCCATCCAAGCCTCGAGCAGTCAGTTTCTCCAGGAGAATGCTGTGGGAAACGGTGTCAAAGGCCTTACTGAAGTCAAGGTAAACAACATCCACAGCCTTTCCCTCATCCAATAAGCAGGTTGCCCTGTCATAGAAGGAGATCAGGTTTGTCAGGCAGGACCTGCCTTTCATAAACCCATGCTGACTAGGCCTGATCCCCTGGTTGTCCATTGTATGACTTTTAATGGCACTCGAGATGACCTGCTCCATGACCTTCCCTGGCACCGAGGTCAGATTGACAAGTCTATAGTTTCCTGGATCCTCCTTTCTGCCTCTCTTGTAGATGGGTGTCACATTTGCCACCCTCCAGTCCAATGGGACCTCCCCAGTTAGCCATGATTACAGGTAAATCACGGAAAGTGTCTTGGCGAGCACCTCTGCCAACTCTTTCAGCACCCTTGGGTGTAACCCATCCAGTCCCACAGACTTGTGTGCATCCAAGTGGTGTAGCAGGTCTCTGATGACCTAAACTAGTGACTGACTGTCACTAAATGATTCATGAACTTTTTGATGTAATGCAGACCTACACAAATTTGGACAAATGTATAAAGCAAATTACATTGTGTTAGAAGGTTTTAGTGCAAAATCATAAAGCACTCAATATTTTAAGCTGTTCTGAGATCCGTTTGAATCCCACATTATTACAGATAATTATTTGCATTAGAGAAGTGCCTGGGATGGGGGCATCCATGTATGTTCAAAGTTGCACAGTGCTGAGCAGATGCAACAAACAGGTGACAAAAGAGCCTGTACCTAAGTCTGTAATGTCAGTAATTAGAATAGTACATTTCATTGCCAGAGTACAGCTGGGACAGAATAAAGCATTTGTCTCTTTAGGGCTGGTGGGTTCACAGACTGGGCCCAGATCTCTTGGTTTCCTGCCCTGTGTCTTAGCAAATAACCCCTCTGAAACAGGAACTTCGCACCACTGGTGAATCTACCCAAGCTGAAAATGGTTGGGTAGACAAGGAGTAAAGGAAAAACTTAGAGTTAGCCAGACTTGTGAATCCTATTATTGCAAACAGAAATTCTCTTTGAACTCAGCTTTTGGGATATTCTTGTTTCTCAGCAAATTCTACTCCTAAACCCAGTTATGATAGTCAAATCCATAATGTGATTATCTCAATAATCTCAATATAGCATAGATTGAGTCTGAAACTCTCATGGGGACAGAAATATAGCCTTTGTGCATATGCACAACATGTACTTAGGAAGTAGTCCACTGACAAAATACATTGATTTACAGTGTAAACATGGTTGATTTTACTGTTTGCCAGATAATTAAGGAAACAAAAGCCAAACTAATAATACACTGAATTATTCAGTCAACAGTGTGCACATCTGTGTTTTGGGACCCTTCTGCTGCAAAAGCTGGTGGCAAGACTAGAAAGGCTGGGGAAATGATTAAGCTTAGATAATTTGGCTTATTTGGCAGATGGAAATATACTCTGCTTAGGCACTTTTGTGGGGTAGAGAAATGAATAATTGAGGATGCTAGCAATGTTGAAGAAGCAGTGCAAACTGAAATCTGAGTAACTTTTGGTTACAGACAAAGGAGAGTTGGGACTGAACTTCTGGGCAATTCTATGGGATGACTCTGACCTGGAATCATTTCCATAAGGGCATATGGGTGGGAAGAATGCCCAGGCAGTCTTGTAACCCCTATAGCTCTTTGTAGAATGCAGAGAGCAAAGTACTTTGGTTTGGGGCAAAGCAATGTATAACTGAAGGTTTTAAAGACCTTTTCCGATTCTGAAAGCATTTGTAGATAGGTCACATCTTGTTTGAAAGAATGAAATGAGTACTAACCATCTCTTTTATCTGAAGATCGCAAACACCCTTAACATACACTTCTCATGAGCTCATTCACAACCAGCTGTCTTCAGACAATCTGCCTCTCTCTTGTGATCATGTTCCAAGTTCTGAAGACTTTTTGAAGTAAAGCCCAAAACCAAAGTTAGCTTTGCCAAAATTAGCTACTTTTCTTACTCTCATTTTCAAAAGCAGTTGAATTAAAAAAAAAAAAAAAAAGAAACCCACAAACACCACGAGCACAGAAGAAATATGTATAGATGCTCAGAGATCACCAAACAGAAATCATGAGGCTCTATTAGAAGTTCTAGGCAATCCTAATTACAGTCAGTACCATATCTAGCCATGGTGAGGATATCTGTGTGCAGGAAGATGGATTTGTATCTTCAGAACAGAAATATTTCTGTAATTCCTACATGCTTGGCTTCAGTCCACAGGGAATTTTTAAAGGAGAAAGGTCAAATTTTGTTTGAAATTTCTTGTTTGGTGTTGAGTTAAAAAGCACTAAGGCAACTGCTGAAAGACAAATGCTACAATCATTGTCTGAAGCATTATGTGTGATTTTCCTAACACTCCAGAAAGCATTATTGTTCAGAGAAAAAATGTGTAAATATTTGAGATGAACAAGCTAAATTAGGAGAATCAGCAATAGACCCATAATGGAACTCTAGTCTCATTTTTTGTTATAGACATAAATACTGCACATTCAGTTTCAGGTGTGTATTCCTGAAACACATTATTTCACTATTTTGATAATCATAATTTAAACAGTGCAAAGCAGTCACCAGGCTGTAAAGCTTAATTCTTTTGATTATTGCTTTCTTACCTGTTAGCAGCTAATTTGTTTGAGATGAACCCTCCTGGAATTTGTGTCACAATGTAACCCCAGAAAAAAGAGCCATGAATGAGTCCCACTGTCTCTGGATCCCAGTTGAATTGGGCTTTCTGTAAAGGAAACGGAAGAAATTCTGTAAAATGAAGCATATTCATTGAAAGATAACCACTGTTGGGAAGACACACAGAGGTCACCCCCATCCAAATCAAGGCAGCCTCTTTACACTTGCTGGTGTTGCTGAGCTTGAAACCCCCCAGTTAAGGCAAAAGGATGTCAGATTCCCATGTGAGATTACTGCTTTTGCTCTTAGCTTTCAGTCGGGTGAATAGGCGGGGGAAAGGTTTCAGCCAGAAGCCAGCTAATGCTGGATCTTCATCTTTGCCACTTGTCACTGCTTCCCCCTGGGCTGCTTAGTCCTGAAACCTTTGTTTTCAAGCCTGCTCAGTGTTATAACATGGACCTGATGCCTTTCAATGGACATATCAATTTCCCCAAAATTAGCAAGGTTGCTTAGGTCCTTTGGGTTGATCAGCTTCCTGGTCAGGCTTATCCATGGTTCTCCTTGTCAGGGCCAAACTCTGACCATCCACCATCTGCATTAAGTGGCATGGGAGCAGAAAAGTGGGGGGGTGGGGTGTTGGGGAGGGGTAACACCTGAAGACAAGGCAATCTGGAAATAAAACTAGATAACACTAGCTATCTGACTAGTTTATCTTTTATTAAAAGTGATGCCAGTTTTAGGGCTGAATTTGGATGGAGAAGGCCAGCCACAGGCTGGTCATACATGGTTCCTAGCCAAAAATGTCTACAGCCAAGAGAAATACTTTCACCATACACCTCATCCTTGGATACCAAACAGTTTCAGTCTTCTCAAGGCTCTTCCTGAACAAGGACATTCCTGTTCTCTGGTGACTCTGTTTGACATATTTGTTCAGAGGAGGGATAGCCAAAGCCCAGGGCAAAACATAGAGGAAGTGAAGAAAAAGGTGCCCCCCCTGCCCTCTATTCTGGGAGATCAGACAGGGCCTGGCTCAGTACAATCACACTAATGTAAGGTCAGTGTCAACTTTTTCTCCTTGAACCCTCAATTCAGAACTGTCTTGGAGCAACGAGAAACCATGATGTTTTGCTTCATGATCATTTTTATGCTAATCACACAGCAGGGAAAGGTGGCTAAGCATCATGTGAGGAAGCAGCACAGATATCTTAAATTCTGAATTAAAAGTGTCACTAAAACACTACAGAAAAATGAGAACTAGAGTGATAAACCTTAACATCTTTTTTTTTTTTTCCTGTATTATTTTCTGTGTGTAAAAAGAAGAACCAGTTTTCCCAGGTAAGTTGATTTTTTTTCCCAAACAAACATATTGAAAAACAAGTCATCTTTTCATCTGCAGGGAGAAAGATGGCATTAGTTAGCCAGACATCTTTACAGAGAGCTAAAGGATTTCCCTCCCCATCAATATGCATTCTGACAAGAGACCCACTTTCCTCAGCTGAGTTACATTTCTGTTTTAAATACCTAATTTTCTACTAGTAATTTCCAGCTTAGTTTCTAGGTAGTAATTTCTGCAGGCAGAAACACCATGACACATGGGAAAAGTTCCTGTACCAGGAGGTACTCATGCCCAAACACAATAATCTGAGATTTGTGAGAGGAGTTTGTCTGAATTTCCTCAAACTACCTCTTCTGAGCTTCCCAGCCTATGCAGGCACACCCTTTTGCTCCAGTGTGAAATACAGAACCAGGAAGTCCCAGCAGGACCACATGGAGCAGGAATTAGGCTGAATAAATACAAATTCAGCAGCAAGTCTAAGCAGCAGGAGCTGGTTGGAGGAGATTGCAGATGAAGAACTAGAGTCATAGAATAATAGAATACCAGGTTGGAAGGGACTTGGAAGTATCATCTGGCACAATCTCTCTTGTCAAAAGCACAGTCTAGATAAGATGGCCCAACACCCTGTCCAGTTGAATCTTAAGTGTCCAGTGTTGGAGATTCCACCACTTCCCTGGGAAGATTACTCCAGTGGCTGATTGGTCTCATTATGAAAAACTTTCCCTTGTGTCCTGTCGGAATCTCCCCAAGAGTAACTTGTACCCATTACCCCTTGTCTTTTCCATGTGACCCCTTGAAAAAAGGGAGTCTCTGTCTTCTTTGTAGCCACCCTTTAAATGCTGGAATATGGTGATAAGGTCTCTCCTATTCCTTCTCTTCTCAAGGCTGAACAAACCCAGTTCTCTCAGCCTTTCCTCATATGGCAGGCTTCTCACTCCTTTGATATCTTTGTGGTGGACCCTCTCCCAGCTGTCCACATCTTTTTTGTACAGCAGGAACCAAAACTGAACACAGTACTCCAGGTGTGGCCTGACAAGTGCCAAGTGAGATAATGACTTTGCTGGTGATGCCCTTGTTGATACAACTCAGCATCTCACTGGCTTTTTTTTCCCACAGCAGCACACTGTTCACTCATACTGAGCTTGTTGTCCACAGGTCCCTTTCCACACAGCTGCTCTCCACTAGAAAACTATTCATTCACTTTGGTAAATCTTTCTGGGGTTTACTGAGTCTGATTGGAAACACTCTACTTGATAGTTAGGAAGGGCAGAGAAAAACACTGAAAGACTGGCCATAGCATAACGCGGGAAGGGAAGGAAGATTTACTTTATCCCCAGCCCTAGAATCATAAACATCTTCTCTGGTCTTTGCAGATCAATACCTCCTATGACCACGAATCATACAGGCAGGCATACTTTTAACTTTGAAAATTTGCTATAGACAAAAGTTTTTTACCAAAAGTTAACATATCTGTGAGAAAAGCTGATGAATAACTATACAGCTTTTCACTCATCTCTAGAAAAATGACAAAAGGTATCTGTCTCTCTGGGAGATGTGTTTTGTTTTAGGGAATGTGCTGACAAACGAAGGGTATCCATGGGCTGGGGGAAGCCTCCATTCCCTGGGAGGGTCTGATGATACTTTGTCCTTCTGTAGTGGCTTTTCTTCTAGACCTCAACACATGGGGAATCATCAGGTAAGAGTCAACATTCCTGTGATAATTTGTTAGGACAAAAATATCAAAAAAAATTAAAAAAAAAAAATCAATGAGTGGAGCAAATGTAAAGGCTCAAGTTCATGAAGTCCATAAAGGGACTCATGATATCACAGCCATATACCAAGGCAGGACTGGGGAAACTAAGGTATGCATTGAACCTGCAGTTCCTTGGGTGCATTGTTAAAGGCTTGTAGACATCTGCTGTGAACCACATGCCATCTACTGCAAATTTGAAAATAGCTTGGTACCTAGCTCTGAATACCTGTAGACAAAAGTCCACATTGTCAATAACCTCTAAAAATCTGTTGCCTTATTGCCAGTGACTACTTTAAGGTCTTGAAAGTAATCTACTGATCTAAATAGAGTGCAGCACTATGTACAGCAATTAATAATTTCTTCTGCAGCAGCATCAGAGCCTGCTTCCCTGAGAGATGGTAAATAGTAAAAACTTCTGCCACAGCAACAAAATTGGTCTACAACTGAAAGATCGAGGACCTGATAGACATGCAAGCCAATACAATTCTCATTTATGCTGCTTACATGCTCTATGACATTGCAAATCCTCTGATCTTACTGATTTTTAATATGACTTCAACATCTAAATAGGAGTTAAGCAGCTACACATCTATGTGAATCAAGATTCATGTGTCTCCCTGCCTCAGTTTTTGATCTACGTATACACAGTGCTTTGATATGTGGCACTTTGATGATTTTGAAATGGGGTCTGCTCAGAAGAGTGAAAAGAAGACGTTTTCTCACCTGCAGCTCTGGTTTTCCATTAACGTAAACAGTGTTATTGTTCACCATTTCCACGATGGCAACACCTAGGTTACACCTAATTCCAAAGGAGATGCAAAAGCCCAGACCGCTCATTATGGCAATGATGTAGCGCTTGGGCAGCCCACAGCAGTAGCAGTCACATGGTGCTGGCTTGCGGGTGCTTGCCTGCACCGGCCGCCCCTCTTCCGTCAGCTCAATGTGATCCTCCTCTGTGTTGGTGCCATCAATTTTCCTAAATGGATGAAGAAAGAGAAAATGAAAATGCCTTATTTTCTCAGTAAAATTTACTGAAATGTAGATGGGCAATTATGTGTTCCAGTCAGCTGATAAATCATCTCCTTGCGAGGTGTTTGTCTCTTGGCGGTATGATGAGCTAATGCTGGGCAGGCTTTGAAAGGTTAGCATAGACTACACTTTTTCACGAACGACCTCTGAAGTTTGTAAATCTGAACCACCTAGCTGGACAGCTAGTGGAGAAATGTTCACAGGCTGTTCATGAGCATCATTATGAGAGCTAAATTGAGTTCTGTTGTGATAAATGCTGCTGGTTTTTAGGAAAATATACATATGAAGAAATTAATCATGATTTCTAATTAGATCCACTAAGCAGAGCTGGCTGTAGGTTTCAAGAAAAGGCCAAATACAACACAAAACATGGGTTTGCTTAGCCCAAAACTCCCCGTGAATTTGTTTTCACCTGTGCAACAAAACCCAGGGCTATACTGAAGAGGAAAAAAGGCTCTGGCATTAGAGCCCCTACTTAAGAAGTAGAAGAGCCAGACCTAGACTTTCTCTGCCTGAAGGGATTTGAAGCCACATGTCTCCTCTTCTCTGAAACATCCTCTCACCACCAGGAACGTGTTGAACGTGTTGCCCTTTGTGTAAAATACTCAATATTAAATGAGATCTGAAGGAAGACAGAGACTTTGTGGGCTGCTGATTCACCACTGCTCAGCAGCAGAGGCTGAAAGGGCTTTGCCTGGGATCAAATTTGGTGTAGCAATTGCACTGCAGTTGCGAGGAACTGGGAGAGAAGGTGCCAGGGATGTGGGCTTTTCCATTCACTTGGAATAGGAGAAAATGGTACCTAGCCATTTCAGCATGCAAGAGGTTGCCCATCAGCTACCAACTAACATGGGAGTACAGCTCCTCTGGCTTTGAGTATTAAACAAAATGGCACTTCCACATAATCTGGAATTGCATGATAATGCAATTAAAAATTAATTTGCTCTCCCAATCTGATTGGAGCTCTTAACATCCTGTGCTGCAGGACCAGGGAATGTCTCTGGTATAAAAGGCGAGGTGAGAAAGAACTGAACACACACACCAGGGCCAGAGCTAAATACTTCCTTTTCTAATATTAACTTCCCATGCAATTGTTTTAAATGCAGAATATGGGTTTTCTGACATGCTGAAACACTTAAGCTCATGGTTATCTGTGAATACATGACTAGCCCACTGAACACTACCGATGAGCTTAAGGTTAAGTGTTTACTAAAAGGAGGCTTTGATCAGCAGCTACATTATGAAGCCTTTCAGTTTTGGCATTGCTCTGAAACAGTGAGCTCAGGATCCAGCTCCTTTTGTGTCTGCCATGTGTCTCAGTGCTGTGAAAATACAAACAGTTACTTAATCTAAAGGAAGTCCACCTTGCCATGTAAGATGATAAAATTATTTCATTCACTCTTTTCTGATAAGGAGTAACTATTTCCTTCTTTCATACATGTGGCTGAGTGTATTTGAAATTTAATGCACTTCCAAATATAAAGAAATGTTGACAGAGCATACATGGATGAGCTACACCTGACTGATCTACACAGTAGCTGGTTGGGTCTTGTGGGAGAACAGTGTTGGTTTAATCACAGCTTTCTCCAGGTGCTCTAAGTCTTAGGTACTACCCATAATCTAACAGATAGTACTCTATACTAAAGGTTTTGCAAATATAGGCGGTAAGTATGGCTTCCCAGGGTGCTTCTGTGGACTTAAATATATCTTTCCAATATGAAGTTTCACTTTAAAATCTCAGCGTTTCTAGGCTTTAGAGCTACAGGCTAACTGGTGCATCATTTACTATATTATTCCTTTTTACATCGTATCATAAAACCATTACTTCAGCCTTAGTCTTAGCAAAAAGAAAAAAAAAAAGTGTGTTACAGTCCATCAGGTCACATTTCCAAGAAACACTAGAATCAGAGTGTTTTGGGCCAGAAGGAAACTCCTGGGTTTATTTGACCTAATCCTTTGCTCAAAGCAGTGCTAACTGCCAAGTTAGATCATTAGCTCATTGTCAGGCTGGAGGGAAGACTTTGCATTAAAGCAAGGTAACACAGGAAATGTGATATTACTGTGGTGTTATTGAAGGTGATTGAGATCTTATGATTCACTGTCAGGGAAACAGCATTTGTTAGTGAAATGAGAGTACAGAGAGTAATGCAGTCAGGCACTTTAAAAAGAAGACACTTTATATTCCATGCTCTGTGTGCTAATATAGGTAGGTGTAAACTGAATAAAATATCAAAAATAAAAACCTCAGGAAGTAAAAAGACAATTGAATAATTATTTTTTAGAACTGTTGTCATCTCAAAAGAGTTATTAACAAACCAAAAGAAGTAATTTGATTGTCTTTCTCTAACATAATCTAAGCTATTGATTGAATTAAATCAAAGTACAATTTCAGGAAGTGAAAAGACAATTGAATAATTATTTTTTAGAACTTTTGTCATGTCAAAAGAGTTATTAACAAACCAAAAGAAGTAATTTAATTGTCTTTCTCTAACATAATCTAAGCTATTGATTGAATTAAATCAAAGCACAATTTCTCAATTGTTTATACCTTTACCAGGCTCTCTATTTATAAGAGAGACATTAGGCTTTAATTGGTGTATTATTTTGGGCAGCTGACAAAGATTAGACACATCATGCAAAGCCAAAACATCTGTTCTGATCTGGACATTTTCAGCTGGCTGTCAATTCAGATAGGCATGAAAACATCCTCTGCTCCAAATTCACTGTTAAAAGTGGTAAACCAGGACTAGTACTGTGGGCCAACATTGCCTCTGAGGAGAAATTAATTGCTTTGCTATTGTATTCAACTACTCATTAATAAAAGCAAGTTGAGGACTGATCCATGTCCCCAAATCCACACAGTGTATTTCATATCCCCAAAGCTTAATGTTAACCCCTTTATAGCAGATTTATCTTGGAGAAAACTGTTTTGCAATAGCAGTCAAAAAATGGAGCCAGGATGAAGTGCAGTGCAGACATTCACAGAGCCAATGTTTGACCTAGATTTTTGGCTTTATTTTATTGAACAGGTATATAATGAAGGTATGGCAACCCCATGAAAAGATGAGAAATATATCTTCCAATGTATTCCTATGTATTCCAATGTATTCCTATGTATTTTAGTAGTGCCACTGAAAATTTTCATTTGTTTCATTTGTTGTACACCAGTGATTTAGAAGAAAACTGCTTCAGAGCCAGTTCTTTCCTCTAATTATCTGACTAACACTGGAGAGTATTTTGCTGCATGGGAAATGTTCAGTCCTTACATCAATCTGTTTCCTTTTTTCAGCAAATGTACAACACTTGGCAAGTAAAAAGAGCTAGATATCTGTGTCCATGTTTTGTGCCCAAATGTCATCATAACTATATGCAAAATTTCTCTTCTTTATTGAATGACTACTCTGGCATATACAGAATTTTGGAACAATGAAAGAAATTTCAAAAATTCCTATCAGTAATAAATAAAATCCGTAGAACATACATTTAGCAATCTCCATTTATAGGAATTTAGCATAGAAATTAGTTATTTCTTCAAATGATAAAGTAGGTGGACTAGAATCATACGGTTTAATTTCATTTTATGAAAAACACATAGATTCTACAATAACAGGAAAATGTTAATACTTTTACTGTTAATACTGTGTTAGAAAACATTCTAGAATGAATTCTACCAGATATTACAGTTTTTCACAGGCAGCTGCAGCACAATCATACACAATGTTCAAACCTCACACCTACAAATCCAGCATCAGTCATTACATGCAACAGTTACTGATGATCCTGGTGTAACTTCAGAAACTACACACTGACTATCAAAAAATATCATTTATCCAAAAGCAGATACAATCTTCTGAGATCTCATTTAGTCTCTAGGGATTTTCCCATACCAAATCCTGCAATTGATGCATTGGTACAAAATCCTAGTACAGACAGGCAAACCCTTCTAAGTCGCTCAGTGTGGGGGACCTCTCTGGCTCATTTCTGCATGGTATTTGCATGAAACTCATGGCATGGCTCAAACAAATGCACCATGAGATTGCATCTCACAGGTGCTGCACTCCCAGGCTGCAGGGCAGCCTCGCAGTTTCTCCTCAGCACAACCTCAGTGCACTGGAGGGGTGCCCCTTGGGTGCTGCAGCACAGCGTTGCACATGTGTATTGTGCACTTGCACTAACACCATTGTACAAGGGGCCTTGCACGATTCGCAAACCAGCTGAGTCTGGACACCCCACATTGGGTTCACATTGCTGCATGGTCTGCAGTGCATGAAACTCTCTGTACTTGTGTGCAAAGGAAAAATTTGAGACGACTAAGTCTATGACCCAGCACAGGTAGAGGAGCCCTGTCCAATGCAAGGGTATATCACCCAGCTTCAAACTGCAGTTTTTAGAAGTTTAGGCTGTCTAATTCATCAAGGGACATCTACAGCAGCCAGAGCTACACTATTCAGGGCCCAGACTATGTATAGCAGCTGTGTGAAATGGTCAATATGGCTTCTCATGTTAACAGTGACATTATTGAGTTGTAAACCCACTTAGCCACTTCCAACTTCATCAGTAAGCCCATAGTTGCCATTAGCTGGTCCAAGACTCCTGAAATCCTCAGAGTAGCCTGAGATTTTTCTTTAGTTCATAAATTCTTCTTTGACTACACTAAGTTCACTAAGAGGGCCCAAAGTGGTTTTGCCTGCCAAGAAGCACTGCAAGAAGAGCTTTCTTTTCTGGGAAACTTATAAGGCTTGCAGAACCCCAGCTCTGGTATCCATTCACCCAAGCCTTGAATCCTCTAATTATCTTTTTTTGCTGCCCCACTGTATTTAACTAATCAAGAACAAACCCAATTTTGCATAAAAACAATACTTTGTGCAAAACATCTAAAACATTTCCTAAAACATCTTCTAAGACCTCACAAATGAAACCACTGGCAACAGCCTAAAGAAAGGATGCCTCTCAGGTCTCTCCAATTCAGTCCCCCTTGCTTCCCTTCCAGGATCCAGCTACGCTAAGGTAACCTCCTGTGGGCAAACTCTTGTTTTGCAGCACCCACAAAATAATCTGAGGTTGCTATATGCCTGTGAGGAGGCAGCATGTTGCTTTATGCTGCTTGTGCTTTAGCACTTGAACTTGTCTGTGGACAATCGTTATGGAGCAGCCGGAATCTGGCAGCTGATCTTGCCAGACACTGGCTTCTGGATCTGCTCTGTTGTTTGCAATACGGAGGAAATGTAGTAGGAAGGCGTAGACTTGTCATATTTACAAAAGTGAAAATGTATTTTCCTACCCACTTTGCTAGTTTTGATCCCACATCAACACATGGCAGTCAGTGAAATCGCTCATGGTGATCTAATCAAGAATGCACATTAATTTAATTAAACACCTATCAAATGCTAGAAGAGAAACAAAATTCTTTGCCGATTTACACCATACTAAAGCCAATTCACCTGAGTCAATTGGACTGGATGCAGAGCAAAATCAGGGTTGCAGCTGGTACATATACATATATACCATCATGTGGAAATAGAAGTGTATGCTCTCATTTGTAGGCTAAGCTGTAGAGAATGAAGTTCACGTTAAAAACATGCATGTTTCATTCCTTACAGAAACCTTCAAATATGACTGCATATTTCCTAAGAGACTGCTCAACTTGCACCAATTATTACTTAGATCTGATTGAAGACATAGTGAAAAAATATATTGTTTGGATTGTTTCCTCCACTGGCTAATACATCTAAGAAAGACACTGGCATACGTATGTTTTAAGCAGAAAATAATTAAATCCAGAAAACTTTCTTGTATCTCAACTCAGATTTGGTTTAGTTGGATTCAGTAACAATGTTGCTGAAGTTGAATGCCAGTACCATCAGCTGTGTAGGAACCAGCATGGCATCCTTGATACATGGCTACAAGAGGAGGTGTACATGCTTATTTTCTTGCATATACATGCTGTAGTGTAATACATGTCAATTATTATACATTTTCTTGATATCAAAGGCATGTTTAAATATGCCAAGAACTATATCTCAACTCAAAATAGCATTCCCAAAAGAAGGTAAAGGGATGGATATGAGAGCAAATACATTCAACCACTAAAAATACATTCAGTTAAAATACTGGCCTGATCCATACAAAGATTTAAAACACTTAACATCAAGCATGCAAGAAATGCTGCTGAACCCTCTGGCTCTCATCTGTTGATTAGACAAATAAATGTTGTCAGTGGCCATTACTAATAGAAATAATCTTTCATTTAATTAAGAAATCTCTTTCCCTTCATGAGACTGGTCATTTGTTACATTGTATTTTCGTTTATCAAAAAATAAAAATCCTTCAGTTTGTTGTTTCATAAACTGTCAGATTAAGATTAAAAACTTTAATATTTTTACTCTTTTTACTACCAAACAGCTGCTTCTCCTTTTTCTAATTTGTTAGTCTCCGTAAACACACACACACACATCTCTACTTAATACATTTTTTTCTTCCTGATTTAGAACAAGATTTTTTTAAAAAAACTCTGTAATTTAGGAACATTAAATCTAATTTCAAGAGTGGCATCATTTGGGAGTGTTAATTCCCATTAAATCATCAGGTTTTTTCATGTAAGCTAAACCACAGAATTATTCACATTTAATTATTTAAAAGTTTTTTAATCAAAAGACTCTTTCATGCTCTTTGTAATGTTAGAATGCTATTTTATAACTTATTTCACTTTTTGTTGTATAATATAAATATTCTATCACCTATAGTCATACGTTGTTGTAACAGTGCTCCTTTTACATCTTCTGTCTTACAGCAAGGTGTCTCTCACTATCTCAACTCAGTAATTTTGCAACTCTAAATTCTGTTTTATATTTATACATTTTTCTGTACTTCATTTCTCTTTAACAGATTAAACCAATGGACCTGTCTGGGAATTTTCTGTTGGATTTTACCTTCTCAAATTCCCCAGCGAGTCACTAATTGTGTTCTTCACCTCTTCCTTTCCTGGGTTAAAAAATCTTTCCTTCAGTGAACCGAACCCTTTGAAAGGCATTTTGTCTTTCTTCTTCACTAAATCCCTTATGTTAACAAGCATTCACTTCTGCTGTCATATTTCCCGATGCCAGAATCGGGAGCCTCTGCTCTTCCCCTCGGTGACCTCCGCAATTAACAACCAGTTGCTCAAGAAAGGAGCATGGAAGAAAAAAAACAACAAAACAAAACAAAACAAATCTTCCAAAGCCAGAAAGTCAGTCAGGAAGAGCTCTGGAGCAAAAACCCCTGGAAACAGTCAGGGACTCGGTGGTGCACTTGCGGCGGCTCCGCCGTGCATCTGTGCAGGGTCAGGTACCTGTTCGGGGGCAGCTAGTCCAGAGGCTGCAGCTGGCGAGCTGGAGATGCTGCAAGGGCTGGTGTCCCTGGGCAGAATGTGGCTGCCTGCTCCACGAGCGAACCTCAGGCTGGCTCGCTGGGGCTCATCCTCAGTGCCTCCCTCCCTCCCTTCCTCCCTCCCTCCCCTGTCTCTTTCATGCTGAGATCCTGTGCGAGGTGGTGCTATAGTAACGGACACAATACCTGTCCTCAAACCACTCCAGTTCATTAATAAGACCTCATCTATGACAAGGGCAAGAAGTTTATTAAACATTTACGAGTCCTTTCTGCAGGGAGGGAATTACTGCAAGCTACAGTTCCCATTCGCTATATACTCCTTGCCCAGATGAGCCCCCTACCCCCATGCACCTGCAGGTTTGAACCCAGAGCCACCGTCCCCAGCCTGGTCATTTATTATTGATGTTCCTGGGCCCTTGGGCAGACATACGCAGAGATGCATTGATGCGATGCTGTTTGAATAAGCAATGAAAGACCATCTATAAATTAAACGCATTGCATTTTTGAAACACAAAGTGGCTGGAAGAGGTGAACCTGTCCAACTCAATGTGACTTCATGATGACAACACAGTTTTCCTACCATGGAGGAAAGTATTTAATGAAAACATTTTTGGAAATGCAGAGTGCCAGTATGGTCGTCAAGCCTGCATGTTGGCTGGAGTCAGATTAAGAAATTCTGCTTTGGCAAGGCCTCAGTTATTGGGTTTGGGTTACAATGACAAGAAAAAGAAAGAAACCCCATTTCACGTTGATTTTGAGCTCCTGTCCACCCTTCCCCATTTCCTAGGTGGAGTGGAAGGCAGAAACCTTCCAGGTTGTTAGAAAAATTGAGACCTTTGCATTTGCCACATTCCCCTTGCTCTTCCAAGGAAAGTTAAATTAAGAACCTGTCAGTTCCTTGTCAGGCCACCAGCAGGAGAAGAATTGGTTTCCCCAGGAAGCCCCTGGCTGCGAGTTGACATGTGGAGGGCAGGTGGCCAGGCAGCTGTCCACCCAAGAACCCTGGCTCCCACTCTGCCACCAACCGCCTGGTGCCCCTGAGCAAGCTGCTGTGGCTCTGGTCCTTCTCTCCTGCCCTATGCTTGTCGTTACCCTTCCCAGCACAGGGGCCACACTTTTCCCCCTAATTTCTGTTCAGAGCTTGGTCTATCCAGACCCTACAGAGAGAGAAAAGGAAAAAGAAAACAAGAAAGTGATTTCTCCAGAGAAACAAACTGGATCTGAGCTGGTTTTGCTTACAGACTCCTCATTTGGATATCTGAACTGAGTGAGTAGGAGTGGGATGTAAATCAAGGCCAAAGCAAGGCAAGGTCTATCTGCCCTTCCACTCCTCCCCTGTCTCCTTGCATGAACCACCAGACTCTGGGTTTTAGATGTCTCCATAATACAAATACCAAATGTCTGGATTGTCCCAGCTCCACTACAAGGAAGGGAATATTGGAAAAAACACTTCCTCATGGTTAGGTGAGACAGGCTAGCAGCCTGCACTGAAATCTTTTATTCCTAGTATAAACATGAAGAGAGGAGAGAGGAGGGAAGGGAAGGGAAGGGAAGGGAAGGGAAGGGAAGGGAAGGGAAGGGAAGGGAAGGGAAGGGAAGGGAAGGGAAGGGAAGGGAAGGGAAGGGAAGGGAAGGGAAGGGAAGGGAAGGGAAGGGAAGGGAAGGGAAGGGAAGGGAAGGGAAGGGAAGGGAAGGGAAGGGAAGGGAAGGGAAGGGAAGGGAAGGGAAGGGAAGGGAAGGGAAGGGAAGGGAAGGGAAGGGAAGGGAAGGGAAGGGAAGGGAAGGGAAGAAAGCAGTGCTTGGGGTCCAAGGAAGTTTTACTTGGCTGGAGTCTCTTTTGCTGCAGAAATGGTTACAGTTTCTGCTCCTTTTTGAATAATTCATGTACTGTAGAGTAGTGTTGTAAAACTCCAGGCTCAGCAGAGCTAACACACATTTGCCCTAGCAGTCAGTCCTCCCATAGTGAGCAGTAAGCACAGCTAGGGCTGTGGAGCCAGCCAGCTCTCAGCACTACCCACCTGTATGCCTGTAGCAGGGGTTCTCTGGGTGTATTTCTGTCTAGTTGAGTTGAACAGCAACTGCTGTCACTGCCAACTCAAGGATCAAGTGGCAAACTGTCCCTGCAGCATGTCTTGCTGACCTGGGAACAGCTGCATCTCCTCCTCACACTGCTTAGGCTTGAATCTGGCCATCTCCACAGTTGAGCAAGAGGAGGCAATTCCTCCTGGTTTCTCACTCCAGATTCCTGGCCCCGGACACCAGAGGCACACGGACAGCCAGAGCAGCAAGATCACCACCACGGAAAGGAGCACAGGCCCAACAAAATCATGTACATGCATTAAAACAAGGTCTCCCATTTTCAGAGCACACACAGAAAATGAACTTTAGCAGGTTAACTGCCAGACATCAGAGGTATGTATGTTTTTAGGGATATATACATGTAGAAGTATATATTGTAGTTATCCTCCATTTAAACAAACATCTATTTGATATCATTTGGGATAGTTTCCTGAATGCTCTTAAGGCAGCTGAACACCTGAAACCATGTAAGAACCCAGCTCCAAACTGGAAATGGTGCAAATTCCAGTGCAAGAAATTCACCTTGAAAGACTGGAGCTCAGGTTGGAAAGTGGTGTCCAAGACCCATGTCCTTCTTTCTGGACTTCTGGTGCTGCTTCAGTTAAAGAGAGCACAGAGCAGACACAAGAAAGGAGCTGTGCTCAAAATCTAGTGCTTTGTTCATTTATCCACACATTCTCTAATTGCATTTAGCACAGAAGCCTTAAGTCTGTTCTTCATGCATTTGGGAATGCTTCAAGCAGCTCCCTCAGAGATACATCTTGGCTGGCACCTGGCAGGGTACGTAACCCTCACAGATGGAGGGGCTCTCCTTAGCAATATTGCCCACCTCACCACTAGCAGAACTGTACATTTTTCACAGCAGGTTCCACCTCTCCTTCCACTGCCTGCAGTTCTGCAGTGCTGCAGTGGTGGCCCCTTTTGAAATTCACTGACCATTTCCCTAAGGCTTAAAGAAAGGGTGTTACTCACTCTTGCTTCTCTGCAGGGAGGCCGCTCAACAGGACCAGCACTGCTTCTCCACTTCCTCCCCAGGTTCACAGAGTAGTAAAATACCTGGACTCCAAAACGCTGCCACTGAGAGTGTCACAGCAGCTTTGCAGTGCCCTGCTCCTGTTGGGGCACCATCCACAGAGGCACCACCCAATTCCCAACAAGGATGTGCTGGATGAGGCCATGACAATCCCTATGCGACTAATCCCAGTATGCATTTTGAAGTATCAGCTGCGGAAGTCTCTTCTCCTTAACAAGACCTAATATGATAGCCCTTATGGACACAGGTGCCATTGTTCTTTTTTCTTTCCTGTTTTAACCCTATGCCTTAATTTTCTTTTGCAGAAATTACATTATCCCATTGTGATTCTCCTTCTGATGTCTCAGACCTTCTTAAAACGCATGATACTATATCATATCATTGTAAGTCTGCTGCTTGCAAGCTGTAATCTAAGTCTAAGACAGAGCATGATTTAGGCCTGCACATGCAAAGAAATATTTTGCAAAACTAGAACTACTCCTGGCTCTTACAACTTGTAGCTACCGCTGAAACTACAGACTCATATCCCCCAAAGACCTCTAGTAAGGCTGTATTAAAACTGTATTTTAGAGCCAATATGGACATAAAACCAGCATGCAGACAGCCACTGCTGTGGGCTCATATACTATCATTACCTCGGATGCTCAAGAAAAAAATAAGTTGTAAGAAAACCTGGAAACTGGTCAAGTGCACATATAGGAGACGTGCCATTCTGACAACAGCAGTGCCTTGCAGACACAGGGCTAGATTCAGGATTGCAGCATCCCCTTAAGGAAACTAAGCATGAAAATATCAGACCTAGCAATAAATGTAACTCTCACCTGGAAGAATAGCTTCTACAGGTGTAAGTAAATGTACACCTAGAGGCTATCTAATTTGTTACAGCTATTTCTTTTGTTGAAAAGCCTGGAAAAATAACCTTTATGCTACTCCTACCATTGATTCCTCAAAATAATGGTTTGAGTAAAGTCTTTGCCACATTTAAAGGGAAAATTTTGCTACTGGTTTCAGTGCAGACTGGATAGCATACACATTTCGTGTGCAGATTGTGGGTGTCATTCAGACAGTGTTCTTCTGTTAACTACCATTCCTGATACAGACTTGCAAGCAGCCACTTTTCCCAATGTTTGTAAAATATAAAATTTTGAACTCTTTAGAAATATTTAATCATTATAGTCATTCACATCCTGGGAAAGTCAATTCAGACTTTTGGTGTCTCTGCTGAATTAACATAAAGCTACTTCCCTTCATGCTGTGTGGTCAGCCTTAACAACAACCAAAGGCTGCTGGGGTCCTCCAGTGGAAAAAAATGTTGCCACAGCCTAGTCAGTCGAGGTCAGACTAGAATAACCTTGTTAATTTTTAATCTGTTTCGCTTCAGTTCAAGGCCATGTGATCACATCCCTGGTGCTTGTGAGCTGCTTGTTGGATCAGAGATTGCTCTTGTTATTCCTTTGGAGGAACTTTCCATTGATAGAGTTACTTATTTGTGACTCTGGGCTTCCCAGGTGACTTTGTCTTTTAGCACTTACCAAGTCCTCAAACAGTAGAAAATCCTGGGTGCCCTGTCTCCCTAACTTAAGATTTCTTAAAATTAAATTGAATTAAAACATTTTGATGTTTCAAAAGTCTCTTTGGAATTTTTAAATACCTCCTTTTTCTTCCAAATGGAGCAAAATAATGAAGCAGAAGTGATCAATACTGGTTTCATCTGCTCTTAGGCCTTATGATTGGTAGACTTTGATGTCTACAGCAGTGTGAGTTTAACAATGCTTTTCACATTGGTAAAACTTGTCTGGCAGAGTTCACAGAATCATAGAATCATTTAGGTTGGAAAAGACCCTTAAGATCAATGAGTCCAATCATTAACCTAGCACTGCCAAGTCCACCACTAAACCGTGTCCCTAAGTGCCATGTCTACATGTCTTTTAAATACCTCCAGTGATGGTGACCCAACCACTTCCCTGGGCAGCCTGTTCTAATGCTTAACAACCATTTTGGTGAAGAAATTTTTCCTAATATCCAATCTAAACCTCCCCTGGCCCAACCTAAGACCCTTTCCTCTTGGCCTATCACTTGCTACTTGGGAGGAGAGACCGACACCCACCTCTCTACAACCTCTTTTCAGGTAGTTGTGGAGAGTGACACAGTTTCCCCTGAGTGTCCTTTTCTCCAGGCTAAACGACCCCAGTTCCCTGAGCTGCTCCTCGTAAAACTCATTCTCTGGACCCTTCAGCAGATTCACTGCCCTTCTTTGGACTCGCTCCAGCACCTCAGTGTCTTTCTTGTAGTGAGGGGCCCAAAACTAAACATAGTATTTGAAGTGTGGCCTCACCAGTGCCTCTCACAGAGTGACAATGGCTTCCCTAATCCTGCTGGCCACACTATTTCTGGTACAAGCCAGGATGCTATTGGCCGCCTTGGCCACCTCAGCACACTGCTGGCTCATATTCAGACGGCTGTTGACCAACACCCCCAGGTCCTTTTCTGCCAGGCAGCTTTCCAGCCACTCCTCCCCAAGCCTGTAGCGCTGCTAGGGGTTGTTTCAACCCAAGTGCAGGACCCAGAACTCAGCCTTGTTGAACCTCATACAGTTGACCTTGGTGTTGTCTGCAAACTTACTGAGGATGAACTCAATCCCTGTGTCCAGATCATTGATGAAGGTATTAAACAGAACAGGCCCCAGTACTGAGCCCTGGGGAACACCACCTGTGGTCAGCCACCAATTGGATTTAACTCCATTCACCCAACTCTTTGGGTCCAGCCAGCCAGCCATTTTGTTACCCTGTGAAGAGAATGCCTGTCCAGGCCATGAGCAGCCAGTTTCTCCAGGAGGATGCTGTGGCAAACAGTATCAAAAGCTTTACTAAAGTCTAGGCAGAAAACATCAACAGCCTTTCCCTCATTCACTAAGCAGGTCACCTTGTCATGGAAGGACAACAGGTTAGGCAAGCAGGACCTGCCTTTCATAAACCCATGCTGACTGGACCTGATCACCTGGTTGTCTTGTACATGCTATGTGATGGCATTCAAGATGATCTTCTCCAAAACCTTTCCTGGCGCCGTGGTAAGCCTGACAGGCCTGTAGTTCCCTGGATCCTCCTTCCAGCCCGTCTTGTAGATGGGCATCACATTTGCTAAACTCCAGTCAACTAGGAGCTGCCTGGTTAGGCAGGACTGCTGATAAATGATGGAAAGTGGCTTGGTGAGCACTTCTGCCAGCTCCCTCGGTACCCCTGGGTGGAGTCCATCTAGCCCCATAGACTTGTGTGTATCTCAAGTGATATAGCAGGTTGCTAACCATTTCCCCTTGGATTATGTGGGCTTCATCCTGCTGCCCATTCCTGTCTTCCAGCTCAGGGGGCTGGGTACCCAGAGAACAACTGGTCTTGCTATAAAAGACTGAGGCAAAGAAGTCATTAAGTACCTCAGCTTTTTCCTCATCCTTTGTCACTGTTTCCCCCTACATCCTCCTTTTGTTGCTAGTATATTTATAGAAATAATATTTATTGGTTTTTATGGCAGTAGCCAGATTATGTACTAGTTGGGCTTTGGTCCTTCTAATTTTCTCCCTGCATAACTCACAACATCCTCACAGAATCACAGAATCATCTAGGTTGGAAAAGACCTTGAAGATCATCTAGTCTAACCATTAACCTAACACTGACCTTCTCAACTACACCATATCCCTCAGTGCTATGTCAACCCGACTCTTAAACACCTCCAGGGATGGGGACTCCACCACTGCCCTGGGCAGCCCATTCCAACGCCTAACAACCCGTTCTGTAAAGAAATACTTCCTAATATCCAGTCTAAACCTTCCCTGGTGCAACCTGAGGCCATTACCTCTTGTTCTATCACTTGTTACTTGGTTAAAGAGACTCATCCCCAGCTCTCTGCAACCTCCTTTCAGGTAGTTGTAGAGGGCGATGAGGTCTCCCCTCAGCCTCCTCTTCTCCAGACTAAACAACCCCAGTTCCCTCAGCCGCTCCTCGTACGACATGTGCTCCAGACCCTTCACCAGCTTCGTTGCCCTTCTCTGGACATGCTTGAGTCATTCAATGGCCTTTTTGTAGTGAGGGGCCCAAAAGTGAACACAGTAATCGAGGTGCGGCCTCACCAGTGCCGAGTACAGGGGTAAGATCACTTCCCTGTCCCTGCTGGCCACGCTATTTCTGATACAAGCCAGAATACCATTGGCCTTCTTGGCCACCTGGGCACACTGCTGGCTCCTGTTCAGCCGGCTGTCAATCAACACCCCCAGGTCCCTCTCTGACTGGCAGCTCTCCAGCCACTCCTCCCCAAGCCTGTAGCGCTGATGGGGGTTGTTGTGGCCAAAGTGCAGCACCCGGCATTTGGCCTTATTGAAACTCCTACAGTTGGCCTGAGCCCATCGCTCCAGCCTGTCCAGATCTCTCTGCAGAACCTCCCTACCCTCGAGCAGATCAACACTCCCACCCAACTTGGTGTCATCTGCAAACTTACTGAGGGTGCACTTGATCCCCTCGTCTAGGTCATCAATAAAGATGGCAAACAGGAGTGGCCCCAAAACCGAGCCCTGGGGGACACCACTCGTGACCGGCTGCCAACTGGATTTAACTCCGTTCACCACAACTCTTTGGGCCCGGCCATCCAGCCAGTTTTTTACCCAGCAAAGCGTGTGCCCATCCAAGCAGCGAGCAGCCAGTTTTGCCAGGAGAATGCTGTGGGAAACAGTGACAAAGTCCTTACTAAAGTCAAGGTAGACAACATCCACAGCCTTTCCCTCATTCAATAAGCAGGTCACTCTGTCGTAGAAGGAGATTAGGTTTGTCAAGCAGGACCTGCCTTTCATAAACCCGTGCTGACTGGGCCTGATCATCTGGTTGTCCCACACATGTTGTATGATGGTACTCAGGATGAGTTGCTCCATCAGCTGCCCAGGCACCGAAGTCAAGCTGACAGGCCTGTAATTTCTCGGATCATCCTTATGACCCTTCTTATATATGGGCGTCACACTGGCCAATTTCCAATCTGTCGGGACCTCCCTGGTCAGCCAGGACTGCTGGTAAATGATGGAAAGCGGCTTGGCGAGCACCCAAGCCAGCTCCTTCAGCACCCTCGGGTGTATCCCATCCGGTCCCATAGACTTGTGTATGTCGATGGGATGCAGTATGTCACTATCTCCTCCTGGATTGTGGGGGGGTCGTTCTCCCAGTCTTCATCTTCTTATTGAGGAGGCTGGATTCCCTCAATACAAATAGTCTTGTTATTAAAGACTGAGGCAAAGAAGGCATTAAGCACCTCACCCTTTTCCTCATCACTTGTTGCCATGTTTCCTCCTGCATCTAGCAGGGGATGGAGGCTCTCCCTGGTCTTTCTTTTGTTGTTGATATACTTATAGAAACATTTCTTGTTATCTTTGACTGCTGAAGCCAGATTAATTTCTAGCTGGGCTTTAGACCTCCTGATTTCCGCCCTGCATAGCCTCACAGCATCTTTGTAATCACTGTGAGTGGCTAACCCCTTCTTTCAAAGGCTGTAAACTCTCCTTTTCTGCCTGAGTTGCAACCAAAGCTCCCTGTTCAGTCAGGGTAGTCTTCTCTGCCACCGGCTTCTCTTATAGCACCTGGGGACAGCCTCGTAGTCCTCCTGAGTTGCCTGTCACTTCTTCCAAAGGTCATAAACCCTTCTTTTTTTCCTGAGTTCAGACCTCTGTTCAGCCAGGCCGGTCTTCTTCGCCACTGGCTCATCTTTTCGCACATGGGGAGGGCCTGCTCCTGTGCCTTTAAGATTTCCTTCTTAAAGAATGCCCTGCCTTCCTGGACTCCTTTGCCCTTCAGGACTGTCTCCCAAGGGACTCAGCCAGTCTCCTAAACAGGCCAAAGTCTGCCCTCTGGAAGACCAAGGTGGCAGTTCTGCTGACCCTGCTCCTTACTTCTCCAAGAATTGAAAACTCTTATCATTTTATGATCGCTGTGCCCAAGAGGGCCTCCAACCATTACATCACGCACAAGTCCATCTCTGTTCACAAACAGACCCAGCAGGGCGCCTTCCCTAGTTGGCTCACTCACCAGCTGTGTCAAGAAGTTATCTTCCACACACTCCAGCAACCTCCTAGACTGTTTCCTCTCTGCTGCACTGTATTTCCAGCAGACACTTGGTAAGTTGAAACCCCTCATGATAACAAGGGCTAGCAATCGTGAGACTTCCCCCAGCTGCTTATAGAATATTTCATCTGCCTCTTCATCCTGGTTGGATATAACAGACTCCCACCCTGATATCTACCTTCTTGGCCTCCCTGATTCCTACCCATAAACACTCAACCCTATCATCATCATTAAGCTCTAGACAATCAAAACACTCCCTAACATACAGGGTTACCCCACTGCCTCTCCTTCTTTGCCTATCCCTTCTGAAGAGTTTATAACTATCCATTGCACCACTCCAGTTGTGTGAATCATCCCACAATGTTTCCATGATGGCAACTATGTCATAGTTTTCCTGCTGCACAATGGCTTTCAGCTCCTCCTGTTTGTTGCCCATGCTGCATGCATTGGTGTAGATGCACGTCAGTTGGGCTATTGATCCTGCCACCTTTTTGCGGGCAGAAACCCTAGTTCCTCAATCACCATTGTCAGGTGCTTCCGTGGTTTCTAATACAACAATAACCCTTGCATCTTTGCTGCCACCTGGATCTCCATCCACTACCTCCACCAAAATGTCAGACCTCACTAGCACACCGTCCCTCAAATATTGGTGTGCTGCCTCCACACTTATCTCTTGTGAGCCTGGTTTTATCCCTTTCCCCCTTCAAATCTAATTTAAAGGGCTCTTTAAAGAGCCTCTTTCAAAGAGCCCTAGTGACTCCTGTGCAAAGATCCTTTTCCTCCTCTGAGACAGGTGTACACCATCTGTTGCCAGCAGGCCTGGTACCTTGTTGGTATCTTGTCAAGTGTGTGCTACCCTGCTGTCATTTTTAAATTAAATGTAGCAACTTAGGATCATAGAAATTTTACTCCTGTAAAAAGGGTTGAAATTGGATCAAAAGTTAAGCGGGGACACAGAGGAAGAGGCGAGTTGATCCCATATGTTTTGTTTCAGTAGGACGCAAAGTTAACGTATTTGAGACCCCAAGAAATTACAAGATTATAGCTTAGAAAGCATGAGAGTTCATTTCTAAATGAGTTTATTTTACTTTCTTCCTTTCTGAAGTTTCAGAGAGCACAGAAGTCACTCAATTCACCTCAGGAGGCAGACCATTAAATAAGGCAAATAAAAATCCTCCAGTACTAGACAAGAGTTGTAATACCACACTTCTGAGATGGGGGCACAGAACTCGGGGAACAAAAACACTCACGTGATACTTGCCCATGGTCAGCTTCTTCAGGGGAGGAGACCGCAGCAGCTTTAACTTTCTCCTGAAACCAATTATTTCCAAAGAAAAAAAATGTCAGCTGTGGATTTCATATGAGAGTCACTTTCATTCATTTTATTTCCAACAGAAATCACAGCTGTAGATACAGTAAACAAAAAAAAAAAAAAAAAAAAAAAAACCAACTAGAAAAGAAGTGTCCAGACACAAGAAGAACACACATTTAGACATGTCGCAGAAGTGGCCTTGTAAAGATAAGTGTCAGTGAAGATCATTTTATTTATCATGTAACTGAGCATCAATCAACCTGATACTGATATAATCAACTAAGCGGTAACACTTTTCAAATTGCAAACCTCACCACAGCATCTGCTTGCAGGAGCTTGTGTCAGCTACATGCTCCCTGGAAACATAGGATTATCAGCATTAGGGTGAGTTCAGGATTCAGAGGATGAGATCAGGGTTCCTAGGTGAGTTTCCATATTACCTTCTCAAAGGAGTTTCTTTCAGCTCTTTGCACATGCAAAGGTCCACTCAGATGAAAATCATATCTTATCAATTAGACGAGAAACTTTGGGGTGAAACTGTTTTTCCCTTTGTATTTGTACAGTGCCTGGTGTACTGGAGACTCTATTTCTATTGACATCTGTAGGAGCTATTGTAACACTACATAAAAGAAGGTTACTACAGGAATTCAGCCATCAAGATCTACAGCATCTGATGTCAAAAATAAAAGGAGTGACCTGGGATCCCATGTTATACAAGGGTTTGGATTAAATGATCAAAATGGTCCATTGAAATCTATGGCTTTACAACATCAGCACTTTTACTCCATAAATGAAGATGGATCCAAAGACTTCAGGATTCTTTTTTACCATATATGAGAACTGAGTCTTTTTCTGATGTGCTCAAATGCTTTGTGCTGAGTCAGCCCAAATAAAATTTTCAGATGCTGTTTGTTTCCCTGGCAAAACCAGCATTAATTTCAAATAGCTAAAAAATTAATCTTCAGTTTCTAGTTTCTGCTTCCAGATCAGATATCTGATAGGAAAGAAATTTGATCACAGCTGGACAAGAAATAAAAAATAGAGGCTCCTGGGATGCTAACAACAAATAACAATAATGGAAATAGGAATTCTTATAGTTTTTCTTACTGGAAAATGCTAACTAAGTGGTAATTTATTACACCTTATATAGTAAGTAGGAGGGCTTCTAAAGCATTTCTATGTGGAAAGTTACTATGTGAATTACATCTGTTTCTCCACAAAGAAAAGGACAGAGCTTCTATATCATTGCACTAACTACTACAGGTATATTTAATGATGATTTCTGTGCATACAAGAATACACTATTTTATTTTAAAATCTGTCCTTTTTTACTTTCACAAAGCAGTATAAGGAAAGCCTTGTAGCTGGAGAAGAACATTTCTATAATGTTCTCAATTTATTTGAAAGTTGTTTGGGTTATAGTGACACCTTATGGCAGTTTTATTATATTTTACAGATGGTTTTGAAAGTTAAGATCTCATAGCCTTTTACAGCCTGTCACTATCAGCAAGGAACTGCTTTGATGTTTTTAGAAATCTTTTTGTTAAGAGTTACTCAAAAGATCATTCTATCTCTTCAAATTTGTGGTTTCCCTTTTGCCCTTACTAGGAAAATACATTTTAAAGGGGAATAGTCTTTGGTATTGTATTCTCTCCATGTTTAACAGATAATCTACGCCAGGCAGTACGTGCATAACATGCTACTCAAAACTATCAGTGGTGATACACGACCTGTGAGTACAGACTCTTACCGGATTGATTCACAAAATAATAGCACGTAGCATTGTGTTCCTCTATTCCCAGATCTGAACTCCTTAAAAGAAAACATCAGGATACAAGTTAATGAAAAAATTATTTCCTTTTAAATAGTTGAAAGCCAAACCTGTGGAATATGTAAGTAAATATCCAAACCAGAGACCACGTGAAGATCAGAATTTATAAAACCTGCCTTCCTGGGGCTCTCCCTTACATGAATTTTCTAGTTTCTAATAGGAGTTATCTCACTTTTCCTCACTTGAAATGCAAAGCTGGTCCCTCTAATGAGCCAATATTTTTCATAAAACTCATGAATTCCTTGCCTTTAGTATTTTAATCACACTTTTATCAAACAAGGGTTGAAAGTGGGCAATAGGCTCAAAGTTGCAAAGGGTGTGTGGTGGTGCAATTTTCACCCCTCCTCAATCCCCCCCTCGCCCCTCCTTGTTGGGCTGCTTGGTGCTAGGTGTGATTCCACCCACCTCCCCCAAGCTTTACACCAATCTGTGGAGATAAGGACTGCTAATGGCAGTAAATCAGAACGTTAAGGTGCCCCTTTAACAAGCCTGGCTCCTGCCCCTCCTGATCGCTCGGAAATGGTTATAACAGCCCATCATCTCCTAAGGGCCTGGCACACCTGTGCCTGGGATGTGGTCAAATGGGAACCATAACAGAGTTACACATTCATCAAGTTCTTGTGCAACTGCTGGAAGGCACCAGAAGACTTCGTTGTTCAAGTTGGGTGTGAGCAAAAGGTATCTGACAAAAGTCAATTATCTTGGACCGTATAAATTGCGACCACAAGGGAGACCCTTTGAGCTCTCCTGGATTGCAGCGGGCCTGTGACCAGCATCTCCCTTAAACTGGGATACCTCTCAGGTATCAAAACCCTTAAGGTGTTGTCTGCTGCCAGAGCTGATGGAAGGCCAGGGTGAAGTCAACCCCCTCGAGTCTTGATTATTGCCTGTTGAGGAATACCAAGGCATTGTGAGTATCTACTCTAAACTCGAGAGGAGGGAAATTTTACTTTGAGCTAGCTTCTCTTTTACCCACTCTTTCTCTGCTTACTGGTGTGTGTGGGTACATACTTCATTCTACTGGATCGGAATACTTTTGTCTGTGTGTATTTGTATGTTTTGTGTTTGTGTATGTGCATGTACATATGTATAAATTAAGATACCATAAAGTAAATTAGTGTGAATCTTGTCATATTAAAATCTGTAGATTAGTCGCTATTTTTATAACATTTTCTGAATTATTTTGTAATGATCAAGTGCTGTTAGTGATTAATAAATCTAGATTTCCTGTTAAATCATTACCATGTTAATACTTTCATCCAAGACAGGGTGAAGGAATGAGGGAGAAGGACGACTGAGCAGTCACATTAGTCTTAAAAACAGAGCTGAAGTATGCTACAATTTCCTTGGAAGGGGAAGTTGTGTTTATGCTGAACTATACTTAGGGCTTATTTATATTAGAATAAAATAAGTTCCAGAATATCTTTTATGTAGATCATTTTCATCAAAGAACTGATTATGGCATAGAAGGAGACACAGCTTAAAATAAGTCAACTTTTTGTTTCACCGAGCAAAATAAGTCTGTGTAAAGTGAATACTTTAAGTGCTGACAACCTATGTCAGTGACTAAAATATGTCATCTCTTACAGTCTGTAAATTTTAAAAAAATCAAACAACATTTTTTTTGCCAGACTATTAAAAATACTCATATGCTGAACTAGCTGACTAACTAAACACCTAACATCAGTTGATTTTTTTTTTTTTTTTTTTAGAGTGGAAAAAATATCAGCTGTATTTCCATTTAAAAACATTAATTTTTTCAAGTATAGAAACTGAGCAACACTGAAGAAGCAAAACCTTCTCTTCCCTTACAATACATGTATAAAAAAAGATCTGAGGAAGAATGCAATTCGTCAACTGTGGCATCTTGAAGGACATAGTGACCAGTAATGCACAGTTCAGGACAGAACTTGCTATTACTAATACTTTTGTTCAAATAAATCTTGGTTTTTAAACTTTTAAAAAAGTTACTTTTTTATTAATCCAATCTCTTGGTAGTTTCATATACTGAATATTTTACCCACCTTTCACCAGAAAATGTCTGCTACAGCAAATCAGGGGAAACCACAACCATTCAATCTAACAATGTGGTCATTTCTAACAAAAATAAACATGCTGAAATGCAACATTCCAATAAGTGTGTTATGGCTAAATTAAATCTGAGCTCAAGCAGCTGTCCTTTACCAGCAGCAGTAGCTGTCAGAAGTTAAGCTCTTTCATATGGCAGCAGCAGCCAGCACTCTCTTGAAGGGAAGCTGCTACAAGTATACTTGAAACTGTTAATGTACAGGGACCTGTAAAATAAGACATTTAGTTTTAATGTTAGACATCACTTATGTTTTACTAGCTTTTATTTTTTCCTGTATTTTACTGTAATGTACATAATTTCATTTATACTTTTTCCTAACTACCCTCTGTAGTTGTTACCCAGTTACCCACTTGTAAGATGTTTTGAAACCTGTAACTCCTTGCCTAGTATAGATAAGACAGACCTTGGACAGTCTGAAAAAGTCCCTCAGTACATCCCTAATAGCAGGAACCTAAAGAAAACAAGTGCCTAAGAAGATGCCAGTGTCGAGATAAGTGCTGAAAGCTGGAACAAACAGGAGCTGAAGGACGGATGAAGTAACTGTATGACCATATATGGACACTAGAAACCTAAAGTTCACTAACAGACAGTGTGAGAAAGGCTGTGTGGACCCCTAAGGAGGAGAGAAGACCCTCACTCTATTTTTACTATGCATGCTCAGACTATGTAAATGAATTCTAAGAATCCATTAGCCTAAGACTGCCTTTTCTAAGAAATCTAATGCATATGTATGCTTTTTGTGTATATTAGTCAGAGTTTTATTAGTAAGTGCGGCTCTTGTGGTGGAGTGATTCCCCAGTGCTGCCCACCGCTGCGAATAAAGAATACCTGCCTAACAGCTATACTCAATCCTGTTGAGTGAACCTCTTTGTTTCACTCTGCACAGGCAATTTAGGAATCTGAACAGAGCAGATGGATGGGGGACACTAGCTCAAAGAAAACAGGCCCATGCCTATGGAGCTGGCAGTGGATATTCCGTCATTTTGGCCAATGACAGTTTCCACTCCCCTTTCTTCTTTTTTTTTTTTTTTTTTCTTTTAGCCATTCCCCGAAATCTGACTCTGCTTCAAACAGTTGCTGTATCACTCTGGGATCTGGATTTGGTAACCCTCTGGATTACTTACCTGTAGCTGACTTTAACATTTCTCCTCCAGTCTCATGCTGCCCATAGAGCAGGTAGCAAAAGAAACACGTGCCCACTCACCAGCCACCTCCATCGCACAGTCTGTCAGCTTGCCAGAGCTGGACCATCAAGCAGAGATGCAGAGCCTCAGGTTAGGTTCCCCGCTGCAGCCCCTGATGGCAAAGCAACAATCTCCAGCTGAAGAGCGACAGGCACAAAGTTCAGGCTGCCACTGTCCTAAATTCAGCATTCTCTTACCAAGTATCACCAGAAAAAGAATTGTCAGAGCCCTCTGATTTTTGTTACCCTTCTATGATTTTACACAGCCATGCACTGCCTGTGGGCATTGGCATAGGAAAGAAAATCAAAGAGAGAGAATCTGCAAGAGATGGCTGCACCCCAAAGGGCCTGGAAAAGTAGCAGGCATGGAGTCCTAAGAAAAATTCTGATGAAACAAGTGCTATACACGGGGTCAAGCTCAATTTAAGCTGGCAATTACATTTGAAGAGACCTCCATTTACTTAATTTCTCCAACGTGCAAAAAATCAAGGCTTTGTACTATCTATGTCATGAAAAGAATAAGGAAACATCTCCTACCCACCAGCCAGTTAATGATCTGATTAACTTAAGTAATATTTATAGTGCTTGTTTAATCAAAGAGCTTCAACCGTATGGTTCTGGTTTGTAAAATGTGGCAGTGAGTATAATGCAAAGGTGGTATTTCATTGCAAATCTTTTTTTTTTTTTTTTGTAATGGTTGTCAATGAATCAAGTAACTAATTCCTTAGGAAACAAAGCATATATGCACAATCAAACTACAAAAAAACTCAACTAAATTTTAAAGAGTTTCCTGCTTGCCAAATAATAAAAAAGAACAGATTAATCAATAATTTGATCCTGCACAGGATAACAATGAAAATACCTTAGTACTTTATATTGAAAACACTCAGATTGCAGAAATGGCATTTAGTATCTATCAGGTCAGAAATCCACAACAAAAATGATTTCTTTTGCTAGTTTTATACAACAGATCAAGGCTTTGAGCACAGCTGGCATCAAAATTGTATTTAGTGTGTTCCAAATATTTTAAATTATATATTTTTTAGATAGATTTTTTTCTGTTTTGTAACCAAGCTAGGATTTGTAGCATAAGGCTTTTTGGGGAAAGGCTACATTTAAAGTTCCTGTTTAAAAACAAAAGTATGAAAATGACATTTTAGTGTAATTTTATTTTTCCTGATTCTCCTGCTCTGATTTTGTAAGATACAGTCGCTGTAAGATACAATTATTTTTAGAAATTATTTTTAAAAATTTTAATTAACCCCAAAACTATCTGGTGCCATGTTAGGATAGATTCTTTAGATAATATTTATTGCTCTATTTACAGAAGTATCTGATTGCTTCATTACCATTTTTGCTTATTTGCACTTACTTGAAGTCACTTCTGTGATATCAGCTAAGCACTTACAGTCATAGGTAAGCATTTATCAGCATGGCAGGGGCAGATATCTTTTCTACTTTTTGGGGTTCTTTTTCTAATTTTTTTGAGTTCTCTTCTTTAGTATTTGATTTTTCTGTTCAGAAAATAAGCCAGTTATTCCTCCTTATAGTATCTGGTTCTTAAGCCACCTGCTGGAAAGGAAGCTCCTCAGAGTTTTGGTTTTGTTTACTCTTACAAGCCATAGCCTTAAGCTAGCATTAAGGAGACATGCAGACATGAACAAACACTGCCAATACAGTAACTCTTGCTCCAAACACCAAACCCCTTGGTTTTCACGTCAAATATAATAATGTTTTCACTGATGTAGTTTCAAATGGAGCTTCTGCTTTGATTATCCTCGAATTGAATCACAGAATCACAGAATTGTCTAGGTTGGAAAAGACCTTGAAGATCATCTAGTCCAACCATTAACTTAACACTGACAGTTCCCAACTACACCATATCCCTAAGTGCTATGTCAACCCTACTCTTAAACACCTCCAGGGATGGGGACTCCACCACCTCCCTGGGCAGCCCATTCCAACGCCTAACAACCCGTTCTGGAAAGAAATATTTCCTAATATCCAGTCTAAACCTTCCCTGGTGCAACTTGAGGCCATTCCCTCTTGTCTTATCGCTTATTACTTGGTTAAAGAGACTCATCCCCAGCTCTCTGCAACCTCCTTTCAGGTAGTTGTAGAGGGCGATGAGGTTTCTGCTCAGAATGGCTAAGTATTTCAGAACAGTGTAAAGCCTAGTCTTTTGAATGTTGTGCAAAAGGTGATGGACTGTAAGAAATTCTATTTAAAAAGGCCAAATAATGATTAAGGCACAAGCAAAAAGCCTGACCGAAAAGACCTTCAGAAATTGTAAGTAGATATAGGTAGGCCATTAAATTGCTGTAATTTCTAAGTTCCAAGTTGCTCCACATTCACAACTGCCTCAATTAGCAGTAAGAAACTGCACTAGAGCCATAATAATATAGTTTGTAGCAGGTATCTTACAGAGGACAAAAGGAAAGATTTTGTTTTTTAAAGTTTATAGTAATGCTAAAATTTATGCCTAGAATGTTTCAGAAATTATTTTAGAGATTGAATAACTAGTATTTATTTAGCTGCTCTTGGGTTTGTGCATGGGTAGGAGTTTATTTCTGAATTCCTGGTTCATAAGTTTGGGGGTAAGTTTGGCACAACAAATTGGAATTCACCTTGTCACCCTAAGAGCCAGTTTTCCAATCTACTGAGTAACTGCAGTGGTCTCCAACTGATGACATAAGTGCAGGGAGCTTCTGAGATGCAGGGCAGAAGTGCATTTCTGTCTGGCAACAGGTAGAGAACATTGAATGAACTGTTTCTCTTTGCATTTCCTACACCTACTGAGCTGCATTCCTCACAACTGCGAACTTGTTAAGGTAATACAGTTCTACGAACACTGATATAAAAAGAATTAACCTAAAGCTCTGGTGTATGACATACCTAAAGGAGGGACTAGAGATACTGAAGTGATGAAGCAGAGACAATTAGCTGTCAGTATCAAAGTATTCCAGGCAAAGAAGAATCAACTGCAAAGATCTCCAGCTTCTCCTGTTTGAAGACTTAGGTTATCTGAACTCATGAGAGTTTATGCAATTGTCAGTTTTAAGCCACAACATCTGGATATCTGGATTTCAGCACTTCAGACTTTACTGTTTAATATACACGTAATAGTTATGGATCCTACCAATGTCCAGAAATGGAGGGGACAAAGAGAACATTACCATGGTAAAGGACATTCAAGTCAGATGAGGACTGTGATCTGCTGATCAACTTCAGGCAGGCATTTCCTCAGCAGGATGCCATCAAGTATGTCTCTACCTTACTGAAAGTTCACACTCTGATCTTCTGCTACTATTGACTGAAAGCTGGCATATAACAAGGCTGTACTTCCTTGATGGATACAACTGTGGGAGGAATGGGGATGCCCTCACCCTCAGCAAATGAAAATAAAGAGGGAATTGGAGCCACCTGATGCTACCTTTTCATTTCCACCTCATCCCTCTCTTTCTTCTACTCTCTCCTCAGCTAACAGTGATGGTTCTAAGCAGATCAGAGCTCATATGTCTCATACTTGATCAATTTATACCATACAAAAAGCTGAGAACTAGCTTCCTGCCAGCAGTCACTGGCAAACTAATCAGTGTATCAACAAAGCAGTGTATCTTGAAATTCAGGTTTAGAGAAAGGACTGGTTTCTGGGTAAGTGAGCAGTGAAAATGCAAATTGAGATCACTATGTGGCATCAGAACCCCAGATTCTAACATGGGTTTAGTGTGCTTTCAGAAAAAGTAAATGCTAATTTTAGAGACATCTAGTGCGTCAGGTTTACCCCAGGACTTTTATTCTTTGCATGAAGTCAATATGTGATCACATTCTTACAGACGTCTGGACAGCAGCAATCACTCTCAGAAATGAACTCAAAATTACGTGAGATAAAAAGTATTTTAAACAAAATATACAGTGATAAAGTTTTCTACATACGTTACTATTCATTTTATGCAAATTTTAAATAAAAATATCTTCCAACATGAAAATATGAAAAGTTCATTTATTTCCATAGGTAACTTCATTCAGAGTACAAAGTGATATGAATTTCTCGAAACTGTCACTGTACCTTTTACATATTAAGTAACTGATCTAAAATTTGATACAAGAATAAATTTGCTTTTGAAGAACTGTCCAATAAACCAGATATGCACTAATGCCATGCTATGACAGTTCTATTCATGAATCACAGCTGACACTACAGTAACATCACTCTATAAACCTCATGAGAATTTTAATGTTTTACAATCAAAACATAAAACTGCCACTAGTACAGAGACTGTATGATTAGACAAATAAACAAGTATTAAATATTTTGCACAAGGCCTGAGTTCACTATAACACATTTTGATTTACAACTTCATCTCAGAAATCTGTACAGCAGTTAGAAGTGTTTCAGAGAACTTAAAGACAATACAACTTCAGGGGCTTATTTGTTCTATTGATACAAGTGTGAGGCCTGGAAGGCAAGAGGATTTGGTGTATGAATCCAAGGTTTTACTGCCTTGTGTAATTTCCTTGTAAAGCAGTCAAAACCTAACGGAAAGTAAGATACAAGGCAGGACCTCACTTGAAAATCAGCTAACTCATCTGAAATTCTCCAGATAGGTTTCCTCACAGCTATTTCAGAGTAAAAGTTCACAATGAGTATATAAAATGCAGCATATCTCTTAACAAAGAACAAAAAGGGGTCACATATACAACAGGGTATTTTTTCTGTACTCCCCTCTCCCTACTTTTCTTTTATTGGAAATGGCACAAATCAGCGATATCCCACCCACCCCCAATAAAAAACACCTAATCAATAAACAAAGGTCACTCTAAAGTCCAAAAACTTCATCTGCAATGAGAGATCCAGTGTTCATAAACTTTATGTTTTAAAAACTTTCCTTTTCTGCTCAAGTCATGTATATATAGGCAGACTAAGCATGTAAATTTAGAATAGATAACAAAAGTATCATATAATTGTTAGCCTGTATGGAAGCCTTGTGGAATTTGATTCAAATCTAACTTCTCATTTAATCCTTGCTCTTTTGGTGCAACTGAACTGAAAAATCTAAAATCCTGTAATCTATACACACCCTTATCTATCTACAGACATAGATAACATTGTAATAGAGGTTATAACACAATAGTTAACACACATTTTTCTTATTTTAAAAGGCCATTGGGCTGTTTGTTAAAGTTCCACATAAATGTGAAACAGGTGTTGCTAAAAATACAAAACTTAACAGAAAAGGAAAGTTTCAAATAATAAGGCTTGAAATGTTGTGCACCTCTACATCCAAAAAATCGGCCTTCTGCTTGGGGTACTCAGCATCTGTACAGACCTGTAAGGCCACAACTTCCCCACATTTCTAATTCATATCATCATTGAGAGAGGAAGACATAGTATCTTCATTAAAAAAAACCTAGGGCATTCTACCCATGTTACCAGTAAAATTTCTCTCCCCATCTCCCAGATAATTGGTGGACTCCTTTACCTTTCAAAAGACTCCTCTGATACTGTTTTCCTCCTGCATAAGCAGGTTCCACAGGCAGTTCTGTGCCTTACTGGCAACACCTGTGTGATGAAAAGGAACAGAAAATCTGCTTCCTCCTCCATCCCTGAAATGACACTTGTGCCATTTCTCTGTTTCCCCCTGTTTCTCTCCTCCTGTGAGAGGAAGACCTAGGGGCTTCTAAGCTTATCTGTAACTCAGTAGTTTCAAGGTTCCTCTCTATCAGCCCCAGCAGAGCAGGTTTTTCAAGCCTCTTTAATACAACCTTTCCAACTAGCAGGATTAGTTTGTTTTCTAAGACTGAGTTTTCAGAGGATGCTTCAAAAACCTTCATACTTAAAACCAAATGGAACCAACAGTTCTAATATGGAAAACACCATTGTCTTGGTGCGGTCACGTTCATTGAGCATACACCAGAGCAGCCAAAGCACAACTGATGCTTATACTTAAGATGCACAACTATATCCACTTCTTTTCTCCTTTTGTAGTACACATAATACAGATAAATCAATTAAAGAATAGGAACTTAGACTCTTCTCTTTACTTCTCTTTTACAAATTAATGTAAAGTAAACCAGGTGGGCTGGGCAGTTCAACCCAGACCCTGCTCTGATCTTCCCAGTGGAATAAAGATCTGCTCGCAGTGGGTAAGCACAGTGGGTGCACAGGCTGGAGGCTGTAAGATGATAATATAACCTGCCAGGCTTCCACATTTTTTCCTTTAAATTAGGCTGAATACAAAGGGCAGAAATTTTGTGTCATTTACAGCATTGTTCAAGGCATTGTAAAAATAACATTTTATATCAGATTACTTTTTCAGTAACAGAATTTGCAATTTCTTAATCAGATACCAATTTCAAACCTGTGTTGTACATTTTGTTTTGCATTAGGGCTAGACAGTCCTGCTTCAGGCCAAGCTAGGTCTAACACTGCTTTCCATCCAAGTCCAGAAACAGAAGGCCCCTGGAATGCTCACATTTTGTAACACTGCCCCTTCCTCTTACTCCTTCCCATACAACTTGGATGTGAAGTACAACTGTTGCTCTCAAACAATGGTATTCACTCTGGCCACAGGATGAGTCTTCCAGCCTCCTGCAGGGACTCAGAATGACGACTTGTAAGTGGAGAGATCAACTGGACAAGGCTTCCTAAAGAAAAACTATTGTAGCAGGAGCCAAGTGGCACGTGGCCTCGGTGACTTACCTCTTGCAACTCCTCTTTCCACTAAGTTAAGAAGAAATAATCAGAAAACTTCACACCCACCCAGCTTCCTGACACACTAAGCAGGAAGCATCTACAAGGAAGAGGGATTTGACCCTCTCATTTTAACTGAAGTTATGTTTTTCTTTTTTATTCTTAAATAACTAGAAAATTTTGTTATAACTTTTAGAAGCAGCCTTTTCAGTTTTCGTTGTTGTTATTCTTCTACTCTGGCCATTCTAAAAACTGCAGCAAACAAGAGCAATCAAAATAATGTTCTCAAATCTAAGTAGAAAAAAAAAGTATTACTTGAACCAGATAAAGATCTTATTCCATCACATTACCACTGCATATAAAAGCCTCTCTTAATTTGAACTTGTAGGATTTTTTTGACTTTGTTCTTACAAATTAGATTATTTTCTCAGATAGCTCATGCCAAAAGCACATACCCCAAACCCCATAGTTTAAGAGGTCTAGCATATAAAATTTGTTCTTTTTTTTTTTTTTTTTTTTTCCTTCAGTTAATTTCCCCTCCAATAGCTTAAATTAAAATCCAGTTCTGAAAAGCCCCCAGTCCAGGGGGATCAGGGACTGAAACCCAGATCAGGACACTGACATTTAAGACTGCCTTTATCATAGATGTATTAATTTAATACATTCTAGAGTCCTAACAGATGTTAATTTTTAATATAAACTTATTTTCCAAATAATTTAGAGGAATACAGATTCAAGTAATTCTTCAAAGGCTTGCCTTAAGTTACCCTAACAGAGTTGACATACAAGAAGACATTAGTGTGAGAGTATAGAGTACTAGTAAACGTAAATGAACTTAAATAGTTTAACAGTTCCAGTATCGTCTTAAGTTTACACAGATATCTCAACATAACCTACAATGTTTATCATGAATATTAACAGCACATAAGCATCACAATGTGTTAGGTATTGTTTTCTAAACCACAATTTCACTGGTCCCAGGTACTTTAAAATAATAGGAGTAAGGCAGCAGCTATAATACATGAACAATTCTTTAAGAAATATGCTTAATGCTATTACCGCTTAGAACTGTGGAAATATAACAAAATACAAGTCACGTTTACAGCATAAGGCCCTTTGGTTTCTTAAGCAGCAAATGAAAGAACAATTTCTTCAGTGAAAGGCTTTGAAAAATAAAGCATGTAGGCTTTCAATAGAAAAGGTAACTAGTTCTTTCCTTCTCAAAATAGCCAGATATAGTCTTCAAAATATTATGTAAGAAAGCTCCTGAAATTCCTAGGAAAGAAAAAGTTAAAACCCAACAGTGGTGCCTGACAGAGCTGAGATTCTATCATGGGCAAGCTGAACATACACCTTCTGGGAAGTAGAAGAAACTACCGTTTGGTTTTCTGGAGAGCTTTATTAAATTTGGACTAATACAATAAAAAGGATCAGAAATACCTGTGTATTTACCATATATTCTAGAGCTTATGAATCAAATTGAGAACTCACTTCATATTCCTCTATCCTTCACAAGAACTTGAGTTAAAACAAAATTAAAATGAAATAGTTTATTCTAGTCAAGGCAATTTATGGCAGTCTGCTTTTTCACACAACTATGAGCAACTTAGATGAGGCAATCCTTTTCCATCTTCTCAACGGAGCCAAAATCTATGAAGTAATTAAAGATATTTCTGTGTAACTAAACAGTGTCTGTTTAGCTACACAGAACTACTTAGTTACACAGCTGGGGCACTCAACATCCAAATTTTACAGAGAACATTCATTTTATGAGGTTCCATAACTACACATATTCTTTTTTCACACTAGTTAGAAGCAGTATCAAATTAGTGAAAACACTGGAATATACAATAAATGTGATCAAGCCACCACATGTATTTTAAAATCCTGCGTAAGTGGTATACTGCCTTTTGCTATGGGACTGGTAACAAGTATGTCATTATAAAACAGGTTGTAAACCAGCATGACCACTGAAGCAGTGTTCTTACTCTGTCCTAAACTTGCATAAAATTTTAAAACAACTTCTTATGTCTCCTGAACCTTCTTGTAGTTTACTAGCACATTAATTTCAATTATCTTGTAAGAGAAGAAATACAAAGTATTTTCTCAGCCTCTTACTGGTTAGAGATCTTTCTATGTAACATGGCTAACAAAACTTTCTGAGGCAGCGTAAGAATCTACGTTTTGCAACTGTCACATGGCAAAATGACAGTCGGTGCCAAATTCAGGCAACACAAATCATCAATAAGACTTTAGCAGACACTGAAAGGACTGGCCTGCAGGATTTCGTTCACTAGCATTATTACCCCCTAGGCATTTTTGTTGAATTTAAAAACCAAAATTTTGTAGGAAATTTCATAGGAGTTGATTGAGTACACTTCTGAATAATTTTGCAATACTTAGCTGCTTCTTTTTCGATTGAATATATGCATCCTACCTTTAGTGCTCTGCTGTTCAGTAAAGAGATAGGAAATCTTTAGCATGTAAGATGACTTTGCACTTACGCAATTCCACTGCAGTACCAGGTGAATGAAAAATCAAGTCTTTTTCCAGTGCAAAAGTCTTTACTTTGCTGGGTTGAAAGTTTCCCCAAGTCATGCTTTTACTAATCAAAAATAAGATGTTAATCAGCTTTCCCATGATCCAAATTTCATTGATCTTTGAAAGGAAAAAATGTTTTACCCAAAAAGATCTTTTAAGTCATTACTAGCTGAGCTGCTGTTTGTCATTGTGTTTGCTGGTTGTGTAAAGTTCTGAGGAGCAAAGAAAGGATTACCCTGTATACCAAAACCAGGCTGTCCTATCATGTTCATCTGAGGTCCCAAGACCGAACTGCCCGCACTTGGGGACCCTTGTGGGGGTACAAACTGGTTAACCCACTGGCTTGATTTCTGTTGAGCCAACTGTTTCATACTAACTTTGGGTTTTTGAGGACCAAAAAGATTATCTAAAGCAGACATATCTGGAGGTCTGTTCTGTTGTGTCAGTGGAGAGATTGTAGATGCAGCATTCATAGGACTGTAATTTGGCATATTGGCAGTCGGTACAATGTTCATCTTGGTTGCTCCTGTTGCACTTGGACCACTGAAGAAATTCTGAGTGGTGGGACCAGCTCCCATACTGAATCCAGCAGTCTGAAAACCCATATTAGTATTTAGTCCATTTGTTATATTTCTCTTTGTGTTGTCAATAGGTGATGAAAACCCCATTCCAACACCCATAGAAGGGACAGAAGAGAAGCTGTTTGAAGATGCAACTTTAGCTTTGTTGATAGAATGGCTAGTCAAAGATGACATATTATCTATCAAGGTATCTGTCAAGTCTTTTGTCTGCAAAATACATAAAATGCAGTTAAATGCTTTTCCTGTACAAACACTCTAGCAACAGTCTTTATCATTGCTCCTGCAGAAGTGACATTAATTTTTAAGAAACCAGAATTTACTGCATGGAATTGGGCATGAAATTTAATTGTATACAAAACCAATTAGGTTATTTTCATTCTTTGCTACTTAGAACTAATTGTTATGCAGCTTTATTTTATATAAGACAACATATGAAGTACTATTGTGACATTTGCTTACATGTCCCATTCCTATCCCCAAGCCCTTTATAAATTTAGTTAATACACTCTTCAGAGCAAAACCCTTTTTAATATGTGCTTTTTCCTTATCTAGAACAATGGCCTTCCAATAATAATTATTCCTTTGGAAACTCCTGCAATTTAAAAAATGGGAAATATTGCTAATAATGCAAATGGAAGGCAGATTAAAATTGATGTCAGTTTTTTTCAGCTGTGCCATTGTGAAAACAAAGGTGACTCGCAGGAGAAAAAAAATGCTAAATGCATACTGCACTTGAAAGGAAAAAGCATCACAGGCCCAACAGAAACACTGCAGTAGTTTGTTCTTTCTCACCTGCTTCACTGGAGGTGTTATTGCAGTTGCTTGTGGCTTAAGAGGTTGCTGGCTTTTCAGTTTCTGTGCCTGTTCTTGTTCTTTAGCTAACTTTTGCTTCTCTTCAAGTGTAAGTGATGCCTTTGAAAGGGAAAGTACTGACACTAAGTCACACAGAATGGTTATTCTTACTTCGGTATTTTTATTTCATAAATAGCACTGTCACTTCAATAATACGTGGGAGAACACCACACATTTACACAAAAGAGAAAGTGGATAAGCACAAAATCTATTACAATATTTATCATATTGCTAAAAAGTACTTAAAGCAAATAAATACAATATTAAAAGTAGCATAATGAGAAATTTGAGCAGATCTCAAATAAAGAAGTAACACAACAAAACCATTTTAACTTTGTCTTCTTATTGTTGGGCATAAGAAAAAGCGTTTTTCACAGTTTTTGTTTTTATATGGTTACCAACTGGCACATGATATAGAACTGCAATTGACCATGGAGTTGGAAAGGGAATTTTATTTTAAAGATTGCTTAAGAGGCTTTTCAGGATTTTAGCTCTACTTTTGTTAAGGATGAAGGATAAAATCATAGAATCATTCTGCCTTAGTCTAAAATTAGTGAGAGGGTTCAGATAACTAGAAACGTAAATGATAAAATGCATAGATTCTGTGGATCTATTTACATAATTAATAGCATTAAAATAATCTTACAGTAGTTTATGCTTACATTTAATATTCTATGTCATGTCATGGTTTTTCTTTGCTTCTTGTATTTATCCTCGTATTGACTGTTCATTTTCACTTAACTTTGAATTGTACTGTAAATGTCTCTGCTACCGCATGAAATTCTACATTTTATCTTCATCTCTGTAATTTTATCATAAAGTTGCCTATTTTGATTTTCCTATCTAAATCTACTGCTGTTTCATTGAAATCTATAATTAAGGAGAACGAAAATGACCAAAAATTTATAATCCTAATTGCTGCCTACTTTGTACAAAGCTATTTTCAAGGAAAGGCTTTCACAGAAATTCAAGGATATGATTTGAACATTTTTCAGTGGACTTTCACAAGTGACTATGTATGGTGCTCTGCTATACAAAAGGAGTTAGTTTTCCTTTAAAGCTTTAAATATGATAAATATTTACACGTACTCTTTTTATGTAACCGTATCAGCCTTGTATTAGACGAATGGACGTAACAGGATTCCAAAACAAAGTAAAACACACCTTTTTCTGTTTTGATGACATCTCATTCTCTTTACTATCAGATCCACTAGTTAAAAGATCAGTTCCACTAGTATTAAATACCTTGTCAATCTGTTTAAGTTCAAAGAAACAAAACTTAGTTATTTGAAATGTTGTAATTTAAGGTAACATAAATATTGACTAAGTAACTTTAAATTTCAAATTTCTACACATAACGCAATAAAATATTGTCACTTACCTGACTACTTGTACTATTAGATCTTGCCTCTTCAGACACACTCATTTGGTTAGCTATATCCAAAGATCTATATAGTGCAGAGTATACATATTACAAAAAGATAACTTTACAGTCACATCCACAACACTAAACCAGCAATGCAGATTATTCTTCTGCATTTAAATAATACCAAAAAATTGCATTAGGAGAGCACTGCCGTTTTTAAAGAATGTCTGTGGGAAACTGGAAAATGTTAATATTCTAAATTGTAAAGGTTTCCTAATGATGATTTCACATGATCTTAGTTCCTCCTTTTTGAACTGGGTGACACAGACTCTGGGTAGCCCAAGTTAATTCCACTCAAAAATCTCACCTCATAATCAGACTCCATAAAATAGCTGTAAATGTCTTCAAATATCGCCGCCTTCTAAAAGGCTGCAATATTTATGTTTCTCCAGTATGTTTAATGTTCTCAATGACTACTGAAAAGCAACTTAGCATATAGAAGCAAGACATAAACTGTACTAGTGGAGCTCAGTATGAAGTTTACATTTAATGAATTAATTAAAAATTATTCATTCAAAAAAATAAACTGTGACTGAACTGTATAAAAGTAAAGGATTTTACTCTATAAAACCACTGACATCACCATACTATATCATTCTAGGACTAAAAAAATCTTTGCTGACAACTGTGCTTATTTGAGGCAATTGTCAACTACTGAAGTGAGAATTACCTAGATTTTTTATTGCTATGGCTAGAGTTTTCTCACATTTGCTAAAAAATTAAGTGAAATTTATCTCTGCTCACTTGTTCCTTCTCTAATACACATGTAAATAAACACTTACTTCTGTTGCTCTTGCATGACATGAAGTTGCTCAAGTTTTGTTTTATGCTCTGCCTCCAATCTATTAAGCATATCTTTTATAACACAAATAAAAGAATTGAACTGTGAAAGAAATATACAAGAGGTTTGGATTTTGCAGTGATGGAATTCAGACATGTATAACTTAAAAGGTTGTAATAAAACTTGTAATACACAATATCAGATAAACTGCAGATTTTAAAATAATTTATAATCCACCTTCACTATCTTCTATTAGATACCCAACTACAAGCAAAGTATATACTGAAACAGTGAAAAGTATATGTCACTAACAAAACAAGTGGGGCAACCCAGACGAAAAAACTCACAGATTAATATTACCAGATTAATTTTCAAAAAAATCCTATGATTGCACTTCTACATTATCTGCAACATTTACAAACAAGAGCAAAGGAGGAAACATTAAAACTGTACTTTAGCTTTTAATTTGGATTTTAATTATGTTAGTAGTTAACTGCTTTTGCAGGATATTTGGAAGGTGATAGTATTCATTTTGGAATTTTAAAGTGAATCAGTTAAATCCACTGAAAAATAACAAGCTTTAGACATGCAAATACAGTAATACTGGCAGGTTTTTTGATTTTGTTTGTTTGCTTTTACAACAGACATAGACATACAGTAATGTATTAATTTTTCTCTGACAACAGTTTAAATCTATTCTCTACCAATTTATCAATGAAAAGCATGCAACACACTCACGTTCCTACCTGATTGAGATTAAGATTGTTCTCAATACTAAGAGGAATCAGATGGGGCAATACTTTTCCTGCAAGCTGTTCTTTGGTAATTCCCAACTTCTTATGAGTAAATGTACATTTGTAAATACCTGACATACAACATCAAAACAGCAAACATTGTTAAGTTTAGTATGCAATGTGAATAAAGTAGCACTCTCTATATGTATCAGTCACCTGAACATACATTGTCTCTGTGTGCAAGCAGGGACAAAGATGATCAACAGAATCATAAAAGCTAAGTACTCATCCTCAACACAAACATATTATACCAAGAGGCTTTGCTAAAGTTCAGAAGAAGAGGAGGTTCAAAGTAATACTCTGCAGCTCTGAAACCTGGTATTAGGCAATGTATTGTCCTGGTCAATTACCTGAGAATATGCATCTTTGAACATATCACAAGCAACTGAGTTACCACAAACTGACAAATCGCCAGTAAAATATTAAACTGCGTTAACTAAGGATGTGTTCTGTCCTGGGATACTGAAGTGTCTAGGAGTAACTATCACACTACTCTCTGATTGCATTTTACAAAGATTCTTACCTAAATGTTTGGGGCTGTGTTACACATAGGATCAGAAATCATGCATAGCCTTTCTCTGTTCTAAAATCACAGAAAAAAAGAATACTGGCAGGCACGAGGGATCCAGTGTTAAGCTTTTAAGTTCTGTAGTGTTTCTGACAAGAAGATTCCTCTGCTTAAATAGATTACATCTGGTGGCAAACACTGAACATACTAGTACAAAAGAAGCAGCAGCTTTCCGCACTTTCTGTGGTTAGTATTAGAACAGACCTGTCAGCTGGCCAAAGAAGATATTGCACACAAGATGGAAGGTATTATGATTCCAGAAAAAAGGAGAGCCCAAGTATATAAAATTGATTTCAGCGCATCATTTCCAAACTAAAGTTCACTTACCCACTAGATCCAAGTAGAATTCAGGGGTATCCAACTAAAGTGAAAGATACACTGTCCCTCAGCTTTAAATTAGTACTGATGGATGCCCTCTTGCTGATTTTGAGCAAATCAAAATAATGCTACCATCACATATTATTACAGTGTTTGATGAGGGCTGCTGCCAGTACAGTTCAGCGTGTTACAAATGGTCTTTTGTCTACTACTTTGTTGTCAGTAAGAGAAATAGCCACTGTCTTCCAGACTTGGCCATGCATTCACAACTCTTCCTTGGCAGTCACTCCGGTCATCTGGTCTCCTTGGGCCCATTCAAGTTGTTAAAATCACATATCCTGAGTCAGGCAAGCACCAGAGTGGCACTAGGAAAGCACAACTGAGAGTGAGGCCTCCCCTTCCAGAAGTAACAAGCCATTAGGTTTTGTTAGCTGTTTTGTGAAACCTCATGCAGACTAAGCTCCATTTCAGTGAAAAGGCAGCCATGTTTGCATAAATGTCCAAGAAAATGAGTCTAACAAAATCTGCAGTGAAGAGCAGTAGATTTGTAGACAATCATTTATAGTATCTGACAATGCAAGAGTGGTAAGAGAATGAAGCAGTAACATCTTAAAAGCTCCAGCAGTATCTGAAAGAAGACAGATCATATAACCTTCTGTGGAAAACAGCCTCTCTGGCTGTGTGGACCACATGGTCCATGAAAGAGTCACAGCCCATGAACTGCAATGAGTACTCAGAACTGCACTGGGCCTTGAAGCCTACAAATATGTATGTACTAGTGTTTGGAAGTACCAACAACATGAACAGGGACATACTTAAGAACCAGAAACAGGAAGTTTTTAATAGTAAACTTTGTAAACACTATGTAAACACTATCAGTGATAACACAGAAAGCGTTCAGATTTATAACATCAAAGCACAAAAGAGGAGAAAGTTGAAAGTATTAATTACCTAAAATTCCCATTAGCACTGCAGGTTCCTTGGATGGAATTTGTTGTAGAAAAGGTAAAATATCATCAAGCACAAACCATTTATCCAAGTACTCCAAAATCTTGCCTAAGCACACTAGTGAGTTTACCCGGACCTGCGCAATATGATAAGAATTAAACAAACTCTTTACTATATTTTTGCCTAAGAAAAAAATACAACCTCACAAAACTCATACCTAGACGAAAACAGGTGCTACCAAAACTACAACCTTCATATCTGAAAATTCAAGACAAGTTAAAAAATCCCTCTTGTGTCATGAAAGGAAAATACATATAGTTACACACTGCTCACAAAACCTTAGGTTTTCTGCACAACACTGTTAACATATATTATTGTGGAACACACTTCAATAATTTTTAAAGTATTATTAACCAATAAGTTGTTAACTTTAAAAATTTTTAAGAATAAAAAAACAAATGGTGATTCTGTGTTTGTAAAAAGTTTAAAGACACAACAGCAAAAAGGCCAAAGTAATTAAAGGTAACAACACTTTCTAAGGCCTGAGAGATAAAATTATTAGGATACTTACAGCAAGAGAAGAAGTTTGCAAACACGCATTTTTAATTCTTGGAATTAATGAATTTTTCATTGATGGGTAATCTATTAAATTGGCAAATGTGGGAATTATGTTTAGGCAAAGCTCCTATAAAAAAAAATTCTGCATAAGTTTAAAAAGAAACATGCATGCTTATTATAAAATTAGTACTAATATTACTCAAGATCAAAATTAGTTTAAAATGTCTTCTTAAGCTTTCCTTTTAAGGAAATATTTAAGGAAATATATGCAACTAAGCTGACCTTAATCTATCAGACTCACTTAAAAATAGCTAGAATAATAAAGCATTTTGATATGTATACAGAATCTTGAAAAATGGATTCCAAAAGAGTATTCATAAATTTATAATAAAATGTTTGGATAGCACAAATATCAAAAACTACCTTTATATAAAAACCAACTTTTATTACATCAGACTAACATTTTCCTACATAAGTCAAGCAAATCTGAATGAGTACTATCAACAGCACTTGCAGCAGCACAATGATAGGCTGAAAGATAAAAGAGCATATCAAGATTAAACATACTTAAGCAAGAGAGGAAAAAAAATTATCCCATTTCAGCCCAATCTCAAAAAATAAGAGACAGCAATATTAAGTATATGTTGCAAGTAATACCTGAGTAACCAAACTACTGATGCAGGGAAAAAACCTCACACTAGGTATTTAGAAACATATAACTCTATAATATGCAAAGGCTTTGAAAGATAAAAGTCACATCTGATTATCCAAATCCTTCTTTAAGAAATACTTTGTTTATTTATCTCTCCCTCCCACTCTTGAATGCTTCTGGGAACTGGAAGTTAATTCCAGTAGAAGAATGATTTAAAGAAAAAAAAAAAAAAAAAAGAACCTTAGAAAGCTAATGTCCTGGTTTCAGCTGCGATAGAGTTAATTCTCTTTTTAGTAGGTGGTACAGTGTGTTTTGAATTTAGTCTGAGAATAATACTGATAACACAGTGATGTTTTAGTTGTTGCTAAGCAGCGCTATCCTAAGTTAAGGATTTTTCCATTTCCCATGCTCTGCCCAGCAAGTAGGTGCACAGGAAGTTGGGACGGAGCCTGGCCAGGACAGTTGACCCAAACTAGTCAAAGGAATATTCCATACCATAGAACATCATGCTCAGTATAGAAACTGGGGGGGAGTTGGCCGGAAGGAGCAGATCGCGGCTGAGGGACTGTCTGGGTATTGATCAGCAGGTGGTGAGCAACTGCATTGTGCATCACTTGGGTTTTTTTTCTTTGGTTTTATTTCTCTCTCTTTTAGTTATATCCTTTTTCATTACAAATATTACTATATTTTTTATTATTATTGTTATTATCTTTTATTTTGTTTTAGTTATTAAACTGTCCTTTACTATTTTTACTTTTTTTTTTTCTAATTCTCCTCCCCATCTCACTGGGAGGAGGGAGGAGTGAGCGAGCAGCCTTGTGGTGCTTAGTTGCCTGCTGGGCCTAAACCATGAGAGGTAGAGAATGCATAAAGAGAAAAATAAAAACATGGATACATAAAAGTATCACCAGAAGGTATATTAATATGATTTTACAGCAAATCAGGTCTTCAAAGGTAACTGTCAACACACATGTTCTTACCAGTAGGACCTCAGAATAAGCCACCTCTCACTGACTGGTAAGAGAACGCATGCCTGCGTAGTTTCTGCTGAACAGGCAATGTAGTATAAATGCACATGCTACTTTTTGCAATAGTGGCTAGTAAGAATTTAGGATAAGAGCATTAGAACAACAGTCAAATGGGTCCTCCCTAGAAAATAACTGAACTCAATTTTATTTTACTAAAACAAATTTTCTTTAATAAAACATTCAACTCTTTCAACATGCAGAGATATTACACAGCTTTATCCTTTTTCTTCCAAGTAAACAAACACATGAGTATACAAAAAGTTGGCATGTCAATTTAAAGAAAAGAGAAAATAAAATGTTTTAAATAAAGGCTGCAATTACTATACCTGGATCTGAATTGAAGGTGCTTCCAAGGCCCTATAAACCATTGGTAGAACACTGTTCTTTATTTCATCCGGTGGAGTCTTTGTTAGAAGCAAGTCCATTTTTTGCAGGAAGATCAACAAGATCTATTAAAAAAAGGGCAATTGAGAAGTCAAAAGTTTTAACTCCAGAAACATATACCTACAATTTAAAGTGTGTCGTATCATATCATAAAAATTTCAAGTTTTCTTGTAACTTAGTAAATGCAATCACTTACCATGTTGCTTGCCTGAAGGCATGGAAGACAAAAAACACTGACATATTATTGCATTTTAAAAACAGCAAATACAAATCAAACAAAATATGCATGTTCTAGACTAATCCTTCTGAAATAAGAAATAATAATGACTAAGGAAGGAGTCTTGTTTCTATTTACAACATGGTCTTTTGTTAAAATCTTTATACACATCACTATTGAAAAAGCTAAACGTTCAAAAAACTATGGCTCAAATTCTGCCCTCAAAGCATTTGATCACAACTCCACATATAAAAGCTGTATTCCATCTGTATCTAGAATCAAAATAGGGGCACAATGAAAAGAGTATTACAGCTACTATATGGACACAAAATACCTTTATTCTATTTTACATGAAAATTCTGTATCATAAAATGAAAAATCCCAAACAAAAAGATCCACATCATGTTAACCTAAAACACAACACTAGAATAGCACATTTACATATTGGGATTCACCCTGCTTAGGCTTAGCCATCTAAAAGTTAGCTGCTATTCTAAGTTACTCACCCAGACAGTCTCCAACAGAGAACTACGTAACTCGTAAGACTCATGTCTCATCTCAGATAGGTGAGACAACTTGATACAGGTGACATTGACTATCCATTGACATCTAGACTCCTTTTAGAAAATAGGTTAGACTAGATGGATAAATTGTGGTGAATAGTATCGCATTAATAATAAAAAGCCAAGTCTTTCACAAAAGGAAAGGATTTCAATTTTTAAGTCTAAAAATATGTAGCAATCTGTGCTTGTATGTCAAATAAACAGAAGCATCAAGTGTAGAAATACAAGTGCACCAAGACCGCATTACAGGTTTCCTCCTTTCACTTGCTTTCCTCTACAGGGAAGAAAAATAAATTCTCTTAAACTGCAGCTAATGTGTGTTTTCATATTGTATATTTATAATTACCTAAACTGTACACATACATACAAACTCAGACATTCATTCCATGAACGCTGATTCTGATGCAATATCCCCAAAATTAGGAGAATTAGGGCAAGATGGACCAGAGCAGTTTTAAAGTTAGATTTTATAATTATTCTTGAATAAAGAATTTTTATTTATGCTAAACTTGGCTTTTTGAAACATACATGTGCTCATAACACTGTTCTCTTGTCTAGCAACCCTGTAGTACTGTGGCATGACAGTTTATATGTTAAATACAGTTTTGGAGAAGGATCATTTGATTGTTTTTGCAAATTTGAAAAGGACATGAATGAAACCTGTTATTTAACAACCAGAAAAGCTCCTTTAAAATAAGAACCAGACGTTTGAACATATAACAGACTGCTTTTAAGTTAAAAATTATACTATATAGTCATTTAGATTTCACTGAAGCAGTTCAGCCTTTTTCCACTTGCTGTCAATGCTCTTCAACTAAGATAACATGAAGCTGAATCATTTTTGATTTTTCTATCTGTCTTTAACTAGGATGTAGTTCACACTGTTTCAATGAATCCCTTTCATTTTTAGTTTTCTAGGGTCATATGTGATAGTTTCTACTTAAATAGATAAAAGGTAAGATGTTACAGTCACAGACACACACACCATCTAATAAGCAAGCAGCAGAAGTTGCACTCTAAACAATAATGCTAAAGAGGTGTTTCATTCACTAATACAGAGCCCAGTGCTTGTTTGTCAGGGTACACTTTGGTATTAGAATATGAATTTACAGCAAACTATAAGCTAACTCTCTATGGATTCCCTTAGATATAAATTAAGGGTTTGTCTACACTGGGAAGCTATGTCAGCTAGGGCGTTAATTTACAGGACACCTGTTACTCCATGCTAACTCCAAGAGTACGATATGAATGAGTAGCTTAACTAAATATTGCATTTTCATATTATAAATTCCCTCATACAAAGACACTGTGAACACTGGATAACAATTTCTTCACACTGAATTATAGCAGCTTCCCTATGATACACTGACTCCCTAACTCATGTATCCTATGAAAGCCAAGCAACAGGCCCCTTGTACAAATCTAAAACATCTTAAGAGAGTGTTTGGAAGAAACACTGGCACCTTCCCCATTCGCCCTTCTCCATGAGTTACAAACACACTGGAACTGGATGTTTTTGCCTTGCACAGTCAGACCTGGAATTCTGTCCTCTGAACCTTTATATTTTTTCCTGAATTCCTCGTATATTAACTTTGAACATCTGTTCTAGATTACTTAAACTTTGCCATATAAAAAGACCACAGAAATAGTAGTGGAATAAGCCATGTAGTACTTAGTGTGCATTAAAAATGTCAACGTAACAATTGAATATATAGTATCTAGAAAGCAACAAAAAACTTCACAAAACTTGTTCTTTATGAGCTGACCCCAAGTCTGTATTTAGCTTCCCTCATTTCTCAAGAGATAAAACAGCTTTTGTGCCCTTTATGCACCAGATACAATTTTGCGACAAACTTTCTGATGTTAAAGGTAGCAAAACGCAATGTTACCTTTTAGGATGAAACAGCACAAATAAGATGCTCACTGGCTTTCAGTCAGTTACACATTTAATTTTTTCAAAACAAGAACAAAGCCTCAGTGTATCGAAAGTACAGCATTAAGTAGTTCTAATTTTCTGAGGTATTCTCAGTTACACTATTGTCCCTCCTTCCCGCTCCCCAATATAATGAGAGTTCTCTGATTCGGTTTTCTGAAACCCAGAAATGAAAGGTCTACTTATTGATTCCTGTGTTTATCTCATCCCTTAAGTGCTCTGCAGAGAAATAACAGGATCAAGCAGTAAAACAAGGTGAGCTAGAAGGAATGCATAGCTGCCTTTTATCTGTGGAAGCACAATGCCTAACTCAGTGACAAAATTCTCAGGAATCATCATGCATATGGTGTTGACAAAAGGATGCAAATGTTTTGCTCATTTACAGTAATGATAATGTCTTACTACTTTTATGCAACAGAAAAAAAAAGTGCATTTTACTTAAACAATACATTTGTCAAAATGAAACAAATTTCACAAATTTGTGCACAGCTCTCAAATAAAAACTATTTTATTATCATCAATAAACAGCATTTTAAGAGTCTGTCAAAGTTCTAATTTTTCCACCCCATGATCTCTGTGTCAGCAATATGACACAAGAAAAAAAAAAAAAAAAATCATAGGTTCAGCTACTGGTAGAATATGTGCAAATGTTGTACTGTACAACCCTGCTCAGATTGGCCAAGTAAGTCATAAAATGCTTACAAATATACCTTCTACAACCAACCAAAAATAAGAATTGAGTGGTAAATTAAATGTTTCCTTTTTTGCTAATCTAATCTCAGCTATAAATGCAAATATACCTTCAGAAAACCTATCTAAAAAAGCAGGGGTAGAGGCTTTGTGAATTTCCTGGAAAAAATCTATTTTGTATAAATCAAGACTGACTGCCTGGACAACTACAGAGCGGGCTGAGCAACCTGTGTGAAGCTGGAAAAGGGAAATAGAACAATTAGTCATTTTTCAGGGAAAAAAACACCAAAGAGAAAAATTGTGATCTGAACAATATTAACATACCTGGATTGGTTCTTGCTGCTTAAAAACAGGACCAAGATCAGGCAGAATGAGCCTGATATATTCTTCTTTGGTGCATTCCTCAGCAATTAGGAGAACATTGGGCAAGACAAAGGGTACCATATCAGGATTCACAAATTCAGAAGTCAAGCAAGGCAAAATTCGCTGAATTATAACACGCTAAAAGAAGAAAAACAAGCATGCATCACATTGTACTGCATTACAGTCAGTTATTATGTGCCAGCTCAACAGCTTTTGTATTAACCTGATATTTACAAAAAAGCAGACAGATAATGTTCAGTTGGGGACTCTTATTTTCACAGTATACTCTAGCTAATTTACACTGTGCTACTTTGCTAACTTTTCTCTGTTTGCACTCAAAACATAACTGGAGACTGTAACAACTGTGACTGTCAACAAAAAGCAATTAACTGTACAGAAAATAGGACTTTCTGCCACATACATGAATTATGAAAATCTTATTCTATATGCTTTCTGTAAAAAAGACCCTAAAAAGACCCTCTCACCCCCCCCCCCCCCCCAATAACCAATTTTTCAGTGCTATCACTGAACAAACATAATCCTACTATACCTTCCCTGTAAAACTCCAAGTACACCCCCTAAATGGAATTCTGCTGATGACATAGATATTTACACTGTGGATGTCTACTGTAGAGTTAGACATCCTTAAATGCTTTTAAAATCGATAAAGAGAAATACACAGTTCAAGGGCACATGGTCTTTTTCCTCATAAAATACACTTTCAAGACATAAAAAAAATAAATGTCCTAAAGATGATTAGGTTAGTCAGTGGCTGCCTTAAGTTAGGTGAAATACATCCCATCTATTTCCAAATTCAAAGCATCAATGATTTCTGATCAAAGAAAAATATTACTAAATTGGAGTATTAAATATGAAGTCCAAATATTGCACTGTGTAGTTCAAAACAAAATTAAAAGTAAAGAAATTTAATGCAATGGTTGAGAAGCTCAGCTATTCTATTATGTAGCAAACTATTTTTATATCACATATGCATTATGCCTTATACAAATTAAAGAATACCACAAAAGGAAGAGGAGTCAGTCTAGACACAGTGTCTAACAGTACACAGAAGAAATCTGTAATGACAGACATTTGCCTTTGAGGTTTCTGGGCACTGCTAGCACAAGAAAGTCTGCTGACGGAAGGAAGCTTTGCATCATTCAACATTAAAGTACTGCCTTGCTATGAAAACGCTTCAAGTAATCTTATTGGGAGAAAAGGTGGCAAGATGACATCAAAGAGCTATGATAGCATCTGGAAACAAAGGGAAAGCCTTGTAAGTGGAGAGAAGACAACACCCTTTTAAAGTGGGATGAACTACAAGAGGACATGCAAATGATGGTTCCTTACACATACTGATAGCACAATTTGCCATTTTCCATTTAAAGAATTATTGACAGCTGAGGAGTATTTCCACATCAACTATTTTCTAATCCCCCCTTCTTTTCTACAACTCTATTCTGAAGGTCTCATGGCAGTCTACTATGGTACAATGCTATAAAAAGTTCAGCATTCCAAGATTCAGAATGTTCACAGATGTTCACATATTTTTAAACTCACTACTTCACTATTACATATACAGACATACCTTAGGTAGTTTTGGCAGAACCTTTGGTAGCCCTTTAAAAAACTGTGATTTCTGAAGGTTATCCCTTTGAAATAATGAATCAAAATACTGAAGTGTCATTGCTCCTACATCATCGAAGAATGGTATCTAAAAATAAGATTAAAAGCTTTTGATCTGGAGGGAGACAAAACTGACACTGTTACAAAGATTCCAAAGTATAATCATCTATTTACCTTTTCAGTGCCCTATAGTAAACCTTGACAATGACGTGCCTGCAACTAACAGTAAGAAAAGTACTCTTTTTACATATTAAGTAGCAGAATATTCACAGATAAAGGTTGATTACTAAAATGGAATTTTCCTATCATTTTAAAGAAACCCATCCATGTTAAGTGTACCCAAGTTAACTTACTGTATATGAAATAATGTTTTGTCTACAAAAAATGGAATGAAAAGTAAAAACCTTGATTAAAAGTTCTTCTAGGAATAATTATGCTATTCAATATTACAACAAAGGATTACCTCCTAGGCCATCCAGATCTGGCTACCATCTCTGGAAACTTACAATGAATCAATACGCATTTATATGCAACAAATGTGTAATAACATAAATTTCTCTCCACTGTTCAGACCCACTTGTAAATCCTGTCCACTATAATTTCTTACATGATCTCCCATGTTTGCATTACTTCAGCAAAGAGGGTACAGGCCTTCTTAAGTATTGTGTAACAACAAATATACGTAGACCAGGCTTATAAAGATGGCACCAAGAAAACACCAGGGGGTTTCAACTATAGCCATGGTATATCATATTAATACTGATAGAGCTGCTTCATCATTAACGAAAGATTGATAAAAATACATGATGATAACAAGATTGTTTATATAAAAATCCAACCCCAAACATTAACCTTTCAGTTAGCAAATGAACAGAAAGAGTAGAAGTGTGTCTATCCCAGACCTACACAGACTGGAATGAAAAGTTCTGTATTCAAAAACTTCCATGGGTAAGATTCCTTCTTCCTGCTAGCTCTCAGTTTTAGGGAGGGACATATCAAACCTCATGGGCTCACAGTAGTTAAAAGACAAAGCATGGTCTCTCAGACTATTTAGACACTTGTTTTCAGTTGAAAAATTTGTGCAAAACAAAAACATTTAAAGAAGCTCTGCTGTAAGGCAGAAAGAGAAGCCAATAAGAGTAGGGCAACAAAGAAAAAAAAAAATCAGAAACACAGATTGGAGTAGGGTAATACAGAAGAAAAGAATCTTATCAGTAGAGAATTCAAGCTAGCCTGCACTGCAGGCTTAAATTCTGTCTTCTAGATCACATGCCAAAATGTGTGACCATGGAATTCTACACAGGTTAACACAAACTAGTTAAAACTAGCAAGGTAAATGTGCCAATGTCAAGCTCCATTTTAGCTCATGTCATGCTGGCCATAACAAATTGCTTTTAGAACTAAAGTTCTAATATCTCTACCCTACAATTTAGTCTGTAGTGCTGACGTGGTAAAAGAGACTTAATGTCTTTATAAAACCATACTGTTTAATACAACAATTTACAGATTTGTTTGTTGTAGTCCTTCAGAAAAGTGAGTTGATACCTGAGTAATATTTGCCAGTTTCCTCACTTCCCATCTTTCAGCATATATGTTGGCAGAACCACTACCTGTTCACTCACTATTTCTTCCAGCTGTTAAGACACTGATTTCTCTCTCTGAATACAATCTTTTTATATGACAGGAAAAGAGGAAAATTGTTTAGCTAAGCAAACCTATAAGCAAGAATCTGAAAGGCTATCAAATATGACAAAATAGGGTATAAGACAAAGGCAGAATCATGCTTTTAAGTTCTACTTTCAGATAGGAACGTGAAGGAAGAGTTTGTCAAATTAAAACTTAAATTATCCTACTTGCAGTTAATTTTTGTTTCATTATGGCAAGAAGCTCCAAATATATTTTAAGCTATTCTTCTGCATATTTAAGAATACACCAAAAATCATAAGCCAAAAGTTAATTCTTACATTTATTGCCCTTTATCATTTCATGGCTTTAAAAATCCTTTGAATACAGTTTTAAAGACTGAATTGTATAAAAGCATAGCACAGAAAATACTTCCATCTGTATTGGAAAGCAACAAAATAGTGTTGCATTGCATGATTATTCCAAATTTTGTCTCAGCACCCACTTCTTCTGTATTAATAAAGGTCAGCGTAAGGACAACTTTTGGCATCAACTAAGATCATTATTTCCAAAATAGTTAAATATCTAACATTTCAACTAAAATGATTAACAGGAAAACACTTTAAAATAGCTCTACTGTTTCTACAAATCAAACACTCTTTTCCCTCTTTCCTATGGCTTCTGTATTTTCCATAAACTGACCTTAGTCATTTGATCTGCGTCTGGTCTCACTGCTGGAGCTACATTTAAGAGTAGCTTTACATGTTCACGCACCTCCTCTGGTATATTCTGAAGAGTATTGGAGCTTAAACGGCTCAGCTGCATAAGTAATTTAAGCACATGCACCATGAAGTCAGAAAATCCTGCATAAAACTATTTCCAATATACAACAGGACTACACTTTGTCCTCTTGATGGTTTCTCTACCCACACCCTTGGTACCCTCCCTTCTCCCCTTTTATAACCCATTTGCTTCTGATCCCTCATAGTCTTCTTGCTGTCTCCCAACAGCCTACCTGCTTCAGGTCACATTTCCCTATTTCCAACTTCTCATTGTGTTCAGGTTATCAGAGAACACAAACTCAGTATTTTAAACATGTACATGTAATTATCTGAAGTGTTGTCTACACACGTTAAAACACAGTACACACAGTTAAGGCAATGGGCACCCAAAGAAGTTATGACAAAGGAAACTTGCATATGAACACACATTATGTCAGCTGATCCAAGTAACTATCTTCTGTTAATATTCACAGTCCGCAAAGAATGTGAAATAGCTGATAGCTAAGAGGATACCGATTGCAATGTCAAGTGATCAAATCACTCTAAACTCACCCATCTTCAACAGTCCTACATAGGTCACTCACTGATTTGTGTTTCACACTGTTAACCCCAACAGGTAAAGTATTTATTCCAGGAGACCAGCATTCAACAGGTTTACAGAGAAATCAGGTGAAAAATGAAATTTGTAGTTTATAGAGTCGGTACATGTAACCTTCTCTACACATATTTTTATTTCCCATATTTTGCTAGGATTCTTTTTTCTTGTTATAAAGACAGCATGCAAAGCAAAATACCATCAGATTGCTTATGTTGGAGCACCAGTATTGTGTTCTAAATACTGGTTTAAAATAGATTTAAGTAACTTTTCAAATACGAATATCAATGAACAACAGTCACAAATAGAACAAATACCTGATCCAGCTGTCTACTAAAGCTTTTATAAATATCCTGCTTGTTGACCTCAAAAATTGGTTTCCCTTTATTAAACACTGCATACATAACAGCTCCTAGAGAGTACATGTCACTGGCTGTCTCACAGCTCACAGAGAGAATATATTCTGGTGCCAGATATTCAGGATTTGGAAGACACAAGGATGGCAAGTTTGGATCCCATTCCTTACAAGGGAACTTTGGCTACAAAAGAAGTAAAAGAAAGTACATTTATTAGCAATTTTTGAACAACACTTTAAATAAGAAACTCAAGCAGCAGAAAATAATTAATCCACTCAAATTCAGTTCTGAATGAAACAGAAATGGAATAAGGCAAAACTATTAAGAATCTGTGTCTGTAGCTTAGAGTGATTAGCTGATGCAGTTAAGTCTGAATATTAAAGTTGGGAAGTGTAATGTAAAAGCAAAGCACTGTTGTAAGAGAGAAACACAAGCTATGATGGGAATTCATTTTAGGAGGTAGCAACCAGGCACTGGGTGGATGCAAGAGACTAAATTAGGTGGCTTTGCATGGCATCCAACATGCAGGTGGGCAGAAGTGGCACAGGCTTCAGTCTCTGTCTGAAACCATCACTAGTCTATTTTGACTCCACTGAGCCAACTCAGGCTCTTTTTCTGTGATGACCAAAGGCAGCATTTCAGTCCAGACCTGTGCCAGACGTTTATAGACTTCCTGCCAACAAATATAGAGGTAAATATTAAATAAATGATTCTGTACTGAAATGCAAGGTCATGAAACTGGTTTCAGACAAAGATCTGAATTTGAAATTTAATGATGATAAATATAAAGATCTATTACCTCCTGTTCAGATGGATTTGTTGACTGGATACAAAAATCAAAGCCCATAATTTTCCATGCTCCACTCTTATTCAAAATTATATTTTCAGGAGTAATATTTCCATGGACCATTTTCACACTGCTATGCAAAAATGACAAGCCTTCAGAAACCTGTTAATAAAAGATTATTATTTCAGGTTAAATATTTCCCCAATTATCCTACAACATTTACAAAAATTCTGTTCCTGTGGTCACGGTTAAATTGGTAAGTTAACTAAGACACAATTTTTCACCACAATTTTAGGCTATGTCTTAAAAATTATGTATGAAGGAAATTAAACACAGATGGGTAACCAGCAGATGAGACTACTAATGCTGACCAACTATCACAGCATAAGAACAAAAGCGCTTTTCAAAGTTGATCAACATATTCACCAAGTAAAACCTGGAAACTACTGTTCCTCCACAGAAGGTAAAGAAAAGATTCACATATGGGAGAGACAGCTGTAGCACAGACATTTATATAGAAAATAAAAATGCATTCGATTTTGTATTTTCCATGTCAGAGTAAACAAAACCAGTAGCAACTTAGAGCCTGCTGTGTTCATCTTCTCTTATACTTACAGTGATCAGGGCACTATCATCTCTGACTTTCCAATTATTTAATTTACTATAGGCAGACAAAACTTTGGCAGTTTACGAACTTTGTAAAACAATCATTAATACTAAAAGAACAAGAAAATTATAAGGACAACCTATGCCATACCTGAAGCAAACCATATTTGGTCTCCACATCATAAAGTTTGTATTCTTTAATGTCAGATGGTAAAGGAGAAGGTAGGTTGTCCCAGCTGCCAAGAACATTAGCTAAACTTGCACAGATTGGTTCTGTACAAAATGCCAAGCAATCCCTGTAGAGGAAATACATAAAAACATTTCTTGTAAATGAATGTAATAAATCTCTTGTCTGTGAACAAAGAACCATTCAAACATCATATTATACATTACCAGAGCACTTAGTGCTATCTAAAACCATATTATATCACAGGGTTTGAATTCTTATTGGTATATAGGGTGTAGTATATAGAGTAAATATATAAATAAAATACAAAGGGAAATATATAAATATGTGAAGTATTCAAAAATATTAGAATTCTTATTTTATTCTGTAACATTCACATATATCACTAATGATGCACACAATGCTTCATAAAAAGTTTTCACAAAACAATGGTTTTCTTCTCCTGATCCGGGAAAATCAAACAAATAATTCTTACAATTATTGAACTTGCAAAATCAGGCTTTTAGCTGTGCCTAAAGCTCACACATCCCTGAAGCAATACTTAACGTGGTCAGACAATGATCAGAAACAAAATTAATAAAATGTAAGGTAGTACCTGAATATTCCTCTACTTTGCAAATGAATAGAAGAAGTGCAAACACAAATATGCTTGTTGTATGAACTGCAGTTTGTATGTGAAGTGACTGTTTTCTAATTTATTTTATCTATTGTTTTCTTCAAGAAAAATTACAGGTCTTGCTTATGCATTTTTGTGTCAATGGTGTTGGAAAAACATAGATGAAGCAAACCGCCACACATAGAGTGGACTGGTTGTAACACTGTGCCTCAAAATTTCAGATTTCTAAGTCCTGAAAATAATGTATGTCTCACAATGTTTCACAAACTTCATGTAATAGACAGAGTCATTCTTTACATCCACATGCTTCATACTGGTCTGCACAGCACCGGAGGCCCCAGACAGTCATTGCATCTCACTTTTTAATTGTTTTAAAGTTTTTCTGGAGAAAGCATTACATGGATGGTAGCACACATACCTGGTTTAAGGATGAGTTATTCATGAGAATACTAAATACTGCATCAGTATGAACACAGAAAACTAAATAACAGTAATAAAGATATATTTTTTAATTTAAAGTTATAGGCAAGAAGACAAAAGCCTAACTTTTTGCTCATTCCCTAAAAATATCACAGAGAAGACACAACGCCTCAGCATGAATCTACCGCATAGTTTTTATGTATCTCAATAATCAGTAAGCTTGCTCTTTAAAGTAAAATAAGGCTGATGAAACACACAAACCTCTTACTATTCATCCAGATTTTAGTTTTACTTTAGTTTTATCTACTGCCTTTCCAAAGGAAAAACAACTAAAAATTAAAATACATCGAATCATAAGTGTCAGCCAACCTGACAGGACATCTTTGCTTGGCTTCCTTCCTCCCTACCATTCTGTTAACACCAGCCCTTTCATGTTTCTATTAACACAACTAGGGCTATAATACTTGGTTATGTAGTAATCAAAAGAAAGAATCAGAGCACAGAAAGACAAAGTCCTTCATTTTCAATATGACTTCAACTTTACCATAGAGTTTATACATTTAGTTATGGTTAAGGCATAGATGATAGAAAATACCTAGGCTAGGGAACAGTTATTCAGTGGTTTTCATAACATACATTCTCTGACTTCTGTTGTTTTGAGGGAATAAAAAGATCTCTGTTTATTTTTTACTCTAGAAGCTAATTAAATAAGGACCCAATCCACAGTAAAGGAAGGATGGGGCAAATCTAATTAAAGCAATTGAATACTGCGGAAGCTAATGTCTGCCATACAGTGCAGCTTCTTTAACAATTCCCTGAATAATAGCAAAATCAAATTCAGAGTAACATAATAAAAAGAAAACAAGTTAAAAATAAAAGTGATGGCCAAAAATGCATATGCTCTGGGGAAGACTGCAACAGATGGAATGTCTAGTAAATTAAGTATCTAGGACTCTTTACACTACTACTATTTTTAATGGGTAGTAATGACATTATGAGTGAACTTGTAATTTGGCTTTTTTATCCTTTTCTCCTATAACAAGTTAAATATAGAATAATATTGCTATTCTGTCATTCAAGACCAGTTGTAAATAAATAGACTGTATTTATATTAAATATTTAGTATAAATAAATATTCATTATATAAATGCATGTTAAAATTTATACATCATAATATATATTATATATATTTATATTAAATGTAATTATATTGAATACCAATAATCTGGAGTAGAAACATTCTATTAATAGTGGAAAAGCTACCTACACACTAGGATCAGAAAGGTATGGCCTTTCTTTCTATATCTACTTCAGCTGTGGCAGGCACACCAAATATCCTTTTGCCCCACGAAGGAGGAATAAAGGCTGACTTGCAAGCAGTTCAACACAATTGTATGTTACTTTGGAGACACAAAAAAAAGACCAGGTACAGTCTAGCAAGAAGGAGTCCATCACAACTTTCATCAGGAGTAAACGCTCTGGAAAGACCTGGAATTCTAAAGAAATCTTACAGCATGCTTGCACAAGGTTACACACACAAATATTCTAAGCAAACTTTTCTTTTATGAACTCCCTCCAAAAAATGTTCCATCAGTTTCTGGCACAGCAAGCAAATGGACGGGTTTTGTGTTACTGGTGTTTCTACCAGTAGCTGAGTATGGAAAGAAAAACAATTGGAGCAAAGTTCAGGACATTTCTAAAAACCCACAAATGACAACTCTGACATAATTACACTGTTAATTTTACTCAAAAGACTTAAATTCTTTACAAGAACACCACCAAAGCTTTCTTAACACTCCAAGGTATGAATCTCAGCTTTTTCTTCTGAACTGAAGAGTTCAGGGAAAAAATAATTACAGATGCAGTTGCTGAGTCAATCAAAATACTGTGACAATTCTAGGAGAAAGCCTGGGATCTACTCTGGGATTCACCTGCATACACAATGACTGAGATAACTCTAGGCCCTTTAGCATGTAATAGTTTATTTACTGTTGTAGAGTACTGAGAGCTGTCTTCAACTACCTAACTAACTTTCCTTAGGCTTTTGTGAGGGGCATACTGAACCACAGGGGCAATGACAGCTTTGAACACTTGTTAATGAAAAATGTATTTTGTACTGGAGGAAAGATATAAATGAATATGCAAGTGTCATTTAACCCAAGAAATCCTTCCCAAAGTAGGAATCACAAAGACGAAGAAGCATTCCTACAGTATTCTCAGCTCCTAGAAGCCAATACATTTGGAAAAATGCAGGTTAACAGACACAATCAAAAGTGTAGAAGTTTGAAAGGTAATGTATATAAATCTTTATTAGGCTACCATTTAGAAAAACTGCTTTGGAAAAAAACCTTCATGACCTTCCTCAGTAAGGTGAGGATCAGCTTTGTATTTTAACACAAAGCCTTCATTTTATTTCTTAGATTTTAGTGTGTTGTTATCACTGCAGTTGAATGAACCATAAGACTAACCCATTATTGTGCGTAGTGGTCAACCTTACATAAATCAAATAAGCACTACCAGACCACACTGAATTTTGTCTCCCTCAGTTGGCATGAGTACCTTTTAATTGTTCATAGTTGATGTAAACAGCCACATATGCAGCCACAATACATACAATTTACCTAAAATCTCCAATCTCACATGCATGGAACCAATGTATGAACAACCTTTTGCAAGAAAACAATTTTTAAGAGAATTCTTCAAAAGTGAAATTAATTGAACTACCAAATTTTCATGCTTTAAGGGTCATGTGTAGCCTTATAGGTGCAACCGGACTAAGATCGCATATAGATTATTAGTTAGATTCACACCAGAAATGCATCCTATGGCTTTGAATCTCATCAGATTGTGTTGAATCTCATCAGTATGTGTTGAATGTTCCAGATATTTTACGTCCAATAACAAAACAATGATTAAGAAAGTCTGTTCTCAACTTTACTACTGCTTACCTGGATTCTTCCAACGGATGTTGAACAGTAAGTAGTCGAGGGTGTCGAAGCCTGGTTAGTTGTTGAACACCTCGTTTTAACGAATCAATAATCTGATCCTTTTCAAATTTTTGATACTTGTCTATTAGCTTCTTATCAAAGACAAAAACAGCCACTTCCTAAAAATAAGTGACAAAATTCACTCAGTATATAACACAGACAAAAAACAAGCCTATACACCATTACACACACACACACACATTTTTTGAATCAACAGTACAATCCCACCAATGCAGTAAGTATTTCAACGTGTATGTATATATACATATTGTCCATACTTTGTCCCAGTCATAAGCACACAGGTTATTGTATATAACCTCTGGAATATATATTTCAAGAATTAAGGTACAGCTTACAGCTGTACAAACAGTTAATACATAAACTATAACCACTATCTACACAGTGACAAAGCAGCAGATCCACAGGACAGAAATCAGCTTGATTTTAGGTAGATGAAAGCATTTACATCAACTATGAACAATTAAAATATTCTGAGCATATATGCATTCATTTGGCATTAAATACACCAAGTGGCACTTTATTAAACCAGACTCCGTCTCAGCGTTCTGCTCCAAACCTGAAACTAGACATTCATGAAAGATAATTTATAGTCACAGTAATCAATTAACCTGATCAGACCATTCACATGATAAAACATTAAGAATTTGTTAATGCCTAAACATGTGTAAAAAGAAGTCCCAGAAATGCAGTAGATGTTAAAACCAGAGAAAATAGTTCTTCCAATCCACTTCTGCAAATGGTGTGGGAGAAAATTAAAAAATTTATATGAAACTTTAAAATTTCAGAGGTGGATGTGAAATAAAAAGTTAGATCATATCATCAATTTGGAAGCCATTAAAGAGAAATAAATCAATTAAAGAAAAAAGGAATTAAAAACTTTGTAATGAAACAGAGACTTTCTTGAACTCCTACAACAGCAATGAATAATAATAAAGGTTAGAAACCAGTAGAAAATATGAAAATACAGCTTTCAGTCCCAAGAGGAAATCTATGCTCTTGTACTGCATTTTATAACTATTATTCTAATTAAAATATCACAAGAACAGTTACATTATTGATTTTAAAAAAAAGAAAAAAGACTTCTAGAAATAAGACTATATAAAAAAAGAAATTCAGTCCAATACACAAAAAATTGGTTTATACTTTTTAGCTGGTACCTGTTTCATTAAACCATTAGCAGGTGAATGTCTATAACTAATTCAAGTAAGTACACTTTTCCTGCTTCTATCCACATCAGCTCCCTGCTCCAACTCTTAAGTGTGATGGATCAAACATTAACGTTGACACAAGGCAGGGAAGAACCCATGACAGGGTATGGAAGACATACACTATACCCACTATTTAAAAAATACATATTTTCCAGTACAAAATGTGAATGTATTGAGCAGTACGTGACCAATAACAAAAGTTCAAACTAATACATCACTTCTGAAAGAACTTCTGTTTAAAGGCAAGTCAAAAGAATCAGAAAGTGAATATTTAAATCGGATAGTATGAGACATCAGCTGTGGTTTGAATATTTTATGATGGCTATAAATAAGTTCTATTGGTGCTTGCAGCAATCTTGCACGGTTTGTTTGAAGTTTGATAGAACTTTTACAGATCCAAAATTAGCTCACATATAAGTACGTATATGAAACTGTAGTATTCTAGGTACGAAAATGATTGTTATCACATTGATTTTGTAGACTTAGTTATTGTGGACTGTCAAAAATCAAAATAATTTGAGCTGTGTGACAACTTGCTTTCAACACCTTCATTTTCATGTAACACATCTGATACAAGAAGAAAGCACCCAGCCATCTCTGAACACTAAAATGTTCAATGTGTTCTGATATTAATAATTCAAAATATGGCATACTGAAATTCAATTCTATAATCAGCACTGCTTTTTATGTGCAAAATGCCATATCAACAATATAATATCTTAACCCCCATAGGTCACCAGATATTATTGTACAGAAGAATGAAGTGATAGCTGAGTCATGGGCCACAGAACACATTCTCAATGCACAAAAATTACTGAAACCATATAGTAAGCTTGGAAACATTTAAAAGTGTTCACAGTTTTATGCTGTGTGAACCACATAACTCTGTCAAATCTTGACTATGAACACATTAATTCTGTTTTTCCTTTTCTATTTTACAAGAACTGATGTTCAACCCCAAAAAGGAGGGCTACCGACTGTAGTTGACAGGGATTCCATTTCCTGTACTTACTTTCATGGAAACTTACTGAGATGAAAGGCTGCAAAGGCTTACTTCTTTCCGTAGAAAGCTCTAGGGGAGCTTCCACTTTTTTCATTTCATAGTTTTGAAGGAAAAATAGCTTCCTCCTGCAGATGACTACTTGTTATTTAATTCTGCAGTTGTGTTGCAATTCCAACTTTGTGATATAAAAACAAATTTAACAATAAAAAGACTAAAATATATTAAAAAATATGACTGTTCTCCACAAAAAATGAAAAAGTAGAAACAAAACAACCCTTATCTTTAATGACACAAGCTTTCATTTGTTATGTGATAGGAAGTATATGCACCTTGCTCAACAAGCTCTTGTCTCAACATGGTACACTGGTAACATTACTACCTGGGTTAGGAGGTATGGACAAGTATGTAGGGGACTAGACTGGCCAATCAAGAGATCTAAGTTTAAACCTCAGTTCTGTTCACAATATGACATAGTCTGCACCTTGTGTCTCACCTCCCACATGTTTAAGCCAAGTGCTTTACTTCAACGTGGCATTAGGTAAAGCTCAGTGATCACACTGGGACAGCTGTATGTTATGAGGTGTACCATGTAAATATTTGCCAGGATTTAGACCTTCAAGAAAACACATGTTGTTACTACCAAGAATTTAGAATTTTTAACATGAATCACTGAAAAGATCAGTGTTTATGCCTTTGCTAAGGAATTAAATGTCACCTGTGCAATCAGGAGTAAGCATTGTCCACAGCATGCAAGACACAGGGCATGATTTAATTGGGATATAATCATATTAACTCATCCAGAACACTTTAAGCACTGAACAGAAGTGTAAATCAGTTCTCTTTAATTGTGCTTGTGTATTTCAGGGGAATTCTGTCAACCATTGCCCCAAAGACCTGGTAGTCACTAATATACCCCTTCATAAAGTTTTTTTATTCTTGTAGTTTTAATCACTAAATGCCCCTATTTCCTTTTCCCAGATTCTTTGGGCAGTTTTCCTTTGTACTGGGTCTGGCTGAGATGGAGTTAACTTTCTTCATAGCATCCCATATGGTGCTGCATTTTAGATTCGTGGCTATAACAGTGTTGATAACACACCATCGTTTTGGCCGTCGTTGAACACGTCTCACACAGGGTCAAGGCCTTCTCCTTTTCCCACTCTGCCCCCGCAGTGAGTAGGCCATGGGTAGGCTGGAGACTGGGATGGGACAGTGCCGGGACAGCCAACCGGAACTGGCCAAAGGGCTATTCCATATCATATAACATCATGCTCAGTGATAAAACGTAGGGTAGAGGAAGAAGAAGTGGGGTTTTGGCTTCCAAGGTGGCTGTTTTTTGGAGACTAGCTTGACTATCAGTCTGCCTGTGGGATGTGGTGAGCAATTTCCTTTTCTTTGCTTGTTTCCCCCCCGCTTCCTTCACCTATTAAACTGTCTAAATCTTGACCCATGAGTTTTATTGTTTTTCTTCTTCCTATTTTCTTCCCTCATTCTGCTGGGGTGCGGAAGTGAGTGAGTAGCTGTGTGGGTGCCTGGTTGCTGGTCAGGGTCAACCCACCACATCCTCCAAGTCCATTTGCAATCTTGCATTCCTCATGAAACATACACCAACAGTTTAAAATACGTGTCCTTATTTACCCACGTAAACACCTTATAAACCAAAGAGAACGCAAAACCCCTGCTCCTATCTTAGCCATTGCAACTGCTAAAAAAAAAAAAAAAAAACCAAAAAACAAAAAGAAAGGGAGAAAGGAGGAAAGAGAGAGAGAGAAATAATTCTCCCTAACCCAAAAAAGGCAACCAGGCAACCAAGGCATGTCATGCTTTCTCTCCTGCCCCTAAGAGGAAGGCAAGAATTCAGAACACACTGAGTGTCCTGGTTTCAGCAGGGATAGAGTTAATTTTCTTCTTAGTAGCTGGTACAGTGCTGTGGTTTGGATTTAGTGTGAGAATAATGTTGATAACACACTGATGTTTTAGTTGTTGGTAAGTAGCACTTAGGTTAGGGATTTTTCTGTTTCCCATGCTCTGCCAGCAAGCAGGTGCACAAGAAGCTGGGAGGGAGCCTGGCCAGGACAGCTGACCTGAACTAGCCAAAGGGATGTTCCATACCATAAGGCATCATGCTCAATATATAAACTGGGGAGAGCTGGCCAGGAGGGGCAGATCACTGCTCCGGCATCGGTCATCGGATGGTGAGCAGTTGCATTGTGCATCACTTGTCTTTGGTTTTACTTCTCTCTCTTTTTGTTATATTCCTTTTCATTATTATTATTATGTTAGCTATTATTACATTTTATTTTATTTTAGTTATTAAATCACTCTCATCTCAACCCATGAGTTTAACTTTTTATTGATTCTCCTCCCCATGCACCTGGGAGAGAGGAGGAGTGAGCAAGCAGCTGCGTGGTGCTTAGTTGCTGGCTGGGGTTAAACCACAACACTGGGTTTTTGTGTTGAAAAAGATGCAAACAAAACCAGAAAGTATTTCTAAATTAAAGACTCTAAAAGCTGTGGAAATGTAATGATACTGGAATAGCAATGCTTCTTCCTATTCATCTCATTCCATACTGAGAAAGCATGTTAACAGTATCTGTAAAACATGCAAGCGCTATAGTTATGAATACTACAGAAACTCAAATCCTTCTATTTTCAATGACATTTTGAATAGTGTGGAGCAATAATGCCAGAGAACAATAAGGAAGGGAAAAAAAAAAACAAAACAAAACAAAAAATATTTAATAATTACAGTTCACCATCTATCCTGTGAATTGAATGATGTAGTGCTCTCGTGGAAAAAAATTAAATATGATCATGTTAAAGACTAAATCATGAACATAAAAGCAAAGCAGATTTTAAAGTAGCAGTCAGAATGGTTGATTTTAGAAACTCTGTTTGTTTTCCCTTTCATTTTTGTTCCCTATTTTACCCATATGCACTCACACATTTTTTTAATGAATAATCAAATGTTACTTGATATGCAAACACATGATGTTTTACCAAAGCCTCCTACTGTGCAAAGGAAAATAGTCTCTGAACTAAAATACTGGAAAGCACTCTGATACTACTCTGGTCTTTTGCCAGAAAAAGATTTTCCTCCAGCTTTTGGGGGGTTTTAGAAGCTTGCCAATTTTTTTTTTATAACACTACTTTCCCATCAGTTTGTTTCAGTCATAAAGTATACAACTATTTCAGTTTTAAAATTAATTAGCCTTTAAAGCTTGAATCGTAGGAAGCTTTCATTTCAAAGCTATGTATGTGCAGCCAAAACAACAGAAAGGTGACTGACTTACCATTAATACATTTAGTGCTACCACAAGAAAAGTTAAACACAACTACAGTGGTCTTGAAGTGCAAAACATTATCTCGTGAATTCTGCTAGTTTTTACAACTGAGCTGCCAACAAGAACATTAAGTGACCTTCCCCTGTTTCTTTATGATCATACTTTCTAAGCAGAAGGACATATTATGTCATATTATGCCAGAAAAAAATGTAAGTGCATAAAGACTAAGTTAACAAAGCCAAGACAAGCAGGAATACATATTGTAAAATTAGCAACATGTTACTTCATGTATACATGTACACCCAGACTCACAACTCTTTCAAACAAACAGCAGCAAATCAGCTATCAAATAGCACCAGACAAACACATGCACACAGGTAAGTAATTTCCTCACATTCTGCTAGGTTGTTATTCAGTCACCTACAAAGTAAGCAAGAAAAGACAAGACACATTAAAAAAAAAAGAAATACATAAAGATTCAGAAATCCAGAAAAACCAGGAAGGCAGGAACCAGGCAGAACTCTGAAAAAGGAATAAAATCATACATATCTACTGTCACCAGAGACAGAATATTTGTAACTGTGCACTGACTTAAAAAAGGAACCAAATTAATCCATATTTGAAATCTTAACTTCAGCTGACCAACTCCTGTAAGGCTGCTGAGTAACATCTGTCCTGAGAACAAAGATTTCTGATCAGCTCTACTGCTGTAATGCTAAAACTCCCAATTTAACTATTTTATCTGGTTACAATGACTTAAATTATTACTTGTGTTGTTGTAAAGTGACAATAACAGAGGCAATTAAGCTCTTACATCCCACTTGTGTGATTACAATACGCATTTACTGCAAAACAGCTAAGTGCTTGTAGCTTCAAATTAGATATACAGACTTGCAATACAGCAAATATGTGCATCACTTCACAGAAGTGACTGCTGCCACTTGGAAAATGACAGTCAGCCACTTCCACATTGCCCAGCCAACATTCAAAAGGTACATGCCAAAGAAATAAAAAATAGCAGATATATTGCAATACAACAACGTAAATTATTTGTATTGCTGCATAGTTTTATTTTGTAATGGCAAACTGCATGTTGACATGATGTTACCTAACTGGTAATATTAATAATGAATGGTAATTGCATGCCAAATCACCGGCCATCTAAAACTCCCTGCAGTAAAACTGCTGCTGTATTTTTAATGACTAATGATGGCATATAAATGTACAGACATTAATCAGGGTTTACAGAGATATTGCAGGATCACGTGTGGTAATACCTGAACTAAAACTCTGCAAAATCAGTGGTCAGAACACCCATTCAAAGCTTGAAAAACATGATCGACAGGAACCAAGTTACATACACTCTGTCAATCAGGCACTGAAAGAAACTTGCTACAACTCTCCAGACCTTAAAGCTACACCTGCTACAGGTCAAATGCTTACTGGGCACAGAGATTATATAAAACCTATCCTCTGTATAGTTGAATAAGGCCAAAAAAACCTCCAATTGGTACACTGGGTAAATTCAGTAAATACTACATGTACACACTTCTGCAACAGCTAGACAGATGCTTGAGAATATGGCAAAAGTACCTGCTCAACATTATTCAGATGCTGCCACAATCAGATCACACATTCTCCACAGATTATTTATTCTGCATAGTACATTTCTTCTCCATTTGCTACAGTTTATTTTCCTACCATCTAACAGATCACGTACATATATGTTTTCCAATGTTATTCCTTTGTATCCATTTCTTTTCTGTACATTTGTAGCAAGCTGATTCCTTGTCTAAGTGACTTCATATCATTTCAGCAACAGTTTAACTGAAGGCCATAATTTATGAATACTTCTGTTTACTCGTTGAAAATTCATTTCCTCTCCAAGTTTGAAAAAAGACTTTTCACATTTCTCCAGTACAACAAAATCATTTTCTATAATAACAGTTCTTAAATTCTGCACCTGGCAAACTTTCTTCCAAAGTTGCAATCCCACTTTCATTTACACATGTGACTTCAAGTGAGTCAAAAGTTTATATATTAGTGCTCTAACTCCTAATACTTTAATGAAACTAAAAGGGAATGATACTGATCTGAAAGCAGCACAGGGAAGGCACAACTCACTTCCTCCACAACCTCCTCCTCCTTTACCCCATGCCTTCCTGTTACTATAACTCATGACTTAACATTTCTAACCCCTCAATTTCTGTATGGCAGCTGAGCAAAAAACTACAGTCTCTTTTGCTGAGAACAAATGAAAGCAAACTTCACAGTTATTTTAAACTTCAAAAAACCAGTACTGCTACCAAATAAAGCTGCAAGGTAAAACAAATTGGGGAACCAATCCATGTTAAAACAAACTTCTTCCTTCTTGTCAGATCACTTTTAACTCAGATTAATTCTTGATCTTGGTCTCGAATTGTATGATATGAATGCAGAACCACTTTTTTCTCCAGCAGTGAAGACTTAAAGCAGTTATCACCTATATAGCTGAGAACATTATATTTAAATAATGTTGAGTTCTTAATTTTATTTTACTTACAGTACTACCCTTAGGATTAGTCTGCCCAGTTGGGTTTCATTTTTAAATGCCACTTACCAACTGCTACCTATCACTGTTATCTAATGCTTATAAACTTAGGTCTTTACTTGACAACTCACCTGTTTTGTTGATTTTTTAGTTCCATTAAATATCTTCCAAGCAAGACCATTACCACCACTGGCAATATGTCGGCCAACATCAAATTCCCTAGTAACAGGATTTCCCATGACTGCACTGGTGACATCAGCCGTTACCTTTGTAACGGTACTCTTCAATTTATTCAGCATGGACTCCATTGTCTCAGCTGTGCACCAATGTATTATCCTACAAAGACAAGAAAAAAAAAAGCTTCACAGGCCTCTAGCAATTTCTGTTAACGTAAGACACATGTTGAAAACTGTTAACATCTAACCGATGATCCGATAGGATACAGGAGTAACCCACAAAAAGAATACTGAAATATAACTTTCAGTGCTTTGCAGTTATACATACTCACACTGCATACATGTATCTGTGTGTGCATGCCTGGGGATTATATGTCATTGCTTCTACTTCTCAAAAACTCCTGAATCCCTTGATCCTCCATTAGATCTAACAAAGCAATTAAAGACTGAGAAACTCAACTATTTCTTGAAAAGAGGTAATTGAATAAAGAAGAGAACCTATAAACTGCTCCCATGGAGGGAGAGGTTCACAACTTCTACATCAGTATCAACCAACAAAGAGAACCAAATCTGAATGAAACCAGCTTCCTTCAACTCCAGTGCTCTTGAGGCTACCCATTTTCTGAAGGGATTGCTTAAGACCCCAGACCAGCAAAAGAATAGATGTGTATTATACAGAAGACATGTAAAAAACGTATTCTTTCCTACACTGTGCTTGTCAAAATACAGGCTCAAAATTCAGTATTTTACCTATCAGATTGCTGACATTACTATTTGTATGCTATAAGCATTAATGAACTTAAGTATTAATCAGTTGCTGCAGGGGAAGGAAACAAGCAGTGATCTTTTTATGCTTTATTTTAACAAAATTGTACAAGAAAGTTTTACATCACCTTGCAAATTTAAGAGCTAAAAGACTGTGGCACCTTATAATTTCGTTCATCCTAATTAGTTTAAAAAAATCTGACTTGCTTATTCTGCCAGATAGAAGTTCTGAAGTCTATGTCCCATTTATACAATTGTCTCTCTGATACTGGATACACAAGAAAGAATAAAGATGGGAAACAGTGAAAAAAAGATATAGACATTCATCTTCCTTATTGGTGTGAGCAAAGATGAAGAGAGAACGCAAGAAGAAATTATTCCCTGGAATCAGTATTACATGGTATATTCAAAAGCAACCCTTAACAATATTTCTTCATTTTCTCTTTCAAATAAGGTGTGAAGACTATTATTTCTTCAATCTATAGTAAAATAAACCTAAGACAGGACATCAGCAAATGTACTGAAATCTGCAGAAACACTATTTTCAATTATAGTCTTATTTGTCATATACTCAACTCACTGGCATATAATTTGTGTAAAACTACTTCTTTGAAAAATAGAGAATGTTAGTCCTATTCAAATGGAAGAGAAGATTCTGCTGTGGTAAAGGAGATGTTTGCCAAGTCATGGTAACAAGGACAAAAGAAGCAAAGGGCACAGAATCACAGAATCATCTAGGTTGGAAAAGACCTTGAAGATCATCCAGTCCAACCATTAACCTAACATTAACAGTTCCCAATTACACCATATCCCTCAGTGCTATGTCAGCCTGACTCTTACAACACCTCCAGGGATGGGGACTCCACCACTGCCCTGGGCAGCCCATTCCAACGCCTAACAACCCGTTCTGTAAAGAAATGCTTCCTAATATCTAGTCCAAACCTTCCCTGGTGCAACTTGAGGCCATTCCCTCTTGTCCTATCGCTTATTACTTGGTTAAAGAGACTCATCCCCAACTCTCTGCAACCTCCTTTCACAGTAATCGAGGTGCGGCCTCACCAGTGCCGAGTACAGGGGTAAGATCACTTCCCTGTCCCTGCTGGCCATGCTATTTCTGATACAAGCCAGGATACCATTGGCCTTCTTGGCCACCTGGGCACACTGCTGGCTCATGTTCAGCCGGCTGTCAATCAACACCCCCAGGTCCCTCTCTGACTGGCAGCTCTCCAGCCACTCCTCCCCAAGCCTGTAGCGCTGCTGGGGGTTGTTGTGGCCCAAGTGCAGCACCCGGCATTTGGCCTTATTGAAGCTCATACAGTTGGCCTTAGCCCATCGCTCCAGCCTGTCCAGGTCTCTCTGCAGAGCCTCCCTACCCTCCAGCAGATCAACACTCCCACCCAGCTGGGTGTCATCTGCAAACTTACTGAGGGTGCACTTGATCCCCTCATCTAGATCATCAATAAAGATGTTAAACAGGAGTGGCCCCAAAACCGAGCCCTGGGGGACACCACTCATGACCGGCGCCAACTGGATTTAACTCCATTCACCACAACTAACAAACAATCCAGTGAGCACTGGGACTACCAGCCCCAATGTTCTAATCAGATGTGCAGTGCTTGCTTGCACAAATTAAAGCTCTTCCCACTGTATTATATACATTTATAAGGCAATGTTCTGGTCTGCATACATTAGCTGGTATCTATTAATATATGCATTTATACCACAGCTTTTTCGACACTCAAGACAGATGGAGTTTGCTTCCTCTTCAGAGCTCCTTAGTCTCACAAAACCTGTAGCAATTTATTTCTGACACCTGTATACCTCAAACTTGACTGAAATCAATCACACTGAAGTTATTTAGACAGACACACATTAGTATTAAACTGGAAAGATAGACTTTTCTAAAAGCAGTAATAAACTTACAAAATTAAACTTCTTAGAACGTTATACAAGTTACTGAACAATGCACTCCAGTGTAGATATGTGTAACACTATTAACCTAGTCCTAAGCAAACTCCAGCATGGTGCTGGAAGCAACACAACTATGCTGCTCTATCTTGACTATTGTTGCAGTTATATCCCACCTTCAGTACTCTTTCATGGTGAAAGGAAAAAATACACTAATGCATAATACACTGTGGCTCCACAGGTATTTCTCCAATTTCCATATCAGCTGAGTGACACAACTTTGTGCTACTAAATGAAGAACCAGACTAGGTATTTTAAAAAGAAAGGTATCTGGCTGCACAGATCTCAATCTTGCAAATACTCAACTTTAAAGTAGCTATGGCTCCAACGGGACTACTCAGGAGCAGAACCAGGTATGACTGCAAGCATGTTCACGGTGGAGTTGTCTTAATGATGGGGACTGTGAGTTTTAGATACGAGAAGCTGAGTCTGAATACAATGAGATAATCTTAAGAATAATTATGTACTTGTTGAAGAACATAGCTGGAAATGGATTACAGAAACAAAATTCCTTCACTAAGTAATTTATTAGAGTATGTGACATTTTATGACAATATATTAATTTTACTTTATGAATTGTGCTGTGGAAAAACGCACGCAACTCCTAACTGTGCAGCCCAAGACCAAACAGCTTTTAGACACCAGCTAATATCCGTGTATAAAGGAACTTTTCATTAACCTAATAAATAGGCAGAAACAAGGATCACTGAGTATTCTAAATAGGAGCTGTAAGTATTTCCAGCTCTCAGAGATTTTATTCTGCAGCTATTCCATGAGGCAAACTCTATATGCTAAAAGACTATAAAATCAATTCTAATAAGTTTAACATAACCACAAATCTAATTTATTTGTTTCTAAATCTTGTGCTTTTTGCACTGTCCCACTCCCAGCCTTCAAACCTCCCTAGTGTCAATGCAACACAATCTCATGTTTGAACTCTCAAAACTAAAGAGATGCTTTGCAGAATTAATTGTGGAGATATTATGAAGAAAATGCATGTGCATGCATGTTCAAATTCCTTTGTATAAATCTGAAAGGGATATTCTCTACACAGGTGGTGGAAAAATGGTGTAGTATTGATTAAATCAGAAATGCCTTCGCTGTGGGTGACAGACTAACAGCAGTGAGAAGCATGGAAAAACCACTAGGTGAGAATGTTAACAGCATTCCACTGTCTGAAGGATTAGGAATTAAAAATCAAGCCTGGTAAGCCCTGTCCAACCTGTTCCTCTCCAGCTTGACAGTATGCAAACTACTGTTTAATTTAGCTAGTGAGTAAGGAGTACCACGAAACTTACTTCTCAATAAGCAGCTTGGGTTTTAAGTTTACATCCATCTAACACTGTATATTTGTAGAAATTCTCATGTCAACATTTGGACAGTAATCTCAAATTATCTCAAGTATTTTGCTTTCTAAAAACAATTACTACCAACTTCAGTAAAAATATATGTCAACAGGAAGAATGTAACTAGAAAATCCATGCAAAAAAAATATAATTATTTTGGATAGTATCTATGATACCACAAATCATGATGATTTAACCATATCTGAAACATGCAACTTTAGTTCTCAACTGTATGAAAACTGGTTTGTTCACTTAAGACTGAACTACTATTTATAGAAAAATTAACTACCACAGGAGAATAAAGACAGTCACCCACAATGAAACATTCATTTCAAGTTAAAAGCTAATAAACGAGAAAAGTACAGGATCTTAAGAGTAACAATGTTCAGACAAGCAACACAGGACACGCAATAAATGTTCAAGAACTTTGTTTTTTTTCCTGTTTGAATTTCATGGGTAACAGTAATGCTACTAAGTCCATGAAAACTGGAATTGATCCTAAAAAGAAATCCAGATGGTCAATGTGTTGTTTTCATTAATTCCCCTCACAATCAATAATGGTCTTTATGCTGATGTACATCAGCAACAATACCTCAGCACAGTAACAAGCCAATCACTTGGGAAGGTAGTAAGCAACAGCCAACACGAAAATAAGAAATGAGGCAAAACATTCAAAATATTGAAATAAAGGTAAATCCAAAACAAAGATTCCTCATCATTCTTTAATTCTCACTCATGTAAAACAACTGCATGATTTAAAACTATTAATTTATCCTTGAACTAATTCATAGCTTAACCTGATGTGTGGATACAGATGCACACTGTACAGCAGCGCATCACACACTCTGACAGTATTTTGACCTGTAACAAGCTGGGATTCCCCTTTGTGAACCAAGGCAGCTGGCAGGTGCATCAGTACTTCATGCCACCCAACCCAAACTTCCATCCTATCCATCTGACCCAAACAATGATGAATTCACAGAAGAAATAGGTGCTAAAACAACCTAGTCTCACCAAACAAAAGAAAAAAAAAATTTCAGGCACAACCAACCTTTTGCACTTGTTACAAAAACAACAGGAGGATTCAAATGCGATGATGCACAGTGCATGGTGCAGTTGTGCTCACTGTCACCTTCATGATTTTTATTCAGCATTTCGGTACCGAGCTGCAGCTGAAACCCTACCAAAAACTCACGGAACGAGATCGATGCACGGGGACCAGTCTGTCACCTGCTGACAGGCGAAACCTAACCTAACCTATATGCCGCACAAACCCCTGGATTGTCTCTTGCGGGCCAGTCCTCTCGGACAAAGTATTTTCTGCTACTTACAGCGAGACCGGACTCGCACAGCGGAACCCCCCCAGCGGCGCGCGGGGAATCCCCTTTCCCGCTGCCCGAAGGGCCGGTGACTGTGCGCACTCTCCGCGGGGCGGCCGGGAAGGAGCCTGCCTGGGGCGGGCGGCGGCCGCGGCCAGAGGTGAGCGGCGCTGGCGGGCAGGTGACCCGCGATCCGCCACCTCCCGCGGCTCCGCGGTCCCTGCCAGGCCCTGCTCGCGCAACGATCGCGCCTCCACGGCGGCCCCTTCCTCTCCATCCCTCAGCGCCGGGCTCCCGGGAGGCGGGACCGCCAGCCCCAGCCCCTGCAGAGCTACCGGGCCCTGCCCTGCCCCGCGCAGCGGCACTAGGCCACGGACAGCCGCTCCTGCTCCGGGGCGCGGGGGACAGGCCTCTTACCTGAGCCCGCGGGAAGCTGCGGGCGCAGCGCCCGGCTACCCGTTCGCCCTGTGGGCCGGGCGAGCCGCCTGTCACGCCGGCTCCGTCTCCCTCTTCGGCCCCGTCCCGCTCCAGCTACTCCATAGCGACGGCGACAGGCACGGCGCCGGGGGAGAGGGCGGCCGGAGCGCGCCTCACTTCCGCCCCGGAGGGGCGGTGCTGGGGCGGCGGCCGGGGGCGGCGGAGGAGGGCGGGAAGTGATGCACGCTCCCGGCTTCCGCCAGCGGCCCTGGCCGCCGTTATGGCGGTTTATTTGACTCCGCGGTTCAGGAGGCTTCGAAGTCAGAGCGAGTTGGGGCCGCGGCGGGGGAGCGGGCGGCGGCGAGGTGGGGGAAGAGAGTCAGCCCCGTCTCTCCGCAGCGGCGGCGCCTCGCCGGGGAGCGGGGGCTCTCTGAGGGGGCTGGCGCGTGCCTGCCGGTTGAACGGGCGCCTCCGGCTGCCGGGGCCGTGGGAGGGGCCGTTGGCGGGCGGGAGCGAGCGGACGAGTGCGGAGGTCAGCAGCTGTATAGAGCAGAGAGGAGCTCCCTCTCCCCCATAAGTCGTGGTTAAGGGGGGGCCCGGCTGGTAGAACTGTACGGAAGTGCTGGGAGCAAAGGGCTGAGGAGCAGGCAGGTTTAATGTATTGTAAATGTTGGGCTGTCGTCTGCTGAGCTGAGTGAGAGGGGTAGGTGGGGGAGAAACTGGGGACTGGAGGAGCATCTCCCCTAGGTGAGGCTGGGAGAGCTGGGACTGCCCAGCCTGGAGAAGAGAAGGCTCAGGGGGATCTCATCAATGTCTGCGTGTGCCTGAGACTGCAAAGAGGACAGAGCCAGGCTTTTCTCAGTGGTGCCCAGAGAGGTTGTGGATGCTCCACCTTTGGAGATACTCAAAAACTGTCTGGGCATGGTTCTGGGCAGCCAGCTCTGGGTGGCCTTACTTGAGCAGGGGAGGTTGGACCCTGCAAGCTTCAGCCATTCTGTGATTGTGTAATGAATTAATGTGTATGTGTGCATACATACAGTACGTGTGGTAATAACAAAAAAACCTTTCTTGCCTGTTTTTAGTGTCTTTTTGTTCTCTTCCATTGACTCTACCTTAGTGGGTGTGAGTCAACTTAGAAGGAGGACTGATTCATGAAGTGTTATCTTTCTTTTTAAAATTAAGCTGATTTCTGGAGAATTTAAAACAAAATCATATAGATAACTAATTTCACAGAGTAAAAATATTTTTTAAATGTTAAAGCTTTATAAACATCTGTAAAATGTTCATATAAATATTTTGCAGATTGTGATGGTCCTTTTCAAGCAACTCAGCTGTGGAATAGTATTATTCATGCTCTTCACAGTCAGGTGGAAATCAAAAGACGTAGACAACATCTGAAAATATATAAAAACTGTTTCACTGGCTCAAATGCTGTTGATGTGGTACTGAGCCATCTTATGCAAAGCATGTACCTAAGCTGCAATGATATTTCTCGGCTGAAGGGAGTCCGTGTGTGCCAAGCATTGATGGATCACAAGGTGTTTGAGCCAGTTGGAGCAAAACTTTACTTATTCAAGAATGAGAAAGAAACAGAGTTTGAAGACACAAACACTAGTCTATATAAATTTGTAAATAGCAGTCTTACTCCGCTTCTTCCAAGAAAGAATAAAGACAATGAGAGCTTGTCTCCTGAGCAGATCTGCAAACAGAAAACAAAAAGATGTTCCAAGTGAGTTACTCTGAACTATTCTGAATTTTTTTTTTTTTTTTTAATTTAAGGTGGGTTAACTGTAGATGAAGTTATGTCTGTCCAACCCAGGTATTGGAGACTTTTGAAAACTATGTGCCGGTTTTGAGAAATGTCAAGCCTAAATTGCAGATGCAACCTAATATTTCTTGGTAATACTAAACTGCTTTGTTCTGTCCTTGGTTATTTAGAATAGAGTCTGGCACAGTATCATAAGCCTAGGAATCATTTTAGTTTGCAATCAATTGTGCTGAAATCCGAGAATCAGCGTGAATGAGCTACTTGCTGGAAGCTGGTAAAAGAAATGGAACTAATAAACAGTATTTGGAATCAATATCCTTGCCCTTTCCACAAAGCAGATGTGAATGATTGGTTTTCTAGCAGCAGGGGAGACCCCAGATACAATGAAGCCCTAAAGTCCTGGTTTAACAGCAATTTAGGAAGTCACAGAAAGATAAATGTGTCCTGATCATATTTGTTATACATCTGTTGTGATTTTTTTTTCCCCCTAAGCAAAACAAAGTGTGAAACAACGCTTTCAAACCCTTTAGCATTAGAAGCCGCTGATAAAAAGAGGGTAGAGGAGCTTCTTCGATCAATAAATATTCATGGATCTTTACCTGCAAAGATCATTGTTAATGAACCAACTCATCTGCTTTCAAAAAGAGGTGAGGATTGACTTTTTCTCTTTAAAACTTGATTGTTCTTCACTGTATCTACTTGAAGTACATAATTTCTGTTAAACACTGCCCCTCAGAGTCCTAAATTTAACGTCACTAATGACAAAATAGCTAAATGAGTGCTAAATGGATAAATGCTCATAGTAAGTAAACTGAAGAAAACAAAACAGGATTAAGTTTTTGCAGGATGGTGCTATTCTATTTATGCAAAAGGAAATAGGTTTTAAGAGTAAGTACATCTGTATTACGAGATTCCTTTGCTATTCACTTCTGTTTTCTTGTACGTATTACTAATTAGGTTATTACTAATTCTAATATGATGGGGAAGAGAGAGGTTATCTTTAAAGCCTTCGTTCTTAGCATTCCTATTTTGATCCCTTCTTCTCCAACATGGAAACTTCACACTGTGCTGTTTCCTTGCTTTCTTTGAACACTTAAAACATTCTTGAGTGAGTAAAAACAAAGGTTAGTAGTGTTTTACATGAGATCTTATTTCTGAGGGTGTGTTTTTGTTTGTGTATGGTATCAGTAATAGATGATGTCTGGAAACAGCAAGCTCTGCTACGACTGCTGCAGTTAATTGATGTTCCGCTTCTAGAAGATATCTTGGTGTCTTCAGTGAAGACAAAACCAGACTGTTTTGGCAAAGAAGACCTGATTATCTCAAATACTTTCCTGGACAGAGAGATTACATGTAGCTTAAACTTGCCTGAGTAAGTTATGCATCTATAAAACGGATTTGTTAGTAAATGCTTTATTTTACTCTTGATCAAAGATTTGTGCTAAGTGAACAAAATAGACTTGCATACTTGTAGGCAGGGGTGGCATTAATGTACCTTCCTTTGACTTCTGAAAAGAAGTGGTAAGGGACTTCACAAAATGTATATGTTTAGGATTGGATGTTTGAGGATTTTAAGTATACATTAACACTTTAACCTCAAGTGTTGGAAACACTCCTAGTTTCTAGACCAGACACTTCACTCTTAGGTCTCTATAACAGGTATTTGAACTTGAAAAAAATTATTCTGATGCTTTTTGTTTGTTTGTCACAGTTCCTGGTGGTGGTGCTGTGAAGATATAAAGTCAATAAAGCATCTATTGTTAGCAGCAGAAAAGGAGAAGCTAAGCTGTAGCACTGAAGAATGCTTATATCATGAGACTGTAAAAGTGAAAGTGGCTGCATGTTGTCAGTGCCCTTTTCCTTAAATGTTCTCTTATTTTTGTAGTGTTCCTATTGTTTGCACTTGGGCTGATCTCTATCTTGGCATGTACTTTCAATGAATATGTCAAGGCATGTGTCCTTATGTGTGTATGTCTTAGTAATGCTTATTTCTATCAAATCAATACAACTTTTATCTGTGAGACTGAGGTCCATCTGTGTACCCAAAGAAACTCTTTCTTACAGTTTTTACATATACTTTCTTTAAGGAGAAAATATTAATATTTTTATATATGTTTGGAGTCTTGATATAAGTTAATGAAATTCCTGGTTCCAAACTAGGTTTATGGGTGGATAGCATCTTAACTCCATGGCTTTTTCCTCCCAGAATGGCTTAATGAACACTGTTTCTTTTGAGCTTTCTACTTCTGTTGTACTTGATTTTTGGGTGGTTGTTGGATTTATGTCTCTTAAAATATCTCATATGTGGTTCTTACTCTGTATTATTCTGTGTTAAACGTTTCTAACATTTGGGTCTTTGCTAATATATCAGATGAGTGTTAAGAAAATTAAATGCTTGCTTCATTGCTTTATTCTACAATTACTTAAGGGGAGTGCTTGAGTAGCATCTTTGTAGCCAGTATATTATTTAGGACTGTCTTAAAGCATGCCTGAAAAATGGAAAATTCTAGATATGAAGAACAGCCACCAGTATTGCAAGTAGTCATAGGTTTAATTGACCCCAATATGAAGGCAGGGGAGTAAGCATAATTTATATCTCAAATTTTCTATCTTCAGTTTTCATGTGTCATGTCAAATACTTGCTCTCCATGTAGGTACTTAAAAACTGTAATCAAGTCCTGCTTGCAGTGATTGCACTGCTCATGGGATCATAACTAAAGGGAGGGCATGATCCTATTTCTACTTTACTATGTTACTCCATTTATGCATCCAAGAGTTATACAGTCCTTGTTGGCTGCAGCAGTTCTAACAACAGTTCGATTATCTAGCTGTCCAGCAGCCAGTTCAAAATCTTTGTTTCTTCTCTCCATGATAAAAATAAGATTCTGTGGATCTTGAATAATAATCGCATTTTCTCAGAAGTTATTGATTCAGTTCAATTTGTTTTATATCCAGAGAGTCAGATAAAAGGAATTTTTCCTCTGCCTCCCACAGTTCTATAGTTTTAGATTTCTTCTGTACAAAATGGTTGAGTTAGTGACTTTTTCCTTTGACCTTCCAGCCTCTTTGAACAGTGAGTTGTCTACCTGAGTTTTAGGTTCTCCTTACACTTTCTCTCCCTAGTTAAGGGTTACAGGCAACAAATGCTTAAGAAAACTCTTGCCTTTATAGTAGGTCATATAATAAACTGCTTCCACAGTCTTCTGGAATTTAAACTATTTTTATTTTTCTCTGTTTTCAAACTAATTGTCTTGTTTCTCTTCCGTAAAGATGCAGTCCCTTGTTTTTCACCCTGGTTAGCCCTGGTGGGTTTTCGTTGTGTGTGTTGGACTAATAGTGGGGTGGTGTTTGGTTTTAAATCCTAGCTGAATCAGGCAAGTGTCCTGGGGTCAGTGACAATCTGGCATGACTGCAGCTTGTTCTGCTCTGGGCGTACCTCAGGTATATTGTCTGTAGCATATGAAAACCATGGAAGCTGCTGATTTTGAGCAGGTCCTTGAACTACTGTAGTGAAATAAGTTACATAAACTGCTTAATAAGCAACAAGTTTAATGCTGTGGTTCAAATATGTGACTATACCTGCACGGTTATTTCTATCTAATTTTCTTTAAAGGATTATATAAGAATAGGCAGAGCATTTTAAAGTAAGCACTAAAACTAACTTTTCCTTCTACAGGCTTGACAAATGGCTCTATGCTGCAATTGAATGCTTGGAGTATTTCCCAGACCAATTCATAGTGATGGTTAGTCAGCAGTTACCTCAAAGCACTAACAAACCCAGCAGTCAGAATGCATACAAGAAGATTCTTTTTGACATTATAATAAAGTATTATAGTCAAAAGAAGGACTCCCTTCTTGGCACTCAGGATCTTGCTATTCATTCAGGAATTATAGAACTTATAGGTAAGAGCAACCTGGAACAAAAAGTACAAGTGAAACTGTATAAAGGATGTAACTTACTGAGCATTAATTGACTGAATCCGAACACCATTTGCAGTGCTGTTGCAGATAACACTTTAATTTATAGGTTGGAAGGGAATACTCGAGGTTGCTAGTCAGAACTTCTGCTCAAGACAAGGACAAATTTCAAAGTTAGATTAAGTCGCTTAGGGCCTGGTCCAGCTGAATTTCAAAAATCTTCAAGGATAGAGATTTGCCAACCTCTCCGGATAACCTGTTTCAATATATAACTACTCTCATGGTGAAAATTTCTTGCTGCTAGTCAGAATTTCCTTTATTGCTGCTTGTGACTAATCAGATAAAAGTAAAATCATTGCTATAAAGTTTTCTTGTTAACCAGAATAAGGTTTTGTAAGTTCCAGATTTAGGGCTTTTTTAGTAACAGAAGCTATTTAAAATGATGAAAGAGACTGTTGAGGTTGTGATTCCCCGCCCCCCCCCCCCCCCCAAAAAAACAAAAAAAAGAGCTCCCTACATATGCTCACAAGTAAAACAGGAGGGTTTAATTTAAATACAAGTTTAAGATTAATCCTACCCTAAATAGGCCTGTTACTACTTCAATTCTGTAGGGTATATGGAATGTTGTCAAAAGCTTCAGTTTTTAGAGAACTATGACAAGTTTACTGCCATAGGAGCACAGTTGGCCTATGTAAAAATAGGAGCAGAGTGGTGGATCCTGTAGCCAGAACCTCATGAAAATACAAAAGGCGATATTTTTATCAGTAGTATTTTGCTAAGGAGGTAAAAAAATTGAATTATAGTAGAAGAAGTCGTGAAATGGAAACTATTGCAAAATTACATCGTCCATCCACAAAAAAAGAATGCTAATTTGAAATAACTGACTTAGCCACTGGTAAGTTATGCTAAATGTTCACTTTAATTAAAGATGTTATAGTTCATATGTGCACTTTAAATACAAAACTGATATAAACTAATATTATAGAATATTACTAAATTATAGAATCAAACCAGCCAAATCTGTAGGCAAGGGAAAAGACAGTGTCATAATTCTGCTGAATTACTCTAATGCTCTAGTTGCCTTTAGGTCTTGTCCTTATTAAGTATCTGCTTGGTCTAAACTACATGACCTGTGACTGTCCAGGGCTATTCTGCTTTCTTATTCTTGCTTTAATTTTGTCATCTTTCCAACTAGTAAGTAAGACTATCTCACGAGCAGTTTCTAATGCTTTATTTCTTTTTGACGAAGTGGTAGCCATAATTTTATCACTAGGAAATTATTCTCTGTTTGAATATATTAGTTTGTGTTCTTGGGTCCTCAGCTGTGTTCTAGTTCATATTAAATCACTGTTAGGAGATTGTCCTTAACTATTTTACAACCATTTTGGATTCTAACAGTTTTCAAGTAGAATCCAGTGTACTTAACCTTACTTTGTTAAGTGCTGCTGTTCTGACTAGTGCAAGAGAGAGCTCAAACTAGCTATGAATATCTACACATTCAAAACACTTTCAAAATTAATTTGAGAAGTGCTGCAGTTATCTAAAGTACAACTTAACTTTGTTATCAATGTATATACGGTTATAAGTATATTTTCCTCAGTTGTTAAACAGTTTAAGATGGCTGATAATACAGGTCTGTTGTGAAGGCAAACATGTTGCTGTGCTTGTTGACTTTAAAATTCAGAGATCTGGAGTATTTTACTTATATTACAGATTCATGCAGTTGGTCAAACTAGTCTATGTGGTTTATTGAACCTTTTTATGTTGGAACTTTTTTTTTTCCCTACAAGCTTTAATCACAGGTCAGAGAAACTTGAACTTTTATCTAGAAATTATTTAACTTCCTGCCTTCATATCTACACTTTTATCTGGCTTGATGATGTCCTTTGGCAATTGTCTTTCCTGCTTTTTTCTGCCCTTCTTTTGGAAAAGGGTCACTTACTTGCTGTTTTGGTGTTCTTTTTAAACAAAGGTGGTTTCAAATGGCTTGTGGTACACCCCTGAAAGTCCTGGATTATTTTGTGTAGAATATAACCTCTGTCCCAATAATAGGACAGAGGCCAGAAAATCATATGTAGGTTCTATTCCTGTATCTGTCCTCATCTTGCTCTTACCTTAAGAAAGTTAATTGGCTTTTTGATAGTTCTTTACTTGCAAAGTAAAGAAAAGTAGAATTATCATCTAAAAGGGTTTTTATAGGCGATTATTTCCACTTTATGACACTTCCTTGAGAAATTTATAACCTAATGGATTTGAAAAGGGCAGGTGTGAAAGGACACCAACCAACAACAAAAAACAAACAAAAAAGAAAACAAAAAGAGGCAAAACAAGAAATCCAAACAAACAAACAAAACCTCAAAGCAACGAGAAAGTTAGAATATTTCAGCTCATTAATTACTTTAAGATGAATCCTGGAATATAATACAAAGATGTGTAAACACAAAGAGTGCAAACATCACTTCAGTGTTTGCACATTGTACACAGAAAATAATAATGCCTGTATATATTGTCCAAGTACATCTGTTTCCCTGACTAGCTGTGGCACTAAGGTTTTAATCTTGTATTGATTAAATTATATATTGAGTCTTGTCTAAATGTTTTAGAAGTTACTGAGATAACCTGCATGTTTGGAGGGAACCCCCCCAAAAAAATGGCATTAATATTGGTCTTTAAATATATGTTCTTGACTGTGAAAATGGACAGTTGCACTGGATACACTGTTTTACTCCATTGCAGAAAAAGGAAAAACAGATCAAGCTCTAGAGGCATCACAACTTTATTTAAAATTGTTAGCACCAAATATCCGAGAAGAACTACATAGGCTCCTGACATTCATAGCCATTGCATCCAAATCTGAGGGCTACAAATTACAAAAACAAGTAAGTATCTGTTATATTTAGTGTGGGAAATAGCACTTTCCTATAGTAAAGCTAACTTTTTTTCCCAGAGTTAGAAGTATTGTTTATTGCCTTCCAGTGTGATTTGTTTTAAAACAAATATCAAGATGTTCTTCCCACTGATAGCATCCTGTTACCCTTAATCTTTGCTGACTAAGTAAATCTAATGCCATTTATTTGCAATGCCGTTTACACTGCAAGTAAATCTAATGTCAAATCTGGGTTCTTTTTCTAGTTTGATAACAGATCGGTGATCATCAAGACTTGCTCAAAGTTCATCTTGCAAAATAAGACATTGCCAAAACCACAGGCAGAACTGCTGACTCAGTTTCTGATGGACAGTCACTCTGAGCTCTTCAAGGTAGTATTTTCTTTACCTCATTGGCTTTGTCATTTTAAATGTTAAATGCCATGAAGTGCCTTTTTGGAGATGAGAGTGGTCTGAGGAACAGAGTTTAATATTCCATCTGTTACAATTTAATGGTACAGTCAAGTAGGGCAAGAAACTATTTCAGGCTGTGGACAGCTTTTTGAGAGCTTTGCAATCCTTTATGTATATCCTCTCCCTTTATTTGCATCATTTGTGTTAAGAAAATATTTGAAATATTAAGAAATTATTATTGAGGCCTTTTGACACCTTGTTTCTGATGACTGTCTAATCAATTTTTAGGCTTGTTAGTGTCTTTCTCCTTTTAGAAGTCAGCTGAATACTCGAGTGATGTATAAGATGTCATGCTCTGTGCCCCAGCATACATGTACAGCTTTGACAACTCTTAAGAGTTCCTTTTGGTATTTTGAAATGTTAACTAAAATAAAGAAAATAAATAGAACCACAAAATGAAATGTCCTTTCTATTTCACTTGATCAGTTATGTAAAGATACAGATCTATTTTATAGTGTCCTTTGTTTCATCACACTTTCACACGTGAAAAAATGCAACCTTTCCAGACCCTATATTCACTTTCTGAATTCAGCGAGTGCATTCAAGTTGTGATGCTTTGCTACTGTTTTCCTCAACTATAAAATTCGTCATTAAAGCACTAAACTAGATAGAGATTAACTAATTATCTCAGCTGTTGTAAGATAGCTGTAAAACACTCTAGACATTTATTGTTCAGTTACAAATAAGCCTCACAGAAACACTGACTTGGTTTCAGTAAAATGTTATTTTTAGTTCTTATAAAACACATTCATTTCCACTTCTGACCTTAGCTAAAGAGACATGGGAGATTTTTTTTTTTATAAGCTCCAATTTAGTTTGAAAGTATAAAGCGGTTGCTGTGAGTTTTGTATGTGTTAATCTACAACCAAAACCAAATACCTTTTTTTTTTTTCCTGTTATTATTAAGGGTTCTGACACAAGGGTTAGGGCTTTGATTCATGATTGGAGTTGGAGCCAAATCTGACAAATGAAGCCTCCACTGCTTCACAGCAGTGACAGCAGAGTGGATGGTGGCTCGCTCTTTGCCATTCAGAGGGACCTTGACAGGCTTGAGAGGTGAGCTTATGCAAACCTCATGAAGTCCAACAAGGCCAAGTGCAAGGTCCTGCATGTGGGTCGGGGCAATCCCAAGCACAAATACAGGCTGGGAGATGAGTGGATTGAGAGCAGCCCTGTGGAGAAGGACTTGGGGGTATTAGTGGATGGAAAACTGGCTATGAGCCAGCAATGTGCTCGCACAGCCCAGAAAGCCACTTGTATCCTGGGCCGCATCTAGAGCAGTGCGGCCAGCAGGTCGAGAGAGGTGATTCTCCCCCTCTGCTCTGCTCTTGTGAGACCCCACCTGCAGTGCTGTGTTCAGCTCTGGGGCCCCCAACATAAGAAGGACATGGACCTGCTTGAGGGGGTCCAGAGGAGGCCACGAAGATGATCAGGGGGTTGGAGCCACCTCCCTTATGAGGACAGGCTGAGAGAGTTGGGGTTGTTCAGCCTGGAGAAGAGAAGGCTCCAGGGAAACCTTATAGCAGCCTTCCAGTACTTAAAGGGGGCCTACAGGAAAGATGAGGAGGGACTCTTTACAAGGGCATGTAGTGATAGGACAAGGGGTAATGGCTTTAAACTGAAAGAGGGTAGATTTAGGTTAGATATAAGGAAGAAATTCTCTACTGTGAGGGTGGTGAGGCACTGGAACAAGTTGACCAGAGAGGTTGTGGATGCCCCTCCCTGGAAGTGTTCAAGGCCAGGTTGGACAGGGCTTCGAGCAACCTGGTCTAGTGGAAGGTGTCCCTGCCCACGGCAGGGGGTTGGAACCAGATGATCTTTAAGGTCTCTTCCAACCGAAACCGTTCTGGGATTCTTTCACAACTGCAGTTGAGAGCCTTTTGTATTATATAAGCTGAAAAGAGTTCAAGGCCTACACTACAGTTTTTGCTGTAGTTCAGTGGAAAACAACATCTAGATCATCTTGCCTCCTGTGTCTTTGGCCAGAAATATCAGGAATAAACATATGTATATGTGTTTTAGTGCAGTTTTTTGAATGTTTACCTAAATAAATGTAGGCATAGATTCTTCTTTAGCTAATTACGTGATTTTTAAATCAATCATCTGAAAGATTTAGATTCTCAAAATACAGAAGTATTGGTTTTGTAACTTTTTTCTTTGATGGATTGTATTTTCAGACTCCTTTAACTCTTCTGGAACTAACTAGTAGGAGACTTGAGAGTTTGCTAGAAGGACGAGATCCAGATATCGATTCAGGTACATGATGTGATATGCACTTTTATATAAACCTTTCTATAAAAATCAGTTTATTATCAGTTGACTATAATTTTGTATAGACTATGTTCTTTTTCTTTATTAGAAGTTAAGCATTTAAGCGACTAGTGGCTAATTCACCAAATACTTAAATTATCTGCTGTAAGCAAAACACTGACCTTTGAATATTAGAGAACATGAACTCTATTATCTAGTTTGAACACATTACAAAATTCTTTTACTAAATAATTACTCTGGAGAAATGACTTGCTTATAATTTGGTTTGTGAATTTGATGTGATTTTGTATTTAGGAACAGTATTCTTATATTTCTGCTACAAAACACCTAAAATTCTCACAGAAGTCAGTAGTTTGAGGTTCTAATAGATGTCTTGAGCACAGACCTTGATTGTTTAGTGTTTTGAAGAACTTTCTTCCTTTTCTGGATAAGCACAAAGTTTATTAAGAACTTAAGGCTCATAGAAGAGTAATGTAGCCTAAAAGGAAGGCATTTGACACTTGGTGTTGTCCTGGTTTCAGCTGGGATAGAGTTAATTTTCTTCCTAGTAGCTGGTACAGTGCTGTGGTTTGGATTTAGTGTGAGAATAATGTTGGTAACACACTGATGTTTTAGTTGTGGCTAAGCAGTGCTGATCCTAAATTAAGGATATTTCAGTTTCCCATGCTCTGCCAGCGAGCAGGTGCACAAGAAGCTGGGAGGGAGCCTGGCCAGGACAGCTGACCCAAACTAGCCAAAGGGATGTTCCATACCATAGAGCGTCATGCTCAGTATAGAAACTGGGGGGTGGATCACTGCTCAGGTATCGATCAGCGGGTGGTGAGCAATTGCATTGTGCATCACTTGTCTTTTCTTGGGTTTTAGTTCTCTTTTTGTTATATTCCTTTTCATTATTATTATTATTATGGTTTTATTATCATTGCTATTATTATTTTATTTTATTATTTATTTTAGTTTAGTTATTAAACTGTTCTTATCTCAACTCACAAGCTTTACTTTTTTTCGATACTTCTCCCTATCTACTGGGAGGGGGGAGGAACAAGCAAGCGAGTGGCTGTGTGGTGCTTAGCTGCTGGCTGGGGTTAAACCATGACAGGTGTGTATGTGGGATGAGTGTTTTCCAGTTCATTTCTTTTACAGGCTAACATTCCATCTGGCCTTGCTGCCAAAAATATCTTTCAGCACTGTGATTAAAAGGGTTGACTTAAATAATTTAATTTCTCTTTGACTCTAGCTTCTTCCTTTTGACTTCTGTATTGCCAGTTCACTATGTGCTTAAACATCGAAGAGAAACCATTAGGGGACTGAATAATACTGTTATTGTGCTGTTTAATACTATATTTAGTAGAGCAGCTGAGAAGTAGTTTTGGTACAGAATCTTTAACAATCTGTGTTGTGCTCTGGAATGTGTCCAAATTGCTTCCAGTTCATTGTTCTGAGCATCGCATATTGTGTAGCCAAAGAATACAGAGGTGAGCAACAGAGAAAGGAGTTGCCTGTCTGCAGTATTCTTGGAGCCTGCATGGTCTCCATCAGTACGTTGAACAGACAACTGAAGTACAAACCCCATGCTATATTCTCCCTACTAAGTTCTGGACTTTCAATCTGTAAATGCATATAGATTCTATCTACTTGTTGAAATACCTAGTTTGATCTGATTCTAAGCTCTCCAGCATGGCATATTCCTGTTTACCTGTGTGCCTCATGATCTGCTGTCATTTTCCCGTTTCTCATGGAGGAGGCAGGAGGAAAATCTTTCCTGAGAGCTACTGAGCATTCTTAGCTGGTGAACTTCTGAAGTGCAGGTGGGAGCAGGAGGGAAGGCTGGGGGACCCTGCTAAGAAAAGGAGTCTATCTGTTGCAGGAAGGTAATCATTAGGTCTGCTGGAAATAAACATTCCTAAAAACACCAAGGGAACTCTCTGAGGTCGGTTTTAATCTAGTAAGCCACTTGAAACCACTGGACTAAAGGATCCCCACTGAAGTTTTAAGAGTTAATCTCTTTGCCAGAAGTTGTTCAGCTTTCCCTTTTGAAAGAGTTATGTTTTCTTGACCTGACTCTACTAAACCATGAAAAGTATTTCACATTTGGTGTTTGACAGCATCATTGTAAAAGAAGTGAAGGACACGTCCACATTAAAATTCTGGCAGCTCAGGTTACCACTCTGTGTGAAGCCTTAAGAAGATGGTGTTTGTACAGAAGAAATAGAATTTTTTTCCCCTCCAGGCAATTAACATTTGTTCAACCACCTTGCTCACTAAGGTGTGGAGTAGCTGAATTGCCAGAACTCACCTGTCCAATGATGGGGCTTGAATCCTTGCAGGACAGTACTCTACTGCATAGGTTCACAACATTTTTATAGCTAAACAGTGCTTAAGTTGCGTATCTCTCGAGCTCCAGTTCCTTGCTCTGCCCTCACCATGAACTGCTGCCTGTTCCATCACCTCTGTTTCAAGTGCCCAAACCATGCTGAGCTGTCTAGTCACCTAGAAGTTCCTGATTTGTATTCCTGAATTCAGAGGTGTGCTTCAGAAGCAACCGTTTCTCCAAAGTGTTTATTCACTTGCATTATGTACTGGGCCTTACAATGGATCTGAGTCACTCTCAGGGAGTCGCTGGGTTGTGACAACTGCAAAGTGCCATTCTTGTCATGTAACATTCTTCATTATGGCTTCTGTTTGCAAGAACTGTATTGGCTCTTTGTCTTGCAGGCTTGTTTGCAATACAAAATCATCTGTGATACTGCAATTGTAACTGCTTTTCAATTTTATTTTTGCAATTAATGTTTAGATGTCTGTCCATGCTCTGTGGAGGGCTGTATGTTTCATTGTTTGTAGAGAATTGTAATCTCATCTGAACTGGAATACCAATATACCTATGTTTCTGATCACATTTTTAAATCAGGCTCTTATATGATGCATTAAACTTAATCTGAACCTCTGATTTCTTACAAAGGCTTCACCTTCTGTCAGCGCATGACAACTAAAGAATATGAAGATGAAAAGCAACAAACAAATCAGTATCTTCTTGCATTGGTTCGAGAGATGGACAGTGACCCTGCTATTCCTTTGAAGCAGAAGAAGAAAATAATTAAAGAATTCCAAAAATACCACTCTCTCGTCTATTGTAGTGGTTGTAAAACTACATGTGACTTTTGTACTCTAAATGGTTAGACTTGAATATAGCCTTTCTTTTAAAAAAGAAAACAAGGTGGGGGATGCATATGAAAATTGTTTATGATACAAAACATTTTCTTCTTACGTCTTTACATCTTCAGTTACAGGAAACTACAACTATTGAAATTACTATGCTGCTAAAAAGCATTAATTCTAATTAATGACTCTCTTAAGCAACATTACTTTTGAGTTAGTAATAACGGCACACTGCTTGTGCTGCTTTGAGTTCAGGCTTTGGCACTTTTTTTCCTTCTGTCCCATGACCACATGGCTTTCTAGCTGAGCCACTTCTACATTCAGAACCATGCTTGGGTTCATAACCAGTAAGGTTTTTAATCTTTTCTATCTGTAGTTCATAATCTAACTGTAATCTAATTTTAAACTGTAGATTATGACTCCTATGAGTATTGTAAAAGTGTACAAAGTGTGTCAAAAATGTTAGGAGCCAGTCAGTGGGTTTTGAATGCATGGCAGGCAAGATTCATTAGGCAGGGGAGCTGTGTGTGCTTGCAGTCAGTAATTACAGCATGTTACTCCTTCCCCAGACTGAGCTGCTGCTAATCTGACAGTTAAGCAAAAAAAAGTTAAAAATTGCATTTTGAAAAAACTTGAGGAATAATAATCTTGGCTTAGATCTCTTGGTGTACTTAATGTATTTTAACATGAGGATACTTTGCTAGTGTCCAGTTATTTGTCATCAATACTTTGAATAGTATTTATGGATTCATAGGTCAAAGCTAGAAAGCACATTGGCCTATCTTGACACATTGGAAGTTAACTGTATCTTGACAAGGAAATGTTGATTCAAATAATTAAATAAATATGCAATATAATGTTATAGGGGTTAAATTACTACTTCCATCCTCATGACAGACATTTGATCATGTTTTGGAAATAGAAACAGAATTGAGATTAGAAGAGACCTCTGGTCTAGTCCTACCACCCAGCTCAAAGTGCTGTCAGTGCAGGCTCCTCAGGGCCTTTTCCAGTTGAGTTTAGAGTATCTCCAAGGATGGAGATGCCATACCCTCTCAGGTGAGTCTGGTCCAGAGTTTGACCAGCCTCACAGTATTTTAAAAAAACAACAACAAAACAAAAATTACACCTCACGTTATGTTTAGGTAGAACTTCTTGCATTTCAGTTTGTGCTTATTGCCTCCTGTCCTTACACTGAGCACCACCAAGAAATGTTGGGCTGGGTCTTCTTAACTCCCCTGAGCCTTCTCCTCTCAAGACTAAACAATTGCAGCTCTCTCAGCCTCTTCCTTGTGTGACAGATGCTCCAATCCCTTATCATTTTCATGGCCGTCTTGCTGGACTAGCTCCACCATGACCATGATTTTTTATTATGAATATGCTGCTTTAGGTATCTACATCCTCAACTGCTCTTCAAATGTGTGGTCAAGTTACCAGGATACCAAAGCTTTCTGAAAAGAAGCTCCGTTTTCTTTTCTAAATTTAAATGGTTACACTGTTAGATATACCTAACTACGTGTACAGGTAGTAGGTTGTGTTAACTTGCATATTTCAAGTAGCCTTATTTAAATGACCTGATCCTATTAGAAGTCAGGGGATGTAGTTGACTCTGTCCACACGTCCCTGTTTATGTACTTGTTATTTAACAATTACTGTCCAGTGTAAAATAATTTCTGGAGGAGGAAAAAGGACCCAAGTTTCACCTTTCAGAGGTGAATGTCCCAATTACTACACTACAGGGCCGTGTATTCTTTTTCTAGCATTGTGTGGGGATTTTGGTCATTGTCCCAGAAAAGGGAGCATGTACAGAAGTAGGTTATTATTGAGAATTGTAAACAGGAAAGTATTTCCTGATTAAGTGCTTCTGGTGTTGAGTAGCAGGAGAAGGGGATTTTAGTTTGGTTTTTTTTCTCTCTCTCTCTTCAGTCACTTTACTTGGTCTCACTCAAAGTACTGAACCTGGTAACTAGATGGACTGGGAATTGCTTTGGGAAAAACTGTATTTTTAAAAAAAATTCTTGCACTTTGTGACTTGATTAGAATTTTCTTATGCTAATTTAAAGATGATAATAAAGCATTGCATAAAAGTGATGAATCAGTCAATCATTTCATAGTGCTGTCATAAGGAAGAGGCAGCTCAGTGGGTATAGAACCAGGTATCAAACAGTAAGGAAATGCCTCAAGTGGACAGCAGGATAGCAATTCTCAATAGCTGCCAGGTGCTTTCCTTCAGTTCATGGGACAAGAAGTCAAGATTAATCTAGTTCTGCAAAGGAAACAAGAGCTCGAGAGCACTATTTTATTCAGCTACCCTGTCAGGAGGATCTACTAATTTTTAATCTCCTGTTGAAATAAATGTGATCTTTTATACCGGAGTATAAGGGCCTGCTGAACAGAACAGGTTTGGTGAACTACAGGTGACTGGTTTTTATTGTTACTTTCAGTTACATTCCAAAATTAGGAAAACTTTGTTGGACTTTAGAAAGTTCTGTCAGTTATTTTTAACAATATTTGACACAGAATTATCTGATAGGGAAACTTGGACCTCATTTCCATTTATGATTTCTAGGCTAGAGCTATTAAATTAATTGCCAGTATGAATTTGTATTTGAAGTATAAAATTTCTGGAGAGTTTAGTGAAGGTACTTTCCAGTGCAGTCTTATCAAAGAACAAGTGACTTCAAAGTAAGGAGCCTTACTTCTATTCATAGGCCATTCAAGTTTGCTCCTACCAAGGAAGAGGTTCATTGTTGCTTTTATGGAAACAATGTCAACATTCCTTATTTTAAGTCCCACCTAAAGCATGCTGGTAATCTTGTGAAGCAGTTATTTTAAAAACTAGAGGTTGGACACAGGTGGCTATCAAAATAACAGTGTGCTAGACTTATAGATGTCCTGTGTTTTCTTACACAGAGTAATACAGCAGCTGTATCCAAGAATTTGTACGTGGTGGTCTCATGCATGAATACCCTGGCTGCCTCCTGTGTGGCTCCTGTAGCTATGAACAGGAGCAGGGTGCCTCTGCCATTCCTTTCAGCAGGTGAGACTGGAGGAAAGATGCCATGAGCTGTCAGTCCAAAGTCAAAAAGATCATATGCAAGAAGAAAGATCATCTCAGAAAACTATTCAATTGGGGCAGCTCTCCCATTCTCTGGAGTGCTGGCTTCTCTTCTATATTGCCCTTATATATATATATATAGGATATATATATATCTCCTGTTGCCTGGGTAGCAACAGGAGCAACTCACAGGAATCTGGAATGTTGATCGGAACAACCTGGCTCTAAGTCCACGTGCTTATCTGAAGTTGGAAAGAGGTGGAAGATGGAGATGAGAGTATCTCTGTATCTTAATGCTGCCAGTGAGCCCAGGGGCCGGTGGTGAATACAGTGTTTTCCTTGTTCACAGCTCTGTCCATTCAATTACATCCAATACCCTTGGGTCACAGATTGTCACAAAGAACAATTTTTCAGAAGGTAAGAAGATCTAGCGGTGCTTCAGAGTGCCCCTCTCTGGACCTCGTCCAGGATCACTGGAGGGGCCTGAAGTCCAGTGAAGCCTCTACTTAGCCCTGCCATCAACTGCCCAGGTCAGACAGCGCCCTTAGTTCCAAGCTAGGTAAGTGTACTTACCGGTTTTACTTAAGGGCAGACAAGAGAGGGAATATGAGACTTCAGCTGAGACTAGGATACCCCGGTACAAATCCGAGACTACCAATCACCAGCCCAAACTAAAAGGGCTCCCCCTGAGGCCACGAGCTGCATCAGGTCAAGATCAGTGTCAGCACCCATGTGCCCGTGCCTGCCCCTGTCCTGGCAGCCAGGCTGGCCAGGTGGGGCACCCCCTACTAGCGCCACCCTCCGAGACTTCCACCTGGCTCTTGGCTCGTCCTGTTGCTCTTTCCCCTCCTGCCTGCAGTGCTGCACAGGGTGATGGCCACAGTAACAGCTTCTGACACCACCTTTGCTCTGTCAACAGAACAGGCTGGGGCATTTGTGATTATCAGAATGCATGTATAGGACAGAGGTGGGGTTACCCAGGACAGGGCTGCAAGCTTCGCTCACCTTAGACAGCTTCTGATGTCACCTCTCCAGAAAGGTGAGGGGAGCGGCAGGAAACTTATTTGCTCAGCAATTGTTTAAAACAAAAGCCAAACAAAAAACCCCATGACCTACTAACCCCAAACCCCTTTTTAAAAAAGAACTGTTCAAATTACTCTTTCCTCAAAATCTACGTACACTCTCAATAGCAGTGGTCACATTTCAAGTATATTCCTCTCATTCACTAAAACAACCAAAAATAAAACTCACTTATCTCTTTTCAGTATAGGCAATCTCAGACATTTTGAGATGTGTTTAATGTCCATTCAATTGCACGCAGGAGTTAGAGTAATATTCATTTTGAAAAAAAAAATTAAAATCTTTGTTTCTTCTCACTATGTATGAGTGTCACACCAGTACAAGCATTCAATATTTTTATTGTGTCACGCATCGAGGTTTTCTGCAATACAAATACAATGAAGCTATTGGTAAAATATGATAACATAATGAAATGACAATGAGCATATTATTTCATAGTATTAGGCTTGTAAAACTTTATTTTTAAACTCTGAAAATTATTTTTTCCCAACCCACTTAAATACAGGAAAGCTAAAACACAATCCTAACTGACAGGTTGTATTTCAAAGAGTTCCATTCTGAGTAAAACAATGGAATAACAATGTATCCAACTATGCTATCTATATATCAAATTTCTCTTCACAGATATTGTGTCCATGTTCTTCATAATCTTCTCTAGTTACTACCATGTCTTCAAAATCATCATTTTCAGAAATGAGCTTCCCACCTTCCCAAGAATAAGTGATAGGGCTGAAAAATAAACAGTTATTGTTACTCATCTGTATGTTCATTTCAAACAGAAGTATGCAGTGATGATTTCCAAGACTTTTATTTAGCCATACCTATTTAAAAAATACATTTTTGATTGCTAAATCAAACCATCCAGCACCAAAGTTTGAAATTTTAGCAGGGATAACTGACTTTGATTTTTATAAAAAGCAAGTGCCTCTCTGGAGGCAGGTGTGAAGAGGGCAGGAAGTGGGTATGTCTTTATATTTACATTGCACAGATAATGATGTTTTAATATTTCAAAATACTCTTTAATAATACTTTTTAAAAAGTGAAGATTTTTTTGTACTTTCAAGATATACTTGTTTTGTCTCAACTGTATATTCTCTGCAAAGATGTTACCCCTTCCAAATCCCTGAAGTGGCTATATTAATAATGACATGGCAGTTCAGATGCTGAAAATTCTTCTGCGTAAAAGACTAAACTCTGATCTTGCATACTTATGTATCCACTTAATGACAATACAGCCTTATTTATCTGTTTATGATAAAAAAACCTGATCCTGAAAACACTTACTTACATGCTTAACTTTATTAGCGAAAGTACAGGGCAAGCAGGTGGTCTCAAATTTATTTGGTTTGTCTGAAAATACACTGATTTAAAACATTCTTCTTGTACAACTTTGGTTAACTTAATATTTAAATTAACCCCTTTAATCTATCTTTTTAATCAGCAAAAGAAATTCTAGTTTATAGTTTGTTCTGCTAGAAGGACAAAGCTTGTTCTGTACAATTTAGAACTTACTTTTCAGGAAGAACAACAGAAACATCATAATCAGTTGGAGTAAGACATCGAACTTCAGAATAAACCCGATCTCTGAAGCCTGGAAAAAGGGTGTTTCCTCCAGTCAGAACTATGTTCTTGAAGAAATGAGGCTGCATTTCTGTAAAATAAAAAAGTAAATCTGTAGTTAAAGAGACTGAATATATATTTAAAGATTAAAGGTATTTTTCTCAATTTTGTTATGAATTGGAACAGAAGTAAGATATGCATAGAAGAACTTTATGATCATCTAACAATCACGAGTTAATTTCATTGAGAAATACAAAAAAGTGATCAATCACCCTCTTTTCCTTGTGATTTTTAGAATTTGGCATTGATAACTAGTGTTTTTTTATACTGTCTATTATATTTCATGTTTGTCAACACAATTCCCCTTTCAAAAGGGATTTTGAATGCTACAATTTTTTTAAGAGTACAAAATAATAGCCTCAATGCCACCATACTTATGTGGTATCATAAATCCTATGCAAGTCTTCTTTGTAGTAATGACATTAATTACACATACATCATCTATAAAATGAAAGTCTTAGTATTGCTTCTGACAAGCACAGCAGTCAGAAAGGTTTTACACTTTGATGCCTCAATTACTGAGTTTGGTCAGTTTCATTTTTCTTGTCAGTTTCATTTTTATCTTCTCCCAGTGAAGAAAGATATTTTAACACACAGGTAAAACTAATTTCAAGTATGTTCCATCATCAGTGTCAAAGACGGATAGGTCACATTAGAAAAGGATGTGAAGAAGAACGAAGTCTACAGCAATTAACTGAAACAAGAGTAGAAACCAATCGATGAATCACCACAAAACTGTGTTTGCCTAACAATCTTGTAGACAATCAGTTCTTGAGTATATGACACACACCAGAAGACAGCAGAGTTCACAACAACTTAATAACTGGCATATTGAGTGTACTAACTTCCTAAGACACTTTGGATGCTTAAAAAAAACCAAACCAAATCAAACAGAAATAAACCCCAAACCAACACAACACCCTATACACACTTTTCAGAATACTTCGAGGTTATACCTTCAGGTAAATTCTGAATAGAGTAAACAATGGCTTCAGGAATTCCCATCTCTTGAATACCAATATCCGAAGGATGGAAGAGTATTTCTGGAACTGCAAATCTTTCATTTGTTAGACGAAGTATTTGTTCACCAGTCTTGTATTTTCCACTTAACACCATCTCTTCCCTTGGCTAAATTAAAGACATGAATAGTAGCCACCGCTTAAGAAAAGAAACTACATCCTAGAGTATTCAGCTAATCTTTTTCATGTACTGCAGAGGTAGGCAGTATATTCTATGTTAAGTCGTCTTATCAACAAATCTTTTAAGAATACTACATAGTCTGGTATTAAATCTGAAATGACTTTCCTCTTATTTTGCTTTAGGCAAAACTGCAGTTGATAAAACAGATATGCATGAGAGTGGCCTTAAAATAATGGCACTCCTTTTGAAACTATGGCCAATTCAGTAAATGAGATAAATTGTTAAATTGTCTTCATTGATATGAAGACTCTTCAGGCTCATCTACAACGTGACTTTGAACCTTCTACCTATTAGGGTATTTAAGTTAAATTCAGAGAGACTTACAAAAAAGTATCAAAGCAGAGAAAACATTTTCCAACTTAACTTTAAAAAAACCCAACAATAATGATATGGATAGGTAGTATGACAGAGCACAAGCATAGAAAGCTACAAGTATTAAATAATAGAACACAAAATGCTATGCTGGAAAAATATTTAATCTCAACTTCCTAAGGAAAACTTTAATGCACAGCACAGAAAGAAGTTACAGCATTAGAAAGAAGAAAGTCCTTTTAACCTCTCTACTAGACTTGTGCAGGGGAACAGTCCAAAAAATACTTCAAAAACCATACTATCATTACCTTACAAAATCCTTTTTTGATTGTGCTGAAGTCTGGCAAAACATAATCTACCATTACAGTATTTTCCTCTCCTTTCAATCTGAAAGAGAAGAATGTAAAATACAACAGAATAAAGAATAAGTTCTGAATCCCAAATATTTTATACTGACAAGAATTCCTTTGACTTAACTGGAAAGTTTTCTGATTAACAGTATAGTTTTATTTGTTTGTACCAATAGATTATTCAGAAGTACCAACTTTTACATTTAGTACCATTGTAAACATACTTGGCAATGTCCATGTCCTTGTAAAAGTCTTGAGAAACATAACACACATCTTCTTTCACTTGATTAATTACATGTGTTTCATCCATAACATGTAGCTGCCTGTGAAAAACAAAAACCAAAACCACAGAAGTTTAAGAATAATTCTTAGCATTACCTGTCCAGTTTTTCACTGGAGATGATCAACCACAGTTTTCAAATCACAGAAAGTTACTGTCTCAATATCTAAAACTTGTATTCAATTTACAAAAGGATTCCTGGCCTGCTGGAGTTTAGTATTTTCCTATTTCACAGTTCAATAAATACAAACATCTACTTGCATTTGCCCAATGTCTTCATAACAAGTATAGCCACAATCCTGCAATTAGCTCTACTAGCACAGACCTTTACCTAGATAAAGTTCAAAGCTAAAGGATCCTAATGAAAAGTTGATCCTATTGAATTTTATTTGAGGTATTGATAGAATCAGCAAACTGCCTGATGATCTACTGAGACATCTCACTGAAACCTCTCAGAAAACATGCAAGGACTTGAGTAACTGTGAACACACAGGTAACCTGAACAACTTCAAAAGCGCTGGCACTTTAAGAACAGCCTAATTCTTCAAAGAGCTTAAGCTCACCTTAATTCATCTTGAGCTTAAACTCAAGATCACAGCTAGCAGATCATAACAGACAAAAATTCCCTTCTCCTTTAAACAGCACTTAATCTAAAATTCACAGAACCAGTAACTATATCGCCACAAACTTCTAGCTCATTTCATATCAGGTCTCAAGATGATGATCAGCATGCTTTACCTGTAAGAGATTATCTCCTTCAGATGGTTGGTTAAGAGTTTTCCTCCAACATTAATCCTACAGAAAAGGAGTAACACGAGGAATTCCGTCATTATTAACTTCAGGCATAGCAAACAATTCTTCTAGAAAATATATACAGCAGTTTACCTGATGATTGCCTCTTTCTTCTTTTTACTTCTACAATAAGGTACAATGTGCGTAAAAGAGTATCCACTATCCACGATGATACAGCACAGCTCAGATGGATTATCCCGGAAATACCTGTGTGCACTAAGAGCCCCAGCTGAAATATAGAAAATGTCATTCAATTTTTATATGAATATACACTTTTAGAATTTACATTGATACGAAAATGTACTTGCTTCATATTTAAATGCCTTTGACAGACTTTCAAAACCTCAATACATAATACTACAGCCAACACATGAATTAATTTTTACAGAGGATAAAGTTAGGTATTGTATGTGACTCCTTTTATTCTTTTTCAATAATTCGAGTCCATATTCAGTTTCCTCTCCTAAAGTCCAAGCAGACTGATCACACCACAATTTATCAAGCCTATCTGGAGTATCCTAAGTCCAGCTATCTTTCAGAAGAGTCGTGATGTTATTTACATATTCCCTATTAGACACAATACATATCATGATTGTAATGCTGCATTTTATTTGCTAATACAAAATAAAACCAAACAAAAACCCACCCACCCCCAAAAAAAGGAAAGCTATCAAAGACTTCATGAAAATTTTTGGTAGACTTTCTCAAATGCTATCCTGTTTCAAAATCCATCCGTTACCCCTGTCATCCTGACTGTCCACAAATTTCCTTTAACTTTATAACATGACACTCTTAAGAAAGTAGTACAAGAGTATAGCTGGAATTTCTAAAAAAAAAAAAAAAAATAATGTTTAATCCAGTTAAGAGTACATATAGGAGCATATAGGAGCATATATATTACTCAAGAGCCAAGAATGAAATGAAGTAATTTCTTTACTATCTTTATATATACATGTGTGTGCATATGCATGTAGGCATGCTTATTTATTTATTTATTTATTTACAAGGTTAACCTTCAAAATATATAAATGCAAACTAGGAGACAGACTCACCATTTACTCTAAGAACTGCTTGAAATTGATATTCTTCAAATAGAATTTCATTCATGGATTCTTGTATTGAACTGAAGTTAAAATAAGGTTCGGTAATAATAATATTGGTATCTACAAAATCTACCTATGAAAAACAGATAAAGATTGTCATTACACAAAACTTGGAAATTAATACTCCATTACCATATTTTGTAGCAGCTGAAGATCATGCAAATTTGAAGACATGATTACCACTTGCCGTATTTGTTTGTAGAAGCTAGGCTTCAAAAGTTTTAAGTTTTTTAAAGACTTCACAAGCAGTGATACAACTTTATCAAATTAATGAGTAAAAACATAATAGAAGGGAACACCTTCATATATATTCTGCTTCTGTTATGATTCTTACAAATCGTAATCCAACATTTTAAAGAGATACCCATAAAGGAACACTATAATACTGATGTAAAATACACTAATCCTATCAACTACAGAAAGATAAGTCTCTTCAACAGTTCAGCACTTGCATCACAAAATTACTTATCTAACAACCAAAGATGAAGTCCTGCGCAAAGCAGAATCAATAATAAAACTCCCAGAGACCTCTAATGAGGCTAGCAAAAGATCCTGAACTTTCTGCATTTACTGATCACTCAAACCCCTCAGAAGGTTACTTCAATCATAACTGGATATGGCCCTAAACCTATTACCAGCTGTATCTCTCTGTAGTCTTCACTCATGAAAAAGAATTAAAAACAAGTTCTCTCTGAAACCATGACTAAATTGAATCTAGTTTCAAAACTAATATGAAAGCTGTTTCAAAAGCCAGCACTGTATATTTTTGTGTATGGAGACTAAGATAATTTGAGGCATTACTTTCACTCTCAGTACCATTCTGCCTCCTAGGTGTTACAAAAACCAAAAACTTTCGGAGTATATAACACTTTTTTTTAAAGAAAAAAATAAAAGGGAAGCCTTACTACACTTCTTGTGCTAAATCCAGTTCATGCAATAAATAAGAAAAATTAAGTATGAGGTATTTATATTTCATACATTCAACTTACTCATAGGTAGAAAATGGTTAGCCAAAGATGGTTACTCAATGGATATGTCTTCTCGCGTACTGACCGAGCTCATCACTCTTTTACATCTAAAGTTTCTTGATCTCTAAACCACACTGTATCTGTCTATAATTATTTTTTACTAACTTGAACTTAGTTATATTGATGTGAATTTCTTAACATATGTGAACTGGACTCACTACGAATACACATAAGAGTTTCTTAAATTCCTACACTAGAGCTGGAAGTAAAAATTTTCTTCAGTTTGCAAAAAAACAAATCCCCGTGATTTCTAATTGAAGGGACTTTCAAATAAACAGTAAGCTCACCAGTTCTATTTAATATTTTCTGTATTTATGTTAATTCCATTAGTCAGTATTTAACCTAAACAAAATCTGTAATTAAAAAAAGGCTCTTACTTGATACATTTCTTTTCCAAAAAGATAATCCCAAACCTGTCTCTGGACATCCCAGTTCACCAAGTAACCCTGTAGGAATTCAGAAAAAAAAATAACAATGTTTAGAAAATAAAATCATACTTAAAAAAAAATACTAGACATCATAAAATGTCAAGTGATTGATAAGCTGGTAATATAAAGAAATCTGAGTGTAAAAATGTCTAAATTCACATTTCTATGCCAAGAAGTAAATGTTACATAGGATAAAGAATGTTACAAATATTCCCCATCAATGTTAATTATTACACTACAAAACCAATATAAATTGTGTTTCCTATATACATTATTCTCTTTGACAGAAACCTGGCAGTCTGACCTCTGTGCCAGGGAAGGTTATGGAGCTGATCATCCTGAGTGCCATCACATGGCACGTACAGGACAAACTGGTGATCAGGCCCAGTCAGCATGGGTTTATGAAAGCTTCACTAACCTGACCTCCTTCTATGACAAGGTGACCTGCTTATTGGATGAGGGAAAGGCTGTGCATGTTGTTTACCTAGACTTTAGTAAAGCCTTTGACACCGTTTCCCACAGCATTCTCCTGGAGAAACTGGTTGCTCATGGCCTAGACAGGCATACTCTTTGCTGGGTAACAAACTGACTGGATAGTCAAGCCCAAAGAGTTGTGGTGGAGTTAAATCCAGTTGACGGCCAGTCACAGGTAGTGTTCCCCAGGGCTCAGTACTGAGGCCAGTTCTGTTTCTTATCTTTATCAGTGATCTGACCGAGGGGATGGAGCGCACTCTCACAAGATGGACCACACCAAGTTGGGTGGGAGTGCTGATGTGCTCGAGGGTAGGGAGGCTCTGCAGAGGGATTTGGACAGGCTGGATCAACGGACCAAGGCCAACTGTATGGGGTTCAACAAGGCCAAATGCCGGGTGCTGCACTTGGGTCACAACAACCCCCAGCAGCGCTACAGGCTTGGGGAGCAGTGGCTGGAGAGCTGCCAGTCAGAGAGGGACCTGGGGGTGTTGATTGACAGCCGGCTGAACATGAGCCAGCAGTGTGCCCAGGTGGCCAAGAAGGCCAATGGTATCCTGGCTTGCATCAGAAATAGCGTGGCCAGCAGGGACAGGGAAGTGATCTTACCCCTGTACTCGGCACTGGTGAGGCTGCACCTTGATTACTGTGTTCAGTTTTGGGCCCCTCACTACAAAAAGGACATTGAGGTGCTGAAGTGTGTCCAAAAAAGAAGAACGAAGCTGGTGAAGGGTCTGGAGCACAGGTCTTATGAGGAGCAGCTCAGGGAACTGGGGCCATTTAGCCTGGAGAAAAGAGGCTCAGGGGAGACCGTATTGCTCTCTACAACTACCTGAAAGGATGTTGTAGCCAGGTGGGTGTCGGTCTCTCCTCCCAAGTAGCAAGCAATAGGACAAGAGGAAATGGCCTCAAGTTGCACCAGTGGAGGTTTAGACTGAGTATTAGGAAAAATTTCTTCACCGAAAGGGTTATTAAGCATTGGAACAGGCTGCCCAGGGAAGTGGTTGAGTCACCGTCCCTGGAGATATTTAAAAGATGTGTAGATGTGGTACTTAAGGACATGTGGTTTATGGTTGGACTCGATAATCTTAAGGGTCTTTTCCAACCTAAATGATTCTATGATTGTTAAATTTCAGACTGCTGCACTTGATTCTTGCATGACACTATATATAACCCTGCAGTTGGGGCATATTGTATGAAAACTATTCCTTAAAACACCAATTCACATTCGGCTATAATGTTAAACTCAGGTTATCTTACTTACTTTCTGAAAAGGGAGAATATAAAAAAGACCAGAGGGATCTTTAATTTCATCCAGTTGATTTGCCGTAAAGGTTTTCAAGCGTGCAGTCTTTGATCTGAACTGACAGTTGGGAATAACGCTGGAAAAGATTGGGAAGCCTCCTGTTCATCATGACATGAGACACATTCATTGTCTTTACATTACTTTCATAAATAGAATACTTTTAATAATATTTTTGCTGCTGTGTTTTGGTTTTAATTCATTTATTGGACCCCATTACGAGGGAAATCTCTCCATTCTGACACCGCCGGTGCAGATGAGGCACCTTTTGGAAAAACAAAACCAAACCAACCCTGCACACCGCACTGAGCTACCACCACCCCCCGCCGCCAGCACAGCACAGGGAGCGCCGGGGGCTCCCCCGCGCCCGGGCACCGCCGGTCCCTGGGCGGTGGGGGCCGGTGTCGCGGTCCCGCCGGAAGGCTGGCGCGCGCCGCAGGGGCGGGGCCCGGCGCCCGCCGCAGGGGCGGGGCCAGGCCGGGCCGGGCCTCTCCACGGCGAGCGCAGGCGCGCTGGCGGCCCGCTTGCCGGTGAGGGGCTGAGGGAGAGGCGGCGCGGCCTCCCGTGCACCCCGGCACCGGCGGGGGAGCGGCAGAAGGACGGGCGCGCAGTGAGGGTGCCGGCGGAGCGATAAGGGGACGACCGCCCGTCCCGCCTCCTCCCGGGCCCTCACCTGACGTTCGCGTGGCTGTAGCCGATCTTGGCGTTGTAGGCGCCGTTATCCAGCACCAGCGTCGCCATGTTCCCCACGGCGCCACGGCCGCCGCCGTCCCAGTATTGATCCGCCACCGCCGTGGATCTCTATGGTTACCATAGAGCGGAGGAGCAGCGCGCGCGCGCGTTGCCTGATGGGACGCAGGAGTGCCGCGGGAACCGCCTCCGGCAGCGCACCCGCCTCTGGCGCGAGCCGCTCACGTGATGCCGGTGACGCTCGGGAGGCGGCGGACGCTATTGGTCGGGTGCGACCCGGAAGCTCTCGCCGAAGAGACCGGCGGGGGCGGGGGCGAGGAGTCACCCGGTCGAGCTCCCGCTGCGGGGCCGTTCCCTGAGGCGGCAGTGCGCCTGCGCGGGCAGCTCCCCCCCCCCCCCCCCCCGCCGGGGACCGCGCCAGCCCTGGGGGGGCGGGGGGCGGCCGTTGAAGGGGGGCGGGGAGTCGCGCCCTCCAGGCAGGGGCACGGCGGGCACGGGACGATAACACGAGAGCCGGGGCGGGGGGCGCGAGCCCTTCCCCGGTGTGTATGAGGTTACAGACCCCCTCTGTTGAGGGAGGGCCTTGCCCTCCGGTGAGCCGAGGGCCGCGTCGCGGGTGTCCCTGGCAGTTCCGTGCCGCGGATGGTGTGCGGGAACCCAGCGCACTGGGGAGAAACGCGCGGGTTGAAAGTCACGTATGTGAGAGCTAAGCGCGCAACACCGGCCTTGCCTACATAAGAATGTTACAGAATGAAAAGGGAGAAGACTTTAAATTCCACTATCATTATTTTATTGTTGTTCTAAGCGTGCTGTAATTAACGCTATTTTATTATAAATAATATAAAACCAGTGCTATTGGTATTCGCTGTCACTGACCAGCTTTTGTTTTACTGACATCTGCGTCGAATACCACACACCTTGACAGAATCACAGAGCAATAGAACAGTCCAGGCTGGAAGGGACCTCGAAAGATCATCTGGTTCAACCTTGTGTGGGAAGGAGAGCTGAGATGAGGTGGTCTAGCACCCTGTCCAACCCCATCCTGAAAACCTCCAGTGACGGGGACTTCACCACATCCTTGGGGAGGTTGTTGCAGTGATTGATTGTTCTCAGTGTAAAAATGCTCCTTATATCAAGGTGAAACCTCTCCTGATGCAACTTAAACCTGTTGCCCCTTGTCTTCTTGTTAAGAAAGAGCTTCCATCTTCTTTGTAGACACTTTAAGTACTGAAACACTGTGATACTGGAATACCCTGTGCCTTCTCCAATGAGAAAAGACCTAACTCCTTTTCTCATAGGGCAGGTTCTCCAGCCCCTTGATCATCTCTGTGGCCTTCATTTGGACCCTCTCCAGTCTGTCCACGTCTTTTTTGGAATGTGGGGACCAGGACTGGGACGTCGCACTCCAGGTGTGGCCTGACAAGCCCTGAGCGGAATGGAATGATCACGTCTCTGTCCCTGCCAATGCAGCCCAGGATCCGATTTGCCTTCATTGCTGCAGCAGCACATTGTTGACTCCTGTTCAGCTTGCTGTCCACCAGGACCAGCTCCTTTTCCGCAAGGCTGCTCCCCCACCACACAGACCCTAGCCTGCACTGGGCATTTCGGTTATGTTGTCTCAGGTGCAGGATCTTGCACCTGTCTTTATGATGAATTTTACTGTATTTATATATTTTACTTACCATCACTAATATCTTTGTTGTTATCCAATAAATGTGCATTACAGTTTTGTATCTGTATGTAATTGGCTTTCCCGCAAATTTCAGAACTTACAAATAACTGCTACTTTGTATGATGTGAGTCTTTACGCTAACAAGTATCAAGTGTCTTTCCATGAGCAGAATGCACGGCAATCTGATTTTAGACCAATCATCTTTAGGTGCTTGTCAGTATCTTAAGGACAGCATCGTTAATCCCTGCTTTAGCAGATACTTTCTTTGGTTCTTGAGGAGAGGTCACAGGAATTATCAAAAGCCTGTTTTTCCAGTTCAGAAGTTTCTGGATTATTTTAAAGAACATTGTAAAGTGTTTGTTGTTCTCCTACTTTGCCCACCGACAGGTATAGTGATAGTAAATTTTGGTTTTGTAATTAAAACTCAAAATACACAAAACATAGAATTGTAACAAACACTATAGATAGTCACTGTGTTGCAGAGGAACATAAAATATTACTCTTAAAATTACAATTTTTACTTTATCCTTTTATTAATAACATAAAGTTCTTAGAAGAATAATTTAGACTCAACCATTATAGCTATTGCTAGCTTTTGCCTTGTGAAAATAAAGGTGAAAGCCAGAATTTAATTAATTACTTTTATCTTCTAGATACTATCTCCAGCTCTGTGAGACTTCATCAGTTATCATTCAAGGACTTGTATTGAATTCAGAGTTACTTTTGCTTTTTTTTTTTTTTTTTTTAGGACTTACAGGACAAGTGCCAGGCTTTTAACAGTTCACTTAGATTTACGTGTGGTGGTTGATATACATAAATATTTAAAATCTCTTGGAACTAAAGTTGGTATATTTACTGTCCTTGCTAACTGAGGGCAATTCACATGCATATTTATTGAGTTTGTTTACATATGCACCCATGTATTGCAGTGACACTTCTGATAACACTTTCTGTTGTTGTTGATAGAGTCCCTAACAAAGACAAAGTCAGTAACATAGCAAGGACACATAAATAGGAGTTTGAAATGCCCACATGGTAGCAAACCTCATACATTGCTCCTTACGATAGCTTAGAATTGATATTTTGTGCTGTGCTTTAACTTTGAGTAATGGTCTGTCAGACTACTTAAGCCTTGCATGTCTGCATTTGAAGACAAACCACTATCTTTTGCAGTATCCATATGAAACTGTGCCGAATTTATCATTCCGCAAGTATGAAACAAAGCACTCACTCAAACTAAATCAGAACTTCTTAGGTCACATTTTATTTGTTCTTTTTCCACTGCTTCATTTAATGGGAAAAATGGCAAATATTTTTTGTTAACTCTGTGACCTTCCCGTTTCTGAAGTCGCCTGGGCTCTTGTTTTTGGGTTTTCTTCCTCCAACTCCATTCCAGTTTTCACTGGAATCTACATGACCATATGAAAAGTCAAACTCTATCTGCACATGCTATACAAAGCACACAGCCGCTTATTTGCTTTGCTTTGCTCTGGGGGAACAGAATGATTGAATGGTGCCAGCTACAGAATTTGCTGGTTGTTTAGAGCACCCAAAGAAAAGCACCCAAAGAAAGTTATCCTTAAGGAAGAAGTTATTGCATTCTTTGAACCTCACACAGAGGGTGTCTTATCCTGGACTTAGCATCCATAAACTGAACTCCATGCACCTTTTTTTATTTAGGTGATGGTGTAGGGCAGGCTGCTGGATGAGATGACTGCCTGATGGGAAACTACACCCTTGGGTTCTTGGGTCTTCTGTTAAATTGAAAGAGTTCACAAATAGGCCCTAGAAATTACCTGTGGTAAATATAACACAAAATTCTTCTTTGAGATCATTTTAGTATCCTGGATACACTCACAAGTGGTGTTCTTTCTTGGTGACATGAGTGCCAGCTGCTGCTGGCATAAGGAGGGAACACATAAAGGAGGGAAGCCAGGAACTGAAGGAGATACTGTGGTCAGCAGGGCACCACCCCCAGCCAGGGAGCAAGGCAGGCAGGGGAGGGAGGGCAGCCCACAGCCCAGGTCATCAGGCAAGTGTGTGATGATGAAGCAGGTCTGAGGTCAAGCACATGTCAATCCTCAAGTGAGGTCTGGTGGGGTGAACAAGGACCAGACATAGCCCAGGGATCACCAGGCAGGTCCATGGTGACCGTGCAAGTCTGAAGTCAACAGGGAAAGTTGGCGGGTCAGGGTCCAGATCAGCAGGACCCAGATCAGTGGGACCCATGGTAATACATGTGATGATCACAGAATCACAGAATCATTCAGGTTGGAAAAGACCCTTGGGATCATCGAGTCCAACCATCAGCCCTACTCTACAAAGTTCTCCCCTACACCATATCCCCCAGCATCTCATCTAAACAACCCTTAAACACATCCAGAGATGGTGACTCCACCACCTCCCTGGGCAGCCTATTCCACTGTCTGACCACTCTTTCTGTGAAACATTTTTTCCTAACGTCCAGTCTGAACCTCCCCGGTTGCAGTTTAAAGCCATTCCCTCTTGTTCTGTTGCTAATTACCAGTGAGAAGAGACCAGCACCAACCTCTCTACAACATCCTTTCAGGTAGCTGTAGAGCGTGATGAGGTCTCCCCTCAGCCTTCTCTTCCTCAAACTGAACAGTCCCAGCTCCTTCAATTGCTCCTCATAGGATTTATTCTCTAGGCCCTTCACCAGCTTCGTTGCCCTCCTCTGCACTTGCTCCAGCACCTCGATATCTCTCTCGTATTGAGGTGCCCAAAGCTGGACACAGTACTCCAGGTGTGGCTTCACCAGTGCAGAGTACAGGGGGACTATCACCTCCCTACTTCTGCTGGTCACACTGTTTCTAATACAAGCCAGGATGCCGCTGGCTTTCTTGGCCACCTGGGCACACTGCTGGCTCATGTTCAGCTGCTTGTCAATTAGAACCCCCAGATCTTTTTCTTCCAGACAGCTCTCCAGCCACACTGTGGGAGTGTCAGCCCTGCGCAGCTGTGGGAGATTCAATATGTTAAGAGGCAAACTGACATCGGCCGGTCGGCTCTGCGCAGGCCTGGAGAAGCAACAAGGCTTTGAGGAGAAACAGGCCTTGGAAGAAAGATAAGAAACTGCCAGGCTGTGCTAAGGTGGCAGGGAAAAACAACGGACAGCTGCAACGCTGAGCTGTGGAAAAGTACGGAACCGTCTGATGGGAGAGAGAGTTGATGGCTGTCTAGTTGCTGATTTGCTTGTTATGCTGATGGGAGCTTAAATGAGAGCAGAAGTATGTATTGTATAAGTATGTATTATTGTAAGAAGAAAAAGAGAGATTAAAGAAAATAAATGGCCCCTGCCCTGCAGAAAGAAAGAAGAACAATCAGGACTCATTTTTTTGGCCGCTACACCACACCTCCCCAAGCCTGTAGCGATGTTGGGGTTGTTGTGGCCCAAGTGCAGGACCTGGCACTTGGCCTTGTTGAAGCTCATCCTGTTAACGTTGGCCCACAGATCCAATCTATCCAAGTCTCTCTGTAGAGCCTCCCTACCCTCATGCAGATCGACACTCCCGCTTAACTTGGTGTCATCTGCAAACTTACTGATGATATACTCTATGTCCTTATCAAGATCATCAATAAAGATGTTGAACAGAAATGGTCCCAACACCGAGCCCTGAGGAACACCACTTGTGACCGGCCGCCAGCTGGATTTAGCTCCATTGACCACCACTCTCTGGAACCGTCCATCCAGCCAGTGCTTGATCCAGCAGATCGTTCACTCATCCAGGCCATGGGCAGCCAGTTTTTCTATGAGAGTCCTCTGGGGAACTGTCGAATGCTTTTCGAAAATCCAGGTAGACAATATCCACAGCTTTTCCCTTGTCCAATAGTCGGGTCTGTTTTGCTGATTAAGGATACCAGTTAAACTCGGACACCAGAGTGAAAAGAGTAGGCGTACTTTACTAGTGATAACCAAATAATGTAACAGCATAATACAGAGAACATGCAGTAAGAATAAGCAGGATAGTGCACTTAAAGCAACAAACAGAGTAATGCATCAAATCATTACTACACGAGAGAGAGAGAGAATAGTAATTAAGAGAAATACATCACCACTTGCATATATAATCATCATCATCCAGATCCACAGACGCTGGGGAGCCCTGGTTACAGCGAGGATTTGGAGAGCCTGTCCCGGCAAGTGGGAAATCCTACGCGGTGCGTCCACCCATAGGTGAGGCATCCAAAGTCGCTGTGAACGGGCCCAGCCTTATATACCAGAGATCGGCAAGCCAGAATAGCTGGCACCTTTGTTTTGAGCGGAAAGTTTCTGGTTTCATTCTCCTGTTGGATTCCACCCAAAGCTTGGCCAGGGCTCGGGGGGGGAAGACCAAGGGAGTTTCTACAAGGCCAAATACTTAGGTTCTCAGCCTTGAAGAAGGCTGTGAAAGGAAAGTCGGATACATTCTCTCCTCTCTACTGATTATATTTTGTCTTTCACTAGCGAGTTTACATATTTTATTAATGACTACATGCTAAGTTAGCAGCTTCAGCTTGGGGCCTGTTGTTCAGGCTGCAGTATTTCAATACTTTAGCACTTTTTACACCAGCATAAGTGGGTTGTTATAACTTAGTACAATACCTACTAGCACAATGGTTATCAGCTATAAAATATACAGGATTCATCTATAGGTCAACTCAGGCTTGGGCCTGTTGTCCAAGCCTTAGCACTTCAGGGTCATCTTGTCATAGAAGGAGATCAGGTTTGTCAGGCAGGACCTGCCTTTCATAAACCCATGCTGACTAGGCCTGATCCCCTGGTTGTCCATTATATGACATTTAATGGCACCCGAGATGACCTGCTCCATGACCTTCCCTGGCACCAAGGTCAGACTGACAGCTCTAGAGTTTCCTGGATTGTCCTTTCTGCCTCTCTTGTAGATGGGTGTCACATTTGCCACCCTCCAGTCCAATGGGACCTCCCCAGTTAGCCATGACTTCAGGTAAATCATGGAAAGCAGCTTGGAGAGCACATCTGCCAACTCTTTCAGCACCCTTGGGTGTAACCCATCCAGTCCCACAGACTTGTGTGCATCCAAGTGGATCTCCACTTCCTCTTTAATTGTGCTGACCTCATTCTGCTTCCCCTCCCCATCTCCCAGCTCATGAGGCTGGGAGTCCAGGGAACAGGCAGTTCCACTGCTAAAGACTGAGGCAAAGTAGGCATTGACCACCTTAGCCTTTTCCTCATCCTTTGCTATTATGTTTCCCTCTGCATCCAGTAAAGGAGGGAGTTTTTCCCTAATCCTCCTTTTATTGTTAATGAATTTATAGAAACATTTGTTATTCTCTTTAACAGCCTTAGCCAAGTTGAGCTCTAGCTGCGCTTTGGCTCTCCTAATGTTCTCCCTGAATAGCTTCACTACATCTTTATAGTCTTCATGAGAGACCTGCCCCCTCTTCCAAAGGCAATAGATTCTCCTTTTGTTCTTGAGATCCAGCCAAATGTGCCATGATGTGCCACTCTAGCTGCCGCTTTCCTTCTCCTGTGACACAGTTTCTCTGCACTGGGTGGGGAGTCATTTTGGTAAATCAAGAGCAAAGATCCTTGGTTACTAGATGAAGAAATCCTACATAGCAATGTTTATAAGTGCAAAGTAGTCAGGAAGGCTAAGCCACTCTTTCCTCTTTGTGGTTATCATATTAAGGTGACAGCTGACGACACTCTCACAAGGTTCTCCATAAAGGGTTGCCTTCCTCTGTTCAGAGCAGGAACCAGACTTTGAGACTTTGTATCAAGCACCCTTTTTCATGTAGCAGTGGTCTAATTATCATGAACATGCCAGCAGAAATTCATCTGCTGGCAAACGTGAGACTGTGATTTGGACAATTAGTCCAGTCTTAATAAACATAATCTGGGGATATCCTGATATTAATTTGTATCAGGCTGTAAAAAGAAGTGTCAGATACTCTTCTTGAACCAAGGGATAAGCTGTGCTCCTTATCACATGCCCTTCTAATTCCCTGAGGTGGGGGGGGGGTGGGGGTGGTGGGGGGGGTGTTGATCTGTGCATTTTCCTCCATTCCTTCATTCAGTGTGCTCCAGGAGATGGGGGAGAACATGAAGTCACGATTCAGATCAACTCTGCCAGACAGGAATATTTCTGGTTTCCAGTTCTGACACCAGTGAAGAGCCTCTGGACTTTTCCTTTTCTGCCAGAGCTATGCTTGCCAGACACTTGAAAGGGAACACACAGCATGAGTGCTGCTTTCCTTGCCCCTCATATTTTCTTTCTTGATGAGAAGCTGATCCATCACGATGATGAACACTGTTTCTCTGAGATACCAGTAGAATTTTTTCTAGTTGAGAAAAATGAACTTAAAACAGGAATGAAAGTGATAGTTTCATACACAGCTCATTCCCACTTTATAAATCTCTTTAAAGAATGTGAGGTCAGTATTACACAACTGACTGATTTTTAAATGCCTGGAAAAATCAATTGGAAACATTTATCTCCTGACCTATTTTTTCTGTTGCTGCTTTGTATTTCTGACTTTAAGGTCCTTGGGGTTTTTGTTCATTGCATATAAATTATTAATCTGTTATGTATATGACAAGAAAATAAAATAGTATCTGATGTCTTTGCTCTGCAGCTCTAGACTATATTGTAGAGGCAGCAAGCCATCCTTCATACAGAGGTCACATCTGAAAAGCTTGTTAGTTTTACAGTTGTTAATTTTTTTTCTTTTTCCAGTTAATACCACTATTTAGGGTACTTGGTTGCCCACCACTGAAATTCTTTAAGATACCTTTTTGGAATGAGGGACCCGCAGAGAAGAGGGTTACTGGATGAACAAAATTAACACAAGACATTTATTTTTTAATTGGCTTGGAAATTTTGCTACATCATGAGAAGCTATTCTCTCAAAATTAAAATAACTTGTAGGCTTTATATTTGCCACATATACCCAGTGAAATGTAAGCACGTGGGGAACAAATGGACTTTACAAGTCTGTGGGTTTGAGTAATTGCTGAGAAATTTAAGGGAAATATTATATATGCATATACACATATGATTTATTGCCATATCATTATAAGTTTCTGTCAGGAAGCTTTTCTTCTTTTTCTCTGGCCTTGTTCCTTTTGTGTGGTGCTTTAGGGGCAGTAGCCATCCTGGCTTTCAACTGGGCCAAGATCAGCCTCAGAAGGCGTGCAGCTGTTTGGGCAGGGCTTGCTGCCTGAACAACTCTTCCACCTGCCTCTGGAAGGATAGATGGGAGGGTCGAATTTGTTGCTTCTGCTGTTGTTTGCATGCTCAGTGTACCATTTTGGAGAACCTAGATGAAACCAAATTTGAGGATTGCTTTTTGTAGCTGGAAATGAATATTGCTTATAAAACAGAGGTATAAAAATGATAAACATCTCACTTGGCTAATCAAGGTGTATGTATAACAAAAGAGCTAGAGCAATGGAGTTTATCTGGAAAAAAGTAAATATTCTGTGAATGAACTTTGCAGATCACTTGGGGAGAGCATGACATGCAGGAATTAATGCCCAATATTAATGCATGTAGGTCATTAAGCATTTTATCAAGAGAAATTCTTGCTACATACTAGAACCGGGTTTTCTCTTTCTTGTTGTTACACCTAACACTTTTTAGTGGCACTTTATGACAGATGCTCAACAAAAGTAACAGCCGGTATCGATCACTCGGGATGCAGGGGGAGAGCGGGCCGAGCCCACGGGGGACACGCTCCACAGGCGGGAAGGACGGAACCACAGGAGGGGACGCAGGGAGACTCCTTAGGAGTTCTGGAGACGGGAAAGCTGAAGAGGGAGGAAAGAAGCAGCTGGCGGAGGAGAGCGGAGAAAAGGCGGGCGGTGCGGCCCGGGGCGGGCAGAGGCTGAGGGGGACCCTGGCTGTGGCGAGCAGGGGGTCAGCGAGCAAGCGAGAGTGGGCGGCGCCCCTGCCCCGCCTCCGCCGGCCGAGGGCTGCCGCTCCCCGCGCGGGGCGGTGGCTCCGGGCCCGGCCCGCCCCGCTACCGCCCCGCTACCGCCCCGCTACCGCCCGCCGCCGCCCCCCGTCACTAGGCGATGCTGCAGCCAAGATGGCGGCGGGTGCCGAGTGAGAGCGAGCGGAGGCAGCAGCTCCGCTCCCCGCGGTCTCCCCGCCTCGGGCAGGGGGAGGCGGAAGGATGAGGCGCGTCTCCGGTCCCCGCTGGTCGTCGTAAGGGGCACGGGCCGGCAGACACCATGGCGGGGATTATCAAGAAGCAGATCCTGAAGCATCTCTCCAGGTCAGTGGGGCGCCGTGCCCCGGGGAGGCTGAGGGGTGTGCGGGGGGGCGGTGGCAGCTCCCGGTCCCGCGGCTCCGGGCTGGGAGCGGCCCCGGGGCCTGGCGCGGGAGGGGGCACACAGGCGCCGGGCTCCATTCCGCCCGCGGAGGGTGGAGCTGGAGCCGCCTGCTCGGGGTGACTGTTGGAGGCGGAGGGGGTGGCCGGCCGCTTGCGTGGGGCTGTCCGGCGGTGACAGCCGCATCAGTGGCCCCTAGCCCCCTCGCTCGGTGCCCGGCGGCGCGGGGGGGGGGGCGGGGCGTGCAGGCGCCCGCCCGAGGCGAGAAGGGGTCTCGCTCTGCCTTGGCGCAGAAGGGAGTCACCGAGCGAGTGAGTCACCGCCGGGCCCCGGTCGCCTCCCCGCCGGGCAGACGGTGCCCGCCCCCGCAGCCCGCCTCACGGCGCCGCGCCGAGCCGGGCGGGGGCAACCCTGACGGCGGGCGGGGGCTGCCGGGGCGGCGGGCCCGCGGCCCCCGAGAGGCGGCGGCGCAGCCCCTCGCCGGGGGGCGCTGACGGGGCCCGCGGCGAGCCCCCAGAACAGCCTGTGGCGGCGAGGAGGTGTGCGAGGGGGAGCGTGGAAGAGAAAAGGGGGGGGGGGGGGGGGGAACCCCAAACGGCGTCGTAGTTCGGGGGGGTTTACACGAGCCGTCCTGGCTCGCTGGCTGGCTGGGGCTGTGCGAACTCGGCTGTGGCCCTGCAGGTCTGGTCGCGACATCCGAGCTCTTGCACAGGCAGGTGAGGCCGGGTAACAAAAGAGGCGTTTCGGTGCACGCAAAGGGATGAAAGAAGTTCGACGTTTTCTGGGTAACTGAAGTCATATCTAACGTGCCTCGTGGGTTAAAACAAAAGCTAACAAAAAAATTCCCTGCTGTAAAATTCTGTAGCTGTCAATGCCGTGTGCTTGAAAGATGGAAAAACTGCAGAAAGTATGCAGTTTGATTGATACAGTTTTAAAAAGCCACATTATATTTCTCCCATTTTCTAAAGAGAGGTAAAAACCCATTAGGTACTTGATCTGTCATAATACCACAGCGTTGTTATTCTTCAGAGCTTACTTTTATAAATTAAAAAATATAAGCTGAAATATTGGTCCCTATTTGCTTTTTTTTTCCCCGATATGTTTTATTCTATTTTTGTGTGGTATTTCTGAATATTTATTTTCTTCACGTTTCTGAATATTTATTTTCATCAGTGCTAATAAATAGAGAAAATCAAACGAAATGACAGATTGTCATTTGACTAATGTGTTGATCATGCATGGGGAAAACACAATTCACATTCCAAATCCTTTGATATCTATCCACTAAAGATGATGTATGAAGCAGTAGTAGAATAATTTTTCTCTTCCACCCTACTCATGAGTTTTACAACTGGGAATGCTGGTAAAGAAATCTTGTCTTCACATGAGAATAACTGAGCACTATGCAAATGGAAATTCAATACGAAGATGCCATCAGCCTTGAGTCAGTTTTCAAATTGGAAATCTGCCTGAAATCACTGGACTTAATTGACTGATATAGGTCAGTTCCTTACAGTGCTATTTAGCAAGCTGTATGGAAAGAGAAGTGAACTCTAGTCTATGTGCTACAGGTTAAAGTCTAAAATGTGTCTGGGAAATGGGCATGAGTAACATGAACTGGTTTTTGTCTAGTTTTTCGAATTAACAGCTGAATAGATTAGAATTAAGTACTTTTTAATGTTAATAAATTTGTGTTTGCTTTCTTGTATGATGTGATAATGCTTATTCAACAAGACTGTGTCAAATGATTGTGACAAGTTTCATCTTTTTTAAAAAGCTTATGCAATATATCTAACAATCTGAGGTTTGCAAGTTGAAGCTCATGATCCACACTATGTTGAGATTAAAAAGTGTGTTCGCTACCTAAAATACAGACAGTATTATTATTAAGCCCCTTATTACGGGTGTTCTTAATCACATGAGCAGGTAATGTCTTTTCTCCCTGCAGAACTGGTGCTTCAGTGATTGAAGAAGTTGGTTACATAAGAAAATGGAATTCAAGTGACACAAGCACCTGTAAATCTGGGTGGCTTTTTAAATTTCAGGAACTTGTTTTTTCAACAGATGTGATAATATTCTTTATTTCAGGATTTTCCTTAGGATGTTTTATAAGAACATGATTAAAGTAGGCTTCACACACTGTTTTATTTCAGTGTGGAGCCAAATACACAAGGAATTCCTGTAATACAGAGGGTGCCAAAGGACACTTTCACTTTGTACTCTATTACTGTATTGGTTCCTGTTCTGCAGTTGTCATAGTTGCTCAAAACTGATGCTTGTTTGCCATCTTCAACAAAGCAGGTATTAGTGGCAGGTTTAAAATGTACTAGAAAATGTTGATAAAGGAAGAATGGAAAGAATTATCCTGTTATGTTGATTTACTTTCATTTTTGATGATTGTATTTATGTTTGAACAAAGCCAAATCTAGTAAGTACTTCAAAGAACAAATAGAAGATATAAACCTGTGCCTTCAGTTACAGAGAAGTACTCTTCTTTTTTTGCCACAAATCGCAGAATCTCGGAATGGTTGAGGTTGGAAGGGATCTCTGGAGGTCATCTTGCCCAGCTCCCCCAAATCGTCATTGATTTAGCAATATTTGCCATGAAGATTGCCGCAATATCTGAAACTCATGTGTTAGCGATTTTCAGCTTTCTTACTATCTAGATACTGTATATGCAAATTTAAAAGCGTGTCATTCAGCAGTATAGTTTCCATTTAGCAGTTTACTGATATGGACACTGGTGTTGTGAAGGAGTCTTATCATTCTGCATTTGTTAACTAGGGAAAATTTTAACAGAGGCATGAGTCTTTAAGGTCTGAGAACAAGAGGAAGACCCAACCTGCATTTTGGAAATTTTGGTATCTAAATGACTTTTTATCTTTGTAAAAGGTTCTTCTCATTGCTGTGTTACAGTTTAAGAACAGTGAAGGTAGTAGGGCTTATTTACTCAGCTTGTTACAAACCTGTATCTTATGTCAAGATCTGATAAGTTTTTAGCTTTCTCACAGTCTGTTAAAAACTTTTGAAATACAAGCTGTGTCCTCTACCTTCAACATGCGTTGCTCTTCTCCAAGACCATGGAAGAAAATAAGGAGGGAAGGGAACAATACATTTTTTTTGTTGTTCTTCAGATTATGTGGTGCTTGGCATGGGATATGAAACTAAATGCTGTCTACTAAGCTGAGGGGATGAGTTTGTCATTTGGATTAAATTTTTGTCAGCTCCATATTGTGTTAGGTGTGCTTTTTGTGAATGCAAACGGTGGAGTGTCTTTCTTTTATAATATACATTCCCTAAAATGAAACAAGTGTCTGCATAATGGCATTATCCTTTACGAAGGTAGGAGTGAGACACTGTGTCTTCTGTGTAGTGTTGGGGTCACTTACTGTCAAGGTCTTCCCCAGTGAACTGAAACTTGTGTTGAATCTTCCTGTGTAGTGTTACATGTTTTTACAGGTGAGAGATTTCTTGTTGAACAGCACCTTTTATTGCAAGATTTTCTGTGCACCGCCCTGCTATGATAATAGCAGATACCCTTCAGCGTTACTTCTTTTTCCTCAGTTAGACTTTGCAGACAAATGTATAAACCAGTGGTGTTAAACATTTCCAGTACGACTCCAGAATGCACTACACAAGTTCACAGTAGTGTTCATTTTGTACTATCTGTGTTATAAGGGGATCATCTCCACCACAGAGGTTTGGATCTAAGATATTGACAGAGATTGGGTATTACTGACACAGACTTGTATAAGGGTTTTTTCAGGTGTTTTTTTGGTTTTGGCTTTTAGTATCTTTAACTGAAATTCCCTTCTACTAATGAGTGGTCTGAGTCTTCTGTATAAGTATCTGAAATATCCATGCCTTTTTGTGAAAAACAGTTTTGTTTATCAAAATATGTATAAGATCTATGTTAAGTAGTCCCACTGAATATGGCATTCTTCATCTCAATTAGATATTAACTCTTAAGTTTACCAATGATAACACATATTTCAACTTAAGAAATTACATGTTTGAATCTTATTTGCTGTTTTCACAAAGAAAACGGAGGTTTCAAAGTCTTTGATGTGGCAGAAATCTGAATTGTTTTCAGTTTGTGTCATTAGTTAATGTACTGTGTGATCTTAGACCTTCTTAGCTTTTGCTCACCTGAAGCAATAGATGTGAAAATACTAAGATTTCAACAGAAGAAAACTGCAGTAAATTTTGTGACAATTTTTTTCACCTCATAGTTGGGAAATCATGCTAAAATCTATACGGAGAGTGATTTTAGAAAGAATAGCATACTAATTGTATGGATATCAGGAACCAGTTGATCCTGCTATAAACAGTGATATCTTACATCATCTGGTACAACTTCACTGATACATGTCCGACCTAAATATTTGACTTGCATATCTGCTTTTATACCAGTAAGACATGCCTGTTTGGTGAGGGATGTTGTAATCTCAAGAGATCTGAGGTGACTCCTTTTAGAATCTACCAATGTAACACCTTTGTTTGGCCAGAATGGGCTCATTCCTTCCTGTAACTAAATTACCAAAATTGTTTGGATGAACTTTGAAACTTCTGCTAGTAGAAAAAAAGTAGAATTTTTGCTTATTTTCTATTCCCTTTCTATGTCACTTCAGTTTTGTGAAAGTTATTCAATTCTTTTAGGCAGCCAAAGAACACAAAGTGTGTACCTTTCATAGAGTAAGTGTAAAACAGCTTCTCTCTTTGCTTATACTGAAGATTTTACAGAGTGTATTCTATGTGACTGACTATTGGCTTGTGTAATATGTGGGGGAAATTGCAAAACACAGTGTAGACATAACAATCTCCATTGTTCGGAATGAATATATATTGAATCTGAATGCTTATGGAAAGCGTTAGCATAATGTCTTTCTTAAATGTTACACCTAGAGTCTGAAAAAGGACAGGTAGTAAAGCAGAACTGCTTGAGACAGCAGAAGGGAATGAGGAGAAAGATCCATTTTAAGTTTCATTACAATCCTGTATTTATTAAATTCCCTTATGTTTGGAATTCAGTACTTTTTGTATTTAAATGGAGACTTCATGCCAATGGTTTTGTCAGTGTGAACGTGTTGGTAGTGTTCTGATGAGCATGAAGGAATCAATAAATGCTTTTTTCAACAAAAATAAAAAAAAATCACTTTCTTCTATTTTTGTTAGTAGCTTCATGCGTCATATTGCATTTTAAGCTTCTGTAACAGAATGTCTTCCAAAAGGTGAATCTGAAATTGCTGTGGTGCTTTATGAAATTATAATGGTATTTTAAATAAACCAGCAATCATGTATTTGCTGGTAGAATTCTTAATCATTACATTTATTAAGATTTAATACTAAATTTTGTGTTACATTCTCAAAGATCTCTTAAGCTTTCAGTAGCATTTAGGTTAATAAAATGCACAGAATTTGACTTCTGGTTTTCCATTTGTTTACATTATTTTTGCAAATGTATTATAAATCTAGATTCTGCAGTCATTTTATTTGTACAGTTAAAGTTCTGCTGAAGCTTTGTTGAAGTCAGACAACTCTTATGTATACATAATAAAAATTAATGCATTTGCAGAATCGACAGGAATAAATCAGCATTTTACTAGTACAGTATGCGATCATTTTCTTTAAACAATTCTCAGAATAGTTTTACTGGGAAATAAGTTTCACAATGAAAATGATGTTGAAGATTACTTCATGTTCAAGTAGCTGATGTGCTACTGGGAAGCATTCTCAGGAAAAAGGGTATTTAAATAAAGCCTGTGGGGAATAAAATTGTGTCTTATGTTCAAATAATTATGGAGTATGTAAGAATCAAAACAAAGCCCCCAGTTACATTTTTTGAAATTTGATATTTCTCCTGCCGAGGCCTTGGTGGGTTTTTTTATGTCAAAGGGGTATAAAAGTGTGTGCTAAGTAACTTTCAGAGTGAGAGGTGCCTTTTAAAGTGTATTTTGTATTATTTGCTGCTTTCTTCTACAAGCAGATTGGACAAAGGAGATTAGATAATCTCTGATGAAACATGAATGGAATTAAAGGTTTACACAAAGTATTTGTTTCACAGATTTTTTGCAAATCATGGGAATAATTGTTAACAGGTAATTACACAACATCTCTAGGTTTTGACTGCTTGTGGGAGAACCCAGGTTTCTCAATCCCGTGGCTCCCTCAGAAGTTCTTCTGTACACCTTTGTGGAGCTGGTGCTAACCAGGGTTCAGATCTCTTCATTCTCTCTTCTTTTCATGAGAAGAAACAGGAGAGGCAAGTAAAAAAAGAGCTGCAGCTCAGGCTGTGGCTTTTAGTACTTCCAGGCTCCCCTACGTGGATGTACAAGCTTTGCTATGTGAAGAATGCCCCCAGCACAGATTTTGTGGCAGCTCTGCCATGCAGTTTACCATATAGTTTGAGAATACCAGAGCTTTTATTTTCTCAGAGTAGTTGGCTGCTTCTGTTATCTGACTCCCAAAGAAGCAATGTTGGGATCCAGCTACCCAGGAATCTGGAAGTTACATGGTTGCTTACTTTTGAAACAATTACCATGTTGGTCCCATTGCTGGTGATCTGGAGACCTGAGAAAAATAATAATTAGTAACTAGGTATCTAATTCATTTTAGTGTTAGAGCTCTTTAACATTGTTCAGGTATCCCAACAAACTGCCTACCGGGGCACTGTCCAAACGCTTGGATTTTATTGTACTCAAAAGACTAAAAGTGTAGGAATTAATTATATTTAGGCTGAGGCATCTTTTCAAAGTAAAGACAGTTAACAAAAAATTTCTCATTTTGAATTACCACATGATTTGCCAAATTAAATATTCTGATTTTTAATTTTTGAGAAGCTTAGTGTACTGAAATTTCATAGCCTGAAAAATCAGAATGTCAAGAGTGTGCAGGTCTTTGTACCACTGCCCCAAATACAAAATCAAATCCAAGAAGTTCTGTTCTGTTACGTCTGTAGAGTCATGTTTCTTTAGTGTGAATTTTGAATAGGTGAAGTTGAGACACTGTGAATAGGAACAAATAATGTGGGCTGAGAAAACTCAGGCTAGGCAAAACAAAACTGAAAACTTGTCTCCCATTTCAAAATAAAATAACCTCTTATGCTGCATCTCCAGGTTATTTTTCTTCTCACATTCCAAATATACTTACTGAGTATCTCTGAAACCACTTGGCTATATTATATAGACCTTTTCTGCATGATTAAAATTTTCTCCATAAGCTGTTCATTTAAACATGGCTGCAGCGTTGTAGTATCAGACAGCAAGAGGTATTCTGATGGAAATCTAGCATTTTACTCAGGTCTGTTTCCTTTTTAGTTCTATAATGTCATGATGTGTAACAAACTGTTGTAACTGCAGTTATCTTTAGCTGAAACTCTCTTATGTTATTGTATCACTCCTTTTTCCCTTTGAACTTGATCCCTTGTGTGTCCCCTGTGTCCCGTTCCCTGCAGCGATCCCAGCTGGCTCTGGTGGAGATTGGTTTGCTGTGAATATCCTTGCTACCAAAATGAGCACCAGAAGCTTCTCAGAAGCCGTGGCAACTGACCACTTGCTTTCACCAGGAATAGGGGCCTTTTGTCTGAATACCTTGCCCTCAGGTAACTTCCCCTCTCCCACCTTTATAGAGTAAATGTAAGAGGTGGTATGCATTTATTTAAATTTGCAAGTGAAATGAGCTCTGTAAAATGTTAATTGGGTTTTCTCTCCTGTTTGTTTTTGTAACTTATATTTCTGCAAAACAATTGTTTGCTATGCAGCTATGTGTTTTGTTTTTTCGGGGGTTTTTCTTGGTGTTTTTTTTTTTAAGTCCTAAACTAAATTTGCAAAACTGGTTTGTGAACTAAATCAGCAATCCCATTATAAACATACCTTTATGTGTGTTTTCTAATAATCTTCCAGGTGTTTCTCAATGTCTTTAGGCTATTTGACATTTGCATCAGTTACATCTACTTAATTCCTTTTCATAACTTGATGTTTATTCCTTCTGTATTGATAGATATTTGAAGGATCGGTCAGCTTTTTACCTAGTTTACATAAGAGAATACTAATTTTTTTTAAAAATTCTTTAATTAAAGTAGTCCTTACAGTTAATGTCCTATCAAAAAAAGTTATTTTGTCATGAAATTTGATCAGCTAGCATTAAAAAGATATTTGCTAATGTGACATAAATGATGCAGTTTTGAAAAGGCAGATGTCATGCTTTTTTACCCTGCACCGTTATTTCTTGATTTTAAATTTAGAAAATTATTTTGCATCAAGTGGCTTTTCTTTGCATTAGGTACAGAATGTTGTATTTTGAGCAGAATGTGATAGTTATCAAGTATAAGCAAATTCTCAAAATGAGGTGTTGTTTTTGCTGCCTGCAATGTGGAAGTTGCATATACCTTGCCACATACAGTTTAGTATATTAAGGATTTTATGTTATCTTCTACTCAATGTATGTGTTAAGGTCTGTCGAGTATAGGATTGTCATGTTGGAAACAAGTTTTTTGCGTTTCATAATACTGACCATTTCTATGCTTGTGTAAGCGATACGTGTAAAGATTCATGGAATAGAAAAGCTAATATTGGTCTGTGTGAGGACTTACCATAAATGAAAGAGAAATTAAGCAATATTTTACTTACAAGATGATTTATCATTCATGCAGTGTAAGCTCCTCATTTATGCACTGTGCTTGGCTATGTCTGAGCAGATCTGCTGCATGACACATAATTAGATAATAGCCACTGATGACAGCAGCTGTTTCAGTTCTGCCTGTACCCAAAGAACAACCTATACAGTTTTTCTGAGTAGAAAGAAAATAATTTTCTGTATATATTATTACAGAATTAACTAGGGGAAGCTTTATATTCTGTCAAGAGAGTTGGTGAGGATGTCAGTATTTGAGAAGGTATGGAATGGGTCTTAGAGTGAATGGATGAGTGAACTATGATGTCTTTAAGCGGGAGTAGGATTCCACACTGAAGTCCTTCTGTGTTGTGATGAAATGGAAGCAATTATTTGAAAGGCATCAACAAAACAGATGTACTGTTCAGTGCTCCATCTCCTAGGATGTGAGAGAAAAGGGGAATGGTGTGACACTGCACCAGATGCATTACGCACGTATGGGCTGGTTGTTGACTCAGGGTCCTAATTAGTGATTTGCCTGGAAAAGAAGATCTGTCTTTAGACTGCGATAAGTCAAAAGGCCTGCTGAGTGTTAGGTGGTTCAGGTCCAGTACAGTAGCCTGAAAATTCCCACCTGAAGCTGTAGGGTTGTAGGCAGTGTTTTGGACTTGCCTGGTATGCTATAACTCGTGGCCAGCTGAGAGCAGTAGGTGCAGGTGGGGGTGCAAACAGGGGAATGCCCTGTCCTGCTCCAGGGGGTAGGCCCGTGTGCCTCTTCGCAAGATGCTGCGCAGCAGATCATGCAGGTCCTCTCCATGCTGGACATCCAGCAGGCCACGCAGCATTCTCAATCTTGCACTCAGCCACCAAATACACACCTGACAATTCTACAGGAGTTTAAGGTGTGATTAAATAGAGCATGCAAGGCATTTGTGTGGGGTGGCCACATTACCCATGGGTAAAGAGGGTGATACCCTTCTCCTGTACAAATTGATGTTGGAGGGTGTAAGAAGGTGCCAGTCAGCTGTGTACTTGAAAAATCTGGTGACAGGTGTAGCTGCTGCAGTTGTTATTGCCATTTAGGAGTCCCCCGTGATTCCCTATAGCTTGCAGAATTGAGGCGATGGTAGCCCTTGCAGTTCATCTACTGATAGGGGCCTCTTGGGAGGAAACTGAATGGTATCTGGGAATTCATGAAGGACACAGCATTGCTGATACAGATGACTTCTGCATAAAGGCTGGAGGAGAGCCTCTCAGACCACCAAAGTTATGTCCACTATAGTCTTGCTTACTGGTTACCCACTGGCTGCTGACAGTGGTGGTGAGATTTTAGAGTGCTCCCTTCCTGGTGCAGAGTGTGAGAGTGCCATTGTTTGGGGAGATTTTTTGTCCAGAAATACTAAAATTTATCCTCACAAGTGTTTATTTTCAGCCTAATGTACTATGAATATTCTTAAGTAAAGAATTTAAGTGTTTATGTGTCAGTGTGTGTCTAATCCTACTATGCTGTAGGCATAAAAGGTATTGCCTCTTTCTACAAACCCTACCACAAGTACCTTTTTTTTTTTTTTAATTCTTTTAAGCTTTTGAATTTGGTACCGTATTCTGTTCTGATGTTTTCATGGGCATTAAAATGTTATGCAATGACTGTTTCCTTTTACTGGCTTTAAATGTGTTCTCTTTTAGTATTATGAGTGGTTTTGTTCTGATGTTAAGATAAATGGGCATCCAAGTAACTTTTTGTGCATTGTTCATTACTTTGTCATTAATGTTTTTGTTTATCCTCTCTGTTTCTAAATTAGTTTTAATATTTTCAGAAATGGATATAGTGTCCCAGATGAGGGCATGCCGTCATATTTTGTGGTGATACTTAGTACCACTTACCATTCATTTTTTATACATAGGAGTACTTTAGCCTTCATGTATTCCAAGCAGTTTTTCATCAATTGTCTCTTATCTTCCAGCTTTATTTCCTAAAAATGTATCTTTCACTTAGAACCCAGTAGTTTCCATGAATTACATCTTCGGATGTTCAGTACATTGCATCATCAGTGAGTCGGCTCTTGGGTTCCTCAGGTCAGTTTTCTGTGAACTTGATGAATGTGACTTTAATGTTACCTGTCAACTTTTACACATTTCAACTCAGGCTGTGGAGCTAAAGTCATTTACTCCAAATCTTACATAAACCATAGTTAACGGTTTCTTCCTGGGTGAAATACTACTTTAATACACTGCATTAGAATTAGACCATCCCTAGGACAGACAGGATTCATTCAGAGATTTCTGTTACTTCACAGTTCACCAACTTTTTCTAGGGCATTACTAAATATATTCAGTGCCTTGGGATTTCTATGTTTCCCTTACATATATTGGATTTTGTTGTTCTTGCAGTCTTCTGACTAATTTCTACTAACCTTAAGCCTTTACTGTATAATTAATTTTTGTAGCAGCTTTTGTGATGCTTTTTCGTTGAAGTTTTTTAAAGTACCAAGAGAAGATACTAGTTGCTTGATTCTAATCTTGTTTCATAGGTCTGAAAGATTAACACAGACGTCTTTTACAGAAGTATGGTTTTTGTATTTGTTTTTTTTTTTTTTCCTGGTGTATTACATCCATGCAAAATTTTCATCAGTGCCTTACTGTTTCAATACAGGTCAGTCACTTGTTGCATCTGTAGTCTGTCTTTAGTCTGTTTGCCATTCACTTAACAGCAGCTAAATCTTTAATCCTGTATGACTGTAGTCTGTCTCACCTTTTTCTTTTTTCTCTTGTCATATCTGGATCAAGAAGGGAATGCTACTAAGAACTCTTCTGAATGTCACTGTGCTTAATGTTACTGGAATGTAGAGTTGTTTTTTAATCCAGGGAGTCTTTTTCTTATCTAGGACTTGCTGTCAGCTGAATAGATCTAAGCACCTTGGTACTTTTGACTTAACTATGGTGTGCTGCCACAGAGAAAAGTACAGCAGTGCTTCTGAACTCAGTATTTGTAGGTGGTGTTTTGTTCCTGAGACACTGATATTTCTTCTGGCCACAGGAAAAAAGAAAAATAGCAATGTTATGTTGCCTGCAGCGCTCTATTTGCTGTGATTTCTTTTTTTCCTTATTTAAAAGTGGGAGGGATTTAGATTCCCCCCCCCCCCCCCCCCGCCCCCGATCAATTGCAAATCAGCTTTGATTTGTGGTGTTACACCAGATGAGAAGAACTCACTCATAACAGTACACATTCCGGTGATCCCAATGCTTTGTTTCTGTGGCAGATTTGACAAAGAGTTAGTTCTGTTCCTCTTCTATTTAAATACAAAGTCTTAAAATTTGAAGTGGTGCAGTGAGCAGAATGATAGTAGACTTCCTCCTCTCTGTTACCTAGAGCCATGGGAAGCCAATTTTCCTCAGAAATTCAATTGAAAAAAGACTGTTTTTCTTGCTTCAGAAATCATATAGCGTTCCTTAGTAATCCAATAACATGGTTCAGCCAGGTGAAACAGGAAAAAACCCAGTTATCTTTCTGTTCCATTGCTGCTGTTTTATTATTAACATAGTGACCAGTGCTTGGTAGGCTGTGCTTTCCTTTTTTAGAGCCAGTTCTTTTGAACCATACGTCTTTTTAAGGGCTTCTAGTTTGTAACAAGGAGATAAGCAAAACATGTGGGACATATTATGGTTAAATAGTCTGTCATGATTGGAGCATCCATGTAGGATCAAATCACTGAAGGAATTTCATTTAAAAGGCAAGGGAGGCATATGGTAGAGCCAGGTGGAAGAGATTGTGTATTCAGTAGATACGCAAAACATCCGAGAATCCTGTGTCCAGATGCGATCCAGACTTCAGTTATTTCTCTATTAAATTCAGAGGTTGGAGTTTCTGTTAATGAATTTGACAAGGCATCTGGTATTCTCTCCAAACCTTTGTGGAGTGCTGCTCAAAGCTTCGTGTGGTCTGTGGCCTTCGTTATACAAACCATAAGCTTGTGCTTTCAGAGACGTGTTTCCACCATCTTCTCTACTGTTTTTTGGTTGTTCTTTGTTTCTAGTTTCACTTCTTGGCCATCTTCTCTTCAAGCATGGTGGAGTGCTCCATTTGGAGATCCAAGCCTGTGTTGTCACAAACAAAACTTTAGAAAATAAATATTTCAGGCAAGGAAAAAAGGTGCATCTTCTGTGGAGATTTTTAGTCAGAAAAGAACTAACAGAACTGTTGTGGTCCTGACAAAATACAATGATTGTATCTTATATTCTACATATGATTCTTACTACAATGCTGTTATTGTGCAGTCTTTTACGCTTTTCCCTAAACTCTTAGTCTGTACTCTGTAAATGAAAGTTGAACCATCTATCTAACTGCATAGTAATATTGTGTGTGTGTGTGTGTATGTACCCAAGGGAGCTATGGCAGACTGCTTGTGACACTGATAATTTTCTACTTCTGTATTCTTGCATTTAAAGTGTAAAATATTTTATAGCATTAATCTACCTTATAGAATTGAATATTAAAACTGAATTGAAATTCATGTTATCAGATACAGTAATTCAAATCCTATGTTTTGAGAAAGGAAGGGTAGTTTGTGAAATTGAAACTAAATCTGTGAAAACAGTTTTGCCAAGAATATCTTGTGGTAATAGCAAACCAAGTATGTATTGCCTCAGTAACAGTGATGTCTTACTGCCACAGCAAAACAGTGTAACAGAAGGGTTTGGTGAACTCAACCATGTCCTTTATTTCCATTTCTCTTGCCCTTCCCTTTCACATTTCTCTGTTCTGCTTTATTCACTTCCTGTACCAAGTAGTGGATATTAACACTCTGACTGTTCCCTAGAAAAGGAACATGAGGCAGGAGTTCATGGGATGTTGTGTAGGGAAATGGCCCTGCTGTCAAGGCCTCTGCTGCCAGTTTGACCCAGTTTATAAGAAGTAATGAACTTGTTCTAAGGAATGAACACCAGGGTGAAAAACAAATGGGAAGCTGGGGGGAAGCTGTTTGCTTGTGCCAAATCAGAAAGAATGTGGGCATATCATGAAGTTGGTGACACTGTTAGTTCTGAGTAGTTATATGAAAAGCTCAGAGAATTTTAAAATGTTTTTTCCTGATCAAAGATTCTTAATCATGAAACATCATGACACAATCAAAGACTTCTAATTACTGTGTATTCAGAATTACATGACTCTACCCTAACTTTATGGGAAGTACCTCTCTGCTTTACATAAAAATTGTATCATAAATATGATAGCCTAATAAGTTCTCAAAGTTCAAGCAATTAAGCATTCTATGTTTTAGAATATTTATGCTTTAGAATATTTAGAAATGAAATAAGCATTTCTATGTCTAGAGACAAAATAGTTCTTTAGATATAGAGATAACTTGCCAACCTCTAAAGCCATGCTGCCTCCTCTTTAGATTTTGCCTGGCAATAAATATTAGAAAAATGTCTCCAACACCAGAATATTTAGAATAATATTAAAATTTAATAAAATTTAAGGTTAATAGTATATTAAATTGCAGATTTTATTTGGGTAAGAGTTTTGTCAGGTATGATTTTACCAACTCATGACTAGTTCACTAGAACTTGCATTAGACACACATTAGTGTGTCTGTGGTACATCTTCTCCCTGAGCATCTGTTGACTGAATGTGAAGCACACCAGAAGGAAAAGTCAAAGCACTGTAGCTCACAGGGGCATGTCCTGGTTTGATGTACTGTGGCATCCTAGGACAATACCGTTTGGAGAGTTGTGATTGCCCTAAGGCTTTTTTTTTTTTTTTTTAATTCAAAATGATGTTCTTTTTGTTACTTGGCTCTTTTAATTTTATGCATGAAGATCTGAATTCTTATAAATTCTAACTAATGGGTATGATCACATTGTGTTTCTCAGGGTTATGATCACATTGTGTTTTGCAGGGCTAGCTGCCCAAATAGACCAACTTCTAATTTTTTATTTTTTGTTAGAGGCCACTGTATAAAACTAAAAGGTTTTCCTATTATATCAAGTAGTATGAAATGGTCCTGAAAAAGTGCTGAAAATATCCAACAGACAAACAAAAGTGTATTCTATGGAACAACTGAGTTTAGAAAGAGCCAGGGAACTGGCACAGAAACATAAAATATTGGCATCCTCAGTGGAAAATTGGCTCTGGACAAAGCAGATAGACAAAGCAGATGTCATTATTGTATATTATGAAGTTACTATGGGTTCTGGGGAAAAAACACAGTCTCCTCAGCATTCACTCATCAATCACATTCCAGCCATGGAAGTGGGATGAAGAGATCTGCTGCTAGAGGTGCCTACATGCGAAATACCTTCTCACAATTCACCTGTTAAGAGTTTCTTTCTGTGACTCTTGAAATGAAGATGTAGTCTTACAGGTGGAGATCCTTTTACATTGGTCTGTGCTGAATGAGGCATCACTCAGAGCATTTTTCCTTTCACTGATTGCAGGAGAGGTAACCAATTCAAAGCAACACTCTCAGAAGAATTAAAAAATATGTAGAAATGGGGGGAAAAATGATACTCCTTGTTGAGATTGCTTTCTCTGTCCTTCTGCTCCGTGTTGGGAGGGACTGGATCTTATTTTGTCTTTTTGAAGAGTGTCAGAAGTAACTCAAGATTGGCTTTGCTCTCTCCATTCTCTGCCTCAATGGTATTTTGGTGTCTGTCTTGCTGTGAAGCTTGGAAACTTGTTGCTGTAGATCCTCTGGATTTCACTGTGATGTGTCTGCAGTTGAGACCAAGATGACGGTTAGATCTGTCTCCAATTTGAGTGGCATTTCTGGTGTGGCATAGCAACAAGGAACCCTGAGGGAGACTTCTTTCACAGAGCATGAGTTTCTGGAGACTCTGTGTGTGTGTGTGTAACAGCAGAATGTTTTGGCATTTGCTGTATCAATATTACTTTAAAATAACACCAATTTGTGATTCTTATGTTGACCCTCATCTAGAAAGTCAAGAGTGAGAGATACTGTGATGTGACTGTAAACATTCTGCTGCTTTTTCTTCTAGGAATTTGAATTAGCCAAGTCAGATGAGACTTGGCAATATGATTTCTGAGATAGGAGACTATATTTTGCAGTTACTGATGGGATGTTTTACTGAGTCAGGTTATTCAGCTCTTATTACTCTTTATTGTTAAAATGAATAAAGAAGGGTAGCTAGAAAATGAAATAATTTTAAGTTCTTTATTCCCCTCACAATGTTTCTAAACGGAGCATTTAGAAGTATATTAGTTGTCAAGGAAAATATATTTGTCAGTAGCCTTATCTTAATACATTTTTAGTACTGAAACTATTAGAATGTATTATACACATATCAAAGCTCATTCCTTCTGGATAATTTATGCCTTGTAAGCAATACAGAAACAATTGCAACACTTCTATCATAAGAAACATGTCTAGTATTATTTGCAAATACATCCTGAGTATTTTCAGACTTGGTATAGTAAAAGAAAACTAAAAATTTAACTCAACTTTTCTGAACAAGCTTCTTCCCTTGGGCACCTCCAGCCCCCAGATGTCTTGATCTTTGGAGTTCCTCTTTGTGCTTAAACTGGCAGGTGACGAAACTGTAAGTTTATAATGTCTGGCTGAATGATTCATAGAAGTGGTAAAATGGATGTTTGCATTTTGTCAGGTTAGCTAATGCATTTCCAAAGCTTACCATCACAAGAATGCAGTAAAGCAGTTGGACTGAGAAAATGCCTGACATGTTTCAAGCCACCCTTGGAAACGAGGAGAAGCTTGCCAGCCGCCTTCACCTTCTTCCATCATCTCCCCCTGAGTATCTGACTATTATAATAAGGGCTTCATAGTTCACTTAGAAATTGGTCTCTTGAATGGGAAGGAAATATCAAAGTTCATCTCCTGGGGTGTTGCTTCAGGATGATGTTCCATCATTGTGGACAGACAAACCCCTTTGCTCTCTGCCTGCACAATATCAGCATGGGGAGATTTTGGTGGGAAAAGTCACAAGTGTAATGCAAACTAGTATTTTCTACTGCCTAATCTTGTAAAATTAGACCCAATTCATAAACAGAAACAATTTTCCATGGCAGGATGCAAATGTGGTTAAGTATAGCCATTTATTCAGCTTGTGGTAGATAAAATGCTACAGCGGATGATTTGAGGGTAGAGTACCCATGATTTTGTCATGTTATCTTGCAGGGTTGGGAACTACTTGATGCAGTCACATAAATTGCTCTATTGTATGAGCAAATTATACCGCTTTTGAAGTATAATGAAATTTATTGCATATGTACTCTTTTAAATTGTTACATTTTTTAGCCTTTGTATATCAGATTGACCTTTCAAGTTTTCATCCAATATTTTATATACACCATGCTGCTATGTGTGTGTAAATATGTGTGTTTGTATACTTCTAATACACGTTATTAAAATCTATGATTAAACTAATGGATATTGTAAAGAAAGCTTTTCCTTTCAAGGTTTTAACTCTAAATATATATAGAAAGGTACTATTTGTAAGGAGTAGCTTTTTGTTACTTCTCCTGAGTGACTTCTAAGACATTCCTGCTTGCTCTAAGAATGACAGTATAAGTTGTAGAGGTTTTGCATTTTTTTCTTCTTTTGAAAAACTAATGAAGAGTGAAAGAGATTTACTTCTACCTTATATAGTTAAAAATAGTTAAATACTTTGAATCAAGGATTTGTTATTGTTGGTGATCGGTAGATTGGAAGATACCTCATAATATATTTTATTTTATGTATTTGTAAATGGAGTTAATGAGATGCAGAAATTTAGAGTAACAAAGCAATTCCATTGTACCACTTATTGTCAGGGTGAAATTGTACCTAAGAACGTAAGATTATTTCCTCACCCCCAGACCAATGCTTTAAGTTAAGTTGTCAGCTATATGTGGGACAGCTTGTGATTGCTTTATATGTGTTTACTTAAAGTGCATGTTTGTTTTTAGGTTCACCAAAAATCTGTCACCTGACAAGATAAACCTGAGCACATTAAAGGGGGAGGGACAGCTGACCAATTTAGAGCTGGATCAAGAGGTGCTTCAGAACATGCTAGATCTTCCAACATGGCTTGCTATAAACAAAGTCTTTTGCAATAAAGCATCCATTAGGGTGAGTATTTTATTGTACTGGAATGGTAATTACCTAAATCTTTCTTGTTTTTCTTCTGTTACTAAACTTTCAAGCAAATTTGTATTAATAGAAAATTGTGATGAGTGCGTGATAAAATTTTAGAGAAAAATGAAGATGTTACCAGCAATAATTTCTTACTAACTTTTTTTTCATGTGATGACATGAAATGTGTTTGGAAACAATGAAAATAAGCTGTGACTTTTAAAATATATTTTTTTTTCTTTCTGGGTGTAATTTATTCCTGCATGTTCTGAAATAGAGGCAGAGATAAAAGCTTGTATTTGCCAATGGTAATTAGTCTACTGTAATTATTTATTATTATCTTTATGTGTTATTTCTTCTCTTTGCCCCTCTCTTTCTATTGCTTTCCTTCTTCCTTTCCTATTTCCAAAAATACCGTTCTAAAGGATTCTGGTCTCTGTGGGAAATGTGGAAACACTCTAAATCTGTTAGACGTTGCTTTTTTTGGTCCTTGCGGCTGCTAACAATTGAAGCAATGTATATCATCTGTCCTACATTATACTAATATCAGAGTAATAAATTAAGCTATGGCTTGTTTTTGATAGAAGTTATGATCTGGTTAAACTCTGGCACCTCTTCAGTGTTTCGGGTTTTTTCCTTTTTTTTTTTTCCTTAATGGGAGATAGTCCTGATTTTTCTGAATGCAGTGAACTTAATGCTTTGTTGCAGGCATCCAATTACTTGTAGGCCAACACAGCAAATGTAGATTTTCTTTCCTTTTAAAGGAGAGAATGTGGAAGACAGTGTTGCTTTTTCTGATGCTTGACAACTCAGTGTTAGATAGACAGATTCTATTTTGTTTTCTTCTCAGTCATAAGTAGATTTCGATGTTCTGTTTTTAACACCTAAAATAAATTTATGTGTCCATAAATTTACTATACCATATTTTCAGATAAACTTGTTATTTTGAAAGGAATATTGTTCTGAGTTCAGGAGTTACAAATATAATTTGTATGCATAAACCACATTCTAAACAAATGCTCTACTTTACTGTATTTTTAATATTTATTTTGCTTTAGAGTAATGTTTTCCCTTACAGATACCATGGACAAAATTGAAAACACATCCCATCTCTTTGGTGAGTTCCAAGATCAACTCCTAAATATACTCTGTGTAGCAGAATTTATCTCAAATAGTTATATAGTTCTCTTGACTTAACTAGAAATAACTGACACATTAACAGGCCTTTACTAAGCGTCCTCTAAGTAGCAGCAGATTGAGACAAAATGCCTTGATGTTTTTGTCAGTAGGTTTTTCTTAATCTATGTCTCTGGGTGTCATCACTATAATGTTTGACTGTTAGCTAATTTCTGTCAAGTTCTTCAATCATTACATCTTAATTTGGGTTGACCTGAAGGGTAGTTATTTGTCCAACGAACCTTTTCACAAGTTCCTGTCTGTTTTTTGGAGCTATCTTTTCTAAGGACTTTTCTATTCTACATCCGTACTCTACTCAGTGATCTCAGTTATAGCAGGTGTGATGCACATAACATACAGGGTTTTTGTAACAGCATAAGATTCAGCCTGGTTATAAATAGGATGTAAAATGTGTAAATAGGACTAAATTAGAAGTAATGCCAATTCTTGCATTTGTTTAATTTTGTTCATTAAGCATACTAAGAAATGTGGTAGCACCAGAAATTATTTGCTTGATGATGGCTAAACTTTCTTAATTGTGTTTACTTAGGAATTAATATTCCTTTAACTGTCATGCTTCCCAGTCTTGCAGTGATTTCCTGAATGTGCTTGTAATTCCTTAGTTCTGAGTCAGACTTGGGAAAGACATGTTGTTTTAAATACCTGATGCGTTTGCTAGTGACCCAGTTGTAATGTACTAGTGTCTGTACTGCTTCTTCGTGACACACAGAGCTTAGTGTGGTAATGCTGCAGTGCGATGATTCAACCTCTTAACCGTACAATACAACTGCCAAATTAGGAATCAGTTTAAGCCGTGCGATTCTTAAAGACTGCATACTTCGACCTATGGTAGCAAGGCCTGATTGTTTGCTTTGCTCCTGTTGAACTTACATTAGCAATCTTTGAGGCTAAGATAACTTTCAAGGTCACCTTTTTTACATAAAGCTTTCCTTGAACAAGTGTATTACATTGATAACAGAAGTTCACTCTTCAATGGTAGACTGTACAACAGCCTTTTTGACTTCTAAAGGAAAGTGAATTCAGTGACCTAAATGCCCAACTTCAGCCCTTTGTTACATCACTGAACTTCCAGTATTTTGGTGGGGATATTTTTGCTACTGAGAGTTTGATTAAATTGGAATAGCATCCTCTCTTTGCATAGCTTATGAAGTAACTAGAACTCACTTGTCTAGCCAAAGGTACTTTCATTGAGCTGAGCTGACCTTTGTGAAAATCCATCTGTTTATATATTGGCAAATACTAAGTTATCTTTGCTCATAATCAATTTCTATTTCTATATCATAATATAATTTTGAGGATGCTATGCAGCAGTTTTTTCTCTATCAAAGTACAGTAGTTGACAGTGAGAAAATAAGACAGATATCTACATTCAGGTTTTCTTCATTAGCTCCTATTTATATTACACGAACTCCTTAAATCACTGCCCTGCTGTTCTTTGCACTAGTCATGTAGTGAGGGAAAATTTTCCAAAGGTCTTAATTTAAGAAACCTTAAAAGAGAGGTCAAACATCCGAAAATGTAAGTATAATGAGGAGAAATCTCCCACCATCCTCAAACTAAGGGATTGGTTTTTACTTGTTTTTTTCCTTGTTGTTTTTTCCTTTGTTGTTGTTTTGCAAGGCAAGTTATTCATTGAGACAGCTGAGAAAATAATTTTAAAATGTCCAAATTTCCTGTTAACAGCTAATGCTTCCCTTTAAGCATCAAATTATAGTGAAGTATAAATAAATCCAGAGTAGAGAGTTTATTAATTTTCAGGTAGTAGTCAGGGCATTTAATGGATAAGAGCAGCACAGAAAAATGTTTGTGGAGCAAGTGGATTATGAAGACAGGCACAACTAACACAATATGATAATAAGGTCCATTAGGTAGGGCAAGTTGAATCCTGAAAAATCTAAAATTGAGGACAAAATTTTTTAGCGTGGTTTGTCTGACCTAAGAGAGGGTAAGTGGAGGAATTCAGAAGGGGTGGTATAAAGTCAGAACTAGACAGGGAAGTAGTAGCTGTTGTGTTTTGAAAGAGCTTCCAATGGGACAAGACTTCAGAAATATAAGCCTTAAATTAAGAGCCTTTCCAGGTTGTATGATAGATTTAGCTTACAAACATTGTAATGTAAGTTAGGAGATTCTTGAATTTATGCAGTTGCTGGGAATAAGGTTTTTCATTTGGTTTGTTCCCATTCTGTTCATGCCCCTGTTACTATCCATTACAGAATCACAGAATTGTCTAGGTTGGAAAAGACCTTGAAGATCATCCAGTCCAACCATTAACCCGACATTAACAGTTCCCAACTACACCATATCCCTCAGCGCTAAGTTGACCCGACTCTTAAACACCTCCAGGGATGGGGACGCCACCACCTCCCTGGACAGCCCATTCCAACGCCTAACAACCCCTTCTGGAAAGAAATACTTCCTAATATCTAGTCTAAACCTTCCCTGGCACAACTTGAGGCCATTCCCTCTTGTCCTATCGCTTGTTACTTGGTTAAAGAGACTCATCCCCAGCTCTCTGCAACCTCCTTTCAGGTAGCTGTAGAGGGCAATGAGGTCTCCCCTCAGCCTCCTCTTCTCCAGACTAAACAACCCCAGTTCCCTCAGCTGCTCCTCGTACAACATGTGCTCCAGACCCTTCACCAGCTTCATTGCCCTTCTTTGGACATGCTGGAGTAATTCTTTATAAATTCGAGTTATTATTTATAATGTGTGTTACAGTTCTGCTATTTAAATATCGCCTTCAGTTAAAATAAGGTTTAGGTGTCTCATTCGCTTAATTCCCAGCTTCTTTTGTAAGGGTCCCACCTCAAGTACAAAGAATACAATAATAGCATACAATTTTAATATGATGTGTTGCAAATTATACTAGAATATATCTTAGAAATTATGTGTTTTACTAAATCTACTGAAGATTTGTATACACACACACAGAGTGTATGAACACCCATATATATATATATACTATATATATTCAGATTTTGTTTTAAAGATGCAGAACAAAACTCCATCTACTATCATGAATTTCAGTGCACTAGTTTCAAATATTTTTCATTAAAATTTTCTGAAGTTATTGAACCATTTAGAAAACTCAGGAGGTATTAAGTGTTTCACTGGAAGAACAACCACATAGGAACAAAACACAGAGAGTGCGCATTAAATCATGCCCTTTTCAAAATGCAATTTTTTAAAATGTGTGTGATGGATAAATAATACTCAGGGATCCAGAATTCTGTAATACAATATTTGTCTGGGAAGGTCTGTTAGAATTCACAAAATTTAAAAATTTATAGGAACAAATTAAAAAAAAGAATTCTGGTGCATTACAAAAGCTTATGAGAAAATTGACATATTTCAGAAAAAGTTCTCAACTGATTTTTGTTTTTTTTGTTCTTTATATGTCATCTATTTACTTTGTTACCTCTTAGGTCTCCAATTTTTTTGTTTTGTTTTATTTTTCAAGTCCTTGGATAAAGTCGTAATGGAAATGAGCACATGTGAAGAGCCACGTGCCCCTAATGGACCATCTCCTATAGCAACTGCATCTGGACAGAGGTCAGTGATACTTAGATGTAATTGATCCAAAAAAGTTTAAAATACTTGTTTCAAATTACTATAAAACAGTTAGATCCCCTGCAGATTTCCAGAAGTATATAGGGTTGCAGCTTGCCATTTCCATCTCTCCGAGATTTTATTTTATTACTTGTAGGGGGAGTCATGTATGTATAGAAATAAGGGAACTGTCCAGACCCAAACCTGGAAAGAACGTCTGAATTATGTATGGAGCTTCCGAGGCATGTTTCATATGGGTGCAACTACTGCATCAAAAATTTACCAAGTTTATTTGATACTAAGTTTTTTGAAAATTAAACATATATTGCCTTCAAACTATTTTGAAAATATATATAATGATCAGGTGGGTTTTCAAAAATTTTTATTTTTCCTTTGGCCTAAAAAGTTCTATTTCCTTTATTGTATCATGCCAATCTTACTGAAAGATTTCATTCACACTATATATCCCAAAACTAATTTAGTGAAACAATATAGCATTACATCAGTGATTTACATCCCCCCAGTCATTTCCTTTTTATAGACCCAAAACATTTTTTGAGTGGGCATAGGGACCCATATATGGAGAAACACATTTGATGATACAATTACTCTTCTTATTTTAACTTCTGTGTAACATGTAGAAGTCTACATGGGCCTTTACATCTCCTAGGGTACAGCCTGAAAATCATTGCCATAGAGATTCTGTGTAGGACGAAATTTATAAAAAGGAAAAGGAATGACAAACCACATAAACTGTAGTTTTAAAACAAGCAGGAAAAAAAACCCCAAAGGCAAAAAATTTTAGATGTTAAAAAAATATTTAAAATACGATTTTCCGTTCAGTGATCTAAAACATTTAGGACACATAGGATTTTTATTAAAAAATTAATTGCAACTGCTTTTTTTTAATACTGGAATGCATGTTGATTTGGTATAGAATTGTAACCACCACTTAGAATGCCTTTCTTTTATGGAATGAAACAAAGCAAATACTTTATATTATTTTGCATACATAAAAGATACTAGTTTAAATGGGTGGAATAACTTAGCTTATAGAGGTAAACACTAACCAGATTGGAATTGTCAAATAATTAATTTGACATGAATTACTCATGTATAGTTCTACATAATGCTGTGGATTGTTATTCTTATGTATGTATAACATATATGTTATTTTTTATACATTTATATATATGTGTAAAATATGTCATGCAAAAATTGCATTAATTGTTATACTTCTGGAGATTGATCTTGGTCCAAAATGTGTTCTTTAAAGATTATTTTGAGATTAGGATCATAGGGTGGAAATTATTGTACACTAACTTTTTGTTAAGTATATTTAACAAAAATTCAAAACAGGAGAATATATTAGGAAGTTATTTTATGGTTTGTTACATGTTGTATTTCAGCTGTGTAGTAAGTTTAATTTTGTGCTCTTTCATAACGTGTGTATTTAATACGTTGGCATTTCACTTTTTAGTGAATATGGCTTTGCTGAAAAAGTGGTAGAAGGCATTTCGGTTTCTGTGAACTCCATTATAATAAGGATCGGTGCAAAAGCCTTTAATGCCTCATTTGAACTTTCCCAGCTGAGAATATATAGTGTAAATGCAAACTGGGAACATGCTGACCTCAGATTTACCAGAATACAAGAAGCTCAACGTGGAGAGGTAAATACTATCTTTTGCTAGCTTTTTTTCCCTTGTTTCTGTGGTAAAGGAGGAGGAAGTTGAATTGCAACCTTATACAGTCTAGGAAACATGCCGTTACTGGGAACGGAGACAGTAATTTCAGCTGTCCTCTAGGAACCACAAGGATGTAAAAATGGTGGGTTTGAGTCAGATCAAACGCCATGTCTCTAGCAGTGGCCGAAGCGGATACTTAGGGAAGAGAGAAGACCAGGGCAAGCATATGTACTGTTCTTCAAGCTTGTGACCATTTTAAAATGCAAACTAGGCCAGACTTGAAGAGGACTGAAAGAAAAAAGAATGGTATATTAAATGTGGAAGGATAAGGCATTGTACTGTTTTTTATTATTTTTACTATTTTTAAAGCTTTAACTGGTTATTTATTTGCTTGTGAAGGTTTGCTTAATAAGGACTTTTTTTTTTCTTTAAGCAGTTTTAACTGAATTTTAATAAAGTTCCTGTGGAAGAATTAAATTTTTTTTCTTGCTAGTTTTTATATACAAAAAGTTAATACCAGTAAAGTGCATACTTTTCTACTGTCTGGGAGAACTTAACATGGAAGGCCTAGATTGGTGTACACCATTCTTTTGCTTTCTCCTATGTAACCAAAGTAAAATGTATACGGAGTGCAAGGTTGATTCTAAATATTGTGTGTTGTATTGAGAGAGACTTATTTTAGCATGCATCTGGCCTTGGATAAATAGGTGTTTCAAATTTTGCCCATGTTTGCCCATATAGAGATGATTATTCTGAAACAAATAGAGTTTACTCAGAGTTAAGGAGTCTGGTAGTTGCTTTTTATGTAGGGAGAAAAACCCCAAGAGAATGTTAGTTAAAAATACTACAAAAATAATAAGTTGAAAACTGACAGTTTGGCTTTCCTTCAGCTTATCTGTATGCTAATGCTCATGTGTTAATGAGCATTTTTCAGGCTACTTTGCACTGTGCCATTCCATCTTGCTCACTTCACTGTGTGTGCCTCCTTCCAAAATACATTGGGTATGTTTTCACTTAAGCTTCTGCTTATATTTGCAGGACATAGGCTGTAAAGTTTTCAAATTGACAAGAGGAGAATGACAGCTGAAAAATAAGACACATACCAATCACTTTTCCCTCTTCTACCTTCCCCATGGTTGATCTTTTTTTCTTTAGAGAGTAATGCAGGAAGGAGTTTTAGGGAAACTAGTATTATTACATGTTTTTAATTCTTGATGTCCTGTCTATTTCGTGTTCTTCATGTTGTTGCTGCTGGACAATCACTCATTTTCCCATACTTGATTTTCAGTATCCAGCTGTACTTGCTGCTCTTGTATCATTATTCTAACATTTGCTTGCTGTGTCTTCTAGAAATCCATGTAATGGCTTCAAAGCTTGCGGGGTCTGTATGGCATACAGTGTACTCAATGTCTAACTTTCTCTTTTAATTGAAATAAAACACTCCAAAACCCTCTCCTGTCCCATAGCTTTGCTTCCCTTCCTGCTCTTTTACTATGTACTAGGATTTAGCATTTTGAAACTAAACTACGTGATCTTGTTTTTCCCTCTACCAAAAGCAACCTAGTACGCAATAATTGTGACCTTTATTTTCTTCTGAATATTTTAAATGCTGCTTGTTACCTCTGCCTGCTTGGAACTAGCTTAATATTTCTGTGACATTCTGGAGGTAGAGAGAAGGATCAGGGCTTTACTTCCGGACACCTGTAAGTGACACCTGTTGTATTTGTTCTGTTCATATGCCTCTGCATGAAGGATACATGTGAATGTGTGTGTGTGTGTGTGTGTATATATGTATGGATATATACATGCACATGCTTAGGCTCAAGTAAACTGTTGTATTGCATGAAGGTGTTTTTCTCTTTTTCTCTCTCTTTAAAGGTTTTGACTTTTAAAGAAATCAACTGGCAGATGATCAGAATAGAAGCAGATGCAATCCAGAGCTCTAAGCATGAAATCATGAGTGCTCCAGTTCGACTGATTACTAACCAATCAAAAATTAGGGTCACGCTTAAAAGAAGGGTAAACTTGAAAAGTTTGAAATATTTTATTATTTTATGAATTAATTTTTAACTCGTGCTCTTAATGCATACATGTGTATAGGAAAGGTTATAAATTTAAGCCATATAAAATGTAGAATTCCTCAAACTAAATTTTTGGTAACGTGCAATCGGTAAGACTGTCAAGTTTACAGGAAATATTGCAGGCAGTATTTGAAGATGAAGACCTTGCACAGCTCCTACTGATGAAATCATTTGATCTGCAGACCTTTGTTTGTGATGCATGTTGTCTTACCTCTCTAGATTCAGGCAATATTTACATTACTTACATTTAGAGAAATGGATCAGTTTAATATCCAATGCATACCAAACAAATAAAAAGGGAGGCATAAATATACTATATCTTAGATACTTTTTAGTTAATGAGGAATACAATTTAAAATAAAAAATGGTTGTTATTTAGATGGAAGAAATTTGGGAAGTGTTGTTTTGCATTCAACTTTTTTTTTTTTCTTGTATTTAATATAAGAAATGTAAGTATTTAATGGACCCATTTGACTTGTTTAATTCTACAGTTAAAGGATTGTAATGTAGTGGCATCAAAACTGGTTCTGATTCTGGATGATTTGCTATGGGTTTTGACTGATTCCCAGTTGAAAGCCATGGTGCAGTATGCCAAATCCCTTAGTGAAGCCATAGAGAAATCAACAGAACAGCGAAAAAGCTTGGCTTCTGAAACAGCACAGGTATGATAATTGATTGTCTCACTATATCATTATCAGGTGTTCTAAAATACAACACAGTGTGGTTAGTTGTGTTAATCTGTTTTAGCAAATGTTCAGTTACTCATTTTCATTCAGCTGTATATCTTAAATTACACTGGGAATGAATCACAGTGGTATAAAATAAGCTTTATTTTACAACATTTTGTGTATTGATGTTAATTGCAGGGAAAAAAGTTGTATTTCTTTATCCATGTACAGAGTATTTAGACTTCTGTATTTACTTAACAGTTGATTAACTGTTTACTGAATTTCCTCTCCAAATACTTTCTGATTATGAATTAAAAACAAAAATAATTAAGACACAGTAAGGTAACCTTAATGTGTGGATAGATATGCTTACTATAAGGATTTAAAGTGCTTGTCCAGTTTGTTTTCATGGTACTGAAAAGTTAGCTTTCAGTAAGAGCTTCCCTTCACAGCTCTCTTGTTGGAATATATAGTGAAATATAATTCTACTTTTAACATATTTCTGCTGGCATAGATGTGATATTGATGCTGCATGTAAGATAGTCTTAAGTAAATCTTGGTCATCTTTCCACACATACAGCGGGCTAGACCAACTGAGCTTCATGAGTGCTGGGGGGAGGAACCTCTTCTCGTCTGTGAAGAAGCCACACAAATATGCTGATAAAAGATAGTCCTATAAAAATAAACCATAATATAGTACTAAGACTGAGTAAAGTAATTTGTATAGAATCACTTATGATAAAGCTACTGTACTGTAATGGAGAATTGAGTTCTTGTGGTGGTCCTGATGGCTTACAATGTGATTTGATGGTTTAGCTACAGCCATCTAATGGTTAGCTGTTACTGAGCAGGGAGGTCCTGATTCTTCAGTTCCCTGTACTTGCATCTCACCAATTCCCTGGTACTGGCAGCAGCTCACGTTTGACCCTATTATGATGTAGTTTGGGGAACTAAACTAGCAGAAATGGGCCCAACAAAAAATTGATAATTTTCTGCTGGTTTAGTTTCCTGAACAGCTTGCAACAAAAGATAGAAAATTACCAGTGCTGCAAGTGACAAGGCTGTAAAGAAGTGTAGGGGAAGGGGAGAATGGGGCATGCACTGGCATTGCCTTTGTGACACGTAGACATTACCTCAATTTAGTATTATTCTAAAACAACACACTTTAATCTCAGTAGTGATCCAAGCTGAATACATATGATGCATATTTTTCCTTATTTCAAAGGCCTATTTTGAGTAAGTAAAATGATACTTATGCTTGAAAGGAAGGATAAACTTTATAAATTGATATAACTAAATATTTTTCAGAGCTCTGCCCCTGCACCCAGCTCTCAGCAGGTGAAAGCGCACCAGGCAACAGCAGCACCTGATCAAAACGATGCCATAGTAAAATTGTTTAATGATTTTGATGTTAAGGAAACTTCTCATCACTTAGTAATTTCACATTTGGACTTGCATATATGTGATGATATCCATTCTAAAGAAAAAGGTAACTTTTTTTTTAAAGTAACATGCCTGTGAACCATAATCATTTTTAGAAGACATTTTGAGGAATATGATAATGTTAATCAGGAATCTTTATTTTAGAGTAATACTCAGAATTGTCTTCGGTGTCTGTAGACACATTTAAAATTAGCTAGGTGCCTCTATCTGGACAATGTTTCATTATTAGATGTATTTTAGAATAAATGCAATAAAAACTGCTAAGAGTGCTAGTAGCTTCAGTGCTTTCCTATCTTCTAGAAGCTGATTCTGTCCAGTCTGATTATTAGAGCTGTTTTTTTTCTAAGCTGTGTTATGAAGAATGCAGTGGCAACATTACTGTGGCTTGAAAGGGTTATTATACAATCTGTTTCTGTAATACTCTTATAAAATATAGACTTATAAAAGAGCAGTTCTCTTTGTGTTACTGATTCAGAGGATTTGGTATGCTCAGCAGTACATAGAAAGAATGGAGGAAGTGTTCTGTGGCTTTATAACTTCATGTGTGATGCTTTTTTAAAAAATTGTATATAGCCATATTTAGAATCAGAAAAAAAGACAAATGACACTTCTTTCATGCATTTTAAAAGTGATCAGAAGAGAATGATACATCAGTATCATTCTGTATCAAGGAACTGGCTCGTCACTGAAAAATTTATAGTCATACAAGGTCTGCTGAATAAAAGAGTGTGAAAAACTTAGGTTTTAGCAAATGTATTTCCTTGATTAGGGAAGGTACTTGAAGAGCAGCAGAGCATAAGGCTCACTGGCTAGAGATGTATTTCTTTACATGTAGTATATTTATTGCAGTTAGGATTTATCATTCTTAGTGAGATCTCTTTATTGGCCCTTTATTTTTGGCCATGAAGTTTAAATTTAGGAGTGGAAAAATCAGAACAGAGGCCTTTCAGAAGACCTCTTCACTGCAATAATATTTGTCAAATAAAATACAATAAATGATATTTACAATATTCTTGAAAGTATATGTTGACTTGGAATGAGTGATCACAGCCGTATATTCAGTGTGAACAGTTTTGTTTCAGAAAAAATGCAAATATGTGTTCAAAGAGTTGCCTTTACTTTTTAATAGCATTTAAAACAATATGCAATTTGTTAGTAATGACTGAGTACAAAACACAGAGTTCTACAACCTGATCTTTAGAAACCAGTGAAGACTACATGAATGAAAATTTTGAGGGAAGATAATGAGGTTGTAAGAAGAGCCAGTAAAGGGAAGGAAGAATTATCTGTTTGATGTTTAAAGGAATTCAGCAACATGAGAACTAACATGCTAAATACAATGTCTGCAGAGCTGAGCATTTTGGTTTATTTTACAGACTCATGTTTTATTTTACAGACTCAAATAGACGTGTTACAGGAGGGGCCATGCAGCTTTCCTTCAGCTATTTGACAGTGGACTATTACCCATTTCACAAAGCAGGTATGAAAGTGAGCATTTTGTGAATTACCTGTGAATGGAACTTGCTTGGATACTAAAAAATTTGTTTGTGTGTGTATATGTATACAGCTTGGATAATAATGTTCTAAGCATTTGAAATACACACCTTTTTATTTCTTTCTATATGCAAAAGCAAACAACAAAAGCAACAACCTGGGAACCAATTTAATTTCCGTGAATGAGCTATTTTAGGCCAAATACTTTTCCTTTTCACTGTTCTGTTTGGTCAACAAACCGGTCTTTACACATTTCTGACATGAAAAGAATTGTGTGTTGACAGAGAAAGGCAGTATGGCAGACTGTGAATTCACTAATTGGATATTTTTGAGTCAATCTGCTAGATTTTTTTTTCTTTCATGTAGAAGTCTATCATTGTATGTCCATTTCCAAGCAATGTATTGGTTCTTATCTTATTTTGTTAAACAAGAATCCCGGTGTGTAGAGATTTAATTGTATAGCCTTTTGTTGAGGAATTGTTATTAAACAGGTGTTAGCAATTTCCAAAGAAGTGTTTCTTACAAATAATTTCTAGTAAATATGTTTTTCAGAAATCAAAAAAATTTGGAAGAGACAAAATAAGTTTGCTGTTGAATTTGAGATCAAAGGCAATTCAGCAGCGGGGCTTTTAGTTGACGGGGGGGTGGGGGGGGGTGGGGGGGTGTTGGTTGTGCTTTGTTTTGCTTTTTACTAACACAGACCAGTCATTTTGAGTGACTGCCCACATATGTTAAAGATGTGAATTAGCCATAGCTTGCCTGATGTCCTTTTTGTCACTCATGGTTGCAGATGGAATCCTGTAATGTCAATTTCATTCATAAGTAGCAAGTATAGTTTTTGCACCTTAAAAAAATGTAATTTAGCGTAGGTCGAATAAACATGCGCAGGCACAGAGAAGAATATGCTTAAGAAAAACACTATTCTTTGTATAGATTGGCCTAATATGGTTTGAAATTTGTGATATTCACTTCCTGTCCTATAAAAGTTACAGAGGTTTAACGCATGCCTGTCTTGTGACCCAGCTATGTTTTTCATTTACTGTCACTTCTGATTCCTACTATGTCTGAGGGTCTGATCTATCTATGATTTCTGTGAGCTCTCCTCAGAGAAAATGTAGAGAACCAGGGAAATAAATAAATGGTTTATTTTGGAAGGATACTTAGCCAGATTGAACTATGCCCTGTAGGCTCTTGGATGGGCATGTTAGGAGCAAACTGAGCATGCTTTTAGGTAACGGATACATGGACCGTAACTCCCACTACATGAAACCAGAGATGGAAGAGATCATCTGCAGAACAATGGTGGTGCCTCTGAAAGTAGTGTTCTCCTGCAGTCTTAAATGGTGTTCTGTACAGATGTGTTTAAGTAACAGAAATCTAGATCGCACTAATAAGCTATGACAAAAAGCTGTGAAAGGTAGTGGTGGTTGATTCAATAGGGTGTGTATGTGGAGAGGGAGAGAACATGCCAGAATTTTTTTTTTTCCCCACTTTAAGGGGTCATCATCTTCTCATCGTTGTAGAAGAGTGTGGCAATTCTGTGGTCAGACTGTTGTCATAGAGGGGAGAGTCCCTTTACTCAAAGTAAAAGGAGCATATATTAACCTTGAAAGTTCAAAGGGAATCCTCTAGCCATGTGGGTATTGTGCCTCTATATACTGCTGTATCAGGATATTCCCTGTATGCAGAGCATTCCTACCCTGAAGTCAAGGCTCTGAAATACTGAAGGACAACACTGTATTAATACTCTATAACAGTGGGCAAGAAGGAAACAGCTGTATACTTCTGTGACTGTTACCAGACTGTATTCTGGTTTTGTACCTCTCTGGCTATGGAATATTTAGAAATAGCTCTTTTGGTATAGTCTTCTTGGAAACTTTGATTAATCCTTCAGGAAAGAGCCCTCAATGATTATTTTGCAGATTGGGTTCTTGTGGGGGGTTTGTTTGTTTTTGTAACAGACTACACCCAGAAAGACTCTAAAGGGAATCGGAGGCATAATTGCTGTAGGGTGAATTTCTAACTCATTGAAAATCAAGCCTTCCAAAAATAGCCTTTCATATTACTTAAGAAAAATGAAGCAGGTTGTGTGTCCATTGACTGTGATAACCCTAATGTAAGACAGGCTTATTGGATGTTGTAAACCTGTCTGTACAGCAATCCATCGCTTTACTAGTTCTCCCAGACCTTCTATCACAGAAGCTTTTATCCAGATCCCTTATCTGTGTAGCTGATGTGTTGCTGGATGTTGATCAGAGAAAGCTGCTGCTTTGCCATCATGCAGGACATTTTGCAGCACAGGAAATTCTTGATCAAGCTGATATATTGAGACAGTATGAGAAATCAGAAAGCATTTTCTTCCTGGGCAGCCAGCAATAAATTCAGATGGTAGCAACATCAGTGCCAGCTCCACTAAGACATTGTTTTCTTGTTACAATCTAGCCTGCTCTTCACTTTTCACAGATAAATGTGGCAATGGCATCTCCATATATAGGATTGTAGAATAGCTGAAGATGGAAGGCACCTCAGGAGATTGTCTAGTCCAACCCCTCTGATTAAAAGTGGTGTCAATTAAAGTTAGCTTCCTAGGATTGTGTCCAGTTAAGTTTTGAATAGCTCCAAGGGTGGAGACTCTACAGCCTCCCTGGGCAACCTAGTCCAGTGGTTAACCACCCTCACAGCAGAATAATTTTTTTTTTTTACTGTTTAAGTGGAATTTCTTGTCTTTCACTTTGTGCTTATTGCCTCTTGTCCTGTCACTGGGCACCACTGAGAAGAGTCTGGCTCCCTTATCTTCACTCCCCTCATCAGTCATTAATACACATTGATAAGATCCCTCTGAGCCTTCTCTTCTCCAGGCTAAATGATCCCAGCTATCTCAGCCTTTCCTTGAAAGGTGTTCCAGTCCCTTAAGTGTTTTTGTGACCATTTGCTGGACTCACTCCAGTAAGTCCACAGCCACCTTGTACTAGGGAGCCCAGAACTGGACCCAGCACTCCAGATGTAGTCTCACTAGGGTTGAGTAAAGGACATGGATCACCTCCCTTGACCTGCTTTTCCTAAGCAGCCCAAGGTGCTGTTGGCTTCCTTTGCATCAAGGACACATTGCTGGTTCATACTGAACTTACTGTCTCAGGTTTGGGGTTTTTTACTGCAAAGCTGCTTCCCAGCTGGTCAGCCTTTAGCCTGTATTTTAAATGCTAGACTTGGATTTCCTTTTGAAGTTCATGAGATTACTGTTGGGTCACTTTTCCAGTCTTCTGAGGTCCCTCTGAATGGTAGCACAACCACCTAGTGTATCAACCATTCCTCCCGGTTTTGTACCATCTGCAAAGCTGTTGAGGGTGTGCTCTGTCCCATCATCCAGGTTATTAGCGAAGATATATTGGCCCCAGTATTGTCTGTGGGTGTATACCACAGATGATTGTCTCCAGCTGGACTTAATGCTGCTGATCACAACCTTGAAGACTAACAGTTTAGACAGTTTCTAGTCCACCTCACTGTGTATTTACCTAGTCAGTACTTCATCATTTTGTCACTAAGCATGTTACACACAGTGTTGAAAGCCTTGCTAAAGTTGAGGTAAACAACATGCACTTCTCTTCCCCTCATCCATCAAGCCAGTCATCTCATAGTAGAAGGCTGTAAAGTTCAGCAGGCACGACTTCTCCATCATAAATCCATGCATGTATATTCCCAATCACCTTCATCTTCCTGTCCTTAATGTATTTTGAAATGGTTTCCAGGATTATTTGCTTTGTTGCTTTCTGTTACCTTCTTCCATTACCTTCTTTAGGGTTAGGTGAGCCTGTTGTCCTTTTCATCTTCTTCCTTGAAGATAGGAATGACATTAACATTATTCCAGTCCTTAGGAACCTTTTCTGATCACTATTCAGTGATAACCTTTCAAAGATAATTAAGAATGGCCTCCCCATGACATTGGTCAGCTCTCTTAGCACTTGTTGGCATCTCATCAGGATACCATGGACTGGTGCATGTCTGATCTGTTTAAATGTTTTCTAAGTTAATGCTCCTCTGCTGAGAGGAAGGTTTCCTTGCTCCAGACTTCCCCAAAGGTCTCAAGGACCTGGGATTTTGAAGGCAAGTGTTACCAGTGAAGACTGAGGCAAAGAAGGCATTGAGTATCTCAGCCTTCTCCATGTCATTTGTCACCAGGTCCCCTATCACATTCAGCAGCAAGCCTAAGCTTTCCCTACTCTTCCTTTTGCTGGTGATACACCTGCAGAAGCCTTTCTTCTTGTCCTTAATGCTTCTCATTAGATTTAACTCCAAATAGACTTTGACATTCCTAACACCATCATCCATATTCTTTTTTTGGGTAGCCTGATGATGTTTTCACACCTTATATGCTTCCTTTTTATCTTTGAATTTAGTCGTGAGCTCCTGGTTCATCCACACATCCTTCCACATTTTCTAGATTTCCTGCTTTTTGGGGAGGACCATTTTTTGGCTTGGAGGTGATTCTTGAACATCAACCAGCTCTCCTGGACCCCTCTTCTGGCAGGGTTATATCCCAGTAGATTGTTTCAAGCAGGTTAAAGGCTGTTCTCCTGAAGTCCTGGGTTGTCATTCAGCTTTTTACCTTGTTCCTTCACCTTGGAACTCCACCATGTCATGGTTACTGCAGCCAAGGCTGCCCTTCATGGTTACTGCAGCCAAGGCTGCCCTTCACCTTCACATCCCTGTCCAGTTCTTCTTTTTTTTGTAAGAAGCAGGTCTAGCAGAGCATGTGCTCTCCTTGGCTCCTCGATTACCTGTGTGAGAAGATGGTTATCAATGCACTTTCAGAAACCAAAAGGATTGATTGCATCTTGCTGTATTGTCCCTCCAGTAGATACTGGGGTGGCTGAAGTTCCTAATGAGGACCACGATATGTGAACATGATACTTCTTCTAGTTGTCTGAAGAGGACCTCGTCATCTTCCTAATCAGATGGTCTGTAGCAGACATCCACCACATCATCATCCGTGTTGGTCTCTAATACTGACCTATAAGTGCTCAGCTGGCTGATCATCCATCCCAAGGCAGAGCTCCATGTGTTCTCACTGAAGGAGCAACTCACCCTCCTTGCTTTCTTGGCCTGTGCTTCCCAAAGAGCATGTGTCTGTCCTTTGCAGCATTTCAGTTGTGTGTGCTATCTCACTGTGTCTCTGTGATCCCAATGAGATCATAGCCCTGCAACTGCATGCAGATCTCTAATTCCTCCTGCTCCCACACGTTCCTCATGCTGTGTGTGTTAGTGTGCAAACACTTACGAGAGGCACCTGCCCATACCGACTTCCCAGAAGGTATACAAGAGTTTTCCCTATAATGTTGCTGTCCTGTAGGTACTTCAGAGGTTATATGCATTTGCTTGGGGTGACCCCACTTCAGCCCTGTTTTGGAGAATTATAGCTCCATGGATTTGCATTTAATGTATCTTTGCCCTCTTGCTCTCTTTCTGTTTTCTTTCCTGTTCCTTTGTCTTCTTACTTGGCTAGAACAATGTGAATAACTGTCAAAAGGCTGTGAGGTGGGAGGGTGGGGAAAAATGTTGTCTCTTTTGACAGGCCCCTCCCTAAAAGCTTCTTCTATGCTGAAATCTTTGCATTTAGACTTGCAATCACAATTGTTTTCCCCGAAGCATTTTCCTAATTTAACAGCAACTGTATCTACTCATCCCCAGTGTCAGTATCCAAAACCACATTAAGACCCAAATTAAGTTTTCAGATGCTGGTATTTAAAGAGTGATGTACCACTCAATAGAAGTTATTTGTATTGCATCCTTATTATCTGAACAGGTTAGTAGATTGTCTTTACAGGGACTGTTGGAAGAGATCTCAGTTTCTTTCAGAGGTTTAAGTGCTTGACCAACAGAAACATGTTAGGAATAAAAGAATTTCCACTGGACTTGATTTTTAAGGCTGTGTGTGCTGCCACACTGATTGAACTTACCTTCTTGTTTGTGTGCCATAAAGGTGTTAGAAAGCCAAGACAAAAAGAATACATTTCTGGAAAGGGACCAGAAACAACTTAGGACACAGTTCTGGCAGGAAAGATAAGCTTGGAAAAAGTGAGCATAAGAACACTGTTCTGTTACTTGCTCTCACTTTTTTTTTTTAAGTGAAACTTTTTTTTGCATGTTCTCACATATGACATCAATGTGTTATCAAATTTCTCTGAACTGGAAATATTCAGTGATGTTTTGAGCATTAGTGGTGTTAAAAGGCAGGTGGCAATATTGTTTTCTGAGTGATTTTTGTGAAGCAGTGAGATTTGTTTTTATGTAGTATATAACTTCTGTTTTAACGTCTGCTATAACTTCTGTTGTTCTATAATTACAGCATGCAATGAGATTATAGTCTGAAGAATTGTGAAATAGTGGAAATTTATTATTTACTTCAAAGAAAACTTTAAAATAAGTTAATGTTTCCCCCCTTCCTCTTATTTGCAGGAGACAGCTGCAACCACTGGATGCATTATAGTGATGCCACTAAAACCAGAAGTGGATGGGCCAAAGAATTATTAAATGAATTCAAAAGCAATGTTGAATTGCTTAAGCAGGCTGTGAAGGACCAGGTCATAGATTGTCCTCCCAAATCACCACCTTCTGTATCTCCTCAGAACCTACAAACAGGTACTTTGTTTGCATCACTAATGCTCTAATTCCATGAAATGTTAAAACTATTCTAAAAAAGACTGTTCTTTTCAATGATTCCATTACTATTCTTTCCTACAGGCAAGGAACAGATACCAAAAGGAACGTCTAGGGCTTCCTCTGTATCTTCCCAACAACCAAAGGGCAAACTGATGTCTAGTCCTATTGTGGTTAGACTTGCAGATTTCAATATATACCAGGTACGTTTCTTCAAGTTAGTAAAACTGGGGCTACTTCGCCCTTGACTGTTATGTAACTGTTTTTTAAGGGGCAATTCTGAAGCCCATTGAAATTAATAGAAGTCTTTCAATTTGTTATTGAATTAGATCTTTACAGGACTGCTTCTGTTTTGTTGGTGGATATCAACTTTATGTTAGATGATACCCTATCATAATTATGTGTTGGATCCAGGTTCTATTGTTCCCCAAATCTTGGCATTTGGAATTTAATCTTTTCATTGTACTATGTTAGGTACCCAATATTTTAATATGTGGTTTTATATTTCATGCTTTTCTTATTGTTATCTTTTTCAAAGTACATGGATTTTTTTTTAAATGTTAAATTAAGAGTTTTTAACATTTTTCTCCAGCCCCTCTCTCCCTTCCCCAGTGATATTTTGAGTAGACACTTCAACCTTTTTTTTTTCCCCCCACTCCCTCTTTTGTTTGAATGAGTAGTTTTAGTTGCTGATTGTGGTTCAGATCCACTCTTTGGAGGCAACTGGAATAGAGAAGGAGAATATAGTAGTGATATAAGAGAATCTACTCTAAATTTCAGGTCCTAACAGAAATGCTTAGTGTATGCCCTTAGTCATTGCAACTTCTACTTGCTCTTGTTCCAGTTTTCAATGTTTTTTTGCCATATTGCTTCTGGTAGAGTGGGAGGTTGCCAGAAGCCTTCATCTGGGTTTGAAGGGGTTTTATAATATAATTTTGTGCTGTTGGTGTTTTCATTTGCCTTCTACTCTTCAGATACTTGTCTCCTTGTCCTCCCTACACAAATACATTTTCAATTTTTTAAATTGTCATTATTTTTATATAATTTACAAAAAGCTATTTTTCTAAATAGGTCTGTTATTACTTGAATTTTTGTGTGTGTTAATACAGAGATGTTTGCAGCTTGAAAACAGCTACATAGAGTGAAGCAGGCTTATAAAGGTTTTATATTCCTTATTTCCAGTGAAACTAATACAAGTAGACATAATCATATATTTGATACTAATATGTTGGCTAATTTCAAACTAGCAGTCTGACCTACTAGGTGTTGTATGTTGTCAAAAAAAACCCTCTTTCATCCTTTTTAAACAAGGTTACATTCCAAGAAATTTAAGGTCAAATATGTATCAAAAGGCAGTCTATTTATTGTTTCATAATTTACACTGGGAGGAAACAGAAATGGAGGATTAATGTTCCGTAGTGTTTTGATTCCCCTGTGAAGCTGGACCTTCAGACATAGCCAAGCATATGTATCTCAGCCAGGTGCATGCTGAACACCTTGCTTAGCAGTAGACTGTTGAGAGTTGGCCCATGTACTGGAATCTGTCCTTAGGACAGTACAAGGACGTTCTGACACTTGCGTAATAAACTTATCTAGCTTATCTATCCCTTATCATCTAGATAGGGGATCCTTTTGGACAGACAGTATGCAAATATATGTCCTAGTATAATTGCTTCTACAGGAGCTGTAGTATTTGCAGTAAAGATACCAGGTCTACATTCTACTGAATGCCTTTGAAAGTGACCTGCTGACTCCTGCCTTGCATGAAGGAAGGGGATCTGGTACTGTTGATACTATATAGTTTTCTTGTGAAACTGTTCTATGTGGATTGCTTCTACTACAAGGCAAGTAGGTGTTTCTCATCAGCACTTCGTGTAGTAGGGGATCTACATCTGAGAGCAGTGGAATGTTACACCACTAGGGGCAGTGTCTTGCAACTACAAATGCGTAATGATTTATAAAAATGTAACGTATTAACAAAATCTTTTCTTTTACAGGTTTCAACAGCAGACCAGTGTCGTTCTTCCCCTAAAGCTCTGATCTCTTGCAATAAAAAGTCACTTTATCTTCCACCAGAAATGCCAGCTATTCATATTGAATTCACTGAATATTACTACCCAGATGGAAAGGACTTCCCTAGTAACTCTCTTTTTTTATTCTGAACTATAAATTTTGAGTGTACTTTCACCTTTATGAAGCTTAATACTGATTCCAGGTTGACAGTTGAAAGTAGGTAATGGCTTTCTGAAATGGAAGGAACACAACACTGCTCCATTTCCACAGTGCTTGCTCCTGGCAAGCTCCTATAAATACTGTTTTTTATAAACACAGGGTTTAAGTCTGAAAACACAAAATTCTTACTGACACATAAATTGTTCATTCTCCAACATACATGTATTTTTTCTGTAGTTCCACTGTCTGGCCACATAAGAGAACTCAAACTATTGCAGTAGTATCTAAGATGAAATGAAGATCTGCTGGAGATATTTTTATTAATGAGTTATGGGTTTAGTCCTGTTTTATGTACAGAAATGTCAGTGGATTTGTTGGGGATGGCACTTGAGGACAGCAAATCTCCTTGGTCCTGCCTGTCCTCTGTAATGAGGACATTCTCTCCCTCTCCTCAGACTTCATTCTATTTTGATATTAGCTTTTACATTCAAAAATTCAGTTACGTGCTTGGAGTGAAAGAAAGAAGCCATCACTTTATAAGTATCCCTTAAAAATTTATTCTTCCTTGGGACCTAAGGAGTGGGTTTCCATTGTTTCTCTGATGTAAAATAATGGTGGAAATGTAATACTGCACTCATTTTAAAACAAACAAATAGCAAAACAACCCCTAAACATTTTACTTATTCTCATGATTTTGTTTTCTCTTTTAGTTCCATGTCCAAATTTATATGGCCAGCTGAATGCTTTACAGTTCACCCTGGATGAGAGAAGTATTCTTTGGCTAAATCAGTTCGTCTTGGATTTGAAACAGAGTCTTATTCAGTTCATGGCCATGTACAAGTTAAATGACAATTCAAAATCAGATGAACACGTTGATGTTAGAGTTGATGGACTAATGCTAAAGGTAAGCTGTCATTGAGAAGGAGTTTTGTGGTTCCTTGGAAGAAAATACTTATTCCCTTATTCTGAAAAGCTGTTAGCAAAGCAGCTTAAGGAATAAATGGACAAATAAATGAACAAACAACCCATGCAATAAGCAACATTGCTCTGGAAAACTATGCAGAATATGATGCTTTGAAGACAGACATCTGTCTTCCATCCTACTTCATTTATGTCCTAGAGGTATTTTGGTTTTGTATTGAAGACCTGAATGGGAGTATTAAATTATTACACTGTGTTCAATGAAGCTGACATAGCAGAAGAAAGAAACCTGAGCACTGAAGTAAAAACAACTAGCAAAAAAATTCATATTTGCATTCTATATTAATGCAAGGGCCCTCCCTTGTTCCTCTGGCTGTAGTACATCAAAACTCTTTCGTCTTGTTAGTGAGTGCCTGGAGTAAAGAAGGCAGTTCTTCTGAAGGTTTATTTCCTTCTCCAAAACTCATTCTCACTGTTTTCTGTTTCATGCTGGGCCTTGGCCAGCACAAGTTCTCTATATGTTTATTCCAGAGGAGTGGTGCTTGTTAATGTTGCTGAACATCTGATTTTTGCTTCCCTTGTCTTCTCCTTTGGAGGGGAAGGATTATCAAGCAGATAAATTTTATTCCTCCCCACCCTCTCCCTGCCTTGATTTGCATGGGGCATTGGTTTCCAAGGTTCAGAGGTGAACAAAATAGTGAGTCTTTTCGATGGTGCCCACAGTTTCAAGCATTCTAAAAAGTCAGCCTATGGAGAGATGGTTATCTTCCTAAGGCTTGTGGTGCATATTTAATGGAACTTTAAAAGGACATGGTTTGTACTGAATGAAAACAATTATTGAGACAGGCAACCAGGCAACTACAAATACAGGCTGATCTAATACTGAATTACTATATGTGAATAGCCCACTAAACTAATAGAAGATAAAAGTATTCTTAAATCCTCAAACCTTGATTCATATTTGGTTATTTCATCCCTGTATTAACTGCATTATTTTTATTCTAGCAAATTATGCAAGTTTTACTATTGGTGTGTTTGATGTTTATATATCATATAGTTACATATTTCGTTATTTTGTTCTGAGTCCTTTTTTTTACATGAAGAAACTTCATCACTCCCATCTTTTAAGTGTCTTTAGGATGACTTTTTTACTCTGGTCTTTCTAGATTCATCATGGAGATGATGTGACAGAAGGTAGTGTCACTGATACTAGCAAAACTAGTCTGGCCAAGGTCCATGTTAACAACATCAGATACAGAATTTGGCATCAAAAATATATTTCCTTTAAAACTTACACTACAGATATGCTAGTTAAATTAAATCCAGTATACTGAACTATTTGGGGGTTTTTTTAGGAGTTGGAGTGTATTTTTTTTTTGTGATGAAAAAAATTATTATTATGAAATAATAGTTACAAAATACCTATTCTTTATTCTGCAACGTTAAGAATATTAGCTGTGTTAGCACGTTTAATTGTTTCCTTGTATCTTAACATAGAAATAAAATACTGTAGTACTCAAGGTAGTGAAAAACCGTGTTGGAGAAATCAGATTGAAAACCACAAAATTATAATTTAGACTTCAGCGTTGTAAATACTTGGAACACTTGGAGAAATTTTCTGCCAAGCAGTTTCTGAGTTGAAGAAATGAGACATTTCAGCCTAATATAGCTGACCTAAATCTAAATCCTTCAGATAAGAAAAGCCTGAGACCCGTACATTTTTGTACAAACATTGAGTTTTAGATGCCACAGCATTCCTCTTAAAAATGAGAGGAAACACAAATGATAATCTGTGAGCCTTACTTATCCCTGTTCTGTATTAGTATACCAGAGTTCTCATAAAATTATAATTATATTCTTTCATTTTTAGCTGTCATGGCTGTTACTGTTTCTTTAACTGTATATCTTCTTAATCTACATATTTCTAACTAGACAAAATACATTTCTCTCTTGCAGTTCATCATCCCATCTGAAAACAAACCTGAAATTCATAAAGATCAGCCTCGTGCACTTTCCATTCAAAGTTCAGAGATGATTGCTACGAATACAAGATACTCACCAAACTGCAGACACTCTGATCTAGAAGCTTTGTTTCAGAACTTCAAAGACTGTGATTTTTTCAGTAGAACTTACACCACTTTTCCTAAGTCCCAGAAGAATTTTCATCTTTTGCATCCAATCTTCCAGAGGCATGCTCATGAACAAGATACTAAAATGCATGATGTTTATAAAGGTTATATCATCCCAAAATTGAATAAATATGCATTAAAGACATCTGCAGCTACTGATGTTTGGTCCTTGCATTTTTCCCAGTTTTGGATAGATTATGAAGGAATGAAAAGTGGGAAAGGTCGACCAATAAGCTTTGTGGACTCATTCCCGCTTTCACTTTGGATTTGCCAGCCAGTAAGGTTTGCAAAGTCACAAAAAGAGCTTTTCTTGCATAATCAGACAGCTTTTAACATTCCAAAAAGTGAATCTAGTGATCTTGCTCATAGGCTGCAACGTAAAAAACTTCTAAAGGAATATTACAGCAGTGAGACGGAGCCCTTGACCAATGGCATTCAAATGTCAGACACTTCAGGAGTGCTTTCTGAAAGCTCTTCCTCTGATGCAGATGTACATGTTCTTGTCCATGTTCAAAAACACGTAAGCATGCAGATCAATCATTACCAGTATCTTTTTTTGCTGTTTCTCCATGAATCTCTTGTATTGCTCCTGGAAAACTTAAGGAATGATGTAGAAGCAGTGACAGGAAAACCTGCAAAGCAAACGGATGTCTGCATTGGGATCCTGCTGAAAAGTGCAGAACTAGCCTTACTACTCCATCCAGTGACTCAGGGAAACCCTTGTAAGTCTCCAGTTGTGGAAGAAGGAAGTCCCATGGCATCAGAACTCTCCCCTTTAGGAAATGGGGAAGCTCTTACTTCAGAGAGTCAATTAGTTAACAATAAGATAGTGCAAGCTGGTGTTACTAATTTTGATGATGTAAATGACTGCAAGCCTCTGAATGCTGAAGTTAATAAAGGAATTTTAATAGATCCTCTTTTGTTTAAATCGGACAGTAATACGGATTTTCAGAAAGGAACGTCATTTTCAGATGATGCATCAGATAAAGGTTTGGGAGATACGAGTGAAGGAGGAAGCAGTGGACTTTTTAGTAGAAGTGATTCAGAGGAGGTCTGTGGACCTCTAAGTGAGAAAAGTAGCTTGCATCCTAGGGATTCAGCGTCCATTTTAAATAAGAGAGAAGATTCTACTGAATTTTTCATTGATAAAGAGGATGACAAAAACATATTCTCAAATAAGTTAAATGAACAGGACGGCACAACTGAAGGCTGTCCTAACCAAGTCATTGACTTGGAAACAGAAACTGCCTTAGAATCTGAAGAGCTTGAAATCAACAAAGACAAAGTGACTTCAGTTAGAATGTTTGCATCTCAGTCTTCATCAAGGTATAGAAAATTTTATACTAAATCACTCTTCCTACTCTTTGAAAATATTTATCAGTCTGGCCACATATTTTTAGTAATGGTCAACAGAAACGAACATCTAGTAGAAGAAAATTTTAAAAGTATATAAAGATATAAGATATGCAGTATCCGGCATTCAATGAAAGTTAAAATGAACTGTTAGTTAATTGATTTAAACTATTTACTTTCAGTTTAAACACTGTGAGACATGTTGAGAAAAATACTGACACAAATATCTGCAGGAATGCATGCTGTTTTTTGCCAAAGCATTATTGAATGATCAGATTTTTTTCTTTATATCTTGCCTGGTTTAGAGGAATTTTTAAAGTAACTTCTATGTAATTCATTTAATTTGAAATAATAATTTCCTGATATCTTTATATTTAAAAAGTGCAAAGCCTAAGGAACGCTGCCCGTCCAACCTCCCTGCATTCTCTGTTTCTTACAAGAATATGAAGAGAAGTCCATCACAAGTCTCTCTGGATACCATCTCTATTGACAGCATGATGCTAGAGGATCATTTGGTAGAGAGTGATGGAAGTGACAGCCAGAGCTTTCTGGAGAAAGGTAAGTAGGCTTAACAAAATATTCTTAAGCAACACGTGAAAATGTTGTTTGTTGCTAAAATAATACTTGGAAGGATTGTAGTGCAGCAAATCCTGGATAATTTACAGCACTATTTCTGTTAGCTTCTCCAGTCAGCAATATTAAGTGTACTCACAGCACATCATCTCAAGGGAAAGCAATAAGATGTGCTACTGAAGTAGTGCTACTTAATTAAACACTACTTAATTTTCCTCTCTTGAGGAGAGTAAAAGCATTGCAATGCAGTGTTGAATTAAACAGAACTGTTCCTTGCTTTGCTTAAAAGCTATTGCTTTGGCTGTAAGTGTTTACAGGTTTGTACCCTGAATCAATGTTATGCTTGAAGTGGTAAAGAAGCTTTAATTTTAGAAGTAGATGAAAAAGAAATGGATTTTCACTAATATTCACCACACTAATTACCAGGCAGATGGATCTGGTAGTCTCCCTCCAGCTTGTTCCTTACAGAGCAGTTCCTAGCTATTGACTGTCTAACAGCAGGTATTTGCCCAATTTTTGCTTATTTGTGCGTGAGCATTTGCTCCTGATCTGAGGGAGGAATTCAGGCATATGGTAATTATGTCTATATAGTCTGTAGTATTGTGGACATACACAGTTGTAGTGATCTATTAGGTCTCTGGCAAAACTAGTTAAATAACTTTCTAATGTCAGGAAATATGATAAGAAGACTTTATTGGTATCTCTTTTCTGATAAATTCTACTTTGAATAAAGAATGACATTTTTTTCTGTTGGATTTCTTTTCAGTCTAGAGCAATAATGAGAAGAAAGCTTCACTTGAAAAACTTGTTATATATTTGTGTTATAGGAGTATTCCTGCATGTGCTTATGTGGGAGTATGCCGTAAAATACATTTTCCATTTTAAATAACCTTTATATGTCTTTTTAGCTTGTTAAACTATATTTTAACTGCAGGTTAAGTCTGCATCCTTTCTAGTTGTCAAGGAAACACTACCATGATCACTCTAACAAAAATATATACAGCTTGTTTCTCTAAACATAAAACCTCACACATTTCCTCTAAAGGCACTGTGCAGTGTTTTAGGTACATGGCTTGGAATCTTCAACCTTTTTCTCTGCTGGATCAGTTTTATATTTGATTTGGAAGACTAAAAAAGGCCCTTTACAATTTTTTTAAACAATGCATGTAGAATGCTATTTTGGTTTTGTCACTATGATCCTGCCTTACTTGCATAGCATCTAGAACTTTGCACTCTCTGTAAGAGGAACAGATTTGGCAGGTCAGTCACAAATATTTGTTTAATAAGCCATTCAACTCATCCTAAAAAATGAGTTAATGTATGCATACAGTAACAGACACTGACTTTATTCTTAACGCAGGAGTGATTCAGGTTATGCTATGCTAACTTTGCGTTTTTTCTGATGTATATACGGAAGGTATTACAGCCACAAACTATCAAAGCCCATCAGAAAATGCCCATGAAGGAGGCACAGTGATTGAAAATTGTGATGGGTCATCTCCAGATGCCATGAGCGCTGCTTCAGAGAATGCCCATGAGACTAGTGAAGAAATGGTAATATTGCTGAATTCCATTAGAATACATGCTTCAGTAAATTAAAGCTTAAAGTAGAGCTAAAATGAATGCTTTTAGAGGTGATTTTTCAAGTAGTTTTGGGAGCTCTTGTTAGTGCATTATGTAAGCCTGTAGATCTAGTGCACTTGCATTAAGTACAAATGAAGATTATAATCCAAGTTATACTGAGCATTCTCTGTCCTTTTTATCTCCTCTATAGCCACTGTTGATAAATGACAGTAGCCACTTAAAAATGTCAGAAAATATTTCTGGTTTAGTACATAGCAATATTTATAATATCATCATGTTCTCTTATGCTCTGTTGAATATGATATTTAAAATGAGCTTTTTAACATCATCAAGTTTAGATAAAAGAAAGCACCATACTTCTGACATCTCTTATATGGAGATGTTTCCTTAGCCCTGGTAGCATTCTGTAGTATTTGCAAATAGGAGCATAACAACTGCCCTGGTGGGTCACATCAGAGATGCCTCTTGTCCAGGATTATGTCAGGACAATGCCCAGTTCTTAGAGAAGGTCATAATAATGATGCATGTAGACCCAGATTCCCTCCTTGAGACACCATGCAGGGTCCAACTTTTTCAGTCTGCCTATCTTCTACTTCCTTGCTGATCCTTGCCCTAATCAGTGCTTTTTAAATTATATTCTTGTATCAGTTAAGGTCATGACCTGGAAACCTAAGAGTCTATGGGCTCAAAGAAAGTGAATTTACTGAAATCTGTTGTGTTCTTGCTGATGTATTTTCCTTTTTAGTAATGTTAGTCATGTAATTCTACGTTTGCTTTAAAATATTTGTGGATCACAATTTAAAAAAAAAAGCAGCTCCTTTAAAATAAATTTTCAATCATGTGTGCGTATAGGTAATATGGAAAATCCAGAATTCATTCACATTGTTATGCAAATGCATGTTAGCATATTTTTTTCTATTTGTAGACTATAACTAAAAAGTCAGTAGAAGAATGAGCCCATAATATTAGTAATGATGATGGACATATATCTTCTAATATCAAAGCTGGCTTTTGAAACTGGCTGCTATTTTTGTTTGAAAGACACTACAATAAATAGAGAAAAAGGGCTGACTATTTTGCAGATAGCCAAAGTTTAGTAGCCTATCCTGGTTCTTTAACCTGATCTGATTCAGCACCACAAATGCTTGATTGTGCTTATTATATGCATAAAGTTGAATGCGGCCTTAGAAAATTTCTGGTGTCACATAGGTCACATGCTTCTCTGTCAGAGTGGGGAAAGTCTGTCTCACTTTCAGGACTTCTCTGGCCAATTCTGAATTAGTATTAGTGGGTTTAAATACAAGTGTCTGTTTTTGGACAGACAACGGAGCAACCCATTGTCAAACCAATGGGTACAGTAAGAAGAAATGAGAAAACTTTATGCTTTTCTATGAGCAAGGGTTATGGATACAAAGATTCTTTTGCTTATGTGGGGGAAAACAATAACCATTGTAAATTCAATTTATAATATCATATTGTTTTATCTCAATTTTGTTGACAGATGTCTGTTGTGGTTTTTCAAATATTTGGTGTTAATGGTGAAATTGACATCAGAGGTGAAGACACAGAAATATGCCTACAGGTCAACCAAGTGATACCAAATCAACTGGGAAATATCAGTGTTCGACACTATCTTTGCAACAGAACTGTTGGTAAGAACTGACAATTAGATCTCAGTGTTGTGAAATTCGAGTTGGAAACATTTGTTCTAAGTAAAGAAAAACACTGTATTAGCCTTGAAGCACAAAACCAGTTTTATGTTATACAATAGCACCCTCTTTTATACTGGTTTAGAATATCTACTCTGATTTCTTTCCTAATTGCTATACATTCAAAGGGAAGGAAATAAAAATGGAACCATTTCTGATTAGTGTGGGTAAAAAAATGCATTGCATTGAATTCTGGTCATAAGTTTGCTTTTTTAAAATCAAATAAGTTGCATTGCATTATGTTATTGTTTTATGAAGATGGAACTCCGTTACTGCTCTAATGATACTTTGCTTAAATGTACCTTAGTTTGAAGGGGTGTTTCTTTTCTTCAAGATTTGTTTCTCCAGATTAAATTAACACCCAGAGTTTAAACAGATTTATAATCTGTGGTTTAAGAAAAGTTAAAAATTGACTCTGTGTCAGGAAAGGTAAGCTGCAAGTACAGCCTTTTTTTTTTTTTAAAGCTTGATAGGAACACAAGGGGTAGTTTCATGCCAGATATTTGCACAACTAGATCAACCATTGTATTGTCAGAGCTGGTTTTGGGCCTGAGTACATACACATTCTCTGCCAGAAAACCTAGTTCACATACTGTGAGGATTTTTTCTTGGCATGATATATTGGCATGCCACTTCATGTCACAGTTTGCTTTGCTCCCCTCTGCCAGCCTTCCACATGGATTGCTGGATGCCAGCTCTGTTGCGCTGTAGGTTTTTTGGGGCAGATTCCCGCTTCCTGCTTCTGGTTCATCTCCTTTCCTGGGAAATAGCTATAGCAGCTGTTAGCTGCCATTTATTTCCAGCCTTCCAGCAGTATGGATTTTCTTCAGGAAGTTGTGCTTGATGGTACAGCCTCTCATGCCCTAGCTAAAAAACCTATTTATTGATAAGCTGAGCAGTTGCCAGCAGCTGCTGACTGAGCAGCTGTTGCATGATGTTGCAGTTGCATTCAGGCATCTGAAGGCAAGAAGGACGTCCAGCTGCGAAGACTCATGGCTGACCTTCAGTTCATACAGCAAGCAAACTGATTTCTGGTTATCTGTCATAGCCTCTGTATAAGCAAGAGGGAGTAAATAGTAAGAACATGCCACCCTCCTGCTCTCATGTGTACCTAAAACTAGAACCTGCTTCCTCTGGTGCAGCTGATTGGGAGGCTTGTGCGCTGGCTGATTATTTTATGGATAGAAGGTTATAATTGATTGGAATCTCCAAATACTCCCACTTCATATCTCTTCCTTTCTCTTTGCGGGGGGTGTCTGGATGGGTGGGCCAACAACACTGGTTTTTGTACACCACCGGTCACTCCCATTCTGTAATGTACATCTTTTCTTGTCTCCACTGATCTTTTCTCTCCACTGTAGAGCTTTCTGTACTGAGTCAGGAATCTTCTGCAGCCACTGCTGCTCCCCATCTCCCACACTTATTCTAATAGAAGAGCTAAGGGAGAAAACAGTTTTTAACAAAAAAAAAAAAAAAAGAAAAAAATAATTCCAGAGGATCAAGGTTGGGAAAAAGCTTGAGAATTAAATCAAAAGAAGCAATTTAAATGAGTTAATGGCAACAAAATACAACTAAAAGAACCAGTGAGCAAAAGTGTAAAAAAAAATCCCGATAAAAGCAACCCCCCAAGACCTTTAATAAAACTTACCCAAGCGCTGAATTAACAACTGTAACCAGTAAACTGAGGAACCATGCAAAGCAAAGGATAATCAAGTCATAATTACAGTCTACGAAGGTGTTCTAGGTAAAAATAACCATTTAAAACCTGCTATACTGTTATGCAGTTGGTGTAGAAAGGAAAAAGTGTGCCTAATAGCTGGAATAAGTTTGAGGGCACTGTGGCACCTGTGCATTTGCCTGCTGGGCTGGCTGCAGGACGATGTCTTTACCAGATCTTATCTGGCAGCAATAACAAAAGGGGGGATGGAGCATGGCAGAGGTACTCTGGGAAGGACAAGTGCTTTTACTGAGACCTTGTCATGCTTGAAGGAGAAAGGAACAGCAGTTCACAGCAGCTTCCGAATTGTTTAATGCAGTTTTCCTCTCTTGACTGTGCCCCTTTCCGGTATCTGCAGGATAAACAAGATTGACTTCATGGCTGAGACTGAATGTGTGGTCTTTTCTTTTGCTGGTTTGCTATGCTTTGGATTCTTCCAGCAACAATGCAGGCACTCTTTCCTGGTCTGGAAATACTTAGGGCACATACTACTTATTTCTTTCTTTGTATTTGTTGGAATAATATATATCCTTGAGGGAAACAAAGTTTCCCAAACCAATTCAACTGCAGACTCATTGGACAGAGTGGTCATTGTTCTTCCATCTGGAGAGCTGCCCTACCTCTCAAGGGTTGTTGGTAGCTAATTCTCTTCTGTCTGGACTAGAGCCATAAAAGGTACCTGATAGTTGCAGTGTGCTGCCTTTTTTTTTGTTTGGTTTTTTTTGAGAGAGAGAAATGTGAGATCTTGTTAAACCTTGGAAGGATTGAAGAATGGAGTCATGGCTGTTAGCACTGTGGAAACCTCTATGCAGAGGTAGCAAAGGGAGAGGTTTGGTTCACAGCAGAGGCTGAAGATTCTCATGTTCGTTTACAGGTCTTTCCATTGGTCTTTTGTCAACCCAGATCAATGATATGTTCATCTATCCTGACTCTAGTGCCAATAGATATGTGCATATGCCTTGACTACTGCTGCACTGGGTTGTCAGTGAGAACTGGGCACCATACAGAAAGAGGAACCCAATTAATCTGCAGATAGAAAAGCAAAATAATTACTCTGCCAGGCTGCTGTAGCTCCAGGCAATGTCTGTTGCATGCTGCACTGAAACTTGAAATTACAGTTTTCAGAGCTGTACTATGTTCAGGCTGGGGCAGTATTACTTGAATGAAGTCACTGCCTCTTGCTATATGTCTGTTTGACTGCACCTCATCTAGAACTTTATCCCGTCACGTCTTGGAAAGGACCTCCGAGGGCAGAGACTGCACAACATCTCTGGGAAGCCTGCACCACTGCTTAATTTTCCTCATTCCTTACATTCAGTTTGAACCTCTCTTGTTGCAATTTGAGCTGTTGTCTCTCAACCTTCTGATGAGCACCAGTGTGAAGAGCCTGGCTCTGTCTTTGTAACCTCACTGTAGGTGCTGGAAGGCTGCTGATAGATAGCCCATACACCTTCTCTTCAGCTTTCTGATAATTGCTCATATATGCACAAGCAGAAATCAAGAAGGGGAGATTACAATAAACCGCATGTCAGTAATATGGGGAGAGGAGAAGGAATAGTATTAAAGAAACAAAAATAGAAAATGGAAGTCTTACTTCATCTTTAAATTTAGACTTTATCCACTTCTTTTTTCCCATTTCTGAGCTTGTAAACATTGGACTTTACCAGAGTTTAAACAAAGAAGCATTATTTTTTTAAATTTTAATTCTCTCAAATTTGTTTAACAGTTAGATGCTCTACTAATAGAAATTGACATAATTCGATTGATTTCATTTGAGTTACTTTGATTTCAGCTATCTTTCAAGTTTCAGTGTTTGCTTCTTAATATAATTACTTTGAATATGCTTTTTGTCATACAGATAATTTCTGTAGGTCACCCATCATACTGACAAAATGACTTGAGAATCCCATGGGGTAAAATTATTTCTGGTGGTGAACCCTTTTTTTTATACAACAAATGTATACTAGTCATTGCTGCCCCACTCCCACCTTACCTTAAGTCATTTTATTTTATTTTATTTTATTTTATTTTTAGAACTGTTTAGTTGAATGTTGCAGTTGTCCTTATTGGTTAAAGATACTGATATAACAAAAAACTGCTGGGGGTTTTTCAAGGTTCAAATCTACTGCCGCCCAAATAATGGAAGTACCATGTGGTCATGTTCTTTATCTTGCTGCCTTACTGTTTATGTCCCTGTATGTTAGCAAATAAAGCTCCTGAGTCAGGAAATTCTGCCTCTTCAAGAGAATACCTGCTCTCCTGAGCGAGTTAATGGACTTCAATGTTTTTCTGAATTAAAATTGAAGGAGTTAGCGGAAAAGTATGCAAAATTGTTTTTCTATCAAGACATTGAGGAAACGGATTTTTTTCTTTTTTTTTTTTTTGTGCATGCTGATACTTCTGTATTGTCCTCTTCTGTTGTCACAGTGAGGTACTAGTCCTTGTATGTACTGTTTATTTCTTTTTAGTACTTTGAAGTGATATACTTAGAAATTTGCTCTGAAGTTCTGTATTTGCAAAACTAATTTGTGAATAATACTTTTAAAGTACTTTTGGAAAATCACTTGGACAATAGAGGTAGAAGTAATTTCATTGTAATTGCTTTTTTGTACATTGCAAAATTGTAATGCTAATTTTTTTCTATTTGCAACAGGTTCTGACTGTAAATCTGTGGCTGGACCAGCTAATTCATCACCTGAGATTAGTTTGAGATGGGAAAGTGGGCCTAGTGCTGTCATACATTCTCTGCTGGCTGTAAAAAATGGTTTTCTTCAGTGTCATGTAGAGAACTTCAGTGCTGAATTTCTAACATCTTCCCTCACAAACATTCAGCATTTTCTAGAAGATGAAACTGTTGCAGAAGTGATGCCTATGAAGATAAAAGTTTCTAATGCAAGGATTAATTTAAAAGTATGTTGTCAATGAGCTATTTGGCTGCTCTAAAGAAATTGTGTTCTCGTTTCTTTGATGATGAACTACTAATCTGGATAAAGTTAACTTCAAAGAAACTGCTATCATACTCTGGAAGGTCTTTAGATAACACTAAAACAATTTAAAAATCTATAGATTTGGTTAGCTCTGTGGTATGCCTAGAGGGGAATTCTCTGCATGGCCGAGCTATTTATAGGAATTAATATTTTATACATTTTTCCTCCTCTCCCAGTCTCTTTTGTAGAATGACAGTGTCTGGGAGCTTTATAGGTAAGGTATATCAAGTTCCTAGAGGCACAATGTGGGTTTTTCTGGTTAGACATTTTTTGCTTAGCATAGTAATGGTTTTCTAATTACAAACCACAGATTCTAGAGGTTAGTTCTCTCTCCTACTTTGAGGATAGTCCTTGCAATGAAAGTTCAGTACAAAAGAAGGAAAAAGGTTATGGGAATTCCAGTTCAAACCACTTGAATACTGTTTCTTAGAACCCAGATTTTCTGTTCTGCCCTACCTAGAAACAGATATTAAACAGTGAAAGCTTTTCTTACCACCATAGCTTAAAATAGTAGCAATAAGAGGACACTCCTGCTCAAGTCTCCTAGGGGATTGTCTTTCAGACATTTAAAGAAGATGCTGAGTTCTGTGCTGTACAACCATTGAATATGAAGATAAGGACACTGGGGGGGGGGGGGGGGGAACAACAGAAAGGCAAATAAATGTAGAGATAAAATGATTATAACATTGCTTTGGTAATTAATAATCACCCATATAAACTTTGAACAAAGTGAGGACTGGAATAGCAGCTCCAGTTCTGCATCTGGGGCTAAGACCTTGATTCTGTTAAGATCATTCTTGACTGGAAGGGCAAGTGTTATCTCTACACTGTTCATCTCAAAGTGCATCAGTATTCCCTCCCTTTGTGATGCAGTTTTTCCATCCCCTGAGGATCCTTAGGCACTCCTTTAGGGCTGTTTCTACTACAGGGATAGCACAAGCACTTTCTGTAAGTACTGTGGATCTCTTCCTCAGATTTCAATGTATCGCAAACATGAATGCCCAAATGCAAAAAGAAAAGTCTTAACATATAGTCATTTAAACTTAAAACCAGGATTATGCTGGTTTATTGGCAAGAAGGCAGACTTAATCAAAATGTTCTTGAGAAAGCAGCTGTTTGAAGGGGGGAATATGTATTAATAAACTCACAATAAGAGTCTGTTTGGCAGCAAAAACACTGAAGTTCTAACTCAGCAGTGCACACAAGTCACAGTGAAGCTACCCATGATAGTTGACAAACTGCAAATTTGACATGCAGATGATTCATTTCTATAGAGTTGTTGGGTAATAAAGAGCGAGAGGATATGGTTCAAATTTATGCTTCATTGCCTATTCAATGAAATATATTCTATTTCTTCTGCATGAGATTTGATGCTGATGCAGTGTGTTTTGGGCAGGGAAGAATTTAAGAAAGGCTATTTCATTTTTTGCATTTTCTACTGCAGTCTCAGTGCTGTTTCAAGAAACTTTGGCAGTTACATCTCAACAGCTTTCTTGCTGCATGCTTAATGCTGATATGTATAGTTTCTGATCATACTGGCTGCATTATTCTGCTTGACAGGGATAATGAACTATGAAGACTTCCTAGGGAGACCTCAAAAGAACCGATTTGTGAAGTTTCTCTAGTACAGTAATATAACTGAACTGCAGCTGGTGTCATCCCAAACTAAATTCTCAAAAGACAAAATCTGCTCCAGAATGATGGCTGTACCCATTCAATCTTTAAATAGTTCAAGGGAAAATCAGATAGTATATAGTGCAGGCTTCTTACCTCTGACTCTGAGAGCTCCTGAGTTAAAGAATGTCTTGAGTTAGGATATAATCTTATTGAGATGTCTGTAAAAATACTTTGAAGTATTTTAGTCAGACTGTATATATTGAGTTCAGCAGACTTACTCCAGAGATAAATTTGGGCCTTTAATATGATCCCCTGGAAAAAAAATGGAGCAGAAGTTTAGTGGAGATCTCATTAGAAAATTCTACTCTGAAATGTTCCCTTTCAAGTTTCATTAAATCCACTTATGTTTAACTGAACATCTTAATTAACTGTTTTGAGTTCCGGTTAAACTTTTTTTTGAATACATATATTTTTTAGGATGACAGTCCACGTGAAAATCTCAAGGCATCTGAGCTGGTACCCATAAAACTACATATTGACATACTCTGGATAGAAAGAAATGATGATGGCTCTTTTCTTATTAGAGGTTTGTATGTTCCTGCACCTTGATATCATCTTAGTATTATACTCTGATTATTATTAATACTGGTTTTTTCCTTTGTGCAGACATGTGGCTAATAATGAAAAGATAACCGATGATAATTTGTGTAAGTTGTATTGCTATATACCTTAACTCTAACTGTAGCCACATAGAGGAAAATTACCCTTCTGAATAGTGTATTGGCTGTGATAGCAACCCACAGCTGAATCCATCTGAGAGAAATGAAAATACACATATAACTTTATCAGGCTATGCTTCATCAGTGCATATCACTTCGTCATGATAAGTCTTAAGGTTCCTTTAGACCTTTAACTACAAACCAAACAAAAAAATTGCCTTCCTTTAGAGATTACCAAGGTGGTTACCTGTTGTCTTTGTGTTTTTGTGTGATGGGTAGTAATAGAGAATATCGTAAAACAAAAGACTGTTTGAGAAGTACAAGTAGCAGTTTTCAATTCTGTATATTACAGTGGTGTCCTGGCAGCTCATGGCTGGGATTGCACTGAGACTTGAACAGTGATTTAACTTCATACTTTCCATGACGCATGTATACACTTACAATTTTTTTCTACATGTATGGGCAAATACTAAATACAACAAGGCAATACATTTAGAGCTGGAACTTTACTGTTGTCTTTCACAGATACGTCAAAGAATCTTAGAGTAATCTAGGTTGGAAGAAGCCTCTAGCGGTCATCTGGTCCTACTCCTTGCTCAAAGCAGGGGCAGATTAGATCAAGTTGCTCAATGCCCTGTCCAATCAAGTTTTGAGCATTAAAAAGGCGATACCACAACCTGCCCTAAATAATCTGTCCCAGTGTTTGACCACCCTTACGGTTAATTTTTTTCATAATGTTTAATTGGAATTTCCTTTGCTGCAGTTTGTGTCTGTTGCCTCCTGTCCTGCCATCTCAAGACAGAGGTGCTTGAGTACTTGCCAAGCACCTCAGGGAAGTCTGGTCCATCTTCTCTGTACCCTTCCGCTAGGTAGGCAAAGGCAGCATTAAGATCACCCCATAGCCTTCTCATCTTCAGATTTGACAAGTGCATCTCTCTGAGCCCCTCATTTGTACATCATGTGCTCCTGGCCATGATTATCTTGGTGGTTCTCTGCTGTTGGTATCTTTCTCACACTAGGGAATCCAAAACTGGATCCAGTATTCCAGATGTGGTCTCACTGGTCCAGAGTATAGGAGAATAATAATTTCCCTCATCTTGCTAGCTATGGCCTTGCTAGTACATCCTGTTTGTGCCTGGTCTCTGCTGTCAGAGCTCACTGCTGACTCGTGATAAATCTTCTTGTTGACCAAGGCCTACAGGTCATTTTCTGCAATGTTGCTTTCTGTCTAGCTGGTCCCCAACCTGTAGTGGAGCAAGAGGTTATTACTTCCAGCTGCAGGACTTCATACTGGCTTCAGCTGAACTTCATGAGGCTCCATCCTGTCCAGGTTCCTCTGAAAAACATCCTTGCCCCTCAGTGTGTCAGTCACCCTTCAGTTTGATACTGTTCACAACATTGCAGAGGGTGCAACCACCCTTTCAGGTCCTAAATATATTAACCCAAAAATATACAATGTGTTGTATGACTTGAGGAAGAGGAGGCTGCAGGGTGATCTTAATGCCCCCTTTGCCTACCTAATGGGAAGGTATAGCAAAGATGGACCACACTTCTTAGGGGTATGCTGTGGCATTATTTGCTTGTATTTTAATTAATCCACATTATCTAATACATTGTTTGAGGGTTTAGAGATGTTCCTAAATATCAGAAGAAAAGAGTAATTTAGTGAGAAAATACATAGTTCTAAGGTTTCTTTCAGATCATATTTTTTCCCCTTTTTGCTGAAGTGCTTTGATCCTTATTCTTGTCATGGACTGCTCCGGTACAGTGACTTCAAAGGCATAGGTCAAATGCTATCTGTACTGCAGTGATTTATGTATCTGCAGTGCTACATTTTTGAGTCCTCATGTGTCTGTGTGGTGAGAGGAGAGGGTAATGAACAGAAAACTCTTGTTTAGAAGGAAATGTTTAAAAGAGAAAAAAAAAAAAACAACCCAGAGTATCTTTTAGACTACTAAGAACCACGATCCTAATTTTTTCCCTTGGTGTATGGCAGTGTATTTTAATAGATGTTACAGTGCACTTCAGTTATAAATGCTAGAAAGTTTCATTAATGCCAAGTTGTTTAAGCTATCTTCTAATTTAAAAACTTGATCCCGCAGGTTTATCTCACTGTCTTCAAATGTAATTGCAGTCTTCAGATCTGATTTGGACCTGGAGACAGTGTATTAATAGCGATATTAATAGTTCTCAAACTTCCAGTTATTCAGAATGTGTATTCTGTGGTGATGATATTGGTCGGTCTAAAAATGTGATAATTCTCTTCAAGCTACTTGTTCTCATCCTTCCTTTCCTTTCTGTCTTCCTCCAAAAGGGTATGACTTCAAATTTAAGAATAAAAAAAATTAGATTTTGGGAGGTAAATATAAATGTACTTAATATTACAAGTATATTTGTTTAGGTGGTTTTAATTTTGTGCTGATGAGAATCAAACTTTAAAAAAAAACCCCAGCAAAACCCACTAAGCACTACTCTTAAGTACCTTTCTGTGATATAGACAATCAAAGAATAAATGATGTGTCAAAGATGAAGAATTCAACTAGTGCATTGCAGCAAGCAGCTGGACCTGTTGGACATAAAACACAGGACCAAGCCACGCAGACTACTTGTGAAACTCCCAGACCTTCTAAATCAAGCAGGGATTCAGCTGACTTCCTTAAAAATGAGGTATTAAGAATTCCTTTTGACTCCTCCCCTCCCTCCTCAATTATGTTACAATCATTAATCATTGTAATTGTTACATTATCTGGGGGTGGGCTTGGGGATTACTTCTGCTTAGAAATCTGTTTGAGATGGAAAACATGAATTATGGATATTATAGTATAGTTCAGCACTTAGGCATGCAAAATAAATGTAATACTACTTTCTAAATAGGGTAGTAATACACTGAAGGACTAATTCTCCTTTACATCAAAGGGATTTGTGTAAGGGAGCAAGTCTCTTTTCCCCATCTCCCTCATCCCTGAACAACACAACTACCAAAGACAAAGGACTAGACTGTTAAATCAGACCGTTACTAATCTAGCAATCATACCTGGATTTTGAACTGATGATGACAGAACCCACACATCAATTTGGCTGTTTTTTTCCACTGTGTAAAAATCCATTGCTATAGAGCTCAGAACCTGGTGTCATTTCTACTCCACTCCAGAATGGAAAAAGCATAGCTAAAACATTGGGTATCTTGCCTTTTGAGCTAACTGCATCAGCTCTCTCCATTTTCTACACTCATTGACTGGAAATCAGTTGCAATTGACTTGGCCCCTGCAAACCTGCACTCAACAGTGAATGTGAGCATATGGTGTTTCAAAAGTTACTGTAATGGAAAAAGTTGTCAGTATGCAGGAATACTAATAACCCTCTTTTCTAACCCAATCATTTCAGCTTATTGAAGAAAATGAATGTCTCAAACAGGAACTAGCCAAAGCTAAAATGGCTCTTGCTGAGGTCCAAATGGAAAAAGATGCCCTGCTTCATCGTATAAAGAAGATGAATATTGATCATCAGTAGGACAGTGTTCTGTTGGTGCAAGGCATCATCAACAGAACTTCAGGTGATGGTGGTATCTAAAATACTGTTTGTAAATCGCTGGAAGACGTGGGGGTTTTTTTTGTCACAGAGTTTTTCTCTTTATGAACTAATTACTATTCTGAAATGGTCATTAAACATTGTAACTTTTTTTAGCCCATTTTAAACTGAAATGACTTTGGAAAAATCAGTTTATACTGTACTTTATTAATTTACTGAAGAAAAAAACCATCTACTTTTAATATTATCGAAGGAGATTTTTAAATGTTTTCTGAAAAGTGGATGGCTCAGCAATGAAAGAAGGTGCCTAGGTGCATAACAGAGTAAAATGTACCATGCCTCATTAACAATCTGTACCTCTGTTTGTTAAGGTTATGTTTTATTATTGCCAGAAGTTATCTATACAGGAGGTTACATTTGCACTATAATGATATGGGCTAGATCCTCTAGAATAGTATAGCTACTGAAAATTAAAATACCAGCCCTGAACTGGCCCGAAATCTGTGTAGTTTGCCCAGAGAGGATTTTAAGATTAATCCTCTGGTGCTATAGAGTTCCATATACCCGTTCCATATTCACTCCTAAAATACCACAGTAAATGCTGGAGAATTCAAGTAAGAGGGCATACTACTGGGCTTTCCTTCTGCTGAAGGTCTGCTGTATCTGTACAGCTGATGTAATTTAGACATTCAGACTTTTTTTTTCCTCTCTCTGTAATGAGGATGTAGCCCTGCAAAAGGATCTACCCCTTTGTGAAAGGTGAACTTTGAGCCATTTTGCATGCATGTCTGATTTCTGCACAGCTCATCAGACATGCCCAAGGATTTGGTCCAATGTATTTAAATATGTAATGTCAATACTGGGGGGGAGGGGGGGGGGGATATCCTACAGGGATTCATTAATTGTATATTGCTTTTTTTGATAAAAAAAGCTGTAGAGAGTCATTTAATTACCCAGTGAAATTGTGAGATTACATGAAATGTAATTATACAGTTTAAATCATGGGTGATTTGTACAAATCGAACAATAATTTTCAGCTAAAAACCGGTACGGATGAATAAATAAAAAAGCACAACACTGTAAAATAGAGAATATAAGAGTGTGCTTCTAAACAATTTAGGAAACAACATACAAAACCATACATGCCTGTAAGAGATTGTTTTTGCTAAAAGTAAAAATGACTGAATAATTAACTAGTGACCTTGAATCTGACAAGTGAAAACCTTTTAGTTGCTACCACAATTGTTTCTGCTCCATGGGATGTTTGAGGGAAGTTTTGTTTGTAGATCCAGACAAATCTCAAAATGTATTTAGTATCCTGTGGTTTGACTTTGCATATTCAGGCTGTCAAACTAGTTTTAATTAAAATGGTTTTCATTAAAACTTTTTGGAGGACACATAATTTACACTGCTGAAAATAGTTACTGAAAGCATGTAGATTTCAATCAAGAACTCTGTGGAAGAACTGGTTCAGGCACTATTTTAAAGTCTGCCTTATGAAACCCTAGTTGAAACTCCCTTTACTGCCCATGGAAATTTTTATCTTATTATTCTGAATAAGATGAAAAAATAGACACACAACTGTTTCTAATACAGAAACTAAATATATTTCAAATGGTATTTAAGACAACACAGTATTAAATATGAGTAGTCCAATTTCACACAAATATGTCAGATTCAGGGGAGTTCTCCTCAACTGGTTTAATTCTGATTGGTACTTGTTCTGATTAAAGTCAGTAATTCCTACTCGGTTTATCCCTGCCAAGACGTAGTTAGAATTATTCTGAAGAAAGGAATGTATAGAGTGCTTAGTAGCATGTTGCTGGAATAATACATTGAGAATTGTCTAATTTTTAAAAAGAAATAAACAGCAATATCAAATGCCTGTCGTTATTACTGCACAAGCTAGTACCTGCTTCATTTGACAAAAACCAAACACAAACCAAACCCAAAACAACCACCGAAACCAGCTCTTCCTAGTACAGCTGTTGAAATTCAGGGTATCACTTTCTTGCACTTCATTACAATGGAATACATTTCTATTTCATGGCAGTTTTGCAGTAATGAGCATCATCTGTGGACAGTTCAGAAGAGATGGATGTGCTTGGTTGTGGACTTGACATTACTGAGAGTGATAGTACTGTGTCACTCTGCAATGAGGGTTTTTTTAATTGAAAAAATACAGAGGGAGAGTTAGGTTAATGTTTGACAGTACAAAGTTAAACTAAGCATTAATAGGTTGTACTAAAAATAGCCGTTAAGGGCCTCAGATTAAATAAAAAGGCTTCGTTCATTCTCAGGGCTCTGCTGGTGTTCAGAACCTCCTTAAATCCTAGATACAAGATGTGTACCATCAGTAGAGCCTCTTGAATGAATCACCACTTTTATTCTGCAAAGAACTAAATGGTACAGTTTGTAGAACTTCAGTGTACACAGAAAAATGACTCCAGAAGTCTTGCAGGCAAACTGCTACCAAGTTTTATTTTCCATTTTCTATGGAAACTTAGAGTAGTCTACAGATTATCTTAACACTCATTCAGCTTGTTTAGAAATACTGTTTTAATGTCTAATAAAGCTTTCAAGTTAGCTCACCTTGAAGAAAGAGGCTTTGCCCTTCCCCAGGCTAGGTCATTGCATCATGCTGGCATGCACTGTCCCAGTTCTCACAGTAACTCTAATGTTGGTAAGTACCAATTTTAAATGAAAATTATGTGGCCTTACAGAATTTCTTATAAAAGGCCTGTTGGAGAGGCGGCTTTGTAGACATCATGCCTGTTCTCTGATGTCCCAGCTCTGGCTTCATGACAGTAGCTATTCCAGTCCCTGGATTAAACCTGCCATGGATGTTGGCACAGGGAGCCATGGTACTGGCTTCGAGGGAACTGATGCTTCCCCACTCCCCGCCCAAGTCCTTTATTTCCTGGTTCCGTTAGCCCTGTCTGTATGCTGCCTCCCCTAGGAATTGACTTGGAGTCTTAAACTGGGATCATAATTCATCTCTAAAGGATAACTGCTAGTTACAGAACACTTGTAAGTCTGACAAGATAATGGTTACCTTTAGTCATAATAAATTCATAATAAATTTAAGGGGAATGTGATAATAAAGGTAAGGACTTTATCAAATGTCTACAGTTCCAAGAGTACAAAATGTGTGAACATATCGCAGAAGCAAACGCCTTGCAGCGACCAGATTTCAGGTAAGTAATGATGGAGAAAATGGTTTCTATATAAACGTGTTTGTATTGGTCTAGTTCTTAAAACCTTCATCAATAAATGCTTGAAGTAGATTTTCAGGGCACTGTTGCTATCTGCAAATTTTAGAGAGTACTTCAGATTCTGATTCAGCTGTTGATACAAATTAGTCTTTATCTATTGTAGGAGCAGAAAATGACCTTGCTAGTATGTTAAGTAGCAATGAAGTTGTGGGTACTTGCTGTGAAACCCACTAATTCATCCCTCCCAGTAGGGAAATGAGTCTTTTGACAGTGCTGCAATATAACCTTATCTTTTTTTTTTTTTTCCTTCTGACCTGTGCTACTTTTGCTGACTGTCTTCTGAATAGCAGCCCCATTTCCTCTGCCTCAGTGCAGATACCCATCATTGTGAACCTACTAGCGGGTTTTGTAGTGCTGAAGCACATCTCTAATGTATTGAGGCAAAGACATGGCTTCAAACAGTGCAGGAAATCTGCCCAAAGTGCACCCTGTTTAGTTTTGTGCTAGTATACCACCTGATCTTGTATTACTTATAAATGACATGGAATCTGAAAGCATGAGTAGCACAAAGATCATGTTAATCAGTATCAAGGGATGCAAAAAATCTGTAGTGAAACACTAGGAATAGTGGTCTTGTGCTGGAGGGACAAAGCTCTGTTTCTCAAATTAAGAAAAAGCTTAAATTTTAAGATTAATAGTAAATAGAAGCTGAGTAGTTACAATTCTATGTACTTTTTAGTGTTCTTATATAAAAACTTTAAAATCTCACATTTCTAAAATGATTTTGTCTGAAACTTGTTTTAGTGAATTATTTAAGTTTTATGGTCTCCTCATTGCATATAGAGGGCCAAACCTGCTGTCACTTTAATGTAGTAATTATGGATTTATGCAAGTTTCAAGCAGCTTAAACTGCTTCATGAGCGTGAGCAAGGGTTAGACACTGTATCTTTGAATTGTCTGGTTACTAATTAAAATCTGCTTATTGGCTATTGTGTATTTTGGTTATAAAAAATCAGAAGAAGTTTAATTATGAAAGGTATTTTCTGAACACTTGAAAATTAGTACTTAAAAAATATTTTTGCAACTTCCAGCTTCTCAGATACTATAGAACATCTTGCAAGTGTGTGTCACACTACTTTCTAGCTGAAACAAGTTGCAGGAAGTCAATCTTCAAAAATCAATTAAACTCTTGATAGCCTGTGTTCTCTCCCAGAATAAGGGGAAGGTTCTGCATCCCAGAGAGATGAATCTCTCGTATTGACAGCTACTTAAATGGGTAAATATTAACTTTGTTAAAAGGTCATTTTGGTTTTGTCACTGCCCAAGCCATACCTAACCAGTTACATTAAAGTATGTGTATTTTGTTATTTCTTTGCTATCTCCTGCCTTTCTTTTTGTTGCCATCACTCATTTTAATAATACAAGGAGTATATGTATTTCTTAAAGCTTTCCCAAGGAAATCTCAGTATTAAATCTTATGTTGTCTAAGAATTTCCTGAGAGCATAATTTTGGAAGTAAAAATAAGATGCATTACAACTAGGTAAGAAACCATTGAAAATGCTGATTGATTTATAAGGTATACAAGAAAAGGACTAATGCTGTAGCTTCTGTAACAGTAGTCTGGTAGTGTGTGGAGCATATTGCATGAACTGGTTAATGTAGTTCTTCAAGGTTACGGTATGTTTGAAACCACCATGATTTGATTTGAGTTAGATAATTGGTAAGTGTTTTAAACATTTGACAGAAACACGTGAACAGATGAGCACTTCGGAAGTGGTAGTCTGAGCCAGTAAGTGCTGAATAAAGAAGCAGCCTCTACACAACTTATCTGTGAACAAATCTGGATGTCTTCACATTGTCTGTAAACCTTAATACACCATTACCACAGAAGGTGCAACTGTCATAAATACTTTTATCACAGTGTAATTATATTGTTCTAGAAACGATTGACGTTTTTGAGCACTAGAAAATACCTTTGCAAGGAGAATTATCATGTTGAAGGCTATGATGGTTAATGTTTTACTAATAAGAAAAACAGTGCTTAGCCAGTTCTCAGAATTACGATTTTCTCAGTCACTCTCCTAAACATGAATAAACATAGTGAGCAGAACTCTCCTCCCGCAGCCACCGCTAGATGGCAGTCCAAGAAGTCACTTGTGGCTTCATTTCCCCGTGGGTACCAGTATGTCTTGTTTCTTGACTCATGAACGGTCTCATTAAACTAGAAAATGTCAGGATACAATTTGGAGGTTTTTTTAAACTTTTGATGATTAATTTTATAACATGATTTTAAATCAGGCTTTTTTCACCTTTAATTTAGATATCTTTGTTTCTACTGCCTTTATGGCATATTAATGTTTTCCTCTTGAAATACATCATATGAACTGTCTGAACATTGTTAGAAGAAAGACTTTCCTCCCCCCTTTAGGTTTAAATAAATTCTAAGAACATATTTTGGTACTTACTGTCCCTTTTATGATAAAATGTTTATCATATTTGTTGTGCTTCATTATTATCTGTTAAAAAGTTTAGGAAATTTTTCTGGTTTTTCTATCATTGCATAGATGAACAACTCCACGTTGGTATCATCAATTTATTTGTTCAATTTCCTCGCTAACTAGAAAAAACTCTGATTTTTTATTTTACTAATTTTTAATAAAAGGAGCATATATAGAGGTTTCCTATGTTTCCTTGGGAATAACCAAATGTAATCCTTTACAAATGCTTACCTTATCCAGCTTCACCAGATAGTAATCTAACAAGATAGTTTATATTAACACCATAGTGTATGGTAAGTGATCTGGAGTAATTTCTTTTTGTATCCTGTTTGGTTATTCAAAAACTTACAGGCAGAATGACTAAGCAGAGAGAAAACCAATCTATATAAAATCTACTGTAGGAATGGGGTAGCTTTATTTTTGTCAAAGAGCTAGAGAAAATAGCACAGAAAGCAGATGTCTTTTCATTCCTCTGGAATCTTAATGTGGTTTGTTCCTTCCACTTATTTTTTAACTTTACTTCTAATAGGAGACTGCAACTCAGGATAGGTATGATGGAGAGGTTTTTTTAAGGTATCGTCCTGGAATGCCACATACTAGAACATGTTGCAGAATTTGACAATATATGGGACACCAACACAATCACAGCCGCCTACCTGAACTGAATTTGGTGTAGAAATGAGGTTTCTCTGGTAAACCAGAGTCCTGAGAAATCATTTGCATCTAAACCATAAGATTCAATATTTCTGCAGTATTCACCAAAAAAATACAGACTTCTTGAGTACTTGAAAATATTTATACAATAGCTTTCTTAAAAATGATAAAAAAATACATCATCTCCAGCATTTCATTTCCTATCCAGGAGTAATGTAAGAAATAAGTTGCAAACAGACATTGAGAAATTCTTTAAAGCAGTATCAGAGCTATTTGCTTTAACTAGATCCTAAATCCTACCAAATCACTAACAGCTGGTGACATGGAACTCTCATGGAAAACTGCAAGTTAACTTTCCAACTCATATTCATCTGAAGATGCATCTGAGAGTGGCCATGACCTGAATGGTGAGGTTCTTAAACCTTCCTTTGGAGTTATCAGAAGCATTTTCAGCTTATGCAATAGGAAAGTATCCCTTCAAAGTCATAACATTAAGAAGATTTAAAAAGACTCCTTGAAATGGGACTTGACAAAATATTTCAACAGGCAAAGACAACGTAGAGTTAATCTCTTTTGCCTTTCCATTATGCAAAACACGTCCCTTATTTTTAGCTATTGTAAGTTACTGCTGTCAGGAAAGAGGAAAAAATGAGAGTGTTTGAAATAAGTGTAGGGAAAACAGTACACTATAACAAATTCTGGGCACCTTATTCATGAAAACTTGTTCCTATGTGGCTGAATAGCTGTCATCCTTAATGTCATTGTGGCTGCCTTTTGACTCCAGCAGCTGTAGATTTAAAGCAAAATTTTTACCTAGCAGCAATTAGTGATTTATAGGCAGTAATAGATTTTTTTTTTTTTCTTCCCCATCTAGTGATATAAACTTGAACATGAGCAACAACTTACTGTATGTAGTACGTGGCTACTAACTGACAAACACTGCCATAATCTCCCACTTTGCTGATGTCCCTTCACTTTAAGGACACTTGGAAACTTCTTCTGCCAAGCAGGAGAACCTCCATAAAGTAAGATTTACGAATAACAGACTTAATTATATCAGATACTGTGAGATCTCACCCATAGTACTGTTCCTGAGATCCATCAGAAATGGGCCTGCCAGAAGAATCTGAGACTTCAGAGCACTGGAGGTGAAGTTACTGAAGTTAACTGAAGCCACACATACTTAGAAAAGGATGAGGCAGAGCTGTAACTCGAACATGGCATAAGCATGATGAACATTTTCACTACAGCCATCCTAATAGGGTAATCTTCCCCGTGAGAAATACGGAGTGATATTAAAGAAGAGAAGGAAGTAGAAAAGAGGGACAAAGAGAATTTTTATGAAAGGAAGTTTTAAAATTGTGGCAAGAGAGAAATGCACAATAAATGAAGACATGCTGAATTCTAAATCAGGTGTTATGAGTGTTTAGATACCACAAAGGCACGTATACACAATGTACTTTAGATCAGGTACATTACAAAAAGTACCAAAAGATTAAAAATAACTGGAAGATGTGATTTGATGTAAAAGTTCTACCTGAAACAAAAGAAATTTACTTGGCTTCTACAGCAAATCTGAATTGTTTCCTTGCTAAAAACGGTGGTGGTGGGGAAACAAATTGCATCATAAAACGGTATTAGGCTAATGCAGGGTCATATCTTACTGGGATATTGCTCAGAGATGATGAAATACTAACATCATGTGGTGGTTTAGCCCCTGCCGGGGTCTGAGACCACATGGCTGCTGCCCCTCCCCCACAAAGGGAGTGAAATACAAAGCCCTGGGCTGATATAAGGAGAGGTTTAATACAACAGTGCAACGGCAACACAACAAAAAATAACAATAAGAATAACTGTAATAACAATGAACAGAGCAAAATATCTACCAATACAGCAGTGAGAACAGAGCAAATCCCACAGTACACGCGGTAACCCCTTGTCCTGCTTCAGCGCCAGGATGTGATGTCTGCAGGGTATCTGAATAACCCGGCTAGAGCTTCCCCCCCACTGCTGGGGAAACTTAACCCTATCCTGGCTAAACCAGGACACATCAAAATAAAACTGGGGAGTTCCATATTTTGCTGTTTAAATCTTTAAAAAGTTTTATGGTATCTTTACCGTAAAAAGGAATGATGTGATAAAACAGTAGTGTCACAAACTCACTAATTTGCCATTACAGAACCTATTTTCAAGAAACTACAATGCTTGGCAGGTTTAGAGGTGTGAAAGAAACAAACGTAGGAAAAAATCCATCACAACAGTGATCAGATGCATGTGACTTAAGAATCTTCCTACTTGAAATATTCATTCTACTTTAGTTATTCACCCTGCTTTAATACAGTTTCATACGCTTCTTACACTGCATGTCTATTGGAGGGGGATCTTTTTAGCTCTAATTTGTGGTATACTTAATTATTTGATTAAAGATTACTTTGCATTAATTATTGCATCTTTCTCTAGGATGATGCCAGCCTATTTGCATATCTGTAGCAGAGTACGTCTCTGTGCTCTCTATCTTAATAGAATATGGAAATAGACCATCTAACACAATGGCTGTACCAGTTTTCTTCCTGTGGAAAAAACCCCAAGGATTAATTCCTAAATGTGTTTCGCTGAATCAGCTCCAGTTAGAAGAGTGTCATGGATATGCTGGTATTCCTGTAATCCACTCTGCTGTCTTTGCTACTGATGCTCTGGTGTAGGTCAATATGCTATTGTGTACTTTAAACATTTATGTTATTTTTTTTTGTGTGTATGTTTCTGCCTCTGAGCACTTAGCTATTGAATTAAAATCAGTAGGGTGTTTTGCCTGGGGTCAATAGTCACCTTTGGTTCAGATAAATAATGAGCGTAAATCAAATTAATTGGGTGGTTTAGCCATAGACTTTACCAATTATTATTTTTGACCAAAATCTATTGTATTGTCTGAAGGCTGAAAATGAGAGTTGTCACATTAGCAAACAGATTACTCATGCTAATATTTTCCTCTGTAATCCAGTTACACAAGAGATAAATGAGATTTAGAAATTCACTGCATAACCTTGTCCTCTCATGCAAAAAGCAGTAACTTTCTTCCCTAGGCAATACAGGACTAGCTTTCAAATTTTAATAAACACTCTAGAATGTTGTTTTGTGGGGCTTGGAGAAGTAATTAAGAATGAAGAACCTTTTTACTGTTGGGCTAACTGAATAAAATATGTCAGGGGCCCTAATCTTGTGCTGGGAGCAAAGTATCAGCTTCACAAAATCACTCTCTCTGACAAATTTGGTATTAGTTGTTCCTCTTGGCAGATAGCAGAAGTACCCTTAATATCAGAAGCACTGTGTAGTTGTGTATATATACTGTATAAAACCATAGTGTATCATAGTGTATACTCTGTATTTAAATTTACATATGAAGACTACATTAAACTACACTCTTACACAAGGCAGTATCCTGAGTCAAGATAGATTAGCAAGGTGATAAGCAAAGTTTACATACCTATTGCTTGTGCTGTGCTACTATCGATGTGCATGCATAGGTAGCAGTCTCCATGCTAAAAGGTGATTTACCACAATAAGAGCACACACAGCCAAGCATAATAAAAAGCAATGCTAAGCATATTCTAAATTAAAATGTTTGAATGAAAAAATACACTCATGTGTTTTAAGCCTGTCCCCTGACAATTTGTTTCCCTAGGTCTTGTTTAGGAAAAAAAAATATTATGGTTTTATATTTACCTTTTCCATACCACTTATGATTTTATATGCTTCTATTATATCTCCCTATGTTTATAATTTTTTTTTAAAGCTGAAGTGGCCTACTCTATTTCAGCTGTATGAAGGCTGTACTATACATCTGATTAAGGTTCTTCTCCTTTACTGTTATCTTGCTTATTCTGATGTAATCTTTTCGAGACAGGACAAACATGATAGTTTTATACATTGACATAATAATGGTCATTTCCTTTCCTAGTAATTCCCAATGATTTTATTTGTCATTTTGATTACCATATAGCATTAAATGGACATTTTCATAGAAATATCCCAAATAATTTGAGATTATTGTAAAAGGGGAATCTAAAATCTCTCCTATGTTGCAACAGAGAAATTATTACTTTCTTTTGTCAATGTTGAATTCCACCTCCTATTTTACTATCTACTAGAACAATGCCATGATGTAGTCTTTCATACTCAGTTCACACTACTCTGAAAACTGTTGCTTTGTTAGCAAACTTTGTTACTGCACTTCATATTCTCTTCAGAGATTATTTATGGGTTTGCTGGACAGTGCAGGTCCTAGGAGAGACCTCTACATAGCTGTTCTGACAACCTCTCACCATTGTGGAAACTGGCCATTCTTCCATATTACCTTCCCTCCTTTAACCAATTGTCCATTCACAAGAGAATTGTCCCTCTTACTTGATAACAGTTTAATTTCTTTAAAAGTATTCAGTAAGGACCTTGTCAAAAGCTTTTTGGAAATCTAACTGAATTGGCATTTTCCATATGCTCTTTGACCCCTTCAAAGAATAGATACACAAGACATGACTTGCTCCTCCAAAAGCTGTACTGAATCTTCACTATTGTATGTAGCCAGATGTCCACCAGTTTGCCAGGCATGGAAATCATGCTCAACATTTCTCCAAATCCCCCTTCAAGCCCCTTAAAAGTTATTAGCATCACATTTTCTACCTTCCACTCATCTAGTGCCAGGGTTAATTGAAACAGTAGCTCACACCTCGCTATTTTAATTTCATGAATGTTAGATTTGAAGTCTCTTTAGTTGTTTTTATTGATTTATTTCAAAAAAACCTTTCTTATGGGACTGTAACTTGAATTAACCCCCTGGACTTGACCTGTAAATAAACACCCTGGTAGTTCAAATGACAACCACTTTTTCACCACAAATAGTGATGTTCACTCAAAAAGAACTGGCAAGGCCCAAGAATCCAGTGCGAAGGTAGCTAGCTACATCATAACCATCAAAAATAGAAATTGCAAAGATTGGTAAATTACAGCTAATAAGAGAATCAGTGGAAGATTGTGGTTCATTGTTAAGGAAAATTAAGGAAAACCAGTGCTGTGTCCATGTGGTTCCATGTTAATGATAAACTGCAACATTTATCATAAATTTGTCATGTATTTCTCCTTTCAAATGTCTTCTGATTATTCCTAGTTGTATCAACCCCTTAGCTGCCCAGCTCTCAGTCTGAGATTTATACCTCTTCAATATACATAGACAGTTCTGAGCCTTCCTAGATCATTACCTAAATACATTCTATTTTCTTCTGCGTGTATGATCCATTTCCAGTAACCACTCTCCCTTTTGGTCCTAATGAGGTCTGAAGCTATGTGTGGCAGAGCAGCACAGTTGGAATTTCAAACACATTCTGCCTTATTGGTCATCACAATGTGTATCCACAATCATAAACACACCTGAAGGATGTATGATGAGGAAGTGTTTGCTCAATGATTTCTGTTAATCCTGAGGAGTGATTTACCACTATATATTTCTCCATAATAGTTGGTGTTAGTAGAGACACAAACAGAATGGAAACCATTGGCAGCATACCTCTAGCTATGCTATTGCCTTATAGTGCACCAGTTCCCCTGTGGTGGCATTCCTGGATGCTTCTGTTCAAGAGCCAAGGGTAACATTTGTGCACAATTTTAACAGCTGTCTGTACTTTCAGTTGTGGTCCCTCATTACTAGCATATTTCAGCTGAGATTTCTCTATGATCCTTCTTTCAGGCAGTCAAAATCTGATGTGTAGGCAATGTTGTGCATATCTTAAAAGGGAAGACAAGAAGGGGAAAAATATTTTAAAGTCCGAAAGAGGTTGCTATGTATCAAAGGTAGAAAGAAGTTATTTTTATTGCAACAAGCTGTGCATTGAGCAGTACAGGCAAAGCTTTAATACTGTACTGGATCTGTCAGCACACACTGGATTGGGGCATCTCATCGGCATGCTGCTCTTAGCAACTTGTATTCACATTTGATTCTGCATTTCTCTCTAACGAATGAAAAATAGTCTTAGGCACATTTTGATAGCAAACTACAACAGAGCAGAAGGATTGGATGAATAATTATACTGTTAATCCCACCTGCTGTCACACAAGAAATACATGTAAAGAAATGTACAGATATACCAGTTAATATTAGCATCTGATATCAGAGCAAAATTGCAATTGCACTGAAAATGGCATGGCAGACAGATTCGACTTACTGTCAGTACTATCCCATCACTGTTTTCTAGAGGTTCAGCTCTCCAGACACAACCTGCAGCCTGTATGTACCTGAGACTTTCAAGCAGTGGGAGGTTACAGCCCACGCTTCCCATGGTACGTTCAGATGACTCTGTAGGCCAGCGTCTGGGTACAGAATAACAGTTTAATTTCTTGCTCTTCCTCAGTGTGTTTGGAGACCCATGAGAACGATACAGTAGGGTCAGTCAGTCCAAATGCTGAGACAGCATCTTGCTACTGTGCACCACCACTAAGGGGCCATTTTCTTGCATGTTCTTTTCCATTACAAATTTACATCATGACAACATGCCTGAAAGCAAGTATTTACAGAAAATGTGATCTAGTCAGAATTGTATACTCAGAGATTGTTGTGGATAAGTCATCAAAGATGTCTTTTTCCTTACATATGACTTCAGCTTCTACTTAATCTGATGAGTCCAAGAACTCATGCACTCTTTTGAAACCATAGCACTCTTGGTGTTTTTATAATCCTCGTGAGTTAGGTTTAGTACCTTCAGTTTCTATCATCTTATTTTACAGTGGAGGAGGATGCAAGTCCTTTTGCATATTTCAGTGGTGAGAGCTAAACTAAGCAGCATGTGACTATTATGGTGTGCCCCAGTTATCTAAACCGAGGGCCTGTCCATTGTGTCTCTACTTTCTGAGCCTATCACTGAGGAAGGCCTTCAGAGGAAGGCTGATGTGCATCTGGGTTTCACCCTGACAGGGAACCAGGACATGACAGGCATTCATGCCTGGCCTCAAAAGCTCAGACATGCTCCTGGGACCTCCACTTCGGACTTAGCCTCTGAGCCTGATATTTAGATACCTCCTAGATGAGCAGTGCAAACACAAAGCTAGTCATGGTTGTTTGAAGTTCACCATGTCTTTTTTGCACTATGTATATACTGTAAAGAGCTAAAGACAATATCAAGCCTGAAAAACTCTTGTCACCTAGGTCCATAAGAAATAGCACTTTCTCTTGGGCACTTGCAGCCTTTGTCCCTAACTTACTATGGGTATACAAAAATGAGAATAATAATTAGGCCTATTTAATGCTAGTTTATTTTCTATTGCCAAACCGATCTGATGGTTGATTCCAGCATTTTGAGCTCACTCTCAGAATATCCCTCAGAATTTGTAATAGGGATCTTAGACCTTCCTTATACATGAGAAAATTGGTAATACACAGTCCTGAAATATGTTAGTATGTTCACTACTACACATAACTATTTTAAGTATCACAGATTTGGTTTTTTTCAATTCTTTCAACTCCGTTTTTCACATCCCTTCTGTACTCCTGCTTGAAAATAAAGAGGGGAAAGTCACAGAATGTTAGAAAGCACCCATTTAATTTGCCTTCAAGCATGGGAGGCTGCAGGAGGAGGAAATGAAGAAGTTGTCACCATGAGAGAAGTGAGCCAAGTGATAGTTGCATTGTAAAAAACATTAAGGAAAGTCCCTGCTTATTATAGTCAATCCCAGTCCTTTCACATGACAAATCAGTTACAGGATTTCTAGGTAGGCTAACTTTCTCTGGTATTTTAGAAAATGGAAGAAAACAGAAGGTAGGGCATATGTTGTGTTAAGAGGGATTTTGAGATTGAAGGTGTGATGCCACTTAGACACTGACAGCTGCAGCGGTCATAACTTAAAATGTCTTTGCAAATACTAAAATCATAGAATCAAAATTCTGCTGTGGTATGGAACAGCACTGCTCAAAAAGCATACAATGTTTTGAAAGATTGCTTAGCTGTTTTAGAAATTATTTTTCTCATCTGTAACTGCTGCAAATTATAAAGCTATGTTTCTACTTTCTATGTCAAGTTAACATATTTATTGTACATATAATTTTTAACACTCCACAGTGTTGTCCTGATACTACCAGGAACCAAGAACTAAGACATTTAAAATCACAAAGGAGTCCACCTGATCTAATAGGTTTGACCATTTACATTCAACTCAGTCTTGGTACTTTTTTTTTTCCCCCCCCTTACTACAGTCCACTATCGATTTCATCTCTGGAAACAGACCAACCCATGTTCTGAATTCTTCGCTTCAGTAGCCCTTACAATTTATCTATGTTTAACCCTTCCAATAAATTGTGCTGCTTAAATGCCTTTTTACTTTTCAAGTTGATAGAATAACTGTTTTCTGCTCTATTTGCTAATGAAATTGAATCCTTTGTTTAGCCTTTGCAGTTTTGTTGGGCACTAGGCTGATGGGTTTACTGGGGTATGTTTTGAGCTTCACTACATTCATAAAATCTTCCTGAATTTGCTGTCTACTGTATGCATCTGCTCCATTGATATTTCTATCCCGATTCTCCATACTGTTCTTCAACAGCTTTCTGGATGATCTTTTCAATTAGAGCACAGTCTTGAGATTTTATTTTCCCAAGAAGAATTATGTAACGTTTATACTGAGTCATATTTGCCATCTGCTGATCCAACCACATAAACAATACAAATTCTTAAAAAACGGAGTTTTCCTTAGTATCTGCTTCTAATCTAATTTTTCACAAATGTGCAGGCTTATGCACGTACCCCTGCTTTAAGATTAGCTCTTCACAGAATACTGGCACCTCTTCAGAGGCTCTCAGTAAACTTGTGAAATCTCTTCATGCAGAGGGTACATGTGGGAAGGTATTTATCAGGCAATGCATGTGATCACATACAAATTCAAATGCAAGGCAGAAATAAAGGGAAATTACAGCTACCTTAACAGAGGACATTAAGAAATTTCAGAATGCAGGGGTATTCTTAGTTTATGGCTAACATCTGTGAAACTAGTTAATGCTCAAGTGGCTGCTAAGAAGATAGGTAACTTTTTACTCCAGCTTTAAATTACTGTTTTCCACTGTGACTCTGCTGTGACTAAGGACTTAAACTGTAAATACTAATTCATGTGATTATACATTTATTTATTTAAACTATAATGAAAAACTTGTGATCACAGAATCAGACCTTAAAATTGCTATTTATATCAGATTCCTTCAATCAGAAAGGCTGTAGTTATGGAGTCTCTCCACCTAATAATTTTACGCCAGTGCTCAATTCCATGTCCTGTTGACAACATTGGAGAAGACATCATTTCACATCCTGAAAATGCCAAACTATGTAAATTACATTTTCTAGCTAAAAAATAGATACTGTTTTGTTGCTGTGGACAACTGCAATGGAAAAATAGGTCTCTATGATGATAAATTTTCTTCCTTTGTAAGAGAAAATCTGACCCCAGAAAGAAATTTCTATTGATTTTTAAGAGATTAAAATTGTTTAATTAGCTAATAAAAATATGGAAATGCCTAAAAAAGTATTACTGACAGGGACTAAAACAAATTATTTGTGACATCAACAAGAATCTTTCCATTGATTTGAATGTACCATAGGTCTGGAGTAATTAACACTCTCTCTGAACACGTAACATTAAAATTCTGCCTACCACAGTATTATTTTGCCATTGCTGTGCTTTACATCTTGTGAGCACAGTTCACAGGAGAGCGCCACAGATCTCAGCACAGGAACCGTAAGGGGTCTTTACTTGCCTGTTGTACCTGTGGTTCTACCTACACAAATCACTAAACTAAAACAAGGACATGGGGCTGTAATTCGGCTTTTCACGTACGCACGGTATCAAATGGTGCATTAAACAACGACGTGCCTATGAGTTGACCAGCACCGAATATTTTCAGCATAGCTTCTAAGAACCTGAAAGCCATAAGGAATGATTAAGTTTGGTGCGCTGAAGAGTCATACAATTCAAAAGGTTTGAAGCCCGTTAAGAGAACCCAGAGTACCAGAAGGGATGACTGGATCTGACACCACATCTCTTCAGTTATACCCCTCATCCCTTGAAACATTAAGAAGCCACGATCCTGGCGTTTGACGGGTGTGAGCGGTCCCGCCAGGCTGATTCGCAGAGCCAGCAACGCAGTTTTGCTCGTGACCTCAGCGGGGCCCGGATTTTCCTTTTTGTCTACACCGGTTTACTCAAAGAAGCAGGCTGTATGCGTGCCGGAGCGTCCCGCCATGTCCCCGGATGGCGTTAAATCCCCGCCCGGGGGATCTCCTCACATCCACACGCGTAATGCCGCGGTCCCCGCAACCCCGCACCTGCTGCTATTTCGCCTCAGGGGGCTGCGCCTCAGCACCCACCTCCGACCCGCCCGCGCCCCGCCGGCTCCCGGAGCTGCCCTCCCGCCGCGGGGCTGCGTGGCCTCCTCAGCGGCGGCAGGACTCGCCCCCCGCCGCCCTCGTCCCGGCACCCCAGTCCCTCCCTTCCCCTTCCGCAGCGCGAGGAGGCGCCGCCGCCGCGCGCACCCCCGCCGCCGCGGCCGATGCACCTGACGGGGCGGGGCAGGGCAGGGCGGGGCGGGGTAAGCGGGTGCCGCTCCCCGCGCGCGCGCCCCGAGCCCGCAGCAGCGACCGGCGCGCGGCACCGCAGTGGCGCGCGAGGCGCTGCTGGCGGGCGGGGCGGGGCGGGGAGGGGCGGGGCCGCGCGGGGCGGGGCGGGGAGGGCGGAGGCGCGGAGCCCTCGGCGGCGACGGACTGGGGTAGGCGGAGGGGGGCACCGAGCCCGGGCAGCCACTGAGAGAGCGCCAGCCGCGTCTCCCCAGCAACGGGCCTGGCAAGTCAGGGCTGCGCCTCCTCCCTCCGTCCCTCCCTTCTTTCGTCCGTCCGTCCGTCCGTCTGTCTGTCCGCCCGTCGTGAGGGTCGCTATCCCCCTCAGCCCGGTCGGCCAGCGGGGCTAAGGCTGTCCGCTCCCCCCGCCCCATCATCCGGGCCGGGGCTCGGGGTGGGTGCATGGGAGTCGGGGGGGGGGGGGGGGGGGGAGGTTCTTTATTGGCCTCGTCCTCCACCCCCCGCTTTCCCTTCCACACTCCACCCAGAAATGATCCAGTGAAACTAGGAGGAGGTGATTCTCCTCCTCCCTCCTGCTGCTGCTCCTGCTGGTCTGGAAGGGACTGCAGGAATCTCGGCTCGGCTCCGCTCCGAGGCAGGCTCTGGGGAGGGGAGAGCGATCCGTGGAGAGGGGGGGCCGCTGTGGCCGGGCTGTAGCTGTCAGTGTGCGGCGGGGTGCGTGGGGGGCTGCTGGGTCCCTGACCATGGGGAAGGACCAGGAACTGCTGGAAGCTGCTCGCACTGGGAATGTGGCTCTGGTGGAGAAACTCCTCTCTGGGAGGAAAGGAGGGATCCTGGGCAGTGGATCTGGAGCTATTCCCTTATCCAGCTTACTGAGGTAGGGACATCGTTCCCCATCAGATGCTGGGGATATTAACCTCTTCTTTCCTGTCATCATCATCGCCCCTCTCATTTTCATTTCCATTCCTGCATCCTTCATAGTAACAATAAATCGTTCACTCTCTCGCCAAGTACAAGTGTGCCTGTGTTTAAAGTCACAGGCAGTCATTTTATTAATATAGTGATACTGAATTTCTTGCCTTCAATGCGTCAGTAGGGTACTTATTCATTCTGTTACTAGCTGTGGTGCAGAACTTACATTTTTATTGTTGGGCTAATATGCACGATATACTAATTATTCACCCTTTGATATTTCACCTTCAAATTACCACTTTTAATCGCAGATGGAAGCATTAATTACAGACAAGGCATTGCATTGTGGAATTCTGTGTACAAAGCTATAGCTTCACCCCATACCCTCACCCATAGTTGCTACCCTCACTTGCAGAAGAAATTAAGCATGTTGAAGTAATGGTCCTATAAAAGAAAGAAAGGGAATCTTTTTTTATGAGAGGTCATGGAGGCAGAGAAGGTGTAAAACTTATGGAGCAGGTTAGGTAAGAGCAGCATTACTTTCAAGGTACCTGGATTTAGTGAAGTAAAACTGGGTTACTGGCCATGTTGGGTGGAAGGACTTAACTTTAGTCATTAGTCATATCTCAGGCAATCTACAGCGTGGCTTTAATGTTAAGTTTCATCACGCTTTTAAGTAAGAGCATTATCACAAGCATTTATGACATTTGACAGTATTCAAACAAGAGAAGGTCTGCAGCACACGGTCCAGTGCTAGTGTTCAGTACTACACTAGGCACAGCAAAAGAAGACAAAATGAACTGAAACACCGTTGACCTAGAATTTGAATAAATTGGGATTTTGGTTTGGTTTGGTTGGGGGTTTTCTTCTGGGAAGAAAGAAAGGGCCTAGAGAAATGGAAGTTGCTTAAATGACAAAATATTTGTGATTCTATTGCCACTACCTCCTTAGTATGTCATTTCAATGTCCCCTATCAGAGGAAATTTAGTGTAAATGTCCAAATTATACCTGTTTAAACTCTATTATAATAAAGTCTTGCTATTTTAAAGCTGGATTTAGTGCTGTAAACAACAACAGTTCAGATATTCATAGTTTACCAAAGTTACATGGTTCCCCAGTTCAATTAGTTATTGCACCATTGTTGAATTACTAGCCCATTGACCAAAATCAAAACACACCATGCGATTGGTTTTTGTGCTGTACTTGAATAGGCTACTTAGCAAGGAGTATGCCAGATAATTGGTTGAATTTAAAATATGAGTCTTCCTAAAATGTGATACCCATTTTTCCTAAGTACAGAAGTTAAGTTCACTTCAGTACAATGACTAGCCATTTATAATCCAGTTCTACTGCATGGTTTGTGCAGTGACTTTCTTCAGGGCTAGTGCCTGTGCTATATTCTTGCACTGTTACTTTCATGCTGTGTATCATAAGTTCTGTATATCCAGAGGGAGTGTATTTGCTTGTGGTTTTCTTTTTTATTAAACAGCAGTATTTTACTTTGTGTATATGGAACACATTTAACCATGTGTTTTGTATATACAGATGGGTCATGACAGTCATTGTTTATTACTCAGAATTTAATTATTTTAGGTTGTAAACTCATCTGTAGTGTTTTTTTTTTTTTTCTGGAAGTGCACTTAGCTTAAAGAGGAGTAAAGCAAAGTAAAACGTACTGTTTTATTTATATTTCTTACTAATATTATAAAGAATGTCTATGGCTTCTGTAAATATAACTTCAAAAATTAAAAGTAAAAATCTACTATACAGCTGCTAAATATTTCTAATTTTAAATAAGCTATATGAATATATTTTAAAAGAATTGGTGCATAAACATTCACAGTCTAACGCACTAATGAACATAATGCTTTTTAGAGGGAATCTTAATAATTTCATTGACTTCACCAGGAATGCTCAAAGTAGAAGCCACTATGCATTATAGAAAGTGTTTTCAAGAGAGAATTATATGTGCTACGTATTTTAACATAGCTTTTTTTGGAGATGTTGCATGCTCTAACTGATGCCACTAATTATGGATTAAGTCCAGAATGACATGCAAGATTAAGGTTGGAACTATCTTGGTACAGAACACATGGAAACAAAAAAAGGTACTGAAAGGGAGTCATACTAACATCTTGATCCTGTTTAGGAAGTCGACACTTAACTGAAAATAGCAAAGTTGTAGAAGAGTCATAATTGCAGAGTGTAAAAGTTTGAATTTGAGCTTGGGGGAATCTGAAGATTTTTTTAATAGAAAACCAACTGAAGCAGCTTACTAGTAAAGCTATACTAGTATTTTTTGCATACAGTTTATTAGACTAAAAACTGCTTTTGAAAGTTACAGTAATGAGAAAGCAATAGAAAAAACACAGGGACATTTTTTTGTTTCATAGGATCTTTAGGAGACATTGTGTTTGACAGTAACTCCTGGTGTTTCATTGATCATAATTATTGCTCAATTCCTAACATGGTGCCCCAGAACTGTACCTGTCCCATTGTGGTGAGAAAGGTCCATGTTGCTTTTTCTTTCTCCTTTTGGCAATACTGTTCCTAGTATTAGGTTGGAAAAGTCCAAGTCTTTCAGCATACAGTTGGACTAATACTGTGCTTGTTATGTTGGTCTAAGTAGCAGTACACTATCCTTTTGCATTTCTTCTAAGTGTTGGAGACAACTCAGTTTATGTGGCTGAACTCTCCATGGCTTGATGCCTTTCTTTGGTGGAAATTTGCTTTGCAGTAATTATGTACCTTGTGGATGAAATTTAATATTCATGAATTGACAAATACACATCGATTGTTATCTGAACCAAGGAACAAACTATCTGAGCTCTGATCTCCTATTTACATTTTTACAACAATTTTTTTCTGACTCTTAGTATACTTTATGGTACTTGGGGGAAAAATAGGGCAAGCTTTTGTATGGTTGTTTTATAGTTGACCCTATTCATTGATGTTAATTGCAGAGTAAATGATCTAATTTTTAAAGGGCTGACTTCTAAGTCATTATATTAAATTATGACAACAGTTCAGGAAAACAGCACTGTTCCGGAAGGCTATTTAAGCACACATATAAATATATGAATGAATTCCTGTGAGGATTTAAACACATGCTTAATGCAAAGCATGTGCAAAGTGCATAAAAATTATATGTGCTTAATTAAGAGGTCATATGCACCCAGATATCTTTAATAGATACTATGTAAGATCTCATGCCCAAATTGATTTATCTAAAGCAATGACAACAAATCAGTGATGTGTGACTGTGTTGACTATATAATTTGTTTCAATTCAGGAGAAGCACTGAAAGACTCTGGGTCAGTTTGTGGCCCCCCTACCTCAGTCTCCATGCTTTGCTCTGGAATATAAAGATTGTGGGTGAATATACTGAGGATGATTTCCTCAGATGCAAAAGTTAGCATAAGTCATTGCAACATACTAGAGCAAGTATAATCCTCAGTAAACACTTCTCATAGGGTAATTTAGTTGCTTAAACCTAGATAGTGGCATTTTACATGCCCATGAGTTTCTGAGGCATCTGCATGGGCTGACGGACTTTAACAAAGAACCGTGACCTGTGGAGATTAATCTAAATTCTATGTGGGATTCACTAGGACTTCTAAAGCTGTGTTACACGTGTGTGTAGGCTTCAGTCTCCAACCCAAAACATTAGTGCAGGTCTGGGATTTGTTCTTTTACTACGAAACAAAGATATTTTGAGACACCTCAGAAAACATTCAGTTTAGAAGACCAAAGTGTAAGGGAAGTTTCTTGTCTCTGTTTCTTCTGGGATTCCACTTCCTGGAATTGTCATCCATTAGTATATTAACTGTGTTGCATATTAAAAAAAAATGTTTTTAGGTATGTAATAGATTGTAAAGAGAATTTTGACAGATTTTGAAATGATTTCACTGGCTTTTATATTATTCCAGTATAAACAGGAAAATTTGAGAGTGAAATCCTACAGTCCCTCTAACAGAATGTGTCATTCATTTCTTGTATCCCAACTCCTTAAATGTACATTAAATGATTTAACACATAAAAAGGGTAAAGTGTTCCTAACAAAGCCAGTATTTTTAATTTACTTAATTTGATTATCTGTGTATACATAACATGTTTTTATTGACCAACCAGTTTTTCATTATTGCATAGAGACAGACATTTTTTCTTTCAAAGTGTTTTAGGAAAAATAGTTTTGAAGGTTTTCATGTATCACAGAGACCTTACATAATTTTGCCACGTGCAATCACGGACATGCCTTTTTGACCTACTAATATGTTACATCCTGAAGAAAAATGGATAGTTCTTGATTAAATACTAAATTTTAGTCTTTTTAAACTTCGCATGTTAGAAGAGTTTTGGATTTTTATCAGGGCTATGGGATAGAATATGAATTAATATGAACTGACACAGAGTAGCAGTGAAGGGTGAGATGGCCCCTTCTTCCTCTTTGTTGGCTACTGCCACTACACAGCATGGGAGGGCGGAGCAGCCTGCATGGAGCTGGTTTTTTCCCCTTCTACACTTGGCAGACTGTGGCAGGGAATGGCTCCATTCTTTGCTTATCCTTACTTAGTGCAGCTACACCACGTGTAGGCCTGGCCCAAGATATTTCTCCTCTAAAGTATAAGAAACCCAGCAAGCAGATTGTCAGTCTGCGAGTTGCAATCTGTTTCCTCAGCTGTTTCTCAGAGCAGTGTCTTGCTCACAGCAAAGCCACAGTTCAGCCTGATGGCCTCAGTGCATGCTGAGAACCACACAAATCTACTTCTATCCTTGTGCAGAGCCCTGCGATTTGTTCAGCTTCCAGATGAAAAATCCGATTACACTTAGATATGGCTTGTGGAGCAGAAAGTATTTAAAATATTGAAATACTTTATGAGGCTTTAGTTAAAGTTTTAGCAAACTTGTTTTCACGTTGTAATTTAAATAACAAATGGATCATCTTATCAAGAAAAATAAAAGCACTAGTTCTGTTTTTCATTACAAATAGCATTGTTTAAAGTAAGAGAAACTTAGGTTGATTTTATAAAGAGATTGTGTTATATGAGACTTGCAGTAGTAGGGTTCTGGGTTTACATACTTCTGAGGTCACTTGTTTCTATGTTAGAAGGTATTTATTTTAGACAACCAGCACGGATAATAAAATGGCAGTTATTTGTTACATAGAGGTCAATTGGGCATCCAATTAGTCTATGCTTATTTCTGATTTTAGTTATACTTCTTTTAATTAATATGTGGGGGTTTTTGTACTGATGTCCCAAGCAGAGACCACCATTCCCAGATTCCCCAGTTACCTTCTTTATCCTGTCAGAGTAGGAAACTTAAGTCTTTTGGGGACATATTTAATTTTTGTTCCTTCCGTCTTTCAGTGTGAAATGCAAATTAATGATCACTGCGACACTTAGTTTATGCTGTTCGGTATTAGTGATAGTTGACTGCTGCCTTGATTCTGCATGTTTGCCCTTTCAAATGTATGAGCTTCTCTTAAAACTTAACCTCCATTTTGTTATTTTCTACCTTTCTTAGACTTATTCTTATATCTGATAAATGCTTTCAGTCAAAGTTTAAACAAAATTTTATCTATGGAATTCCTTAGATTTCTTCACAAGTTTGAAACATTTACAGAATGTAAAGGTAGCAATATGGGAGTATCCAGGACATCTGGTAGAAATCTCATTGTTAAGGGCAAGGCAATTCACAAAGTTTGTGTAATAAATCTTCCCTAGGAGCTCAGCGTGATCCTGGATTCACAGCGCTGTAGTTAGTCTCTGTGGATAAACTTCTCACTTCTTACTCCAGATCTTGTTTTCTGAGCATTGTTCAAGTGTACATTCTATTAATTTTCTAAAATGTTACACCAAATGTAAAAAATGAACAGCAAGAACTGTAGATCTAGTGTAAAATCTATCAAGATCCTATTATCTGCCATAGATAGGATCAAGATATGGGATGTAGCAGTACTGGGAGGACTGTTGGAGTTTATGACGGAGTCAGGAGGGCTAGTATGAGAAATTTTACAAACATCTTAAGGAGAAGGTAAGGAAAAAACCCAGAAAGTTGAAGTGTCAGTAACTTAAAAGAATTCTAGAATTCTTAGCCACTATATGGCTAGTGTCTAACTCTGCAGAGGACCATATAAATGCGTTTTGATCACCATCGTGTTTTCCCTCTTGTCTCATGTAGATGATTTTAGTAGTTTGGTAATTCAATAGAATTAATGCTGCTTTATACATTTTTAAAATTGATAAATGACATTGATGCTTTTAAGTGGTAGTGTTATAGCAGAACTAAGAGAGGAAATAAATGAAATAAAATGAATGATGTAATCTGAAAGGCCTCCTATCTTGTGACTTGTCAAGGTTGGAAATATTATGATGAGCAAATACAGATGCTTTTAAGACAAGCATTTTCACAGCCACTACACTAGTGATCAAGAAGAACATAACCATGTTTCTAAAACCCTATAGGTAGATTCTTTTATTTCCCTCAGTTTCAGTTTGTATGGGTATTCACGGATGAGCTATTAAGGAATTGCTTTACAGCTCTAGGCCGTGCTTTTATTGCCCTGACATAGGCAGTAGTTGAAGCATCCTATAAACTGCTTTAATTTATGCTACCGGTGTATAATCCCTAAGGGACAATACAGTGTAGAGTGCAGTTACACTCCCTTTCCCTCAGCAAGCTTAGCCTGCTCGCCTGGGGAGGTCACATATACAGGAGTTCCACAGCTGGAATTCCCTTCTGCCATGGAATTTTTCTGCTGGCCATTTCCAATCAGAGTACACATCCTAATCCTTTTTATTACTTCAAGGTAAAATATTTTGACAACTTTTAATGTTAAATGTGAAAGGCATAATAAGCAGTGTTAATTCCTGCCTACTGATATGACATTTTCATGTACATGGATCCTTTTGGGAAGTAGGGAATACATTTTGTTTGAACTTTATAGCCTTTGTGGGAAGACTTTTATTACTTTTTAATTACTTTTTCCTGATCACAGTATTTTCAATATGTTCATTTTGCATTTAAGAAGTGATATAACAACTCTTCTGTACCTAATTTAACATCTATGAATTTCTAATAATATACATGTATCTAATATAAGAAAGGTTCTGTGAGGTTTAATTCCACAAGACTGTGCTTTTATTAAAATCATTTTACACTGTTTTCCATTTATTGCACATAGCTAAAGAAAGAAGAAATGCTAAAAATGACATCTTGAGTGCAATTTGGTTCTAATTTAAAACACCCTTTGGTAGCTATGTTTCCATAGGTGATGTCTGTGCTAGGTGTCGGAGTTCCCATTATAGCCAATGGAGATCGAGTCAATGCAGTTAGGGAGCGTGCAGAGTGATTCAGCTCACCCCAAAGTAGATACTGAATGATTTTGTTCAAACTGAACCACATCCCTAATTTAAATACTTTTGTGGGTAAAAATATTTCAGTGAAGAACAGGAAAACAATTCTAATTGAAGGTATATGTAGAATATATATATATAAATGACCACTTAAATAGTTAAGCTAAAACAAAATTTGGGTATAATTTCTATCCTTTCATATTTTATAGGTGATTTGGATGAATTCAGAAGTAGTAGGCATTAGGTACTGACCAGATAATCAGTAGATTATCTGATCAAGAGGCAGAATCTTGGATTATTGAATTTAGTGATACAAGAAAAATACATAAAAGGCATGATGTTGTATCACATGAGGTTTGTCACCAGTGTGCCAAGCGTGCAAGAATGGAATTAGAAAAACCTTAGCCGGAGTTGAAACCAGTGAGGGATGGGAAGGGCAAAAGTAAATGTTGACAGCAAAAGAAAATGTGGACCCTCTGCTCAGTGGGACAAGAGACATAGTGACAAAGCACATGGAAAAGGGAAGGCACTCACTGCCTTTTCTGCTTGATTGTTTTGGTGGTGACTTCCTAGGTTCCTGAGCCTCCTAGCAAAATTTCTGTGGCAATGAAATATTACCCATGGTCGAGGAAGATCATGGGAACGCTTAAATTCAAGGGACCGATGCTGCTGCGAGGCCACTGTTATCTTTGGAAGATCACATCAAATGTGAGCTTTCTGATGGCTGGAAAAGGAAAATGTCACACCCATCTTCAGAAAGGGCAAGAGGAAGGTTCTGAGATCATCAGTCTCATCAGTCTAACCTAAGTACTAGGGAAAGTTACAGGGCATATCCTCATGGAAGCAATTTCCGAGCACACAAAGACAAGAACGTGATTGAGAACAGCCAGCATGGATTTACCAAGCTCAAATCATGCCTAACCAACCTTAATTGCTTTCTACAATGAGATAACTGCCTCTGCAGACGACGGGACAACTGTGAATACTGTTTAACTTTACTTTAGAGCAGTCTCAGTCAAAATGTTGAGCTATGGACTGAATAAGATGATGATAAGATAGGTGGAAGCTTGGCTGGACTGCATGGCTCTGAGGGTTGTGATCAACAGTACAAAAGCCAACTGTTGGTGGTTTCCTCAGGATTCAAGGGTCAGTACTGATTGCAGTATATCAAGTATAGCAGGTTTGTAGATGATACTAAATTGGGGAGAAAAAATTCATATGAATAATTGCTATTAGGAGGGACCTGGACAGGCTGGAGAAATGGGCTGATTGGAGCCTCATGAAATTCATCCAAAGCCATTGTGAAGTCCTGCAGCTGGGAGTGAATAACCTCTTGCACCACTACAGGCTCCTATGTTGGAGCTGGACAATTTTTTTTGCGTTTTTCTTCTTTTTCTGTCAAATTACAAAATGCCATTACAAAAAAACATCATTACAAAAACATCAATATCACATTTAGTCTTTGAGTTTACACATTAGTAACTTCTTTCTCCTGTAAGAATGGTGTGATTGGTGTTTGGATTTTTTCCTAAGCCTTCATAGCAAAGACAAGTGCTGAAATAGGTTAAGATGTAAAGTATTCGTGTTGTCACAGCATGAGAAGTGTCGAAGAAATAGAGACCTTTTAGAGAAGGTAAAAAAGGAAGAGTTTTATAAATTAGAATTGGGAATATCTTCTGGAATAGGTATTTTTCCTCTGCATATTGCTGGAACCTCAAGCCTTTGTGATGTAACTTTCTAGTGTGTTTGTTACTGGTAGTTCTGAGAGTTAATTGTGAGTTTAATGTCTTCAGTGTTTACTTTCTGACTTGTCAGGGTCATTGTTTTCTATTTTTAGATGCCACTAGATGTGAGGAGTGAATCTGTGTGTCTAAGTTATTTTTGCAGATTAAAACCCCCAACACACTAATATTAGCAGTTTGACCCCAGAATCTCAATTCAGTCATTGGTAAGGTTTCCTAAAAAACATAATTTACACTTATTTTTAGTTTTCAATTTTCTCGAGTAATTATTTATCCACTTCCATATCCTCCTTGTCATCTGTATAGCTAATTTGTCAGATTATGCTCATAAGTAATTTGCAATCACTCTGCTTCCTGTTTTGTGCACATTTATTGCAGAGCAGTATCTTGCATAACCAAGTGGTCTAATGATCTGCCAGGGATCTTCTCACATAATGTGCACAAGTAACATTTCAGAGAACCAAATGTACCAAATGTAGAAATAAAGCGTATGGTATATAGTGTATGTTACAAATCTGTTGTTTGGCTGTCACAATAGTTAAATCTATCCCCTCTTTTTTTACTTTCATGTAGACTATGTAAGTCTGGATTTCAGAAGGAGTCATGACATAAGCAGGAAATGAAGCCTCTGACAGAATGGAATAGGCATGTGTTCTGGGTGAGGAGATGTGGCTAGAAGACAGGTGGACGGAGAGAGACCTGAATAGGGGTATTTGGAGTGTTTTGGCAAGCAGGCTGTATATAAAAATCTGAAAAGGCTGGAATGCTAGAAATGGATGGTAAAGGAAATGAGTATAAGAATTGAGACTGGGAATAAGAACTGAGACTGGTTGACCATGGAGGTTAGGACTGGTGAGGGGCGGAAGAAGCAAGTTTAGGAGACAAGGTACAAGGAACAGGGCAAAAGGAGTTACATTTGGCAGTATAAAGAGAAAATGTATATCCACTGAAATACAGTTTTCATTCAGTGTCTGACATTTTCATATTTCCTTGCTATAACAAATATTTGTGAAAGGCATTTGCAAACTGTCTAATTTTCTTTTAGTGCTAAAACAGTGGTTAATAAAGTGCCATCAGTCATTCCATTAGTTTAAGTGGAAGAGATTGTCGTAATGGATATAGAGATCCTAAATCATGTGGTAAAATTTTGCCAGGATGACACCACATGGTGAAGTTTCAGGAGTTTTAGTGTGCTTTTTTAATAATGGTGAAAAAAAAGTTGCTGGTGCAGTTTTTATTTAGCTCCCTGAATGTGGGCATTATTTTTTTTTTTAATGACACAATCCTGTAGTCTTTCACAAGGTTCTTACCTCAGTTGTGGCCCAGGATAGACAGTGCTCATTGAATAAGCAGTTATTCAATATTTTTTATCCTTACTATTCAGTGTTTAGCCCCAAGCCTTATTTACTGCACACAATTCAAACTCTTCTCTAGAAAAAGAATGATTAAATTTTCTCCTGGACTTTTCTGTGGTGTTTGTCGCTATAGTATCCGACTGCTTCACAACATTAATGAGTTTACTGTCACAGTACTTCCGTGACTAAGGGTGTTAATATCTCCCAAGTGCTAACTGAAGCACAGGTAGATTATGGTGGGAAGTATCCACTGATTTGGTGTTTCTAACTGGTGACTACAAAGAGCTCATTTTTCACAGTATGAATATAGTTAGTGTAAAAACATAGGAATGGCTCTTCTTGGGCAGAATGAAGGTCCATCTAGCCAAGTACTCTTCTCCAGTAGTGACTGGGAGTTAAGAGGCTGGCCTTAGAAGAATATAGTAGCAAAGCAAGCATGTAGTAAGTAATACTTCCTCCAGTGTAGTCTCACAGCTTCCAACAATTTACAGCAGCTTTCAGAGACAGATGTATTGTCTTTGTATTTAATAGCTCCAGTGGATTTTTCTTCCATGCATTTGTTCAATTGGTCTTTGAAGTGATGCAAATTTTTAGCATTCATAGCATCTCACAGCAAGGGTTTCACATCTTAATGAAGTGTTATGTGAAGAACATTCTCTATAGATTAAGTAGCATTTTATATGTTCAAATGTATAAAGATCTTTTCAGATGTTCAGAAGTTTGTTTCTGGACTACAGACACAGATAGAATCCAGTTCTGTGGTGCAGCATTAAACTGCTATTCCTGGTCTTAACTTGTTTAATTGATTTAGTAAATACCAACTCACCTTTTAATACCTTTGATTTTCAAAAAGGAAAGAGTTCTTATTCAGTCATCCTCATTATAGGGAATAGGCCGTCAACTGTTCCATTATCAACATTCATTTCACAGGGAAAAATAATAAGGAATCATGTAATTATTTAAGGCTAATACATATGTGTAAGCAGGATGACTTAGCACCAGCGCTTTAATCCTTGACTTTGCAATCTCAGTAGCTTTTCATGCACTTTTCTGTATATATTTATATATATTTCCACAGAAAAAGTATTTATTTTTCATCAGAAAGATATATTTCTTTTGAGAATGTAGATAAGCTACCTGTGTAGTGGTGAACAGAACATAATGAATTTGGAGATGTCTCTATTAATTTACAAAAAATACAACTCCTGATGTGTATCTAATATCCTTATAAAAAATGATGTGGAATTAGAGATGCTGGAGGATTTTTTTTTTTTTTTTTCTTTTTGGCAAGTAATATGGATTTGAACAAGGTTCCCATTATATTACCTGAAATAGCAAAGGTAAGGCAAGGAAAATCAAGCTTTAGGTGCTGAAAGTAATTTGTGAAGATGGAAATGACACAGCTGCGTGTAGGGGAAGGATGTTACTTTCCTCTCTTTTGTGGGAAACAGTTATTGAGGAAAGAGCAAGGTCATTCCCCAGCGATGAAGTATTTCCTCTTATATGTCATGACCTAGAAAGATAGTTTGAGGCATAAATGGAGTGTTTATCATTTCCCCACTTAAACTGGCAAATCAGAGTTAATTAGTTACTTCAGGAATAAGCTTTATAGTAGGTGAAGCCAGTCCTGGTCACTGGTACTTACCATGTTGGTACTGCTTAACCAAAAAAGAGAGAAACTTCAGTGTTCAGCCTTCACGCCTCTGTCATTCAGGCAAGAATAAATGGAAGAAAGGTAAAACAAAAAGTTCATTATACACTTGCAGGCCCAAGAATTTTGCCGTAATGCCAGTGTTTGAGGGCACACCCATCCCGTGTGATCTGAAGGAGAATATATGTGATTGATTTGGAGTTGTCTACAACAGTCTAAAAATATTAGTACTTGATTGTGACATTATTGTGGTACTGGTTTTGTGCACTTTGTGAATTATGGTAAAGATTACCAAAAATGTAACCAAGAAAGAGGATTTGGATCCAGATGCAGATTTTGCAGAAAATCCTGGAGAAACAGTGAGAGATACTCAGTATGATGCCATTGTTTTATCTCTTCTAAATCCCAAGAAACTGATCTGGGGGAGCAGGTTCAGGCTTGGGCATCAGCTGGGTTTAGAGTTGCACTACTGAGATAGAGGGAGTGGAGTCATGAGAAATGCAGTGAGATCTAGAACCTTACAGGCTAGGGTTCTTTTACTCACCACTCATTATGATCTAGATCATATATGTTTATTATTTAAAAAAATACACTGCTTGAAAGGCAACTTTACTTTGAAGAGATGGAAGCATGTATTTAAAAAGCACCCACCTTAATGCTAGCTTCAGTTCAAGGATTAAGGTGGCAAATGTTTCATAGGGTTAAAGTTCCAGATGTTTGGTCAAGTGATCAGTATCTGTATTTTACACCTGCTTCTACATCTAGCAAGCTACTGCTTAATGAGTTGCCCCTAAAGAACAGTAGTTTATTTGGGGATATTTGCTTCACTCCAAGCATGCAGAGTGACAAAGTCTTCATATTAAGATGGAAGTATGTTGCACTAAATTTAAAAATACTGCAATCTTTTGTTATTTTTAAAAAAATATATGTTTTAAATAAAAATAATCATTTAAAACAAGTACATTTTTGCTGAATGAAAAGTTCTGGGAATTTATATAATTAAAGGGCTCTCAGCAACAAAACACAAAAAATCATTAGCTTTCAGAAATACTTCTAAGGCATTAATGGAAGACTCAGCCATGCTGAAATAAGAACATTTTCTTTTCACCCTGTATTTTCCCTCGTTGAATGTGCCTCCTACAATCAGAAGAAAAATCCTTGGCTTGCATTGCTCACTGACTCAAAGTAGACCAGTGACTTCTTCAGTTAGTGTTTAGGAATAAGTTTTATTTTGTTGATTTTTTAATAGTTTCTTAGAAAATACTTGATACTCATCTCACGGCTAAACAAAATTTAGCCAGTTTATGACGTGACTGTTTTAATAATGATAGATACCCAAACTCTTAATTTTTCTGTTGGTGAGGGTTGTATAATGGAAAAATAGGCTTTTTGTTGTCAGTTTTCAAAACATAATAGGAGTTGACTTTAATCATATGGTCCCTTCACTCTTTTGATCAAACCTGAGGGTATACAAGAATTTCGAGACCTTAGCAGTAATTATGACAAGGTGTCCTTGCCACAGGAATCATTTCAGTGCTCCAAAACTGTGTAAGACTTACATAGGTATAAATGTCAGAAAAGGAGTAACAGCAACAGAAATCTTATGATGTGTTTCCAATGCATAAATAGTTTTTGCCACAAAATGTAGTCTTGCAGCATTTGGTTCTCCTCCTCTTGCTTTAAAGCTCACCTGGTTGTAACAGGGCACAGACTCAGGAAATAAATTTTGAAAAAAACAAGTGAGGTTGCTAAGAAGTGTTTGCTTTTTAAACAGCCAAGGGACCATTCTCTCTGTTAGGCTGTCTACTTCAGTGGACAGGGAATAAATCAGCCAATTATGATAGAGGTAAGAGATAAACAGAGCTTTCTTTCCCTTCCCTCAGTAACTAAATATTGTTTTCATAGATTTTTTTTCTCCTCATCATCCCTTCTTTTCCCAGTAGAACTGATTTTCTCCCCTTTCTTTCTCTCAATGTGACACCCAGCTTGAAAAGGGAGAAAAAGTTAGGAAGTGAGGAATCCTGAAGTTCCTTATTCCAACCTTGAAAAAGAGGACCTTGCTGCAGATACTCACCCCAAGGCCAGGAAGTCCAGTGTGAAAAAATGGAAGATCTAAGTTAATGCTTTCGGAGAATGCAGAAGACACTAGATTTGACAATAGCATGAAAAAAGTAGACATAATCAGGTTGGAATTCATTGGGAAGCTTGAAAGAACAGACACAGTGATGGGCAGAAGCAATAAGATCAGGGATACAGGATTGATTTTGGAAGTGGTGCATGTTAAGTTCTGGATAGAGAGGTAGAGATCCACTTTCAGAACGTTCCTCAAAGACTGATGAAAACTAAGAATGGCAAATTTATTTAGAGAGTGACAAGAAAATACATGTGAGTGGTTGGATGTTGTCTGGTCTTTGTCCAACAGACCTGTACCACATGTGAATGAATCTGCCTAGCTACTTGGGAAAATGCCAAAACCAAAACCACCAGTTCTGACAAAAGGCAGAAGGAAGGAGCTGAGTCCCTTTGTGATATTTCTGTTTAAAAGTGTTCTTGGGTTAAAAAACCTCAGGATAGAATGAGACAGCAGGCCTCTTTAAAGGATGGAGCCAGAGTGTCTAGACATCTTTGGAAGGAAGTATACTACTTCGGCTAGTCTTCAATTTGTAATAGCTCATTACCCAAATCTCCTTTGAAAATATGACTTTCTTAAATGACACAAGATGTTACCATTTCTGTGTAAGTTCCCAATAAACTCTAAAGAGGAATTAAGTTATTCCAGAAGATCAGCTCATATTACACGTCTGTCTTCAAGTTTCACTTGACTTGTGAGATGCTGTAGCACTGTCAGTAGTTTCAGCAACTGTCATGCAGCAAGCGTTGCTACAGTCTAATGGGATTCTTGGAAAAGTCTGGAATACAGCTGAGATCTTCCTGAGAAGAATGAAACTGACAATTCATTATATTCCTGAAAAGTGTCTTCAGTTATTTTTGGGTCTTGGGGGATTTCCTTTCTCAGCTGCACAGAAAGTAGTCTATATACCAGACTAATTTCAGACTATTACACTACCACACTTCTTGAGCATCATCCTGTAAAGCATGTGAAACTCTGCAAAGGACTGCTTTATTTTCACTGTAACTAAAAGGCGGATTCTACCTTTCAAAGCAGTTGGATTGACATTCACATATGGATTTGTCAGGAACTATTTTAAATGAGTGCAGATTTATCAGAGCAGCGAAGGGGGCTGTCCTGTCTGTGTTAGCGCTGCTCAGTGCATTCTTCTAATCATACGCAGTTTTAGTCACACAGCCTAAGATTCAGACATCACAGGCAGATGCACTATAGTTTTGACAAATCTGTTTCCCTTTGCAACTCTATTAGGGCACATTATTGCACATCTAAGCATACAGAACTTGACAATAATATGAATGATTAAAATATTTGTTTTTCATTTAAAGTTGTTATTTAAACCACTTGGATGATTTGTGAAGAATTATTTTCTTTCTAAAAGTTTTCAGTTTAGTTTTGGTGGGTTTCATGCAAAGAGTTTTTAGCTAGATTTGAAAATGCTGAAAAATCTGTAAACAAACACATTGCACTAAGCCTAGTGATTTGTGACCCACCTTAAAAATTGTCAGAAAAGGAAATAACATCCTGACTTTAACTTCTAATTTGAAACGTAGTCTGTCTCTTAATTTGGTATTGCGTTGCTGTGCTGAAGTTGGCAATATGTAATACAGTATCTGATTTTTTTGCATCATATTGAAGTGATTGTTTGATTTTTGAACAGATTTTTTGGTCCGTAAATATACTCTTGAGTAGCAATTACTGTACCCAAAGAGAGGTTTGCCATGCATCCCTTAAAATTGATTCTCAGGCTTAAGCTGTGATCATTTATCTTTAACATAACAACTGAAGACTTTCACACCTAAACATTAATTCACATTCCAAGTGAACAAAATATATTTTGGCTAACAGCAATGTATTCTGCAACTAGACACTGAACATACTAATGATACTGTGTAACTGTGTTACTGCTCCCATTTGTGCTATATACTACACATCTCAAATTCTGTTAGTACCTTGATCATTGGATTCTCTTTTCCATTTGCAACACTATCAAGTTGTGTTTATGTGTTTCACTGTTAATCAATAGTGAGCTAGCCTATCAGTTTCTCAATAGGTCAGTATTTCCCACTACAGCTTAAAAACTTAAATGTAAATAATTGTTCACTTTATCTTCACCCTTTTTTCTGGTGAGGGATGTTACTTAAATGCTAATGAGACAGGGCTTGGTATCACCATCCGCCAGAAAATAATGCAAGTAGGAGAAAACATACTGAAGAAATTTTGTAAATAAATTTGAGTGATGTCTTGCCTGTAGAGGAAACCTTGAAAAATCTGGAAATGAGCACAGTCACAGGTAGCTATGTGTCCATTTTATAGATCTATGCTTCAGTGAAAAGAGCAAGTTCCTTTCCCTAGAGGCACACGTTCCTCAAATGATACAATGACATTGAAGGTACCTGTCCTTTTCCCTCCACCGCCTATCTTTTTTCAAGAAAGTAGAGGTGTCTGTCTGTATGTCTGCAGGCGTGCATGAATGTGTGACGTAGCCATGAAGGGCAGCTAGTCCTGAAACAGGTAGTAAAATTAAAGTGGATAAAGATTCTTTTTTTTTAATTATTTTTTTAAGGCCAACTTTAATGAAGAAATACCAGCTTTTTCCCTTGAACTGCACTAGTTTTTAGGATACTTGTAGTGATCAAAGTTCCTCAGCATAGAAATGACATGGAGTGTAAGAGAATCCAAAACAATAGTTACGCTGATAACCATATCACTCACTTCAGATGTGGAGACTCACGTCTCTGGTCTGTCATTATCCCAAGAAAGTTCTCTAACCACTGGTTTACCCAACACACACATTTTCCCTGGTCCAAAGATTATATATAGTTACATAAACATATTGAAATAGTTTTTAAAAAATTAAAACCAAAATTTACAAGCATTATTGGTCAGGACAGTTGCTTGGAAAACAGAACAATGGTAAGGGAGGACTTTAATCTTCCCATCATAATCGCAGTCTTGAGTTTCATATTCCATTCTTTCCTATTTAAAAAAGTAGAAACAAAAATATTTCAGAATGATTCTTAGTTAAAGTTTCACATAGAAAAGTAGAATTATCAAAAATTTGAAAAGTAGAAGTCAAACACTTTACTGGATTTTAAAGGCAATATGTTGCAAAGTAAGGGAATGTTCTATTTGTACTATATAGAATCCTTTCTAAACTACACTTCTCAACTTCATTATTTTTGTGTGATTTTTTTTTTTTTTTTTGAGTAAGAAACATGTTAGAGCTTTGATGGTAGCTTCAGAAATGTTAGCACTGTTTGAAGTAGACTTGCAGTTTTCTCTGTGGCATGGACTTCAAAGTACAGAACTCTGAACTTCTCAAAGTATTATGACTATTTTTATAAACTTAGCAAGAACTACACAATTATGCATGTATCAGTTGTAGGTTTGATTTATTTAGGCACTGAATAAGATTTAAAAGTGTTCCCTTTTCAGATGGATATCATCAGTCCATTCTTGTCCATGGTGAAGTTTTATATTTGTACAATAATTTTCATCTGCTGAAGTAATTCCTGTTCATATATGACTTCTAGCTAAACTGTTGGGGGAAAAATATGTTCATTATAATATTACATTACTGAAATATGTCAATTTAGAGCATAGAGGTCTCAAGTTTCTCCTTTTCTTTCTCTCCCTTTTCCTCCATCTCTCTCTCTTTGTTTCTCTATCCACCTCTCCCTGTGCTCCCTCCCTGCCTCTCCCTGCCTCTCTCTTCCCATCACTCTCATGCTCCATTAATCTATTTTTCCATTCATCCCTCTCTCTCTCCACCTCTCTTCTCCCATGCTTCATCTCTCTCTCCCCTCTCTCTCCATCCACATCTATCTGCCTCCCTCTTGTTCTTTCTCTCAACCATTTTAAATCATAATGAGAATCACCTGAAACAAAATAATACAAGAACACAAATCAGGAAGCATTGCCTATTGAGCTGGAAATACGTGGAAAGATATCGTGACATAGAGAAGTCTGAAAAGAGAGGTGATGCCTTTTTTTTTGAAAAGTTTGGTGTTCCTCCCTGAGAATGAGCCAATGACAAATATGATTAGACTGAAACAGGAAAAGTCACCCCTAATCCTGTTCAACATTAAAGAGGAAAAGAGTGAAATAGAGGAGGAGACATGTTTTACTTATAATTTGGAAATCTGCTTGGGTTGTATACTCTTTCCCATGAACTGAGACTTACCATAATAAGAACAGCAAATATCCTAAAGAATTTCTGGGGTATTTGACTGATTATACTTAAGTTCATAAAGGAATAAAAGGCTGTGGAGAAATACCTGATAGGAACATGAAGTACTTCAGACATTTAAGAAAAGAGCTTAAGATAAGAATGTCTGATACATTTTCAGAGATAATTACAGAATCACAGAACCATCTAGGTTGGAAAAGATCTTGAAGATCATCTAGTCCAACCATTAACCTAACACTGACCGTTCTCAACTACACCATATCCCTAAGCACTATGTCAACGTGACTCTTAAACACCTCCAGGGATGGGGACGCCACCACTGCCCTGGGCAGCCCATTCCAACGCCTAACAACCCCTTCTGTAAAAAAATGCTTCCTAATATCCAGTCTAAACCTTCCCTGGTGCAACTTGAGGCCATGACCTCTTGTCCTATCGCTTGTTACTTGGTTAAAGAGACTCATCCCCAGCTCTCTGCAACCTCCTTTCAGGTAGTTGTAGAGGGCGATGAGGTCTCCCCTCAGCCTCCTCTTCTCCAGACTAAACAACCCCAGTTCCCTCAGCCGCTCCTCGTACGACATGTGCTCCAGACCCTTCACCAGCTTCGTTGCCCTTCTTTGGACACGCTCGAGTAATTCAATGTCCTTTTTGTAGTGAGGGGCCCAAAACTGAACACAGTAATCGAGGGGCGGCCTCACCAGTGCCGAGTACAGGGGTAAGATCACTTCCCTGTCCCTGCTGGCCACGCTATTTCTGATGCAAGCCAGGATACCATTGGCCTTCTTGGCCACCTGGGCACACTGCTGGCTCATGTTCAGCCAGCTGTCAATCAACACCCCCAGGTCCCTCTCTGACTGGCAGCTCTCCAGCCACTCCTCCCCAAGCCTGTAGCGCTGCTGGGGGTTGTTGTGGCCCAAGTGCAGCACCCGGCATTTGGCCTTATTGAAACTCCTGCAGCTGGCCTTAGCCCATCGCTCCAGCCTGTCCAGATCTCTCTGCAGAGCCTCCCTACCCTCGAGCAGATCAACACTCCCACCCAACTTGGTGTCATCTACAAACTTACTGAGGGTGCACTTGATCCCCTCGTCTAGATCATCAATAAAGATGTTAAACAGGAGTGGCCCCAAAACCGAGCCCTGGGGGACACCACTCGTGACCGGCTGCCATCCGGATTTAACTCCATTTATGTGACAGCTACAAGTGAAAAGAAAAAAAAGTGTGACTAGGGATTGTGGGCAGTAAAGAGAGAAAAGTTTTAGATTCACATGCATTTAATTGACTTTGGTGATATTGCTAGATTGTGTTGCATGGGTTTCACATGTTCAGAAATGTCTTTCTTTTTAATGTATTGTAAAGAAAAGAATTTAACACACAAGTGCTTTAGATTTACAGTGGAGCTGCTCTGAAACAAGCATGAAGAGTAAGAATTAAAGTAATGATTTTTATAGAAAAGCAAAAAGAGTGGGGAAAAGTACAGTGACTGGCTAATTTAGTGGTTTATAACAAACCTGGGGAGATGATTTTGTTAGTTAAGACATAAGTATGGATAAGCATATTCTATTTAGAAGAGAGAGAAAGAGAAGATATGGAAGTGCTTTACAGTCAGTTTGCAATTGTCTTCAGAAAGCGATAATTCATGTAATGGGTAAAAAAGCTGTCTTGCAAATATCGAGGTCATGTACGTCTGCGCTCCACTTCCTAAGCCTCTCTCCCAAAAGATCTTAAGTCTAGGCACAGAGCCATAAAAGTGGGGAGAGCACATTTAGGGTCTCAGACCCAGAAGCACCGGGAAGCATGATGAAGTAACACTCACTTATATTATCTGTGATTGACATTGTCTGTGTCAGGGTCAACAGAGCCAGCTAATAATCTATATATGGCTCTGCTTAGATTCACATATGTGGAAGAATGACACCCAGCCTAAATCTACACAGCGCAAACTTGGGTCTAGCAGGACTTCTTAGCTCAGATTCAGTAACATGCAAATGTGGCTACAATTCTTCCAAATCTTCGCTAGCTTTGGATGCATTATAACTGCATGCAGTTGGCTAAGAAGCACCATTAGATCCAAACTGGCTTTATGCAGACAGTTCCTATTTCTCTGTACTCATGTCTGTCTGCAGGTAGTCTGCCTGTGAACTGAGGCATGTGGACTGCAGGTTGATGGCATGTTGTATGTACCAATGAATGTTGTACATTATTACATGGTATTTTTCAGATAAAATTCACTTCCCTTTCTTAGTGCAAGATGGATGGTGCTCCCTTAGTTTCTATTTAGTATTTTATTTTCTCATTGTTAGTGTGGGCTTATGCCTTTAGTGCACATTATGCAGATGTGTCTATAAAGAGAATTATTTTCTTCACATGCTTCTCAGTGAGTTTTCCAAACTTAATGCATTTATTTTCAAAACAACTTTGTTTGATGACAGGATATTATTACTCCATTTTACAAATGGGTATGTGAAGCCCTCAGACATTAAGGTTGACATTATTGGGTAACTTTGGATGTGTAGTTCAAAACACCTAAAACTTGATTTCTGATTTTGGAGAATATTTGTCATTACGTACCATTTAAAAGTGCAAACCACAATTTTCTCTGATTACCTGGGCTACTGTAAATAGTGCTTTTACAATGAAAATTTGGGATATGAAGTTGGACACCCTGAAAGTTACGTGCTTAATGATCATTCTTGCAAGGTTAAATTTAAGACACTTTCCTACTGTCAAAAAAACTCTGTGGGGCAACATTGCACTACCCTGCATACAATTTTCTTCTTTTTCCTCATGGATTCCTCTAGTTCATTCAGAATATATTCCCCTTTCTGTTTAACTTTACATTAAACAGGTTCTGTTGCTACAAAATCATGACCTACCTTTAGAGCAGGTTACATAGGCTGAGGCAGGTTTACTGAGGAAAAAAATGCATGCAATTAATAGAAAATGGAATCAAAGATTATGCATACATAAGCAGGAACTGAATTAAGATCATAAAGTCCTATTTGTGCTATTTCTTGACTTCTCAGTGTGACTTGTTACAATATTTTGACATAATTGTATCTATGTAATTTCCTTTTTTTTTTTTTTTTTTGTAAAAACAAACTGATAAATTAGAAATTCCATTACGTTCGTGATATCAACACCCCCTGTGCAATTTTTGCATCAGAGCTGATGAGCTGCATGGTAACAGATCATGGGGCTAAGAACCTGAGTATTCATAGCCAAAGAAATCATCTTTTATGCCTGATCAAGCTTGCAAGCCACTAACTAGATGAACCTGATGTACGTCAATAACAACTGATGGCACTTCAAGATGAGCTGCACAGAACTCTGTACTTTAGTGGAATGGTTGGTAGGAGTAGCCAGTGATCATGTGCATTATTGTTTTGCTGAACATGTTGCTGACATTTGCTCAGTTATCATGGGATTCAGTTTGGGAAGATGTGTTCTAGCAGAGTGTCTTAACAAATGTTTCTGCTCATTCAGTGGAAGTTCAACTCTCTACTCTGTCCAATAGCTTTAGCCTTTGTTCCAAATATCTTGTGTGTCTTTGTCCTTTCACAGCTCTTAGTCTTACCCTGGAGGCTGATGCTTCCAGTCTTTTACTGAGCTATTTTAATTCTTTCAACTCCCCCTCTCCAAATTTCTGGTCTTGCCTCTACTAGTTCGGTCCTCTTTTCTGTCTTCTCATTTATTTTATTTTAGTTTCTTGTGAATTTCCATTCAGATGCTCACTCATATTTCCTGCTCTCAGAAATCCCATATTTTCTCCTGCAACTCTAGATCTCCTTTCTTAGACTCTTTAGTCTGAGGTAAATGTCTGACATATGAGATTCCAACTTGAATAAAGCAGTTGTAGTTATAAGCAAAATAAAATGTGATTTTACACTGGGGATTGGAGGTAATGCTTAAGAATAGGCAGTGTTGCTAGGGCACTTGCTAAATTTACCATCCATAAAGAAGAAAAGTTACCCAGAAAAAGAACATCCCTGGATCTGTATTTTACTGATGGTCAGTAACCTTTTAACATGGTTTGTACAGGAGACCGTGATTTATTTGATTTTGCATGGTAGGATGAACAGATTCTTAGAATGCATTAATGTGTGAATAGTACACTCAGGGAACTTAGTGTTTATAAAATACAATCTGATTATTAAAGTAGAATGAAGGGAATACTGTAATCAAGTAGTATGGAAATAGTTTGAGAAATCCTAAAATAATATTAAAATTTAAAAGACTTTTCAAAAACCATGCATGAAGGTGCATGAAAATTTGTGGATTAAGAATCTGCTGGTTGAAAGGGTAAGAAAGAGCACTCATTTATACGTGTGCATATATATGAAAGGAAAAATTAAATCCCTCACTAAATTAAGTTAATTTTATTGGTTTAACTAGTTACTCTGGAGAATGAGTGGGAGAATTCCTTTGTGCCATTAAAAGCACTGTTTTGCTCACATCCAGCATATATGCATGTTACAGGTACTTTGTATTACACTGGTACTGCTGTACTGGTAACATGTTCCAAGTGGAGAACTAGCTTCAGAATGCCAGTACATTGAACACCTTTATAAATCAGTCTTGACATTCTCAAAGTATTTGACTGATAAGTAATGGGAGAAGAACTTGTAAAATTTCTCAAAAAAAAAAAAAAAAGCAAATTTCAGAATACGTGATACTTAAGCACTTTTTTCTTATATAGGCTGGATGTTTTATTTTATTAAGAATATTAGCTTTAAAATGTTCTCCACGTCTGAGAATTCTTTTTCAAAGATAATTGTGAAGAACTGAAATCATCCCACAGTATGGTTTATAGTTTTCAAAAAGGAAAAATATAATTATAAATATTGCTTTCTTTAAGTCTAATATAATATTTTACTATAATTTTAATTTGAATATGAAGAAAAAAAATCATTAATTATCTAGAACCCAGGCCAAAAGCATTAATGATTAATGAATCATAATTTATAAAAAAGTTCCATTTTAAAATAGAATTGTAAAATTAGGTAATGAAAGAAATACAGAATATACAACATCTTTATTTAAAATAAAAGTAAACCAAATGGTACTGTGATTCTTAAAATCTTAATTAGGAAACAAACCATTGCATTAGTTTGAATATGAATGATGTAATGGATTAAAGTTTTACTGGATAAGAAACTTTCAAAATTGAGACTATAAATGATAGCTTATTCTACCACATTTTAAGGTTAGTAACTAGAGGGTTGCTCTAACAATAAAACAAAGAGGAAGATGCATTTAAATGTGGCTGACTCCCAAGCTAACCTCAAGAAAGTCTGGCATGAAAGCTGTCATGTACCTCCAACCTGTTTGTTTCCTTTGTTCAGTGTCTTGAAATAAGTTGTCTCTTGGGGACATGCCAAAGTTTGATTCTGCTGAGTATTTTTATGTTGGAGGAAGAAACCAAAATTACATTAGTCAAATTGACAGATGCTTAAAAACTGGAAATGATTACAAAATACTTTACAGGATAGTATTAGACTATAGTAAAACCTTGATAATCTGCAGGAATGGTTTAATAATTAAAGAATACTTCTAAGAATACAAATAAAATTATAAAGACTGAATATATAAAGAATACTGAGTATGCAGAAGTTGATGTTAGATATTTTAGATAACCACTCTATACAGATCCTTATGTTTATAATATCAAAAGAATTGAGAGCTCTCAAGGAAGTTCATGGTAACCTAAATTCTGTAGCAACACATAGTAAGAATACTTCTAATCCCAAACGGTTTACAGTACAAAACCACAGTCAAATAAAAGTAATGGAAAAAAACCCAACATTTTATCTCAATTTTGTGATTTCTTTTCACATCTTTTATTATGGGTGAGTAGTTCTTGCCTTTTTAGAATCTGTCTAGAGTTCCTCAGATGTCTGTGTTTTGGTATACAGTTCCTTTCTACTTTAGTTTGTGTACTTTTTTTTTTTTTTTTTCTCAACTGCCCCATAGGAGTTGCTGCATCTTGATATTTGTTTTCCTCTTCTTTGATGTCTATAATAAAAATAGTGTCACTTATACAGTTGGTGCTTGGGACACATCTTGGTGCCTGGTTCATTTTGTATTGAAACACCCGGAGGAATTAATATCTGGCAGTACCTGCAGGTAGTTGGGGCAACATCTGTTATTTAGCCATGTAGCTGATCTAGCACAATATGTCAGAATCTATTCTTGACATCTCAAATAATTAACATTTTTTTTTACTTAAATGGTGTATTAAGACTAGTGTATTATCACTAGCAATAAATTATGACATCTTTTCAATAACTTTTTAAATAATTTGAGGTTAAAGCAGATCCTCAGATTGGTGAAAATTCAGACTGCTGATCTAATCTGTGCTACTTTCACTTGATAAAATTATGCCCTGCCATTTCATTTTCAGAAGCTGTATCAAACCTAATGATAACCTGACTTTCACTGTTGTGAAAGTTAGTGACTATAGGCAGCACTTAACATGTTTATTTATAACTTACATTTGACATCTAAGTGCCCATGTTTTGAAATAGATCCTTATGTTTTATACTGATGTGACAACTGTCCTCTCTGTACTTCCACATGCAATTTGCAATGAAGTTACAAAACCACCTTCAGCTGGTGTTGTTTGAGGATGAATCTGAGGACTAAAATGCTTCTATGAACCTCAAGAGATATGTTTCACTTTCAGTACATTACCAAGGCTATTGAAGCCAACAGGATCTTAAGCACATCTACAGAGTATTGCACTGAAATTCTAAGAAGGGTATTGTATTTAAACAGCTGGAAGGAGCATATCATGTATTAGTTTTCTATTACATTATTTCATTGCAGGTGTATTAGATTAATTCCTATTCAGGTGTCTATGAATATGTTTACTGAAGTGCATGATTGAAAATTCCTGGAAAGCTTGATAGACAGTGAATTAGATATGACAAGGAGTAAAGTCAGTGAAACATCATACAGTTGACTGATACCAGATTAATCAAATACATTAAGGATTAATTTAAACAGATCTAGCATTACCCATCCCCAAAAAATCTTCCATGCATGTAGTTTGCCTTCTAAAGTGATTTTGTGGCAGTTGTGGTCAAAGAAAAACAAAACTTTCATTCTTTGTCAGGCTTAAAATTGAACAAAATTCAGAAGACAGTTTGAAATTATCATTAATATATCAACTATTCAAATATTTTTGTTTAGGAATACATCTTAATAAGATTTGAATAGGGCCTATAAGGATAATTAATGTTTGTCTTCTAGTTTGTGTTATTAATATAGTATCATACCAAGTTTTATTATCAAATTATTCTCTATTTATCTTGATCTTTTGCCCTAAAATCACATTTTTAATGGCAGTGTTTTTGATTGAACTTCAATTTTAGTCAGTTTTAAAGACAAAAATGTAAGACTATCCATTAGTTTATGAGCACAGAATTAAAAATGTGTTAGTTCATTGTCAATTGCAGAATTCAAGATGAACCAAGAAAGCAAGAATTTAATTAAATCTGAACAAATTTCATATTTCTGTAGGCATCCAAAGTCATAGAATTAAGTATATGCATAAACATCTGGAAAACGTAAGATTCTATTAAAATTGATTTATCATGGGGAGAAATAGAGTAGGAAGAAGAGAGTAAGGGTGGAAAGGATAAAAATACTGAAATGTCTTCTTTAAAACTGTAGATGCTCTTCAGGAACAAGTGTACAGTGTGAGATAGTAAAAGCAGGGAGGGTGTTTTCAGTGAGAGTGAAAGAGTGTGTATGTTTGTGGCTAAGTGGGTATCTTACTTGGCAGTGGTTTACCCTGTCTTTTGCAAATCATTTTAATTTAGAAAGATAACATTTTCTCAAGACTATTAAATTTAGAACAGAATAGTAGGGACAGCTGGCTTCAGGATAATTGGTAAATTTGAACTCTTGACAGACCAGGCTGACAGCAGTGAGCATATCTGTTGCTTTAACCCTTTAATCCCATAAGAGAAGTGTCTCAGTTCTTAGAATTCTAAGTTAATACAGCTCCCATACCTTTTTCCAGTTTTCTCTCATATACTCTCACAGCATAGTCTTGCTCTTCTCTGAATCTTCTTTCCTTCTGAGAGATGCCTACTGCTTTTTTCGCAAATAAAATCTACACAACTAAATGAAGTTCACCTTCATTTGATTCTTCTACTCACTTGGTAAGCAACCATCCTAATACTGAAGTGTTCTGGATCCTTTGACTGTTCTCCTCCCTTCCCTTCTGAGCTGGCTCTGAGAGATGTGCATCCTTTCCTGCTTCCTGCGGTAGTAGAACCTGGAATTAGTTGTTATTCAGGTCTGGAAGAATTTCAGATCATATGGAGTGTAGGATAATTATTTTATCCTTTCTGATATGTAGTAATCTATCAGTCTTAAATCCAAGAAACAAGTCAATCATGAAAGATGGGGCATTTCAGGAATAACTTCTGACAGCTACTATGGGCAAAATTGAAATGTTCTAATTTTCCCTTGGTGTGACTCCATAGATATATATTTTTTAAAAATAGGTATCTTACCACAAACTGTGTATTTGTTATTTTTGTTTGACTGATTTTAATTAAACTACCTGTCATTAAAAACACAAGTTGTTTGCAGCATCTTCTGCAAGATATTAGCCTACATTCAGAGATTCAGGCTTTCTCAGAGACTAGTCATAGTTACTGAGAGAAAATCCTTGCTCTTCTTTGTGCTTGAAATGTTCTGTTGCAAAGTTAGTGTCAACTGATCTATTATTCTTATGATTGTTTCTGTATTTTATTTAGAATTACCCAAAGATAAATATAGACCCATTCACTAGTTACAGGACTGGAGGGTAGGATATTTCCCAGGTGAATGCTCTAATATCCTTTTTTAAGGATTTGCCACTACCACTGAGCACCTTGGAAAGAAAGTCAGCTTTTTTCAATTCTTGGGGAAAAGGAGATGGCTGCTTATATTCATGAAAGGCCCTCTGAAATATAAGTCTTAAATGGAGGACATTTTTCTTTAGTCTTGAGACCCCTCATCCTTGAAACAAGAGGAGTTTTCAGAAACACGCATGTCTTCAGTGTTTCCTCTTGACTAGTTTTAAGGAACTACATACTGAATATTCTCATTTTAGATGATTCTCTGCTGAAGTGTTAGCTGAAGTGCCTAAATCTGGCAATGCAATGTACGTGTGGGTAACATAGGTATTTAACTCAGGGTTCATCCTGGGGAGACAGGTATATAAAATCTGTGTTATCTATCTCATATGTACTGTCCTTTTCATAATTCTAGGCCTTAAGGAAAAAGCAAAACTGCACTTTAAAATGCATTATAAAGAATTTCATGTCATGGGAACCTGCATACAAAACACAGAACATGGAAGCCCTTCAGCTTCAGCCAGATAATATTTGCTTACAGTTTGGTGTGCCCTACTTTTTAGAAGAGATCTGGAAAAATAAAAGGGCTTTGCAGTAGTGAAGGAAAATATCTAGGCTTCAGTCTATCTATAAGGAAGTAAGATCAAGAGTTGAAAGCCAATCATTGTAATCACGGACTTCTATTAAGCCATGTATAAAGAATGTAAAATGATTATTCCTTTCTTGAATTATCTTCAGTTGTTTTAATATCTTCAGCTTCATAGGGGTCTGTAATTTCTTCAGGAGGTCATGTTCGAGTACATGAAGGACAAGAGGGTGAATGAAGGAATCAGCATGGATTTACCAAGATTAAACTGTACTTGGCTAACTTGATTGCCATCTGTGATGAGAACACGAGTCAGCAGTGTGCCCCCACTGCAGAGAAGGCCAACAGTATACATGGCCAGAAAGTTGAGGAAAGCGTGTATTCACCTCTGTTCAGAGAGGTGTCCAGTTTTGGACTCCGCAGTAGAAGATGTGAACAAACTGGAGAAAATCCGGCAGAGGGAGACACTAAGGTTATTAGGAGGCTGGAGCATTGATGTACAAGAAGTGGAAAGAGCTTTGTTCAGTCTGAAGAAGACTAAATGGGATCTCATTAAGGTGTCCTCAACTACTTCATTTGGTGCTGAGAAGAGCCAGATTCTCACTGCTTGACAGAGGCAGTGAAATCTTCATTGACTGAAGATACTTAATGGCACAATTTCCTGAGCATCTGACATAACCTCAAAATTAGCTCCAACTTTGAGGTTTTCCCATCTCAGAGAAAGTGGTTGAATCAGATGATTCCGAAGGTTCATTTCAAATATTCTTGAGTCTTCACAATTACATTCTGTGCATGTTATTTCCAAAATGTGCTTTCTGACCATGAGCATTCTGTCTTTTCTGGCAACAATATCTACAGCTGCCAAGTTCTTTTGGTGCTCATGCTCAGGCATAGGATTGATCATGATCAATCATGTGCCCTACTTGCTACTGTTACTCAGCTTAAGCAGTGAGCCTCTTGGACAAGAATGCTGTTCTCCTCCCTAACTATCTTTTTGAGTCTTTTTTTCTCATCAATTAATTTAAGGTGCTTTAATTTAGGAACTTTCCTCATCTGTTACCTTCTTCATTAAGAGTTCATATAGATGATTGCATGTTCCCTTTGTTTTCTGCTGCAAAGTCTGTCATTGTTCAAAGTGGCATTGTCCACAAATATTTTCACAGTAGAGCAGTTCTGGTACCTAGAAGTTCCTTCACCCTCTGCAAATTAGTGAGGCTGAGTTTCTGTTCTCCCCATCAGCCCATTACCTGCATTTTCACAGGCACTCTGAAAAGATAAAATTGTTCAAACTGGCTTGCTATCTGGACCACAAATATTTAGATTTTCAGGAGAAAAGAAACAAGTATGTTTGCAAGTGTGCACGTATGGCCATCTTGTTATGTCTTACTTTTGGTACAAGTCATTTGACCAACTTTTGACCAGTCTCATAATTCTTACCCCAGTGATTAATGGGAGGACTTTATGGTAGTACTGAATGCAGTTCAATGTATCTCCCACGTTTTTCTCTAGGACAGCCAAAAGCAGGCTAGATGTTACTAATGCATCATGTATCCTAGCTCCAAGTTTCTTAGAAAGTGTATATAGGATGGGACATGGCACACCTGTCTTACATGTGTTAGAAGGGAAAAAACCTCTCTGGTTTCAAATGACTGGGTGTATTTACTCCGTTGTAATATGAGAGGTATTCTTGATGTAATCTGCTTACTGGTATAAAAAATCCCCACCTTTATTTTTTAGATAAAGTTCAGTATAGTTGAAGATGAGAATTTGGATTCTCTGGATTAGAAGAACAAAGATCACAGATGCATTTTCTATTATGTGTACTTTTATGCATGACATCAGGAGACGGATCTCTTAGTAAAAAAAAATAAAATCTTCATCTTCAATGTAAAATTAATTTACAGAATCACAGGACAGTTGATGTTGGAAGGCACCTCTGGAGGTTATCTGCAGAGGTCAGCTAGAACAGGTTGCCCAGGACTGTGTCCAGACAGATTTTGAGTATTTCCAAGAATGGAGACTTCACAATCTCTTGGGGCATCCGACTTGTGTTCAACCACCCTTTCAGTAAAAAAGTGTCTTCTTATTTTCAGATGGAATTTCATGTGTGGAAGTTTGTGCCTAATGCCTCTTGTCCTGTCACTGTGCAGCACTGAGAAGAGTCTGGCTTTGTCTTCTTTATACCCTCCCATCAGATACTTAATGATAAGATCCTCCCCGAGCCTTCTCCAGCCTAAACAGTCCCAGCAGTCTCAACCTATACTCTTACAAAAGAGACTCCAGTCCCTTAGTTTTGGAAGTTAAACAAATTCTTTTTTTCTCTCAGTAACAATTGGGACGTAACTATGCTGATGGTTTGGACTTAGATTTGTAAAATCTCTTTATTTTTATTTCTTTTATTCTGAAAAGATAGCTTTTATTAAAAAACCTTTATCCCTTCACATAAAAAGAATTATCAGGAAAAAAAATCACTATTTTATTTATGTTTTACGTAACTATAACCTACCCTCATTTTGTTTTCACCTTAACTACAAGAAAGAAGAAATAGCAACAGAACCAATAAAAATAGATCTAAAAGCTGTTGGAAGCACTGATACATGGGGAATTGCTGTTCTTGTATTGCTTGAATTATTGACAAAGCAACTTCACTCATTCAACTTCAAAATATTTTATGCATAATTTATGTTTCATAGTATAGTACCAAATGTTGCAGTAAAAAATAATTTTATATTGCTGTCTTTGCAATGCTGATTGATGATGATATCTATAGTAACTATATTGACTTCTGTATAATATCTTATTCATTCAAAGCTTAGGTTGAATTCGATATAGTAAGATTTTAAATGGGCACCTTTATAAGGATAAAGTCCACATATTGTCTTTTGGAGAATATGAATTTTTTTTCCTCTGATATGTTGCAAATATGAGTTCTGCTTGATGTAGCTCAATATCTAAGTATGAAAATTATTTCTAAAGAAGGAAAATGACATTGGGATCATACTATATGCATATGCTTCTTATTTACAAAGCCCTCCACAGTACGTAGCATTCAGAAGATTATTTTATCCTGTTTGTAGATATGTCTTTGCTTATAGCAGTAACTATATTTTAAATTATTTCAATTTAAAATAAGGTTACATTATACAGTGTGCCGAGATATGTAGTTTCTAACTGTGGATTGTATGTATATGGATTATTGTTCTTTTATACTTCATTTGAGATCCATTGGTTGGGGTCTAAGTTTAGGACTGTATACTTCTTTTATTTCACAGTGAACCACATCACTGGAAACTGTAAACAAGGAGTAACAAAAGAATATGACTTTTATACTATAACTAACTTTAGTTATTATTATTTGTAATCTTGTGGTTGACCAGTACTCTGTGTAACTGAGTAGGACCAGTGCTAGTTTTTTCTCTTCTTTTGTATCATTATTCTTCTCTTATTAGCATCCTTTTTTTCCTTTTTTCTCCTTACACAGACAACACCCAATCCTATCTAGGAGGGCTTGAATTCTATTCCATTGATCTCATCCCTTAAGCACTTGAAAATATTATGCTTCCTAAATTTTGCTTCATGCTTGGCTTCTGCACACATATGGCCATGCAGCTGAAATCAGAACTTTTTGACCAGCAGTGTCTGTAATTCATTACATCCACCATTATAAGTGTAAAGAAGATGGAAAAGCCAGCTAACAAGTCTTTGTGTTCTTTTAATGCTTGTAATTACAGGATTAAACTAGCAGGAGCTCAGTTCAAATAATTCAAATTTCTGATTTCTTTCTTCCTTTTTCTTGTGTTGTATCTAGTTTATTTCTAATGCACGGTATTAACTGCATTTAGTTTTTTATAGGTGTTTTAGTCTGTACCCATTATGTACTTTTTAGGGCATCAAGTTATCAGAAGAGAAGGGAGAACTGTAAAAGCTTCAGCACTTTCTGCTAAATTACTTTCATTGGAACTAAGTAGTGACACCACTTCTGTGAACTTTTCACAGTCTGGAAAGAAGAAATCAGGAATCTTTAGGAATGTATTTTCAATGTGCGTGGTGGTCAGGACAGTGATCTCATCTTCTCTTATCAGATACTCTGAGTTGTTGCAGCATGTAGAGGATACTGGAGAAAAGCAGTAAGAATCCTGGACTTACCATCGTCATTCTTAATGCCAAGGCTTAGGGTGTTGTCACGGCATTCATCTGTGTCCAAAAAAAGAGATACAAGTACTTTCATTTTCTGGTTATTGATGCCAGAAATGTTAACATTGGAGTTTTTCAGGGAATTATACTATTAAATAGATGATCACCTAGGTTATGTGAATGATAACTTGTCTCATTAATTACAAAGCTCACAATCTATCAGCACAAGGAAAATGCCATATCAAGGAGAGCTCATATGTGTGTAACATTGCTCTTTAGTGCATGGAGTCAGGGTTCTGTCTCACCTTTCCAGGAAAACACTGTTCTGTACTGTTCTGTGCTACAGACTTTGCTGGTAATTTGGCTACATGAGGAAGCGCACTGCAGAATAAGATTCCCTTGTGGTTCGGTGCACAACCAAGCTGCCAACAATGTTTGAAGCATAAAATATTGCTATATGTCTAATATACTAAGAGACTGTCATACCTTTTTTTTTTTCTTTTCAGAAAGAGGGAGAAATAGTAATATAATTGACTTTGGATTCATCAAAGTTATGTTTAGAATAGGGGGACTCTACTTTTGTTACATATCTTCGTATTGGACATCACTGGCATTGGTTAAAACATCCACTTACACGTCTCCTCTCAGCCCCATTATTGTACAGAACTATTCCCATTTTCTTTCAGCTTTGGGTGACAGTGGCCATGAAATCAGTTCTGTTTTGTTGCATAGGAAACCAATGGTAAACCAGCTACTTTTAAGTTAGAAAGAAAATAGAGATCCACCTTGAACTTAAAGAAGAGTCCAAATGTTAAAATACAATGCTATTTTATGTTTATATCAACAGGAGTGGTTTGTATCTCTTGGTTCATAAGATCCTTTTTTCCATAGTGTGATTTATCTGTGGGAAATATCTTTTACTTAAAATTGGTTATGACCAATTCCACTATACAATGCTGTTTGTGACTCCAAGAGTCCTCAGTGGCTGTTTCCCTTTCTCAGGCGGACTGGAGTGCCTTTTTATCCTCACTATGATGATTAGGTGTGGAAAGGTAGCTTTCTTGAACAGGTATTAAGTTTTCATTTACATGTCCTCTCCTCTGTTGAGTAGAGTTGACTAGAGTTGCCATGCAGAAATCTTATGAGTTCCTAAAAATGAAGAAGCTTCCAACAGCTCCTCAAATTTCTGTCAGGTTGTGCTGGACTAACTGGTGTCATTTAATGACCTTTCCTGTCAGAATCCACATTATAAACTTTTTTTCTTTTTTTTTTTTGCTTGTGGCACTGAAAAGCACTTTAAGACTATTTAGACTGTAATTTTGTCAGTAAGATTTAAATTTTCCGTAACAGTGGCATGTCCCATTCAGTGGCCCTGAAAGGATGCTCTTTTATTCAAAATTCCTGCCCATGTCTCTTTCCTTGCCTGGAGATGCCACTAAGCCTTGCAGCAATGACTCTCTGGCATTTATGGTAGACTCATCTCTATACAAATATCCTGTTCAAAGTATATGCCAAGTATTTCTTTACCAAATCAAAAGATACAGGAGCTGGCGCTGGTACTGCCACAATATGATACATAAACAAGGAGATGTGAAATTCTTTCTCCTGTATTGGCAGCTGGTTATTCTTTCAGATTGGTATATCCAGTGTAAGATTTGAATTCCTAGAAGCTCTGAATAAACTGTCAGACAATTTGACCTATTTTAGGCTTGTGAACTGTGAGTGGATGATTTAGAACAACATTCTGTAATTTAATCTTATGACCTGAGCCTTCCAGAAGCTGATCTTTTTGTCTCAGATCAATAGGAAGTGTCCCCTGACTTACTTCAACTGTAGTCAGGCCTTGGAATCTCTGTTATTGATTCCTTCTCTGATTAAATTCCCTGATTTATGCTTTCCTTTCCTTTCAATTCTTTCAGAGATTCTCAGAGAGAGTATGACACTCTGGTACTATGAAAGTGCCTAGTTCCAGGACATCCTTCATCATGAATGTGGATATCCAACTCTCACTTTCATCCTTGACCTGTTCTCACAAGACACAGATTTGTTCTTCCTTCTGGAGAAACCATCCAATTAATTACAAGAAATACTATCTCTGATAAGTAGGCCAAATTTTGAATGTTTAACTAGGTCCCTCTCACCTAAGAAGGCTTCTTTCTCCTTAATTTATGATGATTGGGAAATCAGAAGTGAGAAGTCTGTCCGTTTAGTAAGGGCTTTGGCCGTCCTTAATTTCAGCTTGTTTCATACTGATGGGAGTAATTTTTTTTCCCATCCAGTCACTTCTGGGTTCCTCCCGTACAATTTGGATGGGATTTTTTCCCAAGAGCTCCTCTTCCTCTATAGAACTTAAATGTGGGTATGTTTCATGTGAGAATTTCTCAGGTCTATGCCTACCTTATCTTTTCTGAACTATTTTCTAAAGACTGCTTTTTTTGGAAAGTATTCTTTCTGCTAAGAAGTTGAGGAGATTCATGCCACTGTAGCCATTAAAAATCCTTTCCTGAAATAAGGTCACTCTGAGTCCATTGTGGATGCCTTTCTTAGCTTGATACCAGAATGAGACTCCTAGACTGCCTTGGAGGTAAACTGTGCAATTATGGATGAACTGCTAGGAATTTCCTTCAATATAAGTGTGCATGTGAAGAAGGAGAAAAGAAGTAAAGACATTAACTTACCAACAACAGTATATTGTTTGGGATACACAACTTTCCTTCCCCTTCTCCTCTACCTTGGAGTCAGGCAAAGGGCTAAAAAAGCATGTGGGGTCTGTGTACCACTCCTCCCTTCTGTGCCCTCTGCTGGGAGGATCAAAGGCATAAAGCACAAATGTGAACTGTGGACAGATGCTCATCAGATCTGTCTGGATCCAAACTCAGACAGTATTGCTCTTGTATCCTCTAAGCTGATAAATGCTGTTGCTGGGAGACAGGCTTCTGCCAAAGCTATGACAGGAATGTGAGGCCACATCTAACTTTAACATGCCAGGGAACATTTCTGGGTGCTGGAATGTGCCCAAGGAATAAGCTACCAGGCACAGCTGAAGAATTAGTATGGGCCCAGGGCCTGATAGACAATCTGGATGCAGCTATGCTGTTTGGAAGGTTTGAGTAGTGTAGGTGTGGAGCATTCTATGCCAGTATGACCTCAATGCCAGAAAATAGTTCCCAACATGTTTAATTTACTATTGCTGATGCAGCCCGAGTTCCTAGATGGTTCAGACTGGAAGCGACAAGGGAACTGACATGGCATTCAGAATCTGGCAGAATGGAGAGTCCTAACCTGCATACAACCTATGACATAACTTCTCGGAGCTAAGCAGAGCCAGATAGTTTTAATGATCAAGATTGTACTTCAATCTCAACAGTATATAAACATTCTAGATCCCAGATTGCCCACTGCCACTTTGTAAATGAAAATGTGCAATGAGAACTAAAACAATTGTTACATGGAAGACAAGTACACAAAACTCCACTATCTAAACATGATTGTCTGGAAAATTTGTTATGGGTTTTAGGTTGTTCAGAGTGACTGGAGGATATATGAAAGCCTATCAGAAAAACAGTTTCTGTTTGCAAACTTAAAGAGACAATACAGTACCCGTGTACCTTTTGGTGAAGAGTTTTGTAACTACAAAACTGAAGTTGTGAAACTCATCTTGCCATTTAAAAAAGCCTCCAAAGCCATTCAGAAATTATTTAATGCCCTGGATTTGTTACTAAATTTTTGTCTCCTACATGGCAGAACTATATGATCAACTAGGTTAAAATTTGTATTTCACTGTAATGAGAATCTACTGTTTCATTGGCTATTGAGCTGTCAAAGTTTTCTGTTTTACTAAAAGGTCAAAAGTTTTGTTTCTGTTTTTGTTTGCTGTAGATTTGGTGTAGTTTTAAAATTTCTACAACCATAAACTTCATCCTGGTATTCTGTTTCTGTGCCCAAGGAGAAATTAACCTTTCAGCTTTGTTTGATTACTCTTTTACTGAAAATGTTTACAGGTTGTCTGTTCATTTAGACTACTCTGAACTTGTATGATCAAAGTCTGTGTGGAATTATTTTGATCATTGCAATTGTTTATGCTAGTAATGTACCCCAAATTAATTCAGTGTCTCAGTTATCAGTATTAAAGGAGTACTACTGTGGTACAATCCTCTTTTGAATCATAAGCGTGTTATCAGTGAAGGTATCTCATATATATCTGGGATGAGCTCTCATGCCTTTTAAGATGCCAAGTTCCTTCAGATCACTTTGCACTCTTTTAATTTAGCTTCTTGAAAATCCAGAAGATATGGATATTCTAGTGACTAGGTGGTTTTTAAACATTTACTTTTTACAAACTGCCCCCCCCCCCCCCCCCCCGAAAGAAATGTTCCTGGAATAGCACTAACTTAAGCTATGTCAGACACTCCCGTGTGAGGTTCTTTGCCTCATATGCACCAAGGGCCGGGCAATTTAAGGAACAAATCTATTTTTCTATAGTTCTTGCTGGTTGCTGGATATCCAACTACTCAGGAAAGCTGACCTAAACAAAGTCTTGGTTCAATTTAATGCTTTCCTGTATGAAGCCTCGTCCACTTTTTAAATTTAATTCCACTAGAGGGATATATATATATATTTTCTGATATGACTCCAAGTATGACAGATATTTTTTTGGTCAGGCTTCAGCACTTGGAGGAAAACATCCCTCTTCTTACTACTCAAAATCAGATTGTGCACCCTCTGGTGAAATGATTATTTCTTCATTTAACAGAATAATTATACTGTCAAGATTGAACTAACAATCAAAACTACTTGTTGAAAGTGCCCTTAAAATGAGATGTAGAAAAAGATCTTTCTTCCCAAGATTAAAGATAATCAAAATTTAAAGTGAATTCAGTGTAAGGTAAATTCAACAGGGGTCTGTTTTTCAGTGGTTTTTGGGTCTGAATTCTTTTAACAGTTACTGTTAAGTAGCTTCCAGAGAACTTAACCTATATGTATGTCACAGGCCTTCCATCTTCATTATTCTCTAAAGATCTATACCTTTCAAGGTATTTCACAAACAAGGATCCCTTCCTCCCTGCAAATTATCAAAGTTTAAGAACCTTTAATGTAAAACAACAAAATAAATATGATTTATACATCTAATAAAGGAAAACAAGATGGAATCTGCCATCTCACAAGTGCATTTCATAACCTTTTTTGGTGTGTCATCACTTCCCCTTTTGGTGTTGTAGGCCGGTTTATCCTTACATGTTACATTTAGTTTAGTACCTAAGATACTTAGTCAGGGATTGTTTTTATTGCTGCATTATATAAAGAGGTAGGAACACTATTTGCATTAAACACAGCTGAACAAATCTCAGTAAGTGTTTCATGAGTCCTGCATGTACCACGGTGCTAATAGTAGCTTATAGGGATTGACAGTTGGGATGAATCATTTTGCATGGTGCCTTATTGTGGAACTGGGATCTCTTCTCCATTGTTTCTCAGAATCTATGGTATTGGGAGGAATATTCATATCCAAATTTGGGTTCTCCAAATATCTCTTACCAAAGAGGCAATTCAGAAAGAACATTAAATTATTCCTGTAATGGCTGAATCTTATAATGTATTTTACATAAAGGTATGTGCAAAAACAGATTTTGTGGAGTATCCTATCAGTTCTATTTAAGGAGCAGAAAGATGACAAGATTATTCAGTTAACATTCTCAAAATATTTTTCCCCAAATTTAGCATTTTTATTTTAAGATTGCTGAAACGTTCATGATCCATGGGGCTGCAACTGAGCAGAGCACTTGCAATAGATGGCTGCTATATTTTCTAGAAAACATGTTCCAGTAGGAATATTTGAGGTACAAAGACTGTTTAGTTTCTTTGTTAGTATTTCATTATTTTTGTAGAATTAAGAAACTTAGTGTTCGCTTTAGATACATCTAGAAATAAGTGGAGTTTTTTGTTCTTTTTAAGCTGTTTGAAGCTCTACATCAGCCAGATCTTCCTTTATAGTAGAAGCTTCTGTGTCATTTAAACCTCTGAGTCTTGTATTTAATTTCTATATTTGATAAGGCTTTTAAATAGAATAGAAACAATAACTCCTAATGGATTTGAATAGGGAATTCTAACATAAATAGACTGCAGATTTAGTGAATATTTTTACTGTAATTGTATTTTGCCTTCTAAGCTATGTGTCATAAATTATTTTGTTCAATAAAAGGCATCATGTTGGATGAATTTATTTTTTCTGAGTGACTCAAGTGATTATACATCTTACCAAATATTTTGTTGCTGACGTGGTGGATATGACCTTTGTAATTATTTCAGTAATGGTATTAACGAAATTTTAAGTGGTGATATTCTTGTTACGTAGCCTAAAGTTTTGGAAGACCTTTGTAATATGTAAAGTTGTGAAACTATAGCCTCTCTAGTTAAAGTATGTTACTTGTCTTTGTGAAAGTAATTCTGTGCTGATAAAGTAATTCCAATCATAATCATAGTAATGCTTTGGATGCTCCTGAGGTAATTCTGACCTCTGTTGGCAAAGCACAGCAAATGAAATGTGTGCTCAGTAGCACACTTCTGTTTTCATATTATTTATTTCAGACATGACATGTTGCTGAGAGGAGGAATTAAGGCATTAATTCTGTGTTTTTATTGTTGGAAAGCTTTTTTTTGTCCTACCATTCTGATTAGCTTGAGCATAGGATAGAGAATTTATGCTCAAACTGTCCTTAGTTAATAACATTTCTTGGTTTAGTAATTTTTGTACAAAAGAACAGAGTTTCATCCAATATCTTTCTTATCCAGATTTTCTATGCTATGCCAACAACATTTAAGCATGTCACATTATAATAGCTCTATGTGTTAAAGATTGGGTGTTGCAAAGATTCCATTTTAGGTTATGCAGTATGTCTTATATAGCCACCATTCTGTAATACAGTGTTTAAACCTCTGAGAAAATGTGATCAGTGGATCGGTTTTGCTCAGTTGTACTTACTGCAATAGCTAATTTCACACTAATCAACTTTCTTATTTAACATGTTAATCCAGTTGATAGAAGTAAAGAAATAAATACTGAATTGATGTAGTCTGAACAGGTGCTAATTTTGTTTTCTGTGCATCACTGATAATTTCTATCATGTATTTGTCATATCTGTCTTTATTTTCAAATGTCTTTCCTAGATTGTGTTCTTGTTAACAAAGTTAATATAATGTTGATGGAAAGAATGAGTGTTAGCACTTCAGTGGAGCCAGGTAACATGAAAATACTCTATGCTAGCATTTTAGCAAAGACATGAAGTGCACTTCTGTTTTGAAACTATGTAATTCCAGGACAGACTCAAATTGTTTAATATTTTATGTTATGGATAGGAAGGGGTTTTAGTATGATTTTGAATTAATTTTGATCAAAGTTACTTTCAATTACCTTACATCTTGCAGAAATGTACTGTTTCAGGCTTCTGATAGTCTCGGCCTTGCTCATTGTCTCCTTAGGGCTATGAAGTCTGAGTAATTGACCAACTATTCTACCAGAAAGAACAAATGTTGTGTATACGTTGCATGTATGTTATAGGTCGTTGATAGACTTCAGGAGCCTCAATATCTCAGGATTCATATTTTGGAAGTTAGTTGCTGGAGCTGTACTCTTTCACTGTTCTGAGTTTAAGTTGAGTTTGTGGCAGGTTGTCCAAAATGGTTGGACATTGTTGCTGCTGTTATGAGATGAAGATATGAAAGCTTTGGACTCAGAATATGGGAAATCATCTGGATAGTTGATGTAATACCATGTGGATGTAAACACTCGGTGTGAGACTCCTATGTCTGTTATGTTCTCATATGTCAAGATAGATAGCTAGTGATTGATTACATTGATGCGGGGATTAAGACTCTACTATAGGTTGATTTCTGTATCTCCTTTTTAAATTTCAGCATAAATTGAGAATGAGGTGTGGGATGGCCTTCAATAATCAAGGAGAAGTGGAATCACATATTTTTTCTGGTGTCTGTTTTGCTAGTGTCTGATAGAATTACTCTACTTTTGAGGAAACCCTGATTAGGAAGGACAAGGTATTAAAGCCAGCTGAATTGCAGACTATAGATAGCAAGTTCTGTTCTGTGTGTCCTAACACTATATAACAAGGAGTCTCATCTCAGGTTGGTTTCCGGGATGAACAATCTTTAATTCTGGAATGATGTCATAGTTCTAACAGCATCCATATTTAAAAAATTTGTGATATATATTGTTACTCTTCCCAGTGCTGCTTCCAGTGCTAGAGCTTCAGGAATTTTTATTCCACCTAAAGAAGTGTCAGTAAGTGTTCCAGGATGCATAATTAATCATTCAGAGGTTTTAAAATCTCCTTTTATAATAAATATTGACTTTGCCTGTCTGTGATAGGAATGTGTTTAAAATTGCAAACACCATGAATTTATGATGGATGGGAATACTATGTTGGACCTCCAAAAATGTATTCTGGAAAAACACCCTCTATAACTTTTCTTACTAAAGATTCAAAGTCAGTTGAATTAGAAAAAAGAATGGCTAAAGGAGTATCTTTCCTAACAAAATATGTCATCATATCTGTATTCTTGAGAGGCAGAGAAATAGGACTTTGCTTCAGTTTGTTTCTGATATGAGAAATATTAGAGTGTTTTTTATTTTATTTTAGTGTCATCTCATTTTTACAAAAGAAGAACTTGGAGTGGCCTATCTGAGAACGTGTTCTGTTCTTCCAAAGAAAATACTGATGGTATATATTATACTTTAGTGTTCATAGGTATGTTCATGTAAGTGTATCTTACAATCATGAGATATGCAGTGGCTTTCAAAACCCTTCAGAAGATCCACTTCCATTGCTGTGCTTACAGAAAAATAATTATTGTTTATATAATTTGACTAAATACAAGTTGTCTGGGAAGATGTGAAATAACCAAGCATTTATTTATGAAGGGAGTTCAAGATATGTATGTACATATGTATATCTGTATTACATATGCACTGAAAAAAGATATAGTCAAGTATGTCTGATTATTTGTCTGTCTTTATTGTATGGCCTAAAATTACCTAGCACAGTGGAGTCTTGTTCCTGGTTGATCTTGATCAATCTATAGATCTTACACAAAGTGTATAAGTCTGATTAGTAACAAATGTGTAGAACCCATCTACCTCATATATGTAGGGAGCCCAAACTTATGATACACAGGGTGAGGAGTTGCCCTCCATAGGAACAGTTAATCTGATGCATTGATTTTCAGCATTAGCCATATGGCATCCCTGCAGATTGCTCAGATCATGTAAGATCATACATGGAGATATCACTGACAACACTTCTAAAACATGGTTCACATTGCTTAAACATGAATGATTTTACTTATTAAAGATACTGCCTGCTGCTCTGGTTTTGAACTGAGTATTTTCATAATTTAGTTAGTAGCTGTTCTCACAGTGTTCTTGTGCAGGATGATGCCAAATGAGAGTTAAGATTTTTTCCTATCGGGATGACTGGATTCTCAAGGACAGAACTCTGGAGTGGATCCAAGGATCTGTCTGACTCATCATTGACAAGCTGGAGTTACTAACGTTCACTATGAACTAAGCAAAACCCCATCTTGTCCCTGTAGACAACTGGAATACAGAGGAAACCTGCTGTCATAATTGATGAAAGCTTTCTGTCTTGTAGCCACTCCAGGCAATTTGGTTTTGACTGTAAGGATAAGGCAAAGCTAACCAGTATTAGTCAGGAACATATTGCTCTCTGAATATAGCCACAGTATTATGCAATATACCCAGCCAGCATACTTCCAGATGAGTAGTCTGTAAAGAATGATGAAGCTAAGCTAGTTAGATAAAGGTCAAATGCAAAGTGGCCTTATATATGACAAGTTCTTTTAAGAAAGCATGACTAATTTATTGCCTATTCCTTTGTGTGACATCATCAACAAGTCAAAGTGTTTCTCCTTTACGTTTTTGCATATTACCTGGGGTTTTTTTATAACATTTAAACTGATATAGCTATTAACTCAATCAGAATAAAATGATATACCTTCAAATGAAATTGATTCCATCTTCAAGTAAATGGATTTCAAGTTCAGTTACTAGTTCATGTGACTTTTGTTCAGGTCTAGTATATTTAGTTTTTACCATACAAAGTACTTAACTAGAGAGACTGAGTGCTTGTCAACATGTTTTTCTAGGTAGATTCTTTCCCAGACTGAATGTATCTGAATTTGCATGTACTTACATGTGCACAGACTGTCCAATATGCAGACTCCTAGAACACACCTAAGTGTTGTATGGTTGTATGGCCTAAGTCTGCCATACAAGACCACTTATTTCTCTAGTATTTTAAACACAGATGTTCAAAGTTGGGTAAAAAACAAAAATACTTTTTGTGGCTTCTGCAGAAGCCTACTGCTCATCTTCTGGTCTGCAAAATTTAACCTTCATTCTCGTCTCAGAAGAAAGCCAGCTCCTTGCGTGGTCTTAGCCTCAGAGACATGCAAACACACAAGTGGCTCCCAGGCTACTTCACCTACTTGCTGACTAGTCCAGCTTGATCTTCGCTAGCAATCACATGCTGTCTCTCACACCCACACTCCCTACAGTTGCAGGCGTCATGGATACACGGGCCCTCTGACCCATGATCCTACTCCAGTTTCTGGTACCCAGACCCTCATTTGCTCCAGTTTCTCGCAATACAGACACATGGGCTCACTAATCCATCATCTGAGCCAGTTGCTGGCAGCTGGACCCTCATATACATACATGCACACAGAACAGAGTCCCTTACCCAGGAAAACAGAAATGGAATTTCCTAAGATTGAGTGCAGGACATGGCCAGACTATTTTACTGTAGAGCCAACTGTATACATGTGATCAGCCCTCTTTGTCCCTTTATCCTTCTATTTTCTGCCACTTGTTCCTCCCCAAATCACCTAAATCCATCCCTTTCCCTGCCATTGGTTCCTTTCCTAAACATTCCATAGGAAGTCTTGCTCAATCCCATGTGTCCCATACCCGTAGGCCATAGCCCCTCTCAGTCTGAAATGTGCTCCAGCATTGCCTCATCTTGATGTGTGTCACCCCTGGACAGTGGGGTGGAGGCTCTCACAGGGTAGCCCTGGGAGGAGCCCCAACAGGGTGTCTCTTCCTCTGAGTCTATAATCTGGGTTCCTGCCTGTCATTGTGGTGCTGTGCTCTGCTGGACTTGTAGAGATGGGCCTTTAATGCGCTGATGGCTCTTCTGTGGTGAGCTTGAGAGTATCTGGGCCAGGGTGTTACTTGATTCTCCCACCTGCTGTTGTCTCTTTGTGTTCCTCTGTGGTTATACACAGAAGCTGTTTATCACATAACCTGGCACTCACATGTATGAAATTTTGTACAGTTTCTATTTATCTCAGTATTCTTCTAGACTGTTCTTCGGGTACTTCACAAGTGCAATGTCCAGGTTCTGTAATTTCTTGCCTCAGAAGTTCCATTAGAGTTGCTCCTTAAGTACTAACTCTATGAAAATATGCTTTCATAAGACCTTTTCTATTTCTTTCAATTGCAATTCTTCTTTTGTCCTAAGTTTATTCAAAGGATAAGGCCACACTGAATCTGTGAGGGGTCACATTCACTCTGTGAGACTCATCATGACTAAGGGTATTCTGAATATCCAGGACATGTGTGTCTCTCTCTATGTCTGGGATTCTGCCTCTCAGCCACACACTGAACTTCTGCCATTTATCAGACTTTTCTTAGTTCTTTCCACTGGAGAAGGTGTGGATGGCAGATTGGATTAATGACTGTACTAGCCTCATCCTTCTCTAACCAAAAATATAGTTAGTAACAGCAAGAATACTAATGGGCAAGTATACTAGGTTATCTATTTGCTGTTAAGGTTATTTGTACACTTTTAAATGCTGCCACCCTACTCAAAATTTTAGTCAGGGTAGATGTAGTCTGTCAAATCTGTCAGTGTTCATTTAGCAGTGATATTTTGCAAAACTTGAAAAACAGTAATTACAGGTAAGATACTGTTTTTTTGAGTCTTACATTGTTGGACATGATGCCTTTGTTCTACATGCTTTCTAAATTACCCTTTTTACTGCTTGTGTTATCACTTTAAGTGCTGATTCCTGTTGTATATTTGGAAAAAGATCTTTTTCTAACCAACTGTTGTAGCTATTCATGGAGGAAAGAAGCATGATCCACAGAAGATAAACATAGCAGTAATGCTAAATTCATGTTGTGAGTTTATGATTTTTTTCTCTTTTTGTACTGCTTGATATACATCTTTATGAATATTACTATTACTGCACATATCATTCAGCAAAATCAAATTCTGAATTCAATCACAACAGATATAGTAGGAATGCTCTGTGAAGATGAGATTTATTAGGTAGCTATTGATGCTCATGCCTTAGATAGACTAGATGGGAGTGAATGACTCTTCTTTTTCTAATTTGTCTTCACATTTCTCTTCCCAGTTAACATTCAAAAGGGGTTATATGTATACTGGAGGCTTCTACAACAGCTGGGAGGAGAAAACCTTTCTCTGCCTTTCAGAGAGGCATAGAATCACAGATAGACTTCCCAGAAGTATCCCAGTAGTATTTTTGTGAATGTCTGCTATATCTCCCTAATAAAGAATCAAATGGCACTCTCTATGCTCCTTTCTTAGCTTATCCCAGCGTGTTCTTCAAGTTTCCAAGTTCAAGTGCATAATTCCTTGATAGGAAAGGAATGGAGATATCTAGGCAGAATCTTTGTATATCTTACACACTTGCTGCACGGGAGAATTTCCTTTACCTCTGGAAATCTTTAATGCCAGAGAAAGGTGGAGACTGGATTTACCTTTAAGTATTGTCTGCACTCCATTCCAATATTAATTTCATTTACCATGATAAATCTTACACTTATGGAATATAGTTCATACCTGTAGATCTTGTATAAGTAACGATCTTGTAAAACCCTGGCCTTTTGCTGAAATAGGATTCATTGGATTAACTTGATCATGCACTCATAAAAAGGAAGAACGACCTATGGTTTGTCATCTTCTCTGTTTTGATCACAGTCAATGCATACTTGCAATGAAATTCATTCATGATACCCAGCTATTAGGAGACTTCAAGGTAACCGTCCCTAGATATATGGACTCACAGTTTCTCACTGAGATAGATAAAATTTTGCATAAGCTATTCAAGGAGGAAGTACCTTATTGTACGTAACTCTACCTCTTTATTAGGCCACTGTGTAAGAATGAGACCTACTTGTACAGGAGCCTCTCTAAGTATAGTAATAAGTAAATGTTGTATAATAAATAATCAAACCCATATTATTTACTATATTCAGTATTTCATATTAAATAGAAATCACCAATTGAACAGAATCAGTATGGAAATAAAATCACAGTTTGGTGAAGTTCCCCTGTTTTCCAGACTTAGAGTATTTATGGCCAAGACTGTAAACAGATCAGGGTTAAAGAAAATGAGTGGTATAAGCTGCTTTAGAGCCTGAACGTGAATAACATACTTCATCCCATGAATTAGTTGACCATACATTTTGTTGTATTATTTATATTGAGAGAACTAAAGAGCAGAAATCAAAAAAATAAGCACGTTCCACATATTCAAAAATGAAATTTTTTAAAAAATTTTTGAATGAAAATGATACAACAAAAACATTTGAATAAACCACTGGAATTATATATATAATACACTTTAAAAATACAGTTAATATTAACCAAATTGATAATCCCTCTGCCCTTCTTCTTTTTAGTTATTTTTAAAAGTTTAAATAAGTTTTTTTTATTATTATTATTTTCATTTTGAATTTTTTACTCTCAGTTGCTACATGCAACAGCTGTTTTTAATACTGAAAAGATCTAAGATAGCCTTACTCAAGATATCATCTACTTTTGTCAATTTAAGACCTATAGCTGCACTTGCTCAATAAGAATCCAAAAATGCATTTTTTGATGTTGTTTTTCCATGTAGAACTTTTGAGTGCCTTGTTATTATTTATTATCCTTTAACATATGACTTTCTAAAAGGGTTTTTCCCCACTGCCACTAAAGGCAAATACTTAAATTTACTTTCCTTGAAGTAATTTGAAAATACATCTCAAATTCATCAAAGTAGTGTAAATAATAGGTAAAACCATACATGAAAAAGACATATATTCTTTTTACAGGATAATATTTCTTACATAACACTGGATCTCATCAAAAAAGGAATCTGTACAAAGAAAAAAAATACCATATTTACTAAAATGAAACACTTTTATATTTGATAAGTAGCATTATTAATTTATATAGGTTAGAGCAACATCGTTGTCAATTTGATTTATGCATAAAATAAAGAATGAGAGCTATTTTGCTGCTGTTCACAATAGTTAACATTATTATTTTGTGTCTGAATAACTGATGATACATATTATTGGGTAAAAGTTTTAATTTTCAAAAATGCTCTGTAAAATTGTCCATATATTTTGTATAAGCTCAGTTTACATGACTAAAAATGTATGTGAATGTAGGCAGAGCATGAATTAATATAGGAGCCTGGCTATGGGCTCTAATAACTTTAGGCAATGTGTTTCTGTCAGATTAACAACTACAAAATGGAAATTTTGGAAGATTTTGTCTTAGAACAACACAAATTCCTGTAATACATATTTGTTCTATGGAACACAGGAACAATAAGGAAACTAAACTAGATTTATCTGAGCTGGTTGGTGTTTGCCACCAACATCAGTGGGAACAGGATGAAGCTTAGAATTTCCCACTATTAAAACTGACCTGGCAAGATGAGATTCACTACTTCAGTAGTCTGAACAGCCAAGGGGTCTCTAAGAAGAGCTTCCAAAGATATTGAAGACCTGGGAAAGAAGGTGGGGAGAGGAGTGGGAGGGGTGAGGACTAGACATGTTCTAAGTCTCATTCAGCCCTCAACAGGGTTTAGACTCTAAAATGTGCAAGCATGAACACCATGCTCTATCCACGTCCTCTGGAGGAACTGTCATCCTCTTCCTTGCCACTTCATTTCAGAGAAGAAAAAAGTTCCAAGGAGAGTTAACAGTCAGTTGTCAGATAAGGTTTAAGGGAAACCGATGGACAGACAGACACTCACGTCATCAGGCAGCCTTCTACAGCTTTTAGATTCTTACTGTTTTACCAACATATTTTCCTTTCACCTTAGCAAAATTGTCATATAAAGACCATAAATATTAGTGCATGGATAATTAAATAATAATTAAATAATGTAATGAAAGTTTATGTACAGAGGGGAAATAGAATGGAAACATTTAAAGTTGTGATGGATATTCTGTGCACATATGCATGGTTCTTGTACTGTTGATAGAGAGGGTGCCTGTGGGATGAAGATTAGCTGAATTAACTTCTGATTTCCTTGATTTTGTGTTTATATGTGTGTAACAACAGCCACTTCACAATTATTTTTTTCAATATAGCAAAAAACATAGCAAAATAACAAATCACTCAACTATCTTTTTCTTCAGTGATTTTCATATCACTTTTTAAATGCTACTCTTTATATGTAATTATCTTCAGCTCGTAAAAAAGAAAAACATGTTGATTTTCTTAACAAGTAAAGAGTATTTCCAATTAATATTTGACATCAGTTACAAAGGTCAATATTCTTTGTCCACAGTGAGAGCAAACTGTAATAAGAAGGTCTTTCCGCTTTTGGCAGTATTATAAGTATTATATTTCTTTGTGCCTCACTTTGACAGGTTATAATGGAAGAAACTAGTTGATGATCATGTTTTCATTCAGGGTTTTAATTCATCATTGACTGAAAACCAATTTTTTGCACAAAATGTAGGTTCAATTACTTCCTTAAAATTAATTAAATGATAGAAAGATTTTCCTGATTTACTGATGTACATAGGAAAAAAGAATCCTAACTTACTAATGCATGTAAAATTAAGATGCTTGATTATTGGCTGCATCAAAGAATTAGGATAAACATGCTTTTGAGAACATTCAATATTAAAAGTAATCTAGAGGTGTTAATCTTCTGTCAATAAATATTCTTTTCTGGAGTTCGAATGATAATTTGTTTTGTGCCAGATTCTCCTTAGTGTTGCTTTCACAGTAACCATTGAAGTGTTTTAATACACAGATAAATCAATATATTTGATAATTCCTCATATACTGTATGTGTTTATGAAGCCAAAGAAAGGCTCTTTAGGCTTTTTATCTTTCTCTGCCCCACTTTTATTTGAACTCAGATGCTTTTTACAGAGCTAATACACCACTAGACTTTTGCTCTGCTGTATTCTGATTACAAGAGAAGAGCTTTAGATGAACTATTCACTACAGCTGGGAGTTTTAGGGTGTAAGAATTTCTATTCACAGACAGTTCAATTTGAATTTGTCAGTTATTAAAGCATAAATATTCAGTGTATATACTGAACCTGCATTCATTTTGTAGGAAATAATGTTGCAATGCTGTAGCAATGCAAGACCTCCTGGGAGGGGATTTCTTCACTGACCCAAGGGAAAAGAGATGCTAACAGCTGACTCCTGCTCATGTCTCCTGTATTTTTTAGTTTGATAACCAAGTTCTTATTTTGAGCATGTCTTTCTGGGAGCTGACAGCGATTAGTCTGTCCATCCTGTCTTTATCTTTAAACTGCAACAGGGGAGGTTCAGACTGGACGTTAGGAAAAAATTTTTCACAGAAAGAGTGGTCAGACAGTGGAATAGGCTGCCCAGGGAGGTGGTGGAGTCACCATCTCTGGATGTGTTTAAGGGTTGTTTAGATGAGATGCTGGGGGATATGGTGTAGGGGAGAACTTTGTAGAGTAGGGCTGATGGTTGGACTCGATGATCCCAAGGGTCTTTTCCAACCTGAATGATTCTGTGATTCTGTGATCTCTCTGAGTCATCAGGATTTATTCACTCTCCTCTGTCCTTTGTCTCCCAAACTGAATGTCCTGAGGAGCTTCACATAGGTGCATTTATATACTCATTAATAAAGTTTCAGTTTAAAAAAACCCAACAGTATAGTTTCAGTTAAAAAATATTTCCCAAGACCAGAGTCAGGAAGTACAACAATGTGTTAAAGAGTGCCTGGATTAAAGGAGAAAATTAGAGGAGAAAAGAACTAGGTTTTGGTTGTGTTTGGGGTTTTTTGTGTTTTGTTTTGCCTTTTTTTTTTTTTTTTTTTATTAAGGCCTAATGCATCATGAATAATATATGAGCTCATGGATCCCTTGCATTTTGAAAAAACAACCAACAGGCAAATCCTAACAGCTGTAAACCGAAGCAAAGAAGCAAGCAAAACCAAGTAAATTAATATTCTGGTCATTTATAAATTTATTTTAAAATTTAAAATATGACTGTCTATACCACTTTTTTTTTTTTCCTGCTTCATTCTCCTATAAGCTGGTACAAATCAAAGGAAGAAAGTAGAATCCAATAAAGAAGAAAATAACTAATAAAGTATTTTGCAAAAGAAATTATAGAATATCAATAGATAAGGATTTATTTTGTTTCAGTAGATAAGGACAGCCTGTCTTTGCCATATAAATAACATCTGTTTATTATGGAAGAGTTATCATTTCAAGGACTCAATTTTTACTGCTTCATGAAGTTGAAATAATTTCTTTTAACTGGAAAGATTAGAGTGACTTTCCTAGTTGGAAGTTGCCTTTGTAGAAAAGAACATCTACAGACTTCTGAGCAGATTAAAAAAAAAATTACTTCATTTTTTTGCTTCTTTGCAGCCAAGAAAATATTTCACTCCTGTTCTTCCAAGAAATTAAATTGCAGGAAGAGGTGAGGTACCCAGCACTGCGTAGCACTGGGTAGTGCAGAACACAATGTATCACACAAATAATTCTGTATTCATGCAGTATTATTTATGGGAAAACTACTGCTTAAAATTATGAGCTAATTAATCATTTAAACACACACAATGAAAAAGAGACCAGTCTACAACATCAGTATTCCATAGGTAATAAAATACAGATTCCGTAGTAAAGAAGTCTTAAAAAGCATATGTTAAGCATAATGTATCATTTTATTGGTGTAGATCATGAAAAATGTCAGTATGAAAAACTCTTTTTACCTGTTAGCTTCAGATTATGTTCTTTAAAGTGCAGCACTTGATTCTAAGGTATGAAGTGAAGGGAAAATATGGCTTGCCAATGACTGCTTAACACTGTATTAGAAGCTAAAGAAAAGAGACCGTAATTCAGGACTCATAATCTTGTGTCCTGGAAGTTGTAATGCTAATGACTGAAAACTGTGTTACAGAATAAAAAAATTGCTTCCACAAAGGATACAGTCAGTTTTAAATGTAGTCAGAAAAAAACCTGCTGGTACTCAATATGCCTCTGGTATCCAATTTTCAGGGCTGGGTGATTGTTTTGGAGTGGGTTGTTTTGGGTTTTTTTGGTAGATTAGCAGTCACGTTTTTCTACTTTGAAACCAAAAATTTCCGTTACTATTTTGTGAAGAGTCCATGATAGATTGTGAAACTGTTTACATGGAACATAATATGAAGCTGACTAAAATAAGTGCTGTAAAATACAGAAAGATAACAAAAAAAAATGAAATGTCATTTATTAAACTTCTGGTTTATATATATGTAATTTATTTTTAAATATATTTGGTTAATATGGGAGCTAAAATATCAGGCCAAGTAAAAAGAATAAATTTACTGTCCCTTTAAAGGATATCATTGGTTCTCACTAATCTTGCATTTGCATGAATCTAGACTAACTGACCTAAAGTCAATGAATATATACTTGTGAAAAAAAGTGCAAAATCAGATTATAGCCTCAGTGTAACTACCAGAGTAATACTGGGAGAGCAGATCCAATTGAAATGACAGAATAGTTATTAATCTTTGAGACTGCCCTACATAAAGTTCATGACTGCTGTAAAGATGAATGTGTAAAATTATTTTTATAAATAAATTATATTGGTATCAACATGACATTTGCTATTTTAAGTTCTTTTCAAGATAATTTGTCTCTTAAAGTTTAATCACACTTGCTGCAGAGATCTTTAGATTATTTATACATCAAATTTCTGACATTTCTCTACTTGCCAAGCCCAAAATTAACTTTACAATTGTGCTTTACTTGCAGCATCTGGCGGGGACCAAATATAAACTGCACAGACAGTTCAGGTTATACTGCTTTACATCATGCAGCTTTAAACGGACACAAGTAAGTGCCTCACGTTTAGTTTTTATGTAGAATGGTGTTTAACTGCATAACTTAAAAATATGTAGCATAGCTCTGAGATTTCCACAGAAAGTTGACAGACCCTGACTTACTAAAGTAATCTTATTTCCCATGGGATATATTAATATAAGATTTTTTGACACTCATCGATACCAGCATGTAGTAATGACAAATGGGAAATGCAGTTTAGAAGCTATTGATTCTGTACTGGTTCTTCGAAATTCTTCCTCGATTTTGAGTAAATTTATTATTGTTACTGCTAGTGGTGACTCTAGTGCTTTTTAGCTGGTGGGAAATTGCAACAGAAGATTTTGTGTGTGTATGTACACGTGTAGTGCATTGAACATTTAAGGAAGAAATGTTGTGAAACAAAAGACCATTAATCATTATCAAAGTAAAACTAACATGGTAAGAATATTTAGTAGTTATACACTTGAAAGCAGTAAAAAATGGCTATTACCTTGTATGGGACCTCATAGCTTTTCCCTCCCTGCTGTCCATCCAAGTTACCATATGCATGTCTCAACAAGCTTGGGGAAAGCTTGCAAAATCCCCACTCAAGAGTACTGCAGGTGAAGTGAACTCTATGCCATTGATGTGTCAGTAAAAAAATGTGGAAACTTGCTACATATTTTGCTATTACACCTCTTAACTTGATCTGTGTTACCTCTGTTATTAGGTGTTGCCCCTTGCTACATGTTACCTCCATTGTATTATTCTTCCAGCTGCATGTTGTTATTAAGCAGAACAAGAAAGAAAGATTTTAATGAAGTCTATACAGTAAGGCTTTGGGTTATTTCTCTGTGGGAGATAAGGAACTGATCAAAAACCAACTGCAATTAAGAGTGATTTGCACTAACTTAATGTGGTTTTGGACTGTCCGTAAGATAACATATGAATCCATAATAATTGTATGCTTAGTTTTCTCATTTCACAATTTTTGTGTTCTTCCTTGGAAAAATTAAAACTTTAGGATGTGTCTTTAATTGTATTCTAGAAACCCGCATATTTTCTTTAGAACAGATTAATCTTTTGGTGAATATAGGTATAGAATATTCTGTTTCTGAATAAATACATGACGTTAAAATACTGTTAAACAAGACATTGTGCATTTTCCAAAATTTCAGTTCTGTAACAAGATTGAGAATCATCCATTAATATAATTTACCTCCATGAAAGTAGGTCTAAGTTCTTAATATGGTCTATTAAACTCAGCCTTTTTTTAAAAAGGGAGAAAATCACATTTCTCTTGTTTATTGTTTATGGATTGTTTCTTTTGCCACTGTACATTTTTGATTGACAAAAGCCCAAGCCTTAGCTTGCAAAGACTGCTGGTTTTAAGTAGATGAAAACTGAGTTTAGTATGTTTAATACTCACTGTAAACCAATAGTTACCTAGCAAAGTAAAAATATTGCTGTATAAACACTGAATCTATCAGAGATTTCAAGTGAATACTAGCAATATAAAATCCCAAACCATACAAAAGTCAAATAGTGTTTTCAGACACAGTGTTGGCCAAACTTCTGCTGAAGTCAGAGAGAACTTCAAGATGTGGACTTACGTACAGCAGCAGATATAACTGCAGCTTTTGAAAAGGTCATAATGGCCGCTGGCCTGCTGTGAGCCCTTACCTTCACAGCAAGGTAAGTAGCAGTTACTGACATCACATTTATAGCTTTTTATATTAAAATAAACTGAAATACATCATGAGATATTTAATGATAAATCATGATAGTTCAGGACCTGCTAGCCAAGCCATCATACTGATCCTGCTGCAATGGTAGCACTGTCAGCAAGGGAATTGGACAGACAGCTCATGGTTGTAATTTTGTTAGTCACCACAAATTACAAATAGCTTTACACTCTGTTTCAGATTTGAAACTTGATATTCAAAATCAATATTGGGTGTAATCTTTTGACACAAGAGCCTTCCCACTTAGGAGAAGTTCTTGGCCTTTGAAAACTTTGGAGGTTTTAATTTTTCACGCTTTTCATTGGGATGAACCTGAGAGATTTCAGTTTTTCAGGAAAAGGGAGAAAATAACACTTAATGGCCCAAGCAATAATTTGTGTCTGGGATACTTGTTGGACACCAGTGTTCAAGTGCCTGCTTGATCGTTGTATGTGATGAATTCCCTCCTTTGTGGTTATTCTGGGATAGTTCTTTTTCCTTTTGAAACTATTCTGCTTTATATAATTAAATCATATCTGGGGCAGGCACTTGAATCTCAGTCTCCCTAAGTAATTTTACTTAGCCCAGTAATGTTACTGGGCTAAGGACTCTCAGTCGTCTTCTTTCTGATATTTATTTCTACAAAATGAAAAAGTTCTGACAGAGTGCTAAAAAAGACTCACCCTGGAGAAGTTGATGGGTCAAGGCATTCTTGAAGGATGAAGGAGACCTAGGTTCTATTTTGTAGTTTGAATCTTGCAACAAACTTTTCCCAGTAGTTGCTGTATATTGTTATCTATAGATTTCAGTTGTGGAGGGGTTTTTTGCTGTTTTCCCCCCACTCAGTTCAATTTCTGTTTCCTTTGTTTTGTGTCCCTTTAAAACTACTCTGTATCTCTAGCCTTCATTAGATCATCTACTGCAAGACTGACTATTATTACAGGAGAAGTCTGTCAAACCTTATTTGTACTCAAAGTTTCTCTCCAACATCAATTTTCTGGAACTTTCTGTGGCAAAAGTCTTTCTATAGTGGAGCTGCTCATTCTTGGTGTTTTCATGTTATTTGACCTTGTCAGGAGTAAGCAAAATCCAGTTTAAAGTCTCCCTCAAAGCTTAGATGTGATGACTCCAGTATCTCTATGATTTATTTTGAAGACAACTGGGAGTTTCTTTTGACTTTGATATATTCACTATTACTTGCCACACTTTTCTCTCAATAGGCAATTAAATAAGGTTCCATCAAGGTTGGGAGAAAAATTGCCTCAGGATTTACCTTCTGTCTCAGCTTGTAGTCAAGGGCTTTGTTTTTAGTCATAACATAGGCTGCATTGAGCTCCTTCCCCCGCCATGATGTTTTGAGCCAAATCAGTAAGAGCCAGTGTTTCCATAATCAGCAAAAACATGAATAGAACTGTCCACACTGGATCATAGATGCTGTTAATGTAATAACTAATGAGAAGACAAATGGAGAGATAAGACAATTTATTTACTTTCTGACATACTTGATAACATGATCATTCCACACAGTTGATTTTTACGTTTAACTTTTGAAGTTAAGTACAGGAGACTGCTTAAAAATCAGGGATGCAATATACCAGCTTATACTAATCTTTCATTTAATGTATGATAAGCCACACTGAAAATACTGAAAGAAATACAATAAAAATTAAAATAATAAAAGTCACTTTTCTCCTCACTGCTCTCAGGAAGCTGGATGTGGGAAATGAAAACAGAAGTAGTTATTCCATAGAAGATAGTATATATCTAACTAGACCATCATTAAACTGTTTCCTCCATCTTTGAGTTAATGCCTTAAAGATGTATAAAAACTGTTAATTAAGCCTTACTGCAGGAACCGTGTCCATAAATGTACCCTCTTGTCTTCCTGCCTTCAGAAGTCAGAAATGATGGGGACAGGAGTACTTCTCTGCCTTTAGTGCTTGGAAGGTTTGTCTTGAGGGACATGAACGTAGCCTCGATTGGCAAATTCTAAAAATGATTACATGGCCAGGTGATCCTGTTGAAAGAAACAAATTCAGAGAACTGATCATAATGTTGTTGATGGGTGTTCATAAGGAGTAAGAATTATTACAATTAGTAAAATTTTGTCTATGTTTTACTATCCATTTCATTCTTAGAAATGATTGGTCTTCATTTTTGTAGCTGTTTCACTTGAAATATATGTTTTTTTCTGTTATCCAGGGTAAAAATTTTGATAATATGTATGTTCATGTAAAAAACTTAACAAAATAAGCTTTCTGTCAATTTTTTCAGATTTACTTACTGTTTTCCAGGGATATAGTTCTGAAATTACTTCAGTATGAAGCATCAACTAATGTGGCAGATAATAAAGGTTATTTTCCTATTCACTTGGCTGCTTGGAGAGGAGATGTAGACATTGTGAAGATTCTCATCCATCACGGGCCATCACACTCCAGAGTGAATGAACAGGTGAGGTGATAAAAAATATTTGTGTACTTCATCAGAAAAGAACAGCACATATTCTTTAGGTCTGGCAAATCTATAACCAAGTTAAAAAAACCCAACTCCTTTCCATTGTTTCAGTAATTTCTTTCCTGAGACTGATAAAATCTTCCAGTATAAGCATACCAGATATCTTTCTTCTGGATGGACATTGACCTAAAGGATATTAGATCTTACAAGTATGAAAAAACCTTCTGCTTGTTTCTGAAAAACCATATGAAGACATACTCTAATCTTATACATATCGATGTAAATATCTGATGTAATATCTGATGTAAATACACACTATCTTATACATATTGATGTAAATTTGCATAAATTCTCTGTCTTTTTTACTTTATTAGATACTAAATTCCTGAAAAACTTTGAGATAAATTAATACTCTTGGTATATTTTGAGTGTACTGTAAATGAACTGATATGCAGAGATAAATGACAAGCCAGATGGACTGCATGTGTGCATGTGCAGTGGAAAGGACACATAAATACTAGGAAAAAATGATGAGAGTATTACAGTTGGTAAGGGCAGGACAAGTATGTTGCATTCTGTTGTCAAACATATGGCAAACCTTCTGTTTCTATTCTGTATATTCTTATATGGTCCATTTGTAGAGTTAGTATTTAGAAATAGAAGGAAAGAAGGACATTTAAATCTGACACCATCTGAACTGCTTGAGGACTGGAAGCAGGCTATGAAATATGAGTGATAACTATAAGTGAGGAAGTTACTGGAATGCAAAGTTGAGAGTCAGCTCCAGATTCAGATCTAAATTTTAGTGTCTACATTGCCTGTATATGCACCATTTTATTCCACAAAGGTCTAGTCAGTGTAATCACAGGAGCCAGCAGGGTTATTCAGGTGACCAAAAGTAAAGCAGGATTCATTTGTCCAAACACAGAAATCCAGTACCTTCTAAGGCCTTGCGGTAACTGAGACATCTGCGGGGGCCTGAAGGTATGGCAGAGGATGCTCAGAATTTCCATGTCCTTGTGGAGTGGCTGATGGACTCCAGGTGGGGTACCCTACAGCACCTCAAATGGCAAAGTACAATTTAACAAATGAATTGCACTTTCAGTGTCTATGTTAGTGTGGCTGGAAGGCAAACTGTGAGAAAATAAATGTTAGACCTGAATTGCAAAAACTTAACCAGTGTGAGATGCCATTCCTTGAATAATCTATTTGATACTTGAGGTTATACACTTAGCCATTGGAATCCATACAATTACTATGATATGAATATTAAGTATTAGTGCAGGAAATATAGGAAATTCTGCTGAAATATTGAACATCTGATTCTATACCCCACTGGCTCAAAAAATGATCTTGTCATCACATCTCCTGCTGGTTGTGCATTTTACCCAAAAACTTTATAATGGAAAATGTGTGAGCAATCCTCACAAGAAATGTTGGACCTTAAGTCTCTTAAGGGAATCTTGATCATACTAAACTTTGAAGTTAAACTCAAGCATACACAGTTCTTCTGACCTTGTAAATCCTGTGGTGTTCCACTCTAGACAATGTCCAGCTTTAGTATGTGGACCACTTTGCTGGCACTAACTTTCCCCTACTAATTAGCATTGTATGCATGAAAATATTATCCATATCATGGAATGAGGAAAATGCCATGTTGATATAAAGTCATCTCCACCCACATATTCTTAAATAACACCAGAGGGGCATCCTTACCCACCCTAATACCTATTGTACATTCCTATGAGTCTACAGGTTTCTGAGGCTTTTGCTTATTTGCTTATAGGCCCTATAAGCCAGGTGGCTTCTCATGGCTCTCTTAGCTTCTCTCAGATGTGTGGAGCTGAAGCTACAGCTTGCAAGAAATCCTAGGCAATTTTTCATCCTTGTTTTTTCTTCTGAGAGTTGGGGAGGAGGATAGCCAATTTTCCTGACACTTTTTCACCACAGCAAATAATATACTCAAGTCAGACTTTTCTTCCTTTTTTTTTTTTTTTTTTGTAAGGATCACATTAAGAATTTCAGTTTAAGAAGGTAGTTTTGTTCATTATTTAAAAATTGGTGCAACTAATTTGCAATATAGCTTTGCTTTTCATTTATTTTATTAAAATTCTATGTAAAAGAAATGCTTCTAAAAACTTAAGTGAAAGTAATGAACAACATAACAGAAGTCAATGAGAAGCTCATGATGCACAAATGTATATTACAGGAATTAATGGATTTAATATGGTATACCATAAATTTATTGAACTGCATTCTACACATTTAAAATGCAGTTAACTAGCATCATAGGATCATATCAAGCCATATCCAGCATCTAAAGCTCTGAATGCCCCCTACTGTTCCTATTACATAAAATTGAAAAAAATGGTAAAGAGGCGAACAGTTAAATAACAATCATTTTATGGGGGTGGTGGAATGTAGACTGTCAACTCTGCACACAGAAAGTGGTTACAGCGTAACAGTTATGTAAGAATAACTCTATCACTGTTTAATAGAGGAGTCTTAGTTGACATGCATGATGTATGTTTTAAATTACAAAATATGGTGAAGTTACAAAACATGTGTTTGAACTTCATTGCTGAAGACTTGAAAATATGTAAATTATAAATTGAATGAAGATCAAATAAGTAGTATGAGGTCGAGATTTGTTGGTAAGTTAATGCCAAATAAAATAAAAAGGTGTGCTGTTAACAGTCAGACTACTTACATGTTTATGTAAAGACATCTGGATAGCACAAACATTTATTATGGCAATTCTCATCATAGAATTACATAATTGATAAGGAATCCTAATCTGTGAAAAAATAAATAATAAATAACAGCTACATATAGGTTAGTATGTAGTGTTTGGTATTTTTTCAGGAAATCACATGCCAAAAGGCGAATGACATCAGGAATAAATATCAAGTCCAAAAAATATAGATATATATACAGAGTATGGATAGTGAAAAATTTACAGAAAAAATGTGAACACTGCTGAAATATCTTGGTGATGTTCCCTGTTTTGTGATTCTGCCTGTTTTTCTTTATGCACATAGCACATCTTTTTCCTTACATTTGTCTATTTAATGTACTGTGGAATTTGCCTGTGCATCAAATTGTAATTGTCATAAAAATCATTCACATTTCCTTAATGCAATTTGACACTTCTAAATTGTGAAGGAAAATAGTTCAAGATGCATTCATAATATGTAAATACCTGACATCTAACATATTTACTGACTTCCCCAAATCATCAAAATGAAGCACAGACATTATATGCTTCTCTCAGTGACACCTCAGGGACTTTCAGAAGTACAATTCATTTCCAAAGTAGCCACCAAACCCAATAATTTTCATGTTTTGCATTTGATGCTCCCCCTCCCCTTAAATTAGAGACTATGTGGATGAATTTCAGAATTTCCCTTGCAACTCTTATTATAATCTTATTAGAAGAAAAAAATGTGCAGAAGCAATCCTTTTGATTTGAGCCAATTGCAGCAATAAATTTGAAGAAAACATTTATTCAAATTACAGAATTATTTTTAAATTTTGTTTCCACATAAGTAAAGGTGAATTTCAATGGGAAGTCAGTAGATTTGATTTTGATTCACACTGGGTAATTTGCAGCAGAATTTTTCCCAATAACTTTTACAAAAATAGTCCTTTTGAAAAAATATTACTATCTAAATCCAAGTATTCTCTAAATTGTGGCATCTTTATTTGTCATCATATTGTTCTTATATGGTAAAGATATTCATTAGAATATGTTCATAGAATCATAGAAAGGTTTGGGTCAGAAGGGATCTTCAAAGATCATCTAGTCCAACCCCCTGCAGTGAACAGGGACATCTTTCACTAGATCAGGTTGCTCAAAGTCCCGTCCAACCTGGCCTTGAACACTTCCAGTGATGGGACATCCATGGCTTCTCTGGGTATCCTGTTCCAGAGTCTCTCCACCCTCATCATAAAAAATTACTTTCTTATATCCAATGTAAATTGGATAAACCGTTGCCCCTTGTCCTGTCACTACAGGCCCTGATAAAAAGTCTCTCTCCATCTTTCTTTATAAGCCCCCTTTATATATTGAAAGGCTGCAGTAAGGTCTTCCCGGAGCCTTCTTTCTCCAGGGTGAACAATCCCAACTTTCTCAGTCTCTCTTCATAGGAGAGGTGTTCCAGGCCTCTGACTATTTTTGTGGCCCTCCTCTGGACCTGCTCTAACTGGTCCATGTCTTTCTTGTGCTGGGGGTCCTGAAATTGGATGCAGTACTCCAGCTGGGGTCTCACAAGAGCAGAGTAGAGGGCGAGAATCACCTCCCTCAACCTGTTGGCCGTGATTCTTTTTATACAGCCCAGGAAAGGATTGGCTTTCTGGGCTGCAAGTGCACATTGCCAGCTCATGTCCAATTTTTCATCCACCGGTATCCCCAAGTCCTTCTCTGTAGGGATGCTCCTAATTATTTCATTACTGAGTCTGTACTGATATTGAGGATTGCACTGACCCACGTGAAGGACCTTGCACTTGGCCTTGTTGAACTTCATAAGGTTCACATGGGCTCACCTCTCAAGCCTGTCAAGGTCCTTCTGGATGGCATCCCTTCCTTCTAGCAAATCAACTGCACCACTCAACTTGGTGTCACCACAGACTTGCTGACAGTGCACTTCATCCCACTATCTATGTCATTGATGATCATACTATATAGTATTGGTCCCAGTACAGACCCTAGGGGAACATCACTCATTACTGTAAAGTTCATTAGGGATTAGAATACAGAGACTTAAACTGCACTCAGAAGGAAAAAATAGAAATGGAGCAGGATAGCATGCAGTGAAGAATTTCAGTACCTCTATCAATTGTTGTAGATATAAAGAGAAACACGAAGAAACGTAATAGTGTAATAGGGAGAAGGAACTGTCCAACTATGTTGTTTATGAGTATTTCTCCTCCTACAACTGATATTTCTAGTTTAAGTAAAATACTTTTAGTTTTACATTTCTGTTGCAAATAATTGTAAACTACTTGTATCTCTTAAAATAGTTTGATAAACTAAAACTTCTGAGTTGACTGATTACTTGACTTGCTTTTATAGGCAATTGCTCATGCACTAAACTTTCTGTGTTCATTTTTGATTCTGCATGTAGCCAAATTTTCTGGTATTATAAATTATATAATTTCAGCATTCATACTACAATGGATAACTTTTGATACACATTGGAGCCATGTTCAGAATTTCATTCAGGTTCCGCTGAAAAAGATCATATCTCTCCAAATGCCTTTCTATATTTGTTTGGTCTCATTAATGTTGGTTAGATACATTTGTGCAAATGCAGTCCCTTTTCAAAATTACAGTTAAACCCATTATCATTTCTGTGTTAAAAATCATCAGGGGTCCGCATGCCAAAAAATATTCCTAGACTTTTGGCAGACAGCTTTAGGCATTGGTGGAATATTATTTTGTGACAGGACAAGACCTCATGAAAGAAAAAAAACTCAATCAGGAATGGTAGGTCTTAAAAAAAATCCAACAAACTTAGAGAAACACATCCAGTGATACAATATAGAGCTTCTGTAAAATACCTAATAGGTTTGAACTCTCAGGTTTCTAGATTTTTAAATGTAAGCAAAGTTATGAATAATTTTTTCATCTGTGTACAATTACAGTTGTAGCAGAATTAAAAAGGAAAATATTTAGTCTTGCCTTAAATGCTTTGATTTTTAAATAAGTTTTGAAAATACATCTGGAAATATTAGGGATGCCTAAATTCTAATGCTTGGTTTTGTGTTTAAGAGAATACTTGCTAAGGAAATTTATGGGCTTTTTATTTCTTCCATGACTTTTAAATTAGGTTCATTGATGATGTGTGATAAGAAGGATGTCATTAGTTATTTTTCCACATAAAGTGTAAAAATCTGTGCATTGTGTAAAAACCCATTTCCTTCCTCAAAAAGAATGGACAATAAAGTCACAGTGTTGTTCCCAAGAGCTCTCTGCATTCTTGGCTGTGTTTCTGTTGTAATATTGTTCAGCCTTTGCCCTAGACATCCAGGAAAGCACTTTAATTCCCACTGTAATTAAATACAGTGACATGCTACTTGCTGAATCAATCAGGCAAACTTATTTTTTTCAGAATGATTAACTTAAATCGGTGGAACTTCTCAGGAAACTGTCTTCCTGTTTTAATAGATGAAGTAAGATCATCCTGAGATCATTCCTTTCTCTGTCTTGGGTATATTGTTCCTTTATTTTTTCTCTATTTAATTCTTTAATCATTAAATCCTTATTTTTGTATCTTTTTTTTCCTCTATAGTTGACTGTTCTTGAGTATATAGATAGACTTTTTCAAACTCTCCCATTGCTCCATCCTTCTTTAACCTTAATTCTTCTTTCATAACTGAGGCAATAGCACAAAACTTTTAATAAGAAGGATCTTATTCCCTTAGTTGACATTGGGATTTTGTGACAAAGGAATGGCTTAGTGATTTAGGAAGTCTCCCTTTTCAAGTTCATCATCAAAATGCTTAGATAATAAAGGAGTTTAGCATTCTTTGGAAAGGTCTGCAAAATCACTACTTGAGTCAGTACGGCTTGTACAGTACTTGCATGGACTTTAGGAGCTTTAAAATTTGTTTGGCAAAAATAAAGGACTACACAACTATGCAGTAAAAGTCCTAAATATACCCCCTGTTTAACAGTGGCTTCACAAGGACCTACATAATACTCATGAGAGCCGTTTATTCTCTTGATATCTCCTGTACCTCTTCACTATCAGACTGCCAAGCTACAATACTTGTTTTTTATAACATATTTGTTAATCTATCCTCTAATCAATAGACCTTAAGATAAGTTCTACATTTTGTGGTGGCATGTGTTCTTAGTACAACCTGCAGTGCTGACCAGATGCAATGCTGTGAAGGCACAATTCAGTTTGCAGCAACAGAAGTCTAAGTTCTGGCTGTATGTGGAAGAGAACAGATTCAGAGAAAGGCTAGAAAATGTCAGGACCATGCTTGTGAAGAGACCCATGTAACAAATAACAAAGAAGAAGATTACAAAACATTAAAAGCTGAATCATAAGATGCCTTCTTTATTTCTGAAAGAGGTCCATTTGACCATATGAATATCTACTTGGTTAAAATATTATTAATAATGAATATTAGGGACTTCTATTTTATACCTCTTTACATAATATTGGTCTACTCTTCTCTTATATTTTGTATGTCTTGGTTCTGATTCCTACATGTTTCTTGACTCATTCAGTCTTAGGGTCTGTTTTGTAGTTTCTAACATGTAACAAAGTATCTGAAATTTCTAAAAGCATTCTAGTCTTTTTCTTCAGCACTAGATGGGTTATTTAGACCTTGGATGTCAGATTTGGAGATCTAATTACTCAATGGTGACTTGCACACAGACATTTGTGTTTTCATAGCAGGTTAACTGCTCACTGCAATGAACGTTAGCGCATAAACTTTCTGTACTTGACAAACAACTATTTGCATTTGGAACTGAAAATGTAGGCACTAGTACTAAATTATTAATTTCTTCAAGAATGTCTTTCAAATATTTCTTCAAAACAATAGGCAATTTTAGAGATATGAGGAATAACGGTACCTTAAAATCAATAGAGTTACACCTGGGTTAGCTTTGTCTGCACAAAGGACAAGTCAGAAGTAACAGCATTTTTGGGACCAAGGAAATCACGTAACTTCAACTCTTAAAATATCATCATATGTTGAGGGTTTTCTTTATTCTTACTGTATGTCTTCTATAAACAAATGCCTTAAGGAGGAATTTCATAATACTGACTGAGACATCCATGTCCATCTTTCCATGAAGGGTGAGAAGAGGAAAGATACTGTTTCTTCCAGTCCAGGAAATACACTGTTATAGCCTCCTTCATCTTAGGGATCTCTCTGGGAATGCTGAACCAACTGTGTCTATCTGGTAGGCATTCCCTCCTTTCCTAAATTTGAAGATGGCAGACTCTGTCAAAACCTACTTAAAAACTCTATCCTCTCTCCTCAGTAGAACCTCCTACTTCCAAGGTGATTTATTTTATGTAAGTAGTACTAAATTGTCAAAGTGGATAAATTTAGAGGGCATTTAAACAAGTTTTAATTCTCTCTTTGAAAGTTAAAAATCATTCTGTATTTTATACCTGAATTGATTAATTTACATTTTAAAGAGGGAAGGATGTTGTATTATTAAGTTTTAATTGGGTAGTACCTCTCAGCTCTGGTAACACAATATATACAATGCCTGTTCTGACTGCATATGTATAGATAATTTATCATGTTTGTCCAGGTTGGATTCTTATATTTTATTTCAGTGATACCTAGTTCTTTTAAATTTTGAATCAGTTTGATTTGTCATTAACTGAAATGTAGCTTTAATGTTCAATGTTTAATTGAATATAATTTAATGTTAACATTTAATGAACAATGTTCATTTGAAAATAATATTTTGTTCAGATTTAAAGATGCTTTTATGCTGTTTTAAAATATACTTTTCTGTAAATATGCCCTTGCATAAAAATTCAGCTGGATATTCTTTATTTAGAGGGAGCAAATTTCAGTTTTTTGTGCAGCAGCAGTGATTTGGACTGGTTGGTATCTATGCGTCTATATCTGTGGCTGAAATTTTGCCAGTCACCACATTTTGAGAAAAAGGCCATAGCAAATTTAAATTTTATGATTCTTTGAAAATTTAATCAGAATACTTTAAAACTACAATATTAGATGGTTGGCACAAGATTCCAGATACTTTATATGATATCCAGGAATGCTTGAAAAAAATTCAAACATAAGCAGATATTGAATAGATAGATATATCTGTTTGACAATTGTATAGTAAACCTGTATTTTGATGTTGCTATAGTTATACATCTAATTTCTTTGTGTAACTATTTCCACTGGATAAGTAAATACAGTAACTGTAGGCACAAATTACCATAATTGGCCATTTTATGTGCAATTATCTGATTTTCATACTTAATTGTGGTAATTGTACACAAAATTAGACTGCAATTGCCTGTTCATCTATGCGGTTCTGTCCATGACATATTGAAAATCTAAAAATAAATTCTAATAAACTATGCTTGTGATTTGTGGGTATAGCACTGTACAGAAAAAAATTGCTTTGCCCTGTCCTGTATAAAGGATACGTTAGAAGTCACTAGAGCACAAAAAGCATATCACGGGTAGTTGATAGATCATTGTATATGTAGTGGTCTGAATAATTCACAATGATTCAAATACTTATTAGTCATCAAGGCCTGTCTACCAATGGAAACTTCTCACTTTCGACCTGGCTCTTCTCCAGCTTGTGTCTGGCAGTTTAGCAGGAAACATATTCCAGTCTCTGGGATCTTGCGTGGTGTGACCTGAAAACCTGAAAAGTTTATCTGCAACATTAATTTTTCTGAATGTATTGATCTGTCTCTTCTGTCTCCCAGGTTCATCTGAGTAATTTTAAATTACAAGATGAGATGAAAATTACAGCAATGTTGTTAAAACCATAAACCTGAGAATTAAGTTCTTGATTATAGAATTAGAAACACTGTTACCAAAAAGCGTAAAAAGTTTTCTCCCTTTCTACCTTTCTAGATATTACTGTGCAACATGGATTTTCTTATCCTAGCTAGCTTCTGAGTAAGAGGCCAAAGCCTTATTTCTCTGATTCTCTCACCCTTTCTGTCTTTCAAAAGGCAAATCTGTTTTTCTATTTTCAGTTCTCTGTCCCCAGAACTTTATTCAGTTGTTTCCTTGAGAAATACAGCCTACGTATTCAGATTTATCTCTTCTCCTTTTTTTTTTGAATTATATTGCCACCCTTCTCTAGTATCTTTTCTTAATTTACATTAATTTTTTATTTTTGTATATGACACATTAGCTTACTGGCTTTCTACTTTTACAACATTTTCAAAACTGTCACATTTTATCAGAAGAGGCATTCAGTGTAGATACTTTTAAAATTTATAGTGTCTAGCCCATTTTAAGCCTTCATAGAGACTAGATAAGATATATTAATAATATAGTTGGCATACAGAATTCAGAGAGCTCTATAATTTTTTTTTTTTCTCTCTGCCTGAAGTCTGTTTGGGTTTGCAAGTATACAGGCAGAACTGGAAGAAAACAATTAAAGATACTTCTTATTCTCAATATTTATTTATTGTTAAGATTATTAAATAGTGTTTGGGGAAAGACTTGGGGGGCATTGCTTTATAAAACAAAAAATTATTCAATCCACAGCACACAAGTACTTCTGTGCCTTAAAACACACAGGTACATCTCCCTGAAGGCCTGAGAAGATAGCTTCTTACATGATATGCTAAGTTTTTCTAATATCTACAGTTGCTATTTTGCCTTCTTCCAAGCTTTGATTGTTGTCTGATACTAACTTTTATAGTGATATATGAAACTAGCCTTGTGCCTGATACATTTTCGTTACACAGTTTTTCTCTGTAATTTCACTACTCTAATAACAAACTGCTATGATTTAAAATCAGTTAAACTGAGAAGAGACACTTAAGTGTCAGAGTATTTCTAAGAGAAGGACTCAACTGTGATTTCAGGGACAGTTGATTCAAGGGTTACAGATTTCGGCATATCATGAGCAACAAGGGATTTTGGGGCATGTTGTTAAAAATGGATGGGGACCATGTGGACACACAGGGACCTAGTCTGCTTGAGAGCCACAAAGCTGAAGTATTAATGTATTATTAGTAAAATTTCAGTGGAGTAATTCTGAAGCATTTAACATAATTACCATATATTACATTGCAAACCCTGCCTGTGTAGTGATCTCATGGAGGCAATTTATAGAAGCCAAGCAGTTGTATTGTGAGATTAAACATAAATTTCTGAAGCTTTTGTTTTGTTTTAACAGAACAATGAAAATGAAACAGCACTGCATTGTGCAGCTCAATATGGTCATTCAGAAGTAGTTGCTGTTCTGTTAGAAGAGCTAACAGACCCTACAATAAGGAACAACAAACTGGAAACACCTCTGGATCTGGCAGCACTTTATGGACGTCTGCGTGTTGTAAAAATGATCATCAAAGCGTATCCAAACCTGATGAACTGTAATACAAGAAAACACACTCCTTTGCATCTTGCTGCACGTAATGGCCACAAAGCTGTTGTACAGGTGCTTCTGGAGGCTGGAATGGATGTCAGCTGCCAAGTTAGTGTGTAATTTCTTTCTTCCCTTCTTCCTTTCCTCCTTTTTCCCTTTCTTTCCTTACTTTCCTTTATCATTAGAATATGATTCAAATGAAACAACTTCTTACATTTGTTCTTTTAAAATACGCTTGCATTTACTTTGTTAGAAATGCTGCAAGATGATATGTAGTACAAATTTATTTTTTATGACCCAAATGATGTGTTCAAAGGGATAACTCAAGAAAGATACGTGTCTTCAAAGCTGAGAGTATATTTTAATGTTGTCCTGAGACACGTAAATACACAGATCATATCAACCGTTTATGTAGGTGTATTTATTTTTTTTTACAAGATTGCCATTAATGATACTAAGCTGACTTGTTAAATCTATGGCCCTTAATGTTCACAGCAATCTGAAACAATGCTTGACTGAGAACTCATCTTCCCAGGGCTATCCCATTCTAAACCCAAAATTACTACTAATAATTTTAATTTTCTGCGTTTCTAAACACTTGTATAAATCTAAAAGAAAATTCTGTAGCAACACACTCTTGCAGCTACTGACTCTAACCTGTTAGGTGTTTGGTGCATCTAGTTCTATGCACAGTAAATTATTGTGGTGTAAAAGGGGTAACTTTAAATTAAAAAGACATAGATAGGAACAGATACAAGGTACAGCAGCAGTACATTTTATGTTCAATTCTTTGTAGTGGAAAGTGTCTAAGCCTTTTAACTACAGAGGACCTGATTTTGTTATGTGTGAAATCTTGCCTCAGTCTTATGATTTATCTTGATTTGATTTACAGCACTATATTTGAGTTTAAAGTGTATTTTATCTTCAGATTTAAAGTAGCCTTCTTTCTGTCTGGGTATATATAATATGCTTTGAATTAAGGTTGTTTCAGCTTTATATCTATTTTCAGACAAACCAACCAGACAAATATAATTACATTTTAGAGTCACATCCAGGCATTCTTTACCAATTGGTGATTTAATATATCTTGTGAACTTTGCTGAAACTTTGACTAAGTTTTGTAACCATTTTAGGTGCATTTAATCAAACACCTTTGCACATATAATTCCCGTTTATGTGGAAAGATTGCACCAGGATTCCATGCACTTTTGTTATTTCTGGATTTTTACATCAAGGTCATGTTTTTCAACTTTTGAGGAAGAGAATGTGAAATGGGAAAGAAAAGATAGATTTAAAAAAACATAAAGCAAAACATAAAATATTAACATATTTTAAGATTAAAAATGGATATTCGTAAATGCCTTAAAAATGAAAATGTGGTAAAATTGTTTTGCTACTTTTATTAGCTCTAGTGTCTTTTGAGTGAGCATTGTTACTTGCTTCAAAGTATTTCAAACCAAAACACTTTTTTAATGTGGTTTGCCCACTTGTGTATTTGCCTACCATTATGCTTCCAATTTAATTTGCTTTTGATTTTCTTTACTAGAAAATGATAAACTTACAAAGGTTAATACAAGCAGCTCCTTTGTTTCAGCTGTCCTTTACTATTACTACATCTTCAGTAATTTAGAAAAGTTTAATGCTAAAGCAACCCATAACGGAACCCTCAAATACGTTTCTGAATGTATCATTTCTCTTCTATCTCTAGCAAATGAATGAGGAAAAAGTCAGAAACGATGCCTGAATTGATGTCTAAGAAATAGAATAATTGAAGAAGAATAGGCTCTGCCATGGCAACTTACAAACTGATGGTTACATGAGGGCTGAATATTACACAAGGCTTTTATGAAATGTGTTCTTCCTCTTATGTAATCTAGATAATTTTAGCACTACTGTGAATTCTCCTAAGCCATTTCTATCTATAGTTATACCAAAAGTTTTTTGCTGGTCTTTAAAAAACATAGTGGATGAAAATTTTGTGCAATCTTCTTTTGAGAAATGAGAGATTCTTTTAGTAATGGTGATCTGTTTGCCATCTACACTAAAATTCTAAGACTTTTTTTTAAAATTCTAATTTGTTTTAATTAATTTATGTTCTTATTTTTCTTAGTTATTCTTAGGCAGAGGGGATATTTTATTTTATTTTATTTTATTTTATTTTATTTTATTTTGTTTTTTGAACTGGGTAATCTTGTTTCTTCTGTGTTTGTCCTACTTGCCATAAGGAAATATCATTTATTTATTTTCTCATGGGTATACATATTGTCCATCAATATGTTCCTTTTCATTCAGCATCTTAACATATTGGCAAGTTGGCTCTGTACATATTGTTAACTTATTACTTCTATAACCTCTGAAAAATTCTTTGTTGATGATTACTGGCAGCTTATTAAACTGAACAGAGCAGCCTGTTACTTAAAACTGAACTCAGCTCTTTTAATATTAATTAAATTACTCTGCATCACTGATTGGGAAAGAACAACATACAAAGTATAATCCCGTGTGGTAAATAAAATTGTACACATCCATACACGTTAAATAAATTCAGCATGTCAGCAGTAAAGAGCTCTCAATGTTGAGAGACAATTATAGAAGTAGCCTATCTGCTATCATTCTGTAATTGCAAATATTGATTTGTTTAAATGGGAAGTTTACTTTAGCCATGTTACCTTTCTCTTCTGTACTCCCTGAGCACTTTTAATCATAGCAAATATTTGGACTAATAATAGACAGCATTTAATTTTTGATTGAATTAATCACACATTTTATTCATTTCCCAGGTCTATCCAATATCCTTCAATCTGAAATTATTTAGAAGTGGGCAATACAAATCTGCTTCATCTCTTTATGCTTTGAAGTTTTCATTTAAATTGAAACATATGAAAAATACACAGGTTTTGGGTGAGTGATAGATTTTGGGCCCTCAGTAAAATAAGATACTGCACAGTTCAGTGTGTTTCATGTAAACAGTAACTTTATAATTGTAAATACCTTAAAAACTTGGCCTCTTCTGCTTATCCAACTTTCATCTATCCCTGTTTGCCTTCCCTGTCTGTTCCAGTAATGATGGCAATTTCCATTGCTTATCACTGTAGTTCTGCAAAGAGCTATGCGCCTTCCTTTTTGCTGTTACAATGTATGGAGGATATTCTGTGAATCAATTTGCAAAGCTACCATTCTGTCCTGCAGATTATGTCTGAAATCCGTTTCAAAACTATAGTAAACTGCCTATGAATAAGGAGTAGACAAGTAACCTAATTACAAGCTCTTGCATATTTACATGGTTAAAAAAATCTCTGAATAATAAAACTCTTAATGTGGGCCTGCAAATTGTACGTCGATTTGTGTATCCTGGTGTTCCTACTGACAATGTCCTTCTATCCTTGCTTGCTTTGTGTGTCCAGCTGTGACATTGTACCTGTATTTAGCTGTAAGCTTCCTGGGGCAGGGACTGTTTTATTATATGCTTAGCACAATTTGTGCTACGGTTCTCTATTTCATATACAGAAAACTTATTGCAGAGAATCAATATGTAATCTGTTGATGCAGACTTTAGCTCACTGTGTTCATGAAAAAATACCAGGATTTTTTGAATTAAGTATCACTGTGGAAGAATTTCCAAATATATTGGTAGTGTTCACTTTGCCAGGAAAATATGATCCAAGACAATGAAAGCTTCAGGAAGTAAAGCAGTGAATATTGTCTATAAATCTTAAGTTTGCTTGCTGTAGTATAGGCAACAAAAGTATATTAGCACATAGGTACAGCATTATAAGTGAAAAAGATCTACCAAAACCCTCTAGCACATCTTAAATAATATATAGAAATTATTTGCAACTACATTTTTTAATACTTCTGATTTGTGTAACATGCCCTATTGCACCAGAAAAAAACCCCCAATGTTATTTCTATCTTCAAGTAGTAGGCCACATGTCAATTTACAAAGAGATATATATCTAGTCAGCCAGTCCTCCGAGTTTCTCTTGGCCCTGTTCATCCTGAGGCTCAGGACTTTCCCTGTGTTAAAATGGAGTTTGGTAACTGAACTCTCTCTAACAAGGACATTTCTACCTTCTGGACAGTTTTTGGGTCAAGGGATCTGATTCACTCATTAGTTATTCACTATTACCATGAAATCCTGCCTAGGGCTTTTAAGATTTACGTCAGCATTCTTCTTTGTGACATCTCATGCAGGATTACACATCTGCATTTTACAAGTGTGCTTTCAATCTCCATATTCCCAGAGCGATTTTAGTTCAGTTTCATGGTAATATATCCCCTCTTGCTCAGAAAATCACCTATATAGTAGACAGATTATTCTACTGCTTATATGGTGTGCCTTTCAAATTCCTCTTTCAAACAGACTGTTTGTAATATATATCTCATTTCTGGGATATGGCATTCATTAGTATTGTCTGATAGCTTGCAGTTTTAAAGCAAAGACTGCCTCAGAATTGAGGGCAGTGCAGAATGCCTGTAAAGCACTTCAGGATCATGTTCAGATATGACAGGAAATATCATGGTAGAGTAGACCAAGAAGCAAGAAAGTATAAAATGAAAAAACTGGCATTTGGCTTTGGATTCCTCTCCCAACACTATGAATTATGTATGTAGGTGGCTTAAGTTTCTCTACTCCCTTTATGCATAGCAGAGCTTTGGTTCATTGTTACAGAACTATCTTCTGATTCTCAGGTTGCCCCCAGATACATTTGTTTGCCTTAGACATCTACAGGAAATTTCCTCTTCTCATGTTAGATTTCATTCCATTTCTTATGAGATGTATACTTTCATCAAGGAAAATATTACTTGCCTTTCCTCCAGTGGGGAATTTTGATCAATAGAAACCAAGTGCTGCCAGTTCTGATAATTATCATATCAGGATCTTTTCCACCTCTTAACTGAGGAGTCCGAGGACAGATCCTTTTCCTTGTCCTCAAAGCTGTTGATTCAGCAAGCCAGAACATTAATCTTTCTCAGTCTCAGATCACACCACAGCAATGGATTCTACATAGCTGTTGTCAGTAAAGCATGTCCATTTTTTCCATTAAAAAATGTTCTTCATTAATATTAATACAGAATTATCTCTACAATTTTAGTCAAAGTGTGGTTGGTTCCCATCTCTGCAGTTCATCCTCAATAGGACTAAAATTTAGTGCTCAGGCCTGCTATAACATTTGAACCCCTGTGGATTTCATTGTTGGGTATACATCACTAATTATTATCCCTGGCAGAATCACAGAATGGTTGAGGTTGGAAGGGAACTCTGGACATCATCTGGTCCAACCCCTCTGTTCAAGCAGGATCATCTAGAACTGGTTGCCCAGGACTGTGTCCAGACAGCTTTTGAATATCTCCAAGGATTGAGACTCTACAACCTTCCTGGGCAACCTGTACAAGGGCTTATTCACCTGCACAGCAAAAAATGTGTCCTTATGTTCAAACAGAACCTCCTGTGTTTCAGGTTTTCCCATTACCTCTTCTGTCACTGGACTACCACTGATCCTGGCTCAATCTTCTTTGCAGTCCCTTCAGATATTTGTACACATTGATGGGATTCCCTGTGAGCCTTCTCTTGTCTAAACAGTCCCAGCTCTCTCAGCCTTTCCTCACAGGACAGATGCTCCAGTCGCTCAATCTTAGTGACTCTCTCCAGTAGCTCTGTATCTATCTTGTACTGGGGAGCCCAGAACTGGACAGAGTACTCCAGATGTGGCGTCACCAGTGGTGAATAGAAGGGAATGTCACCTCCGTCGACCTGCTGGCAACACTCCTAGTGCAGCCCAGGGTATCATTACCTTTTTTGCTGCAAGGACACATTACTGGTGCAAAGTTACTTTGGGAGTCAAAGCTGTACTTCACATCCTTGATGACAGGGAACTCTATGTTAATAGTACCAGGTCCACCCAATAGTCTTGAGGTTTATTTATGTCAGTAAGTGACCAATCCAAAGAAAATGCCATATTCACAAAATACCAAAGAGGATAATAAGCTGTGTCAAAGCCTTTTTCAAGATTGCTCATGTCAAGCCTTTTTCAGTAATCAGACCTATAGCTATCAGTGACTCTTCTGAGAACTGCTTTCATTCCCAGAAATTTCTGAGCTGCATGTTAAGCTCTGCATGTACCTTTGTGGTTGCACTATGTCATTGCGGAGTTATCCAGTGTTAAAGTCAGTTGCAGTTACTGGAAAACTTCTGTAGATATTGTTTGAGTAAAGGATTCTGAAACCATCTCTAAGTAAACCTGAACATTTAGTCTTCTTGTTCAGAATAAGTCTGTGAATGTTCACCTGGATTGCTTCTGAAAATTAAAAGATTAGAAATGGTTTTAAGATATGTATTTCATATGTGTATTCTCTTACTTCCTTCTCCTCTCCATTAAACTGTTAGTATACCTGATGTGCTGGATGTAAATGACATTGAGCATGCTCTACTTTATACGTCCATGTACTAAGTATGAAGAAAGATAAAAAGTGAGTGTTCCTATTATGGACATAATAAAGAGTTTTCAGGCTCAATTGGTAGGACATACGTACACTTATTTTGTGCTCACATCCCATCTCAGGATCTCTGATTACTTTTAAATATCCTGTCATTGCATTGCTGTAACACTGGTGCATTCCGATACAACTAATAAATAATGAATCACTGTTCTATTTCAGAGTTAATTTTTTTGTGTGTCTTTAAAATCTTTTCACAATAGCAAGCATGACAGTGGTGCATTTGGATAAAATACAGGAAAACCAACTTCAAGCAGTTAAATCTTTACCATTTTCCCACAAATAAAAACCACTCAAAATATAATTTACTATCAAAACAAAAGATGAGCCAGAGATTTAGTGAGATGTAGTAGTGCTTTAGCTAGTGCTAATGCTGTTGTATGGAAAGGCATTCTGTTCAGATTTTTCAGTAACAGTCAGCAGTATAACATACTAAGAAAAGTAGCTTGTTAAGAGAGGTAGTTTGTTTTTCAGTACTGTAAATTTTATTTAAGCAAAAGTCTATTCACAAAGAATTTTGTGTCTCAGAAATCTGCAAAATCAGGTTCACAGACATCTAAGGTAGAATTTAAATGATCTAAACATAGGCATCTAATGCTATTGGAGGTGCCTTAGGGTATCCAAGACATCTGTATGGAAGCAGATGTGATGCAGATCAAATGTGAGTGAGCATCAACTGGATCATCAGCTGGAGGCCAGGTAGGATATTCTAGGGTGTCTCTCACTGTGTAACTGAATTGACCTTCTAGGGTGTGATCCAGCTTCAGATTAAAACGCCTGAGTGTAGGTGTCCACATGTAAACTGGCTGTATGCTGAACAGCTATGTTCCACTGATGGTATTGACTAGATTTTCACTGCCTATAATTGGAGCTTAGAAATTTTACACAAAGGCAGGCTTGTTAACTTGGAGTTGTATTACATCCCTACTATATTTTCTCATATAGTTATCAATTTTTATAGTAGAACTGACAGCATTTATGTTGTTATCATGAATAATAATAATAAAGAAACTATGGTAGCATTTGTTCTTGCCCATTCAATGTTTTTTATGTGTAGATAAAATAGAGGGGAAAAAAAAAAACTTATTTTCTAAATGTATTCTTTTCAAAAGGATTAATTGGTATTTTAATTTGCATTTTAAATGTCTCAATATTTTTTTTTCTAGACAGAAAAAGGCAGCGCACTACATGAAGCTGCCCTATTTGGAAAAGTGGAAGTAGTACGCATTTTGCTTGAAACAGGTAAATCTGATTTACAGGAGACACTGAACAAATATCCTTAATATTCCTAATGTGATGTATGCCTCCTCATGTTTTGGTTGTACAAATTACTGTTATCTTTCTCAGCCTTTGCAAATCTAATCACATGTATCTCTCCTTAAAATAGTGCTTTTAGAATAAGAAATTACTATACATAGAGAACAAAAGGAATATTTTCACTAACACTCAGAAATTCCATATATGACTCAGTGTATGCCACTGTATTCTGAGAATAAATGTATTCTAAGAACAAAATGGCTACATAAATTTTTTTCACTCTGAAAGACAGCCAAGAATATTCTTTGATCTAGAGGCCAGAAGATTCATGTTCACATTTATTTCCTTCACTTAGCTATTCCTAAGAAACACACCATCCTGCTTGCTCCTTCATTTCCTGGATAAACTTTGAGTGCCTGTAAAGACAGGGGAAGGCACTGTGTCTCCAAGAATTTCATTTGTCCTGAAAGGACAGGAGAACAGGGATATAGAGTCCCAACAAAACCATGTACTACGTAGTAAGAGTTTCAGAATTATTGCAGGTAAATTACTCATCTAAACAACTGTCTTCTCAGATAAATGAGAAGACCAATGAGAATGAAAATATCTAGAAATTACTTCTCTGAGATACATGAACTTCTGTCACACTGAGGGATCTCACTGATGTTTATTATCAGTGCTTGTGGGGTTACGTATCGCAAAAGAAGGTATGTCCTGCTCACAGCTCCTCATATGAATCTCAGCTAGTGCATACCTGATCTCTTTTCAGAAAAAAAGGTCCTTCCAAGGTACTTTCCTGTTTGGATGAATAAGGAGGAGGGAGAAAGGGATCTTCCCCTGCCCTCAAAAGGCAGGGCCTTTTTATATTAATTCACCTAAAAGAGGAAGGACTCGAGAACATCACACAAACATAGAAAGCCCTTAGACCACAGATAAAGAATACCTCTTATAAATTAGTACAGATTATAGCATCTGCCAGAGTACAATTGTACAAGACAGTGGAGTAGAATCTTCAGTGTGAACTCCTTCAACCCCAAATGCTTTGCACTTCTGCAACACTATCCACCTTCTGCCTTTTTTATCTAACAGTCCCCTTTTCTCTAGTTCTACTTCAAAAAAGACTCAGAAGATGTTATAAGTAGCTACTGCAAAGGAAAGGTGTAAGTTGGTGAGTCTGGCCTCTGAAAATCATCTGCCGCTGCTAATTAGCCGAGCAATATTTTGGGTTTATTTTCAGTGAGAAAACAAATTATCTCTTTCTCACAAAACAAATTAGGAAACTCTCCATCAGGTCAGGAAATGACAAGAACTGCAGCCTTTTCTGGTGAGTAGAGAAATCCTCCCATGCTTGCAGAATGTCTTTATAAATCCTGTTTCCTCTGATTTCCTCTATTCAGCATCCCGAGAAGAATCTTATTCTGTTTGTTAGGACCTTCCATGCCTTTGCTTTTTATGAAAGTACATCTAAACTAAAAAAACAACTTGTCGTCTACCATTTCCAAAGTAGCTCCTACAAGACAAAGGTGGAGAGTCATGCAGTAACATGTACAACAGGTTCTCTGAGACCTATCCAGAATAAGCCTCAAACTTATTTATGGTTATGTTCACAGTTTGAGCAAAACAATTACTTTGTCAACAGTCTGAACAGTCTGTGAGAAAATGCTCTGGCTGCTCACAGAGCCCTTATACTACATATGGGTGTTTCAGTCTACTGAGAGCATGAATTTCAAACACGTCGCCATGAAGTACAAAACTTTTAAGGTCAAAAACTTTTTCAGTATTGCTCCCAAAACACATACTGGTACTATGGACTAGAAAATCCCCAATGGATCAGCGCAGTTTGGGGAGAATTAGAATCCAGGAATGTAGGAAAAACATTCAGAGAATTTCTTGATTTTATAAAATATTATTTTCATGGCTGTTTCTTAGGAACAGTCTGTTGAAATAATCCCAAGTATGGTTTAAGAAGCTTATTGCATATCCCCATGAGTTGCAGAAACATAAAAACAATCCATGTCAGCATGTGAATTTTAGGCTACTCAAGATTTAAACAGAAGTGGATTCTGTACTTCAACTATAACACAGCTGTTAATCTGCTACAGTTGTAAAACTGCTTGCATTCAATTTGCCAGATAATTGAGTCTGATATACCACATTTATAAACAGAAGTACTTGGGGTTAAAAATTCCACCACAGATCGTTTTCTTTTTCAGGAATTGATACCAACATAAAGGACAGTTTGGGTAGAACAGTTTTAGATATTCTTAAAGAACATCCATCTCAGCAGTCACTCCAAATTGCAGCTCTACTTCAAGGTAAGTCATATTCAGATATACGTTTGTTAGAGACAAATCAGAATAGCATGGAGGAATATTAAGATATATAGTAATTTCTACTCTTTAAATATTTCATTATACAGAAGAGTAGTCTTTTGAATTAAAAAGACAAAATTCTTGTTTCCTAGATGCACAAAAGTGGTTGAATATCTGAATTTCAGAGTAAAACCTTGCCTTTTCTCAGACAATAGATATTAGCATGGTGTGTCACTTATAATTACTCTTTGTACATTCTTCATTACAAAATAACATTGTAATATTTCACTGCAGTTCCATTAAATTGTGATGGTAAACTACAATTGAAATGCTTGATTTGTTCATAAATAACAACTATGACTGAAAGGTGATGACAAATTTTCAAAACATTTCATTACATTTTTCTCATTTCAAAAAAAAACCCCACCAAACAACCAGGCAGTAACTTTTTCATTATAGCAGAAATATTATAATTTTGTACATACATTTGTTCTCATTCCTCATCTTACTTCATGGTGTAAGACTGGTGGAATTCCATTGCTTACTTCAATCTTCTACTCTAGAAGATGGCAGTAAAGTGATGAAACATGAGCTAGTACGTAACCCAGTGTTAAACATAATTCCTTCTCTTTCTATGTAATTTGTTCCCTGCATTTTCAGATTAGTCTTTCATTAACTGTGTTTCACAGAGGAGTTCCCTGCAGGTATCCTTGCTGCATCTCCACCTGTATGATTATTCCCATCTTTGAATAAGCCATTTTAATCAGTTCAGTGTTGGTTCTACATATGAACTAGCTCATGCTTCAGTCTCCTGCATAACTGTATTTCATAAGAACATTTCCTAGAGAAAATAAGGTCATGTGGCCACACTGTGTCCTTCAGGTTTTCTTTTCTGAATAACTTCCAGACTTGGTAGCCAGCTTCAGTAAAGTTTTCTAGTGAGATGATGGACCAAAGATACAAAGCTCCTATAATGAAAATTTTGCAGCTGGAGGAGAGGTATTCCCTTAAGGAGCAGATTCATGTTATAGCCAAACTGAATTAACAGCTTGCCTTGAGGTCTCCCTCTTTCCTGTTTTTTAGCCCCTTTCCCCCATTCCCCCCTCTTTCTCCTCCCCTACTTCCAGCTACACAGTTCCCTTCCATATTCCCTGCTTACAGGAGATTGCAAAGTGATCTGATGCAGTTCATGAACCAGTAATATATAAAACCTATATTTAATAGCATGTAACAATAATACAAAATAAGATTATATAAATATACATTTGTTTGTTTTAATGAACTTGCCTCCTTAGTAATTCAGGTTCCAGAGTTAGCTCTGTCCCAGGTAACTGGCAGAAAAATGCATCAAAAAGTGGGGAGAAAGATATGGGGGGGGATTAGGGAAATGGAAGTAGGATTTCCCCCATTCAGCAGAAGGGAGTTCCTAATTTGACTCAGACTGCATGGTGAAACTTCAGCCTTCATGTCCTCACTGAGCTGCAGTGTGAACATACCACTATGTAGAGGAAAAGAGGGTTTAATATCATACTGAATCTTCTTCAGTGGCAGGAAAAGGATCAATAAAAGCTTCCACTTTCTTAGACATCCAAATCAATCATCCTTCAGATATTAATCTAAGATTCATTATAATGTCCCATCACCAACTGAACTAATTTTCATTTTAGTATCTCTGTATTGTTCCATTTTTTCCTTAGTGTCTCAACCCCACTGATGAACAAAATTTCTTCAAAGTACCCTTACTCTATGAAAATGAGAGCACCCAAACTCCTCTCAAGGGTTTGTCATGTTGATGGATCAGTAGGTGACTTTAGTTTTTACCACAGAAAATAAATATATAAATTTCAAGGCTTTTTGGTGCTTTGACATGTAATTTTTTCACGTGTGCCTTGAAAATATAAAGAAGACTGCTTAGTAGTTTCAGCTCATATTAGTATGATGAAACTGTGCTTGTAACGAGCAGCTGTTTATTTTTGCTCAGTCTGCCTTATAGTCAGAAGTGATGTATGAAGATGAAAAATGTTTGCAAAGATGCCATTCTGAGTCTTAAGAAAACCTGAGGACCCCCTTCAGAACTCCCTGGTGGAACCCACTGAGATTGTTTTTCATCAGCAAAGGGTTCACTGAAGCTTTAACCAGGAAAGATAAAGTTTGAACTGTGAACTGAAGTTGAAAAATAAAATCAGGAGAGGCAGGATTTGGTACTAGCACTGCTGATGATACAGTAGACCTACCCTCCTCTATAAAGCCAGTTGAGTATACTCTTCACTGAAGTGTGGGTATTTATCCTGTTGTAGCTGAAAAATCAGTGAAGCACTGGGATTTTGGGAAACTGAATGTACTGTAATTGAGTTCGACTTCAGTGGGTAATGAATTTCATGCAAAGAAAGGGTAATTGCTGAGAGAGTTAGTGACTTCCAAATACATTCCTGTTAAAGCTCCTGTCTTCAGATGATTGTCTAGAGAAGCCTACATGTCTCCTTCATGTAGATTTATGGGAAAAATAAATTAAATTAATGGCATCAGGCAATTACTGACCAGATTTTGTAAGTTTCTTCCTAATTTTTTTCTTTGTGCAGACACAATGGCATTGAATTGATTCTTTCACCTTGTTGCCAGTATAGAGAAAGATTTTATCACCTAACATTCTCATTAATTTTTACCATTTCCCCTTTGCATTGTTATGAGTGTTACTGTACAGTTTATAGTATTAACATAGCATATTTGTCCCTGCCACAAGACATTAGCTTTTAGACTATGAAACAAAGTCTAAAAGATGCATATAAACAGACTGGCAGAAACAGACAAGGAAATTACTGGTGGTATTACTGGTGGGCCTGATAGGTAGTGTTCTGTCCTATATGCAGAGGGGTAACAGGGTTGTAAGAAAAGTTTTGAAAGAAAATGAGTTGGTTTTGAGGATATTTATGAGAAACTTCTTTGAAAGAAAAGAAAGTAATTTATGGCTTTAGAACCAGTTCATGGAGATGGTAATACTAAGGCCATTCAGCTAATACTAAAACCTACAGGACTGGTAGCCTCCTGTGAATGAGGCCTTCAGAACTTAAGAATTGTAGACAGACGTTTCTGTTGGTGTTCTCCTTTTTTTAAAGAATATTTACAAAACTACTTTTTACAGATTATAAGTTAAAATGAAACAAAACCTTTGTCAGTGAGGTTTTAGAAGTGATCCTAGTGCTTTTGTGATCTTGACATCTTTCCTCACTATCCTGAGAAAATAGTAATTGAAGTTTCTGCAAAAATATTTTTTTCTGTGTTTGCAAAGTCTGCTGTGTTTTTAGAGATTTTGGTGCATTATCTGATGGAAGGAGAATAAATAACAAAATCACTTTAAAGAGCAATGTGAAAAAGGCTAAGCAAGCCAAACACCACATGAAAGTTTTTTTATTGCATGTTAATTATAGATGGAATTACTAGGAATGACTGTTCAAGCTTTAATTCTTTTTCTTTCATATATGACCCATCATTTTCTGTGTCTTGCTCAGGTCTGAGTTGCATTGAACTCAATTAAAAAGACTTATTACAGTTTAGATTCTTTATCTGGTAATGAAGAAGTAGATGTTTAGGCATTATGTACTCAAAGAGTGGAGAATTAGAATACTGTGCCAAGTAAGGCCAGTCTCCTGGATGCATTTCATGGATGTAGGGAAAGAACAGCATTCAGTGCTGAAGCAGTTAACAGTATTGGCACTTAGGGCTTTATAATTAGGCATTGAAGATAAAATGGATGTTGCCAAGGCTAGTAGGGCTAAAATTAAACCGACCAGCTGTGTTTTAGTTTTAGCACATGTGAACGTGACGCAGGTGCATGCTATGCCATCTTTCAACTCTTTCTCCACAGCCCACTATGCTCTCTATTAGAATCTTGCTCTTTTACTATTTCTGGAAGCAGAATTCTTGTTATTATGAAAAAGAGATAGCAGATAAACAGATGAAAAATGACACAAGCCCTGGGAGGGCACAATAAGCTCTGATGCATAGACAGTATGGAGGGATATGTAATGGAAAGCCGTTTCCCCTCTCTTCTGCCGAAGCTGCTTAAGAACCTAACATTGTTTGTACACATTACCAAATTATTCATAAATGGAAAGTGCATAAACAGCTGGTGAACCAGGACTCCTTTCTTCTTCCCTCTGCTTAAATAGCTTTGGTGTCATTAGCACTGGCTTTCTTTTGTGTATTCTCACTCTTTGTCTCCCTCTCTTTCTGTGGACAAGTAGATGTTCCATTCCCCTGAGTGCAGGAGGCCAGCCTCACTAGAAGGATGGAATAGGTTTCCAGTCAAGAATTTAATTACAGCTGTGTGGGATGAAAAGAATTTGGGTCTCAATCCCCCTTTGTTGCTTCTTTTCTGGGGACTTCTCAGCTCCTTTTATAGGCTATTGTGCAAAAGCTGTAGAGCATTAACTGTTTATGAATTAATTTAACTGCTGTTGTTTTGAGGACTGAAAGCTTAGCTGCACCCTTACCTGTCTCAGGATCATATTATGACTTGAGTGCTTGTTTCTGTTTATCTTCTGTGAACACATGCACAGAAGCCTCCTTATGTGCCTATAACATAAACATCTACTGGTTTCATGTTTCTCTGGGATTAAGTTAAACTTGAGTCATTCAGAATTTTCCTCTGAAATTTAGGAGACTGAAGTCAGCCCAACTTCCATCTCAGCTCAAGTCTGTAATCTTAGCACATCTGATGGTGGCAGTTACCAGTCAGTTTTCTGTAACTGCTGCTGCTGTAAAGAGAAGAGGAACTGGGTCATGAAGCCTCAGGTGGGCTCCTTCCCAGGGAAGCAAGTGAGCTGTTTTGGGAGGAGCTTTTACAGAGCTCAGGGGCTGGGACAGAACTTAAAGGAGCTGAGGATCCTCAGTCAGGTTCTGGGAGAGCCCTGGGGAGGGCAAAGCGTGTTCTAAACATTGCTGCCCTTCAGGAAGACATGGAGTGAAGAAGGAGTAAGGATCCCCCCTACAGGGACATTGGCCATGGAGGGGAGTGCTTTCTAAACCAGTTTTATTCCTCCAATCTAGTTACTTGGAGAGCCTTCTGTTTGAAAAGGTGAGTGTTCAGATTTTTGTTCTAATCAAATTTGGCTTTTTTAGAGTTTAAAAAGCCTTTTTGTCTCTTTATGGGAAGTTGCTTTAGGGAGGAACTCTATGTGAATCCACCCCATGGCATGGCTGAAGTAGGCTCTAAAAACAAAAGGGAAAGGAGCTCCTACTTCATTAAAAAAAAAAAAAAAAAGTTGGTTGTTGGATTTTTTTTTTCCATTAAAAGGAAAAGTAGAAAGTTCTCTGAGGCTAATGTAGCCATTACTCTAAAAGCTAAGGTTTATAAAGAAAGCAAAAATCTTGATCCTCTCACCTCACTGAGGAATTAGGACCTAGAGGAGCTGAAGGTAAGGCAAGCTGTGCTCTAGAGCATGAGCTTTTACTGCCCCTGAAAGTTCAGCAGCAGCTCCAGCAGACCTGAGCCATGTTCTCTTCATGGCTGACCTTCCTGGCTCTGGCTGCTCTGTGGAGAGGCAGCTGTTTCCCTGCTTACGTGTTAACACTTTCATGCCTGCTTGGTTTTGGCCTAACGGATGTTAAGACCAGTAACCACTGCTCTTTTTTTTACTGCTGTGTGACTACTTTTATGCTATTACTTTTGGTGCACATGGCCCTATTTAGATTGAGTATGGCTATGTTAAAATGAGGTAACTGTAGAAAAAGAATCCTACTAAGCAGGCACAGTTTTCAAGATTCTTAGTATTAATCCTCACTGAACTGTAATCTGACGTTTGAGTCAATAGAAGTAAAATACTCCATTCTTCCCAAAGCAGTACGGTGAGGAAACATCTCTGAAATGTGTATTAACATATGCCTTCTTCACCTCTTACATGCTAGTCATGCTGGCTGTCTTGGAAACATGGAACAGGATGACAGTAAGCTGGTGAAGGAAGTCTTATGAATCTGACAGGTTGTGTCCCAAACAGCCTTACTCTCCCCTGTCATAAGAATGACAGGCTTTTCTCTAAAATCTGAGACCACAACTGGGGAAACTGTTCTGGTCTTTAAGTGGTATAATTGACTAAGCTTGGCTTTGTACTGGATGATCTTTCTTTTTCTAAGGAAAGTGACAATCCAGAGCAGTCTCTCAAGTACACTGTAGTCAGAGTAGATGATGGTAACAGTATCATCTTTTTAAGTAAGTTTGGGCAGGTTTTGAAGATTAATTTCTAGCCAGCTGCAGGTGAACAGAATTTGGTTGCTGGTGAAAGCATCCGCTGCTTGGGTGAACTTCTTGGGTTTTGACATAGATCACCTGTTTTGTCTCTGTTTCTTTGATAATATTATGGGTAAGTATATATTTACCTAGACTATAAGCCTTTCACAACTGAGTCCATGTTTTTATTTGTCTTGTACATATCTGGTAGAATTTTCAATAGTATAAAACCAAGTTAGGAGTAGAAATCCCACAGAAGTCCAAAGTTTTAAGGGCTACACTCATACAAGGATGGCACACTGCTGGCCTGTTCTAAACCTCTACACCACACCTTGTGCTGAGCCTTTTGTAGAGATTTTCTGGAAGTAACTCTGCAGGTTTTAAAGTAAGTATTTATCAGATTTATGTTGGACTTGGGATTTCCTCCTCAGAACTAGCCTTCAGCAGGTAAGTGCATTGGTCTGAAAGTGGGGCCCGACAAAGAATAAAAATAGAGTATTATTTTAAAACCACAGTCTTATATGAATATTGGACAGCAGGGTTAAAGTCCTTCACAATCTCCCCTGCATTTCCTTTCCTAATAATATCTGTATTGATCCAATAATTTTAACAATCCCACATGGTAGAACTTCATTTTAGGTTTGCTTTTGGACAGTTGCACAATTATCAAGCAAATATTTTCAGGCGTGAATTCCTTTTTTCCTTTTATTTTTCTTTGGGTCTAGCTTCCTTTTTATTTCTCCTCCATCTTGCACATTAACTTGACCTATAATATAGCTGACAGAGCTGGAGAACATTCCAGAGCATTTTGTCATGCTGCTGGTTTTCTCATGGTCTCTTAGAGCTCATCTTTGCTTCTTTGCTTTCAGCACTACACAAAAAAATAGAAGTGCCCATTTTCATATGAAGAAATGTATGACAGATTATCCAAGGGACCACTGCCAGCCATCAAACTTAATATATGACATTTTCAAATCATACGTTCTTTAAAAAAAACTCAACAACCTGCAAAGCATTTTGAAACTGCACTGTGTTCTCTGCCATTTCCAATTTAATTTTCTCCGATGTCTATTTTATCACAGATTGTATTTGGGTTTGGGGATTTTTTTATTTAATCAGGAATAACAGCAAGCTAAACAAGTGTGTTGTAGACTGTAGAAATTAAATCAGGGAGATTTCACTTCCCAGAAACTCTTTAGTCCTTCAGTGTGATATTGGTGAAAGCAGTTACTGTAGTTTGCTTTTGCATGTATTACAACATGTACTGTTGGGGTTACTATCTTGTATTGGAAAGAATTTGTTTAACCAGCTTCAGAAAATCAAGAAAATGCAGATGCAGAATAACTGCCTGAACTGAGAACCAGTCAACTATGCTGGGGAAAAAATGCCACTATTGTATGAATTATTTTCTAATTTATTATTTAATATTTGTCCTACAATAACATTCATTAAGGTCTTGGTGTTCCATTGAGCTAGCCTATGTACCAAAGCACATGTAAAAAATGTATATATTTACACAAAAATAATAGTAATGAAATTGAGGTTTAGCATATTCATCATTCAATGTTTTTCTCTTTTTATAAACATCTTCATGAAGGTGGAACAAGGGACGTTTTAAAGCAAAAAAGCACAAAAATTTTAGAACACTGTTTTTTAGACTGCTAGTTTTAACTAGACTTTTGAGACTGCATTCTTTTTTCTTGTGTACTATCTCTGTGCTGCAAGCAGAATATTTGGTTTTCTTAATAGTATCAATATATCTAACATTCTGAATATCTTGACTAAAAACTCTTCACAAATTTAGAACAAAGGAAGACTCCTTCACCAGTAATAATATAGTGGAACAGTTACATAGATACATCAAGGAGACAGGAAAAACACAGGGATAGTCTCAACTCATTACTTTTACAATGAGATTTCTGTAACAGTTTCAGCAGATTAAAGAACTGGCCATTATAGTGTTTTATAATACTTTCAATAAATGATTGCCTTGCAGCAGTGTTTATGAATAATTACAAGGTTGTAATATGAAAAATTGAAAAGGCTTTAATGAAAAATGAAGTAGCAAATATACTTTTGATTGGATTAAACCCCCTTAATTCAGGAGTTTAAGTGTATGTGTATCTTTAAATTGCAGAATATATGGAATCAGGAAATGCAAGTATTTCTGAGGAACGCCCACTGGAATGCGCAGAACATCAGTCTTGCATTTTGTCCCCAGAAGTTCCTCCGTCTCCAAAGGCTAAAAGTAAATACATGTACTCTGTGAATACAGAAGCTGTACTGAACTTTTCCTTAATATTAAAATTATATTGCTAACACATTCATACAAACATGCAAAATGAAAAAGAGAGATTAAGAAAGTTATTGATGTTGAGAAGCTTTTTACACCATGAATTACCTGTCTTGACTACGTACACTGTAATTCATGTCGTATAGGAAAGCAAAGAACTGTATTCTCAGAAGGGACAAGTTACTGATGGATTACAGTGTATTATGTTATTTGATCTTAAATATTTTTAATTTATCTGACCTTATGCATTTCATATTCAAGTAAAACAAAAGGATACTAGATATGTCAAAATACTCTGCAGGCGTTGTTCACGTTCAAGTTAAAGGTTGACTTTACTTTACCTTTCCCAGTACAATTGTGTTACATTTGAATGTCTCTTTCAAAGATCATGTGTGTACTGCTCTTCCATTCATTTTCTAACATACCTTTCATATACCACAACTATCACTGCTATGTGCACATGCTTTCATCTTATGTTCTGATTCACCCTTTACACACCACAGCCACTTAAGTAGAGCATTTCCCGAGTGTGGTGTCATCCTGCTCTTCCATGAGAATCATCCTTCTGTAGAACCAAACCTAGCTTCTGTCTTCTGTAATCATCCAAAGTAAACATAATTGACTGCTGGCAAATAACTAATCCTTTCTTCTTAGAGGAAGAGTTTCCATTCATGAGAAAACTAAGTTTAAAGCTGCACACCAGATTATGATCTTCATGGTGATAGTAAAGAAATGCTCTAGTTTCATTCATGTTTACTGTTGGGGTACTTAACAGATGTATGGTGTATGAAGATAAATAGTTCCTTTGAGATTAGTAGAATCATGAAGTCAACTACCCTAAGCAATAGAAATATCTGTCCTGAAATTAAGTAGTAAATATTTTAAAAATATGTTTTACTTCTTAATGATAAGGTCATGATCTCACATTCCTTGTTTCCACTTTCAAGGTGTAAATACTGTAAAACATGCTAGCTGGCTTCTGCTTGTCTATTGTATAATCTGATTCCGAAGAAAAGAAATTGTACTTGATTGTGCTTCCTATCCATCTGTCTGACATCCTCTGACAATCTAATTTCAAATAATTTAAACCAAATTTGAAAGAGGGATAGCAGTATCAATTACCTTTCTGTGACTTTCATGAAAACAGGTAGCTAGAGGATAGACCTTAATTAGTACCTGCACTGAAAGAAATAGGGAAAATTTATCTTTTATGTATTTGTTCTGGCAGCAATCAACCAGCCAGTTAGTGTACACTTACTCACAGGTCAGTCAGCACCCTTGCAGTTCCAGTTTTGTTACACAGAATTCATCCTTGCCTGGTAAGAAATATTCTAGGCCATATGTGGGAGAACATGGGACTGGGGACATGAACATAATTCTGTAGGAAACAGTAGTCCTGTTTCTTTTTAGGGCACTGTATTATGATTTTAGAATAGTTCTTAATATTTAGGTATTTTACTTTCAAATTTTATTTATTATAATATTAATCTGGAATAATTTCAATTTTCTAATTAAAAAGCTGAATATGGATAAACTCAATTATATCTTTGTCTAATTTACAAGTTTTGTGCAAAGTTACCATTGACTAAGAGTAATAAGAGTTTTGAATGCAAAATTTCTGTTACTTAGATATTAAAAGGCAATTAGATGATTTTCATTAACAATTTCTGTTCTTGGTTCTGAAAGTTCCAGTCATAATTAGCCATAGTTGTAGTTTTAAAAATATTTTAAAATATTTATATTTACCTAGCATAACAAACAGTGATGACTGAAGGAAAATGACACAAAAAGAACTCCAGACTCTGTTTTTCCTTTTCAGCATTTTATTCCCAAAGAGGGAGTAAAATGGAACTATCTCTGTATTTTATCAAGTCTATGGACTGTAGTTTCCAACAACATGACTCTTGTAAGCTAGTCAAGAGAAGGGGTTTCTTATTTGCCCCTGGAAAAACTTGGTCTTCACTCATATTTTCATTTCTATTACTGGAGGTAACTGTGTAACACTTATGCAATAGATTATCAGAACCTAATGCAGTTGTTCATAACAAGTAGCTTTTTACTCTGTGGAGGTCTTGCTGCTGCCAGTGGGCTGTTTGCAGAAAAGTTAGCACTCAGTGTGATTCTAATAATTACTACCAGTATTTCTAACATTGGCCCTCAGTTAGTATAGACATATAAAGCCCATTATCTTACTATTTTGGTAGATTTCTTAACTACAGATATCTGATAAATTAAGGAGAAAACATGAAACACAGTGCAGAATGCACTAAACATGGTTTTCTGATAGACTGCTGTAGGGAAGTATGTTTTAAACTTGTGGGTTTTGCCCAGTATATTCTTCCACCATTCCATTTAATCCCAGGAAAGTGAGCAAGAATTGTTTATAAAACATAGCTACCTTGATGGGACAGATGTGCATTCTCAGAAACTCAGTTCCAACCTACTTACAGTTTATGGTACCTATGTAGTGCATTAATTGATCACAGCAGCAAACATGAACTTGATGCTGAGTAAGGGACACTGATTTTGTATGTTTGTAGAAACTTTCATTTCCTGAATTAATTTTACGTTCTTGGATAGGTGCTATTTCTAGTCAATGTTCAGGATTAGAAAACAGAGAAAGGGTAAGTATACACTGTAATTCATCCTAATTAAATGCAAGGTATAGGGGAATGCAGAATTATGTAGATTACCTCCAGAGATTCCCATTCTGGAATGAGATGCCATTATTTTTGAGGGGAGAATTGTGCATGAAGATTACTGTTTAGATGATAAGGCATGGATTATAACAGATGGTCAATAAAATTTAAAGAATGTGCATTTCCTTTTTAGGCATAAATTACCCCGGTATTCTAATTATTGACTAACGGTGTGTCTGTTTTTAAAGGTGAAGCTGTGACTGGAGAATTGTCAAAGCTCTTAGATGAAATCAAATTGTGCCAAGAAAAGGAATACTCTTTTGAAGATCTGTCTCATACAATATCAGACCATTATCTGGACAATTTTAGTAAAGTATCAGAGGAAGAACTTATGACCAGTGGAAGCCAAACCAAGCTTAATGTAGTAAGTAAGATGGGATACAAAGACAATATATTCAGTTATATCTGCTTTATTTATGGCACATTCAAGAAAGAAATAGTACAAGAGTGAGAATAGTACAAATCTAACATTATAATAGAAAAAAATAATATAGCATGTGCTCCTTACAGATTTAGAATTTAATGTTCCCCATATTTTACAAAGATATTGCTACCACACCTCAGAATGGCTTTTTATGGCACCACCAATATGACCAAAAGTTCAGGTTAGTTGTTCTTTTGAGCATGGGGAGTGCAAGGAACGTTTTTTTTAAGCAATCAATCAATTGAAATCAGTATGCTCAGTACTATACCAAAGACTAAATGCTTGCAGAATCTGATCAGAAGTGCCCCCAAAAGGAGCAGCTAAGCATCTTCAGTTATGATTCTTATACATTTTATTACTATATAGCTTTCTCAGTAGCCTAATGGTATTAACGACAGTCACAATACTGAAAATTGTTGTGGTTGTGATACTTCAGTGATTTCCAGCTACAGTTGAAAAAATGACTTCATTGCTACTAATCCTGTGAATAACATGCTCTAGGATTATTTTTTTCTTTAAAAAAGGCTTTTTTTTTTTTAAATTGAATTTTCTTCCTCAGAAAGTAAAGTGAATGGAATTGCGCAGGGAATAAAGCACAGAACAGAGGGAAAATGCTAAGTGCTAAATTTCAATTAATGTTGTTCATAAATTAAGAAAAATTATACTCTCATATGTGGGGGGAAAAAACATGGCAAGTTAAGGACTTTTATGTTCTAGAGAATTTATTACAATATATGTAGACAGAATGAGATTTACAAAGATGGTTAGCTGCCCTGAAATGCGGTAGATACTTTTGTAAAGCCTTTCTAGATGTCTGAATGATTAGATACATAACCCATGTTGAAGTCAGTCTGAACAAGGTACTGATCCCATTTAAGCATTTTCATACATCTTTCTAGTGTCTCTCTGTATTTAGGTGCTAACTGCTATTTAAATCTGCTCAGCTGCTTTTTGCAGAAAATGTAATCTATATAATTCCGTCTACTCAGACTGAAATTTTTAGTCCTAAATGAAATACAATGTGAATAGGAGGTACTCAGACACTAAATCTGTAATTTATGTGCAGCAAGCAAATACAAAGGTAAATTAGACAAATGTATTTTTTGAGACTGCATCTATTTGAATATTGAACTAGATGTGAAAACAAATCTTCAGAAATGGGGATTGTTTAAAGCATGCTGTGGCTTTCTCCTAGTAGTGCACACAGCTTTTCTTTCAAAGAAAAGTAGAATCAGGATGATGGATACACACTCCCAACATGAGGTCAGCATGGAGGGTAGAGCACATTTTCCCCTAGAGTAAACACAGCTATACAGGCCCATATAGAGAGGACTCTTTGCTGTGATGTGGGATTTTCCTGTTTGATCTAAAACATCCATTTCATTTTTAAAAGTATTTTAAGGTCACTCAGTCTGTTCAGTTGCTACCTGGCTGTCTTGCATCAAAAAAAAAGAGGAAGTTGCTCCCAGTTCTGACACACTGTCTTTTAGTTTTGGGGAAGTGCTACCTTCCCGTGGTGTGTAGACTCACTGTATAGTGCATGGATGATACGAAAACCCACACACACTGTAAGGAGTCATCAAAGAGTAATCAGGAAGGAGCACTAAAATGAAGAGATATGTTTAGCTCTGAAAATAGATACAAAGGTGAATGCTGCCAAACTACTCTGGGGGCAGGACCAGCAAGCATGGTGGTGAAAGAAGTGTGACAGTAGAGTGATGACTGAAGAAACTTAAATGAATATTTATGTGTAAGAACATGGAGATACAGAGAGAAAGACAGAAGTGGAGACATATATAGATATGGAGAGTCAGAAATAGATTCCTTGGATATGTATTAAAGAGAAAGATTCTTACAGCTTCTTCTGACTTTGGTTTTCTCCTCCCTGGGAAGCTTCCATAAAAATCTCAGTAGGGTAAGTGGGGTCTTCTGTCATCTGCATTCATTCAGCTTACATTCATTGCTGATGCACATATCAAGACTGTGCCAGGGGCAGCACAGGAGTGTGGTAACACTGGAGCACAGGCTCTTTCTGCCTGCAGGACCAAGTGTTTTCTTTCTCTGTTACCCGCTCAAGCACAGGGCTAAGAACTGCACCTGGCATGCCTTTACAAGCAAGTAGTTACTGCAGGTTCAAATCAGCAGTTTTTCCTCAAACTTTCATTGCTGACCATGCCAGCATCAGCTCTGAAGAGGTGTTGAAGTCAGATCCCTGTTGGTAATGTGTCAGATGATACCATTTCCTGGGCAAATGCTGGTTCCAGAGACAGTGACTGGTGCAGGCTTTTTGACTTCTCCTGTAGTCCAGTCATCTGAACAGGTTCCAAAACCCAAGTCAAGATACTTCATGACCCTTAGGGAGATTCTGCAAAGAAACTGGCTGCTAGGAGTCATCTGTATTTTTTGCATCATGCTATTGTTCAGAGAAATAGGAGACAAAAACTGAGGAATTCCTGTTTGGAGTAGTAGCCTGTGGGTCAAAAACCTAGTAAGTTGGAGCAAGGAACATCAGGAGCCACCTCCTGAGGATAACATGGGCATGTGAAAGAGAAAACATCAGGAAGGAAAGTGTATTTCAAAGCATTTTTTTTAAACAACTGGCTCTTTTGAAGAGAGCCAAATCACCTGTGGTACTGCTCTGTCTAAATAAGGTTTAGATTGATTCAGGACTGCAGAAAGGAGTGTCTTGCCTATCTAGGATCCAAAGCCTGGAATTCTCTCCTGAATCTAAGTGCCAATCTCTTATTTGAAAGAGCAGAGTTCACTGGTTTTGTTTAGCGTAAGGGTAGTGGGGATGCCTGCTTTTTAATACAGTAGCTTGACAGTAAAAGGCTTCATCTGGAGAGTGGTAGAGTGGTGTTTATTTCTCGCTATGGCATAAGGGTGGGTTTTAACATCACCTTTATAGTCTCCCAAATAAAGGACTGAGCATCAGCCTGATTCCCTCCAGTATTCTTTCTGGATTTTACAACCGCTGGGAAAATAGCAGTTCAATCCTGAGAGCAGGACTTGGGACTCTATTGTCTGGCAATCTGTTCCTTTTCTGGCCTCAGATGTCATGCATTGTTGCTCTGTGATACAGCACCTGTAGAATACTACTTTTTCTTTTGAAGAAGTTGTGGGTTGTAACTCTCTTAGATCAAGGACAGAATTGAATCCAGTCTTCCATTTGCTGAGTTATTGGACAGTTAGTCATCCAACCATGTAGCAAGTTGTTCTGGTATGTTTGGAGTAAGGGACTTCTTTCTTTTTATCAAATTTTGCATTGAAAACACTACATGTTTTATTACTTAATATGTTTCTGTGTATGGTGTGTGATGTGTGCTTACAGTATATTAAAGTCATGTAGGAAGCAGAGTTTGCACAACTCTGAGGTTAGGAGAAACTGAAAAAAAGCTTTCTGGGTTAAAATTTTGGGTTTAGTCACCCTAATTCCAAATTATTAGTCAGCTCTGTGTTGACTCTTAAGTTTCTTCAGAACATGGAAGAGATGAATAGGAAAATGGAAGGGCAGGATGTTGAGGACTGGAAGGCTTGATCATCTGGGAGGAGGAGGGTACAATGGAGCAGTAAGTAAGGAGAATAAGAATAGACACCATAGTGTAGATGTGAATAGGAACAGATCTGGAGATGAGTAAAAATGTTCCCATAGGACATTTCCTTCCAAAAGCTGAAAGGGAAACTGGGAAAAATTTTGGGTTCTGAAAAAGCAGATTGTGTTAGCTTCTTGAATGAGGAGAGCAATTATTGAAGAGGGTGAAAACTGTCAGTGCTTGTTTGCTGAATAGCACAAGTCAGATGAGAATAAATTAATGTGATAATTTATTTGAAGAGTACATTATAAAGAATAAACTAAAGACAGTCAAGTTAAAGCTACACTGGAAACTTTATAAATTCAGTGCTCAATTTTGTAAATCTGGCTGTGTTACAAAGTCCTTCTGATGGGCTGTCATCTAAAATATTAATTCCATGTTTCCTAGTCTGTCTTCACCAGTCATTAAAACATATATATTATGAGATTACAGACAACAATGCCCTGTTCATTGTTTCCTCAAAATTGAAGGCCAGGTTGAACATAATTTTGCAACTGGAAATGTGGGTTATTATACTACTCAGAGAGAGCTCCAAAAAGGCATTTATATAGGCATGATTTTAGTTGGAATTGCCCATTTTTCTCAAAGGCTTGTACACTGGGTGGACTAGATGATGGATTCATAGATTTTTACTCCCAGTTCCTGTCTGCCTTTTTTTTCCCTATTTTGGACATTGTGACTTGAACACCCTTTAGTTCCACTGTGTATGCAAAGACATGGGAAGCCCTGATAGCTGCTGCACAGGGAAGCTGGGAATGCCTTATACTTGTGTATTATTCAGCGCTGACATATTACAGTTTTTCTACATTTGCAAAATACAAAACTTTCACTCCAAATAACTAGGATTTGATTGTTCAACAAGTCAGAAAAGGAGCTGTGCTTCAAAGCATGTTCTCAGAAAACATGAGGTGGCAAAAGATGTAGGAAAATCCTTGGCTGTATCACAGTTTAGTTAACTTAGCTTAACCTTTTAAAAGGAAACATTTGTCTTAAGCATGATTGCTAGCAAAATCAGCTTTTGACAATAACTTATAGTACTTTCCATTTAAAAAAAAAAAGTATGATTTTAAAAATATTTATTTTCCAATAGATGGCAGTCTGGCTCAGTAATTTCAAGAACAAAACCAGCCATCTTATGTAAGAGTTTTTCAATTTTTTTTCATTGCTACGTTAAAATCATGCATTTTTAACACGGTTGATAGTAGAAACTACTTAAAAACAAACACCTGTGATTCTTATAAGAGGAAAATTTATTGAACATCATGGCATACATTTAAACTACAAACTAAAATATCAAGGCTAAATTTAGAGGTGTATTATAACAGAGGTTACACATCAAGTGTGTATTCTAACAATCTGTTCGAATTCAAGAACAAGTAAGAGAATTTAAATAGGTATAACTTGCAAAGCAGGAATCCAGAAAAATTAAGTGTGTCAGGAAAATGAACAGAAGAATGTCAAAGTACCTATTATGAGGAATCTTCCTGATCTCCTGCAAGTAAATTGCTTTAATTTAGATTCCTCTGTCCTTCGAGTACTAACTAACATCATTACCAGTTTCCTGTCAGGTTTGAGGTACCTGTGTATGTACTCATGTGAGAACAAATTATTCTAAATGTAATATTAAAACCAGAAATATGCTCTATTTATGGCAATGTGCTGGCTCATTGTGTTTCTTAATTTTAAAAAAATCAGAAAAGTATGGGCTTTTTGCCCATTTAAGAAGAAATTCCTGTGGATACCAGAGAATGATATGTTACTGGTTTTTGCTTTGGACAGCCTATGATTGCAAACAAAAAATAGGTTATTAAGAACTTCCTATGTGTGTGTATGAGTATATATATATATTTGCAAGATGTACATATTGGACACAATACATCTCAATCTTTTCCTTTCATAAACTTGATATTTTATTTTAATGATTTTTTTTTCTTAAAATTGACTCTTAAAAGAGGCTTTTCTTATTCTGTGTTCAAAAGTTTATTGAGGTCCTTACTTAAGAATGAATTTGAAAATTGTTGTTTTCTTTTCACTTAGTAACAATAACTATTCTCCATATTTTTTGAGAAGTCATGAAAATTTTTGAACTAAAACTAATCTTAAAGTAATAAAACTCTGCCATACACACTTAATAAAACTGAAGCTCCAAATTTGAAGTCTTTTCTTCAGATCAGTCCCTTCAATCTTGTGTGGTAGGTGGTTGCTTGCAATGTTTGCTTTTATATTTATGTTATTGTGTTCAGAAACGTAGTACATAAACTACATTGATTTGAAAGTGCAAATGCAATATCTTAATGTCTTTGGATGTGTGATATGAGTTTAGGTTAAAGACATAGTTCCAGAAAGTCCTTTTGTGCTCTTAACAGTAGAGTGTATGTCCAAGGATTTTACTTAATTACCTGGAATAAATACTGATAAATGTAAATTATAAGGTGCCCCTATTTTTTTTGCTTACAGAATAAACCTGAAGATAGTAAAAACATGTAGGATTGTAGTGACTGCACTACAGAGGGATTTCACAGAAGTGGCAGCAGTATATCTGATTAAATTTAATGTGGTTATATAATAGATAATAAAGGCTGGCAGCAGTAACTTAAATTTAAACATGAAGAAGCGTTCTGTGTAGTCTCAGAAAAAAGATTGGGATTTCATCACAGGCGTATAAATGTCAATTTCTGCTTACTTCTGTCATCCAGAAAGGGAAGTTGATACTTACGTACGTTAGGAAAGAGTGAAAAATATATATACACTTAAAAACTATATTAACATTGTTGAAAACAGTGATGGTACATATTGATAGAGAAGATTCACTTTTTACTCTCATGCCAGAATAGCAAGAAGATAGGGGTATATAAAGGCAATAAAACTATGATCATGATTGGTTTATATCTAAGGGGAGATTTGAAAGCATATAATTGTGTTTTTGAAAGAAGATGGCTAAGAATTAATATATGAGGTGAATAAAATTTATGCATGGTCCTTTAGAAGTAAGTTGTTCCGATTATTTTTTTCTCTAAGGAAAAGAACAATTATTTTTAATAAAAAGTGCACATATAAAAGAATTTTTTTTTATTTTACAAAGTAATAATCACTGGAATTTATTGAGGAATATCGAGGTAAACAATTTAGTAACATTATTCAATAATACTGTCGGTTAATAAAAAGTGCACATATAAAAAGAAATTTTTTTTATTTTACAAAGTAATAATCACTGGAATTTGTTGAGGAGTATCGAGGTAAACAATTTAGTAATGTTATTCAATAATACTGTTGGTTTGGGGTTTTTTGTTTGTTTTAACATAACATTTCAATAAATCATGGCTGGGCTGAAATATTGTAATGGCTAAGAGTGAGCAAATATGCTGGAGTAAAATGATTACTATCTTGGATCAAACGTGGCAGCCTTTAACAATATCACACACTTGCATATTGACATTATTGAGACAGTGAGGCAAAATTCCACGTGACGATGGTGAGTAAGCCAGTAGTATATACAATGGATGACTAATGAGGATACATTAAAAACACATTCAAGAACAATTTTGGTTACTTATTCATTAGGGAATGGTAAGACAATCAGGCCTGATTGTTTGGGACTACATGGAGAGAAGCATATAAATCTTAAATTATTTAATATAGTAACATTTATTGAATTTGATAATACAGCTTCACTGTATTTTGCAGGTATTTATGATGTATAAAAAAAGGAAGAGAATTGTACCAAGAGTCTGTATTTAGAATGTTGTTGCTTTACTTAATTCCCTGTTTATAATAGTGATAAATAATTTACGTATTGCCAAATTTGACATTACAAGAATTTTGTATTAAGTTGATCTTTAACTCTTACACCTAGTTCAGTTATGAATCTTATTTTGCAAACATATACTGACTCTTATTTCTGTTGAAAGTAAAAATATGAAGGACAATATCTCCCAGGATATGTAAACCCTACTTTTTAAGATTCCCTTGTTGCAAAGGTCTACCCACTCTCTGAAGATAAGATTATATAACTTTAAAAATTGTTTTTAGAAGCTACCGCCCAACTAAAAACCATCTGTTAGTCGCAGTTTCTAATGAGCACACTGGTATTTCCCACTGAGAAGAACTGTTGTTGCTGTTATTTTTTTCATTAGACGTTTATAATGTGACATCCAGTACCAAGCATCCACTTGGTCAATATAGAATGATATGCTTGCTATAAGCTACTTTACAAAATGATTTCTAAATTCTATTTAAACATGAGCTGGTTATTATAAAGAAGCATAGGGAAACATACCAACTTCATACAAATTTTTGTCCCTTCTATTAGATAGTATACCTAGCCAAGGAAAGTTCAGACACTTTTAATGTATCCTTTCCTAATCTATGTTCTACAGCTATTAAAATAGGGGTTTTTTTGTATCTATAGGTTATGCTATGCTTCAGTACAGTGTTGTAAAGATTTCTGTGTTAGAGGGGTCCTAACAACAGCTGAGTGGAACTCTATACAGAATAGGTTGCTCAGTGGCATGCTTCACAGCCAAATGAATTAGCCTGCAGCTCCCTGCTGCTGTGATTTCTGGTAGAAGTATTGCTAGACAATCCTCCAGCATGCTGCACAGTCCTACCCTGTGAGAGCACTTATTTAAGAATATGAAATACCAAAACATGGTAACACTTAGTATGATTTAAACTACATGGAGTAAAGTATAACTAGGGGAAGGTGCTGGCCAAGCCACCAGTTCATCTAACCTACATTAAAAAGTACCTACTCCTTTCCCATTAGAAAGATTTTCTGGAATATTTAACTGTCCAATTACGTATGTGTGTGGCAAACTCCTTGGCTATCAGATACTTGCAGGAAAATAGCTTACAGACAAATGAATCTTTTTGAATGCTGTTATGTGTTTAGCTTGCACTGGTGAATTCTAAATGTATCTAATCCTTTTGCTCCAATCTGTCACATTCTTTACCGCAGTGACCCTGTATCACTATGTTTTGCAGAATATGTGCTGTATGTACAGACATTTTCTTTTATTTGCTGAGTATTTGCTTCCATTTATTCTTACATAGTTAAATCTGACAGAGTAGAAAAGAACAAATAGCTTGTGTACACCCTCTGTAACTTGCAATACTTCAGGCTTGTTCTTTCTTAAAGCTTTCTTTTTCCTGACTAAGTAATCCTAGCATTTTCATTTTGTATGTAAATCTTGCCATGCTACCCACTACTTCATTTGCCCTGCTGTGGACTAAATCTCTTTTACATAAGGATCTCAGATAAGAGTGTAGCATTTTTTCCAAATAATTATATTATAAGCTTTTCAGATCAAAGAGCTTGTTTGTCCTTATGGATATAAAGCTGTATATAAATTTAGGGTGCTCTGGAAATGATTAGTAATATTTTATCTACTCAGCAATCCTGTTGGACAGCTGTTTTATAAAATTAACCACAGTAGGCTTTTGTATATTTTCACCAGGACCATTTTAGTTCAGAGACTGTCATATGTTGTAGTACTGAGGACATATGTAATTTGAAGACTAACCTCTATTTCATTATACTTAGACGAACACCAAAGAAATCTACTAATCTCAACAGGATCTGAGGACTCTATCAGAACTGATCTTGAGATCGTTTTCCCAATATGAAGTATATTTGCTTTAATTAAATATCCTTTTGTGTGTGTTATTCAGTTGCTTTAGAGAACCTTCTTTTTCATCCCTATTTGTGCCATTAATTTTTTCTAATATCCCTAAGCTGCCTGTGCCATTATAGACAGTGTTGCCAGGCTTGCATAGCAGAACTCTTGTTTCCTCCATTTCTTCCATACCCTCAGTGTCCATCATCCTGTGAGTATGCAGTAGTGTACAACACGATGTCCATTTTTAAGCTACAGTGTCCAACTTCATTTGGGATCTTCTGAGAGAATTTCAGTCACTTCTGAAGAACAGAAAGAGAAGATAATACCATGAGATTTCCACCCAGACAGGTGATTTTGCAATATTAACCTCTGTCATATTATTACAAAACCAAATCATCAGGAAGGCTGATGACTTTTGCTATTACTAGGATATTAGTCACCAGAGATCAGTCCCTCAAGCCCTGACCTTCCCTACAGGTCTGCCAAAAATCTGTCATGGACTCCTGCCCTGTGTTTCCCTCCGGTTTCTCCTCTCCTCAGACTCTTCTCCAGTGTTCCAGACAGAATCAGGTTTTCAACTTCTCCCTCACAAGAGAACAAAGAGCTCTTTTCACAGAATCATCTAGGTTGGGAAAGACCTTGAAGATCATCTAGTCCAACCATTAACCTAACACTGACCATTCTCAACTACACCATATCCCTCAGCGCTATGTCGACCCGACTCTTAAACACCGCCAGGGATGGGGACTCCACCACTGCCCTGGGCAGCCCGTTCCAATGCCTAACAACCCATTCTGTAAAGAAATACTTCCTAATATCCAGTCTAAACCTTCCCTGGTGCAGCTTGAGGCCATTCCCTCTTGTCCTATCGCTTGATACTTTGATAAAGAGACTCATCCCCAGCTCTCTGCAATCTCCTTTCAGGTAGTTGTAGAGGGCGATGAGGTCTCCCCTCAGCCTCCTCTTCTCCAGACTAAACAACCCCAGTTCCCTCAGCCGCTCCTCGTACGACATGTGCTCCAGACCCTTCACCAGCTTCGTTGCCCTTCTCTGGACACGCTCGAGTGATTCAATGTCCTTTTTGTAGTGAGGGGCCCAAAACTGAACACAGTAATCGAGGTGTGGCCTCACCAGTGCCGAGTACAGGGGTAAGATCACTTCCCTGTCCCTGCTGGCCACGCTATTTCTGATACAAGCCAGGATACCATTGGCCTTCTTGGCCACCTGGGCACACTGCTGGCTCATGTTCAGCCGGCTGTCAATCAACACCCCCAGGTCCCTCTCTGACTGGCAGCTCTCCAGCCACTCCTCCCCAAGCCTGTAGCGCTGCTGGGGGTTGTTATGGCCCAAGTGCAGCACCCGGCATTTGGCCTTATTGAAACTCCTACAGTTGGCCTTAGCCCATCGCTCCAGCCTGTCCAGGTCTCTCTGCAGAGCCTCCCTACCCTCGAGCCGATCAACACTCCCACCCAACTTGTCATCTGCAAACTTACTGAGGGTGCACTTGATCCCCTCATCTAGATCATCAATAAAGATGTTAAACAGGAATGGCCCCCAAACTGAGCCATGATCTTTCTTGGTTCTCTTAAAATTCATTTTCTCCCTATTTGATCAGAGTATCACCAGTAGGGATGCTGCAGTTCCAAAGGTGGGATCCAGCTGCCTTAATATTAAGTCTCTCGTGTCGCTGTGGATGTGCAGGGTGCTTACTGCATGGGGCTGACATGGGCTCAGTCATGCCTTCAGGAGCAGTGATTAAGGGTCAACAGCTACCCTGTAGTATCCAAAATGACAGTCGATGCATATGCTTGGCAGCTGAATCCCACCATAAGCCCTCAAATCAGTTGCATAAACATAGGCATGTAGTGCTGTTCTGGTCAGCAGCTGAGACATCTATGTGGGGCTGGCAGATGTGAGAAGGGACTTGGAAAGTAACCGTGTTCTAGAGTGGCAGTTAGAGACTAGGCAGGGTGCCCAAAGATAGACACTGGACCTCAATGTAGAGGCAACTTAATCTAGATCCAAATGTTCCTACAGTAGATTGGCAGTGTTGACATTAAGGATTGAGAAATGTTTGTGAACTTCAGTAATCTATTTGGTTTATTGTGTTTGAGCAATAGAGTATGTAAAACTGTATGAGATCTGTAAGGAATATGGAGGACTATGAAAACATTTTTTTGCTCTCTTGAAAAATTAGTTTTGATAGTTTGTAAAAAGCCTAATCTTGAATATGTGGAAGATATATTTTTCACAGTCATATGTAGATATTTACCCTATCAGAAAGATAACTGAGTTAATAAGGAAAGAAGAAGAAATAATGCTTTAAAAATGTGTTTTCTATCCTGCAATACTAAACAAGGAATACATTGTTCTAGAACTTTTTAGCTTTTGATGTTTCTGCATGTTACAGAGGTAGGTATTTCTGTAATATTTCTAGAACTTGATAACTGTTGTCAGCAGGTACCAATGCAGGTTTGATTGTGGTTTTTAATACATAGTGACATTAGAATAAATGCGTGTTCTACCTACAAAACAGGATACAAACAGTAGAGGGGAAAAAAAATAAATCTTAAATACCTAAAGTCAACACTGGTTTCATGTCTACTCTCTTAGTATAAGAATAAAGTCATTAAGCTTGGGACTGAAGTAAAGCCTGATGATCACCATCTGATAGAAAATGCATGTGAAGAGTGAGAACAATATGGGTATGTCTCAGTTGTTTTCTGCAGTGAGTGGAACAGTGTAGTTTTATCCCTGTGGTGTAAATAGAAGATGGAGCCTACTAATCTATCAGAACTATGTGAAATCCTACAGGATCCATTAGAGGATGGAGGGGTGGTGATAAGTGTAAATGTATGGTTTTACTATATTGTATTCTATGATTCTTTTGAAGTTGAATAAGTAGGTACTCCCTTAGCAGCAGCAGTCCCAGTTTCCTTTCTTTGCTGCTTCTTAATAAGAGGTATACAAGTCATTCTAATGGTAAATATTCTGCCATATTTCACAGGGCAAAATGATCATCCATGATAAGCTAATACAAAAGAATGCTTTCTTTAAAAATTGTTTACTAGCTGAAATTAGAACATCGAATTACGTGTTTGGACTACTTGCTTAATTTCATTTTTATTCTATCCTAATGGCAACAAGCATATTTATTTTATAATTGACATATAAAAAAGATTAAGTATTTTTGTACTTAAGCCTTGAAGTAGTTGACCACTCATGACATAGAGTTTCATTGTGTTCTGTTGGCAGATTTTTTTCAGTCCCTGTGAATAAGCTCAGGAAGTAGAAATGAATAGCAGAAGAATATATTGGACCAGATTTTTAGACCACTATAAAATCAGGATCAGGAGTAATTTAGAGTATAAGGAGCAACTGACTAATATTTACTATGCATTGGAAATGTTTGCCCATGGAATTAATACAGACAAACAGCGTGCTATAAATGCAGCCCTCAGCTTTTCTGTAACTTCACTGTATACTGAAACCCTTGGCTGAGTTCAGTGGTAGAAGTTTTAAAATTGAGATTAGAAGCAGAAACCAGGGTTACTTCACCATCCACACATCTGTTTTTACATCAGTTTCTTTACTTTTCCAGAGGGATGTAAGAGTTGAATAATTTACACCAGTTTTGATCATCTATTTTCTTTTGGCATCTGTCCTTCTTAAACTTATTGTAAGTTTCAGTTTAGTGCCAAGAAGGAAAATCTCAGAAGAGGCTCTTCAATTTTATTTGCTTCAGTAGTTATTTGAGATTGAGCAGTTTCTATTAATACTACTGCTATTATTTCTGTTGATATTGGTGCTTTGCCCAGTATCTCTGGAATATGAACAGTTCACAGCCTGCAAAGAAGCAGCCTCAGCACTGTCTGCCTGTCAATCTTAGGCAAAAATAGTATTAAAATGTCAAAATGTTTTATTCCTATGCTGGTCTTTATTTTAATTATTAATAGTTGATTCCTTATGGGTATTGGAATATTTACTACCTTGCCCATATCTCTGTCCAAAATTGTGTTTCTTCTAAGGAATCTCAGTAATTTTAACAGATCACTTATTTAGTCATAGATACTTCATAAGAAATATAGCGTAACTCAGGAGCTATAGATGAAGACATGTTACTGACTTGTCTTGTTTATCTGTATTTTACAGGACCTTTAAGACAGTATATGATGGCTGGCTGAAGAAAGAGTTTAAGTATTAGCTCTTCAGCTACCTAGGTGTATGTCTGGAAAACAACATAAAGGTGTGCTTGCATTGTGGTGGATCTGCACCTACTATGTTGAATCTACCACAGGCGAAAAGAACAGCACAGATGACCTAGCACAGAAAGAGCAACCACTGTCCTAAATCTTCTGGTAGTACTGGTTATTGAGATGACTGCAGTGAAATTACTGTTTTAATTATATGACAGGAAAAAGCAGCATCTTGCAGTACCAGCCCTAGCAAAACCTTTGCCTTCCTTGTGAAGATGATTTTGAATTTTACTTCCTCCTGCCATGTAAATCAGGCTGGATTGAGAGCTGTTGTTCAGTTGATAGTATTCTGCATCTCTTACGGGGCAGTGTGTGTGTGATCCTTTTTTCTGAGAGTCTGAGCTCTTGCATGTTTTACTGAGATCAAAAGATAAATTACTATTGGATCTTTCCCAGTTAGGCCTTCAGTTTCTATAGCCTGTCAAGATGTTTCAACTGATTGTCAGCTATTCCACTGCATTGTTTTTGTACTATATTGTATTACAATATAGCAAACTACTAGTGATTTGTTACTGATGGATCTGTAGATAATCTAGTACAAATATTCTTCAAGGCCTTTTTGATTTATCCACTCTTAAACAGCATTCTTCTTCAGATGACTAACTCAGTGCTGTATATAGTTTCTCTTTAGATTGGTTTTGTCTATTCAGGTGTGATTTTCTCTTATGTCCTTCATTAAGCCAACAGCAACTTAATGGAATAATAACTGCATTTTCAGTAACACACTTTTACTGAGAATATCTGTGTTAAATAAAAGACTCTGCACTGGAGGAGTAATAAAGTGGTGACTTCTGCCTACTCACTCACCACCTGATTTTTCCCCTGCTTTAATTTCTGTTCCTTCTGCTCTATTTCATGACAAATAATGTATTTTCTATAAGTTTCATCATTCTGCCACCCACTTATCCACCCTCTCTTTCACAACTTTAAAAAAAGAAAAATACATGTTTTACAGCTGATTTGCTTTGCAATTACATTGCACTGAGTTTTTCAAATGTTATATGATAGCATTCAGATTGTATAGGGTTGTTAAATACAGAGATGCCTCTGTAGTTATTCTCCAAGCAGTATTTTCTTTCTGTGACATTTAAAGCCAAAAATGCTGGTCCTTACCTTGAATTATAACTTTTCCTTTATGCAAAGGTAAATATGCTTAAGCTTTTAATTGTATTTAATATTTCTAAAAATATTATCATTTGATTTTGATTTTCTGCAGGCTCCTATGCCCTTCATTATCAGTCTCTTCTTTTTCAACTGGTACATGATTTTTTCACAGTGAGTCACATTTTAGAATGAGTCATGTGCATATTGATTCAGGAAGACACATAAGCCTGTCATTAACATGAGAAATCCCATTAGCTTAATTGGAACTATTCATGTGCTTAAACTTCAAGACTAAAAAAAAGTTACCAAATTTGTGCATTTTTGCACAACCCATATTTGTGTATACCCTTCCTACATACCAGTTTAGGTCAAATCTACTATGCCTATGGGTTGGAAAGGCATCCTTAGACGTACATTTCTGTAGCATAGTGTTCTTGCAGTCTGTATGGCTTGCTGGGTTGAATTCTGTCGTGGGGCTTTATGCTTCAACGTGCTAAGTTCTTTTTCCTTGGTCAAGCAAACCACTTGAAGTGCTTTGATATTAAGCATTTGAAATTGATACGGAATGTGTAAATAGTCTGATTTATGAGTATCAGGTGCATGCTCAAAATTAGACAAGTGCTTAAAGCTTTGCTTTATTTTACTTAATGATAAGAGGGGAAAATTAATTTGAAAAGCAATTCAATCCTGTCCCAAACACAGATGGAGTAAATAAATTCTGGAAGTGCCTATTTCCATGCGTTAAAGACAACCAGTTTAATCCATAGATTAACCAAATAGCTCACATTAAATGCTTAGATTTCAAACAGTTCAAACAAGTTTAAAAGAACAATACTCTAAGTGCTTTTTTGAATCAGGACATGTTGAAGCTTCAAGTGGCTAATATTCATCCCATTAATTTCACACTGAAAAACAAACACAGTATATGCTTCCCAAGATACTTAAAAATTAAAATTCTATAGGCTCCATTTACTACATCATTTTTAATAAATATGTTCTTATTGTGATTAAATTATAATTACTAAAACCACTTAGTGTTCCATTCTCTGCAGTTTTTTGATTTATTGAATTCTTGAATTTTCTGTCATTTGGAAGTTTTCATTCACATGGCAAAATCAAACAGGAGTTAGAAAAGAGTGAATATTCTTAGAAAAGAGTGAAGATTCTTACTGAAATACATTGAGGTATCTTTTGCTTTGCACTTAAGACATACACACAAAATATCAGATCATTAAATATGGCTGTCCTAGTAGTAGCTTTTATATATAGATGAAATACTCTTCACATGAAGATTACCACACTCAGATCAAAAGCTTTTATGCTTCATGAAAAATCAATTAGCCAAGATCAACCTTTTTATTAATAAATGACAATCCAATGATGGGCCATTTTTTCTTTTATGGTCATATGGTCATTTTTTAGCAAATGGAAAGCTATCTTAGGTCTTGAAAAAAAACAAATTCCTTTATCAATGGAAGAAAAGGTATCTTTTTTAGTTTATGCCTGGTATTTTCTAATTAATTTATAGCTTGTTAGGTTTTTACGTCCTAAAACTTTTGTCATATCATATGTATGTATGCATCCTTTTATGAGTAGTGCAATGATTCAGAATTGTCTTAATTGTCATTATTTATGTTATATGCAAGGATGAATTAAAAAATCGAAAACTATGGCCCTGCTTTGAATACACGTTCAGATGTACTTATTCATTTTATAATCTAATTTTTACTTAAAATTTTGACCTTATTCAGTGTGTATTGTACTTACCATCTAGTTCCAGGGTGTATGTACTGCATACTGTCAGATCCTGCTCTGAAGACAGAATGATTAATTTCTGGGGTGCTCATCATGATAGGTGTCAATAGCACTTGCCCACTGAGGGACAGTAACTACACATTCATGTACTTTTCATCACATCTGAGAATTAATCATGTTTGCCTAAAGTTAATATATTTTACTTTTGTTACATATAGTCAATTACCATGACTCTGTTGACTTCAAGTTACAGGAATTTTTTCCCAAGTTCAGACATTACTGTTCTTGAGTTTAAAATGTGTCACTGCCTCAGACAAATTGTTTTTTTATGGAACACCAGTCAGAAAGTACTATCACATGCAGCTTGACTGATGTGCAGTGGTGTAGTGTTCAAGATTCTCCCTGTTTGGGACTGCTAGAGCTTGGATTTTCAGAGCACTTAATCTCACATACTACTGAAAATGGTTGCAGAATATCTCATGCTGATTCCTGATGTAGCCCAGCACTTCTGTGAACTTGCCTTCACAATTTCAATATAGCCTGGAAAGAAGGAGCACAAACTTAGAGACCATCTTGGAGGAGTTTAAATGTCATGCCCAGCATCCCACAGGGGTTATGGCAGAGGCAGGTACAGAGTACACTTCTCCAACATTCAGCTGGTTTAGGAACAAGACCACCCTTTTTCTCCTGGTATTTCCTTGCTGACTACAGGAAGTGCAGTCAAACTCTAACCAGACTCATAGTGAATGAAATGATGAAAGAAATGTAAACTAGGAACATATTTATGAAAGCATGGCTACAGGCTTGTAGTGTAAGGTGAAGGACAAGATAATGAGCATGGGAAATGGAAAAACGCCAAGCAGGTAGAAGGTCATCTTGGGGGATGTGAGAAAGTTGTGGCCAGGCCACCAAAATGTTTCACTGTGATTTGTCTGTAAGACATAGAATGTGTCTTGTAAATGAGGCTTATCCTTGTCAGGATCCTTACTGAATCCCAGAAGGGTACTTTTGGTTAATATAGGGATTCTGCTGTGGAAAAATAGCAACTGATGGTGTTACATTTCATGCCCAAATGCTGCTTTTTTCTGTTCTGCATCCATCAGGCATTTTCCGCTGGGAGCAGGCTGGGCAGCAGCAGGGGGAGCACTGAGAGCACAGGAACACTATCCCAGCTCCCCAGTCCCTGGCTCCGCTGCCACAGCTGCTGGGAACAGCAGCACAGAGAACAACCTGCTCATCCTAATTTATAGAGGATATTCAGAAACAGTTTCCCTCTCTATTTGTCCTTAGTATAATGTAAAATTAGAATATTAGACAATAGAACTGTAATTTTTTTTACTTGTATTTCACAACATAATTACATATCCTTTGGGCCAGGCAAAGGAGAGGTAGAGGCACACTTCTGTAATCCAGCGCTTAGGATCATGTGAAATACTTGCATGGTCCTATGTCCGACAAATTATTTCTTCAGAAGAAACCTCCTGCTGACTTGATTGTTCCAGACTGAGTGGTAGCATTTAGCTTATCAAATGCCTGGTTGCTTTCTACCCTCCATAAGCAGGAGATTGCCTTCTGGATTTTGTCTTTGCTGCTCCATTTCAAAAAGCTTATTTTCTTAATATGTGATATGCTACAAGATAAATGAAAAGTTAATGTTAGTGTCCAGAACTATGGTGCAATAGCAAATGGTAAAGTTCCTATTATTTTATATCTTTAACAGTTTTGCTGGTGCTATCTTGCTCTAGTGGATCCTGTCTGAAAGGGTGTTTATTTGCAATACTTCTGCAAGTAGATGATAATTATGAAAAAAGAGAGATACAAGAAGTAAAGAAATACTTTGATGTTTGGTTTTAGATTTCACTGGACTACTACAGGGAAGTCTCCTCTGTATCCTGAAATGAGGGAATTAAATCACATTTTGCCTAGCAATGGCTGCTTTCAAATATCAAGGCAGAAAGACCAGCTTTCATTAAGAACTGAGAAAAAGAGGGAATAAAAGGAAATAGGCTTTGTATGACTTACTGTATTCATAGAGAAAACTTGTCTAGATAATGAGGTCATATGGTAGTCAGAAAATCATTGACATCTGTAAAAATGAAGGCCAAAACTTTATGTACGCTTTATACCTGGCGTAAAGCTTCTGGAGCTGTAGTTTATACAACTGTTGTTGCATTTGGTAGTTTTAAGTAATAGTTAAGATTAAAGGTGCTCTCTTTTTCTTTTCCTGTTGACTTTTAAGAGTGGGACAGACTTTCTTTGCTTTTTTTGACTCTATCATCATTCTGTCTGTTGCTAAATACTGGCTTGTTCTCTTAGATCAGGAGAGAGATGGCAGGTTACTGTGGTAGCCAACATGATGTACATACATATTCTGGGAGAACAAATAGCCTGTTTATAGAATAAAGTACCCTTCCTTCAGTCTAAAGTATCCTACTGGGCAAATTTTGCCTTTTATGTAGATGAAGACATGAAGAACAAGACTTCCATACCTAAATTTTCAAAGACACAATCTAAATGCTCATTAGGTATGAAAATCAGAGGTGACGTGTCAGGTCCAGCAGAGTCTGAGGAAAGCTTGCCACTGATTGTAATGGTCCAGTATCCTTATGCTAGATTTTACTACTCTGGTACTGCTACATTATTATTCTCTCTTTCTTAGACATAGAGAAATTATATTGTTAGTCTCTAACTGCTATAAGAAATTTTTAATACTTAATTCAGTGTTCTTGTAAAAAACACAACTTTTATTAAATCTTCTATTCTGCATCAGTGTCTTGTGGTTCCCCTACCAATTTTTCCTTTTTACATATCTCATCTAATATCTTTTAAGGTTTTCTGTCTGTTTTGTTTGAGGATATATGATGCTTTTACTCATGTCTTCTAGCTTAGGCAGAGTTGGCCTTTTTGAAGCTTAGTATTACAGTTTATATTGACTTCACCATTTCATAATGTCAAATTTAATTAATCGAGCAACTACGATCTAGGTGGCATTTTCTAACTGCATTTACTTTTTTGAGTGAAAACAGGCATGAATAAAAGCTTCTCAGTGGTGTCTATTTTTCTTTAGGTGACAGAAATCTCTTCCTCTATTTCTTTCTTTTTTTTTTTTTTTTTTTTTCTGAAAAGTGGGCATAAATAGCTTTGGTTTCACTAAAACTCTCCCTACAGGACTATTTCAAGGCTTCCCAGCAGCACACACAGAATTAGATTTTCATGTCCAAAGGATGTCTAAGGAGACAAAATTAAATTATACAACAAGATAGAAAAATGAGGGAGTGCTGGGAAAGGAATGAAGGCTGGAAGAGAATAGCAGGAAACTGGATGGTCTGGGTTGGGAGTTTTATGGGCTTGGGTAACAGTCTGAGGTCTGTGGATTGATCATTCTGTATCTCACCTGTCTACTCCAGGTGCTTCCCTCTCCTCAGGGCATGCAAACCCAGTGTACTCCATTTGGGGGACTTCTGAGTCCCCTTTCTCTCATGCATCTATTAACACCTTCCCTCCTTTTTGCAAATGCAGCTCTCTTTCCGTGCAGCAACTCCCACTTACCCCTTGGAAGCTGTTGTCTGGGAAGAACTGGACTTCTGGCAGTGGGGGTGGATAAGAAAGGTGATAGCAATAACTGTTTCTTAACCTTCACATACATTTCTCCTAATGCTTCCTCTCTAGTGCTTTATTGGTAGCAGAAATCTGGGCAAGAAGACAGAAATCCGTTGTTCAGCATAAAAAGAGCCAACCCTACTCTGTATTAGTTTGTAAATTAGCTTGTATCATGTTATTCATACCTGGATTGCCTAGTTGTATAAGTGTACTAGTCAATTTATTCCAATAGTGTGTCTAATGAACTCTGACATTGGTCCTTTTTTGAACGATCAGGAGATCTGACTGTATGATATTTCCCATTTCTTCTCATTCATATTGACATTAATTTAAATTCCTGTGATCCCCACTCTATCTTAGGCTATTTATATAAAATACATCTAATGGAAATAATGCAACTCTCATTCTGCTTGTGTATTTTTTCTATTGTTCAATAATATTTTGGTATGATTTTTTTCTGTTCTGTTCCTGTAATGGCTAAATACTCGTAAGTTCTCCCTTGAATGATTCAAATGTATTGAACTTCATTGTTCATCTTCCTTTAGTTGTGTTGAAAAGTTCTGTTTGCTATTATGTGTGTGTGGTTTTTATCTTTAGAAGGTGCATTGTGATTTTTCTGTGACTTTTGTCTTCAGTCACTTACATGGACTTGTAAGGTCACAGCTAATATGTGTTACCTGCTTTCCTGTACCTGGCACTGCTGCAGTTCTTTGCTTTTTGCTCCAGGGGGCAAGAAGCACTTTATTCTTTGGTACAACAGTTCTGAGGTTTGAAGTATAAAGGTAGGGCAACCACCATGGAAGATGGCATCATAAATAGAAGGGAAAGACCTGTAGTCTGCTTCCTTTGTCTATGTAAATGCATAGTAATAATAGACTTTCAGACCCACACTCTGCAGAGTTAACCCAATCCTTTTAATAATCTGTGTAAGAACATTGGTTGCTATGGCAACACATTCTGTGGTACCACTTGACTGTCAAAATAACCTCATGAAATATCATGCTAAGAATGTTTTAGAAATTGACTTTTAAATTAAAAAGTAAATAAATCCACCGAACTTTAGAAGATATGGCTAGATTCATGAAGTCTGCAAGGGAGCAACCATTTTCTACCAAGGGGAATCAGACTAGTGGAGATGCGTATATTGTGTTTCTCATCTTTGGTGAGTGAGCTGAAATAGAATTTAGAAATATTTTTTCTGCTTAAATTAATGATATACCAACCACATCTGTGTATAAGAAGTTAGCACAAGAGTCAAAGGTTAAATGATCCTCAGATGTTACACAATTTGAGTTAGTGCCTGTTTTTGCGGTGCCTTTGCTTCTCTTACAGTTTCCATTGGCTTGTGTTCATCTTTAGAACTGCTGCTGTCTCTCTGCTCCTTTTCCCCCCTACTTTTCCTTCACCTCTGCATTCCCTTTCTTGCAGCAGACTCAACACATTTCTTTATTCTATTGGCTAAAATAATCTGCAGTTAAGTGGGTTTGTTTTATTTTTATATGGGTGTCATAGCAGTGCTTTAGAGGTAATGTTACTGCCAGATTAATAGATGTGGTCAGTTATTGTCTCAAACAGCTTTATGTTGGTCAAGCAAAAATCCGGCCACTTCTGAAAGATTGTTTAAGACAAACAAACATTCCTAAAGACAGCATTTAGTATCTGAATATCAGGTAGGCTTTACAAACAAATGTCAAGCAGGCTAGAACAGCTATTATATATTCCAATTTAAACATGGACAAAGAATTAAGATGTAAGTAAAGTTTACATTTTTTGTTGTAATTTTTTTTTAACATGAGATTTTAGAAATCATTCATTACTAGCTTAACTTTTCTCCTTCTTCTCCTGAAATCAGTTGCCACTGTAATGAATTCACTTGAGGTGGACTATCCTGTATAGTAAAATAACATAAAGAAATGGGAACTGTCTACTTTTCCTGTTTCTGGCTGTCATAGAAAATTAGGATACTGGTTTAAGCAATAGTCAGCATTATTCCCTTATCACTGAGACCGATATAGAAGCCTTAATGTTCACAACTGAATGACTTTTTCTGGTACTTTTCATCCCTTATAGCCGATGAAACAAAATAAGACAGGTAATTTTAAAATAAAATTTTTGCCTAAGAATAAGCTCATGTTTGTTACTGGTAAATATAAAAGAAAAATTGAAACCTCATATTTTGATTGAATTCATCTTTTTTTCTGCAAAAAAACTTGGACTGATCTAGGCAAACGTAATACAGCTGTGCTTTGATTTTCTGAACACAACAGATGACTATTGAAGCAAAATCCCCTTATCTTACATTATTTCCTACTTGGAGATAGTATTTCTTTTTTAAATGTTAGTTTTTATTGTCTGTGATATCCTATACTTAATGATGTTAAAGCAAATTTTAAAGTAAAATGAAGTAGAAATTGCCAATTATTTGACAATAAAATGAATACATTTTAATGTATATTATTATGTTCACTCGCATTTAAAGTATAATTGCAAATAGATCAATATGTACCTTCCTTAGAAAGTGTGATTTTCATGTAGGAGATTAACAGTTGAGTAGATACTTTGTCTTAAAATAGCACTTTATCTTTTGAAATTTATAATTGGGAATCTTTTAAGTTTTCATTAAGTAAAATATTTCTTTACAATATATCACTGTTTAATTTGAGAGTACTCTTTCTTTATGCACAGAGGCCACCTTCAATATGTTTATCAGCAAGAGAGGAAGAAGAAGATGATGCAGGTGAAAATACTTGTGGTCCCTCAGGTTTATGGGAGGCATTGACACCTTGTAATGGATGCAGGAACCTCGGATTTCCCATGCTTGCACAGGTATATGTTTACCTTTTCATCATAAACCTTATTAACTATAGAAGAGCTGCTTAACCTTTTCTCTGCCTTATCTCTTACAGTCATTTCTAGTCTTGCCTTACTCCCTTGAAAATTGTTACCTTCGGTCTTCATTTTAACATCAAAATCTGGTTTTAAAATAAAATGTTGAGGTTCGGTCATCCTGCTGTAATACTCATTGAGATGAGTTTAATATTGAGACTGTTTTGATGTTCATTACCCCCATTTTATACAGATAGTTTTCGTGTTGCATATCTTTCTCTTCTGATTCCATCTGGAAAAAAAAATTTGAAGTCACATAGTTTCCTTTGGGATAAGTACTCTATTTTTGACCAGCTTCTAATTAACATAATGACATCTCAGCTACTTTATAGAATTAATTGAGGACTTCATGCATAAGTCAGCTGATGTAAGAATATAGCCTAAGACTTCTCTTTGAAGGTTATGTAAGTCAAAAAAAAAGTCCCCAAACATTTTCAAATCTTCATGATAATACAGGGGAGAATAAATAAAAATGAGTTATATACTTGTGTCTGAGTCCCAACAATTCTCAGAGCAGACCAGTCTGCAGTATCCACCAAGGCATGCCAACAGCTGTGTCCTGAACAAGTGATATTGTATTGCTACAGAACAGGATGATGCTTATTGCTGCTTCTGGGTCTCCCTTGTTTTCTCCCCCCACTATAGTTTAGCAGTCTCATTTCTGTAACATTTTTCCTGCTCTTTTCTTGTAGCGTTGGATGGAGGCCTGCCAAATTTCTGTTTAGAAATGCCTGTTTCTTTCAGTTGCATCCTTACTTGGCACTGCATTTAAATAGCTTTGTCAGATTCTTGTGTACCAGATTGGAATTACATATCCTGTCTCACCACACTTTATACACTGTTGCTTTCATACCGTGACTGTACGTTTTATTCCCTTTAGTCTCATGGGACTTGCACCTGTTTGAAGTCAATGCTAAAGCTTCTACTGCAGTCCATGGAAACAGGATATGGCAACTAATGTGCTTGAGTAACAAAGAGCACTGCCCTATCTTTTTATAAGGAGCTTTTATATTCCTTTCCCCTTTCAGTAGCTGTTTTCTACTTCATACTATCTATCATTTTAGACATTTGGCAAGGTGCAGAGCTGTCGGAATTATCCTGATTTATAATAGGAGCACCATAGTTACTAATTCCTCATTTTTAAGAATTTGTTTCATAAATATTTCTTAAATGGAACTTCTCTTATTTAAATACATATCACCTATGGTTTAATTATTGTCAAAATTTCATATGATGTTTTGGAGTGATTTCCTAATTTAAAAAACCATTTTTGTTTTCCTTGTTTCTTTTTAATGTAAGGTATATACCTTACATTAAAGCGTGTTATAAAATTGAGGAATGCATTTAAAATATAGAATAAAGTTGGCTTTGTTGGTTGGTACCTCTTTCCTTTTTATAAAGCTTCATTTTAAGAACAATGCAGGTTTTAAGATAGTGACTCGTGAATTAGTTTTATTCATTGTACTTTAAAATTTAAACTCAACCTTACAATATCTCATCTTTCTTGCTCTGACACCTGGTAAGATTTTAAATTATAGGTACAAAAAAGGGTATATTTATTCTATGTTCATTCATGAAATGAGAGCTAGCCTTTCTAGATTGTTTCTCTCCATAAAAATTGAAGACAGAGATAGTTTGGGGGTTTTTAAAAATTTCTTTTTATGAAAGACATGAAAGAAATTAAACAGTGAAAAATCTCCGATTTACGAACAAGTGAATTCACTTTATAGAGTGTTTCCAGCACTGTATGCGATCTTTCAAGCTGTTAGCTAATCTGTTGGATCTTTCACATTTACTTCATAATGCAGCAGAGAACATCTTGTTCTAAGGGATCAAGAACACAAAGTATTTATTTCAATTTTTAGATTAAGACCAGTATCTTGAATTGGTCTAAGAAATTATGATAGATATAATCTGTGACAGCATGTTTTAGGTAAAAGTTCAAAAATGTGTTTGATACTCATGTCAGTCCACTAACGTATCAGAAAATGCAGACTCATCATGAAGAAACAGTGAGATAAGGGTACTTGACATCATGTCCTAAAATCCATGCTCTACCTAAGATCCCAAAATAGGGTCTATGAATTACTCTTGAACACAAACAACAAGTTCATTTTTCAAGTTCTCTTGTAGTTAAAATAGATTTTACAGTTATATAAATATACTGTGTTTACACATCAAAAGAGAACAACCATAAAGATTGATTCTTGGTTTATATACACAGTCAGAGGTACAATGGTAAAATGAAAGTTAATTTTAGGTGAGATTATGACAGCGTCCATCTGTGACCTAATGAGCTAACAGTTTTCATATGCCAAAGAAAAGGGCAATTATCTCTTTGACATACTTGATTTCTTTATTGCAGTTATGGGAAAAGGCTTGGCTGGAAGTACTTTTGGCATGCAGTATGTCATTTCTGTCTGTACTGTGCTGGGAAGTGTCATTTTAGAAAGGGCTGTCACAGAAAGTTCTGTGTAAATTGTTCTGCAGATATCATTTAAAACCTAACATAGCAGTAATACATGTATTCTAAGAATAAACAACTCTCTTTTACAGTCTAACAATTGGTGAAGTCCTGGAATGTCTTGTAAAAATTTCAGGGTTTTAGAAAGTTCCCAATTCTACATCAGAATGGAGTTAACAACCAGCTTCATCCAACCCCAAAATAAAAAAAAAAAAAAAAAGCCAGAGAGCAAGGATACACAGCTGGATTTTGGGAGACTGAAATTTAAATGCCTTTTATTATTTTAGCAGAGTCAATTCCATTTGTAGGTAATGATTTATGGTTAATGTCAGGCTATTGCTTTTTTCTGAAAATAATCTTTCTTTTCGGGCAGATATTCCATCCTTGGTAAAACTGATGCATATTTTTGTGAAAGATGTTGACTTTCACAAATGAGTATTTTATACCTGAAAAAAACCTTTCTTAGGAAATTCCAAATTCTGTGTTTTCTGGGTGTCAGTACAAAACAAAAACTTTATTTCCACCTATATAACTGAATAACTATCTTCTACAGATTTCAGAATTTCTAATAATCTTAAATATCAGCACAATAGAAACAGTTTTGAAAACTTTCAAAGATGTAAAACCCCAAAAGTGTTTCTACAGCACTCTCAAATTCTAGCATTGCAGGCTTCATTGGAAACAGTTTACCCTCCAATGACATGCCTGTTATACTAAGAGAAAGCTTTTACGAATGGTGTGATAGTATTAGACCCTCTTCCATGGATCTCCAGTTCTTGTAAAATCTTCCTACAGTAACTACCAAGATTTTTAATGCTTTAAAGGTTGCATTTCTGGGCATCATAAAAATATGATACCAATGAACATTTTTCCTGTCCAAGAACTGGAATAAAAGAATATGATATTTTATATATAGTTTTCTCTCAGAGTAGCCACAAAAATAGGAGTTATGTGGCAAAATATCTCACTATGCTGTAGGTAAATACTGGAAATAAAACTGAGATAGGATCCTTAAAAAATAGGCAATGCTTAAAAAATTAGCGATGCCTGCTAATGATAAAAAAAAAGCTGAAAGTATTGTAGTGTCATTATTATTGACCATCTTAAATGAGGAAGCTTTAGTCAAGAAACTGATGGTCAGTCAAAAGACTGATAATTCATCTAGCTACAGAACTGGAAAGTTTAAGGGTAGAGATAGCATTATCAACTTAATGTGTATATAGGTAGTTATAGTTATTAGGATGTCCAGAGAAACACAGGATGCCAGGACAGAGTTCTGCAGATAATTGAATTGCTACTACAGCTTTGTTTATGCTCTTCTTGAGGAATGATCACAGTACAGGTAATGATAGCAGTGAGTATACAGGAACAGGGGCTCAGCACAGTGACTGACCTTGATGACAAACCTGCTGAGACTCCTAACTGTAGAGTCAGACTGTAAGGCTGTACCACCACATTGTCTGCAGCTTGTAAACTGTAGTGATAGCTACAATATAACTGTAGATACACAGCTACAGCCCTGCTAGCAGTCAGACCTTCAGTTCTTGAGCACATGTGCTACAGGTCCTATTTTTCAACCTGTATTGCTCCCGTGGTTGTACTGGGAGGCTGACTCCTCTGAAATCCAGCCTTCAACTGATTTTTCTTCCCAGTCTGAGTTTCAACAAGCTTCTAATTCAAATATGCTCCTTTCCAATGCATATCATCTCCATGCCAGTCCATCTGTCATTGTTCTCTTGTTTTGTTTCAGGCACTTTGCTATGCACATTGCCTTTGGTTAGTCAGTGAATGGACTTAAGTTTCTGTCCTCACAAAGGCAAGAACAGCAAATTTAGGTTGGGTAAGGATTCACCCCTTTATATTTTTGTTAAAAGGAGTTTGAATTCTGGTCCCTGCTCTATGTTTGCAAATGTTTATGACAGTTTATATGGAGTGCCATAAGCATAAGACTAGAGAGTTATAGTCATCTTTGGGTGCTGCTTTTTCATCTGGTCAAATTTCAACTAATATCGAACTTTTCAGCATAGTAAAAGGTTTGAAAATAACCCCCTATTCAGAAAAGCCTATAGTCTAATAATAAATAGGATCTGTGGATGTGATCTCTAAAACAGAAAGAAATTGAAACTTGATCATATTTCCTGAGTACTCTAATTGCTGTATTATTTTGTGCAAGACAGGCACTTCTACCTGCCTAGATTAAAAATAAAACTGAAACAAACCACAAAAACATAGCTAACTGTTTCCACTGTATTCTAGAAAAAGCCTCATCCAGTAGGGGCGTGATGCATTTTCTCAGGACAAGAAGATCACAAATTCCCAGGGAAGGTGCCATGCTTCTATCTAGAGAGCGTGCTTCTATCTAGATAGCTTATTTCTATCTAGATAGTTCAGAAAGGTTCAAGGGCATTTTGTTCTACCTTGTTTTAATGCAAACTAACATTGAGACAAAGTCATTAAGAGAACTTTGAGACGTGTTGAGATAAAAAAGCTGGTCCCAAACTGCCCTAGCACAAGCAAAACCTGTGTTTTCTTGTAAGCGCATAGTCGGGCTACACTAATTCTGCCCCTTAATAGAGGAACATTCAGCACACACTGGGCAAAAGACAAGATGGAGTGAAAAGTACAGATATTGTCAGGGTGGGGGCTGGCAACTACCTGGGAGCGAGGGTGCTAGGAGCCACAAGGGCTACCTGGGATGGAAGGACACATCCTCACTGGGGGCAGTTGGGGGCAGCCCTGAGCACAGTGCATCAGGCAAGTTCATGATGCTGAGGCAGGTCCAATGTCAAGCCAGAAAGTCAGTCCACACATTGGGGTTGGAATCAGGCCTAGTGAAGTTAATCAGGAACCAAGAGCAGACACCAGGATATCCACAGTGATGAGGCAGGTCTGAAGTGAAGCTGGGAAGTCGGTCTGCAAGTCAGGGTCCAGATCATTGGGGTCCTTGACCAGGCATGGGCACCAATGTGACCGAGTTAGAGATGGACACTCCTACAGCTTGTCTCAGGCAGGAACCACATACATACATACTCACATACATACATACTCACATTTTCTTTGGAATAAAGCAGCATACTCCAAATATATGAAACTCTGTAGCTTTTATTCCATTTTCTTTTTATGGATAGTGTGCTTTGAATATTTCTCTGCTAAGGGACAAACAGGGCCTGATGTACAGGGCTGTCTGCAATGTCAGAGAGATGGGTGGTACAGAGTCCTGTGTGATCACAGCAATATTATCAGTTTCAAGCAAGAAGTCTGCACACCTTAATCTTGACAGCCATGCCGGCATATTTTCCTAATTGTGATATAAAGTAATTGTGAGATAAAGTGGGTTTAGCTATGTCCCATTTAGGAAGCTGGTGGGTCAGCTTGACTGCAGTGTCTCTTGAATGAAGTGTTGTATGTATAACTTAAAAATTCTGACAGTTATTCCCTATGTTTGACATGACAGCCAACCAGGAACACCACATTTGCCTATCTATTACAAAATGAAAGTAATATCTGTAAAAAGAACAGTGCAGTTGCTATGGAAAAAACTGAACTTCAATTTAAAAGCCATAAGTATAAATCTTCATGTTGCCAGTTGCCAGGAAGCAAGGCTATTTACTAAGATAGACACAGATGTGGAAAGTTTACTTAAATATTTAAAGAAGCACTGTGTTTTTAGATTAATGACAGATTCTCATCTTTTTAGAAACAATGAACTTCTGGAAGACCTTCACATTTACTTTTAAGACTGATCTATATTCTGTTTATACAACTCCAGGATTCCTAGAGGTAGGAACTCTAGCAATAGGTTCTCCCATGGAAGACAAATTTCCCAAAAAATGTCTTTTATTTAGAGGGAGAGAAGAGAAAGTGGACTCCTGACTACATTTTTAGGAGATAAACTGTGTATAATACTGTTTCTTTATCATTATAGGTTGTGATGTTAGGAATATTTAGAGTCTGTAGTTTGATGCATCAATTAATAGGGCTATTATGTATTTCACGTCCAACTTCCAGAAGATCGTATCTGTCTGTACTTCTTTTTATATAAATTAAAAAAGTAATTTTTAATGGGAATGAATTTTGTATTGTGTTTGTATTGTAGAGGTGGGTTAAGGTTATTCTATAGAAAGCCTGACATAGAAAATTATTATGTTGCAATTATGTTTACAATTGCAAAGACAGTTCTAGTTATATGAGAGACAGATCAAAAAATTAAGTAAAGAGCTAACTCAGTTTTCACATAGACATCACGTCTATTCCTAAAATATCTCTGTAGTGATACTCTGTGGAGAGGCATCATGACTCTATGTTGTCTCTTTCTGGAGAATTTTAATATTGGGAAATTAGTGGGCATTGTTTATTTTCATTTTAACATATTCTTCCGTTCTGAACTCCTATTTTCAGTTGCCTATAAAAATTTTCTTAGATTTTAAGCTCGTGAGTGTTATAGTAATTTTTTGAACTGCTGAGGTGCAGAGGAGGGAGTATTAAAGAGGGAGTATTTCTTCTTTGTCTTTAATAAAACCAGAGAAAAAGAAAGAGCATATTTTTAATTAAACACTGTTGGCTAAAGTATTTTAACAACTTGGATGCAAGAAATGGTGTCATCCTTCACTTCGCTAACAACTTCACCTCTCAGGGCATTCAGTGGAAGTATATTTCAAATTACACTGGTAAAGAAACAGATTTGGCTAATATTAATTGATGTTGAAGTTCACCAAAATTAGAAATTGAAAGCCTCGTGGCATTACCTAATATATGTTTCAGAGGAGAAAACCTATTATCTTGTTTGCTGATATACTAATTTGATAGGTGATGATATAGACATGGTAGAGACAGAATTATTATCCAGGAAGGACCACCATTAGCCAGGAAAACTTTGACATACAGTATACCTGGAACATGATTAGCCAAAATAAGATTGTTATATTACCTATATTATTTTCCTATAGTTTCTAACCTTAATTGGAAAATATGATTTTTTTTCTCTTCTTAATTTAGTGGATTAAATGATGAGTTTACTTAAATGGGATTGACATGGAGACCTATGTTACCCATAAAAAATATTTCTGTTAAATTCTTGACATGTAGTGTTGTCTCTTCTGCAGTAATCTGAGGTTTTATTGGTAATTTCATGCACATGCCACCCACACACTGAAGCAGCTACTGAAAAGTGCAATATGTATTCTGCCTAAAAAGAATCAGCAGGTGATGATTATACCCTGCTGAACAGTGATGGGAAATAAGTATATTGAAAAAAATTGTGGCTTATTTTAGTGCTATGCTACATTTTCTGATTGTGTTTTAAGAAATTAAGCTGATAATTTTGTTCTTGCATATAGTATGTAGCTTCTTAATTTCCAATGTAAATTTCCAGTTGCCTGTGACTTCAGATGGCTTGTGGCAAATGCATTTTTACTGTAGTAATTGTATAATCTGGACACCACTACACAGGTATGTAATGTAACCAGATATGTTGTAATCTGTTTATCCTTGGGTATATTCAGAATTCTCTGGACAAGGCCCAGAGTAACCTAATGGTTAAAATAGCTCTGCTTTGACTGAAAGTTTGGATGAGAGACTTCCAGAGATCTCTTTCATATAATTATAAACATCCACATTCAGTAATTCTCTGTAAAATTCTAGCTGTGTGACCTCAGATGAGCTAATTTATTTAAAAATTTAGGTCTGACTCCATTTTCTTCAGTTTGTAAATTACTGTTTGTGAAAGTATGGCTATCCCTGTCCAGCACTGTGTAAATCTGGGCACCGTTCATCTGTTGTCTCTTGGTGTTTGACCATGAAACAGGGAAATTAAATGAGATGAGATAGAGAAATAAGAGACAAACAATACTGGAATTATTTATATATGTGAGAAATAATCTGAAGTATTGATGGCCATACTGGTTTTCAAGATGGACTTTAATTACTATTAAAGATATTCAGATTCATATAGAAATGGATTGAACACTGTCACATTCCTAACTGAAATATGGCACAGTGATCAACTAGGAAGATCTTGAATAGTGTAAGTATCATAGAATCATAGAATGGTTTGGGTTAGAAGGGACCTTAAAGATCATCTAGTTCCAATCCTCCTGCCATGGGCAAGGACACCTTCCACTGGATCAGGTTGCTTGAAGCCCCTGGCCTTTAACACTTTCAGGGAGGGGGCATCCACAACTTCTGTGGGTAACCTGTTCCAGTGTCTCACCACCCTCACAGTAGAGAATTTCTTCCTTACATCTAATGTAAATCTACCCTCTTTCAGTTTAAAACCCCTAGCCCTCACCCTATCACTATACTCCCTGGATAAAGAGTCCCGCCCCATCTTTCTAGGTACTGGAAGGCTGCTATAAGGTCTCCCTAGAGGCTTCTCTTCTCTAGGCTGAATAACCACAATTCTCTCAGCTTGTCCTCATGAGGGAGGTGCTCCAGCCTCCTGATCATCTTTGTGACTCTCCTCTGGACCTGCTTGAGCAGGTCCATGTCCTTCTTATGTTGGGGGCCCCAGAGCTGAACACAGTACTCCAGGTGGGGTCTCATGAGAGTGGAGCAGAGGGGGAGAATAACCTCCCTCAACCTGCTGGTCACGCTTCTCTTGATGCAGCCCAGGATACAGTTGGCTTTCTGGCCACATTGCTGGCTCATACTCAGTTTTCCATCCACTAATACACCCAGGTCCTTCTCTGCAGGGCTGCTCTCAATCCACTCATTGCCCAGACTGTATTTGTGCTTGGGATTGCCTCAAACCACATGCAGGACCTTGCACTTGGCCTTGTTGAACATCATGAGGTTTGCATGGGCCCACCTCTCAAGCCTGTCAAGTTCTCTCTGGATGGCATCCCTTCCCTCCAGCGTGTTGACTCCACCACACAGTTTGGTGTTGTTGACAGACTTGCTGAGGGTGCACTCAATCCCACTGTCCGTGTCACCAACAAAGATGTTAAATAGCGCCGGTTCCAACACCAACCCCTGAGGCAGGCCACTCATCCCTGCTCTCCACTTGGACATTGAACCACTGACTGCAATTCTTTGAGTGTGACCGTACAGCCAATTCCTTATCCTGTGAGTGGTCCATCTGTCAAATCCACGTCTCTCCAATTTAGAGACAAGGATGCCATGCGGAACAGTGTAAAATGCTTTGCAAAAGTCTGGGTGGATGACATCAGTTGCTCTTCCCTTATCCACCAACAATGTAACTCCATTGTAGAAGGCCACGAAATTTGTCAGGCATGATTTGCCTTTAGTGAAGCCATGTTGGCTGTCACCAATCACCTCCTTATCTTCCATGTGCCCTAGCAAAGTTTCCAGGAGGGTTCAGTCCATGATGTTCTGGGCACAGAGGTGAGACTGACTGGCCTGTAGTTCCCTGGGTCTTCTTTTTTCCCCCTTTTTTAAAATGGGGGTTATGTTTCCCCTTTTCTAGTCAGAGGGAACTTCACTGGGCTGCCATGACTTCTCAAATATGATGGATAGTGTCTTAGCCTTACTTTCCTCAGGACTTGTGGATGCATCTCATCAGGTCCAATGGACTTGTGCACCCTCCGGTTCCTTAGATGGTCTTGAACCTGATCTTCTTCTACACTAGGTGGTTCTTCATTCTCCCAGTCCCTGCCTTTGCTTTCTGTGTGTTGGATGGTGTGGCTGGAGCCCTTGCTGATGAAGACCAAAGGAAAAAAGTCATTGAGTACCTTAACCTTCTCCATATCCCAGGTAACCAGGTGTCCTATTTCCTCTGGAGAGGGCCCACATTTTCCCTAGTCTTCATTTTATCACTGATATATCTACGGAAGCTTTTCTTGCCCTTGACGTCCCTGGCCAGATTTCATTCTCCCAGAGAAACCTAATCCCTGGCTGCTCGGATAGTTTCTCTGTATCCCTCTCAGGCTATCTGTCCTTGCTTGCACCCTCTGTAGGCTTCCTTCCTGTGTTTGAGTTTGTCCAGGAGCTCCTTGTTCATCCACGCAGGCCTCCTGGCACCTGACTTCCTCTTTGTTGGAATGCATTGGAGGAGGTGATCCTTGAATATTAACCAGCTTTCTTGGACCCATCTTCCTTCCAGGACTTTATTCCGTGCTACTCTCTGAAGCAGATCCCTGAAGAAGCCAAAGTGTGCTCTCCTGAATTCCAAGATAGCTTGCTGTGCACCCTCCTCACTGCCCTAAGGATCTTGAACTCCACCATTTCATGATCACTGCAGCCAAGGCTGCCCTTGAGGCTCATGCTCCCCACCAGCCTCTCCTTGTTGGTGAGAACAAGGTCCAGCATAACACCTCTCCTCACTGGCTCCTCTATCACTTGGAGAAGGAAGTTACCATCAACACATTCCAGGAACCTCCTGGATTGCTTACACCCTGCTGTGTTGTCCCTCCAACCCCCATGAAGACCAGGGCTTGTGAACGTGAGGCTGCTCCTATCTGTCAATAGAGGGCCTTAACCTGTCAGTCATCCTGGTCAGGTGGCCTATAGCAGACCCCCACTATACCATCTCCTGTCCCTGCCTTCCCTTTAATCCTGACCCATAAATTCTCGGTCGACTCCACATCCATCCCCAGGCAGAGCTTCATGCACTCCAGCTGGTCAATGACATGGAGGGTGACCCCTGCCTCCTTGTCTCCCCTGTCTGACCTTCCTAAAGAGCCTGTATCCTTCCATTCCAACACTCCAGTCATAGGAGTCTGTTGCATTTAGGGTGAGAATAAATTTGGTAAGAGATAAATCCCCTTGCATTCTAGCCGGTCCTCAGAGAATAGAGGGGCTAGGGGCGACTGAACTTATCCCTTAATAGGTATGCCAATTGGGGCTGTAACTATAGGTCTGACCCGGATGCCCGAACAGCCCATATGCTGAAGGTCAGGTTGCATTCAAAAGAAGCCGCCAGATTCACGAATAGTGCGGATTAGTGGCCATCACTATAGGTCTGACCCAGCCCAAACAGCCCATATGCTGTAAGTCTGGTTGCGTTCAAGAGAAGCAGTCAGATTCACGAATAGTATGGTTTATTGTTATGCAACATCTACAGATTCTTTAAGATTGCCTACAAGAAATGCACAAACTGCAGGTTGGCTATATAGCACTACACAAAAGAAAAACAACTGCAATCACACACAACAAGTTCCCGGGTATACACACAGCATAGCTGAGGAAATTTTACCAAAAGGCGTCTCTTGAGGGCGGGGGGCGGCGAGAGCACAAACCTGTCGATCTGACCCTCCAATTTGGTGTCGGATTATCGTCCCTCCAAGTTAGGTAAAAAATTGGGGTAGTAGTTATCTTAGTTTGTATGTGTGGGTGGGTGGGACTGTAGTCAAGCCATTATCTTTTGAGTAACGACACAGTACATTCTTTGGTGCCAGGGGTACAGATGTTTTTTTGGGGAAAAAAGGGAGGATGAGAAACAAGGTCAGCTCAAAGTGAGTGGTGCAGCTGGGTTTTGTGAGAATAAAAGGAGGATGAGGAACAAGGCCAACAGGCTACTGCAGAAATCATCCCTTGAGAGAAAAGAGTAGATCAGGAGATAAATCTGTCCTTGGCTTTACAGATTTCTCACTGTTTTGCTTTTCTCATGCTTCCAACACCTAACAGAGTCATCCCACCATGTCTCTGTGATGTCAATAAGATCATAGACCTGCAGGCGTGTGCATGTCTTTAACTCCTCTTGTTTATTCCCCATGCTATGCGCATTTTGCATAGAGGCATTTAAGTTGGGCTCCCAATGAAGCTGACTTACTGGCTGGAATTCCTTTGTGCTGCTCTTCAGGTGTTCCCCTGCTGACTTGTGATCTCTTTCCAGGCTCTAGGCATCTATTGCTGGCACTGGCATCAAGCTATTAGGAGTGAGGTGGACTGAGATTCCCCTCCCCTCACAAGTTTAGTTTCTGTTGCATTTTGTCATTTTGTGGTTTGCAATTTAGTGGTAACCAGAAGACACACTTTCAGGGACTGTTTTTGCTTTCAGTACTGCCTGACAAATTGTGGGAAAATGGAAAAAAAAGAACAGTTTGAATTGAACAGCGAATGGATAGCAATCATGTGTAGCAAATGCTTTTGTACATGAAAGAAGTTCAACTTCGTATTAAAAGCTTCAAATTTGAACCTCATCTGCCTCAGAACAGAAATATTAAAGTAGTGTGTTGAAACTTGAAAACTTATGTAGAAGTTCCTGGTTAGTCTGACCAAACTGGGTGTTGATATCTGGGCACTGTGATTACTACATGGATTTACTACATGGATTAGCCATTAAGTCATGCTGTGGTAAGGTTGCAGTTCAGTGAGACATTTTGGGACCTTTTTGAGCCTAACAATTTTTTTTTCTGGTTTGGCTTTAGTTTCTTTGGGTTTTTTTTGTTAGTGGTACAAATATTTGAGAACCACTGACAAGCTAATACTGGAAACTGTGAGGGCTTTTTTTTAAATTCAGTTTTTAGTAGTTTAGTAGTAGAGAAATTCATGGCTTCATAGATTAAGTCCCTGGAGAAGTCTGTAAAATTGATAGGACCTTATTTCTTTCTGAAGAAAGACCTGACTGATAATGGCATTTAAAAAGAACAACTTTGTAGGCTGTAACTGTGAGTCCTCTCTTGCTGTACAAAAGAAATTGTGTGCCTTGGGTTTATGTCATGTCTGGCTGTTGTACACTGAAAACTGAATCTGAAAATGAGATAAACCCTGATTCAACAAATTACTTAAGCATAAGCATCGATGTGCTTAATCCCGTTTGGGCTTCCATACATACAGAACTTTATCAGGGACACTTATGTGTTCACAAAAATCCAAACCCAGTCTAAGGGTAAGAGTTTCTTAAAATCTGAAACTGATTTTTTTCCACTATTCATAATTAAGATGAACTCATGAATTGGTAGTCAAATAAAATGAAACTGAAGTTAAGGAGAGTCCATATTTGACATACCAAAGGGAAGTATGTAAGACTACGTTGTTGGATGTTTTCATGATAAGGTATTTTGGATTTGTTTATTGATAGAAAACATGATCTGCCACTTCTAGTCAAATACATCTTTTGACTTTAAGGTCTCTCAGAGAGGCAATTCAGCTAGGTAATGAGGAATGTTGTGTTTTCTGTTTTTCTACCTAGAATGGTGTTAATCATTTGTATTGCTGTAGAATGCAAATGCTCTATTCACTTTCCAGAAGCAGTAAGCAGTCCTGATCCATAAAATCTTACTATATTAAATAGCAATATCAGTTATGGTACAAATAATGTAGGGAATACTTGTGTTACTTTGGCAAAAGAGGGAGACAGCTTTTTTAAAAACAAGTTATAAATGTCTCTTTGTATAACCAGAACAGTCCACCAGGCATTTTGCAAAGTTTTTCAACATAAAGGATATAAGTGTGAAGACATGGAGGTAAATTAATGAATTGACAGTATCAAGTTGACTATATTATTTTTGGAGGTGCTATTATTTTATAGCTTCATAATTTCTGATTCACAGCATTTTATACTGTGAAAAAGAAGAGAGAAAATAAAATCTTTAGGCAATGTTAAGTCCTGTTTAATTCTACCTAATTTTGAATTTAGCAAAACTGAGTCCATAACTCTCAGACAGTGTTTTAGTCTACCTAATTGTGTAAGTACTTGCAACCCACTAGCTTCGTCCCTAATCGGCCTTTATGTTCAGCAGATAATTAAGTTCTTTATACACATAAAGCTTTTTGAGTAAACTGTTGTAATCCATTTGTATGTGGACAGGTGCCTAAATTCTATTTTATTCAGATTGTTTTCATAAAGCTATCGTTTTTGTATTGTGATGAATAAATATTGACATTAGAAAGTTCATTCAGAAACCCATCTGGGTGCTTCTGCTCCCTGTATCAATGGGAAAGTGTGGACATCTCTGAAGATGTTCAACTGATTGCTCTTTTATATTGAACAGAAAGCCACTGGAAGCCAGCCAGAATGAGACATGAAGTAAAGGGATGTGTTTGACTCCATTCCTAACTTTTGAGCTGAATTTATGTGCAAATGAAATACCAGGGCACTCACAGAGGGTTCACATCTGACAAAGCAGAAGGCCTTCCTTCACTCCTTTCTGTCCACTTCCAAAGTGGACAGATCGAGTGTATCTTTTTTTGTTTCTTTTGAAACAAAATAATGTAATAATGTTTTATTGTAAAGTGCATGAACGATTTTTGAGCTGACTCTTAAGGACAGCTATCTTAATTATTTCTCATCAGGACTGTATGACCAAAGAAGACCTGCAGACACTCCACAGTTTGGATTGTAAATGGCTAGAATCTCATTTTAAACCCAGAAAGATCTGCTGCCAAGTGTTTCCTGTTGTCTGTCTTTAGGTGGCTCCACATGACATGCAGGCTTTCTGAGTAGCAGATTTCTTTTTCTGACCAACTCTGTTTCCCCATCGTGAAATTATGAAAGGATCTTGAGTTTGCAAATTACTTAAATGTATGTTAACTTTAAGCATTTATATTGCTATTTTGAAGTTGAGTTACTCATTTGTTGAAATACAAGAAATTAGTTGAATCAGAACCTAGAGCAATAGAATCAGTAGGCAATGATTTTTGTGTACTTTTTACCATCTTGCTTATGTGAAACATAGTAGCTTGTTCACATATGAAGGAAGGTCACACAAAATTAATAGGGAATATCTGTAGTAAAAGTATTACATATAGCTAGTGTGACTGCAAATCTGGGGCAAGATTCCTTAATTCCAGCCAAATAGACATATGATTCTGCGGTAGCTGTTCTGAAACTGGAATCTTGCAGTGAACCTATAGAAAGTTTCCTAAATTCAAATTTCATTGAAAATGTGACACTGGTTCCCTTATAATCTTTATTCACTTCATTTTATATAATCTCCACATTCTCAGTTTCCATTATGCAATAACTAAGGCTAAGTCTTTGCATTAAGTAAGTAGATTATCATACCATAGAAATCATTATAGTAACAATTAAAGCAGTAGAGCTTTGACATAAAACAGTGGGATTCCTTATTTAAAGAGCCATAAGGAAATAGCATGTTTATTATCAGGATGTTTCTCCTTCAGTGATCAGTAGTGAATTAGGTAACTATGCTGATGTATTGTCCTTATATTTCAGTCTTAGCTAATTGAGTTCAACATGGCCAAGTCAATCATCATAAAGTTGCCAAATATGTAAGCAGCGTGTTAAAATAGCACTGGATGATGGAACTTTTATATCCATAAAGCTAAATATCCACGTTATGATTGTTAGTGGATTTTGGCACATTTTTGGCCAGGAAACAGCAATGTTCATAGGGTCCCATTCTGAACTATGGTTTGAAATAGGGAAATTACTGGGTTCTTTAAGAACATAGGAGATATGGACAACATTGTATTAACATTTGTCTACTATTATTGTGCATATTTCTCCTATTGTAATGGAGTAATTTATTTTACAGTTTTAAAATACTGATTTTAACTTACAGTATGAATTTACCTCTGTCTCTTTCTTGTAGGTTTTCACACTGCTGAAATACCGTGCTTGCTGTAGACAAAGGTTATTTAGTCCTATTTAATTAGAAAGTACTAAGTTTTACAGACTTTGCACGCATCCTGGGACCTTTAAAGTACAATTTCAAAATGTTGTTCTTCTGTTGATTTTGTATCTCATTTTCTCTTCAGTTGTGTACCAGATAAAGGTATGACTCACGACAATGTTTTTAATTTTTTATAATATGACTCTCAATAACTTTAATATTTGGAAAAACATTTTCTTGTTCTTTCTGTTTTACTATGGGAACATGTGTAGGAGGGGTTTCTTTTAAGAGAGTCTTGGTTTATACTATTGCAATAATATCTTTTATACCAAGCATAATTAAATTTTTATTTCTTCAATATCAAGCTGGAAAACTTTTAAACATGGGAGATTCCCTTTCCTGAAATAGCAAATGCTTATTTGTAGCTTCTATTAAACCCATTGTGTATGGCATCAAGTAATTGGTTTCTATTATGCAAATTTGTGAAAGTATTTACATGACTTCAGAACAGGATGCATGGGCAGATACAGAATACTTTCTAAAAATGCACAGATTATTCATAACAGATAAAGGATTAACACACTTTTGTGGTAAAGCTTTCTTTTCAAAGAAAATGTCTTCTGTAATGTCTCATTTTAGTGATGTTATCTGCCCTCCAATCAAGTCAGTTTACAGTTCTAGGGTTCTTTTCTGCTTGATGTTAATAGTGAAAATTACTATTCATACAGATGATGTGTTTTTCTTCCAGATCTACTTAGGTGTATTCAATTCCTCTCTCCCCTCCACAGCAACCCATATATTTTTCATTTACTGGCACAGTAATTGATAGGAATGAATCTATAAAATGTGAGCAAATTTCAGCCTGTCAGTTTACCATAGAGTAGTGTGTTGATTTTTTTCTGGATTTGCTGTCTAGTAAATACTGAGTCCACGTCAGGGTTTCTCAATATCTAACATTTTCTATGGTTTTGCCCCTTCTAATATGAGGGATTATTTTTCCTTCAAGTTTACTGCTTCTATTGGAAACCTAAGATTGGTAGGTTTTAGTAGAGTAGGAGACAAAACTTGCCTAAGAGCTGGACCAAGCCTATGGGTCTTTTAGTTGTAGAGAAGAATCATGAATGGTTCACTGCCTTGTGGTCCAAAGGCAGAACTTTAAATTCTCATTCAGTCTTTCTCTGCATATTTCACACCTACTCTCAGGCACATTCAAAAACATTAACTCAAGGTGTAAGATACTTCTTTTATTGGTTTAGGGGAAAGTAATTTAACAGTGACTAAAAAAACTTTCTGTGATGCTCAAAATGAATCTGTCAGTTGTTAGTAACATACTACTGGGATTCCTGTAAGTCAGGAGATCTACCACTCTTTCTATAAAATTGTTGTGATCCTTTTTTTTTTTTTTTAGTGAAGAGGTCTGATTATGTAGCAAACTGATATTCTGTAAAATGTCCCTTCATAACCATCTTCAAATCTTTGGGCTGTTACCAAATGAAGTCCAGAGCCTGACAAAGTACACACATATTTATCAGTCTCTGGAAAAGTGGAAAGCAGTTTCTTTCTTCTGACTGCCATGGATACCAGGAGAGCCTTCCTCTTGTTCAGCGTGTTTTGAACTTTGAAGCTAACACCCTTGAAACTGTGACACTTTTCTGAGCCTCTTCATTCACCTTCTGAGACATCTTCTGGCCCAAACTTCTCACTTTCATATGAGTTATTTTATCACTTACTAGAGAAAGTATGTAAATAAATGTATGAAAATAAATGTTTTTATGGGCCCTCCATATATGAAGTTCTGTCTATGAAATGCTATCTGAATACTTTGACAAAGATTAATTAGTGGTTTTATTATCATACTTAGTAATGCATAGTATTCTATTCTTAATTTTTTCATCGTGATTTTTTTTAATTTACCAAAATTTGCTCCATGTGTTGAGCTAACTGCTTTTTGTGTGTGTGTTTACAACCTAGGCATTAGAGCATAAGCGACTTACAAAGAAGTATTGTTTCCATGGAGCTGAGGTTTCAGCTCATTTTATCTTTTTAATATAATAGGTGTTATTTTAAATAGGCATTTTCTTATATTTTGGTATTCAAACAAGACATGTTTTTTTTTGTTTAACGTTGTTTATGAAAACAGTGGGAAAAATGGGAGGATATTTAACCTGGAAATTACTTTCTAGTTTGTAATTGCATTTTGTTCAGCTAAACCAAGAATCATTTATTAAACCAGTTATTGTATTATACTACATTGCCACACACAACCATTAGCATTTGCATAAACCAGATTATGTAGACTTGCAGTGTATTCTTTGTCACAGTGAGTTATTTATTAGAGGAAGCATCTGCTCTTTTTCATGGCCTGAATGTTGTATGCATGGGAAAGCATGTAACATGACTACAACAATCTAGCTTTATTTGAAATTCTGAGTATCTGCCAGATAGAATTATAAAAACTCTGCATAAAATATAGTGATATGTTTCTGCTGCTGAGGTTAACACTGCATTCATTATGCTCACAATTTACCCATATTTTCAGACATTTATAGTTTAGGCTACATTAGTGAGTTTTGTATTGTAACGCTTTGTAGGAACCTTTAGCTTTCAGGGACTGACATCTGTAGAGTTTTCATATGGAATTTTAGATTCTGAAGAAGATATGAGAAAATATGCATTTGAAAAGGAGAGGATAAACCTACATTTGGGGTGCTATATAAATAATGCTCATTTTTCCTCAAACACAAAGTTTGAAAAAGCAGATCTAACTTTTTGGGATGGTTTCTAAAATTTATGCATCATCTTTACATTTCTAACAATATAAATATACAGGACAACAAATCTAACATGTTTTTTAAAATGAACATTTTTCTCAGCTCTGTGGAAGGCTTGCTGAAACTTACTCACAAAGACTGTTTTAGGTGCTGGAGGAAAATAATTATTTCAGATAACTGTACACCTATTATTCCTACAACAGCAAATCCACTTTTTCAGGTGCTTGGTGAGAGGGTAAAAGAGAATACACTTTAAAAATCTATATTATAAATACTTTGTGCAGACCAGAGTAGATCCTCCAGTGTCATTACACTTAAATGAGACTATTGGGGATTTTCCAGATTCTGTAATATATCATGAATCTTATTATCTGTTCTATGACAAATTACATATTCAAGTGTTTCTAGCTGTCATAACAATGAACATTTATCATAGTTTGACTCATGAAAAATTATTCTAATTACACGATACTATAAAAGTTACTTTGGTTAAATTATTAGTAATAGATAAAAGTGTTATTACTAGCCATAAAATTATAGTAATATTCCTGATTTCTTTCAATGGAGAGGCAGCCAAAAGAAATATTTCACCATCTAATTGTGGTTTTGGGTTATGATCACATAGGAAATACTTTCACTTGGTTTTGCGCAGTATATTGTTGTGACAAACTCACACAACACCCTTCAGGTTTGGGCATTCTCCTCACCACCTTGCTGCATGTTAAAAAAACTACCCTAATTTTCTTCAGTCACTGGTCAGGACTTCCTTCTTGCTTGAATTCTTGATTCCTCTCAGCAATCATTGTGTACTTACCATGAATATTTCAGTGTGAAGTGTCCCAATCCAACAATGTTATACATCAGTCTGTTTACAAACATAAAGTAGTATGTTTGATGCAAACACATTCAGACTAGATATAAGGAAGAAATTTTTTACAATGAAGGTGGTGAAACACTGGAACAGGATGCTCAGAGAGGTGGTAGATGTTCCATCCTGGAAATGTTCAAGGTCAGGTTGGACGGGGCTCTGAGCAACCTGGTCTAGTGGAAGATGTCCCTGCTCATTGCAGGGGGATTGAACAACATGACCTTTAAATGTGCCTTCCAACCCAAACCATTCTATAATTCTATGATTCTATGACATAAAGGAGACAAATAGAATAGTCATTGCTCAATCATCAGGTTTGGGTTGCTATTGAGTGTATAGGATCAATAACTCTCCAAAGTTTTATTAATAGGAGTATCATAGTACTCTTCTAAAGAACAACTAGGCAGAATTTATCCCACTACGATGGAAGAAGAGCCACTTGGATTCTTCGTAATGGTCCTCTGACATGCAGCAGACCAGGGGAGAAGATACAATACCCTGGTGGATCTCAAGGGGTATGTTAGAATTTAATAGCAGTATTATCTACATAAATGAAAAAGACATTTTCTAAAGATGACAGATACATTTCATTCTTCCTTTCTACATTTATGGGAATATTTCTCTTTAATGTTTATTATTCAGAAGAAAGGAAACCTTGGGTATCTTAGTTGCACTTCTTATTCTTATATGTTTGCAGATAATCAATAATTTTAGCCATAAATTTTTCTGTAAAAGTCTGAATTATCTGAAAATATGATTTAAGACCATTGAAACTGCCCCCTAATCATTCTCTTTCTAAACCAGTTGTCCTTAACTTATATTTTCAAGTATAAATGTGCATAGGGTCATTCTTGCTCTCCGTACTTTCTATAAAGTGCCTTAGGGCTAAAATAACTATTTCTTCTAACCTTTTCTTATTCGGTGTCTTACATAAATTGTGAGGACAGTTAGTGTTTAATGGCAAGGAAGTCAAATATCAAAAGAGAGACCTGAGCAAATCCAGATCTAGGAAGTTTTCAAATAATATGATGCAGTGTGGCCTTCAACTGTGAGTAACCTAGACTCCAGGAGGTCAAGACAACTGTTAATAAATTTAGAATTTATAAATTATAAATAAGTTAATAATTGCCTGGTGAGACACAACATACCTACATGAGTTATCACTGTGAGGAATGAGATGTACATCTTTAGAGGACAGCTTTTCTGCTGTTGCTCATCTGGCAGTAATGTCTAACTCTGATGTGTTGTCCCGTGTCCTAGGGAAATAATAAAACTTCAACTGACCTGATTTCTATAGGAAAGGAGATGGATGGTATGAAAAATTTTCAGTTAAATACAAATTCTATCTTCTTTTAGAATGTCAGTTCAGATTAGATGCCTACTGAGCCTCTATCATTTTATTCTTAGGTCATACAAACACAAATTTGTATATACTGCTTATATCTCAGTCCTTGAGCATACATCATTCAAACTGATTCTTATAAGGAATGTAAGAGTATCTAGAAGGCAGAAGCAAGAGTAGCTAGAAGCTTGTCAGAAATGTGGAAAAAAGGCCTAACTCAACATCATGTAGTTTTTGAAGATTTACTCATGTTATGAAATATTGTTTCACACTTGTATATAACAATTTGCAATTGTCATATAGATACTTTAGAAGTAAATTAATTCCCACTGATCATCAACCACATCCTCCCCTCTGCCCCTTTCTATTTTCTAGTCATGGTTAGGTTTCAGATTACATATGATAGGTATTATACCATCAAGCATATGCTCAGAAGAGACCCAGCTGACTGGAGGCCTGAGTAAGTGCCACAGTGTGTCCCTGGCATGTGCTGTGCAACTTCAATCTCACATTGCTGTTTCTTTCTACAAGGCAAAAATCTAATTTATATTTTATCAGTATGGGCAACTGTTCTCTAATGCTTTCCTGGTGACTCATCTGCTCTCAGTCTTCTCTTTTTCTGTCATTTCTATTGTGTATGTATTTTTATCCTTTCCACAAAAATACTTATTTTAATGTACTGGCAGTCCAGCACTTTACTTTTATGAAGTTGTAATTTCAAATAAGAACTAATCCTGACTTAAAAGTGCTGGTCAGTTACCTGTGTCATCTTTGACTTTTTAGAATAGTTTACAGAAATCTGAGATTGAATAATCTTTAATTAAAAAAAAAAAAACCAAAAAACAAAAAACAAATTATTTTGATTTCAGGACTCAAGATTATTCAACTATAATGGAAGAATATTTGTTTGGAAGATTTTATTATGCAGATGAAAATATCTAGGATGTGTAGGATTATTGTAGAGTTACTTATTGCAGTGGGTGAGGTGAGACAACAGAACTGATATTGAGAAGAATGTTGTAGAGCTTTTAATCCTATAAAAAACCAGAATCATACTGCTTGATGCCTGATACTTGAAGACAATTTTATGTCTTCTGCTAACACCTAACTTGAATTAGTTTAGAGTTTAAAAGAATTTCTAGAATATGCTCAGTACCTGCAAAACAGAGAACATATTGCAGCAACCATAAGACTTTACATTGTTTTTCTCAAGCAATAAGAAGTTTGTCTCTTTTTGCTACATATGCACTTTTTAATTAAGGCTTATCATCTTCACTTAATCAGTTGATAGAATTCCAGACTTTTTGAAGTATTGACAATTCTTTTTTGACTCCAACTTATATAAGTTCTGCTTGGCATATCATATTTGCTTTATTAGGGAGAGATTTAGGAAGAATTTACTTGTCAGCAATTTACTTCCAACCATTTTCTCAGTAACCTCATCATTTTTATTTATTCTTCTTTGACATTTATATTATTGCAATGTTATTTACAGAATGATGAATAACATGCAGAAAATCAAATTGAATGTGAAGAGCAATTAAGAAAGGAGTAGGGTGCAAAAGAGTGAACATCATTATGTCAGTAAGAATACTTGGTGAACCTTCATCTTGAATGCCATGTGAAAATCTGATCCCTGCCACATCACTGAAGACTGTGGGGGTGAGGGGTGACAGAGATGGTCAAAAGCCTGGACTGAGTGAGTAGATTAGAACTTCTCACTCCTTAAAGGAGAGGACAAGGGAATTGTGATAGAAGTCTGTGAAATCACAAGGAGAGGATAAGTAAAGAACAACCATTCATTGCCTTCTAAAGTACAAGAATTAGGGATGTCAAACTTGGTGAGATAACTAAAACCAAAATGGGGTGCATGCAAACTGTAAAAAGTGACGTGTGCTCTGAAGGAAACTTGAGAAGGTAATTTTAGAAAATTTCATTGGTGGACACACAAAACTAAGTCAGCACCTTTTGTTTATGAAGTGTGGGAGCCTCAAAGAGTTGTAGGAGGAGAACTACTAGTACTTGCTTGTCCTGGTCTTGTGATGGTCTCACTGTTCTCTAGGCCAGCTCTGTTGGCTGCCTTTGTAGACATAGACATGAAGTATGATCCAATGTCTATTCTTATGTTTTGTGTTTCAATTTTTAATGTTTTTTTAATGTAGCTGAATTCAGGAGCTGAGCAGGGTTTCACTTCAGTGTTTGGTGACAATATTAAGGCTGCAGTATTTCTTCATAGGCTTCTCTAGGCAGATTTACTATTACTAGGGTTTTGACATTCTGACTTACTCTTATAGAAACTTGCATGTACAAGGATTAAATTGAAGTCTGCTGTTTTAGTCATTGCTTTGTTAAATAAATTTTTGCCTCTGTCTTTTTACGGCAGGCTTAAATGGACAAGGTAGAAATTCCTCTTTTTCAAGGTAGGAAGGACTCGTCCTGCAGTTGCACTTCAGCCACTTCAATGCCTCCACATTACACAGTGCAGTCTAGGGACAAATATTTTCTATAGTTATTGTGATAAAAAGGCAGAAATGTAATACAGACTTAACAGTGCTCTTATTTATAAATTGCAAGATTTTTAAAATCTTCTGTAATTTAAACCTAAGGTTTCAACTCATGCACATTTATTCCAGTAATAAAACTGTGTGTTTGTAAACTTCTTGATTTAAGTTTTACTCTCCCTAATATCCATGCTTCATTTTATGCAGTTATTTTCAGGATTTAAAAAAAAAAATAGCGTTTTGTTTTGTTTTTTTTCTACAGGATGGGGCCTGAAGGAATAATTTTCTATTAATTTAAGGAATGACATGGATTAAGTTTAAAAAGTTGTATTTGGAGCTGCAGTAGACCCACTTATGACCTTTCCTAATTCCTTGTTACAACTTTAGAGTCCACTAGCTGAAACTAGTTACTATTAGTATATATCAGTAAGATTGCAAATGCACAGAGCTCATACTCTGTTTACACATAAGCAGGAAAGGGCAAAAGAGGTAGAGACACAATTGCATTCCTCTTTTAGGCATGTTTTCTGAACACTGACCACTAATCTTGTTTGCTAGTATATATTCATTTTTTACTACAAATGCTTGTTAGTCTTCTGTTTCTTTTACTTTGTATGATTTTTTTCCCTGTTAACCCTTTCCTGTATTCATCTTCAAGTTCTTTATTCAGTTGTGGTTTAACCTAGGATTTAAAATTTGGTTCTACTGAAGTCATCCAGTAGAATTTTGAAGTGGAGCTCCTGTTGCTACCATGTCAACCCTATCCTTTGAGAGGCTTTGAGTTATTACCACATTATGAAGTCTCATAAAAATCACATCACAACACAATGAGGAAGAAAAAACTGCAAAAAGTTTGGTAGTGTAATGATCCACTAACAGTATAAATCATTTACCTAAAAAAGGGACTGTTATCTACAGCCATAGTTTACCGTAGGTAATATGAGTTCTTCTAGTTGAAGAAATTGTTATTCTACATTCTGTTCTAGTCATCACATTCTTTGATCATTTTCTGAGCAGTTCTATGATAATATCTAACTGTCAGGGTGCTTTCTGGCCCTTTGCATTTTATTATATCATATCTGATCGATGTGAGGTGCTTGGCTTTCCCAGGCATCCGTATGTCCAGTGTAAGAAAGATGTGGAAATATGGCTTTGCCCATGCAACTGCTTTCTGCCAAGATTAAAATCACAATTCAAGAAACTCTGGTGAAACAATACGGTATCTTCTTATTCATGTTCTGAAGCAGAGACAGGCCACTTGATTGGACAGTTTAGTGTACCAGCAAAATTACTGAGTAATTCTTTTTTCCCTCCCTCAACATTTACTAATGATGGGAATTCACTTTATGTATCACTGTTAAGTGACCTTGCACCATTATTGCTGTTCACTCAAATACAGAGCAGTGATTCATGTTCATTCACAACCTGGAATTCTGCCATCAAAATGTAGATGGCATATCTTTAGCTTTCTTATGTATAATATAAACATATTGTAAAACCATCCCCAAAGAGAAAGTAATTGTAGTGGATAATGTAATTGTCACTTTCATGAGCTATAATTAAAAAAATTGAATAAGAGACATCCCCTGAATTAGAACCTAGCAAAACAGGTATGGCAAGACCAGTTATGTTGGAGATTTTGGTAAAGACCAAGTTTCTTGAATAAAGACATTTCTGTAACTAAACAAGAACTATATTGCACAAAAATTTAAAGAAACAAGAAATGTTATCTTCTAGTATGTGAGTAATTCTTCCAGTCTGTTACAATTTGGATGTGGTATTTAATTTGCTGCATTTTAAACCCTGCCAGCCAGAGTTATTGAATCTGGTTCTTTTCCTGTGTCATCTGAGAAATATCTCTCTTACCTACTTAAATTTTTGCATTTCAGGAATCTTATTCAAAGAAGAGAGATTATGCATTGGAAGCAATATCCTCTGTACCTCTGGATGCAGTTCCTTCAGAAAATGACAGCAGTCTTTGTGATTCGATAGACATAGCAGTGACCAAAAAACCTTGTTCCCTAGAGATAGCAAGAGTTCCTTCCTCAAGACCAGGTAAATCACCAAACAATCCTTTACATAGTCTTTGGTGTAAGTGTCATGTTATTTGAAGGTATAGAATTATATATAGAACATATAGGTTAATAGTTTTAAGAATGCAGCACTCTGTTTACTTACCACAGTATGATTATAGTCTTCTATTAGCTACCATAAGAACTTAATATCAATATAGAGATTAATAGCAAAATGCTGTAGAACGGAAAACAAAGCAGATGTTTAAATAATTTCCTAGGAAGATGTAAGATTGCAAAAAGCCAAATTAGAAGTCAAATTTCTCTAAGCCCATCCTTTTGCAGTAATCTATTTACGAACCTGTTTCTGTTTTTTAATGAAGTACTTAGCAACATTATACAACTAATTCAAAATTTAAAGTACTCTGTAGTTTCATGTAACATGAAGATCTGCTGTGTTTTTGAAAATGAAACAGTGAATGAGATTTGATAGAAATATTAAATGACAGTTCAGCAGGCTGCTGTTTGTATTATACGGGTTTGAATATCAATAGTTACAACAGTTAAAAAACAATGGAATTATGCTGAGTCAGATGAATGATATTATCTTTGAAGACTCTGTTTGTGTTCTCCAAAATTGTATGCTCTCTTCCATTACCTTTGTTTGAATTTTTCATTAGTCACCACCTGGTACAGAAATTTCAGAATATAATAATTTTGCTATAAGTAATGGGACTGAGAGTCTGCTTTGACAAGTGACAGTTCTCAGCAGCACAGACCTATTTGAAATGGGAAATTGACTTTTTGACCTGTGCTATCTTGATTATGAATCATGATTTAGGAAATACACAAGAATGACAGATTGTTGACTAACATCATCTTACCTATCTAATCTGTGTAAGGGGAAGCACCTTCTTGATTTCACAGCTGAACTAGTATTGGAAGAGTGCCAGAGCGATATCGGGCATAGTATATATAAGGGCCAGATATCATGATACAGCTATGGAGTCTGGAAGGTGAGGTGGAGTGAATCATAATTCCCACCTCTCCATAAAATTTGGGCTAAAGAAGATTGAGGGAACCTGCATTATGAACAGTGATCTAAGAGGTGGCACAAAATAAGATAGCATCTTTATAGCATAGTTTCATAGAGTGGACCAGAATCTGACTCGAAGATCAGCATGACTAATTGTGTAACTGAAGGTTTACTTCATTGATGATTTTTTGACTCTGATAATCTTAAAACAGCAGAGTGTGCAGGACAGTGTTACGAGTTGTTGTTCAGTAAAGGAAGAAAATGCCAAATTATCCTTGTTTTTCAGACTTCTGCTTGATTAATCACCATAAACATACTTATTGCAATGGGAAGACTGCCATATCCCTACCCCATAAATTGGCCAAGGAAGTTCATTATCTGCCTCTGTAGTAATGTGGCTCAACTACAAAGCTTTCCATTGTAATTGGTACCTAAAAAATGATAGACTTTTCACTAGTTAAAATACCAGGCTTTGAAAGCGTGCTGTCTGCTAAACATAAACATTTTTCTTAGGCATAGTAAGTCCATTAACATCAGTATGAAAAACAGATCCTAAAAAAGAAAATTTTTAGGTCTTAATCTGGAAATATGTTTTGCATATGGTTAAATATGGTGTGTATCAGAGGGCCAGAGAATAACTAAGGAAGCTATAGGACATTCATGAGGGCACCCATCATCTTTATAAGATCTAACAAGGTCAATGAGTTGACAATACAAATGTACTGTAATTCCTTCTGTCTTGGTTTTCCATATACCACTATGATCTTTTCCTTGGCATTTTGTTGAGGAGAACATTTGGCTGTATAGATAAGCAGATTCCAAAAGGTGATTTTATTTTAAGCCCTAAATGTAGTAGTTATCTAACTGGCCTGGCTTGTAAGCCGTATCTGCAATCATGTTGGCTGTTATTTTATACTACGGATGGCCCAAATGAAACCACCCATGTCACTCACAGTTATAAGATACTTAACTCTACACATAATTGTATGTGAATGTCAGTCTGCCACTTCAGTTCATACAGATTTATTGCTTGAATAAGTTATCTATGATTATAGAGATCATTAATTTAAAGCAAATATCTAATTTGCATGCATTTTTTTTCCAAATTCCCCTGGTTTTGTATCACTGAGACATGCTGACTTTGGGAATACTGTTTCAAATTGCCGTACTATGTCATGTGTAGAGTTCATCTCAGAGCATGAGGCAGCACTTTGAACAAAAAATTGCATCTGTCAGTCTCCTTTCCCTATGCTGTAGGACACTCTGATCAACTCTCCCCACTGTCTGGGGCATTACTACCTCTTGGCAGTAGAATGAGACTTACTGCACTCAATGATTGAAAATTCTTCTTTCCTGTATTGAGAGGAAAGGTCATTCTTGCTGGCCTTTCAAGCTGTAGAGCTGCATGTTGCAACTATTATCAGCCCTGCCAGTAATCTCCTAACAAGTTGGGAATAGTCACCTTGCCAGTCATCATTCTCTGATCTACTGGGGAAAAAAACAGACTGCTCTGTAGTTCTCCACATTATTTTTAATTTCCTGAATCTTATTCTTGAACTAGTAGGGAATAGCAGAGGATGAGAACTCCATGCACCAAATGGTAAATTGTTAGATAAAAGGGAGAAAAACTGAGCAGAAAGGAAATAAAAGTAGTCATAAAGTTTGTTACTTCCACTTCTGAAATCCTGTGTTCTGTGAGTTTTATTTCTGTTTGCAAGAAATTAGGTTTATATAGGAAAAAGAACAGTTACATTGTTGATTTATGCTGGCAGTTAAAACAATTGCTTCTAATTAGGAATGATCTAAGAGTAAAAAGGTCTACTTGTTTGTCTGAGTTCAAGTTAAGCTGTTGTTTCTTGGTAGATTGATAGGACAAGGTTGACAGAGTGTGTTAGCATATCTGTCTCAGTATCTCTGCTTTTAAACTAACAGGTAAGACTTGATAGGAATATTCTGAGATACCGCACTGTTTTAGATGAATTTTTTTGCTAAATAAAATCTAAATTTGAATTTAAAATTTCATAAATCAATGTCATAAAATTAATTTCATAAATTCATTGATCCATGAATCATTCTTACTAATCTTTCTGTTTGGCTATTTCAGAACAGCATCCTTATTCCTTAAACTAGACATTTCTACTAGTAATTTTAATTTTTAGACTGCCCTTGATTAACAAAAGAAATCACATGACATAGTTAACCTTGAAAAATAACCATAAAATTTCATTAGTTCATGAGGCATGCATTAATATTGCCCTTTTGATCTTAAGACTGTAATTAAATTTTGTGAACTATAGCAACATATCATCTCAGAAAAGGTGTAAACTTTTAATAAATGGCTAAAGCTTAAGGCACTGGATTATTCTAATGCTAAAGTAGGCATTGTCAAGTATCATCATGAAGTTAGTGTGTTTTTGATCAGTTATCTAGTGTCTAGAATACTGGTAGCAGAAGTTTAGGTGCAGCATTATGCTGCATTGGGGCCTGTGCTGTTGAAGACACTTACAGACTTGCATCCTTGGTAGCTTGGACATTTTGTACCATACTCCATCCTTGCACCTCATAATGTCATACACTTTATTTAGCAGAAATACTGAATGAAATCTGAGCTACATTACAGAAGAAATGTTAATAAATGTATTGTTTTCATTGGAGTTAAGTGTGTATCCATATCCAATAGAGAGATCATATCTCTTTCAGTCTGCCTCTATAATTTCTATTGCAGAAACTCCCTAGGAGTGACACCAGGTGGCAGTCTACATGCTACGTTTTTAATAACAGTCAATGATGATGGCCAGTACTAAAATATTTTTATATATACACTAAAATACTTAAAATTGTTTTAGGTCTCATTGAGTATCATTAGGAATTAGAGAGAACTTTTCAAAATCTAATTTTCATTAATAACTTGGTGAAAAAAAAATCCTCCTTTGGGAAAATTGATCTGTCCATGCAGATTAACAAAGGTTTTAATACAGCATCTGAATAACATGAAGTGACACTGCTGTCTGTAAACTGCATGAAAATCATTCTTGGACAAGGGAGTTCTAGTTCAAGGACCTATTTTTTCCAGTTATGTTACTTTACTGTGGCTGCAGGTCGAGGAGACCTTAGTGAGCCATCTTCAACTCTGGAATCAGTTCAGCTGTATCAATGCAGTGTGGGCTGCAAAATCCAGCTGAGAAATAAGGTAAATACTTAGGGGCTTCACTTCTGCTGAACTCTCAGCCACTGCACAGTCAGCAGTTCCCAAGTCAGCAATTTTAAAGATAGCTCTGGTACAACTACTCTACCCAGTTACATCTAAGATATGTCTTCTGTCAAGAGGATAAAAATGTCCTTAGATATGTGATGTGTTGTCACTAGCCTGTAGCAGACAAACACAAGGCAAGGACTTGAAACATAAAGGAAGAGATACCTTAGCAGCTATTCTGGTCATCTACCCAGCTAAATGTACTTTGGAGAAATCTTGCTCTTGTCAGTCATGAGGTTTTTGTTATTTAGAAAAATGACTTAATTTGCACTTAAATTCCACTAACTTCTAAGGAGGACGATGCAAGATAATAAACCTGTAATTAATGATACCTTTTTCTTACAGCCTCATAATCACAACAGGGAAACTAACAAAAAATGCTTGTCACTGAATTACTACGACTTATCAAACTCTCCCTAATATGGTCTACCTACTGCAACATTAGTGGTTTTTTGCTTCCTCAGCCTGGCATCCCTCTCCTGTCATTACAGTGAAAATGAACCTGAAATTTGTAGCCAGTGTGTCAGTTCACGTTTACTTTCATTCTTGTGTCTACTGTATAACACTGTGTCAGCAGTATCATACTGATACCTAGGAGACGGTTCTGTAGAAACCTGAACTGAAAAATGGCCTAGCTGTGATAACATTTTTATCAGAATTAAAATATGAGTCTTCTATATAGTTTCTCAAATCATTAAATACTTGGTTTGGTAAATAAAGTGCTATTTGTCATGTCATCAGTTTCTGACTGACTTCAGGAACAAATCTTCACAGCACCTACCCTGAATATTTGAACATTTTAATTCTCCAGATTGAGATAAGATAGAAAATGCATCTTTTATTATTTAATGAATTTATACCTTCACTTTTTTGCAGTTATCTTTTAGCTATAAGCAAACCAGTGCAAAGTGGCCACAAGAAGGAACCATCACACTGCCAGATATACAAAATTGCCTGGATGAATAGAAATTCAAGAGGCTAGCCTTAGTCACCCATGCTTCATCATTTTGAAACCATAATTGATCTGAAGGATCATGCACTAACCTCCTGAAGGCTACTCACACAAATTGCTTCAAACAGAAGGACTGCTAGTGGAGATGTATTTCATTTGAGCATGCTTTTTAAACCAGAGGTAGCAGGTTATAGTGGATTTAAACAGGTGACGTACAGTCTAACTCCTCAGGATTAAATACTTTCAGTGATTGAGAAAGATCATTTTAGCTGTGTAGAGAGCATAACATAATAAAGGAGGGAGTTTCTTATCAAGCTGAGTAACTGCAATATATAACAGTTGCTCTGGAACTGTCTGAAAATAGCTAGAGTCTATGAAATTTAGCCTAATTTGACACCAGTGTTTCTGATGCAACTGATTGTCCATGAAAGCTTTTGATATTGTGATGCATATTCAAAATCATTACTACCTACCTGCCGTGAGTGCTGAATTTCCAAAGTACTGTCTCAGGCCTGATGTCTCGGGGAGCAGCAAAGGCCAGATGCTTTTTCAGGGATGGGGAGCCAGGAGCGAAGGGGACTACCATGGCTGACAAGGCAGGGGCTTCACTAGTCAGGGCCCTGTGTCACCACCCATGAGCAAAGCAGACCTAGAGATCATGGCCAGGTTCAGCTAAGAGCCCAGATCATCAAGCAGGTTCGTGCTGATGAGGTATATCTAAAGTCAAACTAGAAAGTCAATATGCAGGTCAGGATCAGGTCTGGTGATGGCCGGGAATGTTCATGATGACAAGACCAGGTCCAAGGTCAAGCTGGAAAGTCAGCCCATGCGTTGGGATCTGGATGCACAGGCCACAGGCACAGGCATAAGCACAAGCACAAGACAGGCACTCCTTCAGCATAGCTCAGGCAGGAACTAAAGGCCCTAGACTGAGCTGAAATGGTGTCTTCAGGAAGGGGGATGTGAATGGAGAACCTCAGAAGGGGGTCAGGGCCATTAAATCTTATTAGTGCCTCAGGGACTGACATGATGTATTCTTTTGTCTATTACTCAGGGAGACAGTATCTCCAAAGGGTACAATTCATCTGTATGTTGAGTGTGAAGAGCCACTCAGAGCTTGTAAATAAGGAACACAAAGCATAGGTGTGTATTGTAATGTGAGCCATGCATTGGTTTGGTGTAGATAACTTACAAAAGAGGCTTGTGTTTCCATAACAACCTAATAGCTGAAGTCTTTCTTAGGCAGCAGCTGGTTTCTCTTCTAAGTAATTTTTGGCCTTAGAAAAATGCTCCCATTATTAAGTAAAGTTTCCCAGTTCTCAGGGTCTTTTATACAGTCTAATCCCCCTTTTCCTTTAGCACAGAAAAAGATTCTTAGGCCCGGAAGAATGAGTAAGAGTCTCACAGTGCCCTGACATGATGAGGATACTCCCCTTAAAGGGAGAAAAGTTAGGTTCTAGCCTTTGTGTAGTTCCTTTAATAAACCTCTCAAGATACATCTTAAAAATAGCTGGGATTTTGTGCCTGCTACTCTGAATAGAAGTCTGTTTCAGGAACACTGATTTCTGTTCTAGTGATTAAGAAGCTTCTCATTTCCAATCTTAGTGTATTCATGGCCAACTGAAGTCAAGACAGAGGAACCCTAACATAGTGTCTTTGTCTAAGTCAGAGCTCTCCAGCAGCTCTTCAAGAAGCAATTCTAGGCAGCCTCTGAATGATTCTGAAAATCTCTTATTGCCCTTATGCATGTGTCTATGTACTGCCTTGTCATGGTGGCTAGAGGACTCCAAAGGATGGTAAAGTGTTGCATAGAGGTCTTCCAAGGGTGTGTAGTCTCTGTCACAGTATGTTCAGGTTATTTTATCTTATTTCTGTACTCATGCATTCATTTAAGGTATTGGCCTGTATAGAAATCTGCATGATATTACCTACATACTGTGCCCTAATATCCTTCCCTTTTTCTGTGTAAGAAAAGTATAGTGAGGTTGTAAGTATAATAAGATCTGAAGGGGTTAAACCAAAAAACAGATATATTTTTTCAATTAAATGTTATATTTATTCCAGCTGAAAATATTTTTTTTGTGTTACTGTTTATTAACCTGCTTTTTAGTGACATTTACTTTAAAGTGAAAATTGAAAATTATCAAACAGTTTTCAGCTGTATTTTTCAGTCAGTATCTTATTCATAGTGAAATATAATGCCCAGCCTTAGTTATAAGACCTATACATACTTTTTCTCAGCTCTTCTTCATCTTCTTCAACCTGTGTTTGAACCATATGGAGAGAATTTGGCTATGGTTTGGAATTTCTCAATTTACTTGTTTTAACAGTTTAATTTATAAAGATGTAAGGATCACACAGCTTCAAGATACAAATCTTTGCCAGAACACAGTGTATTGGAAACCAAACTAACCTTCTCCTGACTGAGTTTCAATGATGACACATTTCATATTTGTCATTCCTACTGCCACAGGATAGAGTGCACACTTCTTATCAGAAGCAATTTTGTCTAATGCACTAGCATATGTTTGCAGTTTGGATTTTTTAATTTCATGTGGCATTTTAATAAAGGTTAAGGGAGTGCTGATGGAAGAATAAAATATACAATAGCTCTTCTATCATTCATTTTGGTTTTTTTTCTTCAGTACAGCTAGTACTTGTTTTAAGCACCCTTCAAAAATGTAAAAGAAAAGATTTCTGAAAATTATGCCTGGAGAGTGTTTGCTGATATAGTTGTTCCTATAATATAAATTATAGGTTTATAGTTTATTTTCTAAGTATTTTCTGACATTTAATAGTTCTTTTTATTTTCTTTAAGTACACGTTCCCAAAATATGGGCAGCTTCAGAGTTCTGTTTTATCATGACATTTTCATACCCATTTTCTCTATTTCTAACATTATTATCATAGTTCTTGGAGTACAGTTAAGACGATTTAGATTAGCTTTTTTAACAGTATGTCTCTTAGAGGAGCACAGTTCACCTGTGTTTCTGGTCCTATGTTGATTACTGTTTTGTTGACAGGTGTTATTAACCTACTGATTTTGACCAGTATGTCTTCAAGTGATTTAAGTCTCAGAGGCTGGCATATATTCCTAATCTCACTGATGTTAGGGCATGTTTTGCCATTGATTTCAGTTGAGTTAGTTTTTCACTGTATATATCTTCCAAAAGAAGGGTCTTTGTTAAAATTAGGAATTAGTCAGTTAAGTATTGATATGAGATCAGGAAGAATGTGTGTCTTGTAGTATAAGATGAAAAATGAGGTATTGTCTGTGAGAATATTTCCCTTTTCTTCTGATTTCATCTGAGGTAGTACCTCTTAAGGTAGTATAAAGCTGTTATAGTTAGAAGTGGCTGTAGATGGGTCACTGCAATGTGCATATCTGATTTCTGCCCAGTTAGCTACCTCCCTAAAATCATGTTCTGACAACATGTGCAAGCTATGATCCATTTTATTTATCTTTGGGTAGGTTTCAGGAGGTGAGTGAGACAGCCTGAAAATTCTTTCTACAGTGCAGTTTGTTCCTAGGTAGTTCAGGTAAGCCAGGTTTCTGATACCACAGAAGAAGATCCAGGTGATCCATATACACTTTATGTATGCAGGTCCTGTTCCATATTCTTTCTTGATATGGCTGTACCCTGCTGTCAGTAGAGTTATACCAACAGTGCATATATCCCCTATCTAATGTTTAAAGAAGAAAACATATCCACTCTTTATTGTTTTGATTTCTTATACAATGTGGGAATTGGCTTTCTTGATAGAAGTTACAAAGGGAGATGAAAAACAAAACATAAGTCTTGTGGTACAAAATAGGCACCATTTTTATTAGGGTGTAACTTGAATTATAAATGTATTAACAGAACAAATGAATAAATGAGAGAAGATGAATGATAAAAGATTTCAGTAATAGTTCATCCACTGTCTGCTTCCACTCTAAGCAGTCCTGGACAGCATGAGATAAAGCCATAGGTTCCTCTAACACAGCTGTTTCCTTAATTGTCGTCTATTTTAAACGAGCAAATTTGTATTTGGACAGACTTCTGTTATCATAAAATTCTGTTATTAAATAATAACTAGAAAATTTAAGTGCTCCAATTTTGCCATCACTTGAATGGCAGACTCTAACTGCAAAGCACTATGTTAAAAATTGATTATTTGCTGTGTTTGGAATAAAAAAAAGGCCTGCTTTTTTGTTTCATTTCACTTCTCGCCTTTTGAAAAAAAGCAGAATTTATCCAGCAAAGCAAAAATATAACTTCAGTATCACAAGCTGAGAAGCAGGCAGTGGCAGCATTCGGTGATCACCGTTTCTAGTATCATACCTTCTTGACAGATTCTTGCCCATTTCACTGTCAGCTTTCAGAATCCCAACAACAAACATTAAGAGAATGAGGTTTATACAGGCTTTTTGACTCATGGTATTTTTAGGATAAAGATGGGTAAAACTGTTACCTTTTTTTCATTTGGGTGGTCTGGAAAGAGCAAGCGAGTGATAAATACAGTGGATATTTCTCATACACATACCTCTGGAACCATTCTTTATTAACTTTTTAAAATTACCTTGGTTGCAAACATAGGCCACTTCAATAAATTTTAATAACCTAAATGTAATGTTAACCCAAATATGTTATAAAAGTCAATGTCAAATTAACTCTTTTTACTTATATTAAACTTATAATTTCATTTAAAAAACAGGTTAACTAATAATATTGAGTTTCTCTGAAGCACTGCTGATTTACATGACTTATACCCCTTTTTTCATTTATTATTAATGGTGATCTGTATCAGCTATTCCATTATTCCTGGTGTCAGGCTGAAAGCCTAAAACTACTAAGGTTACTCCATTAACTTCCTTTTAGTCTTCTCAAATCTCATCAATATTCCAAGTGCTATTAAGAAGCAGCACCATTTGTTGAGATAACTTCTTCCCAGATCTTTTTAAACTCTTGAATGCAAATTACATAGATCTGTTGATTAAGAATTTCTAGCTTTACTAACTCTCATTTAACATTCCCTTTGGATATTTTCATATGAGCATATTTTCATATGAGTTTCTGTTTGATATTTAGGGAAAATATTTCACATCTCTATTTTTTATAATATTATTTCTCCTGCCACATTTCTAGAGTAATGTGCCCTAATTTGGTTTGTTCCATTGTCCATTTCCCCCTCTTCTTTATGTCCTTGATGCAACAGAGGTCTTGTGGAGAAACAGCTTTATAATCATAATTAAAGACTTCTTCAGAATGCATATGCACAGGAGGCTGAATTGAGGTTGCAGAAGCCATGTCAATTCTTACATATCACAGCTCTAATGTACTTTCCTTTACAACCTTATCATCCCTCTAAGAGGTTTTTAGTATATAATTAAGATAATTGCTCCCCATCATATGCTCCTCTGGATAACATCTCTGATAACATCCTTAACAATGAAATGTTATTCTTAAAAATACTCTGTCATTTCTGAAGTTAAAGCACATGGGAATGACCATTACCATGTGATCAGTTCATTATCAGAATACATGCAGGTCTCTACCCATCCAGTATGTTCCAGTAAATATGTTTATGTTGTTAAAGTAATTCCACTTTCCAAAGGACTAGCTTACATTTTCTCTGCGAAGTAGGAGGAAAAGGCTGCTGCTTGACATATGTTAAACATTTTCTGATGATTCATTACTTTTTATTATTATTCATTAAAGTACAGTTGAAAAAAATTAGCTTTCATGGGAGTTTGGGGCAATTTTTGCAAATGAGTGCTCATTAAAGTGTATGCATTCTGACCAACACTCAGTTTCACCCATCCCGGTGTGATTACCATCTAGAATGATCTCCTTATACACTTGACTGCCTGCTGTCAGACAACCCCCCTTTTCCAAATCAAGACAATAATTCAAAGGAACATAATTATTTTGAGGTATTTTGCATTTTAAAACCCATAAGCAAATACTATTTAGCAGGATTTGAGTTTTTCTTTGTTAAATGACTATTGCATCATCCTTTGCAAGTACTTTTGAGTCAGGGAAGGAATATGCATAGACCATATACAATATATTCCATTCTAGTAAGTAATCCTATGCTTCAAAATGCTGCTGAGATTGTTTTATAATTGAGCAGATGTGGTAGTACCTTTTATAAGTGGCAATAATTTAATAGATATATGAGGAATAATATTGCTATAAAACCCATCAAATTGCTAGTATTATCATCAATAGTAAAACTTCATCTTGCCATAAATTTGTTTACATTTTACATGCATCTAGTATATTCTGGAGGAATGTAAGCTTGTATAATGGGTATAGCACTGCATGGGGATCTTCAGTATGCATTTAGCTAATGTTATATGTCTCCTGGTGCACCTGTGAATTTTCTACAAACCTTAAATTGACTTTTCTACAAAACTTTTCAGGGTGAATCTTACTCCATATTAGAAGTTGGGAGGAACCAGTCGTCTTGACTTCACACTTTTTATTCTGTTATACTCAAGGCTTTGCCTATTGTCCTATTTTGCATTAAGATGAACCGAGTCCTAAAACTTGAGAGACCCAGTGCTAAAAAGTTAGTGCTTCACTTGACTTATATCTATAATGCAATAAAGTTCAAGTACTATAAAAAAAGCTAAACTCGTTTTCAGAAACACTGGAAATGCAATATAGATATGTCTGAATCACACAGAGAACTCAGATGTCTTTTGTGGAAGATGAATTTCTCCACTTTGGTCTCTCAATTTCAGATGATAAAGCTGCTCAATTCTGAATAATTAATCAGTAAATACTGCAACATATATATCTTAGGATCATCTAGACATTCTCAGCTGTTGTAGAAAGTTATGACATTAACAATGCTCCTGATCTCTCCTGATCTTTCTGTAGTTTTTCAGCCTTTTTTGACATTTTGTATTAAAGGTTGCAGGTTTAATACAGTTTATTAGGGAGTGTTTTGTGACTTGCTGTAGATGGTGAATAGATGTGTAGTCTACAGGTGCCTTGTAGCACAGTTGTTATTATGTGGATGCCTGCACTTTAGGTATTAGATTTGATGACTTGGGCAATCCCTTCTATTTCTATGTCCCATATCAGGGCACTTCTCTGGGATGTGGGGGATCAAGCTGAGAACCCTAAGTACCAGGCTGTATATAATATGGGTGGCTATATCTGTATCACGGGATGTGAGAATGCTGTTCAGTGCTGGGCCTGTGTTTCACATCCTATCTGCATCCCAGCTCCATGTCAGACCAAGAAATACGAACTCAATCCCTGCCCCTCTCTGTCAGATAAGGTTGAGCTCCAGCAGGACCCATGAACTGAATGATGAAAAAATCAGCTTTGTGGGGACACTTGCCTTGCAGTCTTTGTCTTTTTTTTCCCATTAGTCTTGCTTGCAGTCACACACCAGGACTTCCATCCTGCTCCAGAAAATGATACATTTTCCCAAGAAAATCAGTTTGGATTAATCAGTTTTTATATGGTGAAAATCATTTGTCAGAAGATTCACGACCAGCTATACACTGCATTCATATGTCAGTTTGGTGGCTCTGCTAACAGATACTGACGTCTCTGGATCATAGCTCTGCCTGCTTCCCCCTTCCTGCTTTCCATCATTTCTCTCTGTAGGGATCATCTACTGCCACACAGTTACTGTGCTTTTTCAGATATTGTAGTGAAGAGTCGCTGGCTTTGACATGAAAGCAATTAGAAACCTTTCACTCTTTTCTACAGTTCTAGTAGACCTAGCATAGCAACAACTCCCCCCTCTACTCACTGCCAAACAAACCAAAAAAGTTTTGCTGGCCCTTCTGACTGATAATCTTTAGGAGGATTTTTTTTAGTCCTTGACTGCATCAAAATTGGGCTATGATTTTAGCTTATGTCATACAATCAACTGAATATGCATATTAATAATTTTATTTTAGCATTGGCCTGAATCAGATCTGAAATACTGTCTTTTAGGATAAAATATCATACCCTATTTCTACTATCTTTACTTCTCCAGTAAGTAACAACTGAAATGTGTTAATTTTGTGAAAAAATTAAGTTGTTGTATATAATTTTTCAATACCTTTAATTGTGTTCTATTGGAAGATCACTTTTTCATGTGAATATGATATGTTTCATGAGGGTTTTTTTCAAATAAACTTTTCTACTAACTCCAGTACATTTTGAAAGCAGAAATCTTGGCATAGCTTGCTAAATTTTGTTAAAATCAAAATATTGTGAAAATACTAAGCAATTACTAATATAAACCATTTTTGTACATAATGAACAGATTTATTTGTTTTGTTCAGTGTCAGAGATGATTAAAAAATAGAAAAACATTGATTCCTAGTGAAGGTAATCAGTGTTGCATTCTGTAAAAAAAAAAAAAAAAAATTCCCTCCTGTTCTATTTTAAGTAAAATAAAAACCATTCATTTACTTCCATTTTCTCTGCTTCTGTCTCCCTTTCTGCATCTGCTGGTCCTGATGGCAGTATGTAGCTTGTTGCCAAAAAGTTTCCTTCTATTACTTTACAGAGATTCCATTTTTGTTCTTTTCATACCGTTTTTGTTTTTGTGCCACCTCAAAAGGAAATTTGAAGTATGCAGGAGATGTAGGATTTTGCTATATATCAAAATAAGATGGGAATGAGTTTGTATTGCCAAACCACAAGTGTATAGATGAAGCATATCTTTACTTGCAGCTAACAATAGAATAATTTTCCTCTGCAACAGGATATCAAACTAGTCTTTTCCTTTTCTTTTGATATACCTTCAAATACTATGGATTTGGAAGAACCCATATGAAAGAATATTTTCACACTCAGTTGCTTTATCGTTTTCAGAAAGCAGGAAAAGTCTTCAGAAGGACCATTTCATATTTTCTGCTCCAGGGCAGGGTGTATTATTCTTTGTATAGCACAATATATCATTGTATGCAGTAGTATCTGTTCTGGATGAGGATACTAAAACTAGCTGTTAGTAAAAATATTCTTCCCACTCCAGCTCCAGCTGTTCACTCCATGTCCTTTTTCCTTCAGATATCATTCCCCCCCTGCTGGAAGATACTTAAATAATATAGCACAAATAAAACCAGTTTGTTACCAGTAGTGCTGGGATTGAAACTAAATTTTTTTCTTCAAGAACATTTCCATTATTTTGACACCTATTTCTGTATTACATTATTAAGAAAAAAATATCAAAACTTTCTGTGAATATTGTGTAAGTAAAATTTGCAAAAAAATTTTTTTTCTGATTATATAAGTTCCCTTCCAGAGTTTTTCTCATCCAGCCTGTAATAACTTCAACAAGGATTTGCCATTGATAAATTTAACAAAAGCATTAAATGCCTTGTGAAGCCATTGCAAACAAAAAGCAGTATATTTTATAAATTGCTTGTCCAGCTGCTAGATATCAGCCTGATAAACACCCTGTGGAATGAATTTGTGACTCATATTCTAATGGAATAATGACATTTGCGATAGGAAATTGTTAGTGGTTAGGAGTTCTGGCAGTAAGAGTGACAGGAATTCTGTGAATCCTGCCTTTTCTTTTGGCTAAATACTTACCTGTATTCCAGTGTAATTTAATTGTAATTCTTTGTTGTAGTTTAAGAATTGAAGTTAAGGAATATTGAATAGTTTTAAGCCATGTTTTTTACCATAAATCTTGCCAGAAAAAGCATACTTAGTTATGATCCTTCTTTTGGTATTAGTGGTTGGATGGGATCAACTACTTTGTTTCTGCCCCACTATGTTGATATATTCCTTCTTCTCTGAATATACTGATTTGGCTCTATGTCAAACAAATGGGTCAAAGCTGCATGGTCTAGAAGTTGTGATTTATTCATTTGCTGTCAATAGCAAATACAAATAGCATACCTCTTCAATATATGTAAAGTTTTGTGCTATCTTTATCATTCCATTATATAGTTGACTGCAGCTCTCAAAACTTCCAAGGGTCTATCCAAATTCCATACCTGTGGTCTCTATAAGAAATGTAGTAGGTTGCATTAGTGGGAATACTTAATGGGAAGAATTTTAAGAAATCTGCAGATCTAGCCTGTGGATCTTAGAGAACCTAAAACCAAAACAAGAAGAGAAAACCACTGAGGCAAACTGCACACTGTGATAGTAACTAAATTTAATATGCTGAAGTGTATAGAAGATTCTAAACATTCAGAGCAGGAATTATGTAAATCCTGCTCTGTCAGTCAGAAGGTAGGCTTAGTAATTCGTAAATATATAATGCTGTTATAATACATAATTTCATCTAAACTGCAGCAGAGATAAAATAAATTAATGCAGGAATATTAGTAAAAAGGATAGAATTTGAGTATTTTTCAGAAGAAAATGCTCAGTATAAATAAAAATATGTAAAATTAATATATGGCACAATCGTTTGGCATGTTAATTACAAAAAAGATAATTTGGAAATTCAAAAATACAGTCAAGTGTTTGGGGTTTTTTAGTTACTAAAAAGTCTAATGCTGTAGTGCCACAAATTAGTTGTTAACGATTGGAAACTGGATTGTGTTATTCCAAAATTAGCCATAGTATTTCTTTATCTTTCTCAAATCATTTGGACGTTATCAAGGCAAAATATTGGGCTAGATAACTGGTCCATTCTGGTACAGATGTTTCCATATTGCTTTCAAAATGAACAGCAAAGATTTTTAAAATTCCCTGAATTCTGACTTGTATTAGATTAGTAGTGCACACTATCTGCTAGACAAATTCTTTATGCTTAATGAGTATACTGTTACACTGGATAAAATACACATTTTTAGTTTGGAACAAAATACTTTCTTCTATGTAAATATATATATATTAAATACAAAAATATACATTTTTAGAGTGAGAGTTGAGCTCTATGAAGTCGCTCAAAAATTTAGATATTTAAATAAGAATAACTGGAGATTGAAACATTTTAAAACATCATTTCTAGCTCTCTGGCTTTAAAATATTTTGTTTAGCTTTTTGACTTCAGTGTTCTGATAAAGAGCTTTATTAACTAATTGATTCTTCAGAAGAACTGAAGCTCATGAAAATATAGTTTTGTCCATAAGTTAAATTTCATTGCAACTAAAGATAGATGCATATTGAAAGGTTTATCTTCAAGACTACTTAAATTATTTATTAACTGAGCTTGATCCCTGAGGAGTATGGCTATAATCAGTATTACTGAAATGATTTGAGAGCACTTGCTCTCATCACCCTTTGCAGTTTATATTCTGAGATAATTTGAAAATGTAGCCTAATTCACTAATCATCTATTGCATTTGCAATAGTAGAATACTTTCTCTGCACACACAGTTTGGTTATTCTTTTTGGACTATAGAAGAATCCTTATGGAATACTAAGGCATGCATATGATACCATTCAGTGGCTTCTCACTGATGAGTTAAATTTAAAAATAAGCAGAGACATCCCCAATATGTATAATTCTTTTTTGGAGGATTTTTTTTTTTTTTTTTTTACAGGACTACTAGGAATTCAATTTTTTAGTGAATGACTGAAATAAACAAAAATATTTTGGCACCTGTAACTACACCTTGTGCTTTTCATTGAACTTCCAGAAACATGCTGAGACAAGGGAAATGTAGAAATCTATGAAATATCTGTCTAGGCAAGTGCAGTCATTTCACTACAAACCTTTTAAACATGGAAAAGCCAACGAAAAAACCCATTTCACAAAAAATAAGTATATGGCAACTGTATAGCATTGTTTTTGAATGCTCAATTAGACATCAACAGCTTGCAAAGGCAGTCTCAAAAGGTTACTCAGGAAATGGTGAAAATCACCCATCATCTCTCATTAGTACTTAATGAGAGATGTTTTTCCAGACAGTTGCCTGGTATTACAAGGGTTATGGAAGCTTGAAGCAGTTCCAAAGTCTATTTGTGCAGGTGGGTGATTAAAGGAGATAAAAAATTGATAATAGTCATACACAACTCTTGTGGATGATGCAGAAACAACTAAGCAGACCCCCTGCTGCCACTGGAATGCATTGCACTGGTAATTAAACACAACCCTGAAATAGCTGCCACATCCAAGACTGGGCCAGTTATAGCTTCAAGTGCTTTCAACAAGACAGTTGCAGATATATATTTACAATCTTACTCAGAACAATGGTTATTCAGGTTTAAGTGTGTGGGAAACAAAAGAGCAAGTTCAAACAGTTTAGTCCAACTGTTCTCTCTGTGCATCCAGTGTAGCTACCTACTGATTCTATTATTCAGTATTCCATCTGCTCTTTTGAAATGTCTCTTGTAATGTTCGTTCCTTGAAATCCTGAAATACATGATTGTCCTTATCTGTAGTTCCTATATTTATGCCATGTTGAATAGTCATGTAGGAGAGATTTGCTTTGGGGATTTAGTAACGTTAAAACAATTTTAAAGCTGAATCCTATACTATGGAAAATCGCCTAGTCCCTCAATTGGGAGCCTACTATATAACATGAATGCTTTTGTTGCCTACCTGACAAAATAGGAGATTTTCTAATTTTTTCCTGGATTTCTGTATGAACTATAGCCTGTCTTAATTTACTGTATGCAGTTACTGTGAATCTTTGCAATGGGTCCACCACTTACAGGAGCCATCACATTTTTATCACACATGCTATCCAAGAAATCTTATATATGGCAGCTCTGTATCAAATCCAGGCAATTCCTACTATTTTGTGCCTACTCTGCTCAGTTTTGGGCCTTTGTTAGTTTCTTCCTAGTTGTTGGCTTAGGCTCCTGCCTCTTAAATTTACTGCTGGTGGAATCCAGTAGCCTAGACTGACCATTGATGAATGAACTGAGCCTATGTAGTGCTGTCTCCATACAAAATGTTCAGATATATTGTTTTAAGACTTGCCCTGAAATCTGTCTATGGGTATGTTTAAGTGTAATGGGGCGATTCTCCTTGCTTTGCCTTAGAAAGGGCTAATCGTGTTTTAATGAGTCCTCTGTAAGCTTCAGGAAGATCACTGTCCCCACATTCTCTTTACCATGAGGAATAGGATTCCCATGATTCTTCGTGTGGGCCTGGGTCTCTCACTTTTAGATAAAGCTCAGCAACAGTAGGAAAGATTCCCTAGGCATAATCTGGGCAAGTTTCTTGATCTTCTCCTCTGCACGAGGATATCAGCATATCCCTGACAAAACTTCCATGTCTTTGATTATCCCTGGAATCAGAAAATACTGGTTTATCTATCATTCCAGTGTGTGGTTATAAGTGGCAAGTCTTCTTTCATTCCAGTTATGAAGCTTTTTAAAGGACTAGATTATCATTCCCCCATTATTGAAGAGCACTAAAATCTAGTCCGTATGACTAGGGACCTACATTAACCTGTTCATTTCTTAACCAGTCAATGAAACTAGCCCTTCTGGTGGCCGTGACCTCTATGAGGAGATGTATGTAAATTCAGTCACTGGTGACTGATCCTCCAGAAATAGTACTATTTCCATATTATCTTCTTTTATACTCTTCCAAGATTTATATGTGGTTACGATTGATTTCTGTCCAAGACAGATGATTAGCATTGCCATGTTCTTTTCAGACCTTTGTGCCTCCATATAACACATCTGATGTTAAGAGAACATATAACATGTATAGACAAAGGCATTCCAACATTTTTTTCTAAAGACAGATCCAAAACCATAGAAATTGCCAAACTAAATAACTGTTTCTCTAGTAGTTTTCTAATAGTCTAGCAAATTGAGTCTGCTATAACTGACCAAACTTAGGTCTGTCTTGATACCACATTAAAAAGCACTTTGTTCCCAGACAGCACCAAGCCATCTGGAGCTTTATTCACATTTTTGACTTATCCTGATGCTGGGGTGTCCAAAACAGATGCAGGGTTTTGGCCAACCTTCAAGTAGTTTGAAACATTGCATGAAATCTTCCACACTGAGCAGCGCTTGAGGAATAAAAAGAACTTGTTGAAGTTGTTGGTTATATAAATATGCAGGTGTATATATATATATATTCATGCATACGTATATATGTGCCCATTCATTTTCCTCCCTTCTTTTTCTTTCTCCTGGAGTTGCAGTGTACAAATCCATCCAGGCCCTTAAGGTTATAATATAAAGTTCTACAAGGTCATAATGATTAGGCTTTGTGCTTTTAAGTATTTTGTTCATGTCTAGTATTATATTTTCAGAGATTTTAGAATTTATTATATTGTATTTATACACATCATTAGATGTGTAGCATATAATTTAGTTCTAGATTATTACTGGTCTATACCTCTGAAGTTAAATATACATTTCTTCTTATAGTAAATTGTAAATCTGAGCATATAATATTTAAGTGATTCCACAAATAATTGGAGTGTGGAAATAAAATAGGCTGAGTATACACTTGCATTTTGGTTCAGAGCACTGGGTGTGAATTTGAAATAAATCATTGATCCCAGTTACTGTTCATTGCTTCAGTCACAGTATGGTTTTGAAGCACATAAACTAGACTCCTTTTTGATCTGAAGCTCCATTTCAGGTGGGCACCAAAAGTATAGGGTCCTTCTGGAAGCTGAAAGGTACATGTATGGTGGGGGTGTTTGGTAGAATTAATAAATTGTTATATAGTGCTAAAAACTCAAATCCATGTATATTCTAAATGGAGTGTCATGAGGATCAACTGCTTTGATCTGCTGATCCATTGCCATTACACTAAATTGTAGAAATAACTGATGCAATAGCTAATATAGTCATAACTGTAGATTTTGAAAAGGAAGCTAGCATGTTTCTGTAATGAAAGTGGAAAACTACAGATTAGCTGTGTGTTCAATTGTGAAGATTTATTTCTGAGGTGGCATCTAATTATAACTATATTTCTGGAATATGGGCTGACTTTTGGCTTTTGATATTTTGCTTGCTGAGATGTGGTAGGAAGTGTTCTGGTTGGTATACTTGGTATCTGCCTGATAGTTAATATTGTGACATTATATACATATAGTGCCTTTGCTTTGAGTACATTATAAGAAAAACTATCTATTAGAAAAGTTCCAGTGAGGAGTTTGTCCTCTCAGTACCTGGATAGTGGGATGAAAATTTTGATGAAACATTTGTTGGAACTGTGGTGATATAGTCTATCACTATCCATAAGGGCATTTTTCTCTATGCAGTGTACCACATGAAAGAAGACAATCATCCACTAACTGACTACTGATGTCACACAGCACAGTAGAAGGCAAAGTTCCCAGTGCATGATTTTTTTGTAGTTTCAGTTAAACAGTCAACATTTTTATGTTTTTGTCTGACATCTTAGGAGAAGATAGCAGTAAAAGAATGCCATAGTTTGCTCTTACAGTATACTAAAAGAAGACAATATTCACTTCCATTTTGGTCTCCCCAGTCTCAAATCTGAGAGACCCTTTAAAGTGTAAAGCAGTCACCACATCCATGAATACGAAGAGCTCCTTGCATTCCCCTCTTTTGTTGACCTCCTTTATCCTGTACACTTCAGAAAAAAATTACTATAATTTTTTACCGTGACGGTAGAAATAAATTATCATTTTCACAAAGATCTTTTGGAAAGAATGATTACAGTTTTCAAGAATGTGAGTTGGGATTCATCCCTCATGGTTTTAGGATCTTGATTCAGTTGCCCATATATAGCTGCCTGTTGACATTTGAAATGCTTTTGGGTGTCCCAAGCTGATGTTTTAGAAGGGCAGTGAAATTCCATAGTTCCTGCAAGCCTCTTGCAGAAACCTTGAATTTCCTTGGACCACTGAGATGGCGTTAGTTAACAATGCTTTGGCAGTTGAATCTTGCTGTATTTGTCTACAATAGGTGTCTGAGCTAGCTGTCTAAACTTTGTTTAAAGCTAATGCATACCTTAGTATAATTAATGAAGCTTAGGGCTTGTTCCTCAGACCTAATATTTCTTCAGGATAATATATCTAAACATAGAATAAATTCTAATTAATACTGTTTTAATGGGTTTTCGTTGACTTAAAAAGGAGTTTATCTTGCTCACTGAAATGTAGCTGTATTTAGAGAAATCTCACCCTGCAAGTCTGAAGAACAGTTTCTGAACCACTCAAGACTGAGAACAAAATGCCATTTCTTTGGATAGCAATTTAGTTACTAGCATACAAATACAGAAGTTGCTAACTTTAGGCCCTGAAATTTGATTCCAAAACTCAGTCTTATTAGATAGACATATATAACACACTACATAATGTAGTTTTCATTTTATTCAGAAATCCTTTTTGTACTGAGAGACTGCATTGCGAATGAATCACTGAGTACTTAAAATGTCAGTGATAATAGACCCAACTTTTTTTCCTACAAAAGGATTAGTTATGATGTTAATTCTTACATAATATTTTTTGTGTCAGACATGAGGTTAGTTTACTTGCATAGTTAAACATTTTTATGAACAAGATAAGCATACTTATATTGATTAGACTTCAATAATATTGAACTGAATAATACATAAAATTGAACACTGAGCAAAAAGCATCTTTTTTTTTTGCAATTGTATTATATATGACAGTGTGGTAAAAAATATATTTTGTGAGGTGTTTGTCTTGCTGCTTCCTTCCTCTCTTAATGTTCTCATAAAAAGGTGATGTAAAAAAATAAATATGAAATGACTTAAGAACTTAAATTCATAAATTTCAAAACAAAAATGATGTGAACTAATTCTTATTCAATGCTACTCAATTTCATAATTTTCCTGTAAGAATGTATAAAATAACTGTTGGTGAAATATGGAATAACTGGAATATACCAGTAAATAGCTAATCTGGATTTCTGGATTTGGTGGAGTTGATTCAACATTAACAGGTTTCAGTGTAACTGAAATCAAGCCACCTGTCTATAATCAAATGGTGTAATTCTAATTTAAATAATGCTAGTGTGGCTTGAGGGTAAAATATTTTTCAATAGTGGTAGGAACAACCTGACCTTCAACTTCCAAGCAGTGGTGACATAATTTGTAATTACAGTCTTTTGATACATAGGAAAAAGACTAATATGCACAGACAAGTTGTGTGAAGCACTAGTGTGACTATTGTAAATACTGAGTCTTCTAATGTGAATATTTCAAAAATTGGAAAAAATAGCAAATAGAATTTTAAGAAGCAGTAAGATTTGGAATTTAAGATTAAGATGTTGAAACCTGTCTAATCCTGTGAGAAATTTTAAAATCGCCATCTTTTTTCGTATGTCCATGAGACAGTGGTAAATGTGATCATGATGGCATTGTAACACCTTCTGTCCTTTAAAACCTTGTATGCTGAGCCAATTAATCAACCAACAAGCAAAGGAAATTAGTAAGATTTGCCAGAATGTAAATCAGCATAGCTATTTTTATAGTCCATGCTAGATGAGTCCAGTTAATCCAAAACCTGAGTTTATCTAACCTGTTAAAAAATTATTTTGGTTATTCTGGACATAGAAAACATAACATAATATATTTACTTTATCCTATCCTATTCTATTTCCTTTGCCCTGAAACAAAGAAAATGAAGGAGGGAAGGTCCTTAGTAACCATTTTTAAAAATCAGAATAAACTCCAATTACATAATCCTCATGACAGTTTCTCATGTATGATGGAAGCAAGAAGGAATATTGTTAGAGCATGCTGCAGTTCAGTAATTTTTAGCTGCCAGATGATCCTTGGGGCCTGGCATTATCTGACTTGTACAGAAACATCTCTTAGCTTATTGCAACTTGAGCCAGGAACTAGAAGAGAATGACAGCCATAAATACTTCCCTGTTGGCCCCATCTATAGCACCTATCAGAAACTCAGTATGAGAGCTAATCTTTCCTAGATAAATTTGGTAGGCTCTCAAGTTTCCAAGTTCTTTTTGCCATGAAATATTCTACTGAAACTTACAGTATTACCATTATGGTTATGTAATATGGAGCTTTTGGCCTCCTGCTAAGTCATTCTGGTGCTTGATTACCATCACAGCTGGGAAGCTATGCCTTATTTCATAGTCCTCTCTATCCTCTGAACTGATTTTCACTAGCTTTACTTCACATTGTTGAAACAGTGTTAGGAACATTTAGAGAAGGTAAGAACAATATTTTAAATCCCTTTAATGGTCCTTCACAGTGCCATAAAATGGTAACAGCATCACAAAATATGTCTAAACAGCAGTTTCCCATGTACCTGCAAGTATGTAGACAATTTTAAGCCAGCTGTAGGTTATCTAGCTGAGATACTGCTAGAAAGGTAGCTTCTGCAGTGCAAAGCTCTATGGAGGATGCAAATTTCATCTGGGAAGCTGAGTATATTTTCATGTATTTAATCTTTGCTGATCAATTATGTTGCTTACAGTGTCCAGGAAAGTTGTCACTGATGGTTATTAGCATAGGCTGAATTGACTATGTGTCTATATAACTTGTTGAACTGGGTCATATGTGTTAGGATTTTCCAGGATGAGATATGAGTTGCATTATAAAACTCCCAAGTCACCCTTGTTATAATGATAGTACTTGGATTCACAATTGGTAATTCAGGGTAACAAAAGTAAAATATTTGTCTTTGGTTTGTGCCTCATTTTATTTAGGTATTAAGTGCTGTATCCTGCCTTAACACAGAATGTGTGTATGAGCTGACAAAATAAGTGTAGATATGCAGTATATTTCTCACTAAATACATTTAAATTATAATAGGTTTTGTAAGTTGAAATAGTGTTCTGAGTAGCATTCTGTTTTCAAAATAATTTTTTATTTTAAAATGTATGAAGTATTTGTAAGTTCACATAAATGCTATTTTTATTCACAGATAATGCACCTCAGGTAGCAATTACCGCACCAGGATCTGGTAACCATAGAAACAGCTCTACAGGCCCAACACCTGACTGCTCTCCTCCATCACCAGACACTGCACTTAAAAACATAGTGAAAGTTATACGTCCTCAGGTAGGTGATCACCATAAGCATCCTCTTATTAGTTGTATTTTTCATTTTAAAAGCAGGCTATGATGCATGTATTCTAAGAAGATATTATCACTATAAACATATGAATAGGTCAAAGATAGATAAACAGAACACAAAATATTTTTTGTATTTAGGAAGCAATCTTGATAGCAGGAGAAGACAGAATATTTTATGAATAAGCCCAACAATGTACAGAGAGATATCAGTACATTTTTCTTATAGGACTAATGATGAATGAAGTCTTTATGTAATATTTTGTATTGTTATGTAATATTAGTTTTCTTCCAAGTTTATGTTCTGTTTTTATCAGTATTAATTCCCTGTTACTTTTTCAGGTTTTCTTTCCTCTTTCTGCATCTCCATTTACATGGTCCTGTAATATTTCATACCTTCTTTAGTTTACTTTCTCTATAGTATTTCTTCTTGACTTCCATCCTTCCTAACTGTATGTGTTTCTAATAGTGTTTGGTAAACAAGATGCTTAATGAGTAGAAAACTTGAATGCCCCTTGTAATTCTTTAAGTAAGGAGTACAGCCTTTTAAAATAAAAGCTTCAAAATAAATAAATCGTAGAACTTGATTCAGTAGTATAGAGGTAATCAGCATAAAGGAGGTTTTTTTAGAGCCACAGGACCATACGATAACATAGGTCAGAAGAAACCTCAGGGGATTATCTAGTTCCCTGCTTAAAAAAGCATGACATAAGGTGTGTCAAAGCTAGCTGTGACAACTACGTGATGAATTGACTAATTGTGCAACTTCTTTGGTGTGAACCAAAAGAACTTTTATTCCTCTCCTACCAATTATTGGGTTCAAATGCAGCCATCTGTCCTTCATTGCTGAGCTGATCTCTGCAACTAAGCCACTTTGATGCTAGTGGATGCAGGCTTTGCATCATCAGTATGTTGCTGGCATTTGTTTTACTTGAGAAGTAAGCTGAAGGATACATGGTATTTTGGTAAGAATTATATAGGACAGATTGTTGGAGACACACAATGAGTGTACAGTGATGGAGGTAGATCTTCCTTTCAGTACTCATTGGAGCACACAGTTCAGAAGGTCTTGCAGAATTAAAGGTAATTACTAAGTGCACCTGCCATTTCTCTCTAGGAGCCATTGGTTTCTTACAGCTGACGCTGTCAATGCACAAATATTCTAATAGGTGGCTGGTGCAGACCGTCCCTCTTTCATAGTACAGTAGTTTGGGTTCCACATCCTGGTTAAATCTAGATTGCAGGGGGGTCTAAAATAACGGCTTCTTTTCCTTTTCTTTTTTTATATTTGTTTCTTGTTTTGCTTGTTCCTGTAGTCTCTCTGCCCCTCCCACCCTACATCAGTATAGTACTGAAATGCCTCCTTCCCTCTAAGCTGTTTTTTATAGTAGGCGGCAAGCAAACAGAAAGGTATTGGAATATTGTTGGAACAAGCTGTTGTGTGATAGCTTATTGAAAATAGCATTTAAAAAGCTGTTTCCATCATGATATTGCCAACAGATGGACCCAGAACACTGAATGGTGATGTTCTCCTGCTAGTTAACTCTGAATGGATTCAGCAGATTCTGGGGAGCTATTTTCAAATTTAAATCATACCATTTACTGACTTTCAGTATTCTTATCGTTCTGCAGAACAAAAGCTAGCTAGCTGTGTGATATATATGGTCAGAACTTTACCACATTTGCTGAAATGTCTCTCATGTGGCTCTACGTGTGGCATATTTCCTATGCAGAAAACAACAGCAGAATGGCATATGTAGGCTGTTGTACATACATAACATACATTATGCTTAATGTATGTTGTAAATCTCTGCACTAATACACAAGAAGTTGGATACACTATAACATTCACATCCCATTATGCTTCTTCTTTCTCCATGTTTTATGCACATTCCTTCAGTATTCTTCCTTTGCTTTGCTTTTGCTACTTACCTAACCACCCCCTAAGATCACAACCCAAGAATGTAGACAAAGAACTTGTAGATATTTGCAATGTGATGTTTGCTAACCATTGGTATTAATTCTGCCTGCATATTTAATTCCTTTATTCCATGCCTGCTGCATTCAATTACATGCCAAGCTCTTTGAAGTTTAGCACAATAGGATTCTATTCTTGACTGACCTCTCACCACTCATGTAAAACTAATGAATAGTGTTACACAATGCATGCAAAATAATTAATTTTCTGTTGTCTGACAGGGTCTCTTTGCATTTTTCTGGCAAAATAAACAGATTTTATCCAGATCTAAAACAGGGATCATATGAATTTCCAAAACAGCTGTCACTCCGTTCCCGTTTTCATATGTCATGTGCATCCAGCACAGGAAGGTGCCAATAAAAGACAGAATGGGAAACCCTTCAGCAGCTAGTTTTGCACTAGGCAGGCTTTGGTAGCTTGGATGAAACTGCCAGGGAAGTCTGGCCTTTTAACTCATATTGTTATTTTCATTTATAGCCTTATTTATCTTTCCTGGAGTGTTGTGCATATAACAGCTTACCCGCAGTGAGGAGAAACACTGTTTCTATGTAAGCAGCAGCAGAGGGGACCAAAGATTCCTTCCTCCCACCAGTCTGGTGAGTGCAGGCGGTGGCAGAGAGTGGAAAAGAGAAACCTGGCGAGCTGATTTTGAAGGCAGAGGTGGGGGTCATTCTGCCTCCTGTTTTCTTTGGCATTTTATTTCTAAGACTGCGTGACAGCTCACATGGTGGCAGTGCATATATATGCTTCAGCACATGACAGATTTTGAAGACGTTTGTATGAATGTGAGGTTTAGCACAGCGCCAGTGGCCTTTCCTCTCTCCTGGTCCAGATGCTCACGTACCAAATGCAGCTGGTGGGGGACCCTGTCAGATACACTGCCCACATGTTGTCCCTGAAGAGGAGGGAGGCTGTGATGCTGCACTGCCAGCCCATGGGGTGAAAGTACCACAGCTGGGAAGTGTGAGACAGGAACAATCTTATACACAAAGTGTGAGTCCTGAGGGGTCTGGGTCATGGATAGTTAAGGGATTCCTCAGAGTGCACTCAAAACTTGCTTTGTCTTTTTCCTTCTAGTTGTCTCTTAACCTGGCCCTAATTATTCCCCTTCTTACATTAAAAACATACCATCACAAAACCTGGCTGGGAATTTCTATTTCTGGAGTTTTATCCTTTCTTCAATTAATTATGATGAATTTTGAGATGAAAAACCTGCAGGTTGCTGTGACCCTACCACTTGTCCTTTATGAGATCCCATTGCTCTCTAAAATTATCTAAAACTCTCTTTGGATATGTCTCAACTATTCAATTAAGTGTACTATTACTAAAGCTGAAACCTATTTTAACTGGCACAGTACAGCACTCTGGAGAGAGACTGACTCAGATCAGAGAAGGAATACTAAGTTCAGTGCCACCCACCTCTACAGCTTCCAATCCTGAAGCTATCACACATAACAGTAATTCAGGGATCTGTGTGCTCTTTTATCTGTGCACCTTAGCTATGGCCTGTACCTGTGATCTAGCATTTTGCAAATACATGACTTGTTTTCAAATTTTCACAGGGTCAGTCATTGAAAAATAGGATTTGTTGAAAAGTTACATATATGCCGATAAGAAACAAACAGAATTTAGGTCAGGGTTTGAATCACTTGATCTTTTTTTTCAGATTGTCCAGAGAAATCTTAGTAAGTTTTAACTCTTTAATTGCTAACTAGTGAAGACTTTGAGAAAGTAATACACTTTCAAGTTAAAGACATATGCCTCTATGAAGTGGGAGAAAAAACAAGATGTGGTAGAAGACCAAGTAGGTTGATGAGTTAACTAAGTCCCCATAAATTTTAGGCTCTCTCAAGTTTTAACTTAGTTTCGTTAGTACATATGTAAAATATAATTTACCTTATCAGACTGGAACTTTAGAAAGTGGTAGTAAAATTGAGCTTGTTCTACCACAATTCCTATAGCTCTCGGTCTGGATGAAGCCTGAACAAAATTGGGCTGCATGTGACACTTCATGTCACTTCAGTTTAATAAAACTCTCCTTATTTATTTGTTCAGCTTCATTTGAATAAATAAACTATATACATAGAGGGAGAAAGAGCACCTTTTGTCCTAAGAGACTGTTTCTTTTGCTGGTGCTATTCACTTGTCGGTCATCAGCCAATTCTCATAAAATTGAATTCTGACTTCTCACCTTTTAAATTATTTATTAAATGTAATCCAGCATTTGCATATTCTCTTCTTGTCTTTCTAAGCTATGTTTCAAATGGCTAACTGTAGGTACAACTTTTGATGTCTAAAAGTGGATTGTTTAAAAGTGACTTGGATTTTATCTCTTATGAATTAGTACTTTTTTATGTGAATAACCCAGCTCCCTAAGAGTTGTTGTTTCAGTGACATAAAGGAGGGTAGAAAGACAAAGGAACAGAGAATTTTAGCATATCTGATGATGAAATTTCATCAGTTTTATTGCTAAGATCTTCAACAATCTATTCATTACAATATGTTTTTTTTCTTGTGGGTTTGGATGTGCTATCTTTACATTAGGATAAATAGAAAAAATTATGACTATTTAACCTTTTTAAGTGAAGTTACAAGTCCATCTATGATTCATCATTCCTCTGGCTAAGACATCTAGCAATATAAAAGTTTAAACAGTAGAGGACAAAAGAAATTGCCTCATTTTTCTTCAAGTGGTAATAGAATCCTGCAGGACATCGGTAGTCTCTGACAGACTTATCCCACTTGTTTGGGCTACCAGGTGTGCATTGACTAATGTATAACTATTTTGTGCATGCACAGTGAGCCAGGCGTGCCTATGTATATGTAGTTCATTTAGTCATAGGGAAAGACAGGGACCATGTAGTTCCGCCACCCTGGACATGAATGGACAGACCAGCCATAGGAGATATATGCTCAAGAGCCTCTCTAGTGGACCTAAAAAGTGATAGCAATTTACATTCAATGAAATTGTATCTCATCCTTTTTACAGTTAGGTGCAGCAATTACTTTGAACGAAAACAAACAAACAAACAAAATCTTAGAGGCAGCTCTGGAAAATCACAGTTCCAGAAAATAAATTTTCAGAACTAATTGTTCCATAACAGGATTTTAACTATTTGCCCATGGTGAAATAACCCTGGTTCCTCCCCTGTGCCAACACCCTGCTGCAGTATCCTTAGTTCTTCCCAAATGAAATGCATCCCTTGTCACACTTAGCTTGAGTTGGCACACGCCTGTCTCTGCAAACATGGAGAAATCCCCACTGCAGGCTGTTCCACCAGTGCACAAATGCATGAGAACTCTGTGATGTATCTACTGAACTTGTATTGCAGCACAAAAAATCTGGTTTGTTACATTTTAGCATAAAAAGGAGGGCTGCAGAGCACAGTTATGCGGTAAATTCTCACCACTCACTTACTGAATGAGATCACAGGACAGCTGGGGTGTAAGGACCTTCTTTCTCCTATGAACTGCTTTCTGTGCTCAGCCCAAGTTACAACATTCTCAACCAGCCAGGGAATAACCAGGAAAGTCACCATGGAGAAATTCTGTGCAGGCACGCTATGTTTCCTGTTCGGGTGCACGCTTCTTTTTCTGGGATGTTGTTGTGCTGGACTTTGTGCAACCATATGCAGTGTCCATGCTTAGCACAAGAGGCAAATAAGACTTAAAAAAGACTACTGAGAGTTATGATTTTGTGGGCGATCAAACCCATCATCTCCAAGGTAAAAGCCACCCCTGTGTACATGATTTTATGAAGTTCTGAAAGGTGCTGAGCATTTGAAAGTTGCTGAGCATTCCCAAAACCCACTGAAATGAAGGTGTATTCTACAGTCTACAGATGGGGAGATGTAGCCCTCATCATTAGTGTGCCTGGTGTGGAGATTTCTCCTATGTTATGTGGTTTTTCCAAGGTTGCATGTATCTATCAGGGCTGCAAGCACTTTAAGGTCATTGACAGCAGTCAGTGACCTTGATTCTAGGTATGGAGATGTGTTTCAAAAAAGTCTCTCTCTATATATTTTTGTTTCTAAACCTTTAAAGTGTCTATGCAAATCTACTGCACACAGTTTGATATCTTCTCATTCTAATGATGTTGAAATGAATAAAGAAACAAACAGATAAATAAAGCTCCTAAATAGCCTTTAAAAAAAGGAAAACAAAAAAGAAGTAAGAGATATACTGTCAGTGCCATTAAGATGTGGTTAGCAATTCATCTATGTGCGACTGAATATAGGACAGACATTATGAAATTCTGTTATTCTGAAATACTGAGTACCAATTACAAAAAAAAGGTTATGGTTGGAATTGTCTCACAGGACTGATTTCCCCCCCCCCCCCCCCCCCCGGCATTACCACAGAATTAATGGGTAGAAGACATATAACAGAGGATGATATTATAAAAAAGATTCCTTAGAGCATAATGGATACTCTGTGACTATTTAATAACAACATTAATGGAAATATTATTAAAGAGAGGCATTCTAAAAGGTCTCCTTTGACAAGTAACTATAAAACATAATTCTATTTAGATTATTTTAATTAGAGCTGAGATAATATGAAAACATAAACACATCCACCCAATGCACAGTACTAATGAAAATAGCAAAGAGTATGTGTGAGTGCATTTAATTGCAGTTCAACAGGATACTAAATCACAAGTATAAATTAAAGCAGAAGAACACTCTTTATTGTCATGAGTATTATGTTTCTAGAATATCACTTCTACATGCATATGTTTTCTTGGTTGAAGATGGATTCTCTAGGTTGTCTTTTCTGATTCAATATAAACATAAATCATACGGAAGAATTGAACATTTTTCATATCTGAACTTGTAACAGACCAAATCAGTGAAACACTGAGCATAAAGATATTTCAGATAGTTCAAAGGTAGGTATGTACATCCACACCAGTAAAATAGACTTTTGAGCTCTGGAAGGTTGTCATCTATACTGTTGAATTGTTAACACAGTCCTGGGTATAGTTTTGGTCCTGTACAATTCTCTCTCTCCAAAAGTATCTACTGTCAGGCCTGACTTCGAATTTGAATGGATCAAGGACCTGATAGGTAATTCTGCTTTGAAGACCCTGGTCTGAAGACTAATGAAGTTTAATAGTAGGAGTGTAAACCAATCCATGCCAATTGCCCTGCCCTAGTACGTATAATGCTTGGAAATGGTAACACAGAATCTGGAAGATTGAAGTCTTACATATAGTGATTTGATGGGTATCGCATCAGATTCATAGCATTTTCCTTTGCTTCTGTGTAGTACTGGGCAGTTTTGAGTGCCTTAGTTATTGAGTAATCTTATCATCATCTGAAAATACATTACATTTTCACAGATGTGTTCTATTTGTAGTGTGGAACGTAAAAAAATGCCATCACCTTGGCCCTTCAAAAGCAATTTTCATAACCTGTAGGTCAAAATGGGATGTTGTTAATAGCTGGAAGCTGAGATTTTTTTTGAAGAAAATGTCCTTACATCCATTTTCCAACTGTTTCAGTGAAAATAATACTTTCTGTAATTTTTTAAAAGTTAGAGACTTTTTATAGCTGAGGAATAAGACATTCCTCTTATTTATCAAATTTATCTCTCACAATTTGGAGCTCATTTCAAGCGATGTTTTCCCAGGATAGAAATAATGGTGTATCTTCAAAATCTGGTCACTTCTGTCAAAGAAGGAAACCCCTACAAAGGTGTTACAGTTTTTAGCGTTCAGGACTGCTATACCTCACAACCCACAGCAGCAATATGGTTGCAGTTAAAATGAAAGTAGAAGCCAAGGAAAATAGAAACTGTGAGAAGATCTGTTTTTTCCCTTATTTATTCCCAGTCTGATTTGCCATCTGAGATAAGACCAGAGGTTGAAGATGGAAGGGGGCAGCAACTCCCTGACCTTTAGTTACATACTCCAGTGGAGGACTTCTAAAGGAGGAGTGATTATAACACACACAGAGGAGAACAGAACCACAGGAACAGAAAGCACTATGGATATATGAATCACATTGCAGGACTTCCTAACCACAGGCTACAGGAAAGAGCTATGTGTCTGTGCCATCCTTGAGCATGTCACTAATGATGAAATTATCAAAGTACGCTGATGGGCCATGAGATTAGTGTAAAGAAGTATGTACTTACTGCTCATGCAGGATGCAAGAGGTGTCTGTCTCTAAATTAAAAGTCAATCAAACAGAAATTTCTAGGACTTTGGCACTATGATGCCGTTAAAAAATAATTTAGTTTTAAAATGCATTATGCTTTTAGTAATGAAAAGGATCTACAGTTAAAAAAGAGTTAAATCATTTATTTATCTTTTTTTTTCCTTTTAATTCCCATGATCTTGTAAGCTCCCTGTTGTGGCTGCTTGGGATATATTTGCTGCCAGCCACTGTAATTTCTGCCTTCTGCTCTTAAACTAAATTAAGATGTTAAGAAGTAAAAACAAGAATGTCAGGATGAGTGCTGAAACTGCCTATATTTTATTTTTAATTGTAGTCATAATTTAAGATAAGGTTCTATGAAATAAAAAAGAGAAAATTAGATTACCTTATTAAAAACCCAATGTGTTCTCAGCTTGTTTAATATGGTATTTTGAGGCTTGACAGAATAATTGATTCAGGAGTCTAGTAATAGTTCAGTACAGTCTTTCATTTCTAGATGACATAGATGAATCAAACCCAGATCCATTGTAATCTCCAGTTTTTGCAATTTCAAGGCCACCTGATCATCTTAGTTCAGATCCTATAAATCACATAACTCTTGGCAGCAGCATTGACTGATAAGAATGTATCAGGCCTGCTGATTTCTGCAAATCAAAACAGGGATACTTGAGACAGGAGCAAGTGAAGAAGCTTGTCCTCTCACAGGTTGTATTTTACCAAGAAAATTATTAATGTTATATTGGATTTTATGTAAGTGTACATGAGCAAGAGAGATGAAGAGAAAAACAGAGATGGGATGTTGAGGCAGAGGACAGAGACTAAGAAACTATAAAAGTGTTGTGAAAGTTGTATTTGAAAGGGAGGACAGAGGTTAAAATTGGATGCATTGAAGGACAATGAGAGGGATGTAGTGACAAAGTTAGTGGGAGAGAGGACAGTTAGAGAGTTCATTTGAGAGACCTTGATGACAAAACCACAGACAAAGCAGAGAAGCAAGTTTTGGAAGACCAAGTAGAACAGGAACCAGCTAGGATACTGTAAAGGGTGTTTTAGAGTAAAACAAGTAGTTTTGGAGGGAATATAACAATAGACAGAAGAAAACTGAAAAAAGGAAGGGCGTGAAAAGGAAAATGAGTGTGTAGAAAGAGAATGGGGTCTTAAGAAAGAAGGAAGCGGGAGAAAGGAAAATTTCTGAAGTGGAAGGGAGTTGATCAGAGAACGATAAGAATGGAATCATCTGGGTGGGTACCAAAATGAAGGATTTATGTGGCCATATGGCTACGCTAATACTGTGTTATGTATGTTAGATAAATCTGTGAAAGGGGCTACAGCCTTTTACATTCTTGGGTAAGGCTGTATTTTATGTGCTAGGTAGAATTTGGTGATGTGGGTTCAGTTCTCTTCTATCATACATTTTCTGCATGGCTTTTACATTATGTAGGGCAGCTGGAATTTGGCAGGAACACTGCAGAATTTCCTCTAGGCTCATTGGTTCTCAGTGATTTAATGAGCCACACATCTGTCCCTAGCGAGAGCTTTATACCCTAGTTCATCTGTAAAATGGGGCTAATAGCTCTGCCAGAGTGCAGAGGAGTGTTGTGAGAATTGATTCTTTAAAGACTGTGATAGTGGTATGTACACAAATTCCAAAGATAAGAGAAGGTGGAGTCACAAGCTTGTATCGCAGAGTGCTTCAAGGTTGGAGAAATATTTTGATGTTAAATTGAGAAAGGAATTTTGCCCTACTCTGCTAAATGTGGTGAGGAATATTTGAACGATCCCTTGCATGCTCATAGTGTTACATGCGAGTCATAGTAGCATTACAGAATTTGCCTGTAACTTCCATTCATGGGAGCATTAAGTCCTTGCTTGTCTTTTTAATAGACAGGTAATTCAGTATGTGTATTTTGATGCCTTTCCCGTTTTGCGGTGTTCATAGTGGTATCTTTCTTTGCTCTATGTTCACTATTGACTTAACATGAAAATATTCTTATTAGACCTGATTTGAAAGTTATTTATTCTTTATTCTTAATCTTGTTATTGCAATATCTTTAAAGGTTTTTATTGATATTTTTTGCTTTTGCATTGAAGATAAGGTTTCTTCATTGGCCTGATGTGGTATGCTGTTCTAGGATAGTCTAGGTTTTTCTAGGTCAGTATTATGACAACTGAAATAATAGTAATGAAGAAACATTTTCAAGTAAACAAAATCAGTCATTAAAGAGATTTACATATAACAAGTAAATTAAATACATGAATGTAATGAATAAAGAAAATTACTTAAGGACAAATCTGTGTGTGGTTATCTAGCATACGTATCGGGGTGAAGTTAAGCCATAAGTATGCTACAATTTCACAGGGGTTACCTGACTGTGTGCAGACATTCTGAGTAGTATGGGGCAGACATGTAATGGCTGACAAAGCTGGCTTTGGTACAAAAAATGAAGGAAGCGTCATCTCTTTGGGACAGAGTTTTGTGTTCGTACATTCTCCACAGCTATAAAACCTTGACCCCTGACTACCTTTCCTGGATGTTATTCCATATAGTAAATAATCTTCTTAGAATTATTCAGGACCTATCTCAAGAGATCTTTGTAAATTTTATTTAGAAGTGGCTTTGGCAGATGCAGTCAAGGAAACCAAGGTACAAGACTGCAGTGACTTGTTAATTGCTGGCTACACATTCTACCAGTAAGACTGGAATCTGACTCCAGATTCTAACAAATGAAGTAAGGTTTCTAAAGTGTGTCTGCATGTGAACTAGAGGTGGGATTCAATCTGGGACTAAAGCATCTATGCATTTCTCTGTACGTAAGAATCTCTGTATGATTTGGATATCTAATCTCCTATCACGCTCAGGAGAGATGTTGGATTCAACTCAGTTGCCTAAAACTAGGCATCTAATGTCATTTGAGGTGCCATAAAGGTGTCTTTGACATGCACATGGAGGCTGTCAGGTATGATAAAGGGCATACATAAGGGAGACATGCACTCTTCTGAATGGAAGCTGGAGGCCAGGTGGGGTGTCCCAGGGGATCTCCAGTGATACTAGATACCTGTGTTAAGGCAACTGAACTAATACCAAGGTGACTGGGGTAAGGTGAATTGTTCTCTGGACTCTATTGGTTGTATTGACTAGATCTGAATTGACTGTAATGGGAGCTTAAATAGCTAGTGTAGATGGAAATAGCTATGCTGTAAATTTAGTTATCTAAATCTGGAACTGTACTTTAGAGAGACACAGGCAGAGGGATGCAGTCAACACAGACGGGTTTACTGCATCTCTCTTAGCATACATAACATTTTACAGGACCCAGAAAAGGTGCAAAAGACTCCTCTAGTTAGCTACAAAAGCTCAGATGCTAGATTCCTATGTAATTATGTAGAAAAATTATAGACCTTGTTAACTCCAAACAGTATTGGAGAAGCGTTATGCTGTAGAGTACTAGAGGCTATGTGAGTTTCTGTACAGAATCGTTAGAGTGGAAAGACATATTAAACTGAAATATGTTTCTCTGAATTAATAATGTCAAAGCCCAAAATAATATAGGAGGTATTTTGTATCACCCATGTCAGCAGATGGTTGTATGTTATCATGAACAAACAGAAAACATGTTTCTAGTTTCCATAATAATCTTTGAAAATCACTCTAGACTTATTTGATATCACTAACCCATGTCTCCAGAGCAAATCACAACTATTTATTGACAGACACATTTTTAGAATCTGTGAGCTTTGTAAACTAAACTGATCCATAAAAGAAGCTTCAGAACAGTTTGGGTTTTTTTTTTGTTTGTGCTTTCCCTCATCCCCCCAAGACCTTGCAGATGGTTTTTGTGAAACCTTTTAAAGGTGTTAGAATAGCTTGTAATACTACACTGAGGTAAAGTGAAACAGCTGATCAGCCTTAAGTTAGTAAAAGGCCATATGATGTATCAGATGCTCCTATTCTGGCTCCAGGAAAGGGGCATACAGTCGAAACAGTGGCTGGAGACCTGACTGGACAAAGATCAGAGCAGTTGCTTTTGAAGCTGCTTGGGAATACAGAGCTGAACCGTTCCAGCTGCCCTTTTAGGTAGGGTCTGTCTCAGCTTAAGAATAACCAGAGATCCTGCACATCATGTTACTTGAAATGTTACCTTTTCAACTCACAAGCTGAAGTCCTGCAAAACCACAAAGACACCATTGCTTGGCAAAGGGCCAGAAACATCTTTCTAGATGACTGGAGATCTTTTTCAGTTTTACAAATCGATGAATTTGTTTCTAGCAAAAGCGTGCAGTTTAGGTTTAGTTAATACACATGAATTTTTTTGGTCTGATCAGAGAGTTATTTTGGCTCAGGTCCCAAACAATGACTTTTAATCAGACTGGTGTTGGAGTCTGTCCCTGTTCATTGAACTCTCCCATGAAATTACTAGACCTAAGAATCAGCCTTTCAAAGCAGAAGCTGGTTTTAATTATGAAAGAAAGTAAATCCCCTCAATAGACTGTAGATGAGTTCCAGATGAATGTCCAAATTTACCCCTTACAATTTTTCCCAGTTTTAACAGGACACAGTAAATTCACATGGTGCCTAACACAACTTTAACAAACAATCAACATTATGCAGACCTAAGTCTATTTCATTTTTTGTCTGACATTCCAATAGAAAGAGTGAATTTTCAGTGAAAAGTCTGGTACTGTATTTGTAACACAAACATTTCAGGACTCATAACCTAAAAATTAACTAGACCACAAAAAAAATTGAAAATTACCCCACTGGGATAGATTGTATTTAACAGGTAGTTCTAAGTAAGGGATGGTGAATAGCTTCATGGTTCAAGGAAGATCTTATTGCTCCCAGGGCAATAATTTGGTCTTGACACTAATAACTAGCAAATTCTTGACCTTTACAAATATTGTGACCTGTTAAGCCTGACATACTAAACAAAAAAAAGTTACAGCACCCTTTATTCTCTTTTTCTATTTACTTTTCCCAGCTTTAGTTATCTAAGACAGCAGTTCCTGAGATGTTTTTCACTGTCATGAAATAAATATACAGACAGCTATACACCTGGATGCAGGGCGTCCTCTATTTTGGATGAGACATTTAATGTTTCAGGTCATTGGTCTTGAAGCAACAAGGAGCGTTGTGGGGTTATTTTCAGTATTGATCCAGATGAGTGCTGCAACAGACTATTTAGCATGACATTGCAAAGTATCAGTGCTCTGTGACTTATAGTCCATGACATCGAGCACTAAGGTTATGTCTATCTTAATAAGTAGTGCAGCTCAATGGGAACAGATCTGTGTAGTGAAAAACTTGTTGCTGATCTGATGATCACACTATATAGATTTCATTGGTTTTAATTTGGGCTAGCTTCAGTGTGATCCTGTGTTCAAAAGGCCATAAGGAGTTGAAGAACATTTTGTACAATCCTGGAATGTACCATATGGTGTAGATCCACCCAAAAGGAAGGAGTTTCTCGTGCTCTCAAGCTGCTCTGCCATCTGAAGCACAGCCATTAGGTGGGGTCAATCCAGAGGTTCACTTCAAAAGTAAATGTTTGATACAAACTGATATCAAGCTTTTCACTGTTCCATGAAAACTCATGAAGAAAGTTTGATTTTCAGGTATGTTTTCTAAGATGACACATTCCCCCTAAGCTTTTAGACTTTTCAGTCTTTGAATATTTAAGGCAGCCCTTCATAAATTGAATAAACAGCAGAGGGTTGCTTTTGAGTGATGAGTGCTTGGTATTATTTTGTAAATTTCATTATACAGGCATCAGCAGTCTAATTGTTTTGCAAGATGTACCCAGCAATGCAGCTGGTGAAGAGCTCCCTTTTCTATCAAAAGATGATTGCAATTATTATATGCAAGGCTGTAAAACCCTATTTTATTTTGAATTAAATTGATTAGCATGAAGACAGGCATTTTTTCTAATAAAGATTAATCCAAATTTTGGAAGGAAATTATCTCCATACACCACAGCTTGTCATATGAAATAATTTTTACTAGTATAACCTTTGAGCCAAGTAAAAACAGTAAAAAGAGAGAAACACTAGGTAAACTCATTAAATGTCAAGTAATGAAAACTATACAAAAAGTGTATTTTTCACTCCAAACTTCTGTTTTTCTTGCAGCCCAAGCAGCGGACATCAATAGTATCTTCTCTGGAATTCCACCGAATGAATCACAGCCACAATTGTTTTGAAATCAACTCATCTATTGGATGTACAAGTTTTATTTCTACTCCTGCAGTCAGTCCACCTAATTATTCCTTTGGATCTCTGGAATACAGTGTTGAAGAGAGAGAACTTCCAGGTATAGAAAAAAAAAGCTTACTTTGCCTATCAACAAACCTTTATAAAACTATAGGTCTGTGAGTTTAAGCTGGAATTGCTGCTGTCTTTGGTAATTAAATCCTTTTATCATAAATACACAAAATTATTCCTGATTTTTTTTTTCTGCTGCCTAACAAGGGGTTTTCATATTTCATGACCAATATTATTAAAACATAATTTTCCCTGAATGTTATATTTTGAATAAACCAGTCTTTGTTTTACAGAAATGTCTAGAATTTAGGTATTGTAGTTTTTGAAATTACTATGATTCAGGTGCACATCTACTTTTATCATTGTGTGGTCAGCATACTCTAATACCAATTTTAAGCTGGAGAAATGTGATTAGAAATCATTATGTAACCATCACTAAAGATGAGAAAGGGAAGATTTCTAAGTAACCTGACATTCTTTCTGCAGTAGTAATGGGATTCATTAAAGGAAAACTTTAATATATTTGCTCTGATGATAAGAATTGAATAGAGGTATAGTGTGATTGTAACTGTGAAGGTTTTATCTGTATATAGAAGTTTACATAATGAAAATGCTTTAAAAAGGATTAAAAATATGTTCTTCCCAGATCAAAACTTCAGGAGCAAGAAAGTGTCAGAAAACAATGCATTTACCTACTTCTGTCCCTTCAAATTTCATAGACAAATCGCTTTATTTAGGCTAAACTTGTAGCAGAAGAGTATAGTATTTGGGAAAGCTGATATATTGAAACAAATGTCTTTGATACCTAGTTTGTGATCTGAAGATGGAGTTATTTCTTTTAAAGGGATTTTGTATTTAAGACATAAATAGATGTAGATTACTATAAAATAAAAAATAATACAAATGTTGAAATTCAGTACAAACTTATCAGTTGGCATCTGTAGCATTGGTCTTCAAACGAGATGAGTCCTCTACGTTTCTGGTTGGTAGGGTTTGAAAATTCTGAAAACTGTTGCTTTTAAATGATAAAATAAAAAGTAATTTCATGGTCAGATCAAAGGAAAACTATATTGTTAAAGAACTAATGTGAAATAAGCGAAGAGTGGGATATCCTATTTGTTATGATGAAGAAAGAGTTAAAATGACCAGAAATTTGTCATATTGTTTTTCTTGGACTGCCTGTTTTATTATCTTTGAAACTAAAAGAATGTACTTCATGGATATGGCAAATCTTTTCAAGCCCAACTGGAAAAAATTAATTTGAAAGGTATCTTTCATTCCTATGTCTGGCATCATTTGATTCTTTAGGTTTTCAAATGGTTTTTTGTTGTTTTTACTACTGTAAGTTCTCTTCAGTGATCACAATTTTATTCTGGATAGTTGAATGATATACTGAGTATGTCTTGATCTTTAAAAAGTAAAAATAAGAAAACAGAAAGAACATTCATTGGAGCTAGATAATGAACTTCTCCAGATTTCTGCTGTTGTACAGTTCTGGTTAAGTTCTTCATAATATCTGGATTTGCTTTACTTTTATCTCCTTCGGTTAAATTTACAATGAACTGCACTCAGTAACTTTTAATCATTGCATTTCATTTGGTCTAAAATTTGAACTATAATCTCATGCTTATTAGAATTGTACATCTCTAATTTGTGGATGATTTGATTTATGGATTGAGTGGAAGCTGAATTTCCTCTTGTTTCTGCCTAGAAAGCTAAGAAAAAATGACCAAGGCGAAATGACTGGTTCTGAAGTTCTGGGCATCTTCTACATTTTTTTCAAGAGTACAGTTTACCAGAAGTAAATCATTCATTTACCATCAGTACATGAAATAATTACCATAAAAGTGCAATTCCTCCACCCCACCCCCAACTCTCAGATGGTTTCTATCCTAGAATTATTTAAGTAATGTATAGGATCACAGATTAGATACAATCTTAGTCTGAATGAAAACAAAAATATTATTTTGCTCATTAAGGTCCTTTTGACTCCTCCAAGATAGATGATACACTGTAATTCTGCAAGAGACAAGGAGTACTAATGTATAAAGAGAAGAGCAAAATCCAGAAAGATCAAAGTTGTCTCTCTTCAAAAAGTCTATGAGGCTTGTCTCTTACCTAGATTGTTGAAAGCTGAACCTTGAATAATTATTGTCAGCAAGGAGTAGCAGAAGCAGTGTTCTGACACAGCTTTTTTTCTGCTTTAGCTAGTTGTAGTTTCACTTGTTCCTTTTCCAAATCTACAGTGACAACAGTGTTACATGTCTTGATTATAATCCTCTGAATTGCCAACTTGTTCTGAAAATTCATGAAAGATCTGCCCTTTAAAAGAATGTTTAGTTCAATAATAATTGAGGATTTGTGTGCATTTGAGTGTTTCCTTCTGTATTATGTTCTTTTTTAAAAAAAGCATCATCAACAAAAAGCAACAAATTATTTTCTCATGCTTATTGAGGTCAAGGGTCTTCTAGCTGACCAGGAAGAAACAATATACAGAAGGAACCCATTTTCATAGTAACTGCATCTAGTAGTTTTTACAGGATTTCTAAATCAGGAGCTGCCATCCAAATATTTTACTCAATTTCAGTGCTTTTTATGTTTTCTTCAGGAAACTTGCAATAATTCATTATCATTCAGATGATAGTGGGAGATGAATACAACAAAATAAGTATTCTAGTTCTAAAATCATAATTTTGCCTCAACCTCAATAGTCTACTACCAAAGAAGAATCAATCTCTTGTAACTTTTGGTGGATTAGAGAAATTTCCTTTTTATATTTGAAGATTACAGTTTTATTCTTGGTGTTTGCTAATTCCCTACATCCCCTGATTTGAAACAGGGATCCCAATTTTCAAGAAGTGTATTTCTATCAAGTAGAAAATCACTGAACTCTGCCACAGCACTATATTATCCGACTGACAGCATACGACAGCATTTTCTGATTAATTAGCTGGAGAACAGTCCACATATAATGGTAAGTATGTACTTTAGCTTTAGGATCAGATGGCCTTGTATTGTAAACAAAACTGTGTATGTTGCCTGTATGGATGGTAGAAGACACCTTAATAGCCTGCAGCTAGACTCTGTTACTTGTTTTGAACTTTAACTGATGGAAGAACCTGCAACAAGTTTATGGAAACTCTTCTCTCGCTCCAATATACATAGGGCAGACTGTGAATGCGACTTTGGCGTGGCCTATTTTCACAGCTTTATTTGCAGCAAGAACATCAACTTCATAGAAGTGTTCTGGAATTCAGAGTGAATGATCATGCTCTTACAGCATTGCATTTCACCTCAAGTTGGAGGTCAGTGGATCCAAATAATGTCAGCTACTACCATTAAACGTACTAAGCTAAAAGTGCGTCCACTCCGTTGCACCAGGAAGTCATTACTGTATGTAACTCTGTCATGGCAAGATGCTAGTAATTTTCTTGGTCATCTGAATACATATTTAGTCGTTGTTTTGTGTGGCAACACAAACGAAAAGTTAAAGACCTGATAATCAGGTGAGGGTTTCATTTGTGAGATGGTCATATAACTTTGACCATGAACCACTAGATGTTCAAGATCATTCACTCCAGAAGAGGGCAGTCTGGGCTTTTAGGGGGATGCCTCTGTAATATCATAGGTCTATGTCTTATATACATCCCTGAAGTTCTTTTGAAACTGTAAATCTTAAAGATTGAAGGTGACAAAATCGTCGCCATCTTGGTAATGTCAGCTTGGCACAATCAGCAGTTGCAGCTGAAATTGTCACTCTGGTTTATTTTATTTTCTATTTCTGCTTGATTGGTCAGAATAATGGATCTTCTCTAACCCATATTAACTTCATCATGCTTTCTTGTACTGAGTATAATTGGGCTGTGAAATTAAAAGGACAGTTCTGAAGATATTCTTGTTCTGTTTCAGATCAGAAAATAGATCTGTACCCAAATGCACGTATGCAGCAAAAATGTCAGCAGTTGCCTGTAGGTAGTGTCATTACAATCTGTATTTTCAGTCCATGAAAATCTCTAGATTTTCAATAAATTCTGTATACCATTCATATGTAAAAGTGCATATTTTTTCTCTCATCTTGTTGTGGTACCTAAAGGTATTTACTAAGTTTCTCACTTAGTTACAAAGTCTCTCTCCTCTGTAGGACCTTCATATAGATCTTATTCTTTTTACATGTCTTGTTTTCTGACTATGAGTAACATTGTTTCATTTATCTAAGAAGGCTACATTGTTCCTTAGAACAACCCAGAATGTACAATTCAAAGATTCAGTCTTTAATATATGGACTATAATTTTTTTCTCTTCTACAATGAAAAAGTAGTATTTGAGTCACACCTTAGGTTTCTTCTAAACATGTCTTCAGATATTTTTTTAAAGTAAATATCTGACCAAACTGTTTTGTCTCACAAGCCTGATTTTTCTGAAGCAAAAGCAGCCATAAACTTAAGGATAAGTTTGCAGGTTTATCTTTGTCTTTTGAGAGAATCAAGATATTCAGCATATTACTGTGGCTGTTAGAAAGTATTAGAAACTTGGTTCAGAGGTCTGGTCTAAAATTCCTGGCTATGTTGTATTCCTAGATACAGTCAAAATTTATTCTGCTGCAGGAATGTTCATTTATGTGACATCAGCAATGCTGCTATTTGAGTAGGTCCATATTTGTCAACATTACTTTCATATTCAATTATCTCATTTATTAAGATCTGATATGAAAAGACCAAACTGTGATGTCTGTGTAGCCTCTTCAAGACTGGTTTCTTCAATTATAAAAACTTTTGGAATTACTACCAAAAAAATGAAAGGAATGAAAGGAACACAAAGAAAAAAGAAAATAGCTTTTATTGCTAGAGGGTATTAGGTGTTGCTATATGTAAATTCACGGTACAGTGTCTTTGTCTGTTAACAATACCTTACTAATTACCAAAAGAACACATGGTTTTCCAGTGACAGAGAAAGGGGAAAATGTTAGTATGTAATAAAATATGCATAATCAACAAATGCCAGTAAATAAAGCATTCCCATCTCCTGTATATGGACACCTGCACCTCCAGTGAGAGAGCATCTGAAAAAACTGTTATTCTGAGCTTGTACCAACCTATTATGGATCAAGAACTCCCTTCCAGATGAAATGCCTGAGAAGGTCAAATTCAAGCCCTCTTTTCTCTGGTTTTTAATTTTCTTCATCATCTTCTTGATTACAATACAACAAAACCTGACAAGGCATTCTTCAAATGAGGTTAATTGGAGCCTTTTCTTCTATGAATATTATCTCTTTTTTCCCTTCAATTTATAGCTAAGTTCAACTGAGTTCAATTAGTAAGACATTGTAGAGCTATTCCAGGAACTGCTACTGGGGATTATGCTTGGTACTGTCTCAAACAATTTCTTTTTTGTTCTAATTAAGTTGTCCAGCAGATGTAGCATGTTAAGGTCTCCTTATGTTGCCCTTATTTTTACTGCTTCTAATTCCAGCCTTTGCACAGTTATCCAAGGCAGGAACAGACTGTAGTGTAGAGTTAATTAATATCATAAACATCTATTTGTTAACTATTATTTTCTTTACACCTTCAAGTTTCAAAACAACATACTTCATGAAGCTCATTGTAATTATATCTCACTGTTAGAAATATGTCAACATACAGTGTATAATGTCCAAAAATTTGATAGTGGAAAGATCAAGTGAGGCAATGCCTGGAAAGCTGTAGACTCCTGTCATCCCGTTCAAAAACAAGATATCTTTTTGCAAGAAACTGATCTGTACTAGTGATTTCATGAAACATTGGATACAATAAGCCCTTAACTCCCATGCCACCTGAACTTAAAAATAATCTTGTTGGAGATAATTATATTTTTCCAACTTAAACTTCATGATAGTGTTACCTAGCTCTTCAGTAATGCCTATACAGTGTTATCTTTCAGTGTTTTCACAGGCTTAAATAAATTATCTGGACTAAACACACTTAGTAGGTGTTAGTGTGAACCTGCTCTGCAAATATACTGTCTCACATATCACTGACTATGTGGATATTCTGATTGCTAAACCAATGGTAAACTAACATGAAAGTAAAACAAGTTAAAGCAGGCATGTTGGAGCAATAAAACTGCAGATGGATCTCTAAGCCCTGTTGTCAGATACAACATTGGATATGTTAATACAACAAGAAATGACATGAGCAGCTATCTCTTTTCAAATGAAATTCTGAACCTTCTGACCAAATGTGGATAAGCATGTGTTGAGCAATGTGCTTACCTACCTTTTATTCAAATGGCTATTCTTCAGAGTATTTTCTCTTTTCACCCACATTATTTGCTTACTATGAATAAAGCCAATTAGCAGTTGTTGATAATAAAGGGGAAAAAAATCCTATGTAATATGTAAAATACTCATTTTGAAAACCTAAATTCTTGGGCCTCAGTCTGGCAAGCAAGAAGGTGGGAAATAGAGCAATGCTGTGATGTAATTTCTGGAGATGAGAATTTCTTAGAGACTGCCCTAAAATTGGGGAAGATTTCCCTCAGGGTCCTTAGGAACACTACATGTTACACTACAGTCAGCTTCAGGTATTAGCTATTTCTTCAACTTTTTTTTTGCCCCTAAAGTAAACATAAAGTAATGCGTACATGTTTGTGTACATGTCAATTTGTGCTACTAAAATCTACTGCACTTCATTTAGTTGCACACGTCCTGTTCTTTGGGAGATGACAGAACAGACATGTAACAGTGGTTCACCACATCATAAAATGTTTTCCTGAAGGAACATCAGATATTACAACAGTAATCCTATAAAGAAATTTTAAAGAGCTTCTTTGGAGGAAGAGGTTAGAATGCAACATAATTACATTTTTAATTATATATATATGATGTGCATTTTTCCAGTTATAATAATTATCCTGACATACAAGGTCAAAAGAAAAAGTATCTTCTGTAATGTTTCATTTACAATTCTTAGCCATTTCTAGAGACACAGTAACTATAGGCAATACTCATATTTATCTGATTGTCATCTTAGTCAACTTTTTCCTTTGCTGTTTGTTTTTTTTTTTTTTACTAAGCTGGAAACAAAATAACTCCTTAACTTGTAGTGGGACCATTTGCAGAGACAGATCGTTTTAGTCTTTATGCTCTCAGCATGCCTTGTATTGTTTCCTTATCTTTCCCTTGGACATTTTGTAAATAAGATTGACCATGCTTTGGAGGGATACTCATGAGAACTTCATCAGTCAGAAGAATTGCTATTGCAAGATGAGAGCTATAAGAAAAGAGCAGTAGGATGTTTCAGTCTTCAGTTCCTCACAGTATTGTTTGTGGTACAATTTTCTTTCACTCTGTGAATGTATTTAAACTGTTTGTAGCATTATTTAGAAGATTCTATCTTACATTTCAAGGTATTTTTCTTTTTATCACGTCCTCTTATTCATATTTAATAGTTTTCCTGCTTCTTCTCCTTAGCAGAAAGTTTGTATCTTTTAGAAAGCTTTCTGTTCACCTGCTGTATTTCTGAGCCTTACGTGAGATGATTAGAACTGAAGGAAATGGCAAAAAAAGTGCCTGGTTTTTTCTTAAGAACTTTTAGTCCTCCAAGCATACTCAGTGAGCTCCAGTTAATCTATCTGTATCTATAGTTAATCTATCAACCAGTAACAAAGAACGTTTATCTGTTTTCTTTTCTCCTAAGACCATTCTGAAATAAAAGAATTTTTATTTCTCTTACTCTCTGTGCATGTAATGCAACTGCATCTTTTTCTATTTGCTGTTCCTTGCTACCTAATTGTAATGCTACTACCATTTGCTGTAATAAATCTCTCTTTTTATGTTCCGCTCTGTATAAAAACATAGTCTATACAGGTGGGAAAATAAGCCTTCTATACCTTTGGTGAATATCCAACAACTAGGGCAGAGTCAGTCTCACTCATGAGCTAATTAACTAGGTATTCTATTGCCAGCTCGAGTTGAACAATGTAAAAGAAACACATATCAGAGTGCATTGCATTCAGTAGTATTCTTGGGGAAAATGAAAGTTTGATGCCATTTAGTGAAAGGAGAAAATTGAACACAGTTCTTCCTCATTCTGGAATAGCCACTATCATTTTGTCTAAAATGAAGATGACACCGTGAGTTCCAGACTTTTCATTCTAGCCTTGAAAACCTGTTTTAGCAGGAACTAGTCAATAAATCTGAGACACTTCCATGAATGACTGAATAGATCTTACTATAAACCAAGATGAAATATTTGCATCTGGTTTTTCCTATGTTACTGAATAACTTCTATACAGTAGCTAGTTTGATAGTTTGTAATTAGATAAGAATTCAAAAAGATACTGGCAAGTTTGAAAAAATTTAAAAATATTCCTTGCTCTTAGGAGCTTTTCTACACTTTGGTAGAAATAAGTAATGGCACAAATTCAGGACATAATAAATAATATAAATTGAAACTGTCAAGAAGTTTCTTTGAAAATCTATAGAAACATTATATATTATACCTAATTTTGGACTTGGTCATACAAGTTCTGGATATGAGTGTTCATTTTGTATTTCATTTTGTAATGTAACTCTAATTGTAAAGTTGTATAAATTGAAAGGGGTGGATTTTTTCCATTTCTTATTGTTACATAGTGAGAGATTCTATCTTAGAGGTATGTAGAGGTTTCAGTGAGAGTTTGGACTTATTCAGATGAAGAAGATAGGGGCAGATAGCCAAGTCTGGGGAAGATACAAAGCTGTACTCTGAAAATATGTCAGAACTGTCAGAGACCGAAATGAATAAATTCTCATAAGTTTAACAAAACCAGAAGGACATAAAATAAAAAAAGAATTAGAAAGGTTGGCCTGAGTAAGAGTAAAGTTTTATCTACCCTGTATCATGTTTGACAATGACAAAATATGAATGACTTTGGGAATTGTGTAATTGCAAAAAAATATCATACTGACACTTCTTCAGAATGCTCTTACAACCTTCAAGCATTTGCAGCCGAAGGTCCTCCTAAGCCCAAAGTCCTCCTGGATGTTTCCTGTGTATTATGTAACCTTAGTAGATTTATGTTATATGGAATTATCCATTCTCCATTGAACCCATGTAAAATTTTTGAACCCACAACATATTATTGCAGGGAGTTCCACACTTAACTAAATATCTAATCTGCATGAGGGGGGTTGCACCTTTTGTTTCCAATCATTTAAAAATTCAAAAGGCTGAAAATTGGGTACATTTTTTATGTTCTAGAGCTTTCATTTTTGTGACTTGCACCCAGCAGATTGTGACACCAGCTGATGCCAATTTTCTGCATTTCAGCAGCACTGTTCATAGAACTAAGATTCTTAATTCCTGAGGCATAGAATAATTTTCTTTTGGATTGTGGCTTTTTTTCTAGTTATGGATATTTTTCTTATATCAAGAGAAGCCCTTTGTTAAATCATTTGAAAGAAAAATCTTATTTCCAATTTTGTTGATGTTTTGTAGAGCTCATTAGTGCTTATTTACTGTTCGTACATTTACAAGAATGAAAGTATTGAAGACTTACTCTGTAGTGGCATTATTTATGTATGTTATTTCTTAATATTTAAGTCATGCTGAAGTACCCTGTTAAGAAAGAACTCGGGTCATTCTTGTACAGCTCAGAAGGAATAATATTACTCATCTCCTAAGAATTTTATTTGTAAGAAAATATTTAAGAATTGCTGTCTCCAGACATATGTCATAGGAATGGCAGGATTCTCTATAATCCTTCCTCCACACAGGTATATTGGTCACAGTAGAGGAAACACACATCTTGTGTCATCAAAAAAATCAAAACCAGAGTTCTGTGTAGTCTTACCAAGGAGTTTGTAAACCTATATGCACTCTCTTTTTTAATGTATTGAATAGATTGTTACTTTGGTAATAAAATCTATGCTTCTGGTCTCAGTTAGGCTGTAGAGAAATATGTCCTTGCACAATTGTTTGCAAGATGCTTCCTTGTCAAGAAAGAAGAATCTCCATGGAGAACCTCAAGCTATATGTGAAAAACTGAACACATACAAAAAATATGTTCTTTGTAGCATTTTTAGTACCACTTTATTTAAAATCCTGTTTAGTTTAAATTCTAAGTTTAAATTCAACTTAGTTAGACCCAACTTAGTTCAACTCTGGGGCTCAGTGTGCTTGCTTTTGAATTTAAATTTCAGTTTTTCTTCAAATATAATGTTCCCCTGGCAGCTTGTCATTTATTAAGCTATCAAGGTATCAGGCTTATATATATATATATATATATATGTATATTCATGCTTAAGAGCTGTCTTGTTACTGTTACGCTTAGCTTGCATGAGCTATATTAGGAGAAAGGTAGATGTAAGTTTATTCAGTTTTAATGTTCACTGGATTCCATAGTATACCATAAACCAATACTATAGTTCAATAATAATTCAATATTTCAATAGAAATAATTCAATAATAAAGGATTAAATGTTAATTTCCTTTTATGTTACTAGTTTTGATGTTTCCTATAACAGGAGACTGGCGATATTGTTGGGGATTTTTGTTTCTGATAAATGGGTTTAAACTATGAAAAAGCTACATTTACATATGTAGCAGTTCACTAAGAGGCAGTTTAATATCATTATTACTAAGGCAAAAGTGAAAACCAGGTATCCTTTAAATGAATTCTGTATATTATATATCTTGCTGGATCTTAAAGTATTGTCTTGGAATGTTCAGTGGCACCTTAAAAATGGTGGAAGAACAAATCATGTGTATTTTCTACAAAAAAGTCAACAAAAGTATAGCACTCACATTGAAGCCCATCTTCCCATTTAATTTCAGCCAGAAGGAATACAGTTCATGCATTCTGAGATTGCTCCAGGATGTGAACCAAAACACAATAAATAGGAACTGTCAGGAAATTTCCCATCCAAACTAAAACTCTAATGTAGATGTACCTGTAAACCTTCGTTATAAACCAGCTCCTATTAACCATGAAAGAATCAGAATTAAAACAGTGAGAAAGGAGAGATTCTGAATATTTCAGCTATAGAAAAAGCTCTGATTGGCCCTTTTACCATGTCAAATATCAGAGAGCCTGACTGTGAGATACAAGTTTTGTAAAACCAAGTTTATTGCTTTGCTTTGCTTTTCTGAGATAAGGAAAGCCAGTCATTAAAAACATAATTATTAAATTATTTGAACAGTATTCTGTTTATGCAAGCAATTGGAATAACCCTACCTGCTAGCTAGCTCACATGCATCCCTCTGAAGAAGTGAGATGATACCTGTAATTGCCCTCCTCTCCCTTGTCCTGTGAAAGGTATCCTATGCCATCTTCATAGGCAAGAGAAAGGTGACACTAAAAAAGAAAGCAAGCGGATAACAACATAAAAAAGAAAAGTACTGCTAAAAATACAGGTTCAGGAAACGTGGAAGGCTGTTTTTCCCTGTATTACCAGGCATTCTTCACAAAGGTAGTAATGTACATTATTTCTCTTGAGCAACATGAACTACATGGACTATACTATCCCAAACTTTTTTGTAGTTTAGGAGGTCATTTTCTATCATGACGACAGAATAATAAATATTCTATATCACTTGCTCAGACATACTCAGAGAATTTAGGCATGCAGCTACATTTTGGTGGTTTAACAAGTAGCTGGTCCTCACCTGATCTGCTGTATCTTCATGCTTTTACTCTACAGCAAATGTTGAATTAATCTACTTCACAGTGAAACAGATACTGTTCCTTACCATCCATGTAGGAGTGCTAAGAGTACACACATGGCCACTTACTACAAAAGCATTGATGCTCAAGTGACATGTTGACTCTTATCATGTCTCTATACTTAGAAAAAGGATGGGGAAATGGAAATATCACTGATCTCAATTAAAGATAAGGTGAGCAGCACCAAAGTACTAAGTGCCTTGCTTAATTTTCGATAAAGCCAGGACAAGACACTTCGAAGTTCCAATCAAGTGTCATAATCAGACTTATGATTATTTCAGGAAATAATCAGACTTATGATTATTTCAGGATTTCAGAAAATTCTGAACTGATATATTCTTTCTCTCAAGAATATACTTCCACAGTATAACAGCAATTGAAACATCACCTATAGCAACAGTAGCCATGGGGAAATATTTTTTCTCCAGCAGTGAAAGCAATCCACTATCACAAAATTATATGCTTTCAATGTGTATTTTAGTTTTTTACATTTTTAAATGACAGATATCTGAGTTTAATAATGTCATGTATGTTGGTCTAAGCTACTCTGCCTCTTCTTACTCCATGGATGATATTTGCTTGCTTTAAATACTTGTATCAGCTACATAAATAATCAGCACAATTGCTTTAGAAAGTGTTGTATAGTTGTTTCCTTTCTTCACCTTTTGGGATTTAAATAATCACAGATTATTATGTCTTGAATAATTTTTTAACTTCTTGTTATAATTAGACATTCTGTTGTGTTTCACTTTGCTGGGTAAAAAACTGGCTGGATGGCCAGGCTCAAAGAGTTGTGGTGAACGGAGTTAAATCCAGTTGATGGCCGGTCACAAGTGGTGTCCCCCAGGGCTCGGTTTTGGGGCCACTCCTGTTTAACATCTTTATTGATGATCTAGACGAGGGGATTGAGTGCACCCTCAGTAAGTTTGCAGATGACACCAAGTTGGGTGGTAGTGTTGATCTGCTGAAGGGTAGGGAGGCTCTGCAGAGAGATCTGGACAGGCTGGAGCGATGGGCTAAGGCCAACTGTAGGAGCTTCAATAAGGCCAAATGCCGGGTGCTGCACTTGGGCCACAACAACCCCCAGCAGCGCTACAGGCTTGGGGAGGAGTGGCTGGAGAGCTGCCAGTCAGAGAGGGACCTGGGGGTGTTGATTGACAGCCGGCTGAACATGAGCCAGCAGTGTGCCCAGGTGGCCAAGAAGGCCAATGGTATCCTGGCTTGCATCAGAAATAGCGTGGCCAGCAGGGACAGGGAAGTGATCTTACCCCTGTACTCGGCACTGGTGAGGCTGCCCCTCGATTACTGTGTTCACTTTTGGGCCCCTCATTACAAAAAGGACATTGAATTACTCGAGCATGTCCAAAGAAGGGCAACGAAGCTGGTGAAGGGTCTGGAGCACATGTCATACGAGGAGCAGCTGAGGGAACTGGGGTTGTTTAGTCTGGAGAAGAGGAGGCTGAGGGGAGACCTCATCGCCCTCTACAACTCCCTGAAAGGAGGTTGCAGAGAGCTGGGGATGAGCCTCTTTAACCAAGTAACAAGCGATAGGACAAGAGGGAATGGCCTCAAGTTGCGCCAGGGAAGATTTAGACTGGATATAGGAAGCATTTCTTTACAGAACAGGTTGTTAGGTGTTGGAATGGGCTGCCCAGGGCAGTGGTGGAGTCCCCATCCCTGGAGGTGTTTAAGAGTAGGGTTGACATAGCGCTGAGGGATATGGTGTAGTTGAGAATGGTCAGTGTTAGGTTAATGGTTGGACTAGATGATCTTCAAGGTCTTTTCCAACCTAGATGATTCTGTGATTCTGTTTTTCTTATGGGAGTTTTATTTCTTTTTACAGGAGCTATATGCACTCTTTTTAGGACTTACAAACCAAGCTTGGTTATTGGATATGCACTTTCTTTCCATTCAGTTCTTTTACATCACAACCAATAAGACCACTCATGCTACTAATCACTATATTCATATACTGATACTGATTTACAATAATTTTGACCAAAGGAAAACCCACTGATCAGTCTGTGTATAATTAATACCCCTCAACACCCCAGACAACAGATCTTGTACAATTAGCATCCTATCTGTAAGCAAATTAAGCTTAAAGAATTAATTACTAAGCATTGTCATGAAATAGTATTAGGAAATAAATACACAAAATAGTAAAAGGGCATTATAATACAGGCTGGGCAATGAGTGGATTGAGAGCAGCCCTGTGGAGAAGGACTTGGGGGTATTAGTGGATGGAAAACTGACTATGAGCCAGCAATGTGTGCTCGCAGCCCAGAAAGTCAGCTGTATCCTGGGTTGCATCAAGAGAAGCATGACCAGCAGGTTGAGGTAGGTGATTCTGTCACTCTGCTCTCATGAGGCCCCCAACATAATAAGGATATGAACCTCCTTGAGGAGGTCCAGAGGATGGCCACGAAGATGATCAGGGGGCTGGAGCACCTCCCTTATGAGGACAGGCTGAGAGATTTGTGGTTGTTCAGCCTAGAGAAGAGAAGGCTCTGGGGATACCTTATAGCAGCCTTCCAGTACTTAAAGGGGGCCTACAGGAAAGATGGGGAGGGACTTTTTATCAGGGAGTGTAGTGATAGGACAATGGGTAAGGGTTTTAAACTGAAAGAGGGTAGATTTAGATTAGATGTAAGGAAGAAAACCTTTACTGTCAGGGTGGTGAGACACTGGAACAGGTTGCCCAGAGAAGCTGTGGCTGACCCCTCCCTGAAAGTGTTCAAGGCCAGGTTGGATGGGGCTTCAAGAAACCTGATGTGGTGGGGGGTGTCCCTGCCAACGGCAGGGGGTTGGAACTAGATGATCTTAAAGGTCCCTTCTAACCCAAACCATTCTATGATTCTATGATCAACTATATTTCACAGCTATTAGTTATTTTAGTCCTAAATCTGATAACCCAGGGATAACAACACTGATGATACAGAAGAAAAAAAAAAAAAAAAAGGATACTTTTATGTTTCTGAGCAAATAATTTTTCATCTAATAGAAATATATTTCTTAGCATTCATTGTACCCCTCATTTATTCCCTGGAAACTTGAGAGCTGAGCTCGAAATAAACTAAAGATATGGCATTAAGTCCAGTGGTTCTCTTAAGTAAATGTCAATGATATGTTTATACTAACATCTGATGAAAAATGTAAAAGTATTTTGTATTCTGACTTAGGAATACTGTCACCTGTCAAAACTATATGAGAAAGGGAATAAGAAAAATGAGATAGATAGGTCAAAAAGAGGAGAGATAAGAGAAAGTGAAAGCAAATAGTCAGCAGCTTGGTGGTAAGGATACTTATCTATGCTATAAAATCCTTCTTTTTCAATTAAATGGGCTGAGCAGGGATTTAAACCTCTGTTTTCCACATCACCAATGGATACATCAAACTGCTGGTCTTGTAGGTTCATACATTCTCTAGTTTCATCCTTACATTCTTTTCTGGAGCTGAGAAATCTTTTGCCAGGAAAGTGTTATGGAAACCAACAACTACACCTCGTGAATCTTTTGTTAGGTGAATTAACATTTTCTACCAAAAAAAGCTGAAAATTATGTGAAAAAGTCCTAAATCATCCTTTTCTGTAAATCAAATGAATGCGGTTACATGATCTTGTAAGACAGACAAAATAAATTGCTATTGGTTTTTAATGGATATAGCAAATTATTCTGCATGCTACTACTCATTCATTCATAACCTGAAAAATAAATTAGCCTTTTCATAAAGGCATTTTAATTACATGCTGTAGTTACATATTAAATATTATTCTTTGAAGTCACTGTATAGTCCTAAATGTGAAAACATATTTTGCAAAATAAAATATTTGGTAAGGTATCTATGGTTATGACTGTCTTCAGAAGATGTCACAGAATATTTGATATTGACAATATATGCAGTTCAGTGAGATATGTATTGAGAATGCTGATTACCAGTTAAAATTCTCTAGGGGCCTGATGCAAAGCTTGTTGGTATTAGTGGAAATATTCACTCTGAGTTTAGCAAATTTCAGATAGAATCAGGCTCTAACACATTAAAAATTACTAGTGCGAAAGAGCTTTTTCTTTCTAAAAACACTGGAGGCAAATACATTAGTTCAAAACCAGTGGGGTATCATTCTGAACTAAATCTATAATTCTAAAGTAGAACATGTGCATGATAGGTCTGAACAGTGATTTAAAACCGGTTTGAATTGGACTGGCATACTTAACTGACAAGATTTGGGATTATTCTGTGCTCTAAAAAAGCATTTAAATCTGCATGCTTCCTGTTTTTCTGAGGCTAGAGATCAATTTGGGGCATTTTAACACAGTACATCATTTATTTCTGTTTCCGATTCTAAAAATTGCTTTGAAGTATATGCCAGAAGCGAAATTATTTCTGCCCGTAGATGAAATAACTCATTCTCTGTGGCTTCCTCAGATGTGGAGTCAATCTCTGCTCAGGAAAAATATAATTTTTAAAAATAGAATAATATGAAACTCCTAATTTTAAGTTTAGCACTTAGGATTCAGAAAACATTATAGTCTAAGTTGTGGCACATAGTCACAAGCTCTTCTGATGGAGGCACATCAAAGATGATCTCTCTCAGTTGGGCACAATCTGCTCTGGGAAACAGGAGAAAGAGAATGGTCTGTTGTCCATTGCATGTTATGCCAATGAAGAAGTTTACTTGAATCCTGCTGGACAGGTGGTTATTAGAAAAGCATGGGGAAGTTAGAAAAATTTGTTCCATTTCCAGTATTTTTGTCCCTTTCTTAAGAGTGCAAGTTCATGCAAAATAATGTAAGCCTGTTACTACCTTGCCTGGTGTTCTCAGATATTTAATGTAGAACATGCCAAAAGAAAAGATGATTGGTTTATCTCTTCAGTCCCTAGCATAAAAATTGTTCAGGGAGAGTTGCTGCTGTCTGCTGTTCTTGAACAGCTGTCTTGCCAGCTGATGTAAGGTCTTATGGCGGGCTTTCACACATACACAGAAGATCAGGAGCAGTACACGGTCTGGCCCTGTGTAGATTCAGAGCAGTATATAAATAGAAAATGTAGAATTATGTTGTATTTGAAAGAGACATTTAGTTCAGACCATCACAGCTATAGTCACGTTACTACTATCTGGTTTTCAGAACATTTTCTTACCAATTTTCTGCATAACTCTGAATTCTGAAATCTTATGAGATCATTGCAATGAAGCATTATGTCATCTTTATTGCTGAGGCATTGAGGGTCAATTATATCTTCCTATGTTAGTACAGTTTATGAAGAGATTTCAAATAAAGTGAAGTCAGGGCTTGTTATCACTAAGGATAGGATCTCTGGGTCATGCTGGAGACACTTCTAGAATTCACCAGGATACCAAAAGGGTTTCATCAGTGGCTAAAGCAGATCTTTGAGGCTATTAATTTTGCCACCCTTCCACTCACAACCCAAATCCCACAATCCCTTTCTGGCTGAGGTTGGGAGGACACCTTTTTTTTAATGACACACCATTGGAGCTTTTGTCTGCATAAAACATCAGTGAATTTGGTTGATGATATAAAATATAAAGTACAGTTGAGAATAAATATATTAAACATGTGGAAATTAATCTGATATTATTTTATGAGTGTCCAGATTTCTGGAATGAGTAAACTGGATATACTGCTAAATGCTTAAGAATACCATGTATGAGGAAGTGTAATAGGATAGAAGATGCTTATCCAAAATTTGAATGGTGTTTGCATTGTTTAATGGTATGTGGCATAATGTTTGGGAAATGAAAGTATATGGAGTATTCTCTTATGGGATTATCTTTTGGTGACTTTGCACTTCTGTCTTGACCCAGAAATGCACAGTAAATGTGAAGACTGTTTTAAAAAGTGTGGTTAACAATAGAAATGCACCTTTCCAATGAGGTATTTACTAAAGCTGTTTGAAGCTCAAAGCCTGAATAAGCAAAACAGACGCAAAAGTTGTCCCAATTACAGTTCAAGTGTGATTCTGCATATTTTTTTTATAATTAGATAGCATATTGGAATTATAGAATTGTGATAAAGAAAGATTTGGTGAAAACTGTGCTGCCCTGATATTTTGCAGAGTTACTGAAAATAAGTTAAGTGTGAAGCATTTCGCAGATGGTAAAAATTCACTCCAAGGAATTTAAATTGATACTCAAAATGTTGCTGTGTTCATGAAGCTCCTTTTGCATCTTTAAAAAGAAAATTGCAATGTACTCTAATCACTGCCAATTGTACTGTAATTTATTACAGGAAAGATTAAATGAACACAAAAATTGCAGGTGGAAATTGCAGTGTAAAAACTTGCAATATAACATACCCTCATCTTTCAAGGTTTGACCTATTTTTGCTATATTATCATGAAACTCAGCTTTCTTCAAGGAAATACCAGTAAAACATCATGCCCTTATCAAACAGCTGTCAGTGTTAATTTAGTTACAGAGACATTTCCTTCAGTGTAAGCAAGATTTCTTATAATCTCTTGATGTATTAGCTTCTAAAAAATATTTTTAATCAAAGGTTTCATTATTGTGTTTGAAATATTTGAGTCAGTTTAGGATAACAATCTAATATAAACCTTTCTTCAAATTCCTTAACATTGCAGTAGTTTTACCAGTTTAAATTGTTTTGCTGTCTACAGTACTCAATTGTGGGTTACCATTGAACTTTTTTTTTTTCCAAATTTTGCATAACATTTTGTTATCTAACATTTGATATGTGCTTCTTGCTGAGTCAATGCAAGTAATGCTTACCTGATTAAAGAACAGAAACATACAAATTTAGTTTGGCATTATCAGCATAATAATCAGAACTAATTAATATAATAAATGACACATTCTTTGTCAAATGTGACTTACATTGAAAAAAACCAAAATTAGGTACCTTCATAATTAAAATATCTATAAATTCAATGCAGAGGTAATTTTTTCTAAATTAAGAAAGTACTTGTACATGTTCCTGCATAGACATGCCCTGTTTCCCCAGGATTTCCAACACAGAACTTCAAGGTTTTATGAAAAATAAACAAGAGCAAAAGGACTTCAGCTGTGACTGATCCTAATTCTTTTCTTGGTTATGCATCATTCAGAAGCTGATCACAGTTTTATCCATATAAGTCACAACAATTTGTCTGTCTAAAGTGCTAAGCAAGGGAACTGCGTTGTTTAATTTCTATGGCAGAAAAATATGTGATGCTGCTCATAGTCTGAATAGTTTCCATTATGTTCTTCAGAGGTAGCTGCCTGTTAGTGGTAGTTAAAATGTGTTTCATGATATTTGGATCAAAGCAGCCCTATGAATGACTGTGCCTCTTAATTTCTTGCTGTGCATTTTGCAAGAATTATTGCACACATTTCTGTGTACAGATAATATAACATTGTAAAAGCAAGTTTGTGATACTGAGAAATTAAGGTGCTGTTTAAAGGAGAAGATTGTTCTGGTTTTGATTTTTTGAATCTGACAGTAAAATACTAGAGGAAAACCTGGAAAATGGAGAGATGAATCCAATTAATTTTATAAAGCAGCCAAAGATGAAGTTCTCACAGCAACCATATTTTAAAATCTAAAAAAACCCCAAAACCAACAGAAGTATTAATTTCTATTTCTCTTAAATGCTGAAATATGGATCCAGACTTCTTGAGCATTTATATCAAATAAAGAGAGCAAGAAAGGCATATATCCAACAGTAGAAGAATATGTCTGACTGTAAGCTAACCTGTGACACACCAGCAAACTAAGAATTGTTTTATCTTTAAAGAGACATAAGCTTATGTCTACATTAAGCATAAAATATAAAATGCAGGCATTTGAGTAGGTGACATATTTATTGTTAGATTTCTTATTAGTGGAAATCATATATAAAAAATCAAGTATGAGTTTTTAGCACATAGCTGAGAAACTGGGTTAAATGCCGATTCTTAGAATTTTAAACTAAGCTATGTAGAGGAGAGCTGTTAACAGCTTCAGTATCTACTTTAATGTTTGCCTTGTTGTTATGTTTTAGATTATTCTTCTGTGTTTGATGTTTTGAAAATTACTTATTCTAAGACATATTTGCTGGGAATTAATCACTGTTTTCCTAACATATTTATCACTGATCTAGTCTTTAGATGAAGCCCCTCTCTTTATAAAACACAAGGAATGACCATGCATCTGCTATTTTTCTAATTCAATTGAATATGCTAAATACTGAACTCTTGGCTGTAAACCCATGTTGACTCTTCAACTGCTTGTATTGTTCTAGCTTAACACCCTGACTACATTTCCTTCTGTGTCAAATGATGTTCATTTGGTCAAATGAAATTCAGAGTATCTAGGAAGACTACACTCTTTAAGATACAGCTATAGAATGATTGCTAAAATTAGAGCTAGCTTTATTGTAAATACTACTTTTAAAATACTGTGGGGGAAGTAATAATAATGCTACAATTAATATTCTTTATTCCATTACTAATGCATATTTAAACAGTGCAAGTATAGATTACTGGAATTTTTTTTTGGTGAGACGTCATCAGAACCACATCAGCAAAATGAAAGGTTGTACCAGGACCGTGCTATGACTACCTTGATTTGGTACAATAGCACTAGTGTTTAGATTGCAGTGATTTTATAAAGCCTATCCTTTGCTGTTCAAGATGTCAGCTGGGTAATTCGGCTCAAGAAGAGCTTATGTCTTTCTGACATAAAACTTCCTGTGAAATTAATAAGAGAATGTCTTCCATAATTCTTGCATATGTATCACAGAAATGAATCCAAAATACTTTAATGCTTTGCTTGTTATAAAGATATTGCTAAATATCAATGAGTATTTTTGTCTGAACAGGGAGTTTAAAACTCAGCTTCCTTAACGTTTCAATGCATTTTCAAAATAATGTAAGTTGTTGATATCAGTCTTTTTCCAATTCTGTTGGCAAAAAATACACGTCAAAATCAGACAGTTTTTCTGATCTTATGTAAAAATGTACTACTGTGTAAACTGGATACTGATTCTGAATTAAGTGAATTCCCATTCAGTGAGATTACTTTTTCCATATTTTGTTTCATAGCAGTGGATCTGGGTTGCCTAAGCAACCAGCAACCACGTCTGGGATGTGGCTGATGCTTTCTTCCTCTCTCCTAGCCTGAGTGCAGTCACTGCTGTGCAGAGCTCCCAGTCTCAAGTCCCCTTGTAAGGAAAACATTGCCCATCACACTTTACAAAGTGTAAAATGAATAAACTCCCCTGGACTAGACAAAACCCGTGCTGTTTCATGTTGAGGGATCTCCTAGGAAATATGGAGCTGGAGCTGTTGCACTGGATGAGGTCAGAGAACAAAGGGTGCACAACTGAGAATGTGAAGCTTTATTAGCTCTGTTCTCGTAGGGGAAGTTATCAGGGGGAAGACGGAAGCACGGAGAAGTGGTGTGACTTGTTGGGAGACACACACAGATATGCATAATGTAGAGATGTGCAGATAATCACAAACTCTTAGAGCTTCACATTCTCTGCATACAGATCGAGTCTTGCCCAAAAGATGTGTAGCTCTGTGAAGCAATGCTTCTGGGCAGGATATTTTCAGGAGTCCTGTTGGTGATTTTCACATTTCAGCTATTGTTAGATAAATAGGCGCTTAACTGCTTCTGCTCTTGGATTAAACAGAAAGTGGACAGTAGGCTCAGTACTTCAACAAAATTTATTGGTCCGGTTTATTTTGCTACAAATTGAAAATATCAAATTGTTTGAAGTAAGTCTCCTGCCTCTGTTACTCTACAGCAAAATGTCATTGGTAGATTATGTTGAAATATATAGAAGATCAGAATCATGTTACGTTCTTACTTGTTCTTAAATGTATTAGTTAGATTAAGTATTCTTCAGATCAGATGCTGTAATATGAAAAACAAAGAAATGATATATTAAAAAGATTTGGGTTTTTTGAGTTCATACAGTGAGAAAAGTTGAGATTCTTACACTAACATTGCCTTTCCTAGCTTTAAGTACTTGATATCTCACATTCATTTCTGAAGCAATTTTATTTTTTTATTTTTTAATGAATATTTTCCACAGGGTTGTAATAGCAGATCTTATTTGCTTCATTTTCAGTAAAAATTGAGGTAATAAGAAGGTATTTTAAGAAGATGGTTATATACAGTGAAAGGAAAAATGAAAACTTTTATTCCTTTTTTTATTCCTTTTAGTGGTGAAGAAAAAACAAGTGAATTTAGCATAAATTAATGGAGTGTAACTTTTCTGCACATGCGGATAAGGAATTCTGATGCTTTTAGCTCATTTGTTTTGAGTGCACAGTTCTCGAATCTTGAGGGAGAGATGATGGGTTTGAGGGTTCCATCTTTCCTTTCCTCGTCTTCCATCAGCTGTGAACCACAATGATCTGTAGTGTAACAGAGCATTTTGCAGTCCCCAGGACATTAATCCACTGTGACAGGACCTCTCTACAAGTTTATTTTACATAGCCAGGCTGGGTGGGAGTATGAAAAAGCCATGTTCAACATGTTTCTGCTACTAAACTGTGTACACAAACTGTGTATGAAAGCAATTTATTATTTAAAAACAGCCCTTTTGCTAAAGTACCTTATGATTTTTCTTTTTGTTTGTATAAACTGTCTCTTCTTTAGTGAGTGAGGGGGGAGTGGGGGGGTCTTCTGAAACACTTTAAACTGAAAATCCAGACCTGTGGCTATTTTAGTATCAGGAGAAGATGGTCTTTAGAGAGACACCAATCCATGTAACAGTTCCATATACTTGTGGCTTTGCTCACACACACACAAGCTGAAATTAACTGGTCAGCTCGAATAAAGTTAACCATATACATAATTAGGTATAAACCTGGTCTTTTTCTAGAAAAAATGTTAAAAGTTAAAATGTTTATTGAAAGAAATAAAATATTTTTCCACAATTTAAGTTTTTTGAAACACCACTAATTAACATAAGAAAAGTCCAGGCTATTTAAGAGGTAATTGCCAGGATATAGTATTGACAGCAAAATTAGTGCTCTTAGTTTTTTATCATATTATTAGCCCCCTCTACATATAGACCGAACCAATCTGTTTTATGCTCCTGATTGCTAATGAGAAATATTAATACACTGCAGCGGAAAACACTGACTAATCACTTGGAGATCACACTGAAAAAGAGATCTATACTCAAATGTAAATACCAAACAAAATTGGATTTATGGCTTTATTCTGTTTTCAGTATTTGAAAGCTTAATAAACTGTGTTTAAAGCATGTGCAGGTATGCATTCTATTTCTGAACAGTTTCATTATATGGTTTCTTTTTAAAGACTTGTGTGTTTTCACAATGTGACATAAGTAAATGTAATAAGTAAGCAGAAAGCTTTGCATCCTCTTAAAACTCTACATATTAGTAGTGTGAACAGAACAGAAAAAAATGTAGCTTAATATAATATTAGGCTTCCAAAATAAAGAGTTAAATTGCTACATATGTGTTGCTGAAAAATGCTAGAGAATTCTGGGACTCATAATTGTGTATTGCTAGGAAAAAATGAGTTGCTTCTAAAAATAGTTTGACGATCTATTTTATTTACTAGCTATTCATTAAAGCCACAAATTTTAATTGTAATAAAAAGTATTAGCACTAAAACATAAAAAAACCTAAAGCAAATGGTCATCTTAAGAAACACAGTCCTTAAATTTGTTCTGAGGCATTATAATATATTCATTGACTTTAGCAGGCTTTGCACAAGGCTTCACATGCCAAGGTAATGGGAGTTTATCACCATTTTATGTTTTATGTTTTATCAGAAGCAGAATTATCACAAAATCATTATTTTGTAGTCATTCATGCTATCTGTGAGAGATGTGACACTCTGGAAATAATATTATACTGAAAAGTAACAGATGTTAACACCATATGAATTAGTCAGGAACCACTGTAACAACTTCATGTATGTTAGGTATATCAGAGGATCCCACAGGTATTTTCACCCAAAGAATTCTGTGGGGATGAAAGAGCCAAGGACATCTGAAGTATTCTTGATCTCTCCTGCCACTTTACTGCAGTGTAAACTCTAGTTTTTGTACTGTATGTCTTAAATTGTTTTGAGGAGCTGTTTTGGGACCTGTAGTTCATGGCATGTCTGAGGATGGTCTCTGAACTCTTCAGTACTGATGTTCTGCAGCATCAGTGCCTGTTCTTATGAAGGACTAGATGCAGTGACCCCATCCTAGGTTCCTTTGTGCAGCCTTTAATGATGGTATTCCTCCATCAGTGTCACATTCTCCTCTTGGAACTGAAGTTAAAGGATAGTAGTTAATACAAATGACGTGTTTTGGTACAGCGCAAGCATCTTCTCTGTGAAGTTTTAGCCACCAAAGGAATAAGAAAAAATGAGTCCAGGAAACCCAGAAGACTGAGACCTGGAAATGAAAAGCAGTCACTCTGAGTTAATGTAAATGTCATTTTTCCCTCAATCCAAAAATGAACAGATGGTGCTCAGTAAAGAAAGGGCTTGTAAGATAGATTGATAATCTTTAACACTAGTGATAGTAGTAGTAGTATAACAATATCTAGTTCTTAAGCATATATTTGTATTAATTATTTCTTATACCGTCTTACAAAGGTCAGTATTGTCCCCATTTTACAATATTTCTGTGTTGTACAATGAACATGTGAAGATAAAACCAGCAATTCAGGAACTAGAAACAATTAATCTGTAGACCTGTGTGAGGTCTAGTTAGTCCTAAGGGAGAGCACTAAGTAGACAAAATGCACTAAATAGACAAAAAATATATTAACAAATGGGACTGTGTCTCAGACCTGAACTTCTGTTTTTGCATGACATTGCACTGTGATATTAGGCTTACAGTGCATTCAGAGTTAGATTAAGCACATTACACAGCTGGTGATTGGTGTGCTTTCCTTGGGAAATGGGATGTCAGATGTCTTAGAAAGCATAGGGATTGAGTCATTTTCTAGGAAGATGAAATGTGTAGGAGAGAGGAGGAGGCAGATGATATGGATTGGGATCATAATTTGGAGCGATGAGGGAAGACTACATGGCACAGGATTGATTGATAGCCTGTTTGGGAAGCTGGAGCTGTACAGTGGGAAGATTAGGAACAGTGTTTTGGAGGGAAGCTTCACAGATGCATTGATAGTGTCTTGACTCTCATGTTTTCTAAGGTTAGCTCTCATAACAGAGGCGGGTGTAAAATCTCAAGTGATGATGATCTTCAAGGTCTTTTCTAACCTAGATGATTCTGTGATTCTGTCACTCATGTGAAATTAAATTCTTTAGGTCACTCAGGTGACCTTAAATCATATTGAGCTCTAGACAGTAAGCTCAATGACTGGCTAGTTACCTAGACATGTATATAAGGGATTTATAATGTTATAAGATAGTTTCTTAAAAATGTATCTTCTAAATAAATATTGCTTTGTTTTTTGGAAAGCTGTCTTGTCAGTGGTCAGCTTTGTTAGCAAGCCAGCCACAGCTTCTGCTGAGTTAATTTGGGGATTTTGAGGACTTGGTTGCCAGTGTTAAAGAAGATGAATACACTTTTTATTACAAAACTTTGATGATGAGTAGAAGTCTAAGAGCTTAATTGGTTGCCGTGGGAAAGATCATTAAAGGGTCAGGTATTTGTCTGAACTTGGCAATCATGACAACATTGCAAACTCCTGTTACAATTTTTCTCCATATTTCCCTGTGTGCAGCTGCTGCAAGCACAATAAATAAACTTTTAAATGAACATTATTTCTAGCTCCCCTTCCAGTAACAAATGGCTTTCAAGGACCCTAGAAAGCCTGTTTGTCTTAAACATAATAAAATAGTAGATTGTCTGACATATCAGTCTAAGAAGTTGTGAGAATATTAGGTACCATCTATGTCTGATTTAAATTCATTGTATCATACTGTGTGAAAAGTCATGCCTTGCAAAATAATATTTAATCATTTAAATGTTTTAAATCTTTTAAATTCATACCGTTATAGTTAAACCACAATCATGAAACTTCACATTTTCTTTTGAAGTATATGTGCCTAGAAGTAACACATCATTATTTTAGCCAAGGGGCTTTATAAAACATTCTCTAATTTTTCAGTTTACTATACATATAATGACATTTTTGTATACTCTGTAGTTAAATTTGTTTTCTCATATATTCAGTTCCTTTCATGTTCAAAAAGATTCTTACAAACATTAGCAGAGGAGTATAAAAGCACAGTATAAGCATTTTTAAGGGACTTCTGAAAAATTCAAGATTTATGGTGAAGTCTGATAAGCATCTTAAAAGATGCTGATAATATTTAAGTCTCATAGTGCTGTTTTCATTAGCAGGATTTAGAAGGATTGGTATTATCACAGCCAAGGAAATTCAGGCAAACTAATACTAAACTGATTTTCCAGTAAAACCTGGTAAAGTACTGAAAAAGCTAGGAGTAACTCCTGAGTCACAATATAGCAGTGTTTACTTCAGTCTACAGTGTTTTCTTATGCATTCTGATTGGCCTTAGTTAGACAGTCTTCCATTAAGAGAAATAGGTTGCTTTAAATAACTTGTAACATTGTTCCTGCGGATTTTTAAATTAAAAAATATAAAGGTTGGTATTTTTAAAGGTATCTGAGCAAGCCAGGCAAATTGGGGCAAAAACTAATTCCCTTAGTCTTTCTTGGCAGCCCCAGTATTTTACTTAAATTGTAGTGAATATTCCTACAACACTGGCAATTGTGCCATCTTTAAACGGCCTCTAGTTTAAGAACTACTATTAAAATACAGCATAGCATAGGCTAATTTGCTCTGGGGTTTGGAGCAAGTTTCACAGCCTATTCTATGCACTGCAATAATATGTCAAGATTTCTGTAACTATGTAGGGGTTTTTTATGCTAGCTTGCCTGTACAGTGCACTGCAGTTATTGTTGTGAATGCAGTGTGGTCATATCTCATGTCCCTTTAAGCAGTTTTGGTTTTATTCTTTTCTGCTGACCTTTCATATCACCTGTTCCTTTTCTTTCCTTGTCGCGATTCAGCTGCAATGTTAAATACTAATGGGAGAAGTGATACAAACAAAGGTATTAGTTTTAAGTTACAATAAAATGATTTTTATGGATTTTCTGTAGGCATGCAGGTATGCAGCCATTAAATAAGACAGTGTTGAAGTATTTATGTCTGCAGAGTTTATTTCTAGCGTACACTTGTATTAATACTTAGAGCAAAGGGATTTTTTTATAGAATTTCAATACATACTCTTATATTCATCAAATTAGTTTTCATCTCTTACACTTTTTTCCACCATCTAGAGAATCTTTCAGACAAGAAGTGAATTTGCCTTTAAACTAGGTGATGAAAACAGGTCTGTGTTTCATAACCAAGATCTATGTATCCTCTTTTGCATCAAGGAGTTGTATAAAACCTTATTTTCCCTTAGTGGAATGGAAATTACTACTTCAGGTAGTTCAGATTTTTCAATGGATCCCACAATTTATATTTGGAATGGGCAACCTCTTAACAGAATGCTCTCAGTGAACAGCTGGTACACAGTAACATTTTATATCATTACAGCTGTCTTCAAAGTGATTTTATGACTCAGCCTTAGTTTGTTACCAAGACTGGAAGCTTAAATTATGTTCAATTTTTCTCCCTTCATACTTCAAAAAAAATGTTTTCTTCAGAAATAAATTGCCTATATCTTAATCTCTTGATTTACATAATTTTTGACAGTGTGTAAAATTCTAATAAATAATTTCTCTCTTTCAAGAAAATGGGTTCCTCTCCAGTGGCATATGTAAAACTCAAGTTTCTTTCTAAACATGTAAAGTCTTTATTCAGGTGCTGATTTGGTAGGTTTTGAATGTTCTACACTGAAAAAAAATCAACTGAACTGCATTTTTATTCCATCACAAAATGGCTTCATATTGGTGGATGTAGTGGAATCATTATTATTATTCAGCTAGTCTCTGTCACATGTGCAAAGATATCTTCCAAGAAAGCACTCCTGTGTTCTCAAATTCTTAAACAAGAGCAGTTATTACCTTGAAAACTACTCTTAAATTAGGATAGTGGAAATTTGACATGATGGTAGATTTATGAGACAAACATTTACAATGTGCTTACTGACAGACCTGCAGTATTCCCACTGAAATTGGGGGAAGGGAGTTTTTTTGTAAGAAGAAAGCTTCAAGTTGGAGACAGGATTATTAGAAGCAACTGCTTGGAGGCCATATGTGTTGTTGGAGTGGGATATGAGAGAAGATGAACTACATCTAAAAAATGATTGCTGGTGTCTCTAAGATCCCAGCTGTCAATTAAGTGCTTTTCATACTCTTGCGAGTGCGACAATAAAGGCTCTGCATGATATCCTTGTGTTAGTATTGTTTAGTTGTGATGGTAGCTACATCTAGCACTCAGTTATGGCTGATACTTTCAAATCAATCATAGTGTTTATACATGAAATTAAGAAAGAAGTCTGCCTAGTTCACCAGTTTATTTTAAGAATGTGTGGGAGCTTAATTGTATTAACAGTCTTTGAAGTTGTAGAGGAAGCAGAACAATAACAATCTCAGTCATAACACTTCCAAACTTTTCTTGTGCTCTCTCACAAACATTGGACTGGCATATTGTCATTGTTTCCATTTTCTGAAGAATTCAGCAGATAGAGTGTGAAATTTCGCAGTTTATCAAATAACCTCTTTGTCAAAAGGCTGAAGGGCACTGTGAAAAGGCCAAAATTCATGCTTAGATTTTGTAATACTCTTTAGAGTGATACAACCCAATAATGCCTTTAACTGATTAATCTATTTTCCTTTTTTCCCTCCATCTCCATCTGTTTCTTTGGTGTGACCTCCATGAATGCTTTTGTAGTCTCATGAGAATGTAGGATGAAACTTTATATTTTTAGGTTGTAGTTCTCTCTGTAAAGTTAGCATAAGAATGCATAGATTCTGTAAGTGTACACATGATTATCTTCTGATTTACAATGTTTGTGATGACAAAAATAAGTCTATGTGGTAATGGGGATGTGTGTTTGAGAATTTTTTTTTTTTTTGTCCAGCATAGGCCATCTCCTCACAAGAAAAGTATGGTTTCATGAAACAGGTAAAAAATGCCCTTGGTATTCTGTTGTTTTACTTTGACCCCCTTTATCTTCTTTTCAGACTGTTGCTTGGTTGAACTTTGCTTTCTTTGTCCTTAGTTTTCAAGTATTATTGGAATTCTTGAAGATTTTTCTTCAACGGCCCAAAGTGGTGACTTCTCCTTGTGTTAGTCCACAGATCAGCTATGATCTTGGTATCTGCTTCCAGCCATGCTGGAAACTTGGTTTCCAGCTTTTTACTACCTGAGCTTTTTACTATTTCTTTGGGTTTGGGATGTTGTTCCTTTGTTCTCATAACGTTCTGGAGTCTTACAATGACTGAACAAGAAGAAATCATTTGGAACTGAAGATTTTGAGCTGAGGCCCATGAATACAGTAATCTTTGTTCAGGAGTCAAAACACAGGCCATATGTAAGATTGCACAGCAAAGGAATAAGCGCGTAAGGAACGAGAAGGTGTCTCTGGTAACTGAAGAAATTCTGGCTTCATGACTGAAGGTTATCTTGGCTTAACAATCAGTTGTCTTTACAACCTGGTTTACAAGAACATGGCTGGGCTTCCCACATGGCATAGCTGAAAGGGTTGCTGAATGAACATAGGAAATGTTAAGAAAACACACTGTTGACACAACTAAACATCTGAAGAAGATGAAGCTTTAATACAAGAAGACATCTGTCGTGTAATTATGATAGCAAGGAAAAACTACCTATCATAGAATAACTAAAAAGTGTTTGGTGTTATTCCATTATTTTTAACTAAGTCAATATATAGTTTTTCAAAGGTACTTCAGCTACTGTAAACTTAATATTGATTTTTTCATAAGTTTTCCCATGATTGTCATGTTGTCATGATACTGAAAACATTATTATGACTTAGTCTAGAAATTGTCTATGACAAATCTGTAGGTCCAATTGGAGCAACAAAATCAAATGTAATACCAAAAATAATGTCATTGTTATTTATGCAAGAAAAGTTGCATTTAAACATGATTGACCTCAGGCAAGGTATGGAGTAAAACTAATAACTCCAAGCAATCCACTTCATCTATAGAGAGACAGCACACTGAACAGTGTCCAGTCAGCAAGTATTTAAAAACCTCAGCTTGCATCTGGGCAGTAAATTAGATTTGCAGCAGCTGTGATAACATGGGAAAGGAACATGGGAGAAATTAAATAGGGAGACATCAAATTTCAATATCTCGATCAAATGAGCTTCCTGACAGGAGATACGAGATGTAGCAAGAAGACTGAAAGCACTTGCTGAGCAGTGCAGTTCTGGTAATATGCAGTAATTCCCTGGAAGTAGAATTCAGATTCACCTTAGCTTCTGTGTGTTGGGTTTGTGTGTGGTGGGGTTTTTGGTAGTGGGGGAGGGGGTACAGCAGTGGCCTTTTCTAATTCACTATTCTTGAATATTTTTTATTTCTCAGGCATTTTAGCTCTTTTTTAAAGTGCTCTCTTTTTTTATTTCTATTTCTTTTCAAAATCTTCAAGCAGCTTTTTTGTATATTCCATTTAGAATGCAGTGTGAAATAAAAATTAAGTGAGATCACAGGGGGTTGCCTTTTACAAATACTTCAATAAACATTAATTTGTGAAAGAATGATCCCATGATTAAAACTGAAAACTGATTTTCATATTTAGTGTCTTTGGAGTGGGGGCACTAGCTCATCTGCCTAAGAACTGGGATCATCTTTTTTAACTCCTTTGGGTCTGCCATTGGATGTGCATATTGTTCAGGGAGACAGACCTCCTTATTCTGTGCTTTTATATGCAGGACAGGTACAAATGGCACTTTCTGACCTTAAGTTTATGAATTTGAGTTACCAACTGCTGTGTGTGTATTCTTTTTAAAGACATTGTACCATACATGTCAGCTTCGGGAGAAGACAGACTAGCATTGCCTTAAACTCTAGTCCACTTTAACCAGCTGAAAGCCTTTGTCTGATGCCTACCTTTAAAATTCATAGAATCACAGAATGGTTTGAGTTGGAAGGTCATCTAGTCCAATCCCCCTGCAATGAACAGAGATATCTTCAACTAGATCAGGTTGCTTAAAGCCCCATCCAGCCTGACCATGAATGTTTCCAGGGATGGGGCATCTATAACCTCTCTGGACAACCTGTTCCAGTGTTTCACCACCATCATCATAAAAAATTTCTTCCTTATATCTAGCCTGAATCTAACCTCTTTCAGTTTGAAACTGTTATCCCTTGTCCGATTGTAACAGGCCCTACTAACAAGTCTGTCCCAATCTTTCTTATAAGCCCCCTTTAAGTATTGAAAGGCTGCAATAAGGTCTCCCTGGAGCCTTCTCTTCTTCAGGCTAAACAATGCCAAGTCCCTCTGCCTGTCCTCATAGGAGAGGTGTTCCATCACTCTGATCATCTTTGCGGCCCTCCTCTGGACCCACTCCAACAGGTCGATATCTTTCCTGTACTGAGGATGTCAGAGCTGGATGCAGCACTCCAGGTGGGGTCTCCTCACTCTATACCTCTCACATCTTGGTGTATAGTGATACTTTCACACCCACTTGTGGTAATTTTACTTGTTCTGAGTCAGCCTTTCTAACCGACTGATTGAGGAAAACTCATACCACAAAAAGGCTTAGAATTCTTTCTTTTCGACAGGAATTCTTAGAGGGTTAGCCATGTAGGGAAAAAATACTGCTCTGAAACTCTTCACCTGAGAATTGTGAAGAAAAGTTGTACAAGTATGATGGTCTTTCTTTTTTAATATTCTTTATCAGTGAATTGTCTTCAAAAACTTGCAAAAAATATCAGACCTTGGAAATTACTGATTTATGTTGAATGGTTGTCTTTCATGTGGTAAAAAACATTGCTGCTGTTGGTTTTAGTATAAAGTATGGTTTAACTGAAGTAGAACAAAGATGCCAATTTTAAGCAGCGGGCAGTTACTTTGATTCAGACTTCTGTACTCTATGGTGATTGCTGCATGTCTTGCGCTGCTATAAAATGATAAAAACAATTAAAGTTCAGATTGATTAGAGATATTTTGAAGGCACTTGCAAATTACAGACTTTTAGTCTTTATATTGACAGTCAGACTGCAAGGTTAGGTGAACTTGATTTCAAATTTCACTTAAAATTTACTTTTAAACTTCACTGATCAATTTATCTGTGGAGTTAATTTTGGTTTGGAAACATGTAGCATATTTCCTCATATATTTGTAGATGTGGGGTTTTAAGTTTGTCCAAGTTATAATAAACAGCCACAGAGGAGGTTAGAAGAAAGGAAGTTGCTTTCAAAAAAAAAAAAAAAAGCCTATATACCTCTTTTTCTCTCCGCAGATTCTTTCTTTGTTTACCTGTACTGTAGTTATTCCAATTACTTTAAATTTTGTGTCATCTTTTACTCTCTGAGCAAAGATCTTAATAGCTTAATGCCTTGTTTTCCATCTAAAGATGAAGAAAATTCAATTACCTGTTAACTGGGCTAGAAAGAGGCCAGTATGCATGTCCCAGTTGGTAGTTCACTCCTTGTTCATTTAAGAACTCCTGTCATTCTCCTCAAAAATACCTAATGCATGTCACTAATTCTCACAGCCTTCATCAGCCTTCTTTCATTTAGGTTGGTGCAGATAGGCAGAATAATTAAATAACATAAGCTGAAGTGCTAATAATACTATAATTTTCAAGGTAACCTATGCCAGGAGTGACCATCTTGACTTTTTTTGACTGTGCTTCTTTATATTAGGTGCTTATATAAAAATACTTTCATCTTGAGAAAAATGCTAAATACTTGGCATTTCATCTTTTTATCTTCATGAGATTTTTGAAAACTAACAAAAAAATCATAAAAACACTGCACATTAAAAAAGTCCTTTTTAGAACAAATTGTAATTTGAAGATCTTATCAGAAGTTTCTGTGTTTAGAGTCTTCAGAATGGCTTCTTTTCCTCTTATTCTTGCTCTTTTCCCTTCTTCTCCCTGTCTTTTTTCTTTCCTATTATTAGAAAAGGAGAGCAATAAGGTGTTTGCCCACTTTTAATTAGAAAAGTGATTGAAATGTTTTCATTGTAATTTTTCATTATTTAACAATAAAAGCTTTTGAAAAAAAATTAGAAGAAAAAAAGAAGACATCTGCCAGGTTTTGTTCTGATATCTGTTGTGGTGCTTTCAGATATGTTGAGCTGCTAGTGATGCTTATTTGCCTTTTTAAAGAAGAAAAAGTGACTTGTGTAAATGTCTCAGGAGACCGTGATAATTTGATTTCCCGTTTATTCCAAATGATGAATATGCTAATTAAAACAATTGTAATATTGTTTCTGCAATTATTTGTTAATTATGATTGACTTGACGAACTACTTCTGCATACTCAGTTCTCCTGAGTGTGTTTGGTAGGTTAGACAGTTTGCTGGTGCAGAACTTTACGAAAGAAAACTCCAGAGTTGGATTTGAAAGAATCAGCGTTATTTCAAAGCAAGTTGATCCTGAACCTCCACCAATCTGTGTAGCAACAACAGTGGGCTTGAGGCAATGCAAGGTATTGTCTTTTTCAGCAACATAATGTATACTAATGTTAATTTTTCTACAACTGTTAATTTGGTGGAAATATACAGTTTTACGATCCTTTTGAATCATGAAAAACTGGAACAATTAAACTGTGCTACATGACTTCTCAGCAGAAGTAAAAATAGCAAAACTAGTAATAACAGGGCATTGCCAGACCATGAAAGACGAGAATCAATTATTTGATGACTTTGAAGGTTTATTAAGAAAGAATTTGTATGCAACAACTTTCCTTGAAAGTAATAGTGAGAGCCAAAGCATGTAACATGCTCAGTGCAATAGACCAAGAGGGTGTAGAAGAGTTCTTGAATGGGTCAAGAGCGGGGGGCCTGGAGTTTAATAGATACAATGGTCTGGGTAGCAATTTTTAGTTACACAACAGTGTCGGGGATGAAAGTAATGATTTAACAGGAAATCTAGATTTATTAACAACTAACAGCACTTGATTATTAGGAAATAATTCAGAAAACATTATAAAAATAGCAACTTTTTTACAGATTCTAAGATGACAAGATTCACACTAACTTGCTTTAGGGTATCTTAATTTATACATATGTACATGCACATACACAAACACAAAACATACAAACACACACAGAGACAAAAGTATTCAGATCCAGTAGAATGAAGTATGTACCCACACACACCAGTAAGCAGAAAAAGAGTGGGTAAAAGAGAAGCTAGCTCAAAGTAAAATTACCTCCTCTCAAGTTTAGAGTAGATACTCACAATGCCTTGGTATTCCTCAACAGGCAATAATCAAGACTCGAGGGGGTTGACTTCACCCTGGCCTTCCATCAGCTCTGGCAGCAGACAACACCTTAAGGGTTTTGATACCTGAGAGGTATCCCAGCTCAGGGGAGATGCTGGTCAAAGGCCCACTGCGATCCAGGAGAGC